>NC_138875.1:15830082-17030082 GCF_965194805.1 Balaenoptera borealis | reverse complement strand
GTAATGCTTTTCTGGTTAGCCGGTCTCAAGCATTTTTGCAACAGCATTGCTGGGATGAGGGAGAGTGTGGCATCCCTGGGGGACCCCAATCCCACCACCCACCACGGGAGAGTCCCGGGGCCACTCCTCAGGGGCTGGCCTTGGGCAGCATCGGGGATTTTCAGAGTAGGAGCAAGAAAGCCCCTTCAGTGGGAGTCTGAAAGCCTCCTTCAGCGACTGGGAATTTCCTGCGAGGGACCCCGCTTTGCTCAAGCATTCAAATGTGTGTGTGTTTTATTACCCAGAGTTGAAAGGGGACAAGAGCTTTAGCCTTTTTATCTGGGCATTTGATCAGCAACTACAAGTGTGTTGAGTGGTTATTATTACATAGGAGGCTTTTCAGTTTGGGGTCAGTAGATCAGTCTCTTCAGACACTGATGCAGAAGCTGGGACTGGTATTATGTGCTTGGAGCGCTAGGGGACGGGAGCAAATGGAGAAGAAAAGCTGAGGCCTTCTCCTCCAGGAGTATGGATCGATCTCGCCAGGACGCTGCCGAGGGCCCACACCATTGAGCTCTGGGGGTTAAACAATCCCAGTGACTCTACAGGGCAGCTCTGCCTGACTCCCAGGCCCGAACCTCGCCGAGACCGACCAGCCCCCTGTCTCATCGAGACCAGTTCTCTCTCTCAATCTCTCTCTCCCTCTCTCTCTCTCCCTCCTTTTAATTTCCCTTTCTCTTTCTCATTTTGGGTCTTGCCAGAGGTAAGCAGATAGGGGTTTGAGGGACCACAGAGTTAAGATGTCTGATTTCAGCCAGTGTCGGCAACCTCACCCTTAGGTGAAGTACACCCCCGTCTCAACAGAAGCGCCGGCCGCCTCGGTGTATCCACAGCCCGGGATAGCATTTCAAAAGGGAAGGGAGAAGATGGGGGAACTCAGATTGCCTCAACAGTAGATTTCAGAGAAATGGGCTCCAAGTGCACGACTTCGTTCATAAAGGGTGGCGAGGGCCGAAACTGCAACCATGCGGCCTTGGGTCTCTTCCGCGGTCCCCGGGGCTGGCTCCCGCAGAGCAGTTTTTATTAACCCGGCAAGAGGGGGCGAGGACAAACTCCAGCGTGTTCAAGCACAAACCCTCACTGGCTTTGAGCCCAGGAGGCCTCTGAACTAAGCACACACGAACCAGGAGGGACGGAGAGAACCCAGGCAAGAAAGTGGATGGGCGCCTCGCGGAGGACGATCGAGACCCCGGTGGCGGGAGTGGTTTCCTCCAACAACTGGAAGACAGAGCAGAGACCCTCCGACGACACACCCTGCCGAGGTTTCCGCCTTCTGTGAGTCGGGCTCCCGGAGCGGCCCGCCCCGAGCCTACCTCGCGTCCCCACGGCGAGCGGACGCCCGGCCCTCCCCAGGCAGCAGCTCCCAGCGGCCACTCTGGAGCCAACTCTGTTGAGGCAGAGGAGGGCCCTTAACCAACCCAACGGGATGTCGCCTGGGCCACCTGACGCCCGCGGCAGCGGAGCGTGGCCAGGGCAGAACGCTGCGGCGCCTGCCAGGGGCACCACGTGCGTGCGCGGCTCATTTTGGCGCCAGGGGACGTCCTCAGGCCACCCTAAGCCTAGGGACGGGGGCGGGGACCTCATCCGCAGAGACCCGCATCCCGACTCCCACCCCTCCCTTTGGTCAGCCTCTCGGCCGGGCTCAGCCGGTCTCTCCCGAAGGTTTAGTTCGGGGTCCGAGCGGGAGAGGCCGAATGTAGCCCACGTCGGTACGGAACACAAGATGTTTTCTCCTGCTGGCTGGTCGGATTAATAATTGAAAAGCTCGCTACCATCCTTGCTTGGTCGAGTCCCCGGTGCCTCGAGAACACCTTCCCAACTCGCATTAAGGTGGGCGGGAGCTGGGCCGAGCCGGCGGGACGCGAGGGAGGGTAGTGAACCCGCGGGCGAGAAGTAGCCCGGGTCGCCGGGCACCCTCGATGCGAGAGGCTGCGCATTTATTTTTATTCCAAGCTTTCCACCATGTGGTTATGTCACTTTCTCAAACAAATGTGTATATGGAGGGAGATCGATGCTGATAATGTTTAGAAGATTAAAAGAGCATTAATGCTGGCAACAATAACGTAAACGTGTGGACCCAGATTTCATTGATCTGGAACTTGATCCGGCGCGTTTCCAGTAAGCCCGACGGCGCCCTTTTCCCAGCAGAGCGCTCGCCAGCGGCCTGGGTCCCCGGCGCTCCCGCCGCGCTGCTTCCCCAGCTCCAGGCGGGTTCTCGGGTCTGGCCGCTGCTTCACCGCGCGCGGCCCCAGCCCGCCGCTTCCTGCTCGAGGTTTCCTGCTGTCGCCCGGCTGCCTGCCCTCTCCCCCAGTCCCCGCGCGCGCGCAACGCCGCTTTCTGCGCTCCCTGCCGCGGGCTCTGCGGGTGGTTGGTATACCGAAGGCGTCGCACGGGACGGCGCCCGAGTCCTCCCAGTCCTCTCGTGTAAGCAGGGTGCCTTCGCCTCTGCCCCGCGCGGCCCGCATCTGGTCCAGCAGGGCCGGGGGCAACTTCTTTCCTCCATGGAAAGCATCCGGGAAATTTGGTCTCCTCTCCATATGCGGGAACGTCCAAGCCGAACTTTAGAAACGACGTCTCTAAAGAGAAAAACAAATATCATATATTAACGCATATATGTGGGAACCTAGAAAAAATGGTACAGATGAACTTAACTTGCAAAGCAGAGATAAGAGACACAGACGTATAGAAACGACGTCTCTAAAGCTGCCTGCTAACCTCGCAGCTTCCTGATCCGCGGATCCGCTCCATCCTTGTTGTCATTAAGAAGGAACATTCTCATTAAATGTTCCCATTCGCAGACTTTCTACACTGGTGCATTAGTTGGAGAGTTAAACGAGGCCCCAGTGACAATGGCCTGGGCGTCATCCCTCAGAATGGTCTGCTCTGGGCTAATTGGGTCAACCAGAGAAGAATCTTGTTTCTTGCCCCGGCTGGTAAGAAACACCAGACTGGGGAACCGCACCGCCCCAGCTCCCCTTCCCACCAGCTGGAGAGATCTTCCCCTCTGAGACGCGGGACTCAGGCCTGGCCCTGGTAGAGAGGTTTTCTCTGAGACACCTGCCTTGACGGGAAAAGAAAGAACTTCAAAGCTGTCCCTTCCCTCTGGCAGGAAGACCTCCACATCCTGCCAACCGCTCCTTTTGCCAAATGGCTTATTCTTCCAGAAGGAACACTAAGGTGAATGAAAGAGCTGGGACGGTAGTGGGGGTGAGATAAGAACTAAATTGTTCGGGTTTTTTGAAATTATAAATTCTCCAGTTTTAGAAATACTAAGCTTTTCCTTCAAGAGAAGGTTTCAACCTGGACGAAAAGGAGTGTTTTCCTTCCTTCTCCAAGAACGAAATGAGAAAAAGGAGGAAGGAAAGGAGGGAGAAAAAAACCAAATCTTGCGTTATTCTGCTTTGCCGTGTGGCAAAGGGGAAGCAGTCATTTCTTTCTGTCCTCCCCAGAGATAGGGGGCATCTTCCTTCCAGTGGGTTTCCTTAGAGAAGGGAGCTTTGATACAGCTCCTTGATTCCTAGTCAGAATGAGCCCTACCCCTCTTCTGAAAACCTACAGTGAACTAGGTCAGGTGATCAGATACAGAAACCAAAAAGGGTGCGCTGTTTCCTTTTGGTGCAGAAGACAGCGGGCCCCTCCCCTCAAGCTCCCGGTGAAGGGCTCTTAGGTTCTGGGAGGGGCGAGTGGGCTTTTGGAGGGTGGAATCTTAGACTTTCCCCCAGCCCCATCTTAGAATCCCCAAACAGGGCTGGATTCCTGGTGAATGGTGAGGGTGGGGCAGAGGGGAAACTAAGCCCCCCAGATTCTCTGTGTCTCTGAGAGCAACCCCACTTCTCTCTAGAGACACGTGTCTGCCCAGAGGTAATAGGGGACCCTGGGCAGGGTTTACCCTCTTGAGCTCTAGGCCTGACCCCTGAGGGGGAAAGAGGCTGCCTCTCCAGCTTTCTTCAATCCAAAATTTCACTTCAGGGTCGCCTCTTGGTTTTCTGAGCTTTAGAACCTGTTTCTAAAGGAAAATCGGAGGAAGGGGGTTGAAGAGTTCTCAGGAAGAAAGCACTGGACACCACCACACTATTGCTGGTGACTGGTGTTGGTAGAAACTGTCTTGAGGGAAAGTGGTATCGTGTAGGGGTATCCCTGGAGGAATGGAAACCTCAGAGGAGAAGCAGAGGGATTTCGTTTCTGGGCTCTTGCCAAAGGAAGGAAAATGAGGAGGGAATAAATAGAAATAATTGTCTGGATAAAGGGCCCTGGGGAAAAGGGTGAATATTGAGGAACCCTGGGCCTTAAACTTCATCTACAGCTTCTGCGTTATCCTCGTCCCCAGCCCTCTCAGAGACCCTTGTTTTTCCTGACCTGGGGAAAATTGCTTCCTCTGAGGGGATACTTTTCTTGGTGGGGGGAGACCATTATGAGGGAACCCAACAGGGATATTTATACTGTCAGGTACAGAGCCTGCTCAGGGTGGGCTGGGGACCCCTCAGCACCCCCTTTCATCACCCAGTCTGTCCCCCTAATGCACTTCAGTGCCTCTGGGAAAAGCTTGATTTTTGATTTCCAAGTCTCACTCCAGGTGAAGACTCTGAGAAATGTACACAGGTTCTTGTAGGGGCAGGGAGGAGGAGCTGGGGAGGTTGACTGGGTAACTCAGCCCCTCTGATGCGTGGCAGGGTACAGATGGGCAAGGCGTGGAGGCGGGCTGTGGGCTGTGTGGACAGAGCTTGTCTCACTGGGGGAGAAGTGGACATTGTGGACATTGTTGTGAAAAACCGTCCTACACAAATTGTCCCAGAGGGAAGGGAGGCTCTGCGTTCCACCTTGGCGCCTCTCTCGCCATTTGAAGATCCATTACTCTTCTGTAGAAAGCAGACTTTGTTTGGGTTGGAAGCACACCTCCAACGTAATTTAATCAGCATTGGACTTTGGCTCATGTAATCAAATATACATATACTTTCTCCTGCAGGAAGAAAAATAATTTCTCTGTAACTGGTATTGACTTGAAGTCATGTAATCTCTGGAAAGCATCACGTTTTTAAAGGGCAAGGTAAAATTAAGGGGGAAAGAACCCACAGTTTCAGTGGTTTGCCTTGTAATAGCTAAGAGAGCCAGTTACCGCCTAAGAAAGGACAGAAGGAGAATTCTAGAGCTGAAATGCATGGGCTGCTCCAATTGTAGGTATCCCGCTCCAGCTTCCTCTGTGTAGTCAACCTCCCAGATCTATACTGGTAGGAAACAAGGTTGACTGGCTCACCAGATCCTAGGAATTTGGGCTTTATGTTTATGTTGGGTTGAGGCATCTTCGGAAGAGTCTGGAGCTCCGTTGCTTGCTCCATTTTTTTCTTTCCTCTTTGGAGAGACCACAGGCGGCAGCAGCAGGATCCCAGTGGGCAGCAAGCCCACTCCACCCCCAGGGCCTTGAGCCTTAAGCTCTGCCCTAGAGCATCCCCCTAGAGCAAGCTTGGACTCCCCACCCCCAGGGCGAGGCTCTGGGCTTTACCCAGGTTGGGTCTGTTAGGGAATCTGTTGTAAACACAGATCCATTGATTTGCATTTGTCAGAGAGTAAAGTTAAACCAGTGAAAAGAGAAGCCCTTACCCTTTTATGCAGGGCCAGGGAAACCTTTCATATTGATCCTATTGATCCAACCTTTCCCTTTAAGGAAACCACATAGTTAAAGACCCTCATTCAATAGATTTACCCTTTGTGCTTGTGATATTCCTTTAAGTGTTCTCATCTAGGATAGCTGGGCATTAAGCCCACACTCCAAACCAAACAAAAATGAAAAGGGGGTAGGAGGGGAGGAGTCAAGAGGCAGAATTGTGGGAAGTGAAACTGAATCAAACTGAAATGTGTAATGACTTGATTGGGGAATGTTTTCTCATTCTTCTAAGATGGCATGCAGGGATAAGGACAAAATAGATGGCATTTAGCGATCTCCTCTTTTCTCTTCTCTTCTCTCTCTTTCCCTCCCCCCAAAACAAAATCTGTTTAGATGCTAGAGTAACAACATCACAGGAACATCATTTTCTACTGTAAAATTATTTCAGTCAAGCCACTAGCTTGGTTCGTTTACACTGGTTCACTTAATGGCAGTGATACTTCCACAAAAATTATTTTGGTTCATTTGTAGCAAATTGGGAATAAAATTGTCCCCAGAAATGCAATATTTTGGACTCTGTATATGAGCATGAACACTGAAGTCACTTTCGAAGAGAAGGGCTTGGAGTCGTGTGTTCTGATGGAAGTAAGTAGAAATCAGACCAGGAGTAGGGTACAACTTTTTCTTATTGAGCAGCGTAGATGGAACAGGAATTGCTAAATATTGCTCAGTACCCTTTGTGTTTGCGGAAATGAAAATGAAAGTCCCCTTTGTTTCCAGAACTGTTGGCATGATCCGTTTTTATTTCTTCCTTGACCCTTTTTGTTCTGTAAATAACATCCATTTGTGATTTTTTTTTCAACATGTTCCATGTGCTATTCCTAATTGGCTATCTCTTGGGTTGTGTTCAGACATTCATGTTTGTTTTATGTGATTGAAAAATATTAATGATTCCTTAGGTGAGCTAATGTATTTATCTGCTGAGTGAGTTCAAAGGGCAGAGTTCAGCTATGGTTCAGGTTAATTGAACAGGAAGCAGTGAGCTTTCCAGTCTGTGTTGAACAAGGGACCAGTTCCTTAAAATATCACACTCAGCAAACACACAATTTCAGTGTCTTCATCCTGGAGTCTGATGTAAGAGGCTCAGATCAACTTGGATTGCTTGTTTAAAAACCCAAAGCAAAGCACAGCAACTGCAACAAAGCCCCCGAGTCCCCCTCAGGGAAGAAGAGTTTTCTCATTGGCTAATTGCTTTATTGGTAGCACTGACCTGCAGAGCAGCTGCAGGGGCCTGGATGAAGGCTTAGGCCTCAGAATAATGTGCTCCATTAGAACAGGGCAAGGCATTTTTTGTTTACTCAATTGGAGCTCCCTGCAAAGTGCCATTAACGCCGGCCCGACCGCATGTGTGTTGCAAAAGGCAAAGGTCACGCCAGTCAGGCTGTAGGCACAGCCAGCTCTGCCGTGGTGGGAGGGAGGGCATCCTGTTGGCATTGCCCTCTTCAAGCTTGGCCCAGCCCCATGGGCCCCTCCAGGGCTTTGACCAAAGCAAGCACTTGCACAACTTGTTTACATTTCCCAATTGCTGAATCATGTTATTGATGATTACACAGTTTTGATCTGAGCACCATCAATCATACATGAGAAAAAAATCCTCCCACTGACCCTCTCTTTCTTATTTATGTTCCCTTCATCATTGTGTATTACAGTAAATAGAATTGTGCAAACGGTGCTTTTTAGCAAAGTGCTTGGATCAAGAGGAAGACAGACCTCCAAACCTGGCCAGCGGGTTGTTTAGCAGAAAGGAAGTTTGAGGTGGAACCAGGAGCACAGTCAAGGCTTCTACCAAAAGCACCTTGAGCTAGAGTGCCACCTGCCGGAAGTCTTCTAACTGCAACAAGCCTTGCACCTCTAAGGCCCAGGCTCTTTTCTTCACTTTGTTCCTAGTGTCTGTCTCTCCATTCCCCACCCTACTGACCACTACCCGTATTTTCCTAGAAATTTCTTAGGGGACTTTCTCCTGGTCCTTTGGAACTCTAACCTCTGCCTCTCCGAATTCGTTGCCAAGGAGAAATCAGAGGTTTTGCTGTGATGGGTAAAGGTGTTTCGCCCACCCTGCATACTGAGGTAATAGTCTCCTGCTTGAGAGATGAGGGGCAGAAAAGGCAAAAAATATCTGTGGGAGAGAAGAGGAATGGTTATGTGTGTAAGAGAAACGGCTCAGTTGATGGTGCCAGTGAGGGCTGTACCAACTGTAAGGTGCTCTGCAAAGGCAAAGTATTGTACGAAGGAGGGGGGGTGAGAGAATTAGTATGGGCAGGGAGGACATCAGGAAAGAGATATGCCAGATCGGTGAGCCAGAGGTGGGCTCTGTGAAACCCCCTGGGAAGAGAAAAAGTGAACCAGCCATTCTGCAGTTGCAAAGAAGTAAGCCAGTGAGCTACACTTGGAGCCAAACTGTGGCGCTGGCTGTAGCTCTGTGGGCGGCAGCTGTTTCCAGACTTGCCTCACGTGGATCTGGGCCCGGAGCCCCTGACAGCCGGTCGCCTGTGTGTGGGTTGCTGCCTCCACGCCTTGATGCAGGCTTCAGCACCACGAACAGCGCCACGGAGAGCCCTGGCAGCGAGCGCGCCCAGTCCGGGGTCTGAGCAAGTTTGCATCTCACCCCAGAGAAGGGAGATGGGTCCTCTACCGGGTTAAATCCGGGCAGGGCCCCGATCAGTAGCTCCAGCTCTCTAGATCTCGGAGCCCCAGGCAGAACAGGGCCTCAGATTTTCCTCCCTCGGCCCGTGGCTTCGTTTCTCTGTGGGAGGTCAGCGATAATAAAGGGAGAGGAGGCGATGGCGGTGAGAGGACAAAAGATGCTAAAGGACCCTTTCCTTTCCAAGAGGAAGAACATTACCTCTGTCGGGGGCGGAGGGATTGAACTGTTTTTCTCCATGTTCCTGGCTTCTGCAGGCGCTGACTGCTACTCTCAGCACGGTATTTCAGATTGAGGGTTTCCTTTCAAGGTTTACGGTCTGGCTGCCCTACACACAAATATACAAAAACGGATTTCCCCTCCCCCCCCACCCCTGCCTCCGCGTGAGTTTTGCAAACGTGGTTTTCATTATATGAAGCAAGATTCTCACATAATATCAGCAGTAATGTTGCCAGGCTACCTCCAATAAATCTAGAAAGTGGGTGTGATTTCTTGAGAGTTTTCCTTGATGGGGCTGTCTTTAAGAGGAACCTGTCCACCGCTTCTGTGGGCCAAGGGTTGTGTGACTTCCTCGAGGCCACACAACGGAGTCACATGGCCCTGGCCACGGTGAGAGCTGACATTAGGCACTGACCCCTGACTCTGGCTGTTTTCAATCAGTAGCTCTGCTTTATTTGTGTTTTTATTACAGAGAAAGGAGGCAGGTGGGTCCTTTTGGTCTGTGATTAAGCACAACTCCCATCTCTTTAGGTTTCTAGTAAAATGGCCCTTGACTTCCCAAAGCTAATTAAAATGTAAAACTTTTGCTTGATATCAAGAAACTTTAGTTCAAGCCTAATTTATTGTTAAGGTGGTTCTCGGGGAGGTGGAGCATAGGAACAGACAAGTGTATCCCCTTTAAACAGAAAGTCAAGGGCATGATAAATGAGATTTTCTTCCCTGTGACAATTCATCTTTAAATTCCAAGTGACTCTTGGATGAAAGGAAGAAAATCCAGCCCCAAACAAAACAAATCTGGTAGAGCATTCACTCTCAATGTTGAAAAAAGTCATTTTCTGTGTCTAAATACCTAAACTCTTGCTCTATAAATGAGCAGGAACATATTTGAATTAGATCTAAGAACTGGTTTTAAATCTATTTGATAAACACTGATTACAGCAGTTTCTTCAAGTCATATGATCTTTGAATTTGCAGGCATGCATTTCCTAGTAGTTGTTGGGTTACACTATCAAAACCTTTTCCGGTAAAACATGGATTTGACAGTAAGCAAAGCCTTTTTATTTTAAGTCTATTTTATATGCATCACTGCATCTTATTAAAATAAGGCCGTGCACTCTGCCAGGCCTTATACTAATGCATTTCCTTTCTAGTGAACTCAATGTGGTTTTTAAAAGATATTTTGACAAGACTGCAATGTAAACAGTACCTCCCCAATAGTCTTCTTTGACTCCAAATACTAAAAAAAAAAAAAAAAAAAAAGTGTGGATTAAAAGAACTTTTTGTGTTTCTGAAACAGAGCGACAGATTTCCAAATCTAAAGGTTTTGTTTTTTTTTTTAAGTCTTGGATTCAGATGCCTCCTAACATATACCAGAGTTTATATCAATTCATGTTCAAGGCATGAGAGTGAATTCTTTAGTCACTCTCGGTGTTTAACCCTTCTCATCCTTTTTTTTTTTATTATTGTTCTGAAAAGAAAGAGACACTCTTCCTGTTGAAAACCAATTCTTTGACGGCATTCTGGGCCCCTGCCTCTCCTACCTTCTCAGGACCCAATCCCTTCCTGTGTTTATAACCTCTTCTTAGCATTTTCCCATCCGAATTTTTGTGCTCCAGACTCTCCTGTATTTTTTTTTTTTTTTTAATTTAGTTTTATTTATTTATTTATGGCTGTGTTGGGTCTTCGTTTCTGTGCAAGGGCTTTCTCTAGTTGCGGCAAGTGGGGGCCACTCTTCATCGCGGTGCGCGGGCCTCTCACTATCGCGGCCTCTCTTGTTGCGGAGCACAAGCTCCAGACGCGCAGGCTCAGTAATTGTGGCTCACAGGCCTAGTTGCTCCGCGGCATGTGGGATCTTCCCAGACCAGGGCTCGAACCCGTGTCCCCTGCATTGGCAGGCAGATTCTCAACCACTGCGCCACCAGGGAAGCCCTCTCCTGTATTTTTTTAATGCTCCCCCCAACACCTGTTCCAACTTTAGCTCTTCCCTCCCTTCACTTCTAGAAAGAGTTGCTATAACTCAGTATCTGTTTTTCACCTCCCCTTTCAGTCCCAGCCCTTTGCTGTCTCGTTCTGGCCACTCCTGTTTGCTAAATCTGCTCTTACCAATGTCACTGTTGAGGTCTTTATAGCTAAATCCAATGGATGCTTCTCAGTTCTTACCTTAACTTGGCCTCTCCATGGCATGTGACACACTCCTGACCACGCTTACTGAAATACTGTACTGTCTTATTTTCCTTTTTGGAATTCTGGCTATTGCTTCTCGGTCTCCCTTCTGGGCTCTCTCCATCTAGCTCAGCATTCAGGCCTAGGCTATTCTATTTATTCGTTCATCATACTCACCCCGGAAGATTGCATCTGTTTGGTTGTCATCTTGCTATGCTGAGGACTTCTAGGTCTCTCTCCAGCCCTGATATCTCTCCTGAGTTCCAGGTCCCTATTTCCTTCTGTATCTGGACCTCTTTGCCTGGGTGTCCTCAAACTCAGTCCATCTCAAAGTGAACTCATTTTTCTTAACCCCCAGCCCCCATCACCACCACCACCAAATATGAGTCTCTTCTTTTATTCTCTCTCTCTTTCAGTAATATCATCTTGTACACAGAATCTCAAGCCAAAAACCAGGAAGTCAACTCAAACTCTTTCCTTTTCCCCCAAGTCAGCCATCCTAGCCATGTGGATTATACCTCCTAAATATCTGTCTCCATCCCCTCCACTGCTGCCCTCGCTGGAGGCATTACCAATTCCAACAGCCTCCTGACTGGTCTCCCTATCTCCAGTCTTGCCTTTTCCCATCCATTTTCCAGCCTTAAGCCACAGCGATTTTTCTGGAATCCAAATCTGACCACAGTACACTGTTGTTTAAAACTCTTTGTTAGCTCCCTTTGACCATTGGTGAAGGTACAGATCCCTGAGCAGGACAGACTAACCCCTGCTCACCTCCAGCCTCATCTCCCATCACTCCACCCATTTACTCTGCGCGCAAGACATGCTGCACTTCTAGCTCCTCAAACACACCAGGCCATTCCTTTAGCCTAGAACACTTTTCCCCTCACTCAGCTAACCTCACCTCAAAATCTTGGCTTAAAGTTCCTTGTCTTTAAGCGAAATCTTGGCTTAAAAGTCTAGGAAGTTTTCTCTGGTCTCCTAAATTGGGATCTCCCTGGACTACCTATCCCATTTCACATAGAACACAGATAGGACTACCTATCCCATTTCACATAGAACACAGATAGGTATCACCTGCTTACTTGTCAGTGTCCTCTCCCTGCCCCAGATTGTAGGTTCTATGAGACCAAAGATTGGATAGAGCATGTGATAGGCAGCCAGTAAATATCCATGAATAAATTAATGAAGACCTTCATATGACATTGTTTCTGCCCATTTTACTCCCCCAAGTTAGTGGATGGCATTCGAAAAAGAATCATCAGTGTTGGTGCATCATTTGGAGATAGTATTTCATATTTGATGATATCGAGTTCTCATTGATGTCATTTTCCTTCTAAGCTAAGATACTACAGGTACGTATGAGTTTTAAAGGGAATCTTGAAGTGGGGTTAAACCTCCTATCCAAAGTTTCAGACTGGTATCTCCAGTAAGGTGAGGGATGTGAAACGATCACTAAACACTAGACTAGGGTGTTACCAGCTGACTCCAGTCTGCCAAGGTAACCTGCTCGAACAGGTGGTTCCTGCTGTCCTGCTCATACACTGCCCTCTTCACCACATCGACGTCCCTGCACGCTCTCTTCCTGCTGCCCGAAGTGCCTTATCTCGTCCGTCCCTCTCCAGATCCTCCCCGGCCACCACCTCAGGTCCTCCATCTCTGAACGTTCCCAGCAAACTCTAGCCCATTCTTTTTCCTCCCTTTGCTCCACTCTGGTTGCAGTCATCTGTTCCAAACTGCATAGCAGCTTCTTAGCTGGGGTCTTACACCCCTCTCCAGACCTCTCCTGTATCCCTTCCCTGTGGCTCTGGAGGGGAGATGCCATAGCCCTGTGCCTCCCACAGCTGCTGTCCATGGCTGAGCACAGAATAGGCATTTTTTTTCAACTGAGTCATTTGGTGCATTCCTGCCTATTTTTATGGACTCCCCTAATTTCAGTCACTCGGTTGGGGAGGTGGGGGAGTTAGGTTTTGTATGTCTCCTTATAGCTGGCATTCTTTTCTAGCCTCTACTCTTTTTTTTTTTTTTTTTTTTTTTTACATCTTTAGCCTCTGCTCTTCAAATAGGAGTATTCTTTTTTGTAAATATTTTGATCGTTGACAGAAATACTTGCTTACACAGTCAAAAATAGATTCCTGAGTTAACCTGAAATGACACCTAAGCTTAATATGGGGAAAACAGTGCTCATGATGGCTTGGTAAATACCAAAGGTGGTTCTGCTTCCACACACAGCTGAAAATGTTACCCATTTTAGAATATTTGAGGCTGCAAACACATCAGCAAATCAGAGGGACTATTTTCCTCTTTTAAGTCATTTTAATTATCAGTAAACCAAATTTGTATTTAAATGGCAGTAACTTGATACGCTACAAATTCCTAGATTTTTATTGACTTAAATTTACCTGTAAGGAAAAAAGCCAGAGGTCAACATTTTTGTAAGTTTACCCTTTTTCTTTCTTATTTCCTTTTATTTTGGCAAATGAGTACGTAACGTTATTTGAGATCTTTGAAACCCAGTAGTTCAAAGGTTTTCAGGGATATACACAGTTCTGCCTACATAGTACTGAACTAAGTAATTACACATGGACAAAAATTAACTAGCTTTTTTCACCTTTGATTTTATTGGAATTTTAAGATTTGAGTGGATAAATCTCACTTATCTTTATAATATCCATACAGGATTGAGTGAAGAGAGGTTTTACCATTATCTCAACTTTAGTGAGAAACTGAAACTAAGATAATTTGCTGTACTTCTTAGGTGGAAATTATACATTTCCTGGAGATTTTTTTTTTTACAGTTACGTTTTGACATTCATATTACATGAGTAACAAAGTATGAAGACCAGGCATATATGAACAGAATGTTTAAATTAAAATATTCCAGACCTTTTTTTTTTAAATGCCTTTAATTGAGTGCTTTGCTGTGCTGCATGATAATGAGGTATGCTTGGTAAGCAGTTGGCTTCAGTGACTGTCATCTGTGTGCCTTGCGTAGCCAAACCAAGTTTCCACTGACACAGACGCAGAGACAGGCAGGGGTGGGCAGAGCAGGAGGCAGCTCTGAGGCCTCTCTGAAGAGCCTTGAGCCCTTATTCAGAGGCTGCCCTCTTCTCTGGCTAGGGTACCATGGCCTGGACATGCCTGGCACCAAAGAAAGACCACACACTCCTTTTTTCCCTTCTTCCTGGTGCCTCATCTTCCTCCTCTGCCATCCTCCAAAGGAATTAGTTGGGACCTGGAAGAGAACTGCTGAGTTCGCCCTCCCTGACCAGTTCTCCACCTAGAGCCTCGGACTTGGGCTTCCATAGACAGATTTTGGAAAGTCAATTGAAAGGGCAGAGTTGGGGGTAGGTAGGGATTGGATTGGAGGGGAGAGGGAGGAAAATCTACAGTAGAGATAGGTGGGCTTTTCTACTGGAAGCCACACCATCTCAGGAGCCCAAGTATTCTGCCTCCTTAGAGCTCCAGAAGCCCCTGGGGTATGAGCATCCCTATCTGAGACGGGGAAGGAGCCCCAAGCTAAGAAGAGAGGGAGTCTATGACAGGTCCTGGGAATAGTGTCTGTAGGACCCAGATCCTTCTATCCTAGGCTGTTGGGAAGGGATTGGAGGCACCAAGCATTCCTTTCTCCCTGCCTCTTTCAGAGCTGATCTTAGAGAAGTAGCAGCAGGGTAGCAGAACAGAACAAACGATCTTTGGCTTTGGAGTCAGACAGGCTTGGGTATTAATTATAACTCTTCCATTTACTAGCTCTGATTTAACCTCTCTGAGTCTCAGTTTCCTCCTTTGTAAAGTGGGAATAGTATGTCCATCTCGGAGAACGATGTAGGTATGAGAGATGATCTGTATAAAGTCATTGTTAGGTAACAGGCTGATCAGCTCTCTTCAGGACTTTCCCACAGAATTCCTTGCCTAGAGTGATGACCTGAGGGGATAAGACGGCCTTGGATGTTGGGGAGGAGGAGAGAAAGGAAATAAGGTACAGATTTTATTGAACACTTATTACGTGCTATGTATCAGTTACCTATTGCCATAGTAATACTAAGTAGCAAACCACCCCAAAACTCGTGGCGTTTAACAATAAACATTTTCCCTACCCCCCTTCCCCCTTGGTAACCATAAGTTTGTTTTCTACATCTGGGACTCTATTTCTGTTTTGTAAATAAGTTCATTTGTACCATTTTTTAAGATTCCTTATATAAGCGATATCATATGATATTTGGGGGGAGAGGAATAAATTGGGAGATTGGGATTGACATATACACATCACTATATATAAAACAGATAACTAACAAGAACCTACTGTATAGCACAGGGAACTCTACTCAATACTGTGTAATGACCTATATGGGAAGAGAATCTAAAAAAGAGTGGCTATTTGTATATGTATAACTGATTCACTTTGCTATACAGCAGAAACTACCACAACATTGTAAATCAACTATACTCCAATAAAAATTAATTAAAAAAAAAATAAACATTTTTTTCTCACGTATCTGCAGGATTCAGCTGATCTAGGCTGATCCCAGCTGGGTTTCCCTTTGTGGTTTGGCTGGCTTGATCATGTGTCTGGGGGTGGCTTTGTTCCATGTTTCCTATCCTGGGACCACTGGGGTAGCCTGGGTATGTCCTCACGACGATGGCAAAGGGGAAAGCACAAGCAATAACATACTCCGTAACATTCCATTGGTGAAAGCAAGTCGCATAGCTGAGCCTAGAGACAGAGTGGGGGGCACTTCCAGATTCCATGGCAAGGAGCCTCGTACAGGAAAGGGTGAATTGGAGTTTGAGGGGTTTTGTTTTTTTGTTTGGTTTTTTTGCCATCTACCTCTTACCACATATTTTAGCTCACTTCCATTCTTGCAGGAAGCCATTCCTATGGTTGGGATAGGATAAGGACAGCAGATTTGGCAACAAATAGGAAATAAGTGTGGAAGTATTTCAAAACCCTTTATTACTTTATACTTTATACAAGTAACAAACTATGCCCAGCTTGTTAGAAGCCATGTTTCTTTGTACTAGGCTGATCTGTGGCCATGCCTGACCTGCCCTCTAGATGGTAGCAGGCAGGGAGCCCGGCTTTGCTCTCCTTCATCTTCCCTTTAATGCTGGCCATAGTTGGCACTCAGTAAGTGCAGGTGATCCCCAGGGTCACACAGCTTTGGTGTCCTAACAGGAGGTCCCTTCTAGCCCCACCAGATGACCACATGTACCTCTACATGTATTTTAAAATAAGACTTGATTTTAAACTTTTCTGTTTTTTTTTTCACTGAAATAACCACCAACCATCTGAGGAACAAAAGTCCAAATCTGTTGCCTATAGAAGTTAAGCCATCCAGTCCAGATCCCCATTATTCTGTGCAGACAAATTCCAAACAATGCCAGCACTTTATTCATTTTACCAGTGAATACAGAAGCAATTGGAGGTGATATCAAAAATATCAAGAGATTTACTCATTTGTGACTCTAACAATGTCTAAGGCTTGTTGAGGGTTGTTTTTGGTTTTTTGTTTTTTTAACCTTAGGTTCTATTTCTGGCATGCTTTTATTTTTTTAAATCATAAGCAGTGTTAAAAATACTTGACGGGTTTTGTCTTGGTTCTTCATGTGGGTGTTAAGAGATGCCTTCCATTAGTGAGTATGCCTCAGATAATGTGTTTATTTGCATCTTCCTCCTTCTCTGCCTGTCCCCTAATGGTCTGGTACACAGAGGGCTACTTGAGCTGATTTATATAGCTCTCAGTTGCTCTCATTTGCGCATACTTAATTCAGAGAGGTGATCATATTGATTTCCCAGGCCCACTTTTCAAGACATTGTACTAACACAGATATCTTAGCAGCTCTAACTACATTGTCTGAAAAGGAAAACATTTTAAACCTTTGGAAGCAATTTTGATGGACATTTCATTGTGTTCTATATTACTTACCTAATTAAATTTCCTTCACATCGAGGTCTGTTTAAAATTCAATTGAGAAATATTTTCGAGTTCCATTGGGCAGATAACTTTGTTTAGCTGGATTTGTTCTGCATGCATATGAAATGGCATCCTATGAATCAATACCCAGTGCTTATACTTCCCATGGATGTGAAGAAATGACACCCTTGTAGGCAAATGTAGTCTCCTGTTATTCATAACAAGCTGTCCCTGGTTACTGAACTTGTTCACCCTGTAATTCCAAAAATTCCTTGTGTTTTTGTGCCTATGGTTTGGCAGGCTGATTTGTTCGAATTCTGAGCATTGTGAACGAAATCTGTAACTTCTTTCATGGATTAGCTGGAGTCCCGGAATTCCTGTTTACAAGTTCAGAGTCCAGCTCAGGGCCACTTGCCCCCTTTAGGGCACACAGAAGTCTTATTTGCATAGCGGAGGTGGGTAGAATTCCAGATTGAGTTTGAAAGCAAATAAGGTAATCGGTCTGAGGAGTCATCCCCAGTGGAAGAGGTGTGATTCCTGATGTTTTGTATCTTTGGAAGCAAAACCCAGGAGAAAGGCCTTATCTCTCAGTTCCACCCACCCTGCCACTGAAGACAAGAAAAACAGACCCTCCTCATCTTTTATCCTGGCTAGCCATCCCATTCAGTTCTGTGGCAAAGGACCCTGCAGTAACAGAGCTGTAATTGGAGAGTTGGCATTCTATAAGCACTTCTTTAATATTAAAAAAAAAAAAAAAAAGTTCCAAAGATGTACTTCTTGTTGCATTGTTAATTAGCCTTTAAACATTTCAGAATTAATTAGAATCTTCAAAGTCTTCAAGGTTTATCTTGTTTATCTCTGTCTTAGTCTACTGTACCAAAATACCACAGACAGCTTATCAACAACAGAAATTTATTGCTCATGGTTCTGGAGGCTGGAAGAGCAAGATCAGGACGCCAGCCTGGTTGGGTGAAGGCCCTCTTCAAGGCTGCAGACTTCTCATTGTATCTTCACATGGTGGTAGGGGTTAAGGAGCTCTTTGGAACCTCTTTTATAACGGCACTAATCATATTCAAAAGGGTTTTCTACCCTCATGACTTAAGCACCTCCCAAAGGCCCCACCTACTACTGTCATCATATTTGGAAGTTAGAATTTCAACATATGAATTTGGACGTGGCACAGATATTCAGTCTATAGCAATCTCTGTGCCTCAGATAATAGTGGGTATATCATAAGGTTATTGTGAGTCTTAGATAAGCTAATGCATATAGATGCTCAGAACAACTGGTCGATTGTGAATGCTTGCTAATTTAGTCGAATCATTATTATTACTATTAATTGATTAATATTACCTTTGTAATTTCTCTGTACATAAGCAGGAGACTTGGCCTGGGTCACCAACTCTTCCATATTTTTTGCATATCAAGAGTATTGCTTGGGACTTCCCTGGTGGCGCAGTGGTTAAGACTCCAAGCTCCCAATGCAGGGGGCCCGGGTTCAATCCCTGGTCGGGGAACTAGATCCCACATGCATGCCGTGACTAAGTTAACATGCTGCAACTAAGGAGCCCGCCTGCTGCAACTAAGACCCGGCACAAGCAAATAAATAAATTAAAAAAATATTTAAAAAAAAAAAAAGAGTATTGCTTGGCGTTGTCATCAAGAGCGTGAGCTTCGGGGTTAGACAGATCCAGTTTAGGTCCCAGCTACGCCACTTACTAGCTATGTGACCTCATGCAAGTCATTAACCTCAGAGAGCCTCAGTTGCTTCCTCTGTAGAATGGGGATAAGCTTGGTGCCGACTAGATAGTTGGTGTGCGGGTTACATGAGATACCATAGTGTTTAGCACTGCACCTGGCACTTTTACATCTTATCTCCTTCATACCCAGGATAATCCCCTATTTCACGTGGACAGGTCTATCCTTCAGCATAATTTTTGTCACTTTCACCAGTGGCATTTGTGACGAGAGAGATTGCCAGACACAACATTGGTCTTTGGATGCTCTCCTTGCAAACTGGTCAAACATGCAGCAGCGTTATTCACTCCTGCCACCACTCCCTCTCTCCCCCACCCCCATGTCCTTTTAAGACTCTTAACAGTTACAGGCATTTCGCTAAGCTCGTGCTTAGAACGCGGAAGTCTGCTGTGCTCACGGTAGGTTCTGACTGCATCCTTACTGACTTATGTTGGGATAAGGTCCATTTGGAGAGTGTGGTATGTGTTGAGCACAAACTCTACATTTGCTAGAATTGTACAGCTGTACATAGAAAAATTACAGCTCCGCCAGCAAGGCTCAGCTTATCTTATATCTGCATCATGATCGCAGGTTTGGGAGTCATTTCAGAAAGCTGTTTTCTCCCACGTCCAGGTAGCGATGAGGCGAAAAGTGCTGAGTACTGTTCCCTCTTTTCTGGCTTCAGTATGGCTGGACCCTGCCTCTTTCTCCTGTTCCCCAGATCCACCACTCACTGTGCATTCACTTGGTTCTCATCTCACTCCCTGAAGGCTCCTGTCTTGGTTCATGCTATCATCTTTATTCCCAAAACCAGGAGGCTTAACATGGAAAGGAAGGAAGGAAAGAAGGGAGGGAGGGAGGGAGGGAGGAAAGAAGACCCACAGACACCTCGCTGTTGCTTTTCCTGAAGTAGCAACTTACCTGCTAAGAGAAGATTTTGAAGCCGTGGGCTTCCTCTGAATTCTCAACACACAATTGTTGAGACTATTTAAACAGTCTCTAGAATCCTTTTCTGACCCCAAATTACTCCGAAGCATTAATTGTCTTAGTGGTTTCATGGCCACATTATTTCATATTCATTAGTGTTTTCATGAAAAATGATAACGCTAATTAGAGCGGCTACCGGTTAATTCACTTGGTGATTCATTACTCTCTCCCCTCTTGGTGTTCTGCATGTGGTCATCTTGGAGAAGGCATCCAAGGAGTAATTGCAGCTCTATTCCCTGAGTGATCGCCTAATGCCATTAGTTCTGATCCACAGGCACATCTTCAGCGGCTCTGATGGGGTCTGGTTACAGCTGCACCCTCGCCCCTGCCCTTTGGATGCAGGGTGAGAGGGGAGCCTGCACTCAGGTCTGGTCCTCTGGAGGGGGTCCAGGGCAGCAGAGGGGGCCGAGTTCCCGGTGGGAGGTGAGCACCACTTTAGCCTCCTCTGGACCCTGAGGTCAGGACAGGATAGTGCTCAGAGAAATCTGCCCTGAGAACTTGTACTTGGGAAGGAATAAGGAAAACAAATTTTCTTCGGTTTTAGCAGACGTGTGGCTAGGCACGGGCTAGACTCTGGAAGTCTGGTTCTCTCTCAGACCTCTGCCGGCCAGTTCTCTTCTTAAAACGTTTATTTGTCCTGACATCCATTGGGATGGCAGCTATCAAAAAGCCCAGGGAGTGTGCCAGCCTATGATAGCATCTGCAGCGAGGCAGTCTATCTAGGAGCAGAATTTCTGAGTCATAGCGCATGCATATATTCAACTATATCAGATACTGCCAAACCGTTTTCTAACCTGTTATGCGAATTTACACTCCCACTGGCAGCTGGGGAGAGTTCCCATATCTTTGCCAGCAGTTGGTATTGAGAGATTTTTACATTTAAGCCACTTAGGTGGATGTATAATGTTGTTGTTTTAAGTTTATAATTCCTGGATTACTAGTAACTTTGAGGGTCTTTTTATATAATTGTTGGAAATTTGGATTTCTTCTCCTGTAAAGTGCCTGTTCAAGTCTTTGCCTGTTTTCCTATTGGGATGTCTTGACTTCTTGTTGATTTCCAAAAGATTTTATATATTCTGAGTTCAGGCCCTTTATCAAACATATGTGCTGCAAATATCCATGGCTCTCCTCTCTCTCTCTCTCCCTCTCTCCACTCTCTTATTTGTGTCCTTTGATATACAGAAATTCTTAATTGTAATGTGCTCTAATATTTCAGTCTTTTTCCTTTGAGTTAGTATTTTTTTTAGTCTTGTTTAAAAAATCTTTCTTGAGATATGAAGATATTACCCTATATTATTTTCTAAAAGCTTGTTTTGCCATTTACACTAAGGTCTGTGATCCATAAAAAACTTACTTTTTGTGTATGACATGAAGTAATGGGCCAAGAATTAAGCCCCTGCCCCAATGCCTATCTAATTACCCTAGCTCCATTATTAGAAAGAATACCTTTCCTCATGTTCTGACGTGCGAATCTTCTCATTAAATCCCATATCCATAGGTGTATGGATCTGTTTGTAGGCTTTCTGTTCTGTTACACTGGTCTAGTTGTATATCCTTGTCCCAATACTACACAATTAGAGTCTTATTAGAGGTCTTGATAGTTAATACAGCAAGTCCTTCCATCTGCTCTTCTTCATCAAGAACAGCTTGACTAGGGAATTCCCTGGCGGTCCAGGGGTCAGGACTCTGCACTTCCACTGCAGGAAACCCAGGTTCCATCCCTCGTTGGAGAACTAGGATCCCACAAGCCATGCGGTGTGGCCAAAACAAACAAACAAAACCCCGAAAAGAATAGCTTGACTGTTCTTTGATTTTTTGCATCCTCACATTGATTGTATTTTTTTTTTTTTAATTTACTTATGGCTGCTTTGGGTCTCTGTTGCTGCGCGCGGGCTTTCTCTAGTTGTGGCGAGCGGGCGTTACTCTTCATTGTGGTGCGTGGGCTTCTCACTGCGGTGGCTTCTCTTGTTGTGGAGCACGGGCTCTTGGCGCACAGGCTTCAGTAGTTGTGGCACACGGGCTCAGTAGTTGTGGCTTGCAGGCTCTAGAGCGCAGGCTCAGTAGTTGTGGCGCACGGGCTTAGTTGCTCTGTGGCATGTGGAGTCTTCCCGGACCAGGGCTCGAACCTGTTTCCCCTGCATTGGCAGGCAGATTCTTAACCACTGTGCCACCAGGGAAGTCCTCACATAGATTTTAGAAGCAGCTTGTCAAATCCCAAAAACTGAAAGGAAAGAAAGAAGAAAGAAAGGGAAGGAGAGAAATCTGCTGAGATTTTTATTAAAGATTTGGTTGGATCTATAGATCAACATGGAGAGAATTAAACTTTTTACAATATTGAGTCTTCCAATCCATTTATTTAGTACTTTTTAATTTCTCTAACAAAGTTTATAGGTTTCTTTGTCAAAGTTTTACATACCTATTGTTAGATTTATTTCTATGTACTTGATGTTTTAATCCTATTATAAATGGTATCGTCTTCGTTTTCTGTTTGTTGTGTTATATAGAAATACAGTTGATTTTTGTCTGTGGATCTTGAGTCTAGGAACCTTGCTAAATTCTCATATTCATTCTAATAGTTTATCTGTGTATAATCTTGGATTTTCTATGGATGTTAATCAATATTGATGTTTGTATGTTCATCTTAAAACTGACCACCTTATTGAGCTTTCTTATTCTAATAATTTGAGTATTGAAGCTTTTGGGTTTTCTAGGTTAAAAAATCATATTAACTTATTTTTATGAGGGTTCTGTTTCTGCCTAGAGAAGCAAGATAGGGTAGCTGTTAGGTACAAGGAGTTTGGAATCTGACTACCTGAGTTTGAAACCCAACTCTATTACTTTCTATGTAATCTTAAGTAATTTGCTTAATCCTCTGTGACTCAGGATAATTAATTGTAAACCACCCTATAGGTTGATTTTAAAAATTAAATGAGTTAGTACAACTTCAAAAACGCCCATCAAATCATGAGCACTGAGTTTATGTTGAATTTTGTCATTTTATTAATTAGTTTCATTCCTTTTAAAATTCCCACTTCTTATTGTTTTTTCTTATTTTATTGCATTGGATACTTTTCCAGCATAATACTGAATGATACTGGTGCTTTCAGGCCTCACCTGAAACTTAACACATTGAAATGTTCCTTCTAGGTTTTTTTTTTTAGTTGTTTTGTTTTTCATAATTTGACATATATGTAATCATCTTTAACTGCACTTATGAATCTGGTATTAAATTCTACAAGGGGGAGATAATTTTCCAGTAGAAATTCCTTTTTTCAAACTATGCTGTTTACATAATGATGAAAATCATTAATAATGGAATTATTTCTTTTTAAACATCATTGAAATCCTGTTGCAAAAGGAGGCACTGACCCTTCTACCTTCCTGAAGATTCATTGGTGTAGCCTTTCCAAAAAGGTGCTGATTGTTAATGTAATGATACCCCTTTGGATGTTTGGGATATGTTCAGGGGTATTCATAGCCACATGGAGCTGTTGGCCAGTCCTTTTTTAGGACAGTATCACATTCTTGAGCTTTTAATTTTGCTATATTCCAAGGAAGCTGGAGTATGTCTTCAGTTTTCTTTTCATAAAGAGTATACAGATACACTTTTTGAGTCATTATATAACTAAGAGTGCTTCCCTGCAGGAAAGACCACCTGAACTGCATAAATTCTAACATTACAACTATGGTATCAATTTTGCTCTTAATTTCCTCCAATGCTATGTATTTCTCATTTTCCTGCAAGAATTTTTTTTGTATTTCCCATCTCTTATCTTAATTGTGTTTTTTTTATTACCTACTATTATTTATAGAGTTCTGTCTTGTTTTCTTCTTAATCATTTTCTGTTCCTGTTTCATAGACGCCATCTCTTTTTGCATTATCTTGAGATACCAAATGATTCTCTAAAATGTTCTTTAAGTTTCTATAAGATATTTTCAGATGAATTTTCTCTGATTTCAGATGGTGGCCTGTTTTTCTGTTTTCCAGTATTTTCCATCTCTTTCCTTCTGTCCTATGTATTTATACTCAAATGAGAAAAACCCAGTCAGGCCTGATACAGTTAATAGGAAGGGTGTGTGTTGTCCTCACAGCCTCCTTTCTGGATGTCGGTGCACTCACCCTTGTAGACCTACACTGAATTGCCAATTGATGTACCTAACCCAGCTCCTACAGTCTAACCAGTTTTCTTGTAATTTGGCCCTGCTGGACTGACATGGATTCATCTCCTGCGTCCATTCCTCAGCTGCTGACAAGCTGGTCAAATGGTGTATGTGCATCAATCCCCAAGATACCAAGGGCCAAATCTTCCTCTTGTCCTTACGCTCACCTGGAGCACTCTTTGGAAACTATACCTCCCAGGGTTCGATCTACCACTGGAGTCCCTCTTCTACCCACCCCACCGTCAATTTTTTTGTCCAATTGTTTATTGAGAGTTGCAGTTCTCAATTAGTAGGTAGAAGGGAGTGGACAACACTCTGGCTGTTTCTAAAGGCATCACCTATCAAGTTGAGTGATGGCTGCTTAATCTGAATTTCTGAACAGCTGGAGGACTCAGGTGTTATTTTTTCAATTCAATTCCATTGGCCTTGTGTTTAGGTGTGAATTCCTCAGAAATGCCCCCCCGTGCAGGTTGATGGCAGTCCTAGTGTTCAGTTCGGTGAGTTTTACCTTTTATTCTAGGTCTTTGAGATCATTTTAGTGGGAAGTTAGGAGAGGCTGTACTGGGTTCTCCTAACCACTTTTAGTGAGATGTTCTATCCAGAATTAAATATTTGTATTAGCAACTCACAGCTTCCTGGATAGCTTGCCGAGTACAGATATGCAGCCGATCTAAAGGTCTGTCTTTGCCAGGCTTCTTCGTAGGCAGAATAGATGACCAGGAATCGTGATTTCAAAGGGTGAGTGCCCCCTAAAGATTTATTCTAATAGCCAAGGGGGAAATAAAAACGCCACTGAACTGGTAATAAGGGAATCTGGGTTCTCAGGGCTCGGTCACTGACTCCCTGTGGTCAGCGTTGGGCAAATCATGACACCTCTAAGAGCCCCAGACTCCTTATATCTAAAATAAAGGATAGGACCAAATGGTCTCTAACGTCCTGCCATTCTAGGACTCGGTGGTTTTACCAGCTGGCCTGGAACATCTGCTGTTAGAAACCTGTTCCTTGGGGCTCCCCTTTTACTCGCAGAGTTTCTGCTGAAAGGGAAGCCGAGGAGGAGAAGGCACATCCACGCTGGGTGAGCGAGCCCCAGCTACAGGCAGAACCTGCTGGGAGGGACGGTAGGAGGAGCGGGTAACTCGGGTGCAGAGGCCTGGCGACCCTCCTCTGGAGATCCGCCCTCTGGGGCCACACTGGGCCTCTATATAAGCAAGTCTCAGGCATCAAAGGACCCCATTTGCTGAGTCCCCTTCAGTGACTTTGTATTGAAGGGAAAATAGGGATAGGAAATTAAACTTGTTTTCTTCAGAGGATGTCTTTGAGGCAAGGGAACTGCGAATGGGGACCGGATGGCTGCCTCTCATGCGACAATAAATAGACCTGGGAGGTGCTGGTTTGTGACAACCAACATGTTTATAACCCAACCCAAGTGAAGTCACGGGCGGCGGGGTTTTGAGGGAGCGCAGAGAGTTAGCACTTATCACCCATGATTTCCAAATGGGAGGAAGAGGGCACCACAGGGATACCCAGATGGGCAGAGACGTGCCCCAGGTCAGAAGTGAAGCTTAAGGTGGGGCTCAAGCGTTCCGGGCAATGCCAGGCTTCCTGGGGTTGCTGTCTTTTCTGCACTTTGGATGCGACCCCTTCCAGGGCCTCCAGAATGAGGGGTGTGTGCTCACGCATGCGTGGTCCCCTGCGCTCCTGTTTTTTCTCCCTCCTCTCTCCTTTCCCTCTCTCCTCTTTCCCTCCTGCTCTGGCATCTCCCGACCATAATATTTGCTCTCATAAGCCAGGCAGCAGCTACCTCACTGGCACATGGGTTGTTCAGCCCAGAGTGCCTTGGCTGTCCAGGATAATTTGCTAAATGGTTTAGAGGTTTTTCTCGCCAGGGAAGGCCAGTTAGATGGGAGTGAAAGGAGGGATAAAACCCCAGGGACCGAGAATGACTCCAAATCCATTCGCGCAGTGCAACTTGCCTGTTTCTGCTCTTGGCCACCCAAATGGACGCTGGTCTGGATGTCACTGGCTCTGCTGCCTGAGCGATGGGCATCTGGTCTGTGAGAAAAGCCAGCTCCAACCTGGAGACAAAGCCATTAAGTTTCCCGTTTGACTCAGGCCAGGGATGTTTGGAGAAACAAGAGGGAAGTTGGAGTTTAGCTCTCAGGGGCCAAGTTCACCCTACCGGCTCTGTGACCATCTGGACCAAGGTGGCGTTCAATAATAAGGTCAGGAATCAAAGAGAAGCAGGGAAAACTGTAAAGCATCTAACTGCAAACTACTTATAGTTTCCAAATTTTAAAGAGCACAAGATAATCAAATGATGATGAAAAGATCTTGTCCTTTGCAGCCCCTCTCCCTTCATCAAGCCCTCCCGCCTCCCCGGTGAGTGATTGGTGTGCCACCCTCTGGCCTTAGTGGCCAGTGCTCAGAGCCTGAGCCCCAAGTCCTGTGTGTCACACCCCTCCTCTCCAGGTCCCTGTAGCAGTGTGCCAGCACCTCTCCCTTTGCTGGCCCGAGAAGCCTGCATTGATGGCATTGTTCAGCACTGATGGCTTCCCGAACATTAAATATGTACTATCAGAGTATGTAACTCTTCTATTCTTGCTTCCCTATTTGAATGCAAGGGATGCTGTTATTATTTTAAAAGCTCTTGAATATGCAAATTAGTTCTAGAGGAAGGGAGCTTCCTGGACGCCATCACTCCTCCCATCCTGACAGTAACAAAGGGAAGTAAAAGGAGTTGATTTCCCTCTTCTTACCTCAAAACCCCACAGGATTCTCCGAACAAGGCTGGATGTACAAATATGACCTTACTTTTGTAATTGATTTTTCCAGCATAACCCAGTTGGTTGCCTCAGTTGATCTTTCCAACCCGACTCCAGCCCCTGTGGGTGTGCCCTTGTTGCTGGAGCGGGTTACTCTCCCGCTCTGCACAGCCCTTGGAAGACAGCAGCTTCAGGCTTTCCAGCTGAAAGCTGGAAACGATTCTCCTTCGGCATCGTTTTCAAACCCAAACCCATATACTCGGAGGTTAAGCGACCACGCTGAAAAATGCACACCCCGATGACTTCCTTCCCCACCCCACCTGGTGCCCTGGCAAGATCACATTGAACAATTCAGGGAAAGTATTCACTGAATGCAAGGAGAGTAGAGCATGTCTGCATTATTTATTAGGGGCTAACAATACCCATCGTATGTAGAATGTATTTGGACATAAATTAGTGATGTTAGGAAACATCAGGGGTCCAAAACCTATTAGGATCTCTGACACGTATGTAAAAACACATCACAGTCCTACCTTTTCTACGAGGCTGGGAATTGGCTCTGAGACAGCTTCACAAGGAAAACAAAAATCTTTAACCTTTTGTTTGCTATAAGCCCTCTGGACAGTTCATCTACCGTTGAGTAAGTCTTGGCAAATCATTTCAGACTATGAATTCTTAACCTCACTTTCTCACCCCTCTTCCTCTTTCTTCTTTCTCTATGATGGAAGGAAGGATATTTACATTTACTGAGCACCTACTGTGCACACCAGCATTACAGCTAGCCCCTTGATATCCAGAGGGGTTTGCATTAGTATCCCTACTTTATAGATGAGGAAACTGAGGCTCAAGGTCATGCAGCTGATAAGTGGCCAACGTGGAATTTGAAACCAGGTCATGACTTCAAGCTGAGATTTCTTACCCTACGTTTGACTCCCTGCCTGGGCAGGAAGGCAACAGCTGTTCTTTGCTTCTTTGTCAGCTGTATATCACCACAGGAATGCCACATAACACAGAACCACAAAACCGGTGGCATAAAGCCATGAATGTTTATTTTTGCTCAGGAGTCTACGGGTCAGCTGGGCAGTTCTGCTGGTCCAGGCCACGCTTGAGGGGTCTCAGCTGGGCTCGCTGCAGTCAGCTGCTGGGGCAGCTGGGGTGGGCTGACCCAGGCTGGCCTGGGCTTGTCGTGTGGTGGCCGGAGCGCCAAGAGCGTGAACAAAGCACTCGGCTTCTCGAGGCCTGGGCTGTCCCTTCTGCCACATTCAGTTGGCCAAAGCAAATCGCCAGACCAGCCCAGATCCAGGAAAGACAGACAAACTCCTTCGCGTGCTGGAGGGGAGCTGCAGAGTGACATTGCAGGAGATAGGGATGGTGGGAGGAGAAGAATTGGGGCCAATTTTGCAATTAGTCAGCCTCAGTTCCCACTGTGGGGCTGCCTTGCTTCCTTGGGGGCACCTGCTTCCTGGAAGCCTCGGCTCCCCCATCTCCAAGCCTGCGCTCAGAGCCGTTTCTCATGTGTACTGAGGACGTTGTACAGAATGACTGCGGAGGGGCCCCCTTCCAAAGGGGAAGGGGTGCAGTCAGTGTGGCAGGGGTTAAGCCTTCCACTGACCGGATGAAGCTGAAGCAGGAGGCTTTGAGCATCAGCCAGCACAGGAGGGGAGCCTGGGGGCGGGGCAGCCAGCCTGGGGGCAGAAACCACACTGAGAAAGATTCTTCTAGGCCTACACCTGAGACTTGGGCACTTCTTGCAGATACCTCTTGGAGGGTGGCTTTCCGTTGCCCATCCGTGAGCGTCTCCGGACATGGTATCATGTTCGTGGAGCCAGAGTTCCCCTCATCTGAGGGGGCTCGGCCCCTCACCTCCCCACGGGGCTCTGCAAGCACCTCTCTTCGTCCTGTGTGTTTGTGGTTTCCAGGGAGGAGGGTTGGAAGGAAGTCCATTTCCGCAGGACACCAGGGCTAACTGGTCGACACGGGAGGTGATGCCGGGCTGTGGGGGAGGAGGAGCGTGGAGCTGGGGGGCAGGAGCGGGGAGGAAGGGGAGCACGGGGGCAGAAGAGGGAAGGGCCGCTGGATTCCTGGAGGACTGGGACAGGCCAGAAAGCTCATGAGAAAGAGACAACCAGTGGAGAGCAAACAAATCGGCAAGATCAGAGATGAGAGGACAAGCCAAAGGGGGCCTACGTTTCCAGAGCTCGACACCACATTGTACCACGACTGCCCTGCCGCTAACTCACGCTCGGCACCTACTCAGACCACCTTCACCAGCAGATCATTCATGACCCCTGCGAGGCGGTCCTGGAGGTTAAAGACACAGAAGCTTCAAGTCCGGAAGGAAAGAAAAGCCCCGATTCCATTTCCCACTAAGGCAGGTGGGGTAAGTATCCCCCAAAGAGGCACCTGCCCAACATGGGACTTGAGAGGCAGAGTGGATTGTGTATAACAGCTCGCAGGTTAACAGCCAACGATGGCCTTAATTCGTCTGACCCCTCGAGGAGATGTCACTGAGGAAGATAGCATTTGTACGGTACCAGGTGGAGGGAGAGGACCATGGAGGGCAAATCCATCCGAAGGATGGAATGGACCCGGCAATCATTTCTGGTCCAGTCACCACAAGGGAGAGGGAGGCCCAGTGATCATACCCAGGTCACACGGCTAGTGAATGGCAGAGCTGAATTTGAACTTAGGTTGGATGGAAACTGCCCTGCCCTCATCCATTTTAGTCTTCTCCCCGCGTCAGTTACCTCAAGAAAAACAAAACTACAAAGGCTTTTGTTTCAAGTCTGTAATTCATTTCCATGAGACATTTTCCTTTCCTGTCAGTTTGTTGACAGGAGCCCGAGGGACCCTTCCGGTACTTGTAACTCTGTAGCAAATCATGAGATGGGGCCGGATTCTCCAAAAACAAATGGGAGCGTTTCAGCCCAATACAGCAAAAGTTGTTCAACAGGGACCTGAATTCTTGGGGCAAAATCCCAGTAGCGTGGGTAGTTTCAGCTCCAGAGCAGGGAGGACCGGGGAGTCGGGCCGGTGTTGGGTGCCTCTTGCTTCCCCGGCCCCTCAGGACCGAGGGAGGCTGGGAAGGGGTTTCCAGGCCAACGTCTCAGCCCTGGCGCTAGTCGTGTCACCCTAAACAAGTCACTGAACCTTCACCAACTGCAAAATGGGAATCCACACCTCTGCCCCACGTTCCCCTCAGAGAGCTTGTGGAAAGTGCTGGGACTTCCCCGGCGGTCCAGCAGTTAAGACGCGCCGATGCAGGGGACACGGGTTCGATCCCTGGTCGGGGAACTAAGATCCCTCATGCCACGGGGTACAGCCAAAAATAAAAAAATAAAATAAAAATAAAGAGACAAAGTGCTCATGGGGGTCCAGACCTTGCCTGCCTCTCAGGCCCACCTCGCTGACCTCTAGCTCCCCACGTGAAACCGACAGCCCCAGACCCGACAGGAGCGCCGACGTTCTGTGACTCAGGCGTGAGGATGGAGTTATGGGCGGAAGGAGACGCGCAGGGGCCTTGAAGAGCTGAAGCCCCTGCAGCTGTGGAACCAGGCGTTAAGGCGAAGCGTGGGTCCAGGATGACCCCCGGCCTGGATCTGCCTCGTAGAGCCAGCTCGTTCCCACCCACCCTGACCCTGCAGACACTCACAGCCGAGGTCGCTCCGTCCGCCCGGGTCTAGGCACGGGCCCTCCCAGAGGAGACCGAGGCGAAAACCAGGCAGGCGGCGGCGAGGTGGCGGCCCTCCCCAGCTTTGCTCCTCCGTCCCAGCCTGCCTCCCTTCCCCTCCCAACGGCTCGGGCCCTGGCTTCCCATGGCTCTCCACCCCTAGCAGGCAAATACCAAAGACCTTTGTCCCAAGAAGGAAAATTAGGGGTGGGTGAAAATGAGGCTTTTCCATCAAGAGAAACGACACAGTCACTGCCCTCTGTGGTCGGCGCCAGGGCCCTCCCCGCGGTGACGCACTGCTTTTAGTGGCCTCCTTAATATTATTTTTTGAGTCTCTGGTACCGCCCCTCACCCTGCCTCACCTCCCTTTGAGCCCCCTCCTGATGGGAATGACTTCTGGCTTTACAACCTTGCCACGTGCCTGACGGGGCGCGCCTTCGTGCTGCCCGTGTGCGGGCGCTGGACAGCGCTGTGGCCAGTTCCCCTGGGCGCCCGAGGACAGCTGGGCTTCTGAGAATACCCAGGAGCAGCCTGACCGTGTGCGGAGCAGAGAGAACGGGCCAGTGGTAGAGAGAAGTTCTTCCTCCTCTCCTGGTTTAGGAAGATCAGCTCCAGGGAAGTGGCGCATGCTTGGAGATGCACTTTCGTCTCTGACCCTCTGAGGGTGGCCACCTGGGAAAAGGTGAATTGGCATCTCACGATCTCGGGGAGGGCTTGTGCCTTGAACCAGGGCTTCCCTTCTTATTATTTCACCCTGGGAACCCAGTGGTTTGAAAATTTTGTCTACTCAGGACCCTACTTAGGCAGTAGCTGTCACCTCTGTTACTAATGACAGATGCCTCTATCTGTATATACCTGCCAGTCCCAGGTCCTGGTCCACGGGGGACAGGCAGCCTCCTCCATCTGAGCTGATATTGTTCTTGCCCCCAAAAGGAGGGAAAAGGCACTGTAGCCCCAGTAGGTAGCCTCATTGTGGGCAAAAGCAAATGATTTCTCCCTGTCTTTGAAACAGAAATGAGCCCTCAAACCTCCATGACCCACACAGGGACCACTTCCCCAGGAGAGGAAGGAAGATGGAGAATGAGGGATTTCTCTCTCTTCCCGTCAGGCAGCACACACACATCTCCCCGTGGTACACCCTCCCTGCTTCCTTTCTAGAAGAGGGAGGAGAAGCAGATCCCAGTGCCTGCAGGAGTCTGGGCTAACCTCTCACCCTCCTGGAGCAGAGTTTATTGTGAGTGGCAGGAACTCACTCCATCCACACCACTGATGAACACCGTCTGCTGGGTTTCTAACACACATTCCTGGGCTGTAGGGAGCTACTTGGCATTTCCCTAGCTGTTTTGAAATGGGCATTTGTAGCGTGTAATGTTCTAACACCAAAACCATTTACACTCTGACTGTGCCTCTGGGCAAAGCTAGCTTCACACTTTGTCTGAGAAATTCTGAGGTTCCCACCTTCCTGCCAGCTTCCAGACATCATTCAATCTGTCTACTTTTTCTTAGACTTTCAAAGCAGGTGTTTGCCCTCTTGTTTGTATTTTCCTTCAGCTCCTGACTAACTGCTTTTGTAAGAATCATGAGGTGGCAACTGCCAGCTCAAGTGAGGACTTGGGGCAGGTTATGTACCTGCAGCCTCATTATTTTGGGCTTTTGGACTTGCCGTACATTGGCAGACCACAGGCTGCAGCTTTGCATTTGTTGGCGTAGAGTCTGTTGGCTTTGGAGAGCTGTTGGGAAGGCATACACAGGATCTGATGATCTGTTCTCTCTTTGCAGGTTGCTGAACGTTAAACTTTTAACATTTGTTTCTTAAATCATATGTAGATATATCTTCAAGTATAACCTGACAGGCTAACATGGACCTGCATCAATACTGTCTAAACTCCCTATTAAAAGTGCAAATACACCACCACACCAGTCAGAAGGACCATCATTAAAGAGTCTACAAATAATAAATGCTGGAGAGGGTGTGGAGAAAAGGGAACCCTCCTACTCTTTTGCCGGGAATGTAAAGTGGTGGAGCCACTATGGAGAACAGTATGGAGGTTCCTTAAAAAACTAAAAATAGGACTTCCTGGCAATCCAGTGGTTAAGACTCCACGCTTCCAATGCAGGGGGTGTGGGTTCGATCTCTGGTCGGGGACCTAGGGTCCCCCATGCCAAAAATTAAAAAAAAAAAAAAAAACTAAAAACAGAGCTACCATATGACCCTGAAACCCCACTCCTGGGCATATATCCAGAGAAAACTCTTAATTTGAAAAGATACGTGCACCCCAATGTTCATAGCAGCACTATTTACCATAGCCAAGACGTGGAAGCAACATAAATATCCATTGACAGATTAGTGGATAAAGAAGATGTGGTACATACACAGACACACACGCACAGACACACACACACACACACACACACACACAATGGAATACTACTCAGCCATAAAAAGAATGAAATAATGCCATCTGTAGCAACATGGATGGACCTAGAGATTATCATATTAAGTGAAGTAAGTCAGACAGAGAAAGACAAATATATGATATCACTTACATGTGGAATCTAAAAAATGATACAGATGAACTTATTTACAAACAAAAAATGGACTCACAGACGTAGAAAACAAACTTACGGTTACCAAAGGGGATAGCAGGGGATGGGGAGGGAGAGATAAATTAGGAGTTTGGGATTAACATATGCACACTACTGTATATAAAATAAAGAACAAGGACCTACTGTACAGCACAGGGAACTATATTCAATATCTCCCCAGATTCCAGAACACTGCCCCTCCAGGTGAAAGTCAGAATCTCTGGGGGGGTAGAACCTCCGAGGCTACTGTGCAGATAGAGTCCCTCTAAGGTGCCAATGGCGTGGGTGCCATTTCTGTAGGGGAGAAAGATGGACAGACCCAAGGGCTGGATTCTTGCCCTGGGTCTGCAGCCAACTTGGAATGTGACCTCAGGTCAATCGCTTACACCCTCAGGTCTCCATTTATTTCATTTTAAAATGAGAATAATTGTGCTGCTTATCTTCCTCAGGATTCCTGGGGTTATGCAGCCAGAGGGACGGTGGGGAGGGAGCGTTCACACACTTTGCCTCACGTAAGCCTCTACAGAGTTGAGCACCTTATTTCCATTATGCAGATGAGGAAGTCGGGGCACTGAAAGGTTAAGTCATTTACCGAGGTCCCAAGTCTTGTAGGTGAAGGAGCCCAGGTGAGAGAATCCAGGCGTCTGGTTCCAGAACATTCCATTCCATCAGGGTGCTCCTCTGAGATTTTAGAAATCAGGTAGATGCTTGCGAGTCAAACCAAAGCATATGGGCCAGCAGCAGCTGCATCACCTGGGGGCTCGTTAGAAATGCAGGTTCTCGGGCCCCGCCTGGGTTGACTGCCTCAGAATCTGCATTTGAGCAAGCTCTCCAGATGATCCCTGTGCACCTTGAACTCTAGAAGCGCTGTTGTAGAGGATTGCACTAGAGAGAGGAAGTCTACAGATGAGGTTATGGTAAATATCCAAAACTCCAACAAAAGTGTAAGATCCTCCCAGGGATAATCAAAGAAGAAATCATTACCGGGAAATTCCTGTGGGAGAAGGGTGACTGTAAGCCGTTTCAGCCCTTTCTCTCTGAGTTCCCATTTCGGGGGAAGCGCCCCTTATCTGAAAACATCCAAACCTCCCAAGAGAATGGGGTTTTGGATAGAAACATATTGTTTTTGTGTATGTGTGTGTTGTGTTTAATTGTCAAAGGTAATATGTTTACTTTTAGAAATGAGAGAAGGAAAAATCAGGAAGAGAGGGTTTAGCAAAGCTGACATAGCCCAACAGTGTTCCTTTTTGAGGGTTCTCCGGCTCCTGCCCTTTTTATCATAGCTTTTCACTTATTTCAGGAGTGATCCTTTATGGCAGATAGCATCCACCAGGGAGGATGGCCAGTTGGGTAGGGGGAAGTTCAGCTTCCAGAATATCTTTTCTATGAGTGTGGGTCCTTAGGTTAAATCCAAAGACCCATCAGTTTGAAGGATGTTCCCCTGATACTCAAACTGCAGCCAGCGGCCCCACTATACCGAATGCTCCCTGCAGAATGCAAAGAGTAGAAAATGGCCTGACCCAAAGCTCAGAAGCAAAACTCACAAATCAGGGCTTTGAGAAGTATGAAAAGGCTTCCAGACGGCACTCCAGACTGCTAGGCTTAGGGGAATGTCAGTTGAGTACAAAGAAATTCTCAACCTGGGGCCGGAATGTCCAGTAGGATTTGATCCAGGGAAGGATGCTCAAAGCCGGCCCTCTGCTCCCTCCTCGCCTTTCCTGGATTAGCTCTGTTGAGGCGGCACAAAACCCCTGGATGAGCTGCGGTTTCTGTCCAGTGATTTTAGCACATGTTCCCATGTTTAAATTTGTGATTTGTATGCACAATATTATTTAGCCCTTAAAAGTGACTTTTCTGAGACCCAATCTGTCTGTGAAGTGTGCAAATTGCTGCAAGAGTCAAGACACCACTTGTCATCAGCATCCCAAGCATTCGTTTATGTCCGTGGCTCCAAAAAGAGCCAGTCGGAAATATCACACAGACCTGATCCCTGCCTTCTAGAAACTTGTAGGGTAAGGCAGAGGTAGTGACACATAAATTAATGTCCTGGCTGCATATGGCAGCCCAGATGTGGATACCCATCTACTGAATCAGAGACTCTGCATCTACTGATTGACACATCTAGGGCCATAAAATAATCCACTGTAAATTTGAGTTCTTTTGCCAACCTCAGCCCTGGTCTTCTTATATTGGCTTCACTTCAGACCAGCCAAATTAAAACTGGTTAAACCAATTTTTTCAGAGTCTTTCCCTCCCTGTTTGATTTTTTTTTTTTTCTCTAAAGTCTAGAAGAAGGGGATTTGGGGTCGGGATGATACCATCACTCTGTCACTTCTAATTTCATTCTGTTAACGATTTTTTGAGTCGCGAGGGTGGAAGCTTTGATTCTGAGAAATTACGCACTTTTAAGTTTTGACTCCGGAAAGTCATTGTGGCTCATCTGTAAACAATTCTAGCGGGTGACTATAAAAGAGGAACTTAGTAACCAGGCTTCCCCCTGGGGAAGTCATTGATCCCTTCAGAGCACCTGATTTCACAGATAAAGGAGGTGGGGGTGGGAGTGGGGGCTAGGGAGTGAAAGAGAAAGCAAGGGCGTTTGGTTCAAAACCAGACTGTGTAAACAGCCCTGCTCTTTCCTCCTTTCTCCCTTCCCCCACTAACCGATGCTTTCCATCACCTGTAGATGAACTGGGAAGGCTGGTTATTGACAGCTGGGCAATTTGCACAATAAAGTTTAACGGTTTACATCCCCTTTGACTTTACATCCCCATTGACTTTACATCCCCATTGACTTTGTCAACGTTCTCAATGGATCACGTTCTCGGGTGCCGGTTCTCACGCTCGCACTGACTCTCTCCTTCTTCTCTTCCCCTTCAAGCGTGCAAACGCAAAGAGCAAGAACCAAACAAAGACAGGAACAATTCCCAGAAGAAATCCCGCCTGGTGTTCACCGACCTCCAACGCCGAACGCTCTTCGCCATCTTCAAGGAGAACAAACGCCCATCCAAGGAGATGCAGATCACCATTTCCCAGCAGCTGGGCCTGGAGCTCACGACCGTCAGCAACTTCTTCATGAATGCCCGGCGCCGCAGCCTGGAGAAGTGGCAGGACGATCTGAGCACAGGGGGCTCCTCGTCCACCTCCGGCACCTGTACCAAAGCGTGATGGAAGGACTCTCAGTTGGGCACAAGTCACCTCCAAATGAGGACAACAGATACCAGAAGAGAATGCAAAGGAAAACGACGCTGGATTCTTAGCTGGGGCCCTTCACTGGTGATTTGAAAGCACAATTCTCTTGAAAAGAAAATTCTATTCTAGCTGTAATCATAGGCCAGGTGTTCTTTTTGTTCGTTGGTTTTTAATGGCTATGGAGTCCAAGTGCAAGCTGAAAACTAATCTCTTTGAACCGGACATTGTCCTCTGAGCGAGTGTGCTAAGCACCTCAGAAACCCAAATGGGGCCTTTCTGCAGCAAGTCAGTTTCAGTGTGGTGTCAGTCAAGCTCAGGATTGCTTAGAATGTCAACGGTCCCACTTTGAGTCCTGTCAACCTCTTGCAGTCAAAGTTCCCATGAGTAATAGTGGGACTTTGAATGACCTCATTTGCTTTCCAAGTGCTTAGCCTCATCATACCATAGTTCACCAACGTTCACAGCCATAACATAAAAAAACATCAGAATGACAATTACTGAGCACAAGTTTTAAATATGGAAGTTAAAAAAAAGAATCCGAGGACCTGTTTTTCCAACTCAGGCATCTTTTTCATTGAATGGTTTAGAAAGCTTTAAGTTGATCCAGTTTACAATTTTCTTTTCCTTACCTCCTGGAAATCTCACGTGGTCTTGGATCCATCAAAAGAAACCAGATCAGTTCACTTGAGCTCAAAGTATCAAGCACAACGAAGATAAACAGAGAAGTAAGGAAGGTTCTGGATTCACCGCATCTCGATTTTCAAGACATCAATTAGGAAGTCATGAGGGAATCATTGGGAATATGGCTTCAAGCACATTTTGCAGTTTGTTACAAATTCTGTTTGTACATAATGCAGACGCACACTCAGGAGGCCAATTTAACTGTTACAGTACACGGAGCAAATGCAGCATTTTAAAAGATCTAGATTTTTTTAGATCATAAATGTATCCTTCTTGGTTATCTGTCACCTGGTTCCTCCTATTGTGCATTATGACCACCACATAATACATTCTCGCTCTTTCAGATTTGGGTTGTTCCCTTGTCCATCCCATTGGTAGGGACGTTTTCAGTGTTTCATAGCAAGGAAAAAATAAATAATTCAAACCACCATACGTGTTACTCATAACCGTCATCTAGTCCTGAATCTCTTCCATTGTTGAATAATCTAGCAAAACAGCTGAATAAATCTGGAGAAAACACAGCACACCAAAGAAGCAGAATACTGCAAACCAAAGACATTTATTACTTGCCATTTTCTAGCCTGAAAAATACTGTGATTACTTCTTAGAAGTCAGAAAACCTCTGCAACTCCGAATGGCATTCAGCTCTTGCATTTGGTTCATCATCGGGCTGAGTGGACCGGCTACACCAAGGATGTTAGCCAAGCCACCCAGCGAGTGGCTTTCTGGTTCCTGGCTGTCACCTTCCCACGGCAAATGGAAGAGTGCCCACAGAACCCTGGGAGATTGCAAAGGTCACCATGTGCATATTTACCAGTGAATGGCCCCAGGTGGGCACCACGGGGGTGTTCAAAGCAAGCCAAACACTGCAATGATTCTTTACAGACACTTGAGACTGACTTTTTTATGAATTGCTTAATCGAAACCAAAGAAACTTTTTCTGCACCTACTTCTGCAACAAACAAAACTGTCCCATTAAAATGAATAAATAAATAAAAACGTAAATCACTGAAAATCACCACCAACGAGAAGGAAGCACGCCAGAAAAGAAAAAAAAAAAAAAACCAGAAACAGAAAAACAGCGAGACACACTGTGTTCAAACAGACTTCTTGGGACATTTTTTGGAAGCAGATTTTAAAGAAAGGGTTGACACAGGAAGAGAAATAAGGAAAAGCCTCCGTGGCTGCTGCTTCATTTGACAACTCATGCGGTAATCTTAAAGTTGAAGATTGTCTTTAATTTGTGCCTATGCAGTTTTTCAAAAGAACACGGAACAGAGCAACAGAAACCTCAACAGCTACAATACCAAAGATGAGGATTTCTCACACCTTTGTTTCAGTTCATTATCTCCTCTTGCCTGGCTTAAATACTAGTAGCGCCTTTGATCTGTGTAAAGGTAATCAATTTTGTTTCTGAGCAACGAAAGGAAAAGGTCATTTGTTTGATTTTATTGTTTCCCTATCATTTTGTTTTATGGCTTTCTACCCAACATGGAATCTCTCAAAAGGTTCCATGGACTCCAAGTTTAAGATGTTGGGATACTGAACAGTTCTCCTCTCTGCTCGGCAGAGCGTGGGGAATAATATTGTCACTTGAACGTTCTATGCTTAATCCTTAGCCTTGGTTCCTTCTATGTTCAGAGTCTCATCATCAGGGGAGGGAAGGGGAGTGAGGGTCAGGGGTAGGGGTCTTGGTGACACATCCTCTCCCAAGCCACAGAACCAAAGAATTTATAGAGGAATTGACAAGCCTCATCTTCATGTGATTGCTACATCCTAACAGGGCTTCATTGGGGGTGGGGGAAAACGTGTAAAAATAATTGTCAGTTTCTACTTTTCTATTAGCTTTTTAAAAATCAGCTGTAAAGGTTGCATTTCTAAAGAAAGAGATATATATAATATATGAATACATATATAGATTCCACTTGACACTGGTGATAACCCAAAGTTATTGCTGTTCAAATTCACGTCTTGTTTTTGTCAAGTGCTTCATTTCTTAAGTATTCAGTTCAGAACTTTGCTCATTTCTCATGCCATCCCGGAGTATATTTGCTGCTGTGGATGATTTAGAGTATTCAGATTTCTGTGAAAATTCCTGGGAAAGTTTGAAAGTCAAGTTCAAACATTTCAACAGTTAACCTGTTGCTAAGTGGATCCATGAGACGAATGAGTTTTATTTGTATTTTGAGTCTTCTCTATTCTATGTCTCAACCATGATCAGGGTGGTGAGTGAGGTCCATCCACCAGTTCTGGGCCGTGACCAGGGAGCGTTCATCTTCTCTAACTGCTGGGAAAGCTCAGTGGTCCATTCCCACCAGTTACAGAGATGAGGCCAGCCCAGAGGTCTGTTCTCCAGGAACGGCCCTGTCCCATCAGGGTGTTCCAGATGCCCCTCAGTAAGTAGATCCACCAAAGGGACTTCTCACAGGGGGGAGTCCAACTCCTGCTGCAATGGGTTGACCAGGTTTCCTCAGGGTGGTAATGACCTATTTGTTTAGACAAGCCCGTGTGCAGCCACGGCTGGCACTGGGGTGAGGCAGCAGTGTTGCGGGGTGCGGGTGTCTCAGTCCTAGAGAGAAAACACAAGGCAGGGTTTGGGGAGAACCCCAGAGTCCTGCCCTTGGGGACCCCACTGTCCATTGTGCCACCTCCTTCCTCCCACCGTGTGGGTCTCCCTCTGCAGGGCAGCAGCCATGCAGCCACGAGAGAAGGCGACTTTCCATGGCTTCTGTAACTCATCCTACCTGGGGATGTTCCTTGACTTTGCCCTGTGTCACTTTGTCTCTTGCTCATTCTCCATGTCTCCTTTGTCAAATGACCAAGAAAAGAGCATATTTCAGCAGGGGAACTCTCCTATGGGTTGATCAAAATGAATTTCAACTTGGGTATCTCTAAATGAATCCTTGTGACTCATGGCCAATGGAAATGCTTGGTCTTCTAGAGATTGGATTGAGGAACCAAGCCTGCTTGCTTTGGTTAGTGATCCTTCGGCATGCTAATGTCAGCATTTGGGTCTCTGGCATCCTCTGAAGCTGTCTAAACTGAAAAAGGCTGCCTTTGTGGCCTGAGATTTCAACCCTGGTCAAACCAGGTGTAGTCACATACACCCTCAGTGCTCCTGGTGACCAGAGAAAGATGTCATAATGTAAAAAAAGGCAAGAACTTCCCTCTAGGGACTTTTGATAACTGTCTCATACCAGATAATGCCATACCAGAGAGAAGTGCTTGCTTCTAAAAAATTATTTACGTACATATATAAATACATGTGTGTATCTATATATTTGTGTATTGAAAAATTAAGCCCTACAGAATTTCAATTTGTTAAAAAGCTGAAAGAAAAAAAAAAAAAACCCTGCAAACTGGAAGGTAATGGAATTTGACCCAGTAAGTTTCCTCAAACATTTTTAAAACTTATTTTAAGTTAATAATTTCAGAAAAAAATAACTCTTTGGACTTCAACGTTTAACCTGTTGGATTGAGGATCCATTTCCTCAATCCAAGAAAAATTCCAGGCGTGCCTCAGCCATCAGCAATGAAAGGGGCAGTGTGAAGGGACAGTTCTGAACCAAAATTCACATTCTGGAAGCAACAGAAATCCAAAGGCTATTGAGTGGAAAATTCTTTATTTCTTTAGGGAAATAGGCTTGCTTACTTTTGTTTTCAATGTGATTTTGGTCCTGGGGATATAATTCTTTCATTCCAAGAAATTTTTATTAAAAAAAAGAGCCAATGTATTTCTTTTTTAAAAGAAAACAGCAACGACAGTAAAAACTCATCCACAATATTTAAAGGCTTTTCTAAAATGTAAAGTAGTGTGTAGGTTGTACCACTTAACAGTACAGGCGGGAATGAGGCATGAAGGAACCAACGTGACACTTTGAAGAAATCAAAGCATCACCTCTGCAGTGTCTCTTTTCCTGCAGGCTCTTGGCAATTATGGGCTTTGGAAATTCAAGCTAATTTTTATTACTAGCTAAAATAAAATCAAAATTAGGAATAAATCTGATACACACACATACATACATTTTTGTAAATCAAACGATGTATTTCAAAGCCAAATAGAAATACCTTTTATTTTTTATTTATTTATTTTTTTACATCTTTATTGGAGTATAACTGCTTTACAATGTTGTCATAAATACCTTTTAGATGATCAACCATTTTACTTTATCTCTGCTGGGTGCCCACCTAGTCATGCCAATAAATTAAAGTTGAACAGATTTTTTTTAAATATCATTACTGGGTGCAGGGGGGACACTTTCCCACTTCTAAAAATACTGGTAGAATTATAGAAGCGTCTGTTTGATTACCGTTACCAAAATGTCATGACAGTATACCTTTGTGGTGAACTCTGTTTTTCAGGAGGTTGTATAGTAGGAATTTTTAAACATAGAAGAAGAACAGGCTGAGTTCCAGTATTGTTGAAGAATAATGGAGTATATGAAAAAGTAGAGAAAAAGAGGTGATACGTGTGGTCAAGGTTGACCCCAAAGCCCAGACACAAGTACTGTGATGATAATTGTCACGATTCCTAACAGATCAGAGCTGATTTTTTGATGCTGTTGCTGCTGATGCCTTGTGATTCAGACTTGTTAGCCTAACCAGGAAGAGAGGGTGAAAGATGGTAGACAGAAGAGGGATAGAGCTGTTATGTCTATAACGTTCGGACGTTTACCTGTAAGACTGGAGAACTTAATACTTTTGTACATTTAGTTAACACCAAGTCACCTCTAAAACAACAGGAGATTCTAGTTTTCAAATAAGGCCACAAAATCCATACTAAAGGAAGAAGGTGCACCCAAGTTTGCTGTATAAATCTCATAAGTTAATGACATTGGCTTTAAATATGGATGTCCCAGTGCCTATTTTCTACCTTTGATTTGTTTCTTTCCAAGGGCAGGGGGAAGGGAAGGTTTGTTTGTTTTAGAAAGTCTCAGAATGGGTTATAAAATTATATATATATATGTGTGTGTGTGTGTGTGTGTGTGTGTATATATATATATACATATACATATACATATATATATATTAAAATAACATAGGGCTTCACATAGGTAGACACAGAACTTACAGTTGAAGCTGATGGGCTATTCCATGAATCCCATGGGGACCGGAAGTGTTCATTGTTCTCAGATACCAAAAAGGTTCTGACAGTCTGAGGCAAGTTGAAGCTTGAGCCTAAGCTTTCCTTACCAGTTTTGAGTTTGGTTGCCTGGAATTAACCCGCTAATTCCCTTTTAGTGGAGAAAATGTGTATAGGAAAAAAAAATGACACATTGCTACAGGTCTGTTCATTCCATGGAAGTCTTCCACTCTGTTCCATCTTTAGCAGAGGCATTTCTCCCAGCGTAAACCTTGGTAGATGAGTCTGCCTAAACCTTATACAGTCTGTCAGCTTGGGTGTATACAGTTTCAGATGTACCTTTCAACATGTATTCTCATAGACATCCTCACAGCGACACACATTGCCTCTGAGTGTTCAGACTGCACAGACACGTGTGCACAGACAGCTTCATACGTACATAAATAGTCATCTGTTACAATAAATACATTTAAATGATCATTTAACATGTATGTGGTACTTCTACAATGTACATTGTTTTTTATTATTTATTGTAACATTGAAAACTAAAGTGCAGGAAAAAAAAAAAGTATCCCAGCATCTTCATTCTGTACACTTGGAATTACCTTCATTTGGGCACATCCAAGATAAACTCAACTTTCAAGAAAACTTGGATATTATTTAATCATCTGTGTAAGAATGACACATGTGCTCGATGACTTCGGTTGAATAGCTTTATTCTGGATCTCTCATAACTAAAGCTAAATCCAAAGACCTGAAAAAGGACACACACCAAAAAAAAAAGAGAAAAAAAAAAAGAAAAAGAAGGAAAAAATAGCAAAGTAAAGCGTGAACTAATAAGGAAAAAGTGAGTTCTGGTTTCCAGGGTGGAGAAAATGGTGACATGGTCTTGGGGGTGCTGCACTAGCTAGAGCGGGGAACGTGGTGATTTTTTTTTCATGCTTGTCACACTTAAATGGTCTTTTTGAACATGAGAAAATTTAGACGTTAGAATTTCCTGCTTTATTTTCATTTAGACTATGGAAAGAAGCTATACATTTTGTCCATCGAAAAATGAAGACAGTCAAAAGAAACCTTTTTTTTTTCCCTTCATCTCTTTGGGTTATGACCCAACAAGCTAAGTACCATTAATGTAATTAATTTATTTAAATTAGTTTTTAGCACACAAATGTATAGGATTTTAGTAATTATTTAATCATCTTTCTTTACTTTGGTTTTACTCTTTGTGCTTATTTATGAAAACCTAGACCAATGGTGCATCAGAGATGCACAATCCCTTTTAGAATTCCCTTGAAGTTTTGCTTTATAAAGCAGAGAAGTTCTGTTACAGACAGGGAAGAAATACAGGTTACAAAAAAAAAATCGAGGTATTTTTCCTTCTTGAATTAACTTCGAAAATAGTTTAAGTAACAGTGATTAAATTATTTAATTTAAGTTCACAGCCCCACCTGGTACCAGGCGAACTTCACCTTTTAATTATTGGGGCCCTCAGAGCCTTCATATTGTAACTTATTTATTTAACTTATTCAGCATCTGCAAAAGGTGCACGATATAGTTTATATTTTTTATTTAAAACAATAGAGAGCACTGCAGTTTGTTTGCTGTCAGAACAACAGAGCAAAGTTTGTGGACAAGCAATGACTATTCAACCCGAACCTGTGCATTCAGAAAACGTTAAGCCGAGACCCTGCTTCACCAGCCTGGATTTTGGGGCTTCTGTACAGAAACTGGAAAAAATAAATTAAAAAAAAAATCAGAACAGCAAAAAGAGAGAAACCCTTAAACTAGCTGCTTCCAAGAATGAACTCTGTGTGCGTGTAAAACAACAAAACAAAAAAGGAAAAAAAAAAAAAAGCAGAAAAAAGAAAAAAAAAAAAGGAAAAACTTTCTATTTCTAGTGAGAACCAAAGAAGGCTACCTCACTGACTTTTTCCATTTGTAATTTTAATCGTGTTGATGACACCAAAGATACCAAAGATTTCTTTCTCTGTGCGGTCTGCATTTTGCTTGTGCTCTTTTATAATTTTAACTGTTCTCTCTGACATATGGTATGTACAGCCACAGCTCAGATACCCCAAAGGAATAGTTATGTATGCGACAGTGGCTGCTAATTTGGAAAGGGATATTTTCTGTGTTTCTCTCATTTGTTCGCTGTCCCCTCCACGTGTTCAGGATGCAAGTTCAGATGCTGCTGTAATTGGATTCCTGAAATTCCAACTCCAAATTGGTGAAGAAGACTGGTTGGAAGTGGCCTTCAGTCCCAGCTCTGTTCCCTGCTTTGGAGCTATCGCAGTCGAGATTTCCAATGATTGGACCATAGAAATTCTAATCATTGAATAGTAGAGCTGGAAGGGACCTTAGGAATCTTTTAGTCCAGCCCCTGGAGGCCCGGGGGAGTGAAATAGTTATCCAACACAAGTATCTATCTAGAGGCAAAGCCCAGACAAGCCTCCTGCCTTCTCCTCCAATCTGTGCCCGTTGCCCAGCGCTGCCTCTGCCTGAGATGGGCCACACGCTGGCAAAGAGGAAGGGGGCCTGGGGCTTGTCACTGAACATTTTTACTCTGTAAAAATAGTCACAGGCATTTCAGTATCTGTCTAGTTAGAATCTCAACATAAAGTCACATATGATCAATTGCTTGTAAAGGTGGCCAGCCTTGATTTATTAGAGCTCATAGAGGGGTTTTCAGCCTGGAAGTACACACTGATCCAGTGAGATCACTGTAAAACCTCCCCATTCCAGAGTGTTGTATATATAAACTTCTAATTCAGTGAGAAGAGAAAGTTCATTCTTGGTCTGTTGAGTTGAATTATTACGCATATTTTTAGGTCAGTATTTATCAGAGAAAGGGAATTTGATCACTGTTTGCACACGTGACATTTAAGCTGTTCAGCTTTTTCCCTTTCCCCTTGACTTGATACATCATTTCTAGGGCAACTTTTTGTATTTATGAGAGAACTTCTTTAAGCCTTATCTCATTGGATGCTGAAAAATTACTCATTGGAGACAAAAGATGACCTCAAAATTTCAGAGAAATCGATATGCCAGTTTAAGACATGATTACTTAAAATTGATTCTCTTTTCCCTTCTTACTCATGAAATGAATTGGTCTTGTTTAAGTTTCTTCCGATTCCATTAAATGATTAAGTCACTACTAAGATTCAGTCATCCCTGCGATTTGTATGTTAGCCGATGAATCATTCTCAGCTTTTGACCAAATGGGTTTCAGACATAAGCAAAGACCGGCCTCTAGTCCGTATGGTTCCTTATTGAGTACTAGTATTTTGCACTTCACATAATGTAGTTCTCTTTTAGCTTTTTAAGAGACAATTTAGACAAAGAAGCTAAGAAGGGAAAAGACCAGTCAACTCATCCGATCCCTGCATCCAGAGTGCAGCCAGTGGAGGAAATCAGAGGCTAGGTTGACAGATGTTAAGAAACCCTCACTTACCCCCTTATTGTAGTTTGCAAGCACCGTACTGACACATGTGAGAGTTCTCTCCTGTCCAAACAGGCTCAAAGCTCCATCTCCCCTCCATACCAGGCAGAGATGTAAGGCCTGCCTTCCAAACAGCAAATTGCTTTGGTTTTCTTCCCAAATTCCTATTGGAAGTAGAATTCTCCAAATACCTGGGAGACACAACAAAGATCTTGTCATTGAGCAGCGAAGTGCTCCTCTATAAGCCAACACCACCCTCCCCAGCCTTCCGACCACCGAGCCCCTACAAGAGGGAACCTAGGGAGACCGATGGCAGCCTGAACACAGAAAACATCCCCGATTGGCAGACCTCTCCTCAGCAATCCCCCCTCAGCCTCATGCTTCACTTGCAAAGTGTGACGTAACCACGGGACGAGTGCCTTGCTTGAACCAAAGCAACGATTTAGCCAGTCTGGACTTCTCTGTGCTTTTTTTAATCCTTCCTGTGAATACCTCAGCTTCCACTGGGCCGCCATACAGTACATTGGTGGGCTTATTGTACTGTGGTGCTTTGCATTGCAACCCTGCAAAGAACGAGATTTGTACTAATACCAAAGGTTTTTTCTCTGTCTATCTCTCCTCCTCTGCCTTCCCTGTTCTTCTCCCTTTTCTAGTTCTTCACGGTTCCAAAGCTTTAATATGAACCTGGGCATGTTGGCAATGCAGACCGCGCAATTCCTTACCGAATTTTCTCAGATATACCTCATAGATAATAGTGTTTAGAGTAATGTTATTATAGCGTATGTAATAAATTATTCACTGTTTCTTTTGGTAACTGTGATTTAAAAAAAGAAAAAAGAAAAAAAAAGCTTTATACGTTTTAGGTTGTGCTTTTGTAATAGACGAAAAGGTGCGCTTAAAAAAATATGTATGTTCTTTTTTTTTCCCCTTTGGATTTTATTTATTCTGGATTGGGGAAAGTTGCAGAATGAGCCCAAAGTTTACAGTTTCATATTTTGCTGAAGAAACAATCTGTGTTCATTTGCTCTGTTGAAAAAGAAAATTATTATTTTCTACATTTGTGCTACTTGGTCTGAACAATTAATTGTCCTGTGTTAACAGTGTAGTATTATAATTAGCAACTGCCAATCAGTGCTATAATTTTATGCATGAGGCTAAAAATTTAGCAGTGTGATGCATTGTGGTCTTAATAGCAACATTTTTCATTTTGAACTAGATCTTCCCCTTTGGTTCAATGGACTTTATTTATGCATGGGCGCCAATTGTTCGTTAGCGGTTGTGGAACAGTTGTGTATACATTAAACTGTGAAAATGTACACAGTTCAGCCTCAGACAGTGGTAATATTGGTTTTATTGGGAGATGTCTCACCTCGAAAATACCTTGACCTCTGTTGGGATTTCAAAATGAGTCAGATTAAATCGAGTTCAAATGCTATGAGAAGGGTCATTCCAAGTTTGAGTTCGCCGACTCACATTCTGCAGTTAGATCCTCAGAACCCAGCCATCTCACTTCCATGCGAGAGGGGTTTGGAAACAAGCATTGAAAAACAACCCTGCATTTTAAGTTTCCACGAAAAGGAGTCATTTTGGCTTTATGTTCATGACCTCAGACGTAACTGGCTATGTGTATGGAGATGCAAATTCATCCGGCTGTAGCCTCTCCTGGATCTTTGCTTGGGAATGGCCACTTTGTGCTTGGTTTCTTGGAAGAATACTAGAGTATTTTGCTGTCAGGTCAATTCAAATGGCATCAATATCAATGATGATTCTCTGGCTTTTTGTCCATTCTCCTGGACAACTCCACAAGCTGTTCCAGTCTTTTGGGCAAAAATAGATGGCCATTCCCCAAAACATAACCTGTGCAGCCGTATCGTGATTTTTCCGCCCTAGAGTGAGAGATGATTCTAATTTACTCTTTTCTGCCCAACAATGTTACATCTATCCTAAAGGGGGTATAAGAAGGTTTGAAATCTAGTTTAGGAAAACCGTCTTTGTTTCAACTCCCTAATTATCTGAGGCCCCTATATCTCAAAAAGTATCTTTCACTTGCAGTGGATTGGGCAAACTCATTCTTTCTTATATTTGGGTTCTGAGACCCATTCTCAAGTTTCATACCTATTCCCCAAATCAATATGCTTGACATAAAGCCAAATCAATTGCCAAGCACACTTTATTTTGCATAGGAGTGCAGCTTAGGAAAGAGTGGTGGGAAAGCAGCAGACTGCTCTGCAAAATATTGGAAATCACCAACGGTAGAGCGTTCATATGACCTGTCAATGAGAATATATTGAGAATGCGCTTTCATTAATAATACAAAGAAACATTTTATTTGGACTTATAAAGTAGATTGTGATAATGAAAGCTTTGTAAGATACAGTCTTTTTTGTTTCTCCCCTTATTAATCTGCCAAAGATGGGAATGGATACAAGAATTTTAAGTTGGCTTTTGTAAGACAGTTAATGATTGTAGTAGTGCTTAATCTTCCAGAAAGCTTTACGTGTTCTTCTGCAATAAACCAAATCGATGTTTGTTTCAGTCAAGTTCTCCTCACACTCACAAACCTACACACAATGCAGATGTTGTAGAATCTATGAAGTTCAAATGTATTTTCGATCCAAAGTAAACAGAGGAGTGTCTGAGACGTGAGTGTGCCCAACAATTTTTATTACGAGAGATGCATGAGTCTGGCTCACTAGGTTTGCCAAGAAGACTTGTCTTATGAAACTCGAGGTATATTTTGTTATGCCATTTTATGTCCTTTTCTTTTTCAAACTTTGTGGAAAGTGATGTTGAATCAAGTGTAAGCTGAGTTTTCCAGACAACTGAAGTAGCTACATCGTGAATGTTATTTTGTTATTAAAGGGTTTTTACTCAATGCTTTGTGCCGGTGGATGTCCTTTTCCTTGGAGACACAGAACTATGGAATTACCTCAGCTTGGCCTGGATTTCACTCCTGCTCTCATGGGGACACATGGGCCTGGCCTGGGAAATGAAAGGTCATGGGCTAGAAGGTAGAGTTTGGCTGTAGGAGGAGATCTCCATAACTATCAGCTTTGAAGAGAGCTGGGTCCAAACTTTCTAACCTCACTTTCTTGACCCCAGCACTTCTCTGAGATACCTTGGCCTTAAGCACATGCCAGCATGAAGGCAGACCCCGATTCTTACAGGAAAGACAAGGAAGAGAAAATAGCCATCCTGAATCTTCTGTCGCCCACCAGGCACTCACCTATCCTCAAGCTGGGCTCCACCAGTCAAAGTTGTGGGCGGTCCATCTGGTTGGCTTTACCTGCGCCATCACTTTACTGCAAAGGCTCCAGGTCCCCACAATGCAGTGGGGCTCTTCTAAATCAGAATCCCCCTCATCACTCTTCCTCTGCACCCTGGTTTAGTGAGTCCATCTACAGCTTTGGCAAATAAGTATTTGGAAAACCAAAAAAGGTGTGAATGGGTTTTTCTGTCCTTTTGTTTCTAGTTTATATTTTGGCTATTCCTAGTTCTCTGATCTGGAAAATAGACAAGAGAAAAGGAGACCCCAGTGCCTCTCTGTGCCTGGCTCCTCTCTCAGGGGGCCGTGCACACTGCCCATGTTACTGGTCTTTCTTAGAGGACAGGCTGAACCGTAGCTATTGAGCCAATCAAGAACATGGCCCATCAATGCCTCCTTCATCTCTGCTTGGAAGTCCTAGTCTAAAAGCTATACAACTTGGGGGTTTCCCCTGTCTCCCTTACTTTGACCCAGTTTGGCATTTAGCTTCAGAGTCTGGTTGCTGTCTAGGAAAGTTATTTTCAAATTATGACAGGAAACCTGCTACCTGGGAAGCAGGGTTAACTCTTCAATGACTACCTAGTCATACCATTAACAGATACTTCCTTGAAGCTAGAATATTACTTCCTTTCTTTACTACGTCATTTTGTGTTTACACAAGTCTAAACGGGGCCAGCAAACTTCTTACCACGAAAGGTTATAAGACACCTGGCAAGTTGGAATTCCGGAAGCAAGAAGACGACCTTCACACTGACAGAATGATAAAGGACATCTGAGTTTGGCAGGCAGGGGCTGAGGTGATACAGACATAATCTTGGTGCTGGTTTCTCTTTTAATCCATATTTCCAATCACCAACTCTTATTTTTCCCCCCTCAATCCTAGAACCATTCAATCTCTCCTCTCCTGGTCTCAGATGCCAAAGAATTTCATGGGCAAAGATGATTCGGGATTGACCAGCATTCCCATTAGTTCTCTTCTTCACCCTTTGCTTTTCTCCAAGAAGGTGTTTTCCTGGACTGCAGGGAAAGAGCCTGGCCAATTTTTGCATCCTTCCTATTCTAATACTTCTACCCAAATTAATATTTTACTGGTACAGGTGCTGTAGATTCTTTCTTGGTCAGTGAATTCTTACTAGAGAAACTATCATCTTCCCACCAAAAGTGAGTGAGAACAAGTTCCAATATCTTTTCTTTCATTGGTTTTTGTTCTCAGGATTGAGTCAGTTTGGGCTATTTTCTCACTTTAGACCCTGATGACCTCAGCTGTATTAATTTGGGGTATTAAAAACACCTTTTAATTTCACATGCTGGCCTGTGGGGCTTGAATCCTTTCCAACCTGTTGGTTGCTTTATGGTTTTGAAAGTGGCTAAAATGAGGGAAGGAAGAAGATGGAAAGTGAGAAGAATTTGCCCCAGCTCTATTTAAAGCTTTAAAAGGGAAAGAAAAGAATAAGCCACGGGGAAATGGCCATACCATGGTTAACCATCCCTGTCGGAGCCTGTGCTCAACCATGGGGCTTCTCAGTAAGCTTTTCCAGAAACCCAGCCCTTTAGTAGAAGTCCAGGTACCTTTCATAGGTCTCTATCCAGATTCCAAGATAAGAGACCAAAGAGTCACATGCATAGCTCTTGTTCTAGTTCCTTGCTTTTGCAGATATTATCTCCAAGAAAATCACAGGGGAAAACTTTAAACTTTTATTTTTAGTCAATCCCTTTGACATCACCTCTCCTACTTAAAATCGGGAAAACACACCCCTAAAATTTGTACTCCCGTCTGTTTTGAAAAAGAAAAAACCCACACACTAGTTAATTCACATTCTTATTTTCTTTTCACCCTAAGCTATATTTCCAAACATATAACCCAGATTTTGCCCCATCTCAGACATGTTAAGTCAGACTGTGCTGAAAGATTTTCCAGGGATGGTCAACAGGGTAAGTGTTCAGTGGCTGCCCTGAAATCCTGGTGAGGAGGAGGATCGCACACCATTCTCAGGGGGCTGCTCACCCCTTGATAGGCTCCCAGTGCTTTGGAAGATTTCTTTCAATGTTAATTGCATTTTCAATTTCACTCATTTCCCACCCTGATGTTTTGTCTGCAACATTGCTTACACTGGATTCTTTCTATTTTTATTCCTCTCATTAAATGGTAGTGCTGTAAATTCTGCAATTAATGTCAAATAAACTGCTTTCATTCATTGACCATGTCTCAGCTGGCTTCTTTCTCTTTCCATGGAAAGGATTAAGCATCCTTCTCTCTACTGCATCCCATTGTGGTTTCATAAAGAACAGTAAAGTTGCTCTGCTTGGTAAGACTGCAACTTCTTACCTCTGACAGGATGCAAGGCACATTTTATCATCACCTTATCTGTCATCCATGCCATCGGTTACAAAAGCTTAGGGATGCCCCTGTAAAGATTACCTTATTCCTAAACCATTAAAACTTTAGAGATATAACCCATCCTAACCTTATCCTTATACAGATTCCGTATGAGCATCAGACAACAGGCAACCTCCTAAACCAAAGATGGAACACAGGATCCTTTAGGGATCAGACCTTCCTTGCATTCCCCAGGGGTTCTGGCAAAAGGTTTCAGAGATTCTTACATTCTGCGCAGACAAGGGAGTGCAGGAGGTATTCTCTCTCCAACCCACCTATCTTAACACCTTTCGTCTTACCGTCACCAAAGTCCATTGGTCACATTTCTCATGATAATTGATAGGCTACTATTTTCACCATTAAGATGCCACTTCTGGTATTCAGTGGGCTAATTAGCAGAGCCTGGCGTTGACTGAGACGTAGATGGCTGAAGCACTGGTGTGAGCGGTGTCTGCCCCGGAGTGAGACCCTTCAGAAACGATGTTCCCTGACCACCCAGGGCTGCACACCCTTGATGAGGACAACTTACTTCCCCCAGATCGAAGCTTGAACAAACCAGCACACACATTCCGCCACACTCTCCGTGCTCTGGCCTGTTGCAGTAAGTCACAGTCATTACAACAGCAGTTCAGGCTTTATCCACATCCTACGTTAGAAATGATCAGAGAGCATGTGTTAATTTCAATATAAATAATGCCACTTTACACTGGCATTTAAAAACTACTTTTCTATTCCTTTATTTATTCAGCTCATTTTTCCTGCAACCAGGAGTGCAGGTATTATTATTCCCATGGAATAATTAAGTGTGAAGGGTTTCATAGTCACCTAATAATAACAGCTCACATGGATGGATATTTACCATGTGTGTGGTTTATCTCATCTTGTTCTACCAACTACTGTATGAGGCAGGTACTAGAATTATCTCCACATTACAGATGAAAACAGGTGTTGAGAGATTGGGTAACTTGCTGCAGGTCATGCACGAGGCAGCCTGACTCCAGGGCTAAGCTCTTATTTGTGTAGAGTTTCCTTGGGTTGATGGCAGAGCTTAGACTAGTGGTCACAGCTGGGACTCCTACTCCTGGGTTCTTCCAACAGGAAGTCCTGATCACTAAGCAGTACAGGTGGGTGGAAGCGAAGACAAACAGTTCAAATGTCCCTCCAGCATCTCCACCAGATGTGTTCGCAGCTGGGATGCTGTAGGTTATGGCTCAGAATTTGCTCACGGCTCCAAGTCTTCCTTTCGCCCTTGGGGAACTCCATCCAGGACATGTGCATGGAACTCCATAGAGCTGACAAGCAATGATTTGGGACTTCCCAGACCACAGAGAAGTATACAGAAGTGCAGGTAAGATCTCACTGTTGGCTGTGGGTACTCAAAGTGCCCACAAAAATGAATTTTTAAAGGATACTAAGAGCTGCAAAATAGAAACCACAAAGAAAGTAGCTGGTGTTGGTATGAACCAGTGGCTACAAATACATCTCCTAACAGGATTATTTTTGAGTAACCTCATTTGAGCTTTATGTGGTCCTTGATATCATCATTATCATGTTATTGTCATTATTACCTTCACCTTCAGCACTCTGGCTGGATTTTCAGGAGCCCAATAAATAACTCTCCTGTCTTCCCCTTTGAGTTCAGAACTAACTAAGAAATAAGACACAATAATTAAACATTAAAATCTTTTAATCTGTTTTATTGGTAGAGCTGAATTGGAGAAGTTGGATTGGATTTGTGACCAAAGGCGCTTCCTAATATAATCCTCCTGAGTTGAACTTACCCCCGAGACTGCAGGCCAACGTTTCTCTCTGTTCAGTCCTGCTCTCCTCCCCCCTCACAGGGGTTGCTCCCAAGAGCACTTCCCAATAAACCTCCTGTGTGTGGATCTTGGGATCTGCCTCCCAGGGAACCTAACCTACGACACCCACTTATAGGCCTTCTTCCCCTTCACTCTCCCCTCCCATGAAAATGCTAGACGCTCACTTGGAGGAGGAGGAAGGAAAGGGGAGGAAGTCTACAAGATTCAGCTCTTTCCTAAAACAGATTGTTTCAACAGCAAGAGACTGAGATATTGTGACATAGTAAGACTCGGTTTCTACCCTCTTCCCCCAAACAGCTGGATAGGACTCTCGAAGATCAGAAATAGAAAATTAAGAGGCTCTATTCTCTGTAAATATCTACGATGTGAGCTGCAAGACGTGGGAGACAGAGCCATGGCGTGAGCCTTCCCCCCAAAAGAGAAGAGCACAGCGAACTTCAGCCTGTGTTGGGCGCGGGGACCGTGTATGAACATGGTGTGCAGGCTGAAGGTCGGGAGAAAGCTGGGAAATAGTTGCTATTTCTGAGCACATCTTTCCAACAACTTTTTTTAAGGTAATACGTTATCAGGATGGTTAAGACTACGATGCACAGCTGTAAAAGGAGCCATACGAAAGCAAATTATGATAATCCAGACGAGATCATCAAAGGAGGTAGCCCGCTTTTTCACGTGGTCATGCTCCCAATTATCAGTGGCGTAGGCCACCTCCGGCCCCAGCCCCTCATCCCCCTGCACAGCCCTGCTCCTTCCCCACGTGCCTGCTGGAATATGACTGGTCGTCTGGAGCAGGGATTTGGGGCAGGAATTAATACTCCATTGCTGCATAACAAATTAGGGCAAACTTAACAGTTTAAAATAACATACATTTACTATTTCACTGTCCTGGGGGCCAGAAGTCCAAAGGTGTTAGCAGGGCCGTGATCCCCCTGAGGGCTCCAGGGGAGGATCCATTCCAGGCCTCTCTCCTAGCTTCTGGGGGTTTGCTGGCAACCTTTTGCATTCCTTGGTTTGTGGACACATGGCTCCAATCTCTGCCTTCACACATTCACAGGGTGTTCTCTCTGTGTGTGTGGGTCCATAATCCCCCTTTTTATAAGGTCACCAGTCACATTGCATTAGGGGCTACCCTACTCCAGTATGACCTGATCCTAACTAATTATATCAGCAATGACCCTATTTCCCAATAAGGTCACATTCTGAGGTGCTAGGGTTTTGGACTTCAACATGTGAGTTTTGGGGAGGACACAATTCAACCCACAACTGTCAGTATGAGAAAGAGTTCCTGGGTCTGAACCTTGGTCAAGACCTCTGGGTTCTGTGTTTAATTTGTCGCTTATGCTTTTTCACCATCATTTTAAAATGATGTTAAATTGCTCTTAATATTTTGTGGGAAGAGGATAGAAGAAAGAGAAGAGGAGAAACAGGAGGTGGGGAAGGAGAAGAAGAAAGGGAAAAAGAGAAGAAGAGAGTGAAGGGGAGAGATGGTATGTAGTGTGTCACTCATTGTAATGTTGTAAGGCCTGGAATTTGTAGGTGAGGGCTTGGCTTCTGCAGCCTATTTTGCCAGAGATGCACCAATCATAGCTGCATCCCCAGATCTGTCTTCAACATTACTCAACCCCAAAACCCAAGATCACCCATATGGATTGAATTTTGTGAAACTGTATGTTTGTAAGACTTAAATATCACAAGATCTAAGATCCTCTCCCACGGGACTTTATGGCAAAGGAGAGCTGAGCGGGAGCATGCTGAAAAACCTCTTCTCTTCCCAAACTGGCCTATTCTACATTTAGAGACTTTCCGAAGAAAATTTGTGCAAGGTAAAATATTGATGTTCTCTAGGATCTGCTGTGAGAAGGTCAAATCCAGAGCCATGGGCAGCTTCCAAAAGCATCCAATGCCCACAGTTACTCATGACTGGCCACCACCGCTCAGCTGCCTCTCTCCTGTCCAGGCCTCAGCTTGCTCAGCTTCTACGGTAGGTTCAGCCGAAGGAAAAGGAGTGAGGAGTGTGGGTCCTGCTCAGACTTCTGCTTAGCAGGGTTAGCTAGCCCACCTCCACCCCCAGGGCAGAGCAGGGCAGAAGACAAGAGGCCCTGGGTCCTCGTCCTCAGTGGGCTGAGGAAGGACAGCCCATGGCCCGCTGTACCAAAGGTGCAGCTATATTCCTCCCAGAGAAGCAGCTCACCTTCCAGACCAATCTAGCCACGTCATGCTCAGGATGAAGCCACACTTTGCTATATCCTCCTGGGACAGCTTCTTTATCACACCACATGTCTAAGGAGCAAAGAAAAACTTTGTCCCTCCTGCATGCGGAGTGGAAAGCCTTGTGTGCACACAGAATGCCTTTATAGCATGTGATAGGAAAAATGCAAAATGCTCTCACACACGTGCCTGAAACCCCAACGTGCACGATGCGTTCTTTGGGTTAAATATTGCGCCCTTTGGGTATTCATTGTGTTTATTTACTTTTCCCTGAAGGCCCACCTCTTGCATATACATTTTCATTCATTTTCTTTTATCCTTATCCTCAGTACCAGTGGTTCTCAGCCAGGGGTAATTCCCCTCCCCTCCCAGGAGGCATTTGGCAATGACATTGCTGAGTATCACAACGGAGGCGGAGGGGAGGGGGCGCTAGGGGCATCCAGTGGGCAGAGGCCAGGGATGCTACTAAACACCCCTAAAGATACAGGACAGCCCAGCACAGCAAAGAATCCTCCAGCCCCAAAAATCAGTGTTGCCAAAAATGAGACACCCAGCTCTCTTCCATGCCTTTCCCCAGTTGCAACATGGTCATTTTGTTTGTATGTGTTCATATATTTATTATTTATTTATTATTTTTATTTTTGACTGTGTTGGGTCTTCGTTTCTGTGCGAGGGCTTTCTCCAGTTGCGGCGAGTGGGGGCCACTCTTCATCGCGGTGCGCGGGCCTCTCACTATCGCGGCCTCTCTTGTTGCGGAGCAGAGGCTCCAGACGCTCAGGCTCAGCAGTTGTGGCTCACGGGCCCAGTTGCTCCACGGCATGTGGGATCTTCCCAGACCAGGGCTCGAACCCGTGTCCCCTGCATTGGCAGGCAGACTCTCAACCACTGCGCCACCAGGGAAGCCCTGTATGTGTTCATATAAAATGTGTATTGCTGGGTGCGTGTATTTTTAATTTATATAAATGATATTGTATTAGAAATCTCATTCTGTTTCTTATAGTTTTCACTCGTCCCTCTGTTTTTAAGGTCCATTTGTGTTGCTGTGGATAGTCTGACCCATTACGCAATGGATCCACGGAAGGCATCACCACGTTCTACCCCCATCCACCACCCCCAGGGATGGACCATTAGGGGACCTCCCACTCTCTGCCACCATAAACGCTGCTGCAGTGAACATCCTCGGGCAGGGCCCTCTATGACCTCATGTGGGAATGTCTGTGGGGTAAATACCAGGAGTGGAATTGCTGGGTATAAAATAGGTATCTAGTTAATTTGACCAGCATGGACAGACTGCTCTCCGGAAAGGCTCCCCAAGTCTACACTCACACCAGCAGTGCACGAGCCTCCCTAAATCCCTCATTTAAAAAGTATCCTCTTTGAAAATGCACCTAACCTGTGCTCAGATTAGCATATTAAATCACGACCACATTCAGGAGGAACTCATTTCAGCAGATCTTCTTCCTCACCAGGAAGTAATTTAACTCACCTGGTTGCCTTGGATGGAAAGTCTTAAAGTAGGGGAAGCAGATAGAGGAGATGGGAAGACCCAAAGGCAGACTTCCACCCCAGGAGAATTTCCTTTGCTCATGAATTTACTACCGTCCATTTTGGTGGGTTGTTTGGTACTGTCTCTTATTAAACATTTTCTCTTAACTTTTAAAATAATTTCAACTTGAAGGGTGTCACCTCCTTTTCCACAAACAGTTTCAAACATAAATCAACAGGAACAAGGGCTTCCCTGGTGGTGCAGTGGTTGGGAATCCGCCTGCCAATGCAGGGGACACGGGTTCGAGCCCTGGTCTGGGAAGATCCCACATGCCGCGGAGCAACTGGGCAAGTGAGCCACAACTGCTGAGCCTGTGCGTCTGGAGCCTGTGCTCCGCAACAAGAGAGGCCGCGATAGTGAGAGGCCCGCGCACCGCGATGAAGAGTGGCCCCCGCTCGCCGCAACTGGAGAAAGCCCTAGCACAGAAACGAAGACCCAACACAGCCAAAAATAAATTAATTAATTAATTTAAAAAAAACAAAAAAAACCTAACATACATAAACCACAGCAACCATGTCTAGCACATGATATGAGATATATAAGTAACTGCCTTTATTATGTTTATCATCATCATCATTAGATGCTGAGAATTCAGAATTAAATAACACACAGTCCTTGCTTTTAGGGAGCTGATAGACAAGTAGTATGGAAACACATGATAAACCATTAAGCCAATCAACATGCAGAACAATAATTAAAAGTTTTAATAAATGTAGTGGAAGAAACCAACAGAGGACTGGGGGAGATGATGTAGGAATAAGGATGATACAGGGAGCTTAACCAGGGATTAGATGGTGGAGAAGAGCTTTCTGAGGAGATGCTAAAACCTTGTGGTGGATTTGAACTGTGTCTACTTAGGTCTCTATTTTCCAGAATTCTCTTCCTTGCTTAGTTCTTGTTAGGGTGAGCCATAGAGACATTTTGCATAAGATTTGGAAAACAAGAGTAAAGCAGCTGCCTTTTTTTTTTTTTTTTTTTTAATGCTAGGAGGGTTGGTGCAGGGCTCTGGGACTGTCGCAGCTCAAATGTGAAGTCACCGATCTGCCGGCTCTCATGCCGATGCGGGGCAGCAGCCCAGCCTGCAGCTCCTGCAGCAGCTGCTCCGGCGTGAAGCAGCTCTTCCTTCAGCTGCTGGGCTGGTGACTACAGCCTAGTGAGGAAGGGTGCTAGCTTTTCCTATACCACTTGCATTGTGGAAGTTGGTCCGGAGACAGTGAGAGACACATGTGGATTCCTGCTCACCCCATGGGGTCCAGTTCATCTTTGCTTTTCCCACTTCACATCATCCTCTTCTTTGACAGTTTGTGTTTTGGTGTCATGTCTAAGAAACCATTCCCTCATCCAAGGTCATGAAAGTTGACACTTATGTTTTCTTCTAAGAGTTTTATCATTTTAGCTCTTATGTGTGGGCCTTTGATCTACTCTAATTTGGGGATATGGTGTAAGGTAGGGGTCTAGCTTCCTTCTTCATTTATTCTTTATTTTCTCAGCACCATCTGTTGAAAAGACTATTCTTTCCGCATGAATTGTCTTGGCAGCTGCGTCATTTTACACTCCCACCAACACTGTGTGAGGATTCCGATTTCTATACACCATCACCAACATTTGGTTTTTTATTATTTATTTTAAAACATTATCTTTTTTATTGTAGCCATCCTAGTGGGTATGAAGTCAAATCTTATTCTGGTTTTGATTTGCATTTCCCTAATGACTAACAATGCTGAGCATCTATTCATGTAGACATTAATTTTTTAAAATAAGCTTCATTTTTATAGTTTAGAACAGTTTTAGGCTTACAGAAAAATTGTGAAGATAGTACTAAGAGTTCCCGTACACCCAGTAACCAGTTTCCGCTGCTATTAACATTTTAAATTAGTATGGTACATTCTTTACAATTAATGAATCAATAATGGCACATTGGTAAAGTCTATATTTTATTCAGATTTCCTTGGTTTTTACCTAATATCCTTTTCCTGCTTTAGGATCCCACATTACCTTTAGACATCATGTCTCCTGATTCCCCTCTAGACTGAGGCAGTTTCTCAGACCTTCCTTATTTTTTATGAACTTGACAATTTTTTTTCCTTTTTTTAAAAAATTGAGGTATAATTGCCATATAACATTATATTAGTTTCAGGTATATAATATAATGATTCAATATTTGTATATATTGCAAAATGATCACCACAGTAAATCTAGTTAACATCCAACACCATAAGTAGTTACAAAACTTTTTTTTTTGGCCACACTGCGCAGCACGTGGGATCCTAGTTCCCCGACCAGGGGCGGAGTTCATGCTCCCTGCGGTGAAAGCAAGGAGTTCCAACCACTGGACCTCCAGAGAATAAACCACAAAACTTTCTTGTGACGAGATTTACTCTTAGCAACTTTCAAATATGCAATGCAGTATTATTAACTCTAGTCGCCATGCTGTACATTACATCCCCATGACTTAGTTATTTTATAAGTGAAAGTTTGTGCTTGTTGACCCCTTTCACCCACCTGGCCCACCCCACCCCTGCCTCTGGCAACCGCCAATCTATTCTCTGTATCTATAAGCTCAGTTTGTTTATTTACTTTTTTATTTTGATTTTTGTTTAGATTCTACATATAAGTGAGATCATACAGTATTTGTCTTTCTCTGTCTCACTTATTTCACTTAGCATAATGCCATCAAGCTCCATCCATGCTGTGGCAAATAGCAAGTTTTTCCTTCTTCGTGGCTGAATAATATTCCATTTAATATATATATACCACATTTTCTTTCTTCATTCATCTATCAATGGACATTTAGGTTGTTTCCATAGCTTAGCTATTATAAATAATGCTGCATTGAACATGGGGGTGCAGATATCTTTTCAAATTAATGTTTTTGTTTTCTTCAGTTAAGTATTCAGAAGTGGAACTGCTGGATCTGATCTTGACAGTTTTGAGGAGTACTAGTCAGGTATTTTGTAGACTATCCCTCTATTGGGATTCATCTGATGTTTTTCTAATGATTAGACTAAGGTTATGGGTTTGGGGGAGGAAGACCACAGAGGTAAAGTGCCATTCTCATCACATTAAATCAAAGGTTTATACTATCAACGTGACTTACCACTGCTGATGTTGACCTTGATCACCTGGCTGAGGTTAGTGTTTGTCAATTTTCCCCACAATAAAGTTACTCTTTTTCCTCCTTTCCATGCCATACTCTTTGGAAGGAAATCACTGCGTGCAGCCCACACTTAAGGAGTGTGGCACCTTTCCTTTTCCCGATTTCCTCCCCCCAGTTTCCCATCTTTTCAGAATCTCCAGCTCAGCACAATTCCAGACTGAGGGCTCAGAGTCTATCTGCAGCGACACAGAGCTGCAAACCTGCTTCCCGTCTGCCTTCAGGCCTTTCCAAGCTTGGACTCAGAGAAGCAGCTCTATCTTTGAGAAAAGTTACCTGTCTATTCATCTCCCGATACAGCAGAGACAACCGTCCCAGAGTTCCCAGGAAAGTTCCAGTCTCAGCAGTTTGGTACAGCATTCCCTAAACATGCTTTAATCCTCAACACAGATAGGGAAAAAAAAAAAAAAAAAGTACTCGTCAGAGCAATAACACACACATGCACACAGTGTGTATGCAGAGCAAACCCTCAACAGAATTCTGAAGCAGATGAAATTTTCCTTTGATGCCCTTCCTCTTGTGGTTTCAGGCTCTCCCCAGAGTCCCCCCCCGCCCCAGCCAATGCCCTCATGCTGAGTGCCCCGCCCTGGCCTGCTCCCCACTCGTCCTAGATCTCTGCCTCTCCTACCTCCTAGTGTAACCGAAAGTGGGGTCTGGCTGCTCGCCGCTCAAAAGCCAATGAAGAGGCCAGGTGGGTGGAAAGGTCGCCGGTTGCCAGGGGGTTGGGGGAGGGCAGACACCTGTCCAAAGGCTGACTCCCCCCACCCCACCACTGACTATCAGGGGGCAAGAGTTGCATAGACAGGGAGGGGGCTGCCTGCAGGAACAGCACAGGCGGCTCTGACAGTCATCTTGAAATTGGTCATCAGTGGTCCGACCAGCATCATCTTGATGGCTTTAGGTACAGTTGGTCTTCAGCTCCGGGGTCAGTTTGTTCCCATTTCCTTGAGGCCAATTCTCAGAATTGTGGCAGCTTCTGTCATGGCTACAGCCTGGTCACCTTGTAGTTAACTTCTTCCACCTGGTGGGCGTTTCTGTATCTACAACACAGCTCACAGGATACGGCTCAGAATATTATCTGTAGCCCTTAAGGTGGAACAAAAGGTCCTTGACTATGCTTAATGACTAAACTATTATTATTTGGTCTCTATGTCTCGTTTGACTGTTTTCCTCTGTTTCTGCATTTTCTCACTTCTCTGATTAAATTTATTCTTTGGCTAAAGTTTTTCCACAGACAAAAGGCAGGTGAGGACATTGGAGGGGGGGGAAGGACCATAGGGACCTGCTCCGGTTCACTAGGCCAGATACAATCACAAGCTGATTAGTATCTGGGCTTGTAAATGTATCCAGAACAGGAAGGGTGGGTTGACAAAAGCAGTGATTTTTAATCCATTTACCTGTCATTGCCTGAGAACTTTGAAAGTGAGCTACCTCTGTGCTTTCAACCTCTAGAAAATGCAGTCTTCATCTAACAGTAAAATTGATTCTGCCTCTAGGGGTTTCAACCCAGCCTGGGCTTTAGATTTGCGTTTCTATCACTCCCTCCAAGCCCGGTGAAGGTAACCTGTGCTTCCCATTTGCCTCATTATTTTTCTACCACCTTTGGCTTCTCACATTCCTAATCAAACTCAACTTTGGAAATACTAGTTATTTCTCAGAAACTTGGACACTTTCTGCTTTCTCACTGTGTGAAGTTTTAGAAAAAAGTTTATTTTCCACTCTAGCCTTATTTTGACTTAGCTGAAGTCATTGGAGACAGCATAAACGCTGCATTTTGATCAGGACTCTTTCGAATGCACTGGCACTGTGGTTGAACTTCAATGATCGCGTTCAATGATTTGCAACAGAGAGTATCAAAAACGCCCACTCCCAGAGCTTTTCCGACAGTAAAAGTCCAGACAGCCCAGCATTTACTGTGTATTTATTCTCAAAACAAATACATCGCCTTCTTATTCCTTTCCCAAATAATTATGAGTACTCTCTCTGGGGCCCAGCATCTATGTTAGCCACCAAAAGCACACAAAAAGTGTAAAATTATCCACATTCCTTCAGGAGCTCATAATCCAACTGGGGGTCGAGATGCATACCTAACATGCTTAAATAACATTATAAAGTAATGTGAATGTGTTTTAAACAAATACCCTAAGACGTGCGAATGGGGTTCTACACCTAAGTTCTAATGTCAGCTAGAGGGGTTCCCCACACATCCAACAAGCGAGCAGTTCTCAGGCACCAGCTGGGTATCCTTCAATTAACACAATTCTGACACTATCTACCCAGTGATAGCATCAGATTCCCCAGGTTAAGGGCTCAGTCCTATAAAACTGCTCCCCCCAACCCCACTTCAGACACCAGTTACCATCTGTGCTTCTGATCAACCAGCTATTGATGTCAGGTTTCCAAGACCCCTCCTTAGGTTTGATTAATTTGCTAGAGGGGCTCACAGAACTCAGAGAAACATTTTACTTATTGGACTCAGGAACAGCCAGATGGAAGGGCTGCTTAGGGCAAGGTATGGGGAAAGGGCATGGAGCTGCCATGCTCTCTCTAAGCCACCCCTCTCCCAGAATCTCCACATGTTCACCAACCAGGAAGCTCTCTGAACGCTTTCTTTGGGGGTTTTAAAGGCAGCTTCATTACATGCGCATGATTGATTAAGTCATTCGCCATTGGCGATTGAACTCAATCTCCAGCCCCTCTCCCCTCCCAGAAAGTCTGGGGGTGTGACTGAAAGTTCCAACCCTCTAATCACGTTTGGTTTTCCTGGCAACTAACCCCCAACCTCAGGAGCCTTTCCGAAAGTCACCTAATTAACATAAGAGACACTTTTAGGAAATTCCAAGGGATTTATGAGCTCTGCCAGAAATGGGATGAAGACAAATATATATTTCTTATTATAAATCACAACAGCACATGTACATATCCAGAGTAATCAACCTGAGGGACAAAACGTCCATACCAACAGCACTGCCATGGTTCACATGTGTTTGGCGTTTTCATAGGGTTCACTCCAATGCCAGTTTAACAATCACAAAAGAAAACCAACTTTTCTACTTCTACATTAGAGCTTGGTTTTTGTCGTTGTTTTTAATCTTACAGCTTCCTATTTGATCACCCACCTTCTTCAGCAGATTTGACTAGGAATGACTTTATAATCACAAATAATATCTATTCTCAAAGGAGGTTTTCCCAACCTGCTCTGTTCTCTCAGTCTATCAGCCTCCTGCCATCTTGATTTCCTTTCCTATCCAGTCTAGAGTGCTGAACTTACTCTCTAGCGATGCCCTTGCCAAGGTCTTCTACTACTTTGCCTCTGCTGACTTCCATTCCACATACCATGAAACACCCCAGCCTGGAATTCATCCTACTCTCTGCTGCCTCTGCTTCACCCTTGGGTGTTCAGACCCAAGAAGAAAATCACAGAGCAGTGCATTTGGTGCCACCACACATGCAGGGTTTTCCAAAATCAGAAGCCCTCTCCTTCGCTGTACTTTGGGTCAGCTCTACCTCCGGCATGGTGGCCCAAGTTTTACAAATAATTTTACTCCTCTCAAGCTTGCTGTACTTCCCCACCTACCCCCCACTCTCAATTTCACCCATATGCTCTAAGAACTCTCTCAACGAATTGCCAGCCTCCATTCTTACATTCCACTAATTCATCTCAGCAAAGAACTACCCATCCTTTCTAAGCATACACCGTCCCCTTGAGGTCTGGACACCACTCCTTCCTTCTCTGGGTCCTGCCTTTAGCAAATGGCCCCTGTCTTTTACCTTGTCCTCCATATGTCTGCCTCTACTCTCCTTTCCTAAAAAATAAATGAAAAATTTAAAACCCAACTATCCTGTATCTCCTCCATCACCCTCTTCCTCTCCTTCTCTACATATCAAGACATTTGAAACAGTAGTTTTGCCTCACAGTCACCACTGCCTCAAGACTCATTCAGTCCTTAACCCATTGCAGTCTGATGTCTATCTGGACTGCCCTCTTGAAAAAATGCCTTGTTAAGAAATCTAAAGACTTCCTGCTTGGTAAACCCAGTGGACCGCTTCAATTCTCCTCTTACTGTTTCCTTATGCAGCACCTGGCAGTCCCTCCTTTTGGAAACATTCTTCTTCTTTGGTTCCCAAACATCATCTCTCCTGGCCCTTCCTACACCTTTGACCTCAGTCTCTTCCCAACGCTCATCTTCCTCAGACCAAAGCATTAAAAGCCCCTAGTGTTCTCTCTTCTCTAAAGAGTCTTCCTGACTGATCTCACCCATATGCTGAGGACTCTCAAAACTTTATTTATAGCCCAAATCTTTCTCCTGGGCTTCTTATAAATATATCTAATTGCATATTATATAGATATTCCATAGATACCTGAAACTCAGAAAACCAACTTAAAACTCAACTCCTCATTTTCCTCCAAATTCAGCCCTAATTGTGTTCTCCATCATAGTGAATGGCCACTCCGCCGCCTAATCCAGAAACTGGGAGTCATCCTTGGATCCTTTTTCTCCCTTACCTGATTGGTGACAATTCCACTTGCTCAGTATCTCTCAGATCTGCCCCTTTCTCTGTCTCACTGCCCTGGTTCAAGGCCTCACACCCATCATTTCATTGCTGGATCGTACAAAGTGTCTTGATTAATCTTCTTGCCTCCAGGACTGTCTCCCTCAAATTCACTGTCTACACTGCCGCCAGATCACTTTTTCTAAATCACGAATCTGATTTTGTCCCTTCCTTACTTAAATAATTTTGGTGGTTCTCCAATGTTCTAGTATAAAGTCCCAAGTCTTTAGCATGTCTTTAAAGGCTTTTCTCGATCTGAAATCTGCCCACATCTCCAGCCTCACCTGTTACCTGTTACGTGGGTAATTAGTCAAATCTATTTCACCTGCCTTCACTAATCAAGGTCATTTTAAGACTTGCATATCCTCCAAGCAGTATGTAGCCTAAACAACAAGAGTTGTTTTCCAGGAACTTGAAATCAGCTGTGTCTAGTTGGAGCTGAGCTGGTGGTGATTGGATAGGACCACCGACGCTTCAACTGGGCATGCGCAAGTGTCCGCTCAGTGACCTTTTGACGTCAGAGGCCTGTAACTTAGTTACACCTGCGCAGAACGATGACTATCACACCTTTTTCCAATCACCTTTCCCCACGTTCCCCATACTTCCCACACTCCCCACGCCTCAGACCACCCTGCCTCTTTATTCGTTATCCTATAAATATCCCCAGCCCTTTGCCCTGGGGAGGTAGATTTGTGGCTTGTTTTTCTGTCTCTTTGCTCAGCAAACTCTTTGCTGCAGACCTCTGTGTCTCAGGATTTGCGCTTCTTGTGAGTCAGGCAAAATGAACTTGGTTCGGTAGCGTTGCCATCCAGCCTCCCACCTTAGATCCTAATCTTAGGGTGCCAGTCACAGGTGCCTAAAAGTCTCTATCTACTTCTTGCCCCTTGCTCTCTCTTCCCTCTTTCTAGAACACATTTTTCTGGGGCTGATGAACTCCTATTTAGCTTTTAAGGCGCATAGCTGGATTAGGGGTCTCTGCTGTGCACGTCCCTGCAGCTCTGTGTTTCTACCAGCCTGAGACTCGCCACTCATGACTCGCCATCACTCGCCACCTTCCTTACCGCCCTGTGAGCTGCTTGGAAGCAGGGCTGAACTTTACTCATTTTTGCATCAGCTGTCTCTTATCTTCACATAGCGGGGTGGGAGGTTTAGAGGCAAGTGGGAAACAATGAAAATGGGAAGGGTCAGTCCCCGGGAGCGAGAGGAGCCAGGAGCCACGCAACAAAGCAAGAGAAGTGCAGTCAGGAACTGGCCAAGTGTTAGCAGCCCTTTCCTCGGCAGAGGACCGACAAAAGCAGAGAGCAGGGGTAAGCAGAGCTCTGTTGGGAAGAGGCGTCCTGAGCCCCAGGTTGGAGGCGGGGAGAGATGGCTTCTGGTGGAGGCTACCATTCCCTGGCTGGGGCGAGTCCTGGTGTCAGCTGGGGTAGAAGGGCGGGGGCTTTACTTTCCGTGGGAAGGCTCTGAGAAGCGCCCAGACACTGTGTTCTCTGGGTGACCATGCAGCTGACAACACGCAGGGGCTGCAAACCATAATGGAAGAAACAGATTAACGCACTTGGGGCCAGGAGATGAGCCCTGAGCAGTCTAGAAAGCCCTGGGCTTTTCTCCCATTCCTGAGGAAATGTATAAAGACACTAAGATTCTCCATCCAGTTTTCCAAAATCTCGGTGAAAATGTTTCCTTTTTGTGTGCATCTCTTTGACAAATATATACACAATGGCCCTGATAAGAAAAATCCGTGTCTCACGAGCTCCCATCTCTTTTCATACCATCTCCTGCGAATGTTGATACAATATTTATTAAGGCTGAAATAGCACTGTTAAGTGCACATGTTGATTTAGAATGATGGACTGCGTCAACACAAAGAACAAGAACTTAGCCGCAGAGCAGCGACCCCCCAAAGGACAAGTAGATGCCTCATTAGCTAAAGACCGAAGCTAGCAAATGTCACCAGCAGAGAAGAATTACTCTTTAATTAGGGCTTTCTTTACACCTATTAACACCAATTTTTTATAAATGTATTTTCAAAAACATTTTAAAACGTGTGCACAGTTTCAAAATTCAAACAGCATGTGCTGTACTGTTATTAAATAAAAACTCCGTATCACCTCCCTTACCCAAGTCCCACACTTCATTGGAAGCCCCTTCAAACATTTTGTTTTTAATTCTTCTGATAAGTTACCACCATGATTCTAAATGATAGGCTAAGATCTCAGTTTCTTAATTTACCAGCAGTAGAAATCAAGTCATTTCCATCCTCTTTGATAGACAAGAAATTCAGCTCACATCTCCACTTGTCTCTCTCTCTCCCCTGAGTTTTGCTAGTTATATATATATAAATAGTGTGTGTGGTTTTTCTATCAGTTGTCTTTATACTTTTAAGTGATGTATACATAATCCTGTATTTTCGTTGCGTCTTCTTTACACAGTATCTCTTGTATCATTCCAAAGTAAAATGAGGAAAGTTGCACCCCTACACTCGCCCTTCCCTCCTCCTGCTCTCAACTTGACTTCTGCCAGCTGGAGCGTTACCTTTACAATGTCTTTTATGACATGCACATTCTATTCTATAACTAAAATTAGGTCTTATGTTTTGATTATAAAAATTGAAACTGGTAACCATCTAATTATAATTATGTAAATGTGATCATTCAACTATTTGTCACTGCAGAAGTAACGTGATTAGGTCCACTGAAAATGAAATATGATTTGTCACTGATTCTCTCAAAGGAGAAAGTCCCAAGGGTTAAAGTCAAATGACCTCTCTTATATTCCATCAAGTGATCAGGCCACAGTTTTGCTTGTCTTGTATTTGAATCAAAACTTGCTTCTCTAATTTTTCCATTGTTTTCTTGGCATTTCTAATTTCTTGGGCTTCTTTTTTCTCGCTGAGAGGAAAAAAAACCTAAGTCTTCTTCCCCACTGGGCTAAGAGCTCCCAGCTTCTTAATTGTCCTGCCTGTTAAATCTTCCTCTTTCTATTCTTGGAGGAGTTCCTTTTAGGGTCTTTTGATCTGGTGTTTTAATCTGAGCTGCGTTTTTCGGGCTGCTGCAGAGGTGTCATCATTTCCATTTCACACCCAGAATTCCACCACTGTTTCCTGGACCATGAGCTGCTTCTCTCTCTCCTGTACTCTCGATAGAGTACATCCTCAAATACTGTAAATTTTTTTTAAAGAAAGGTTGCTTGGTAGATAAGGATTCTGAAATCATTCTGAATGCAACATGGCTGGAAAAGTGTTTATTTTACCTTCATATTTATTTTTTTTAATATTTATTTATTTGGCTGCCCCGGGTCTTAATTGTGGCATACAGGCTCTTAGTTGCAGCATGCGGGATCTAGTTCCCTGACTAGGGATCGAACCTGGGCTCCCTGCATTGGGAGCGCAGAGTCTTAACCACTGGACCACCAGGGAAGTCCCTTTCCCTTCATATTTAATTGATAAGTTTGGCTGGATATTAAATTCTAGATTTAAGATCTTTTTTTTCCCCTCAGAAATTTAAAGACCATTATTTCTGTCCTCCAGTGTTTTGATAAGAAGTCTTATGCCTGTGATACTCATTCTTTTATTAGTAACCCCTCCCTCTCTCTCTCGATGCTTCTAGAACAGCAATGTACAATAGAAATATAATGTGAGCCATACATGTAATTTAAATTTTTTCTAGCAGTCACTTAAAAGTAAAAAGAAACAGGTGAAATTAATTTTATAGCATATTTTCACTTAATCCAATATATCCAAAATAGAATTTCAACATGTAGTGAATATCTTACATGTTATTATTTAGATACTTCACATTATTTTTCTCATACTAAATCTTTGAAATCTAGTGTATATTTTACACTGGTAGCACATCTCAGTCTGGACTAGCTACATTTCACAGGCTTAATAGCCACATGTGACAGCTGGCTCTGTTGGACAGTGCAGGTCTAAAATCTTCTTATTTTTGTGGTGTATCGCTTCACCTAAAAATATGGGTCTTTTTTCATTTTCCTGCTCAGAAATCGGTGTGCCTGTTGACTTTTAAAATCTGTGTTTTTCTTTTCTTGTTAGACAAATGCTACTACAATTTGTGTCGTCATTTTCTCTCCCTACATCCATTCTTTCCAGACCTCTCATTACTTGAATGCTGGATCTTCTGGACTAGTGATTTTTGTCTCTTAATTCTCCTCTCATATTTTTCATCTTTTCATTATTTTGCTCTGTGCTCCGAGAGATTTCCTCAAATGCATCTTCAGCCATTTTATTACTTTTATGTGAGCAGTCATATTTTTAATTTCCAATGATTCTTTTCGTTTTTCTGGAGATTTTTTTTCATAGCCACCTGTTCCTGCTTTATGGGTATAAGATCTTGGATCTCTCTTGAGGATTCTAATCAGATTTATTAAAATTCTCTCCATTCCTGAGGTACCTTTTTCTTTTGGGTTTTGTTTATGTTAGTCTTCTCCCGTGTTGTTGTTTTCTTTACTGTCTGCTGATCTTGGACTACCCATTCATATTTATGAATGAAAAGCTCAGTTGACTAGTATAGGAAGCCATTATGGGTTTCCTCTAAGAAGATGTGCATTTCCACACATCACCTGGCTCTTCCCTGAATCAGGGCAGTAGTGGTGGCTGATGGGAAACTCAGTTCTTGAGAGCTGGCACCTCCTTATACCTCCTCCCTAACTCACTGCCAAAAATTTAAAAGAGTTTTACTGTACGGCACCAGCACACACAGGAGGAGCCCTAGCCTTCTCCAGACAGCACGCTTCCTTCCTGTAGATAACTCTGTTTGGGTTTATTAACTGAATCTCTTACAGAAATTAGAATCTCTGGGCTTCAGAGGGCCTCCCCAGTTCCATTCTTGCTCTGTGATAGATTTATTCTTCACTGTCATTTCACTGGGATTTTGTGTTCATCTGCCCTCTTGAACCAAAAGACTGCTTCTCTTTAAGGGAAGTATTCCTCCTCTCCTAAAGCCATTGTTTCCCATAAAATAATGAACAAGGGTATGACTTTTGAATTTGATTTTCATGGCAGAACTTCTATTGGCCATAGTTTTTTTTCACTGTTAAATAATGATCTGTCTCAATGGAAGTTTAAACAGAGCCCAATTTTCATCTCCAACGATTTAAGTTGAAACATTTTTAAGGGGTGTATAGAGACTCTGCCAATCATTTCCCCTCTCCTTCTCCCCTAACTATGAATGCTTTGGTGGAGGGATAAGGGTTTGTCTGTGCTTTGTCATCTGCGATATAGGGGAAAACACTGACCTAATGGTGAGGGGGCATGGATTCTAGTCTCTGTGTAGTTGCTCTCGGTTCTGGCGATGGTTCCCTAACACTTCTGAGCCTCAGCTGCCTCAGCTGTAAAGAGGGCATAAATACTCTCCCTGCATTTCTCATGGGGCCATATAGGAGGAGAAGAGCTAGTGTACTGACACATATTCACTCAAATTTTTTGGTTGATCCAATGAAGAGTTTAAGGCACGTGTCTCGTTTTAAGGGCCTGCCTGCTCTGTGGCTAAAGGCCAACAGGGCTGATCAGCCTCCCTGCCAGCATCCAGCTGCGCATGCAGAGTGGGCCAGGCTCTGCCATCTCTCCCAGAGGACTTTCCAGAATGACTTTGGGGATCATCACAAAAGCAAAGGAAGCACAGATAGCTCTGTTCACGGCCTTGCCTGGTTCACTGACCACCGGCCTTCCCAAGCCAACAGTTTCTCATGAGGGGGAAGAGGAACAACAGCCTGTGTATAAGATACTCATTCACCCCCAGGAAGGCTGGGGAGATGACAGGGGGTCCACAGGAAAGGGTTGTGAACTATGAAAGGGCCCGTGGTCATTTAGTCTCACACTCTCCTTTTAGAAATGAGGGCCCAAGTGGTCCTGAGAGGGAAAGAGACTTGCCCAGTTAGTGACAGAGCCAAGACTAGAGTTTCTCAGGCTTGTGTGTGATTGTCACATATGACATCCCCCAACAATGAAAGTCTCATTGTGAAGCATTTCCCGGAGATGAGCGTCTTCTTTAATATTGCCAAGATGGGTTTGGGGACCGTGACTTTAACTTCAAGCCCAGGAAGACTTTGGACCCCAAATCTATGCAAACACCTGCTGGAACTCACAGCTTGTAAGAGACCTCTTGGGGGGACATTTCCACTTGCCCTGTCCCCAGGCCACCTCCCTTCCCGGTGACCTCTGAGTCCCCACCTGGCAGCAGCACGCGTGCCCAGACTTTGCACCAAAGTGCCTGGCACATGGCAGGTAACCACTGTCTCCAAGGGGCCCCAGGGCCCTGCCAGAGAAGGGTAATGGCAGGAAGCCATAATATATTAAAAGAGTAGATTAAAACAAACAACAGCATTTTGGATCATATTACACATCACTTTCCTCACGTCTGACAACAGAAAAAAACCAAAGGCGGTAAAAGACAATCGTAGACCATAATGGTCTAATGACTTGGTGATAAAAGTGCTTGTGGGAGCAGCGTGGGAGCTGTCTGCTCCTGGTACGGGGATCGGAGCTTTCCTCCAGGTCCCCAGCGGTGTACTCAGAGGCATTACTGCGTAAGGGCTCATTTAAGGCTTTCTCCAAAATGCAGCACACTTGCTGGAAAATCGTAATTAGGCCTCAGTTGTGGGCCATATTCACACATAGTGCATCATCCTTAAAGATGACTGAAAAAATTACCAAAGGCCATGTGGAGTGGGTAGTAGATCTTTCACCATGGTCCGCCATGAAAAAAAAACAAACCCTGTCCAGACTCTCAGCTTTCTGAATATGGAACAATATGACTTCGTCTGGTTTTGAAATAGAAGAAGAAAAGTCGGCAGTGCAGGAAGGCTGTGAGCGCTAGAACCCTGGGATCTGCATGCCTGGGACAGGCCTGGTCAGACCCACAGGAAAGCAAGAGTGAGAGTCTTCTTCCATTCATGGCACGCTGTCAAATTCCAATGAGACAGAAGTTCCAGCAAAATCACAGATCAAGTTTACCAGGAGTACACCAGCCCAGAGCTGATTAAACACATGGAGTATGTAACCTTTTGAAAACCACTGTCGTCTAATAGTTTGTATGATGAAATAAAACGCCACAAAAATGTTCAGCTCTTTCTCCATTACTCCTTTCTCCCCCAAACTTCTCCTCTCAAACCCATTCCCACCCCTAAGTTTCTGCTATGGGAAATAGCTTTCTAGGAGCGGACAAACAAATCTGACCATCTCTCACACTCTTCACACTGACATCAATCTCCCCTTTGGTGCCTATTCTCCATCAAAAGAAGAACTCCTTTCAGGTCGGCTCCCCAAGGGAACAGACCTAAACTTGATTTCAGGTCATCTTTGTTTGTATAGTATTCTGAACTTGCCCACTGCTGTCATTTCTTCGTCTCCTTTTCTAAACTGATCACACACACAAAATGGCATATATTTATTGGTGGTTGTTGTTTGCCTGTTAGTTTTTTCTATTTCCCATCACCAGGAGCATTTATGATTCACTGGCTCTTCTGTGATCCCATTTGGCCCTTGCCTATATAGGGCCTTAGTTTGGTTGGCTTTTTCATGGGTGACAGTTTTCTCTCCTTGAGCACACAAGAGTCCATTACATTTCAGTGTATTTCTCACCAAGACCCAGTGCAGTGCTCATGGCAGAGCCTCAACAGATCCTTGTTTGGTTGACTGAGCTGTTGAATCCAGCCAGCTCTCATCTGGAGACCTGGGGAATAAGGATAACAAGAGAGAATGGAAATCTCTAAACAGTGCCCAAATGTCATTTCTGTTGTTAATTTCTCTTGTCCTGTAACCTCCCACTCCCCACCCCCCCAAAAAAAATTTCCTTCCCACCTTCATAAGACTTGGCTGGAAAACAGTCTATCTTTTCTTCTCTCCTGGCTTTGCAAAATGTGATTACAAGCAAAGAGAGACATAATTATGAAAGAGAAAGATAAAAAAGTCCAATAACCCTCATGGTGGTTCAAACCCAAGGTAATCAACAGCGACTGGATGTTATCATGTACGTTTCCTTTAGGAAAATGATAAACACTTTGGCATCGATGTTCTCTTTCCTTTCTCTTTCTTAAGTTTTATTAGCCACCAAAGCATTTATAGAATGTTTCAGGATTTGAGAAACCATGCCACAGATTTATCTCATTCTATTTTCATGACAACTCTGGGTGCTGAATAACAGATGATTATTTCCACCTTACAGATTTTAAAATCTGCACTTTGATAAGAGCCTCATAGCTACTAAAGGAGGTATTACAAGTCAGGGAAAAAGGAATGAATTATTCAAATGTGATTTTAGAAAAATTGGCTGTCTTGGTGGTGGGAAATATCTAAATCCTCATTTCACATCATAAAATAAAATAAATTGCAGACGTGTTAAAATTATATTACCCTCCCATTATAAAAAAGCTATAAGAAAATGTAGGTAAATATTTATTTCTGATCCCCAAATTGGAAGAATTCTTCAAACAGAAAACAATGTGGAAAATCACAAAGGAAAAGACTAACAGAGTATACCACACAAAGATGTTGATGTCTAGTTTTAAAAAATTAAAAGCAAAGCAAACAAACTGGAAATATATTAGCCATATACATGACAGGCAAAAGGTTAATATTCTTACTATTTAAAAGATCTATACAAATCAATAAGGAAAAGAAATAGAAAAATGGGCAAAGGTTATGAATAGACAATTTACAAAAGAGAAAATACATATGTCTGCTTAATACACATAAGAAAAGCTATTCAGCCACGAAAAGTAGTCAAAGAAATTAAATAAAAAGTCACCAAATAACAGCTTCTTGCTTATCAAATTAGTAAAATATGGAAAGATTTATAGTACTAGACACTGCAGAGGTGAAGTGAGAGGAGTATGAATTGTATGACCTTTCTGGAAGGCAGTTTGGCAATGAGTATTAAGAACCTTGAAAATAATCATGTTCTCTGACTTGGTAATTCCTCTATAATATCCTAAAAAGTGATCAGAAATGTAGGCTGAGATGTATGTAAAAGACATTCTTTCAAGAGTAATTTATACCAATAAAATATGGAAACAATGTCCCCCCAACAGAAGAGTGGTTTAAATTATGGCATAGCTACAGAATGGAATAATATAAAGACATTAATCTTTTAATGATTTTAGTGGCAAGGGAAAATATTTATGAGATAGTGTTAAGTGAAAAAATGCTGGCTGCAAATGGTCTATAGTATAAGATCTTAAATATATAAACATAGGCCCAGGAAAAAACACTGGAAAGCAATGTCCACAGTGGTTACCAGTGAGTTGAAAAATGATTATACGCTTTAAAAAACGTATTTCTAATTTTCTACAATGAAAGGCATTTATTTTTCTAGCCAGGAAAAAAAACATAATTGAGAAAAGCACCCATGTTTTTAGTGAAAAAGTCGCAAAAAGGTAAACAGCATAATGGAACTTAACTTCCAGTCACGTGATTCCACATCCCCTGTTCTTTCCACCTTATCACACGTTTTCATTTCACAGGAGGAAAAAAGATCCCTAAGAGCTAAAAAGCTCACAATACTCTAAACTCACTTCCGAGTTGGTGAATCTACATAGTTGCAATTATATATTTACTAGTAATTAGTCTAATTGGTGCTTCTGTGTTCTGCTTTTTCTGTTTCATATTATTTAATATTTAAATTTCCGCGTGTCAGCACAGTCAACCTGCACATCATCTTAAGGACATGGCAGTCGTTGCTGTGTTCACCCAACCCTGTCGCCCTTCCACCCTGGGCACGTAACCATGTAACTTCCTTGCAGTTCAGTGCAGCCAGATGACTGAGTTCTGGCTATGGGAAGAAGGAAGGTTGCCTCCAGACCTCCAGATCTGGTTCATGAAAGCTCCCCTTCTGTCCTCTGTTGCCCTTGTTCCCTCATCCACCTATGCTATGCAGAGAGGAAACGGTGGAGCCATTAATGGCAGGAGTGTGGGTCCCTGAGTGACTACATGGTGTAGAGAAACTCCTTCCTCCAACCAACCCCCCGTTGGGTTGTGCTGTGGCAAGAAATAAACTTCTACTGTGATAAGCCACCAAGGCTTGGTACTGTTTGTTAGAGCAGTTATCCTACACTGACCCCGAAGACATAGCTACTGTCCCATCATCTTAACAGATCATATAGTCTGCTTAACCCCTCTCCTGTCTTGGGTGTTTTCATTGTTGCTAAATAATGCCACCACTATCTCTGAACAAATTACACTGTTTCATTTGTTCCTTCTGGCTTATACTCATTGGGTATATTCCCCAGATGGGATGACCAGGGGCAATACCAACGCATCACCAGGGGTTTAACTATTTCATAGCTCTTGTTTGTTATACTTTTGTCAGTCTGCTCGCTAGAGATCCTGGTGCAAATGAGTGCAGCATCAGCGATGTATTGTGTTTCCGCAGATTCCCAGCAACACTGGGTTTTACTGTTTTTCCGCTTCGTTTGTTAATTCCTTAGCACCCATTAGAAAGTGCCTTTAAAGAGATTTTCCTGAGGTCATTTGCACTTGTAACACTTAGTGGGAGTTCCTCCACTATAGAGTATGTGGCAGATAATATTTTGCTCTGCCAACCCTACCTTATTCCTTACCCTTTGGCCTGCCCTCTGATACAGGCAGCCACAGGGACAGTCACAAGACCTGCATTAGGAAAGTGATGACATCGCAAAATGCAGTATAAGGAATCAAGCTTTTGCTTCTGTGTTACAAAATAGGCTTTTGGAAACAGCAGAGACTAGAGTTTTAAGGAGGGAAGAAAGCTTTATGTGTTTCAAAGCCCGGCTTTTGAGCCTAAGAAGCCTCAGGCCTGAAGGACTCAGGGCATACGGTTGAGGCATAAATAATAGATTTGGAAGAAGACTGTGATCAGTCAGAGCCAGACAGCTCTGCCCCAGGCTAGATAAAGTTTCTCTGGGCTGAGGGAGCTGAGAAGTAGAGAAGGAAGAGAGGGCTTAAATGGTGGGTCCCAAAGGCAGAGGTCTGTGACAGAACCCCTGAGGTGCAGGTTGAAGCCCAGTTCCCTGGGCTCCTTGTGTGCCCGAGCAGTAGAGTAGGGGATTATGTGGATTCGCCCATTCATCCGGGAAGGCGCCGTTCTGTCCGAGCACCGTGGATACAAATAGATGGAGTCCTTGCTGTCATGGAGCTGACATCCTAACAGGGGGAAAGAGACAATAAACAAACAAATAAATATATATATGGGGGGTGTGTATACATATAATGTCAGTGGCGATAAGGGCTCTGCGGACAAAAAAAAAAAAAAAAAAGAGGCCCAAGCAGGATGGATGGTGGTATTATTTTAAATAAGGTTTCAGGGAAGGCCTATCTGAAAATATGACATTTCAACAGTGAAGTAGGAAGGGGATTATGAGCATATTTGGGCACAGAATGTTCTAGGAAGTGAGAACAGCAAGTGCAAAGGCCCTGAGACAGAAGTATGTCTTGGCATAGACAGATCTGCAAGGAGTCCAGTGTGGCTAGAGCAGAGAGAGAGAGGGAGATGGTGGGAGAGACGAAGTCAGAGAGGTTGCAAGGAGGAAGGGCGCAATCAGGCTACTGGGCAGACAGGACGGAAGCAGCCGTACTTAATACAAGGCCTCTCTCCTCCTTTCCCGGGATAGTGTCTAAGTACCAGGCTGTGAAGGGCCACGGCAATGAAGGTGGGGTGTCACAGGGAGAACATCTGGGCTGCAGTCACATCAGATGTGACCGACGGTCCCCAAGGTCTCCACGGCACCCTCCTGGCTCCCCACTGCCGGGCCTCTGAGCCCACTGTCCTCTCCCCACCCCTGGGCCTCTCCTAAGCACACAGAAGACAGTTGGCCTCCCCATACCTTGTGGAGGGGTGCCTGAAGGTTGCTAAGCAAAGTCCAGAGGAGAAGCTGCTCTTTGGGTCCTGGTGCCCCCTCGTCCCCTGCTGTTCATGCTGCCGCGGGCCTGGCCTGTCATGTATACACCCTGGTTTTGAAATCCCCACCCCTTCCTTGAGCTCGGGAATTTAGACTAAAGCAATCAGATTATGTGGAGAAATACCATGAACATCAAAATATGGATTAACCTTCCGTGGAAAGTAGTTGCTAAATAACATAAGTCTCTAGGTGAACATGATGGAAGAAGAGTTTTGTTTTGGTTTTTTTTAGCAGTTTCTTATCTATTTTTCCACTTGGGCAGGTGAACACACACACACACACATCTGCATGCTCTAGAGAAACAGGGATCGGGAACCTGGCACCAGCTATCAACAGATTGCACTCCTGTCCTAAATGAACTGCCCGCCTGGGCCTCCTTTTCATCTCAAAGGCCACTTTGCATCCCCCCATTCATCTGCACAGACTGTCAAATTCTCTCTCCCAGACTTCTACTGTGACCTTCATTTTATTCTCTGCTCTTGCCTGAGTGTGGCGGCTGAACTGGATTGATTAAAGTTTTAGCCCTGTCTTGTTTTAATTCAAGAGCTAAACGGAGCATTTAAATGAACTCGTGGCAGGACCAACTGTCAGAATCCTGAAATCCGGTTAACATTTCTCCTCAGCAACCCTACCCCCCATTATCACTGCTCTGGCTCCAGGTTGGTTTCTGGGTGATGTTCGCAGCTGGTTCAAAATGACATCATGGGAGCAAGTGAGAGTAGATTAATGTTCATTTCCATCCATCCATCCATCACTGGAGGTCCTGGGTTCATTAACTGTGCTCCGGTCACGATTGCCCTCCACTTCCCATAATTCACCCAGGGCTCTAATGAAGCAGAATTGAGTTTGTCAGTTTCCCCAGTTTTGACGGGAAGGGAAAACAGTCCTCTGGTGCCAAGCACCTTTTATCCTGAAGAGAGAATGTGAGGAGAAGGGGACAGAAAGCCCGGCACAGCGACATAAATGTCAGAACATGCTCATTCATCATTTCTATTTACAAACACGAGAAGGGCTCCCACAAGATCACGGACACTGAACTCACATCTTTTCTTCTGCCCTGGGTCTTCAGTCTGATTGCTGTTTTCCAGGGAGTCACGTGGTCCCTCCATTCTGTTTTTCCACTGTAATTACCTATGGCTCCTCTTATGACAGAGGAAGGGAGCACGCGAGAGGAAGCGCAGGCACCCATCACCCAGGGCTGGATCAAGCGTGTGACGTCACAGCCCTGCCCCCGCTAAATTCTCAAGGGTCTGCTTATCCATCCATGCGTCTATCTGAGTCAACCCATTCAATTCAAATATTTATCACTCACCTTCTCTGTGACAGGCACTGTGCCAGGTGCTGGGGTGTTTTAAAATGTACCAAGGATTTTGGTTTTAATTTGGGTTCAGTGAGGCTAACAGATCAGGAGATAACGGCCCCTAAAAGACAGTTTCTGACACCCGTCAGCAAGTCCTATAGATTCCATCTTGATGCAGTGGAATACTATACAGCAATAAAAAGAGAACCAGCTACAAATACATGCAATGACATGGATGAATGTTGGAGACAATGATGAGTGTCAGAAGACAGATGCAAAAGAGTTCCATTGATACGAGGTTCAAGAACATCTAAAACTTATAGAAGTCAGAATAGGGGTTACCTCTGGGTGGGTGGGTACTGACTTTCAAGGGGAACGAAGGAAATTTCTGGGATGCTAAAAGTGTTACATAAGGTGCTCCGCATGGTTGTTATACGGATGAATAAAAACATGAAAAAGAAAAGATAGTTTGATCCTTATAATTCCCCAGAGGAAGGTGTGCAGTATGCCACACCACGCCATGCCGTAGCAGGGCCACACGGGGAACTGCCAGGGCCAGTCAGGAGGCAGAAGAAGCAAGGAGAAAGCAAGGGCAAGTGTCTTTATGGTGGTTTTCTTTTTTCTTTTTTTTTTTTATAAACTTATTTATTTTACTTATTTATTTTTGGCTGCGTTGGGTCTTCATTGCTGTGCACAGGCTTTCTCTAGTTGCGGCGAGCAGGGGCTACTCTTTGTTGCGGAACACGGGCTCTAGGCACACGCAGGCTTCAGTAGTTGTGGCACGCAGGCTCAGTAGTTGTGGCACACAGGCTTAGTTGTTCCGCGGCATGTGGGATCTTCCCAACCAGGGCTCGAACCCGTGTCCCCTGCATTGACAGGCAGATTCTTAACAACCGCACCACCAGGAAAGTCCTTAATGGTGGTTTTCATGGGGAGGAATGGGTGAGGCAGGGTAAGCAGCTGAGCAAGCTTGGGATTGGATAGTCTGAAGAACTTCCACAGGCTCTGAGCTATAGAGAGGTGGTCCCCACTTCTCTGGTACCCAGACCTGGGGTGATTTAGGACCAGAGGATAATGTCCTAGACTGCAGAGCCTGATGAAAGGAGGTGGGTGTGGTGTATGGACTTGGGATTGGCTGGTTTGCATATCAAAGGCATGCTTTGCAGACAGTTGTTTGCTAGCTCTAGGAATTAGCTAACACTGGGAGGGGCAATTTCTTTCTGGTCTTCAAGGCCTCAAGATGTCAAAGCATCACACCATATAGAAAATAAAAAAGATGATTAATACATGGGGTTTCCCAAAGTGACAGACTCTGCCTTTGAAGAGCTCACAGACCTCAAAACAATTTGATACCATAATGGCACAGGGAGTACCGGTCATCTCTGGGGATGTCTGCCCCAGCTCACAACCTCCCACTCTTGGGAAACAGACTCCAAATTTAAAGGAGTAGCAAGTGCCTGGTTGGTAATTCATGACTTTACCGCTACCACTGCCACCCCGGCCATAGCTAATTGGACCAAAGTGGACCCCTGATCCCAAGCTCAGCCAATCAAATGTCCTCTCCCACTGATTTGGAATTGAGAGAGACTGCAGACCTGTGTGGGTGCAAACTGAAACAGGTAAACACAGGAGCCAGGAGCCAGTCTTACTTCACCATAGGGACCAGCGATCCCCAACCCTGACTACACATTAGAGCTATCTGGGGAGCTTGCCAGAAATACTTACACCAAGGTCACAACTCAGACCACTTACATCAGAATCTCTGAGGGTGGGGGTCCAGGTGTCAGAGCCCCGGCTTCTGGCCTGATTCACCCTGTATAGCCACCAAAACTGAATTCTCTTATGCCCTGGACCTTCCAAGAGCACCCCTGTGTGGAAGTGACATGGGACGGCGCTGTCATTTGGGTGGATATTCTGCACATCCATTGGCTCACGGAGCACTGATGTAGGGAACCTGGGGAGGATTTGCACTCATCGTTCTCCTGCTGAGCTTCTAATAAAATGAATGTCCACCCAAGGACGATGTGTGGTGCACCTGAGATGTCAATATATCAATTAACCAATAAATATTGTTAGAGAGGGGGATGAATGAGAGGAAAGACAAATGTCCTGCTCCGGAGGAACCTTTAGTTAAGCTGCAGAAGGATTTAGTTGTTGATGTAGATAAATACACATAAAAATACATATGTCCCTGTGCAGTCTATTTAATTGACAGTAGGAAACCAAGCATAATACACGCTGAATGAATGGTACTCCACATGATCAGGAATGAAAGCTCACTCTGGTCTGGCTGGCCCAGGAAGACTTCCTGGAGGTGGGGGGGATTTAACCAGGTCTTTTTTTTTTTTTTTTTTTAATAAGTTTATTTATTTATTTAGGCTGTGTTGGGTCTTCGTTTCTGTGCAAGGGCTTCCTCTAATTGCGGCAAGCGGGGGCTACTCTTCATCGCGGTGCGCGGGCCTCTCACTATCGCAGCCTCTCTTGTTGCGGAGCACAGGCTCCAGACGCGCAGGCTCAGTAGTTGTGGCTCACGGGCCCAGTTGCTCCGCGGCATGTGGGATCCCCCCAGACCAGGGCTCGAACCCGTGTCCCCTGCATTAGCAGGCAGACCCTCAACCACTGCGCCACCAGGGAAGCCCTAAGCAGGTCTTTTGAGGAAAGGTGGGCTTCAAACAGTGGTGTGCAGGCAGCACACCGCAGGCCCACAGACCAAGGTAACCAGCTGTGTGGGTGCTTGAAGGAGCATCTTCCCCACCCTGCTGTGAAAAAGAAGCTGTTCTCTGCCCTCTCTCCAACCTGCTCCAGCAGCTCTCCTCAATCTAAATCATCCTCCATTCATTACTCTCCTACAGCCTTGGGGTTTACCCCCTCCCCGAAAGGGTGACTTCTTTCTCTATCAGGCCAACCAGGGAAACTCGGGGGCTTAAACCGCCACTGGTCTAAATCCAAGAAAGCACAAGGACCCAGATGGGGCCCTCTGACCTCCCATGGAGCAGATAGCAAGAGACGACACAGGTGATGATCAGAGATGACAGGAGACCCGGTCTCACCCCTGGGCAGACGCCACCTTTCAAAGACATTGGTGCATCAGATACTACAAACTCAGTCAATGCTCAGTGGAAACGGGCCCCACCTTCAAAAAAGCTGCTCCAAGAGGTAGAGACAGGCAAGAGTTTTGCTGCAGCAGCTCGGCTCTTCCTGGGAGCTAATCCCTAAATGCCCAGGGCCCGGAGCAAGTATAAAACCTAGTCATTCCAGAGAAAATGTCCTTCCTGCATTCTGTCTCCACATTTGCAAATCCCTCCCCAGCTTGAGAAGAACCCACTGTCCTAGTGAGAGCCCTCTTCCCTCTGAGGCTCTTCTCGTGCCTTCCGGCTGCCCCCAGGCCCCCCATTCTCCCTCTCGCATCCCTTCGTGGACCCTCATTCCTTAGCTGCAGCAGACTCTCAAGTATTTAGTCTAAAATTCTCAAATATCTGCCTGGCTCTCTAAGGTCCTCAAACCCACAGCCCCCTCGTCAGAGTTTCAGGCCAGGAGCGTCCCTTTCTGTGCCCCTGAGGCGGGACCTCAGATTTCCACACATCTCTGCTCCTTTAAAAACGTCCCTTCCCGCCACTCTGTTTGGGCATGAGAACAACATCTGGGGACAGATATCTTGGGGTCACCTTCTTCTTTTTTTTTTTTTAACTATTAGCACCTTTAATTATTATTTATTTATTTATTTATTTGGCCGTGGTGGGTCTTCGTTTCTGTGCGAGGGCTTCCTCTAGTTGTGGCAAGCGGGGGCCACTCTTCATCGCGGTGCGCGGGCCTCTCATTATCGCGGCCTCTCTTGTTGCGGAGCACAGGCTCCAGACGCGCAGGCTCAGTAGTTGTGGCTCACGGGCCCAGTTGCTCCGCGGCATGTGGGATCTTCCCAGACCAGGGCTCGAACCCGTGTCCCCCGCATTGGCAGGCAGATTCTCAACCACTGCGCCACCAGGGAAGCCCCTGGTCACCTTCTTCATGGGGCTCAGTGTCCCCCTTTGTGCAATCCAGAGTGGACCCTGACCTCTCTCCAAGGACAGCCCTCACCCACTTCTGATCACGTTTACAGGCTTTTTCCCACCTCGGCCTCTTATTTGCGGCTGTTGGTCTTGAGCCGGGCTGGGCTCTGGTCCTTCCTGCTGCCGTGGAATATTTCCCAGGCCGCTGCGGAGTGGAAACGCTCCTCACGTGCATTTTTGAAAGATCTTGGAAACCTCAGCATAAATCAGTAGCAGCCCATTTATGATTTTAGAATATTCTGGATAATTTATTTGATGTCAAGGAGCCTGAGCCCTCACTTTCCACCTGGGCCCCGCAGGGCTCCACTGCGTTTCCCTTGCATGTTTGTTTTGGTTTGCCCTGAAATGCTAGCCAGCCACAAGGAGACCTTTATCATTATTCCAAATAGATTTTTCCCCTTTGTAATGACAGACTCTGGGGAGGTTGGACAATGAGCCAGTGCTTCTTCCCCTTTTAAAAAAAAACAGCGGCTAATATAGAAATCTTCTCTCCTTGCCGGGCAGGCTGCAGCTCTCAGATTTCAGCCTTGGTTTGCTGTCCTTCCTGAGAGCTTGAACACTGTCAGCACGGAGACTCTCTCCTGATAACTTCCTGCCGCCTTCCTGCTGGCCAGGGCAAGCAGCACACAGAAAAGTGAGCCTGGTGAAGATGAATTTAAAAATAACATCTTGCACCCAGCAGGCTCAGATTGGGCACGTTGCGTACTCTCAGGACTGTCCTTCCAGAAATGGCTGAGAAAGACGCAGCTGACATTTTTAGCAATTGGCGTAATGTCCCTCCCCTGAGGCTCCCTCACCTCCTTCCTGGCCATGGATTGAGATTCAGATGTGCAGTGCTCCCGGCTTTTTTGCTCTCTCAGTATTTCCTCCACCCGGAATCATGTGATCCAGCCCTAAACTCCTGTCCTCGGAGGACAATCAGAATGACACCTTTAGTGTTTGTGCCTGATTTTATGGCCTCATGATCTTGTGCCCTTTGGAGTTCAAAGGTCACATCAGGCAGCAGGCAGGGAGGTTTTTGATGTAACCTCTGAACCCCAGAAAACAAAAGGACAGAGGCCCACAGCGACAATCCATCTAAAAATGGTCATATGAAGAACGCAACTCAATCAGCCCAGAGCATGCAAATCACCGAACATTTTTATGGAGCATCTTGCTAAATCCAAACTTAGACCAGAAGAAGGGACACAAACCCCATGATCCCAACACATAAATCAAAGCTTGAGAAGAGCAAAGAAATGAGTTTACAACCTGCTCAAAATGGAAGGATTTGTAAGATGTGATTTATAAATTGGTTTCCTCCCCTCCTGCCCCCCATCCACATGCAAGGGCACGTGCGTGCACGCACACACACACACACACACACACACACACAAACACACACACACACACACACACGCTGGTCAATATGCCACCACCATTCGAAAATCAAGCATTTTCCTTTCTGAAGTTTTGCCCAGCGGTGAAGCCCGCCATGGACAGATGTGTGAGGCCCATCAAAGGCCAAGGGCTTTCTCCTTGGCCACCAGAATGATCCTCAGAAACAGGCTGAGAGGCAGGGGATCAAACAGCCAATAAGAAAGACAAGGACATGTCAGATAGGTGAAAGGTTAGCCCCACAAAGCAGGTCATGTTCTGCAGAACAGATGTCACCTCCCGTACCACACAGATTGTCCCTCATCAGCCCTTAATACCTGGCACACATGCCCCTGGGCAAAGGTCAGGCTAACTTCTGAATTGATGAGAAATACAATTCAAATAGTTCAGGAGCTGAACAGGCGGTGCTCTCATTGTTTATTACTATAGAAGTTTTATTTCTTTAAAAAATATACACCAAAGTATATCTAGCTTAGCCAGAGAAGATGCTGGTGCTGGGAAACTGATGAATAGATCTTGAGAACTTTGCCCAATAACCTTGTATGAGCAAAAGTTCTGTTCAGAGACTAGACCATGGGGAGAAAAAAATAGATGTGCCTTATCATTTTAAATAAAGATTTGGTTTGCAAATAAAATGTCTCTTCTTCTACAGTGAAATGGAAACATTATATAGGATCATCCAGATCCTCATCGCAGACCCTCCATTTGGAAGAATTTTCTCTCTGCTCTATCTCATACAGCCTCCTCCTTTCCTCTTAACCTCACATCAGATGGTCATTTCCCTGGGAGGGGTGACTAAATTTTTAATGATATCTGAACAGGAGTACAACTGCGTTGAATAAAAATGTGCCCTGAACGGTGGGACCTAAACGTCACTGCGGATGAAATAAGAACTCTAGAAAGAAAGAATCCTGGTCTGAGAGTTGGAAGACCAGCTCTGTGTGACCTTGGCCAGGTCACCTCACCTCTCTGACCTTCAATTTCTTCATCTGTAAATTCAAATCGCACTTGTGCCTTCCTAGGGCCTGCTCAGCACAGGCTCTGCTCAGGTGCCAGGACAACCTCTAACCTGTCACGATTCCTCTGTTTCTGGACGATCTTACCTCGACACAGGAGAATGGGCTAAAGAGCTGGCTCTCTAACCCTATTCTTTAACCCAGGAATCCCATAACCTGCTTCCTTCTCAGGAAGTGAAGTACAACCCGCCAAAACCATTTTCCAAAGGATAACTGAGCAGCAAACATTATTTTTAAATGGGCTGCAAAATTCCCCATGCTATTTTGGAAGCCCGGTCTAAGAGTATATAGGAACTCTGCTAAAGCTGGTCAAAACTGAGAGTTGCCAGAGTCTCAGAATGCTCCTGGGTGGTTTCTGCCTGGTTGAGGGTTCAAGGCCACTGTGGCTGGAAAGGGCTGGGCATCACTCTGTCAGAGCGCTGCCTCTTTATCTGTTTCATTGATACTCAGAGAGGGCAGGACCCCCAGAGGTCTCATGGCTAATTGGGACCAGGCAAGATGGAAGCCCAGGTTCCTCCATTCCCAGCCCATAATAATGGCTACTATAGTGAGTGATCACTCTGGTCCACAGCATTTGCTTTTTACCTGTCATCTCGGTTTTTCTTTACGACAAGCTGCTAGTAGGTATCACTCTTATCCTAGAGATGAGGAACCAGCATCCTGAGAGGTTTGATTACTCAGGTCTCATGTCTGGTACATGGGGAGCCAGGGCTGGGTCCCAGGTCCTGTTGGAATCCAGGCTTGTGCTTGTAACCACCCACCTCAGCCCTGGGACCCCATTTCTATGTTCTGACCATAAAGCAGGAGATGGGAGCATCCCAGATCCTGAGGCATGTGTGGGAGTGGCTTCTGGGAAAGGCAAGACGGGGGCTCCAGGGGGTTGAAAGGGATCTCCCTAAAACACATGTCTGTGGCTTAACCCACAGGACCTAGGATGTGACCTATTTTGGAAAAAGAGTCCCTGCAGATGTAATGATGGATCTTAAGGTGAGATCACCCTGGATTATCCTGGTGGGCTCTAAATCCAACGACACATCTCCTTGTCCGAGATGACAGAGAAGATGCAGACACTGAGGAGAAGCCATGGGAAGGTGGAGGCAGAGATTGAAGTGATGCAGCCACAAGCCAAGGAACACCTGGCGCCACCAGAAGCTGGAAAAGGCAAGGAAAGGTCCTCCCTAGAGCCTTTGTGGGGAGCACAGCCATGCCAACATCTTGGACTTGCTTTCCAAACAGAGACAGAACAAATTTCTGGGATTTTTAAGCCACTGAGTTTGAGGTACATTGTTACAGCAGCCCTCGCGAACTGAGATGAGATGGAATAAGGATTTCCTCCTGGAAGTTGTGTGCATTTTTAGGACTTGTGGATCCAGTGGTGCCGACCCTATCTGTGTGCTGCATCCTAGTCCTTCTCATTAAGCCAGAGTAAGTTAGGTACTTAGGCTTCTAAGGCCAAAGCAGCAGGTCCTGTCAAACTGAAATTTCTATTCTTGCAGGAGGGATGAGAACGGAAAGGCCACCTGGTAAATTAACACCACCCCCCAGCCCAGACACCAACGTGCCGTCCTCATGCCCTTTACCATTATACAGCTTCTAATAATGGTTTTTTGGACTATTATTCCATCTACTTTTTGCCTAATGGAGTCCAGTTTCTTTCTCAGGAAGACTTGGCAACTGACCCCAGACATGTTCTAGCCTGAGTCCAAAACCCAGATTTACAAATTAGCCGAGATGAGAGTGTGTTAGAGAAACATCCTTTACTTTGTTGATGCTTCCCTTTAGATTCCTTTGCCTCCCAAATACATGTTAAATGTAATTAGATTTAGGAAATTCCCTGGCGGTCCAGTGGTCAGGATTCTGCGATTCCACTGCAAGGGGCACAGATTCCATCCCTGGTCGGGGAACTAAGCCGCACAGCATGGCCAAAGAAAAAAAAAAGGAAAGAAAAGAAAAATGTAATTAGGTTTACAAAACCCACTTCCATAGAAATCTTAGGGACACGCTTCTTACTTGAAGTATGGTCCACGGTACAGATTGCTTGTTTATTCACGATGAACCCATGGGTTATGAGATGAAGGGAGCTGGACTTCCTTCTAAGATGGATCTTCTAAGATGACAGGCAAACCAGCAGGTAGGGCTGATGGACTGGATCATCCGTCCCTGTACCTATTCTTCTCATCTATAAATCGGAAGGACCATCTACCCCAAATGAGGGCAGCTTAGAAAAAGAACAGCACAGTTTACTTCTTACACGGTACTGTGGACACAGAGGTGCATTTGATTGTCATCCTTGACACTTCTTTCCAGCGTTTCCCAACCTTTTTCAGGTAGAACACAGGTCAGATCCTGCTTTGTTATGTGCTGCTCCGAGGAGCCTGGAACAGCACTGTTCTGATGGCCAGAGATGAACATCCTGGGAGGTCAAGCCAGTGTAGGCCACCCCTGTCCGCCCCAAGGGCTGAGAGACCAGTAAGCAGCCAGACCACGAGAAACCTGCCTGAGCACAGGAGTCAGCAGGTTCTGCCTTACAGATATTTTTGAGTACCTATTTAATATTTAATAAACCCAATTTAAAATAATAATAGAGTCCCAGTCATCAGACGCAAATCTTAGAAAGCCAGAAATATTTGAAGATGCCTCCAAAAGCAGATAAAAGGAGAGTAGAGGTTTTTAAAAATAAGAGCTTATGCTAAGACTTTTGATAAAATGAAATCAGCATAATAACCCATTCTCTGGGACTCTGCCTGTACCTGTGAATCATGCTGAGAATTAATCCTTGGACGCTGGAAAATCCTTGTGGATGTGTAGTTTGGGGAATATATACAAGCCCAGCTTTCCTCCACTTTCAGAACAAAGACTCCTTTCCTCCAGCTCTCCCAACCTTCAGGTGCACGCGCGCACACACACACACACGCACACACACAAAATGAACCAAGAAAGAAGGAAAGAGATCAGTAATGAGAGAGCCCACTAATGGGTTGGTTTATGTATAGAACAACAGCCCATTGCTGTTCCAGAAAATAATCAATCAAGCACTTAATTTTAAACATAAAAGTAAGCTGCCAGGAGACTGTTAATAGATAACCAAATAAATTAACAGTTGTAGGTGGGATTTGAAACCAGGTCAGATTTCCTTCTTCCCCAAGCTCCGAGCCCACGAGTATAAAGGGCCTCCCCAGCTGGGCACTTGATGTCACACTGTTTCCGAGTGGGAAATCCCCTTTTATCCAATATCCCCTCCCAGCAGGCTGGTCACTTCAGGGAATTGTCCTTTGTGCGTCTTCCATAAATTTTATAACACTGCTACTTTACAATATTGATGGGCAACTTGGCCTTGGCCCAGACCCGCAGTGGGTTAGCACGGACATGAAAACCTTCAGAAGCGTAGAAACAGGAAGGTACACATTCCCCGCTGACCTTTCGTAAAGGGACAATTGTGAAAGTGCAGTGGTTACCTGAGTTGGAGGCCGGCCCGGCGTTGATGGGCGGCTCCGCCCTCTGAGAGCCGGCTCAGAGCCACACGGGGACGGGCTGGGAGGCGGGACACACACAGGCAACGCTCAGGTACCTGCAGCCCCGTAAAGGGTGAGTGAAATCCACACATAATCCCCCAAGTTGTTTAAACCTGAAACTCAACTTTCTCCCAACATTCAAACTCTTTGCAAAGTTACTGATGAAGAAGGATTGACAGCTTTAGAGTCTGTCTCTTCTCTCTCTACCTGTGACCTTCTCAGGGCAAGGGACCCAAAGTAAATGCAACAAGGAACATAAAAGGCAGGACTGGAGAATTGATCCCTGATTCCTAGAGGCTCTGCGAGCGCTCTGAACTTTGAGGATAACATTCATTCTGCCATCACATCTTCATGAAAAAACAACACAGTAAAATTCCACCTCCTAGAATAAAGTCACACTGAGAACAAGACAGCCATCGTCTGCTAACCAAGTGAGTAACACAAGTCAATAATAGCTACCATTTATTGGGCCTTTAACACACACACACACACACACACACACACCCCAAACACTGCACCTTATTAAATACATTATGCATATGATCTCATTTAATCCTCTTTTAAAAATCTGCATAAATATCCTTTGATCCAGAAAACCCACTTTTAAGGGATATTTCCTATGGAAATGACTGAGAATATGTCCAAAGATTCTGTCTATAAGGACGTTTATCAAATATAAGCAAAGCTTCGCTTCTCAGGGCCCCTGTTAGTACAACAGGCCCGTGGGATTTTGTTGGACACAACTGGCATCTTACTAAAAAGATTAAAATTTCTAGTAACCATGGGGTAGCTTCCACTCTAAAGAGACAGCGATCTACAGAGCAAGCTACCTCTCTATATAAGGAATCTGGGAACAATGCAAGTATGCGATCCACATAGACCACGTCCATCATCCCAGAAAAGTTCCGTTTGAGGCAGTAGTGTTTTGGTAAATGGTCACCAACCAGCTCTCTGAAAAAACAATCTATGCATACATGTGTGTATGTTTATTACAACTTTTACCAGTATAAAAGATATAGGATGCACAATTTACAAGTAATAATAAAATACATAATTCTCCTTACTGTAAATTCCATATAATCAATTAATTCTCAAAGAATGCTTTTGTTGACTTTTATCAAGCTCTTGCATCTGTAGCCAGCCTATAGAGTTCTGACATGAATGCTGATGTTTTTATTTACATTAATGAGTAACACAAATGTAAAACAACTTTGTATGTCAAAACTTCACTTGGATAAATCGGCTATTAGTTTTCACATAATGGGAGGATATTTCCTCAAATTTTTGTGCTATTCACGATGTAATGGCTAGAGACATGACAACTTTTAATATGTATGAACATTTTTTCCACCACTTTAAGTCTAGGTAATCAACAAAACAATCAAGGAAGCCCTAAGTTGTAGTATTTGCTGATTTCCAAATGTAAATAGCCCTACTGTAGCCAATTTCAAGCTACCGACACGATGTCACTGAACAAAGCTGGAGACGTACAGTACCTCATCATTATATAGTATTATCACCATATAGGTATCATAAACATAAATAACCTCTAGAATAAAGATGATAAAATATAGTAAAATAATAGGGAAATGATTTTTGAGTATTTGTTACTTTTAAAAATATAATTAAACTGTAAGATATAACACTTTTAACGATTGCTATGTGTAACAACCTGAAATTTTAACAATTGGCCAGCAAGCCCCTGCCTGTATGCCTGTGCAGTTAATCCCATCTCACGTATATAATTTTTTTTTAAATAAGAAAAAGGTAAAAATACCTCATGAATTCTCAGGGTAAAATCTATTATTTCTTAATATGTCAGGAAAGTAAAGCTTCGACCCCTTGGGGAGAGTGGAAGGAAAAAAGCCGGCCTGCGCGATTTCATTTCAGGAGAACGCTGCTGAGAGGGCACCTGGAACATCAGAGTGACGGCTGTCAAACAACCAGAAACAGGACCCGGCGACTCCTGCCCAAGGGCTTCTAACAGAGGTTCAAACCAGGCTTTTTTCCAAAAATGTTTTTAATTCCAACATCCCTCCTTAATGGCTTACTGTAGACTCATTTAGCCAGGAGCTGTTAATGCTAAAAATGGAAGCTAATGATTTCAGCTAAAAACGACTAAGCCGACACTATCAGAGTGTATTGTAAGAAACTGCTTATCACGGGTGCGTTTGTTTTCCACTTCCTCTTCCCTGAAGAAAGGCTTAATAAGATTCCCACAGCAAAAGCAGAAGCATTTCTTCCTCTCCTGGGAGCCTAGACTGTGAATGTGTTCTCTGGAGGTCACCCACTCCCCGGAGCCCTCCTAAGACTCAGCTCACGCTGGGAGCCACGGTTCCACTAAAGGGCCCCCACTGCTGCTGCTTGTCATATTGGTGCCATTCAGCGAACACTGACAGCATCAGCTTCTTTCTCTTGAGTGCCCACCGGTACCCACCACTCACCTCGGTGCCTTATAGCTTGGCACACTTTATACTTTCCAAAATAAGTGTATTGTGAAAAGAAACATGCCTTTTAAGGCAAAGATTAGATAATAGTCATACCACACAACTGTCCAGCTGGAAGAAATCTAGCAAAAAAAAAAAAAGATCAAGGTTTCAGGTGCCACTGTTTGAATTAACCAGGAATGTTAGAAAGCAAGCACACAAAACTTCAATATAATTATGACATGATTAAATATTTCAACTGGCAATGATTTAAGCAGAATTCAGGTTTCTTGAGCCATCCGATATTCAGGTTTAATTCATTTGATGTACATTCCCTGAAACCTTATGATGCTAGCTTCTATAAAAAGAAAGCCACCTGGACTGGGAGAAGTTACTGAAGGGGTTTTTTACAATGGAATCTCAATTATTAGGCAATTAGAACAAAACTCCTAGGAATGATATTTACAAAGTCTGGGGTACAATCTTGATTAAATGTTTTTAATTTTATAATTTTTAGAAATAAGGAAAGAAAAGATTAGCTTTTGTCTTTCTCTGAGGATTCCCATATTAAGATGGAGAAACTGAACGATCTCAATTTAGGAGACTAGTTTTGGGGTCAACTCAGAATTTTCTTTTTCCAGCTTGTAACATCTCAATGAATTTCCCATTTCCACCCAATGTTGGGAAGCATGTTCCTGGGCCATCTTCAGGATCTGACAGAAGGGGTTTTATAGGCTGGGTTGAGAGCTTAGAGATGCAGTACCAAGGGTGCAGTCAAGGGCTCTAGGCTTACACACCAGCGCACGCGTACACACACAGGTGTTAGTTCTTTCTTATGGCCGCCAGCTTTAAACTCTGCCCTCTGGCTAACACACAAGTTGCTCCTTACCCCATCCTGCCAAGGTCACTCAAAGCCTACCTTGAATCTAGTCCCCCCCAAAGTGGGTGGTAACAGAAGAGGAAAATTCTAAACAACTGTCTATGCCTTGTACCCTCTTCTGGAAACACAATCTACTAAAACGAAAGCCAATTTGGAAAAAAAAAAATGTAGATGCTACTCAAATTTCAGAGCTGTTATCAGTGTGGGAAAACTATTAACAAACGTGGATGGCATGTTTCTCTTCTTGTACTACAAAGTAAATTCCTCTTATTTAATAATTTTGATTAGTAATGAATTTGGATTACTTTTGGTTTAACAGAGAGAATGAATCAGACTGGTTAAAACCTTAATGATGTCATATTTATTAATATAGTAAATACTGAATATAGAAGATCTATGACTCCACTAATACTTTCACTGGCTTAAAAAAAAAAAAGAAATGCACTTTCGAAGAACAAAGTTGTAAGGCTTAAAGGAAAGAGAAAGTAATTATTACAAATTCACTATGGATCCATCAGAGATTTTTAAAATCCATATAAATCCAGGTATAGAAGATCTGACTCTGGTCCTACATTATTTCTACATTTTAGGACAACTTTTCACTCACAAATTCAAGGTTACAATGGCATCTAAAATATCCACAGGAAAAGACTAACATGAAATACAATAATATGAATAATACTTGTTGCATTAGAGTGGTTATTTTCCTTTTCTCTATTTTTCAAATTTCCTATAGCATGGTTATATAATTTTTATAATAACAATTGTAAATTAAGAATTTGAGGTTACCAAACATAGTTGACTTTATAAAATAAATCTTCAAACAAATATGCGGAAAGGGGACATTCAACCAAGATGAAGAAGATGCTCGATGGAAAGGTCCACGAGATCCTGAGAGGAGCTCTGGACATGAAGCCCTTCATTAGCATTTCCGGCCCCCCTCTTGGTGGGAATCGTGGCACCAACGATTCCCACCAAGGTGGGGATGACAGATGTGGGATTGCTACACGTTTATCAGCCCTGTGTGCCTGGGGAATCTCAAAGCACTTTTGGAACCTACACTTGATTCGGTTTCATGGTGAGGAAAGGGAGGTTCACACACAAGGACCAAAATGACTGATTAATAGTGACATCGCTGGCAAGAGCAGCCACTGTAGGAACATCACCGGACCAGCATTCTGCAACCCACGGGCTGAGGGAAAGATTAAGTACCCTTTCTTTTTTCAAATTATATTTCATTTACTCAACTATGTTCACTTTAAAAAAAAAAGTATGAGATTGTAAACAGATCTCACTCACTCTGATAGCCCACAGAGGGCACTCTCCGTACCCTCGCAGGGGTTTTTTGGGGCAATAAAACCAAAATCGGTATTGAAAATACGTGTGCATCTCATAAGATAAATTTTTAAAACTCATTTTTAAAATAGCCTCGTGGACATTCCAAACTAGTAACTTAACCCAGAGAGGGGAACTATAAATGCTTACTGTATTTGGTCTATAAAAATACCCCTCGATAAGGATTTCAGAGTCCATTTCTCAAGAAAGCACACAGTTTGTGGCCAAAGGCTATGCCCACACCGATGCAACTTCCTCCCTGATTGCTAAATACATCGTCCTCCACCTCGGAGGTGTCTGGAGGCGGGGCACCTGCCAAATCCCAGCGGCGCTCTGGCGGGGTCACAGCTGCTGGCTGCTGAAGAAGGACTTGGTCTCCCTGCAGACGGGATTCACGCAGAGCGGGCAGCTCAGGGTCAGCTGCGTGGAGCAGCGCTCGTTGGACTGGATGTGCGAGTGCACCAGGTCGGCCAGGGCCTGGGGACAGACGACAGGAAGGCGAGGCCCGTCAGAAGCGGAGGGGCTGCTGCTACCCGCATCTCCCCTCTCCCATCTCCCCCAAGAAGCACTCTGGCCTGAGGTTTCTTTTCATTCAAAACCTATGAAACCTTTGAACCCGATTCTATAATGCCTTCCTTTCTTAAGGATTCTCCGCTTAGAGAAAAGTTGAAAATACAGGTTTTAGAAAAGGAGATCCTCTCACCCCACCTGCTGAACCTTGTCTCCGAAAGGCAGATTTTAAATTAGACATAGTGATAGGTGGGTAGAAGTAAGAAAACGGGGGCTCTCTAAAGGAGAAAAGAGCGAGAGTATAAGGAATTCGATTTTATTTTTGTAATTAATTGGAACTCAAAATGTTCTCATATGTGAGAAAACCAATATTCTGTAAGAGTTTCTCAGAGGACTGCTCTCCAACATGTTCCACTAAAATGGCTGTAACACTAGCGATACCTTCGAGAACAGCGGATTTCCGTTAAGAGACTCTGCTCTCCTGATGTTTTCAACCCCACACTGAAATCAAACGAGAAAAGGGAGGAAAAACACATACACGTTTTATTTTCCTTTTTCTTTTTTTTTAAAGAAACTGCTACAAAAAATAAAATAAATAAATAAACACACATACACAAACACAACTCAAAGTCTTAGTACCAAAGTGTTCCCAGACTACCCAGAAATGAAAAAACAGTCCCGGGACCAAACATAGATGCTGATTTTCACCCCTTTATCATAAAATTGCTCTTCAATTTCTATTCCTTCCCTCATCCCATTACCTTCCCATGGATGCTTTGTTTCCAAACCATTTTTGAGGTTTGTATCTGATAGAATACTCAAGTAATTTAAATCTGCTTACCATTCTTTTTTTAGTCTACCTTTCTAATGCATACTTTTACAGAATCTACCTAAGCAGAATGTTGCTTTAATGACTTAAATTTTTACACCTGTTTTGATTCCAAGTGCCAAAAGAGGTAAATTAATTTAATGTATATTGAAACTAGATTGGATCCAATATGCAGAGTTGGGTTTTTAAATATATTCTTACATAGAAAAATCTAAATTAAAAACCTAACGATTGTTTTACAACCATCCCTGCTCCCCTCTCCAAAAATATGCAGTTGATTCCAGCTAATTATCCCCCAAATAACTGAGAAATGTCTAATTCTTATTTACTCAGGTAGCTAGGATCTTCTCTTTCCCTTTCTGAAATGCTGATGGCTTTTTTGTTGCTTTATCTTTTAAGTTAGAAGACTGGAAAGGGGAAAATGGTGAGATTCAGCAAACACATAGTTCTCAATTTAAAAAGAGATCGATCATGTTCCAAAACTTCATGTAGAAGTAACAGCAGGATAACCAGTTGGTCAGTGTTCTCAAACACTGTTTTTTTCTTTCTGGCCACACTGCACGGCGTGCGGGATCTCAGTTCCCCGACCAGGGATCGAACCCGCGCCCCCTGCAGTGGAAGTGAGGAGTCTTAACCACTGGACCGCCAGGGAAGTCCCAAGTGTTCTCAAACACTGTTGATGGGAGAGTTAAAGGATGGATTTCTGTGGGACAATCCAATAAAATATGTATCAACATTTACATTCCATCGCTAGGAATTATTTCTAAGAAAATAATCGGAAAAATGATGTTTATTACAGAGCAGTTTATGAAAGCAAAAAATTAGAAACATCTCAAATGTATACTAATCAAGGATTTGTTAAAAAATAATTATATAGATCTAATTATATTTATATATTTGGGTCCATAATACATTTTTAAGAGAAAGAAAAAGTTACAAAAACAGTATGAATAAAATACCATTTTTATTAAATGTGTAGAAGAATACCACTTTAAGATACACGCACATTTAGAGGGAAAAGGGGACTTATTTTTATCAAAATATTAACATATCTCTCAGGGGTAAGAGTCTGAGTGAGTTCTACTCACTATGTCATACTTCTCTGAAATGAGTTCTTTATTATTTTTATTATCAAAAAGCAATAATTTCTATTTTGGGCAAAAATTTCAAACTACTTTTAAGAGAAAGTTAATAGTTTTAAGTGTAGTGTATTCTCCCTTCAAAATAATGAAATTAATTGTAGTAGATGGTTTTCTTTATTCTCTACGTAGGCTAATATATTAGTCACTAATAATCCATTTGATTACTAAGGAATGACCTCAGTTTGGTAATATGAATGAATGTGAATTATCATGCAATATAAACAACAATTTGTTTTCCAAATACACTGGTATGAACTGCCTTTGCACTTCAGTTTTCTAGCAAGGTCACCATTAGCCAGGGTCACTGCTGGGATATAGAAGGCATCATGATTTGTTTTGTTTTGTTTTGGCTGTGCCGCATGGCACGTGGGATCTTAGTTCCCCAACAAGAGGTCGCCTGTATCTGTAGTGGAGTCGCAGAGTCTTAACCACTGGACTGCTGGGGAAGTCCCTAGAAGGCATCATTAAATGAAGTCCATAGACAACCCTACAACCTCATTTTAGCCAATTACAACTTTCCCATAAATTCCTTATCAGAACTACTGACAAGTAACTTAGGCACCCTCTACCTTCATCAATGTGTGATTGATGACCAGTACGTACGTACAAAAACCTGTGGGGTCGGGTGCCGCTGAAGCTCTCCCCCAGCCCACTCTCCACCCTTCCTTGCACCTGCCACCTGGTCCCAGAGAGGGTGAAGTATCCTTCGAGGCCAGGGCCCCATCCATCACACGTGGGATGACCAGGGCCAAGAGGTCTGGTGGAAGATGAGAGGGAAGGGCTCCTTGGGTCCCAAGGGTTCCACAATTCCCATAGAAACAATGCTAAGAAGTGGACTCAGGTTTCAGGCCGGCCCTCAGAAGCCCTGAGATGAGTCAACAATAGTTTTTCTCCATGTGAATGACAATCACATCCATCTTACATTACAAGACAACTCAGAATGGTATTTGTTACTTCAATAATCAGATTGATCACAACATAGTAGCAAAGAGCTAATTAAGTGAGTGCATACAAGAGGTCAAGGAAGTTACACACACTGTGCCAGTGTTCATTCCATGCCCTTCTCTTAAATGGCGGTGACTCCTATGTGCCTCGAAACCCAACTAGAAGCAGTGTAACAGCCCACGTAAAGGGCACTATTAGGTGAAGAAGAGGAACTATAGAACAATAAAATTCTTTTCCTCCAAACTGGTGAGAAGTACAATTACTTTTTCTTAAGGAAATGTAGTTTTTATTACTTTCAAGGGGTATAGTAACTCCAACTAAACAAAATGATGTCGCCCGCAGTCATCCCTGGGCTACCTAGCTTTACAAAGGCACAAAAGTGCTTTCCCACTGCAAACATGCAATTAAGTTGATGTGTTCAGATCAGTACTCAGATGAAGTATGATTCAGAACAACGAGGCCACAGTACATGCAAACATATATATGGAGCAATATTTTTGAATGGTACAATTAGATCACTGCAGAGAGAGTTTCCTTTTAAAACAAATCACAGTGGGATGAATAACCACACTTACCTCACTGGCTAGAACTTGAGAGTATTCGATGTCCAGTTCATACAGCGTTTCAATGTGATCGCTGGTAAATGCTATCGGAACCAAAAGGATATTCTTCCTCCCCCTCTCACAAAGCCCTCTAATGGCCTCGTCCGTCAGAGGACCCAGCCAGGGCATCGGGCCAACCTATGAGAAAGCAGGATGAATGCACACAGGGACCCACGTCTCACCACAGCCCACTGCCCCGGACATACACACACCTCCCTGTAAGAGTGAGGGCCACGTTTTACACCTTCTTTAATGGGTTCTGGTATTTCTGTATTAAGCTTGAATCCTTCTCGAAATTGGCAAAATATAAAAAATAACAGTTTCTGTGATTACAATGAAAACTAATCTATTGTTTCAATGGAACCAAGGAATTCCAGGAGTCACTTGATTTTCCCTCCATCTTATTTGCTTGCAGAGTTCTTTCTGCTCATGGGAGCAGTCGGGTTACAGAACCTTCTGCCTACGTGAAAGGGCCAAATCTAATCACTTTATAACTAAGTCCTACAATACACGCCCTCAAGAGAGCTGGCTGCCTGCAGACGTGTGGATGCCACCTACCTTGGACTGCCACACCAGTCTGTAGGGATTGGAGAAACCCAGCTTCTCCATGACTCTCTGGACAGTGGCGCCCACCTCCTGAGGATACGGGTCCCCTCTGTTGACCACCTGCAACAGAGACACGGGTGTCCAGTCACCAACACCGTGAAGGGTTCCGAGAGCCTCGGACTGTGCGGTGAGGTGGCGCGAGCCCTGGACCTGAGGCCGCCCCTTGTCTTCTGCGCTAACGACCATGCCATCTGAGCTCAACGCCCGGCTTCCCTGGATCGATTTCCTCAGCCAAAGGAGAACTCTGTACTCAATCATCTCTAAGGTCCCTAGGAACACGTCAAATTGAATGACAACGTATGACAGTGGAGGATGGGTTTCTTCAATCCCCCATCTGAAAGAGGGAAAATGAGACAGAAAAACTGGGAAGGAAGAGGCAACATGGGATGGGCCTTCACTCTTGGTAGTCACCTGAGGGGCTGATTTTATTTCATTTGATTTTATTTTTATTTTTGGCTGCGCTGCCCAGCTTGTGGGATCTCAGTTCCCCAACCAGGGATTGAACCCGGGCCACGACAGTGAAAGCCTGGAATCCTAACCACTAGGCCACCAGGGAACTCCCTGATTTTAGAAATGAAATTGAAAGAGTGCTGTACGGACAGTGTACAGAACTACTGAGTCTGTGGGGACCAGGTGGACAGAGAGGTAAACACTAGCGGAATAAGAGAAAGAAGCAGCATGCGGGGTCAGACTCCAGGCTCCTCAAGGACATGGCCTGTGCCTTCTAATTCCTTTTCCCCACTCTTCCCACAACAGCGGACCGTGGCAATGCTTTGTGCACAATGTCTGCAAATGCTACTCACAGTCAGAACAGCTTGCTAATACCTCTGAAAGTGTTCAGTGGAAATTTTACTTTTACTTCTTTAATATTTAGTTGTGTACTAACTCCCTAACCCCCTTATCCTGCTTTATTTCTTCCCATAACACTTATTACCTCCTAATATTCCAGATTATTTTCTTATGTATTATGTTTATTATCTGTCCCCCTTCCCCCATTCTCTGGAGGCAAAGATTTTTGTCTATTTTGTTCATTCCCATATCTTGTGATAGAGGATAGAAGACTGCCTGGAATATAGTAGGTGTTCAACAAACACTGTTGAAATAAAATGATGAACCTTTTTATGATATTACTAAAAGTTAGTTTGCCATTAGAAACATAAATGTAGAAAGAATGAGAGAAATATAAAGTCACCATTAGAACAGCACAGAAATAACCACTGATGGAGGCTAAAATTAGTGCACAAAAGTCTGAGGAACAACAAGATATTTGCACCGTCTCAAAGCAGCTTGCCTAAGATATTTTTAATTACAGAGAGAAAAATAGTGACTTTATAATGGACAAATCCAGAAGACACCACCTTAGACAAATGACCAGGGATCACGTCACGAGTAGTAAGACATATTGCCAGCATGTTCCCCCGATATGCTACACTGAGGACAGACCACCCCAGGGGTTTTTTTCCTGATAATACACGACCTCAGTCTAATCATGAGAAAATACCAGACAAATCCAAATGGAGGAGCATGATACAAAATAACTAACATTCTACCAGAATCACTCTTCAAAAATATCCAGGTCATGAAAGACAAGGAAAGTATGAGGAACTGTCACAGACCAGAGGATCCTGAGGAGACGTGACAAGTAAATGCCATGTAAGATCCTGGATTGGATCCTGGAACAGAAAAGAGACAACTGAGGAAGAAGTGGTGAAGTCTGAGTAAGGCCTTAGGTAACAGCACTGTACCACCGTTCGGTCCTTAGTTTTGATCACTGGACTCTGGTTCTGTGAGATGTCAACATTAGGAGAAGCTAAGGGAACACTGTACTATTTTTGCAACTTTTCTGTAAGTCTAAAATGACTTCAACATAATACGCTTTTAAAAAGTCATTACGGGGAAAAAGTCATTAGAAGCAAATGCAGGGGAAAAAGAAGAGCTTGTGAAAACAGTTTTCTTGCTCGACAATCCCTCTGCCTTCCCTACCCCATCCTTATCCTCCTGACTTCATGGTATTTCTCAGTCCCACCCAAGACCCTGGGCAGCAAAACAAACAAACAAACAAACAAACAAACCTGGAATCAGCATGTTCAGTCCCTGAGGGGAAGAACGGGAAGTGAGGTGAGAGACGAGAGGAGAAAAGGCAGTACCTGGAATCATTCACGTATAAAAATGTGCTTCCTGCCTTCCTGGCTAGAGAGCTTCCCTTCTGGCACTTCAGACACGGCCTCATCACACACAGGACGGTTATAAAAAGGAGAAGGACGGAGCAAGAGGATGGACATGTGAAGAGAATTTGCATGGTACCAGTAAAGAGAATAGGCAGGCTTCCAGAAGAGAGAAATTTCTCTCCAGAGCTACCTACTGCTGAACCTGGCACCGCTTAGGTGACATGCAGGAGAGAAAAGCTGCAAAGGGCTTGCCCCTGGTGGCCACCAGGTGGCAGCACAGACCAATTAGAAGAGTGGCCCCAGACACGACACTTGGATTAACTCCATTATCCCTGGAGTTAAAACCTTGATAACACCGAAGAAAATGTAATTCTCTACCTCTCCAGCTTTGAAAGCAATGTTTTTAGGGTACAATGCTGGTTCGAAGCTGATGAAACTGGCTCCTTATCCCAAGCACTTCTGTATATCATATATACACCAGCTCCATCATTCTTGTCTCCACAAGTGCAACAGTGATGGCACAGATGCGGTAGTTTAATGAACACCCAAGTGTAATATGAGAAACTCAGGAGCAACCAGATCATAATTGGACACACTCTATATTCACCGGCCAAAATGTGCTCCCTAGCCTTGGCAAATTAAAAACTAATCACTTCCCGGAATTCAAACAGCCCAAGTCTTGAGGACAAAAGAATGGGGCTGAGAGTGCTAGGCTCTACAGTCCAACACCCTGAAACGTCAGGCTGAGTTCCTTCAACAGGGCAGGCAAAAGCCGTCTTCTTTTAACTGTCCCACTTATTAAAAATTCTTATGTAGGAATATATCTTCAAGTTACCATTTTAAAGGGACTTATTAAGACAATGTCTATTCACAATAGTATAGTCTGAATGAATTGTTATTAGGCTTCAAGAAATGAGTCTAAAATTAGCACCAAGTTCAGTTTGAGATTTTAGAGTTCCTCCTTGCACTGGGCTTAGGCCGAATGGAAGCTGAGTCCATGTCATACATTTCGAAATCCTCTACCACTGGGTCATCCAACAGAATGTTCTTACTTACAGACATCGGCAGTGAGTGAGCAGAAAATAGTATGACCACCTCGCGTCTCTTCTCGAGTGGAAAATGGTCCAGTTCTTTCAGAATGTGGTCGGCAAAGCACTGTGGGAACACCAAGAAAGGGGGATAAGGAGGGAGTGGGAAGAAAGACATGGAAGGAAAAGAAAATATGTTTTAAATGAGAGCGACACCAAAAAATCTCAGAGAAGCCCTCAAACATCAGAACTGTCTTTGTAAAAAAACTGCAGACTGTACAGTCTCTCTTGCTTTGGTTCATCATCAAAATGGCTCATAACGGTCTCAGGGGCCTGGGGAATTTGATGGGAAACTTCTAAAGCTCGCTAATGGCTCACTGAAAACGAGCGCCCTGGATGCTTCCCCTTGGGAGGTACAGGGCACACTTCCAGATGGAAAGGAAACACAGATGGGAAGGAGAAGTTGTTTTAAGACCTCTCATTTGCTCGCCTAGCAGGAAAACAGCTTACAGGGTCTTACTAAATCTCCCTTAGCTTGGCTTTCAGGCATATCACATTAAAATACATTAGACAGAAATAACAGAGGAATAAGAAAATATGATTCTATTTTTACGACCTTTTCCTCACTGAGTCAATCTTCATGACAACCTTCATAACAACAGATGAGAGGTTGTACAACTCTCGTTAAATCCACAGAGAGGGGAGCCGAGGCTGACTGGGGGGCCCGTCCAGCCTGCTCAGCCGCATCGCATCTGCGGAACCTGGGCTAGAACGCAGCCCCCCCTCCTCCTCACATCTCTCTCCACCAGACCAGTTAATTCCCTTCCTTAGTTGGCACGTCCCCCAGTCACAAAATAGGTGCTGAAATACCAGATCTGAAGAGGCTTTCTTTTATCTCACTCTTTAATCACTCTGTCATTTAACTTATAAAGCAAATGCTACAAAGGACATTAATGGGTCAATTGACAAAATTGGAATATGAATGTAGATTAGATAGATTTAAGTATCAATGTTAAATTTGCTGAAGTTGAATATTGTATCATTGTTATGGAAAAGAATATCCCTGCTGTTTAGGTGTAAAGGGTGGTTTTATAAGTCTGTATGTATGTGTGTGTGTGTGTGTGTGTGTATGTATGTATGTATGTATATATATATATATATATATAAATATAAAAAACTTATTCTCAAAAGGTTCAGGAAAAAAATTATGTGTACATAGATACACATATATATGCATACACACACAGAGCATGCAAATGATAAAGCAAGTGGGATAAACGTTATTAATATGTGAATCTAAACAAAGAGATGAGAGTTCCTTATATACTATTCTTAGTCTTGTAACTTTTCCAATGCTTGAAATTATTTCCAAATAAAAAGGTTTTTAAAACATTATTAAAAAAAATTATAAAGGACAATTTACCAGAACCATGTAAATTTGTACTTGTTGGCATTTTGATATATCAGTGGTTAATACTACAGGATGAGCAAATTATTCCCTAATAAATATTGGGATATTATTCATCTTTCCAGAACCCACAAAATTTGACAAATTAATGCTCTAAGACACAAAACGGTGCCTAGAGAGTTAGCTCCCTTTTCAAAATTTATAATTTACCTATAGAGTCAATGTGATAGGATTAGATACAGACAAAAGCAATATTTTCTGGTGGTCTTTGCAGTGTTTGGAGACTAAGGATGCTCAGAAAAGACTGTGTTTGTACAAAAGCCTAGATAAGGAGGCCCAATGCAAAGTTTAAGTAGGAGCCTGGAACATACATTTACACCAAATATTCCAACAGCTAGATACAGTAGTAAAATGACTATTTTGAGTAATTACTACCTATAATACGTACTGATAGAAATGTAGACTTAAACACAAAATTTTTAGTTTCAGTTTTTACTTTTAGTTTTTGTTTAGTTGGGGTTTTTTTCTATTTCCGCTAGATATCAAACCTCCTCATGTAATCGTCATAATACTAATAAAATCTAACCATAAATTTTTGTTTCCTCAAGATTTTAGTAGTATTTTTTCCTTTTATCATCTTGCACAACTGCAAGTAGAAACACGATTTGTTACAGCTTTCAACAGACTCAGCTTCATCAAAACTGAGGAGCCGTGGGCCGGCAGAAGTGCTCCTGAAATCATCTAAAATCCATCTGCGGTATTTTCTACGTGCAATCCCTCTGCAGAATGAAAGAAGCAGGCGGCTCTCAGAGCCTTCAATCACACCATGTAGGAGGGCAGATAAATGCCTCTAAAATTCCCTTTCATTTTATGAAGGGAGACTTCCTCAGTGAAGAGACCTTTCCATCTTTCTGCTTCCCCCCTTTTCAAAGGACTGAATTTTAATGCAAATCTAATTACGCCCTCAATTAGGGCAGGCAGATGCTGTGCAGATCCCTCGGCTCTCTGCAGCCACATGTCAGTGCTAACCTGAAACCCCCCTCGTTTCCCATCACTGGCCTCCAAGAGCAGAACAGGCAGGCCAGGCTGGGGCTCAGGCGGTCCGGACTGGACCCAGCAAAGAGCAAACTGGGAGGGAGGACACCACACTGAGACCAAAACTACACCCATTCCTGAGGGAAGGTGCCTCCTTTTCACTTCGCACTTTTTACTTAAAACTGGATTTTAACCTAAGCGTTAACCCTTGACAGCACCTACAGGCCTAAGGAAAACAGCATCTGCTCTGGGGCGAGCCGGCCTGCCTTCCACGATGTCTACCACCATCTAGTGGTTATCGATTTTAAGTTACTCCAGCCTTCAAAAAAGTGTTAAGCTGGTATTTTGCCAGAGACTGTCCAAGGAATGAAAAACAAACGGATGAACTCCACATCACTTAGTATTTCTTCTACCTAAACTAACTCGAAGGTAGAAACTTCCACCAACAGAACAAAATAATATTTGTTTGATCAAGTACAACAACCAGTAGTACTCCCATATTCAAAGGGTGAAAAAGTAATTAATAACACCAATTCAAAGCTTTAGAATTGTAGCTTCAACGGATTCTCCTAAAATCAAACATCTATTACTATACATATTATAAACATAAACTATGTAGAAGAAATTTGAAATTTCTTTTAATATATGAAACTTTCTCAATTGAAATGTTAAATTTATTCTGTCTCAGAACATGTAGATATATTACCTTTAAAATTTTTAAATCTTTTGACATTTTAAAGGATTTAGAAAATAGAGGATCTATTTGTCAGCTGTTCAGTCTATGAATGGAGATTAAATGAAACAACTTGCATAATCTTTTTTTTTTTTTTCCTTGCATAATCTTTAACGTTCTTTTGGTCACTGTGAAACACAAAACTCAAAACATAATTCTGCTATGGTCTGTAACTAATACTATTAATCTGAAGAAAGAAAAGAGTTTACCCTTCAATCTTTAAATTTATTTCCTCCCGTCATAATAAATCAAGACTCTAATACCTTTTTTTAATCCCCAGCACACAATTTAAGTAAGAGAACAGTAAGACTCGGGACACCCACAAACCAGGCAGGGACAAGAACCGGACCCACACCAGAAGCTGGGGTGACAGACACCACTGGCAGTGGCTGGCTTACCTGAATGAGGAGGGGGTGTGTGGGCCACCTGTCAATGGTGCTCCACTTCATCGTGGGCTTCTTGCCCACTTCATTATAGTATCTGTAAATGGCATTTAAGCTGCTGCCTGAAATATACAGGGGCCACTTAGTACACGCATGTGGATTATGGTGAAAATAAAAAACAGACTAGTAAAGGCAGTAATTGTAAGTTCAAAGTAGGTAAGTCTTCTGCACAGAATCAGTCTAATTACAATCACTTCAATACTCTAAAATGCATATAGATTTAACTACCCTGCACATGAAGATCACTAAAAAGCAATCAATTTCAACAGCCTTTCAAAGAGTATTGAGGCCACTTCTCTAGAGAAGCACAATGGCGGCGGATTTATGAAATACAAGCAGTCATTATTTGCAAGGACCAAGTCTTACAATTGAAAGCACGTTAAATTTTTTTTCCCATTATGAAGGTAATCAACCCCATTTACAGAAAATGTAGGGGGTGGGAAAGAAAGCAAAAAAGAAACTGGTCGTGACCCCAGCATGCTAATACAGTCATTGTTTTATTCTAAGGTAGTTCTTTCCAATTGTTTTTCTTTACAGCTGTTTTGTTTTACAAAGTTATACTTTTAGGACATGTGCGGTTTTGTATCCTGAGTATTTAGGGTATTTTTTACTCAGTATTATGAGATGAATATTTTCCACATTCCAATAAAAGCTTTATAACCATCCTTTTTAATGGCTTGTTTGATAAGAAGAGCAGCTTATTAAGGTTTCTAAGCGCATTCTCTGTTTTTACCTGCTTTATAAAATTATCATCATTCCCTAGAATAAGTTAAATGAATACCAATGTCCTTACAGGTAATCCAACAAAACTTGTATTTCTAAGCAAGAGATGGAAATCATGAAAATTCAAAGACTAAGGGAAAGCGGATGGTGCCAATCCAGTGCAATTCTTTTCCTGGCCTAGAGGAGCTGGCACTGGAGCCAAGCCTTAATCCTAGGAAACTGACCCTAACATGGGGCCTCCTCCTCAGTCTTCACATGGGGCAAATGCTCCAAAACACTGCCACGCTTCCCAACACCACTGGTTTCTCCATGAGAACTATGAATCAGTTAGGTCTCCAAATTAAAATGCTAGCCAGGACAAAGCCGTATTTAAATCACATGTACTCTCAGGCTAAGACTCAATATTCAAAAAAATAAATGGAGTTCCATTTTTCTGAGCAGAGTACAATGAGTCAGATAAATCCAAGCTGAGTCCATTCCAGGTTCAAAAACCATCTCTCCAGAAGTCACAAAGTAGTCACCACCATCTTCACATTGCAAACCACATTTCACAGGTGAATAGCATTTTCAGATGTACAGAAGGACTTCGGGAAGCCACAGCAGGTCTTCTGAATCACTCAGAAACATTCAATGAACTATCAAAAGTAGTAATTAAGGGAAAAGCATAATTTAAAAAATTGCATGATTAAAAAAAGTGATACATAGAATATACTGGTGCTGCCACAATATGTGTCTAAATAAAACAACAGATAAATGACACTCTAGTGGCCTCAACGAATGAACATGCTTCCCAAAGGCTTTCACATCTCTGAAGTAGGGATGTATCTGCCCTTACACCAGAGGTACTAGGGAAAAGCTGCACAGACACTACTGTTTTAAACACACTGCTAGAGCCAGCTGTGAAATGAAACCCTAGTCAATCCTTTGTCATATAAATAACCATCTTCTTAACTTGTTTAATTTTGAGAGCGGACATTTACATGTTGAGTTATATTTTTGAAAGCCCGGCCAAAGTATAGCTTAAAAATTTATAAAATCTGATTTATTCTCCAGTAACGTTACCAGACATTTTAAAGTTATTGAGGTACATGTCCAAAAGAAATCACAATTCAAACTCTTGAGGGTGTCTGAGAACTCAGACATTTTCACAGGTGCTCTGAATAAATATTTAAGGCACACACCAGGCTTCTAAGATTTCTTCCGGTAGCCTTTTGTTTTCTCCTTATAGTTATAGAAATAACATGCACTAATGTCCAAAAGCAATTTGGGAGTAAAAATGTGCTGACCCCAAGCCTTGAGAAAGGATGTAAACAAATGTATTTGTGGGTGACAGTAGAAGATTTACCTATACCTAATGATACAGAGATTGGCAAAACAGATTATTCTCCAGCTCCAATTAAATATATAGGAAACAACACCTAATAACATTTCCCAAAATCTAGAACACTGAGAGAAATTTGCAAAGGAAACCCTAAACTGGGTTTTGGTTTAACTAGGAACCAACCCATAACCAAAGCATAACCAAAATACATACCAATATTTCCAATGTTATATGAACATCTTCGCTGGCAAAATGGAAACAGCTACCAACTTTGCTACATTAATAAGAATATTAGGGTAGCCATAAAAATAAGGGTTATTACACAAACATAGAAAGTGGCTTAAGGTTCATTACTGATCCATTGTACAGCTGCATTAAAGCACTGAACACTGGAAGCCACTGCCTTTCACCCACAATTTGTAATTCTCAGTCAACTGGCTAATAACTCAAGGGACAGATGAACCATGAGATTTCAAACGGACTGACCTGAACTCTCAGGTTTAAAACAGACAGGCTGGGTTTGCCATTCAAATAGAAAATGATTTATCGTTTCCTTCCGCGCTCAGCTTCCCTGGTTATTTTTGCCAGGGCCAGATCTACCCTCCCACTGTCAGAGAGAAGCCTTACCTGTGGTAGAGCAGCTGTACTGTGGATACTGTGTGAAAGCAATCGCCCTTTCCAGCCCATCTCTCTCCATCTCTTCAACTGCTTCTTCTGTTAACGGGTGGACATACCGGAATCCAATATAGTATTTGTGAGGGGCTATTAGGAAGCATGCGTGGAAAGGAGAAAGTATTCATCTTGATATAGATTCCAAACAGAATGCAGTGCCCAGAACAAAGACAGTTAACCTAATTTCCTATGATTCTGGTAATGTGGGCAAGTTTGGAATAGTCCTTGGATCTTAACCAGTGTTCTGCTAGTATATGGATTTTTAATCACTATTTTCTGTGGTCAACCTCCCCCCTCACACACACACCTTTATTTAGCATATGGTTTTTAACACTCAAGCTTCTGGGCCTTATTCTCTGCTCTTGGCTGAGATAAGAGAGACTCAAGAGCAGAGAGCATTTACCCTTAAAGTATAACCTCCTCGTAGGTACCAGATACCATGGGAGACATTGTGCTTTTTTTTTCTCATCTAAACCCCATTTTTCAGATAAGGAAACAGACTCTCAAAGGTTAATGAACCTGCCCAAAGTCACACCTAGCAGATGGTCGAGATGAGATTGTAACGTGGGTCTCCCCACCCCAAAGCCTGTGCTCCTTCCATGCCTCGCCCCCAGCCTCTTCCAACACCCGAGTCCCCTCCTCCTGTTTCCTCAGACCCCAGGCCACCTAGTTTACATAAAAGCTCTGGGATACTCGATAAAAGTGCACTAATAACAAATGATTGAAATGATTCTCCTCACTTACATGAAAAACAAATCAACGAACAAACCAACAACAGTGCTTAAGTTGGAGGCGCTAAGTAGGATTTAAAAATCATTATTCTGGCACCTAAACGGCCCAAGTCAGGGCACATCTGTGCGTTCCTTCTCCTATCACTTTACCAATTCCCTCTCCTATCTCCTCCTGTATTTTAAAAGCATCCTCAACCAATTTCTTAGGCATTTATAAAATCATAAAACTGAAAGTTTCCTAAAGTTACCCAGTTTTAGTTCCTTGTCTTTTCATAGGATTACACTCAACTTATACTCAGGGATGAAGTTGAAAATACACTACACAACATTAAGTAATAGTAAACCCGAGATGACCTTACTGTCCAGGCATAAGCCAGGGCTGCAACTAAGAACATGACACTAAATTGCCACAAGAAACATTTAGGTTGAAGTGCAGAAAAAGATAATACATCTATTGCGTGTGTGTCTCTCTATATATGAGTGTGTATATACATATGCGTGTATATTTTATACATATGTATATATGTGTGTGCTATATATAGATACAGAAAACATTCCTCGGAAACTTGACCCAGGGGACTGAATCAACGGAGCATGTTGCCAAGAACAGAAGCAGAATATCGATAGGGGAAGAGAAGCGTGTCTGTGCAGGCGAAGGACAGTCTGATTCAATATTCTCCGGTTGGGAGCTACAAAAAGAGGAAGGAAGGGATACAAATGGAAATCATTCTCAGCTGCCTGTCCCTTCTAGGCTACCAAATTTTTGGTCTCTTGCATAAAATATGGTGACCTGCAATTAAAACACCCCAGAGGGCATGGCCCTGTAAGCAAACTCCAAATGACCGATTGTTCAAAGATTACGTGGTTCGTGCTAAAACTGCCAACTATCACAATATCATCAAGTCCATTTTTCAGGAGCTCTTGGTGCTCTGAGCCGAGGCTGAAGTGGAATTTGCTTTCTAATCTATCTTGAGACAATCCAATGATCAGATTGACACAGTAAGGTCCCCTGAATGCTGTGGGTCAACCAGCTTCTTCTGTTTTCTTTTCAGCTGCCCGGTAGTTGAAAGTTGTAGCCTAAATGCCTGGGGTCTGGGAGTTCCTCAAATGTTACAGACTAAGAGAGGTGGAGAGGCCTCCCTCACAGATAAAGGCAGGGCGGTGACCATATCTGGAAGTGAGACAGAGTAAAATACTCTGGAAAGAACAGATAATGCTTTCTAAACGGTCCAATTCAAGACGGCCTGCAAAAACATATTTTAGAAAAAGTGACAACGCACTGTCTCTGACTGGGCCTATCCTGAGGAACTAACAAGCATTCACGAAGGCTCCTGGCTACCCCCGAAGGAGCGCAGGGAGAGGAAGGAGTCTCCTGGATGTCATCTAGCACCACATCTGGTGGGCACCACATCTGGCCAGAGTGAGCCCCAAACACATGACTCACTGGCCCAGCCTCGTCCACCCTCAGAGCAGCTGCTCAGTGAACACTCTTGGGTGAGAACTACAAAGAAGTTAAAAAAGGAACAAACAGAAAAGCCATTTTGTAAACAGTAAAACTTCATTCATCTCCAGTCCATTCATTTAGCACGTGCAATAGTTCAAATGTCTGATTCGTACATGATTCTTTGATAGAATGGTATGAAGTTATTATAATGCTTTGTAATTTGTATCAAATCATGAACCCTATGCCAACGGTGAATAATAAAGGCTCACATTTCCTGAATTTTTATCATATACGCTGCACCGTGCTAATGCCTTTCAGGATTATCTTATTTCATTTTCACAGTGATCCTACGAGTTGGGTTCTGTTATCATCTGTTAAGATGAGGTTTAGTGGGGTAAGTTATTTGCCTGACGTCATACAACCAGGGATGGGGAAGCCAGCTCCATCTGAAATGAACCCATTTTGCATCCAATAAAGAATGAAATTATTTTACTGAGTAGCACTTACTTAGAGCTTCACTAAAAGCAGCCATATATAACTAAACTATAATTTTTAAAATGTATTTTAGATTTAGACTTTTCATTAAGTGAAATGATTGCACTTCTCATCTATTTCCTTCTGTGTCCACTAAATGACTGCAATGCAGTATTACTACATGAAACCAATTCCAAGTCATATTCCCTCATGTAACGCACTGTAATTAGTCAATAGTCAATTCTATGCAGAGCCTGTGCAAGTCTCAAAATATCTATACTGGCCACCAAGCAACAACTACTTGTCCCAAAAATGAAACATTTTTATCTGGTTGTAATCATCACTTTTTTTTTTTTGACTAAAGAGAACTTTTCCAAATACATGTAAACAAATAGACACAGTTCAAAAGTAAACTTTATAATTTTGTAGGAAAAAAATATAAGAAGGGAGGAGGAATGAGAAAGAGATGAATAGAAAGGAAACCCGATGATGGCCATTCTGACTGGTGTGAGGTGATACCTCATTGTATTTTTGATTTGCATTTCTCTAATGATTAGTGATGTTGAGCATCCTTTCATGTGTTTGTTGGCAATCTGTATATCTTCTCTGGAGAAATATCTATTTAGGTCTTCTGTCCATTTTTGGATTGGGTTGTTTGCTTTTTTCGTATTGAGCTGCTTGTAAATTTTGGAGATTAATCCTTCGTCAGTTTCTTCATTTGCAAATATTTGCTCCCATTCTGAGGGTTGTCTTTTCATCTTGTTTATGTTTTCCTTTGCTGTGCAAAAGCTTTTAAGTTTCATTAGGTCCCATTTGTTTATTTTTGTTTTTATTTCCGTTTCTCTAGGAGGTGGGTCAAAAAGGATCTTGCTGTGACTTACGTCATAGAGTGTTCTGTACAGCTGATCCACTTTGTTATAAAGCAGAAACTAACACACCATTGTAAGGCAATTATACTCCAATAAAGATGTTAAAAAAAAAAAGAAAGAAAGAAAGAAAGGAAACCTGAAAGCAGGAAGGAGAAGCAGCAGGAAGGGGTGAGGGAGGGAGGGAACCCAGTGCTGTCCCACCCAGCGGCAGCTGGGGCTTCAGGTCCACTCAGCAAAGCATGAACAGCAGGACAAGAAACTTCTTTCTGGGTAACCTGGGCGAGCCCAGAGGGGGCCACAGAGCCGCATCTGGTAATCCTCTTGCTTTTCAATGCAAAGTTCCCCCAAAGAACCTGCTAAACTTTGAGACTGTTTCCTATATCCACACTCTGTGTGATCATCAGCTGCTATACTCGTTTTGTAGGGTATCCCTCCAATAAGTCCTCAAAGGATTTTTCTCTCTGCCCCTGGAGCAGACTGGCCTGCAGCAGCAAGGCCCCACGAGACTAGAAGCTTCTTGTAAGTAGAAACCATGTTTTTCAACTTTGAGTAGCAGCACTGACCAGCGCAGGGCACTCAATAGGCCACTGATGAATGAATGCGTGGGTGGTCTTGGGCCGCATTAAACACCCCCAAAGCAGGCTTGCGTAAATGATGAGGTGGTCATCTACCACGCAGGAGAAAGGCAGAATTGAACTTGCCTGCCTCAGAGGGTCCCAGCGTGGGCCACAGAGGCTGGTGGCAGGCCCTAGGGTCATCAACACCAGGTATCTGATAGCAAGTGGGACACTGCTATACATCCAGGTCATTCCATGGGACCCTTTCCAGACCAACCAGGGAGGCAGAGGCCGCCGCTGGCCTGTCTGGTCTGAACAAGCCAGCAGTCTCACCACAGAGAAAGAAGGAAGTGGGAAGGACGCATCTGTACTCCTTTTTCAAGGCTGACAGCTCTACTAGGGCTTTTATGGTGATGGGTGCTAGACTAAGACGTCAACAGGAAAAATGGCATCTTTCCGCTGCCTTCGTCCACCGAAGACAGCATAGCAATTGCAGATGTGGTTCACGCTAAACATTTTATCGTGATAAGCGGTTCATGACTAGAGAGTTTGTTCTCCATCAGGTAGGTGCGAGGTGAGGTCAGCCAAGTTTCCCTCACCCGACATTTTAAAAGATTCACTGTGTCACATGTGGCTGAGCGGTATAAGAAATGCCCTGAAGTCACAAGTGAAGGCAGGGAGCAAACCTAATATTCAAAAGCACAACTGAACAATTTTCCAAGTGAGATGCTCTGCCGAGGGCTGGAGCCCTTTGTCCCGTGTGTGACACAAACAGTGGATTCTGAGAGCAACTCGAGCTGATGCTCAGTGAAACGCTTTTGGTCCTGCCTAGCGGGGCTGCTCTCCTTGAGGGTCCCCACTGTGTCACACTGTCCCGATCCTGAACCCTAAACTGTCTGCAATGAACACATTTCATGTGTCCTAAGATGCACATTATTTGTTTTAACACCTTATATTGGTCTACAACAGACACCGTCTTAAAATTAACTGACAGAGGTCTTGTGTCTTCGTATTATATAAAAACAATGGTGCGTCCTGCAATCAATGGTGCCTTGAATGCAATTAAATACGGCACTTAGAGTTCCTTCGTGTAGTTAATGTTTCATTCTGCACATTATAATTTGCGTTAGAGGTTCTCAGAGAACAGTCACCAGATGTGTGCAATCCTCCTTTTAGTGCCATGCCCAACGAGGCACTTAAATGACTCACGATCATGGTATTGCCAAGAGCTGAAAGCGGTTGCTGAAAGTTGCTTAGAGCCTCATGGCTGCAGTAGCAGCTAGCTAATTCTGCTCTAAATGCTGATCTAATTAGTCATCCACACAGAAAGAAACAGCAATAGCAGCAGCCTCAACCTATTTACCAAAGATTTCTTTCCAGGATGATGATATATGCATCTTTTTTTTTCATGGTAGGTAGCCTCTTCCTTATAATCCAGCTCAACTTAACACACATCTCCAACTTCCTTTTGAGACTAATGTTCCAAAACTTTAGCTTTTTTATTTGTAACATAAGGAAGTAATAGAAAAGGCATACATCTGGGGACAAAGGAAAATGCCACAAGAACTGAGTTCAGTGGCCGGGCATCATGTAGGAACCCCTGCAAATCGAGAGCTGCTGGTACCCAGAATTGCATTTGGCTTCCAACAGTGTTGTGAATTTCACAACTAAACTTTGAAAGAACAAACCTAGTGAGATGTGAGTTGAGAAACACCATACCTGTGTGCGGGGACAACTCATCCAGCAGCTTCACCATGCCTTCCCCTTGCTTAGAAGTCCACATCTTGATGGGGGATCCGCCTCCAATCCTGCGGTACTGCTCCTGAATTTTGGGGGTTCGGCGTTTGGCAATGAATGGTCCCAGCTTACTAAATCATTGAACATTGAAATCATTTTATTCCAGCTAAGCAACCTCAGAAACATTTTCTACTCAATTAAAAAAAAAAAAAGATAAGCAAAATTTTAAGAAGAGCCTATTAAGATCAAGCCTTTAAAAAAAGAAGCTCGACGTCATTGACACCAGCCTGCTCTTTCGGCCCAGATTAGAGAGAGAGAACCAGACAGTCTCTGAGGAGTACCCACCCTGCCCTACAAGCTGTTCTAGCAGCAGGCCCTGAAGATTCAGGAGCCCAAACACCTGTGCAGAGGCCCTGGCTGTGAGCTAGCTACTAACTTAACACCTCTTGATCCTGCACCTAATAGGAACTAGGACGTACAAGACATTTCTTATTTAAGAAAATGCATGTTAATCCTATGATATACTTGCCCACATGAGCAAAGATGTATGCACAAGAATGTTCACTGTAACACTGAAAACAATCTAAGTGTCCGTCAGTGAGGCACTGGTTAAATAAATTAAGGTATGACCATACAATGCAATTCCATACAGTCATGAAACAGAATGAGCCAGATTTATATAATCTGTTATGGAATAATCTCCAAGATAAATTAAGTTTCAAAAAAAAAAAATAGCAAAGTGCCAAATGATGTACATAAGTACATTCACGTTTGTGTAAAAAAGGGGGGGATGTGTGTGTGTGTGCGCGTGTATATATACACCTGGATGTGCCTGGACTATTTCTGGATCTAACAGTGCTTACCTCAGGGGTGGGCAAGTGGGAGGCTGGAGTCCAAGGGGAAAGAAACACCTGCTTTTTACTATAAACACTTATTAACTATTTGCATTTTCTTATCATATGCATATATAAATTTTTTATTAAAAGACCCTATGCTGGGTGTTCTGTGATGACCTAGATGGGTGGGATGGGGGAGGGGGGTGGGAGGGAGGTCCAAGAGGGAGGGGATATGTGTATGCATATAGCTGACTCACTTCACTGTGCAGCAGAAACTAACACAACATTGTAAAGCAATTATACTCCAATTTTTAAAAAAAGATATTGTGAAACTCAGTTATATACATCAAAATATACAACAAATATCAATCATACCTCAAAACCAATAAAGAAAGAAAGAAGAAGAGAAAGAAGGAGGGAGGGAAGAATGAAAGGAAGGGAAGAAGGACAGCAAGAACTCAATTTCACAGCACAAATGAATAATACCCATTGCTTCCCTGAGTGTTAGACGGTTAAGTACAAAGTACAAATACATCTGTAAAGCTCCTTCAGCTGTGTCCAGACCGCTGCAATTTCCAGAGCTCTGGGGAGGAAACGGCCCAAGGGGAATCCTTGCTAACTTGCTTTCTCTCTCCCCTACAGTTCTTCTGACATCATAGCCTTCTCATAACTAATAGAAAATAATAATGCTGCTCTAGCACTACCAGATGTGCACTAAAACCGTTTATTTATTTATTTTTTAACTACAGAACTGAGATACATGGAAGGGAAAATGCACTGCACAGGTTATGGATAAGTATAGGCATTTACATGTATCTTACTTTTGAACAGGAAGTGTTATGAGGTCTCGATCCAAGAAGAGCCTCAGAAGGAAGTCGTGAACTTCTCCGACAGTTTCAGGGCCTCCCATGTTCAGCATTAATATTCCAGTTTTCGGCTTCCTACATAAATCAAATGGCAACAGTTGATTTGTAACACTTCTAGGGTAGAATTTTGTTTCTGCTAGCAAACTCTCATCTAATCTGTTCAAGGCAAAGATGAAAAGCTACAGATCTCTCCACTGCCATCACAGTGAACGCATGAGGCCTCCAGCTCTGCACGGTCCAAGGTCCCAGCTCAGACTCTGACCTTCACCTCCTAGCTCCATCTCTCTCCCTGGACTTTCCCTGGGCTCCAAATATTCCCCTATTAAACTGTCAGCCCTGAACAAAGATCCCATTCTTTGAGTACTGACGGTCAAGGTGTAAACCTAAAATTGTCCCGCAGCTGAAACACTTGTTCACATGACTGCCTCGTGCCTACACAGGTTACCTGATCTCTCCAAGCTTAAGTTTCCTCATCTGTAAAATAGAGAGTCCACCAATTACCTCAAAAAGTTATTTTGACAATTAAGTGCATAATGTACTTATTCAGCATAAGCTGGCACAAACAGTAGGTTCTATTCTACACAGAGGAGCTGTGGGTTTCCCTATAATTTTAAACCTCCCCAGTAAACTACCAGCCCATCTCTCATGCCCTTATTTACTCCCTTCTCTTTAGTTAATTATTAAATTATTAATGGCTTAAATTATTTCTTGCTACTCTGCTTCCTTCTCCAGAGCCTGCCTTTACTCCTGTTCAGTGTCCCCTGCTGTGATAAACTACATTTCTCACTTTACACTCACCTCGCCATCCTTCATCTAAAACCCACTACTTAGGTAATTCCTGTAAAACACTGTTCTGAATTATTCAAATTAGTCCCAGGCTAAAGAATCAACCACTGGATGAGCAAAAGGAAACAAAAAGAAAGTCAAGCAGCTTCTGGGAAATTTTTTTAAAAAAGGACTATGCAAAAAATGTAAACTTATAAAATCCAGAGCAGCTCTGAGGCCTGCACCGCCGAAGTGAGCCAGGCCAGGATGAGTTCTCTATTCCTAAACCAGCCAGGGGGCAAGATGGGGCCACAGCAGGACCAAGTGTCTCCCCTGAGCTTCGGGGAGCCACCAGAAGACCATGACTCTGGTCGGAACCACAAGGTCAAAGCCTGAGATGGGACCGTGGAGAACTGCGGGCCTGTCTTTCCCCATGTGACAGGAGTGAAAGAGGCTGCCGGTGGGGAAAAGAAAGGACAAGGAGTGTTTCTTCCACTCATCCTTTTTTTTCTTTTTGTGCCCTGTAAACATTTAGATATAATTCACATACCATAACACCTGCCATTTTAAACTGTACAATTTGGTGGTTTTTAATATATGCACAAGGTTAGGCAAACACGACAGCTATCTAATTCCTAAACATTTTCCTCACTCCCCAAAACCCCACTTACCCATTACAGCCATTCCCTATTCTCCCTCTCCCTCACCCCTGGCAACCACTAATCTACTTTCTGGGCCTATGGATTTGCCTATTCACAGAAATAGAATCATAATATGTGGCCTTCTGTGTCTGGTTTCTTTCACTCAGCATAAAATTTGCAAGGTTCATCCATATTGTAGCATGAATCAGTACTTCCTTCCCTTTCGTGGCTGAATGATATTCCATCGTATGGGTATGCTCTCCATTCACTCTTGATAAAGCAGCCGAGGAATAAGCAGCCTGATGTGGATTTAAAACACCATTATTGGGCTTCCCTGGTGGCGCAGTGGTTGAGAATCTGCCTGCCAATGCAGGGGAAAACGGGTTCGAGCCCTGGTCTGGGAAGATCCCACATGCCTCGGAGCAGCTGGGCCCGTGAGCCACAATTACTGAGCCTGCGCGTCTGGAGCCTGTGCTCCGCAACAAGAGAGGCCGCGATAAGTGAGAGGCCCGCGCACCGCGATGAAGAGTGGCCCCCGCTTGCCGCAACTAGAGAAAGCCCTCGCACAGAAACGAAGACCCAATACAGCCAAGAATAAATAAATAATTAATTAATTAATTTAAAAAAATTTAAAAAAACAAAAAAAAACAAAAAAAAAAAACACCATTATTACAAATGCCGAGGGGTCTACTTTCTAAATCTCCTACGTCAAGACCACCTCTAGCTAATGCAGTGACTACAGCAATCCTGATGAGATGGGTCTCGTTTGGAAGACTGCTCTTAAAGTGTTCTAAAGCTAATGATATCATGATGGCATTTTAATTGCAATTTTAAAAAAAAATGTTAATAATGTCTGGCAATAATTTTAGGCAACAGAGTGTGTCAAATTTATACAAGTAGAAACCATTTTCTTGGTCAAACATAGTAATAGGTGGATGCAGTAGAAATCTGAATTCTCAGCCTAAATTTTCAAAATAAGAACCAATTCCTGGGGAAAGGGAAGTGCTGTATTACAATGAACTCAGGGATTTTCTAATTTAGACCCCATTATATAGATTAACCAAGTTCACTTTTCACATCATTGTCTTAGGCCAGGGTTTCTTGACCTCAGCACTGCTGACATTGGGTGCTGGATAATCCTTTGTTGTGGGACTGTCTTGTGCTTTGTAGGAGGTTTAGCGGCAACCTTGGCCTCTACTTACTAGATGGCAATAGCACACACCCTACCCCAGCTGTGACAACCAAAAACGTCTCCAGACATTGCCAAATATGTCCCGGGGACAAAAATGATCCCCCATCCCACCCTCTGTTCAGAACCACTGTGTTAGAGGAAAGGGGTTTAATCTCTTTTTACTAAACCAAGCAACCACTCTTAAGTTGTTGTTCCATAACTTTTCTACCCCCTCGGGCCAAAAGTCCTATCAATGAATTAACAAACTGGTGTTTTGTTTTCTTGATACCTGAAAATTCCAGATTCATTATATTGTGAAATTGTATTATTCCCTTAATCTTTCTACTTAGGCCACTGGTGTTCTGGGATTCTGTCTCTCACCCTCAAAAGCTGTGACTCACAATAAATTAAGTGCATTTTTCCATGGATTGCTGCCAGTTAACAGATTACTGGTTAAGAAACCCCACGCTAAGAGACTTACCTAAGCCACAGAGGGCATCAATGTGCAAACGGGATTTAGAACTGTTTTTCATCTATAACACCTGAGCTCAGAACAAGAGTGGCTTTAAATGGGATGTTACTCTGCCCTGCAAATCCATGTTTTGCAAACCATGTTGCTCTTATACATGAAAGAAACACACGATTTGAAAATACCTAAATACGCTTGCACTTAATTCAAAACTGTGTTGTGCATGACGAATGGTGCATTAGGAAGCCCTAGTCCAACACCCCTCTATTCCCGAATGTGAACTGCAAAGCTTTAGCCAAGGGTCACTGTCTCTTCTCCCCTCCAGACACAGAACATCTGACACCAAAGTCTGAATGATCAAGTTCCCCTTGTTTGAATGTAAAAGCGTATACGGCAAACATATTGAAAGCTTCTCATTTGAAAAGGTTGCCACATTTTGCCATTTATATTCTTGCACTCTCAAAACATGAGGTTTTTCCTTTGAACTATTAATTGGACAAACCAAAACTTAAGCTCATCAATTACTAAAGGAACAGATTAATTCTATTCTACTATATATAGTCAGCATCAAGATAAAAAACAAATCCCAGCTCTTCATTAAATCTCCAAGATGTAATTGGCCAGAGGATCTATGCTGCCTCTAGAACAGGGTTTGGCAAACTCCAGTCCATGGGCCAAATTTGCCCACACACCCCCTGCCTGCTTTTGTAAATAAAGTTTTATTGGAACAGGGCTTCCCTGGTGGCGCAGTGGTTAAGAATCCGCCTGCCAATGCAGGGGACACGGGTTCCAGCCCTGGTCCGCGAAGATCCCACATGCCACGGAGCAACTAAGCCCGTGTGCCACAACTACTGAGCCTGCGCTCTAGAGCCCACGAGCCACAACTACTGAAGCCCGTGCGCCTAGAGCCCATGCTCTGCAACAAGAGAAGCCACTGCAATGAGAAGCACACGCATCGCAACGAAGAGTAGCCTCCGCTCGCCGTAACGAGAGAAAGCCCACGCGCAGCAACAAAGACCCAACACAGCCAAAAATAAATAAATAAAATAAATTAATTTTAAAAAAAGTTTTATTGGAACAGAGTTCCACTCATTTGTTTACGTATCACCTGTGGCTGCTCTCACATTATGATGGGGGAGGTGAATAGCAGCAAACAAGACCAAAGGGCCCACAAAGCCTGAAAACATGTACCATTCAGCCCTTTGCAGACAAATTTGTAGTGTAGTATTGTCTGGAGTAGTCTGAGCACTAAGTAGCACAGGGCCTTCATCATATCTGGCATCAGAATGACTCACAAAGACACTCACCACTTCATCATCTCTAATATTTCAAACCCAGAAATAACCTATGTGCCCTGTAACATGAGATTGCATAAATAAATTAAGATTTAATAAAATACTCTTAGGCTATTAAAATTATGTAGACTTTTTATAGTTATGTGGTAGACATTAAATAAAAAGAGGAAGTTATAAAAATAATATATGTAGTATTATCACATTTTGATAAATATATACTGAGTAAATATTAATAGATACAGGTATAGAGACAAAATACTGGGTGGTGAGATTATCAGTGATTTTTTTTTTCCTGTCTGTATTTTCTAAAATGAACTGATTTCTTTTGTATAAATATGATATAAAGTTACTTACTAGAATTTGGGAGTCTTTTTAGATTTTTATTCAATTTTAATAATTTAATCTTAAGGCGATTTATGTTGTTGATTTTTGCCACTAGGATAACACAGTAATGAAATAATTTTTCTCCCAGGGTTCCACATCCAATCAGTTCTTCAGTTTACACCAAATACTTACCCCAAACCCTAAATACTTAAAGCACTTTGTACTATGGCTGAGGTGAGAAAAGAGGGGCCATGGGGGGCAAGGAGGAGTGGCCTCCTGCTGGGCATGCCCCCAGGATGGAGACAGTGTCTGTGCTTCCTGTCTCCCTTCCCACGTGTGGTTTTTCAGGAGGCCCGAGAGTCGAAAGGAGATGATTTGGGACCCCACCTTACTGCCCTATCCCCAACAAACCTCAGTTCACTAAGTGCTCCATCATCATACCCAGGATCACACAATGAAAAGTAACAAACACAAAATATGACTATTTTCAAAGCTATAAAGCTCTCGTAGAACATCTGGTCTACCAGAAAGGTCAAGGCGTTAATAGTTCACAGCTACTTTCTTTCTTTCTCTCTCCCCAGTGTTAAAGTGCATTACTCCTATCTGTGTACTCATCTAAAAAGTGACCTTTACAGTCTTCTGTTGCCTCTTTACCAGAGGAAGACTTGAAAACAGCTGTGGCCTCTGATATTGAAGAGGACACCCAGTAGCAACGCCATGCCTGCTGACGTCCACCCGCAAACAGCAGAGGTGAGGTAGGGAACGTACTTTGTTTCTTTAATAAACTGTAAATCACATTATGTCATTTACAATAATATTCACTGCATTAACAGTTTACTACAGAAATTCTTGGTGGATTAGTTATTCCTTTTCCCGCACAGGAGATGTATTTCATAAGTATAATTATGTTAGGTTCATAAACATATTTCCAGCATACACATAATTTATGTTATGGGACATATTCCGAAACTAAATTCCCACACGATTTGCAGACTGTTTGTACTCAACTCTGTGTCCTTTAACAAAAGCCCTGTGGGATTTTTGTCAACCAGACCTCAATAAAGCTGGGAAAAAAAATTTTAATAGAAAATGTCAAAATTCAAAAACACTTTTAAAGCCTTAATTGGGGGTGAAATCTATACGTTTAACAGCTATTGAAAGGAAGCCAAGAAAATAACATACCGCTCCTTACATACTGGGTTTTCCCAACACCTCTCCTCATAGGTAGCTGGTATCCACCGGTGTTTGCATCAAGAAAGAGAAATCCTTATTAGTACCTAAAATTAGACTCATACCTGTTCCCCGGCTGAACTTGAGGTCTGGGGCTTCTGGCACGTTGGGCTGTTTCTGTGGCAGCTGCTGCTGTGGCTGCACCCGACTGGCACCTCCGTGGCTGACAGGCCCTTGAGCCACCATATACCACTGCGACAAAATTAAAGTGGCAGCGTGAAATCTGGCTGGAAAGTAATTGCTTTTGAAGAGGTCCTCAGAGCATAATTCCTGGATCTAAAATTTAAAGAGATGCTGCAGCAGAGGTGATTTCCCCAGCATTTCACTGCAGGTGGGGGAAGGCTCTTAAGGCCTCTCTGAGGGGGTGGGATGGCGTCCCCTAGGATGGCTTACAGGACTCGCATGGAGCCCTTTTAGAAGCTACACACGCCTCCTCTCACTGCCTCGGCCGCCGCTTTTGATAGATCCCTCATGAGATCACTGCGTGTTATGATGGCAGCAGGCTGCTCGTATGAAAGGTGAGGAGCCTGCAGAAAAGGTCAAGAGCCACTGATTTAAGGAGTGGAAACTGGGCCAGTTTTCAACCACTTGCACAGATCTCACATCTGCCTCCTAGCCTTCTCCAGTATGGTACCAGTACTAAGAACCCCAGGATTGCCCTCGGACTCTGACAAGGGCCGGGGGACGGAGGTGCTCTGCTTTCAAGGGCCGATTCTGGTCCGCCTCCTACTGCACCCTGCCCCGTGGGGTATGCCATCTGCATGGCCAAGGATTCATGGACCCCCAGAGTCCATGCCCCCCCCTTCCTGACCAGACTCCCAGGACCCAGGACCTCAGAATTCCCTGCCCCAAAAGCTTCACTTCCAGGGTCTGGCGCAGGCCTCTTTCCTGCATCCATCCTCCTGATGGCAGATCGCACCATCAGTATAAGCAATTCTTGATCTGAAGGGTAGCCAAGTGGTGGCTGTTCATAGGGTCAGGAATGGAGCTTGAACACACATACACACTGGAGTATGCACAAGACTCTTCACCGTGCCGGGCAGGCCAGGAGTGGGAAGAGAAGCAGGGAAGTCTGCCCGCCCGAGGCAACTTTCTCAAGGCCGCGGCATTTCTGTAGGAACTGTGAAGAGTTCAAGAGTTCACCCTCCCAGGCCGTTAGCAAGGTCTATTTGTCAGCATAGCAGAACAGAACATAATTCACAGTCTGTTAGCTTGCTGTATACGGGTCTTGTCCTGGGCACCACAAAGTTAGTTGTGGGCCTGGAGAGCCTATCTGAATCGAGGAGTCCATGGGCCATATGCAGTTATAGCGTGAAGGGTATTTATCCTTAAACAACACAGAGTGAAACTGAACTGAAACCACACAGTAGGTACTCAAGATGGCAATGCAGGACAGTAGTTACTACTGTGCCCCACAGTATACACTCAACCTCCCTTCCCCAGTCTCAAACCAGCGGGCCTGAAACCAGCCTGAGGTCAGTCTCCTTCTACCCTCCTCCTACTTACGAGTCAAAGGTGTTCCGGTGAGGAACCAGGGCTGCGGACCAACGGACCCGACTCTGAATCCAGTTCTGCCACTTACTAGTAATGTAACTGGGGCTGGGTTATAATCTTTCTGAGCCTTAGTTTCCCCAGCTGTAAAATGGTGAAACCCTGCTATCTGCATCCTTGTAAAGATTGCAGCAGATAAGACCAGTGAAGCACTCTTCACAGGGCCTGCCTCATATAATTGGTACCAGTATTATTTTCCTTGGTAAGTGTCTAGAGCATAGGGACTACACCTGCTCTGAATTTTTTCTTTTTTTTTTTTTTATCACCTAGCAGGTCTATAAAATATAGGAGAATGATATTTCCAGGCCACTTAGATTTCCAACTATCCAGATTGTGCACATTCCCAACAGAGCCAATTATGTGAGCTTGAGCTGAATAATCCTTATTAACTCAAAGTGGAAGTGCAAAGATTGACATAAAGAACTTCAATTCCCCTCACATGAAGTCTCAAACCAGCTCACATCTCCTTATTTTAGACAAGTTCAATTCTGAACTGCACGATGAGATTTAACCAGGTTCTCAATCAAGCTGCGATGTCTGCAATTCCTTATATAAATGAGGTTATATCAGATTCCATGGGGTATCAGAATAGAACTTTGGCATTACATAATTTGACTGCTGGTAATATAATAAGATTTCCTCCTGCAAACTTTAAAAGGGGGTGGGGTGGGGGTGGGGAATAAGGATGCGACTAGAGTCTCCAACCAGTACATTAGTATCGCTTAGTACAGTTTGGGAGCTTGTAGCTTTTCAAGCTGCCGAAAACTACTGCCATGCCCTCTACTTACAAAATTCTCTTCTCTGAGGTTAAATAAATTCTCAGAGAAGTTGATGCTGCTAATGATGGATCCTTTCTGCTCAGGACATAGGGTTAACACACCCACCTCTCAAGGACTTCTCTAAAACACTCCTCTCCCTTGATGATCTGAAGCCTCTAGAAAAACAGAGTATCTCCTACCAAATGATAAGTATTAATCTAGCTAAAGGAGTTTAAAGTAATTATTCAAAGAACCAAATGAGACTCCTGAATACACTCAGCTCACAGCTTAAGAGAAATTCGAAGGCACAGGCAGCATCGTGTGGTGTAGAGTGTGTGTTCTGGAGCTAGAGAGATCTGAGCAGAAATTCCAGATAGGACCAAACAAGCTGTGTGACAGTAATTGGGCAACTCACTGAGCTACTCCAAGCCTCACTTTTCTCATCTGTAAAATAGTGATAAGGCCAAACTTGCAGGGCTGTTGTAAAGATTAGGAAAATTATTAAAAATCTATGTCCAGCCCCAAGAACAGTGTCTGGAACAATGCATGAAGTAAGAACACTCAGTAGTAAGGATCTGCTCACTTATGAACTAAGACCAGGTAATTCTAACCCTACTCTTGGCATGGACAACTGGTTTACCTTTGGAAGGCCTACAAACAATAAAAGCTATAAAACCAAGGGATATGCAGAAAAGAAGATGATGTAAGAAAACAAAACTTCATTAATGCCTGGACACACTCAATAGGTGAATCATTCAAAAGTATACCTGTGACTTAAGAAGTTCATGGGTATCAAGTGGTTCTCCAAAAGCAAATTATTTAATATTTTGGATGCTTGGGGGTGGTACGTGGGAGGGTAGAAAACAAGATACACAAGTACCTAATACAGCCCTTTTCTATCACACAGGAGATGAAGGTTATTTCAAAAGGTCCTTATAAACATGAGTATCATTTTAAAAATTAACAGAAATAAGGTTCTATATTGTAACTATTAATAAACACTTGGGGAGGGGAGGCTTTAAGAAAAAAAATTGTTATTTTTCTAGTATGGAGCTAGAATGTTCTAATTTATTAATTTAAACATTGATATTCTTTTTTATTATTCTAGATTTGATTTTTTCCAATTACAAAAGACATATATGCCTAACGTAAAAAATCTGGAAAGAAAATGCCACAAAGGAACAATAATTCTTTATTCTATTAACTTTCTAAAATATATGTATATACTATATACATATATACTAGGGAGCTTCTTATTAATTCTGTACTATGCTAAAAACATAGAGTGTAAAACTTTGCTTTTCTACTTTGAGAATTCATTTTGAGAATTACTACTCAATTTTTTCTAACCCAGATGTTAATCCCTTCATATAAAATAAGATAATTAAAGTATTATAACTACATCTAAAATCAGAGTCTGTAATTCAATTGAACTTCAAATCTACTTCTGCTGTGGTTTCTGAATCCTTCCACTTGGTTACTTATAACCTGGACAACAAAGCATTTAAAGTTTCTCATATTGTTCTATGACCTCAACTCTAGAGCCTGTCAGACTTTCTTTGCCACAGGAAGGGTCAGTGAAAGAAAAGATTAATTTGATACTTCTTTCAGCCCCGTCGTTACTGGCACTGTGCTTCCTTTTCTTAAAAGATAATGTCTTTCGTCTCCCACTGCCCTTAGTGACCTGATTGTCATTGGACACTGGGTCTTTATTATTTTCCCAACAAAGGCACCTGTAATAAGATATGGAGGTTCAGAGTGGACTCTCCACTCCTTCTCAGTAGGTGATAGATTGATGAATTAGGGAACTTCTTAGAAAAATAAGTCAGGTCTGTGTCCAGTCATCATTCAAATATACTAATTAAGCATCTTAGTAGGTGGCAGCGTTTTACATACTAATAACTGAACATTTTGAGGTTATCTATGTATCTACTGTGTGCCAGGGACTGTGCTACAGGCTTTACCTGTATCCTGCTAATCTTCACGGCAAGCCTATGAGGTATGACCTTCTTTTATGTTTAGCAAAGTTCAAGCTGGGGTGAATGCCTCACTCAGGGGCGTCACAGGAATGCTGCAGAGCTAGTGACCCAGCCAGGTGTGTCTGAACCAGAGTCCCATCAGTTCATCCTGTGGACACAACCTACATTCACGTCTGTATCAGAAACGTGGGGGGTTGTCCATGGGTCTTATTTCTTCTCCAAATATCTCTAGAAAATACTAGCCTGAGCTGCCCCGCGGTGGGTCCTGCTGACAAGGACAAGTGAGCACCGGGTGATGCCAGGGGCCAGGGCAGTAGTGGGCACAGTGTGACCTCCACCACCAGAGAGGGAACCCCAGGGTAGATGCCCATGGTGATAATGAGGATAATGATGCCAACGGTACTGTCTCTATGGCAGGCCCTTAACACACTCTGCCTCCCGAAATCACAACAATCCTGCGACTATGATTATTCTTGTTTTACAGATAAGAACTAAGGCTCTGAGAAATTCAGCCACTGCTCACGGCCACCCAGCTGACCGATGTGACTCCGGGACCCCTCCCCGCGGCCTCTCAGGGTCCTCGGGGGACCCACGTACCCCCCCCCCCCCTCGCCGCTCCCAGGGGAGCGCCCCTTTCCGGATCCCTTCTCCGCCCCTCGCCCCGTCGCGGGCAGCTTCCTGCGCAGCCCGCCGCCGCTCCTTGGAAGTTCCCAGGCCCGGGGACCCCGGCGCCAGCTGCCCGCTGTCCCCGCCTCGGCGGCGGCCGCAACAGCCCCACTTACGCCGATCGCGGAGCAGGACGCCCGCAGATCGCAGGGCCGCAGCCATGTTTGTGCCGACTAAAACCATTCCCGGGGCAGCCTCGGCCCGGGACCTGGGTTCCTCCCGCGGCAGCACACCCAGGCGCGGGCCCCACCAACGGCTAACAGCAGACCTCAGCACCCACCACCCACGCCTCCTTATCAGGCGCGGCCACTCCCTGCGCCCAGGCTGTGTGCCCGCTCATTGGTGCCGGGGCGGGGCGGGGCTTCGGGGGCGGGGCCAGGTGCAGACACGCCCCTCCCCGGGAGCCCGCTCTGCTGCAGCGAGGTGCCCAGGGTAAGAAAGGGTCACAGGCTGTGCTATTGGCACCTCCCACCCAAACCACCAAAAATCCGTGCGGGTCGCCCTGAACGAACGCCCTGGTTGCATGCGCCCACCTGACCAAGGCAGGAACTGCAGCCACGACTCCGCAAAGAACTTTCTTGACATTTCCACTAGTATTACTTACCTATGACAATGCTTTTGCCTCAATTCTCCAGTTTTGTGGCCTAGTTACAGCACAACTGTACCGACCCTGTTTTATTTTGCTTTGTTTTCAGAATGAGAAAAGGAATTATTTTATATCAGACACTCATGACATACTTATTAAGTTCCTCTGTAGTATCTCTATGCAGCAGAGTTTGACAGCTGGGACCAGAAAGCAAACATTATGCTGCTAACGTGATAGCATTAGGAAAAGTGAAGGCCAGTCCGGCAAATGCACTTTTTGGAGGGCTGGTACGGTGAGGTTCGTCAGTGTCATGTCTGTGCACCTTCGCAGGGTGACCGCCTGGCCCCAATCCCGCGCACAAAACAGGTGACCCCCTCATTTCTAGCCCTTGCTACATTCCCACAGCTCTGCCCGCCCATCTGGCCCTAACGCTCAGTGCATCTCGAAGTACAAGACCAACCTTTGGAATAGAAAGGTGTCAGGCACCATTCTTTCATTCACTGAACAAGTATTGAGCACCTACTGTGTGCACTGGGAAAACAGTAGTGAACAGAGCAGACAAGGGGCTTACATAGGGATTAGGGGAGAGAGAAAATAATCACTATATGTAGTATTTAGGGTGATGATGAGCGTTAGAAAGAATGAAGCGATGTAAGAGAGATGAGGGAGGGGAGGCTAGTGCAATTTGAAATAGATGGGTCAGAGAAGTCCTCACTGACATTTGGGCAAAGACCTGAGGAAGTAAGGGGGCAAGCCACGTGGAACATTCCAGGAAAATGGAGTCTAGATTGAGTGCAAAACCAGTTTTCTGTAGCTAAAATGTATGCTCTCGATTGAATTCGTTTATTTATTATTAAAGTGAGTCCTCTTTCTGGTTATCAGCTTGGTGTAAAATGTCATCTTAAGTGGATTGCCTTTCATATTATCTACACGATCTTCAAATCAGGCAAGAGGTGTTCCCTGAGAAACAGACAGTAAAACTTGCTCCTCGTATCAACTGCTTTCCTATACATTTTGCTAGCTCTCCATTCTCAGAATGAAAATTACATTAGTTTAATTTGCCCTTTGAAGAGGTGATCTTTATAGATAATATACTCCTCTACCTAAAGCCTAAACCCACTGCTTTTAAATCAACTACACAAAACGTCTCTACAGTTTGAAATGCTGTGCTGGAAAAAGTGTCGACAAGGCCAGAGAAGTAGAAAAAGCCAAGGGTTTTTAATGACTGAGGTATGTGGGCTCTTCTTGGCTCAGGAGGCTCAGGATAAGTCACCCTTCCATCACGGGTGCTGTACCGCTCCTGCTAAGTGGAGATAGCAGAGGTCTTCTGGTCCCTCCCAGGGAAATGCTGATGATTAGTGACAAGGCATAAAGGTGCCAAATCTCATGTAATCAACATTGGGGCAAGTTAAATTTGTTTCTGGCCAGAAAAAAGAAAGGAACTAGCAAACCATGCTTTATTAAATATATTAACATAATAACATTTTAAAAAATGAATCAGCACCATTTCATTCATTTTCCTTTTACTGACTCTTAAAAAACTCATTCGAAATTATACTCATGTATAAAACCTCCCGACACACATATTAAGACTCATAGGTTACAAATGGAAACAGAACTTCATTATTTTTCCCCAAAGAGCTCTTCATGACATTTGTTATTTCTAATCTATGGCTTATTTCTTACAAAAAGCATCAAATACAACAGCTTTTCAGTGAGTAAATTTTTATGTTCTTTTGAAGTGAAAACAGATAAAATATGCTTTATATGGGTCCTTTTCAAAACTGATAGGAAAACACAGGCCTTAAATCAGAAGATGTGAATTCTAAATATGGGTTTTACTAAGAAATCCAGAAAGCCCTTGAAAGGCTAAAGAAATTTATAAAACTATATGAGATTTATATATATATATGTATATATATATTTTTTATGTGTATATACACATATGTATGTGTATATAAATGCATTTTTTTCCGGCTTAAATATTTGTACCAAAATTATAACCACTTCCCTTAACAAACAGAAAGCACATTCTCTGGGCCAACTCAGATAAGCAGCACTCCCACCACCTGGGAGAGGGTTTGCCTGAGCTCGGGTGACTTAATTAGTGAAGAAAGCATTCTCTTGTCACAGATAGCACTCAGAGTTCAGCCTGTGATCCTAAATAAAATGAATTTGTTGGTTTCAGCTCAATGCTTCAGGAAAGGGGGGGGGTAGAGATCCTCTAATTCATTATTTGCCATGATTGGCACCTCCGAGCTACACAAACTAAATTTAGATTACTCAATTCTGTCTCCTTAATCAGAAAACAGGGCAAGGATGGGGGCATTCAGTGCAAGAGAAACAGTGGCTGCGTGAAGCAGACAAATGGTGAGCTCTGATGATTACTCAGAGAAACCTGACCGATTGTCCCCACAATTGTTTTAAGCAAAGAGGCCACCAAATCCAGGCCAATGCGATGTGCATTTTGACTGCCACTCTTTTTTTTTTTTTTTTTTACAGATTTTTTTTTAAAACACTATTTATTTATTTATTTATTTATTTTATTCATTTATGGCTGTGTTGGGTCTTCGTTTCTGTGCGAGGGCTTTCTCTAGTTGCGGTGAGTGGGGGCCACTCTTCAACGCGGTGCGCGGGCCTCTCACTATCGCGGCCTCTCTTGTTGCGGAGCACAGGCTCCAGACGCGCAGGCTCAGTAATTGTGGCTCACGGGCCCAGCCGCTCCGCGGCATGTGGGATCCTCCCAGACCAGGGCTCGAACCCGCGTCCCCTGCATTGGCAGGCAGATTCTCAACCACTGCGCCACCAGGGAAGCCCCTTGACTGCCACTCTTAACCACACAGAGCCTTAAGCCCACTAGTGATGATGGGTTTATTAGTTCATCTGCACATATTTTCTGAGAGTCTACTATGAGCAAAGCGTTATATCGGATACTGGGAAGAATAAAAAAGTAAACTGTACTCTCAAGTAGCTCATTTATTTACGAAACAAATATGTATGGAGGGCACACCTAGGTCAAGCACGTGGTGGGCACTGAGCATTACAGCAATGAATTGGACTATCTCTACTTTCATGCAACTTACATTCTAGAAGGCAAGGCAGACAATAAACAAAAGATACATACCATAAGGTTAGCTATGACTAGGAACCATGAAGAAAAATAATGAGGCAAAGGAATGGAAAGAGGCAGGAAATGTTAGTTTCAGGGGTGCAGTGGGGCAGGGCCTCTTCGCAAAGGTGCCAGTTGAACAGGGGCCTGCGGGGAGTGAGGGAGGTTCTCTGTGGAAGGGCTTTGCAAGCAGAGGGATCAGAAAGTGCTGGAACACATCTGAGGCTTGTATTAGTTCCCCGGCGCTGCTGGAACAAAATACCGGAAACCAGGCTGCTTAAAACAACAGAAATGATTGTCTTCCCGTTCTGAGGCTGGAAGTCCAAGTCAGTGTCAACAGGGCCATGCTCCCTCAGCAGTCGGTCGGGGAGAATCCTTTCCTGCCTCTTCCTAGCTTCTGGCAGCGGCCAGCAACCCTTGGCTCTCCTTGCCTGTAGCATCACTCTGATCTCTGCCTCTGTGGTCATGTAGACTTCTCCCTGTGTGTCTCTTTTCCCATAACCATCTTCCCTTCCAGAAGGACACCAGTCATATTGGATTAAGAGCTCACCCTATTGACCTCATCTGAACATGGTTACATCTGCAAAGACCCTATTGGTAAATAAGATCACGTTTCCAAGTACCAGAGGGGAGGATTTCAACATATTGGGTTTTTTTTTTTGAGGGAGAGGGACACAGTTCACCCCATAACAAGGCCTTGAGGGACAGTAAAGAGACCGCGTGTCTTGAGCCGAGTGTATGGGGTGGAGGGGAAGGAGTTTCGGCCTATTAGGTGATGAAAGACTTCATCTTATCAAGTGATCTCCCTCTAACAGAATGAGCCATGCTTACGGTTCAAAAGGTTCACTTTGCCTGCGGTGTAGAGAGAAAACCGGAGCTCTTGCGCCAGTATTAAGACACGTACCACATGACTAAATGAGTTCATTTTCTCCTAAGGGTTCTAATTCTTTTTGAGATCATATGGGGCAAGAGTGTTTTTCTCCAGAGAGGTCTCTGCCCCCGGGGTGGTGAGGGCCCCTCCAGAGCATGTCTGGTCTGCCTCTGCCATGGTTGCAGGGTCCCACCCGTCTCAGATGGGGTTTATGTACATTCCTCGGCTTGGAAGTACTGCTCCTCACAGACACATTCAAACCAGGAAAGTTGACTTTTTCCAGCAAGCTTTCATTCCCTGTCCAGAGCCCTGGGCAGATGGCAGTCTTCCATGTCCTTCTCTGGGCTACAGGGCCAGTTTTCTAGATTTCACAGAAGGGCCAGCCCCCCAAGTCCCTGTTTCATGCAGGGAGGGGGTCTAGCCCTTGGTCCACTTTCCTGTCTGGGTGTAAGGTGGGCATCGTAGGAGCTGCATACATGATGTGCTCACTTTGTGAAAATTCGTAGTGTTGCACACTTATGATGTGTGCCCTTTTTTGTACGAATAGTATACTTTAGTACAACTTTTAAAAAAACCCTCGAGTGCCTTTATCTGGGTTCAGTTCTCCCTCTAACTCCCATACCCAACCTAACAGCTCTGGCTTAGAGACCCTCTCTACTCCTTCCTCTCCAATTCTGACGCCTAGAGGTGTTCCTTTCACTCAGCTAAGAGGAGGGTCTGTGTGTAATTATTATATTTATCCAGTAGAGTTACCTGTTTATAGTGGGAGAGGAAGAGGTGAGCAGAAGTTTCCCTGATAAAAATGAGTGGTGATTTCAGGCTGAGAGGATGCAGGGATGCTTTTTCATCAGGGTGGTATACAATTTACAAGAAAAGTAGGCTTGTTGTATACTGAATGTGAGGGGACACTCTGAAGGCAGAAAAGCACACGATTACCAAGAGCAAGGCGTTCACTTGGCCACCGCACAGCGTCTGGAAAGGATTCAGAGATGAGGGTGGTGAGAGAAGGCTGAGGACCGAGCCTGAATGTGCTGAGAAATTGGACCTTCGTTGGGAGATGAACGGGAGTCATGCATGGTCATGACCGTCATGGAGAAGAGTAGCCTGTTGGGGGCTGTGCTCTGAGGAAAAGGATTGAGCAAGCAGGGTCCAGGCTATAAGAGAGGAGAGGCAGGGAGAACAAATAGAAGACAGTGGCCACGGTTCACAAAAGAGGTGTTGAGGGGCGTGGCCATGGAAAGTGAAGACAGAAATAGGCAAATAATGGCACATTGGAGATTAGAGGGAGGGCAGAATCCGGTAATTTAAGGTCTTCAGCAGTAGTGAGACCAAAAAAGAGAAACATAAGTCAGCAGGACAGCTGGTTTGAGGCAAAGATGAATGCACTTTTTTATTGTTGTTGTTTTCATATTGTCTTTGTTTTTGCCTGAGTATGTTTTACATTGCAAGAAGGACAAACAGGTACAGCCATCCAACGGAAAGTTGTAGTGGTCATCTACATAGAAATAAGGATTGAAACCGACCATTCATTCAACCATTCATTTTTTTTTAATAAATTTGTTTATTTATTTATGGCTGCATTGGGTCTTCGTTGCTGCGTGCGGGCTTTCTCTAGTTGCAGCGAGCGGGGGCTACTCTTCACTGTGGTGCACGGGCTTCTCATTGCGGTGGCTTCTCTTGTTGCAGAGCATGGGCGCTAGGCACACGGGCTTCAGTAGTTGTGGCTCACAGGCTCTAGAGTTCAGGCTCAGTAGTTGTGGTGCACAGGCTTAGTTGCTCCGCAGCATGTGGGATCTTCCCGGACCAGGGCTCGAACCCATGTCCCCCGCATTGGCAGGTGGATTCTTAACCACTACACCACCAGGGAAGCCCTAATCATTAATTCTTTTTACAAAACAATTTACAGAGAATTCATCACTCTTTTTGGTAATTTGTCCTTTCTAATAGCTAACAATAATTGAACATTTATTCTCTTTCACCTATGCCTACTCCCTTTTGATTTGTCTTCAAATACAGAGGGAAGACCTCTGGGTAAAGATGGGGGCTTGAACACATGGATGTAATTTCACTCCCACCCCCAAACCCCACTAAAACGTCAAGAGAGGTTTTGTTGTTGTTGATGGTGATGGTGTGTTTTGTTTGTTTTCAAGCACAAACCTAAAATGATGGGGAAAAAAGAAAAATGAATGACAGCAACAAATTTTGGGAGCTGGAAGGCAGATGGATAAATGGTTAATGATTTAGCAAACTCAAAAAACCCTGAACCTTAAAATGGCCATCGTAAGACAAGAACCATGCAGATTTACACGACAGAATCCCTAGGAGGTTCCAGACTGGCAGCAGCAGGTACCCCTGGAAGTGGGGATGAAAGGGAGAGATGCTACATTGAGATAGATTTGGGGAACTAGACTTACCGAAGTTGTGGACACATAGCCCTCTTCACCCCTTTCCCTCCACAGGAGGTGGGAAGAGTCTGGAATCCAACCGGCCCAAGAGGAAAGATCTAAGGATGTTGACATCTGGAATCCAACTGGCCCAAGAGGAAAGATCTAAGGATGTTGACATCAGCGACTCCCATACTCAACATACTCAACAGTTCAGGCAGCTCACCCTACAGGAGGGCTCACATCTCCTCCCACACACTTCAAAAGCATTTTATCTGCTATTTGGAATTCTCAGCAGAAAACCAAGTATCACCTCACATCTGAGAAAACTCTCTAAGAGGAAAGACAGAGACCCAAGCAAACAGAAGAAAACATGGAGGAAACTGCCAAGATACAGGAAGAAGAAAGCTTGGAAAAAAGACCATAAAGATGGAACTTTCTGGCCTCTCTTGCCCATGCTCTGTCTGTGGAGTGTGCTTCACTCTAAATAAATCCACTTTTTAAAAAAAAAAAAAAAAAAAAAAAAGATGGAACTTTCTGAGGTCAGAATAAAAAATTTTTTTAATTTTACTATGCTAACAGAGATGAAAAATTCAATAGAAGGATTGGGGAAAAGTTGAGGAAAGCTCTCAGAAAATAGCAAGCAAAAAAAAAAAAAAAGATAAAAGGAGGTCTACTATCTGAATAATAGCAGTTGTAGAAAGAAAGAAAAACAAACAAAAGAGGGGACACTTTAAAAAAAAAACAGTTTAAGAAAGTTTTCACAACTGAAGGCCCTGACTTTCTGAATTTAAAGAGCCTACCAACTGCCCAACAGAATGGATGAACAGTCCCAAGGAATATCATCATATTTCAGAACATGGGGACAAGCTTCTAGAATAGACAGGTCATATGTAAAAGACCAGGTATGAGAATGCTTGGGGATTCTCCATAGCAACATTGGAAGCTAGAATGGTAACACTGGAAGCTAGGGTTTCAAAATTCTGAGGGAAAAATGCTTTTTAACCCACGATTTTATGTAGAGACTATGGTTTAAGTGTGAAGATAGATTAAAAACATTTTTTAGATAGGCAAGTTCTCAGTGAGTTGACGTTCCATGCACCCTTTCTCAGGAAATTACCGGAGGATGTGCTCCACCAAAAGGAGGAAGTAAACCAAGAAACAGGGAAACATGGGATAGAGGAAACAGGCTGTCCATAGAGGAGAAAGGTGAAGGGGATACCTGGGATGACAGTGAAAGAAGATCCCAGGACGACAACAATGTTTCAGGATTGGAGTGTGGCTGGTTCACACTACAGCAGACAAGCTCTCAGAGAAGCTTCTACGGGAAGATATAACTGATGAGCACCTGATGTGTCTGAGCATCTTTGGAGATTGAATTAATGATAAAGAAAAAAATAAGATGACGGTTAATTATGGGCAAAATGAAAAGTTGGCCAGAAAAGGAAAAGCAGTCGTAGTATACAACATGGTCAACCAAAGTAATGATTTAACTAATCTGGAAAGAGGGGGAGAAGAGAAGCATGCACATGAATGGTGGGGCAGGGAAAGGAAGAAGTGCAATCTTCTGCAGAAGAGCAGTAGAGTGTCTAAAACCGAAAAATCGATAAAAGTAATAGAAGCATGTTTTTCTTCATGACATGGAAGTAAATGCCTAAAGAATAAGTTAAAATTTTGAGAACCACCATTTCTGTGAGCCAGGGTGCTACACTGTATTAAATTTTGATGCCAGAAACCAGCATCTTTGAACTGCAGAGAACACCAATGTTTTTTCAAAGATAATATTCTTCATCTTATCATCACGTTAGTAATAATCTATGAAGTAGAAGGAAAGTTTCCAGCATAAGAATCTGAATCATTTAATTGACCAGCAATTACCAAATACTATGAATGACAGTATTTGTACATCATAATATCTTTTGTCCTTAGAAGGACTGAATGAAATAATAGGATTCTAAGTTTAAAGGAATTCAAGCTTTGGAGTTTCAAACTTCATTCTGTCACTTTTAACAGTGCATCTTCAGGCATGTATTTTAACTTTTCTCAACCATTACCTCAGGGGTAATAGGGCTATTATCCATATATAGGGCTATAGGACTATAATTATAATTTATATATTGTATAAATTTATAATTTATATAATTATCACAAGAGGTTATTGTGGGGATTAAAGCATGTGACAGTACACGGCTGACACAAACCAGTACTCCATTATTGGCAGCTACCATCATTTTGAGAACTTCCCAGTATGACTTGAAAGCTAACGAGTGCACAGGTGTAGTGTTTTTGTGGTCACTGGCAATATTGGACAGTCTCAACCCTGCCCCAATTTTCCCATTTCAACATTGAGATTGGGAACAATTTCAAAAGAGATTAATGTGAGATGAATGAGGACCCACAGTCATGATGATGAGAGGCTTAAGGCTGGCTTTAGAAGAGGGAGGTAGCTACTCAGTGACAGTCACACGAAGTCTGCCACAGCCTCAGCTGGGCGGGCTTTTAAAAAGCATCCTGGGCCCAGCCCTGAAATTCGGATTCTATTGGTCTGGGATGAGGCCCAGGCACCAGTATTTTTATAGTCCCAAGTGACCCCAATGCGTAGGAAGGTTGCTTATGACAGAATCATATTGCTCTATACACTAAACAAGAAATTTTTAGGAAATGCTAGAGGCAGCCATGTGTGGGGAGCTGGGTGGGTGGAAACGGCTGTAGGACAGTGACAAAGTCAGTATTTAACTCATTTGAATTGCTACAGCATTCACCTCCCATCTGTCTCCAAAATACCAAAGGCGAAGGGGGCTGCTGGCGTGAGGATCACGTATCAGGAAGAGGTTTCAGGCAGGAAAGAGCAGTGAGATGAGTCCCACGAGAGCAGGAACTCAGAACCGGGTGTCTGTGAGGTGGACGCTTGGCAGGGATGTGGGATGGGCTTGTGACGCTTAGATTACAGGGACAACCAGAGTGAAGGGAATGCAAGTCCACGTGCATGAGGTGTGCTGCTCGGGTTCTTGGTTTGACGTCACCACAATCTTGACTCCGTTATCCCCACCTAATCCCACAGCTCTCCCTCAGTATTTAAAACTTTTAACCCATTTATACAATTAAAATCTAATCTAATTGGGCCTAACCTTGTCACCTAAATTCTGATCAAATGAACTGCCTAGTTGAATCCAGTTAGAGCTCATTCCCATTCTTACGAGTATTTTTTATTTAAAGATAGAGGTCAAATATACTACAAATGCCCCATTTCCATCTGTCATTTTACTTCACTGCAAAATAAGATATAATCTAATGTGTCTAAAATACAAAAAGGATTATACAAATGATGTAACTAGGACCCACATTAATTTTTAAAAACCATTCCTTTTCATTACCATGTACTTTTACTAATACCTACCAAATTCACGAATATCTAGTTTCACATATACAAATCATGAAAAATAAAGATTTAAAAAATGCAAAAGGCATGAACTAACTAATGTGAAACAGAGACAATCAGCTTAAAAAAATTAAGTCAGCAAAGAGTTTTTACGTGTATCCATTTATTGATTGCTGGGAATACAGCTTATTGAGGATACATGACATGCATTCTGGGGGAAAATTAACTAAATCTGAAATGAAGCCATTCAAAAAGCCTGCAAGTTAATAAGTTAGCACAGATTAGACCTAAAGACACGGTGTGGGGTGACTCCAACAGCCATGCAGGGCTGTCATGAAGATTCCAGCTGCAAATACTTTTGGAACTTATTTATTTACTTTTTAAAAATAAACTTATTTATTTATTTACTTTTGGCTGCGTTGGGTCTTCGTTGTTGCGCGTGGGCTTTCTCTGGTTGTGGTGTGCGGGCTTCTCATTGCGGTGGCTTCTCTTGTTGCAGAGCACGGGCTCTAGGCGCGCCGGCTTCAGTAGTTGTGGCTCACGGGCTCCAGAGTGCAGGCTCAGTAGTTGTGGCGCACGGGCTTAGTTGCTCTGCGGCATGTGGGATCTTCCTGGACCAGGGGTCGAACCCGTGTCCCCTGCATTGGCAGGCGGATACTCAACCACTGTGCCACCAGGGAAGCCCTGGAACTTATTTATTCTTAATTACTTAGGAACTACCAGGGAAGAGTGAAGATCACCCTGCCTCTTTAGTTTGAACTAATGCTAGGAAGAATGCTGTTCACTGAAATGCCAAAAAACAAAAACAAAAAACTTGCTCTTACTTCAAATAGTTTAAGGTAATTCCACTTTTACAAATTCTTCCAAATCAATTCGTATGCTTTAGAATTATATAAGCAGCTATCAGATTTAGAAAAGATTAACAACTGAGGCAAAAGACTATTCATTTCATTCCTATATCTACTGCTGATTTATACTCTGTTCTAATACTAGCAGATTTTTACAGCATATTGTCAATTTTTCCCCACGGTGTTTGTTTTAACTCACTGATACAATAAAATGATATAAATTAAAGAATTCCAGTTACACTTAAAAGGAAAGATTAATTTACTGGAATGTCTCAGACTGTAAGTTAAAACTAATCATATATGTGGTATATATGACACAAAGATTATAACCTAAAATTGGATAAAATGCTGAAATATATTCATGACTGTAGAGTTACATGCCACATATTTTCCCCCAAACTCTGTAATGGGTTTTTTTTCTTAAAATGACACCATCAATGTCACTTGATATTCAAATGATTTGGATTGCTCTTCGTGGTAGCAGGAATAAAAAACAAAAAGAGAAAACAGAAACGGATATACCCCAGTGGAATAAAAAAGGGAAGATTTTGGCTGTTTTTTTTTTTTTTTTAAAAGAGGCAGCTTGTTCCCTCCATGAACCGTGTTCTTTCCTTAAATCTCCAGGAGGAATCGGTTATGGTTTGCAGCGCTGGACAAATCGAGGGTACAAGCATACATCTCGGATGTGGTATCTATCCAGAATCCAGGTTAAGAATCGTTCCAAGCCCAGGCCATAGCCTCCATGTGGACATGTGCCATATTTTCTCTGTTTAAAAAGAGAGAGAGAGAGAGAGAGAGAGAGGGAGAGCGAGAGAGAGGAATAAACGCTCAGTTTAAAATTTTGTCCAGAGCTTCCCTGGCGGTCCAGTGGTTAGGACTGCACACTCTCACTGCCATGGCCCCAGGTTCAATCCCTGGTTGGGGAACTAAGATCCCGCAAGCTGCATGGCATGGCCAAAACAGAAAATTAAAATAAATTTTGTCTGAAATAGTTAAAATTTTCTACTGTAAAATGAGTCAGCTTATTGTGGTTAAGAATTCAACCCCTTATAGCTGATTCACTTTGCTGTACAGCAGAAACTAACACAACATTGTAAAGCAACTATACTCCAATAAAAATTAATTGAAAACAACAACAAACAAAACAACAAAAGGAATTCAACCCTTAATCTATACTCCTTCATGGACCACATGTGAAAAAATAATTTGGTATGAAAAATAAACCAAGGATTTGCCACTCTGGAAGGAAGAGATTTCAAACTTTTAAATTAAGTTAATGTCTCTGTTTATCAGAAGAAAATGAAAGACTAGATACTGGTAGGATCTAATGACATTTTAAAAAATTCAGTAGCTACAAGCAAGGCCAGGAGTTAATAGGTTTTCAAATTAAGTTAACATATTATTGGCCAAAGACAAAACTAGCAGTACTCACATGCCACATTATTATAACCATGAAACTGAATACAGCTCATTCAAATGTCAAAGTATCACCCTGAATACTTCCCTTTTAAAAATTTCAATTTATACAGAACTATTACAGTGAAGAAAATTTAAAGTGATTAACGAAATTCTTTTTACCTGATCTGTGTACCAGTAATAGGGAGTGGGGTCAATTCCTTCTCTTTTATAACCTGCCAGTATCTCTTCATTATCCCAGATACGCATCGAGCCTCCCACAATCTCACCGACGTTGGGCATCAACACGTCAACCTTTCAAAATGAGTAAATAGAATGCGGTTACTACTAGGCTCTCAGTCACGGCTTTGCTCTAGAGTTTAAATGAAAATCACAATTAAGCTCCTATAACTAAAGCAGCACAATGATCATGCAAAATTCAGATATTATTCAAATTCTATAATTTAACAAGATAGGTTAAACCCAATCAGAAGACAAAAAGCACTTCTTTAAGTATTGTAGATTTATAATGAAATATTTGCTGTGAGCTGTATCTTATTCCAGTGGCAGTGCCCGCCCCTTTAAAAAGCAAAATCTCTAATACTATTTGAATCCCAAACTGACAGATTCGGTAAGGCGGGAATCCTCGGGACATCGCTGCATATAGAAGGACTTGATCTCCACAGGAAATCGACACAGCAAGATGGGCTCATTAATGGTGTCCGTCATCAGTCTCTCAGGAGCTTCTGGGATATCCTGAGGTTAAACAAGACTTCATTAACATTTACAACTCGAAAGGCAACGAGACAGAAGCAGCTCTTTGACCCAGTAGCAGCCCTTCATCTTATTCATGCAACAGAGTCCAGAATACACACCCACCCATGACCCATAATCACGTGGGTGTTAGGGACAATTTCTGCAAAACGAACTGTAAATAGATCTGCCTCCTCCTACAGTATATCTGTGCCATATTGCTTGAGGAACAAAAACACGCACAAAAAACAAACAACCTCCCAGACACTGCTCGGTTATTTATTTTTTCCGGTGGCCAGTTTTATCTAGGTCTGAAGCAAACGCAGTCCACTCAGTCCCACAAGGCATAAGATCATCAGTGAACGCTCCACAACATCAGTGACCTACACACAGAGTATGTTATTAATAACACCAATCTTTAAACTCTCCTGTTCTCTCTGCTTCTTTCCTGTTACAATAAATCCGCATGCCTTCAGTGGCAGTAAGGCACAGTCATAAGACAAATAGCCAGTGTCAAGTTTATAAGTGTAACCACACCTGGAGTAGTTAGCCAAGACAGGTTAGATGATGATGAATCAAGTTAATCTGCTTCCTTCTCAAACATCCTTCAGTAAACCACACATAAATTCAAGTTAAAACTGAAAACTCTTGTCCCAGTAAAAACAGACAGAGAGAACTGGACAAGACTCATTGATTTGTTTAATGTAAGAAACTGAGAGGGAGCTTAGCCACCACCTGGCACAGCTGTTTTCAAGCTCTCGTCCCTGGAGCCCTGCGTCGTCTAAAGTCCAGAGAGGAAACGGGAGGTGAGTGGGAGAGCTCTGGTCTCTCCGCCTGTAACTGCTTTACATACTAGAGTCCTGCATACAATTGAACTGGGGGAAAAGGGGTCGTACTGCACATTCCGAAAAGTTTGAAGACCTCTTCTCTCCTCTAGCGCCCTCATGTGTATGGGATGATACTGACACAAAGAGGAAATGCCGACACACATGGAGGACTTCCTGCGCCTCGGCCCTGCTGAGCATTTAGCTCATTAAGTTCTCACAACTTTGCAAGGTGGACGTTACCTCCAAGGCAGAGATAGGGAACCAGAGAGCGGGGTCACTGGCCTTACGTTAACCAGCAATAAGGACAGAGGTGGGAGCAAAGCCCACCTGGGGGGCTTCTTACTCCAAAGCTTGTGTTCTTTCCACTCAATCATACTACTTTGCTGAGTGCTGGGCGATAACAGTTCTCAGGTTTTCAGCACAGAATGTGGTTATTATGCATCATCAACTGAATTCATGATACAATAAAAGTAATTTACATAGACCTAGTACACTGTCCTCTGTAAATTCTTTCTAAAAACAAAAGAAAACTCTAGTTAGCAGCTATTACTTACATTTCATCTGTAAAACAGATTTGCAAATACTATGTAAAGAGTGGTTAAATGCACAGGGAAGAGGGCTTAGAATAATGTTAACAATCTATACCCCCAAAACATGCTGGGAGGGTGGTCCTGGGCAAGACAGACATGCTCAGTGTATCTGGGGCACTGGGCCACCTTCCCCAACAAAGCCTCCTCTCTTGGTTTTGCATTTTAATCAGTGGCGATTTTCTTTGAATTGCCTCCATATGAAGGAACTATAATTCACTGTTTTGGGGGGAGGAATCCTTTTTGAAGGAGCCAGATGGTTTCTCCAGAAAACCAAAACAAATATATACACATACCAACACTCTGCATGTGATTTCAAAGTTTATAACTTTCTGAAGCATCCTGCCAGTCTAGAGAATTACAGCTAGAGCTTGTAAGTCAAGACCACAGATTGATCATGGAGGAGGAAAGAGATAAAGGATGGGATGTGAAGGCTACAAACTTGCTAATAGTTACTGAACACTACAGAAAAGGCACTGCTCTAAGGTCTACTCTACATCTACTAAGCCATGGATCCTCAGACAACCCCAAGAAGAAGGGTCCGTGGTTATCATTTATTTGACAACAGCAGATGCCTTCTGCATTACTCGTTAATTAACCGGAAGTAGCAATCCACTTAAGCACAAGGTTACCTTTGAAAAAACGACTAGAAAGGAATACATACCTCTCCAAATTCATAGAAAGTTCCATCTTCTTTCTTTATATTGTGTTCTTTTAGCCACACAACAGCATCTGAATAGTTCATCCGTTTGAAAGGCCGTTTGGGGGGCTTGAAGTTCTACAGTAGAAAGGAAAAATACAGTGTATATAAAGAAACCACTCACACTAACATTTCCATTTTAAGAAACACTATTTATCATTACTATAAAATACTATTTCGGACTTAAAAACAATGTGGGGAATTCCCTGGCGGTCTAGTGGTTAAGACTCCACACGTTCACTGCTGAGGGGCTGGGTTCCATCCCTGGTCGGGGAACTAAGACACGCAAGCCACGTGGCACGGCCAAAAAAAAAAAAAAATTAGTCTGGAAATGAGTGAAGGGAGTCAAAAAGTATAAACTTCCAGTTATAAAATAGGTAAGTCCCATTAACAAGATGTAATGTACAGCATGGTAACTAGAGTTAATAACTCTGTATTGTTTTAGATATATAAAATTATTATGCTGTACACCTAAAACTAATATAATGATATATATCAATTATACCTATATATATATATATTAGTCATTTATTTCAAAGCTCACAAAGCTATTAAATCTATAAAAACCTAAAAAAATCTGTTAAAAAAACCTAAAAAACATAAAAATCTAAAAAAAAAAGACTTCACTGCCTTCCGAAGCAGAATCCTAATTTTGTGCTTCCATACAATGGCAGACCTACCGGGTTGAGGTCATGCACTGCGCTTGCTGCGGGTGATTTCAAGACTCTATCGACCACGTCACAAACCAAGTCCTCCAATCGGTTCAGGAGCTCCTCAAAGGTCAGGAAAGGGCACTCTGCTTCCACATGAGTGTATCTGAGGAACAAGACACTAGCTCAGAGCCTCTCTTCTTTTCACAAAGTTTCTCTTAAGCAAGGATTTTAATGCTGGGAAACTGTCCAGAAAGGGAAAACTCCCACCCTGCTAACCAACTCCCACCTCTCCAAATTAGTTTTAGCCCACCCGCCTTCCTTTCCCCCTTCATAGTCATTTCTTGTTTATTGCTCAACACATAAAGGATCAAGACAAAGTGAAAGAACAGACCTTAGTGAGTTATGGCCTAAGAGGCAAAACTTCTTAGACAGTTTCCATTAATTTATTCAACTGTCCTTCATATAGCCTATTAATACATCAGAGGTTTTTACACAGACATCATTTACCTACATCAAGATTGCTTCTCTAAACATATTTTCTTTAAAAAAAAAAATTTTTTTTTAAATAAAAACAAAATGACAATTCTGTACTCAGCCAGGTGCCTTCGTGTTCTGGATTGCTCTGCCCTGTATGACTGTGCGATACAAAAGACATCTCCCAGAGCTGGAATGCAGGTCTCCAGGTACAGCTGAGAGGACTGAGTCAGATACGCCTCTTCCCCAAAATAGTCCAGCTTGAAGAGTGTGGCACCGCCTTCCACTTGTGTTTGCACTAACGTTGGAGGACTGATCTATTCAGGTGGAAAGGAGTAAATAAAGGCCTTCTGTGAGCACCACTGTTCAAGTTCAAAAATGCTAAAAGGCATTGTTTGCAAAGGATGATGAACGCATACTTACTTCGTAGTACCCCCTATCGAAGAAGTGATCTCTAAAGCACTTGGTGACCACAGAACGTGCTTTTAGGATTTTGGACATGTTTTCTCCCCGGATCATCATGTGTCTGTTGTTGAGCTGGACGTCAACGTCAGACTCCTCGTTGATTAAGTTATCAGCGCCTCCAGCGGGGGCCAACCCGATCAGTTCCCAGAAGTCACAATTCAGCTCATGGCCCCCTGGAGCCTACATTTTTTAAAAGAGTGTAGGGAGGGAGAAGGAAACAGAAAATTTACAGTATGAAAGATTCTAATTTATATAAAAATTTTTAGTAAGCTCATATTTCTAAGAACCTTATCATTATTAGCCTACCCTTCTAAAAACGAAGACCCAATAATTGAATTTTATATTTCTTTAATATTTCTTTCAGACTAAATATACATACACAATTTTTAAAAAATAGAAAAGCACAAACCAGAAAATAAAATAAACTATAATCCCACGACTTGGAGTAACCACTAACTATTGTCAACATTTTGGTATATCTTTCTAGCCTTTGCCCAATAATTTAAAAGTAACATAATACCCACATTGAAAAACTCCTTAAGTACAAAGGTTTTACTAAAAGGTGTTTCTCTTTGGAACATATATATATAGTAAAAATTCAAATTCTCCCTAATAATTCCATTGAAAGCATTACATTTTAGAAGCCACACAGTATGAAATATATAGCTATCTTGGTACCAAACACTGGACAGCAAGTAATATCACAAAAACCATTCCATTTTGCAATCACATTACTTTCAAGGAAAATTCAGTAAACTTGAACCAGATATTTACTCTTAACATAGGTTCTTTACATAGACTCTGGGAGACTCTCTTTTATCAGTATTTCTAGTCTATCAGGAGGACACTATGGGCTCCCTCTGGTGGTTGATATGTCACGTTTGTTTGTTTTCTTTCCCAACAAACAAATAATATAACCACAACTGTTACTTGACCAATAATTACCAACAAGTAACTCTAACTGGTATAGGTTACATGCCTGTTGGCTGGGGAACAAACAACTCTCTGACTATCAAAACTAGCTTTAAGTTTTTTACAAAGAGGCTTTCAAATGCTATTTTAAAAGTTTCAGATTTATTTTATTTTATTTATTAAATATTTATTTGGCTGCGCCGGGTCTTCGTTGCAGCATGCGGGATCTAGTTCCCTCACCAGGGATCGAACCCGGGCCTCCTGCATTGGGAGCAAGGAGTCCTGACCACTGGACCACCAGGGAAATCCCAAAAGTTTCAGATTTAGATCACTGTTCTTTCCTGAAAAACTTTCGGTAGACTAAATTTTCATTTCCACTTAGCTGAAAAATTATTTACATACACACAGCAAATTGTTCTCACCCACGAAGTTTATTCAGGAATTCCTTAGGTTGAAAATCCCTGAGATCGTTACAAGAGCACACAAGCTGTACAGTATACGTATCTCACCGGAAAAGGAAAAGGCATTCTAAATTTAGCAGGTGCATCACATTTGTATATTTATATGCCAAATACCAAAAGTATCAATACAAATAAAGACACTGGAAAACAAACAAGTACACAACACTTCTCTCAGTGAGGAACTCAACGCACTCACCTGCTTGCCCTTTGGGGTAAGATTTAGCATTCCATACACTGCGACACTACTCTCAGTGGACAAGACTACTCCATTGTAACACTGACACTGTAAGAAGATCAAGTTCAAATTCAGTTACTCACATTTACATTAAAATAGTCTACCACATAAAAAGCAAAGGGAATTATTTACAAACAAGTTATCTCGTCCAAAACTAGTAAAATAAGACAGCCATCAAACATTTATCTATATACAGATACACATATGTAAATACATACTTTACATACATACACATGCATAAATAACACTAGCCCATATCCCTCAAAAATATCTGGAAAGTTCGTTTCTCTTTTTCTTTAAAATGTAGACTATTAAAATAACACACAGAGTTCACTTAGACTATGATAATCAATACTTGCTAAAATCATTAGGAGAAAAGTGATGGAAAACTTTATAAAGGAGGGATCAGGCCATCAACATCTGAACCCACTAATCATAAAGACAACCAGAATTATGTGCTCCGTGATGTGATGTCATTGGAAGAATACAGCTTTGTCCATGAAGTAGTTATATCAAGAAGAAGAAGAAGAAGAAGCAGAACCTGAATCTGACCAGACCTAACCTCCAGCTTATAAGAAATACAAAGGATAGAGGAACATGTTAAATGACACCTTATGATGCAATCAACCAAATCCAGAATGTGAGAAGTCCCACAGGACCAATGACCAGACTTTTTCCAATAAATGGCAAGGGGGAGTGGGGTGGAGAAAAGAGAATGAAAAGGGAGATCTGTTATAGATTAAGAGCGATTTCAGAGACATATCAACTAAATGCAACATGTAGATCTTGTTTGGATCCTCATTCAAACCAACCAACTGTAAAAAAGACATCATGAATCAATTGGGAGAATCTGACTGGATATTTAGGAGTTGTGCTTATTTTGGGGGTGGTGTGATAATGGTAGTGTGGTTATATTAAAAATATTTCTTCTTGGTGATGCATATGCAAGTATGTTTATATGAAATATGATGTCTGGGAGGTAAAAGGGGGGAGCAGTAAACCAGAACTGGCCAAATATTAATCATCACTCGTTATGGACTTAACGTGTATCTGCTGCAAATTCGTATGTTGAAACCCTTCTCTGCTCTCTGCTATGTGAGGATGAGCACACAACAGGAAGTGGGTAGTCTGCAACCCAGAAGAGGGCCCTCACCAGAACTTGACCATGCCGGCACCCTGATGTGGACTTCCAACCACTAGAACCATGAGGAATAAACTTGTGTTGTTCACAAGCCACCCAGTTTATGGTACTTAGTCACAGCAGCTCAACTAAGATGTTACTGAAGCTGAGTGTGGGCACGTGAGGTTTCTTCCTACTGTTCCATTTTTGAGATGTTGGAAATTTTCCACGATAACAGTTAAAATAAGTACAGACCCTAAGCTTCCCAAAACTAACAATAAAGTAACCTATTGAAAAAAACTGACTTTTCATCGTAAATATGAAAATATTTACCAAATCATCTGACAAGACACACTGGAGATAACCCGTACCATCCCGCAACACCAGAAACATTAAATTCTTTCCTAAAAACGAGAAAGAGAAGTTTAGCCAGATTGTTTGAGAGGCACTTGAAAGCACTTTCTCATAATTTAATCTTATGTAAAGGAACCGCCACGGTTAAATGTTGAACGTTCTAACCTCCCACATGGCCCCATTCCTCTGAAGGGTTCACCAGTAATATCACTACTCAGTATCTGGCAAGTATTTTGCCTTCTTCATTTTTCAAACCCTTCATACTTTTAAACCCTACGTGAGCCTCCTGACCCACACGATCATGGGAAAGCAAGACAGTAAGCATGTGAGTCGAGGGATTAAATCTTATTCACCGTTGAGTCCCCTGCAATACCTAGCAAAGTGCATTCAGCAGGGGGTGATATATACTGGTGCGCAGAAGCACTCTTGGTTTTTTATGCCCCCCTTTCTTTTTATGAAGGAGTTGACAACCACTTACAATAAAAGACATGTAATAAAATAATAAAAGCAGAAAGAGAAAGCAAAACATCATGACCAAGTGCAAATATACTAATTATAAAAATCAACATCACTGCCATCAGTAAGTTTCAGATTTGGCTCTGCACTTCCGGTAATATACCCCCTGCTTTTCATTAAAGAATTCAATTCAATTAGACAAATATTTCCTGGATACCTCCTGATCACTGTGACTGCTTACAGTTAAGTATCATTTAAAGAATTTTTAAACTTTCAATAGTCATATTAAATAAGAACCAACTTAGGATACAAATTAGTATTTCCTTTAAAAAGCTAGCATTCTCAAACAAAAATACCACCAAGTAAATGTTTTTTTTTAAAGTTCTTCATCATCTAAGAGCAGGGATATGGAAAATTAAAGAGAGAAAAGGACAGCTATGACAGTTACCTTGCCTACGCAGCCTGTGGACCCAGCCAAATACCTTTACTCTTTGGCCTCTATATCCTTCTAATTCACGAATCTTCACCTGTCAAGTCGAAATAAAAAACATTTGACCCAGCATGTCACTTATCACATACCAACTTTGTCGTGAATATTAGATAGATGGCAGAAAAGTGTTACAAATTCACAAATGGTGTAAAACTGCTGACAGTCACTCTACTACAGGTCAGAGCCAAAAAATTTCACCACACTGGAGGGGTTAAAAAAAAAAAAAAAAAATCCAAGTCTTCTTTCTCTTAGTGCAAAACTGTGAGTGAAACAACCAGAACTTCAGATATTGTTATATAAAATCAATGAATTCACAATAGCAACAAGGCTAGTCCATGCAGAGCCCCCTCCCTGACCTCACCATCCCTCCCACCACTCTGGGTGGTGGACGCTACCGAGGCTGGCTTTTCCTCCGAGGGATGGAGGAGAGAGGGGAGGGGAGGAAGGGGTTGGTGGGTGTGGCCAAGAAAACAGCTTCATCACCAAGGAAGCAAGAAAAAAATGACAATCCAGCAGCAGTAAGAACCATTCGAATCCTAACCATGTCCATTCACAGAGCACCATTCTGGTCTTGAAAGAATATAGACATAATCAAATTTCAAAAAAAAAAAAAAAATTACAAAAACTTTTTCTTTATTTAAGAAATCATGAAAATCTTGGATTTCAACCTCTTCCTTTTACTGTGAGGAAATGACACCCAGGGAGGGTGAAATCACTTGTCTGAGACCACACAGCCCACCAGGCCTGGATTCCAGGGCTGCTTAGCTTTTAGTCGGGACAGAAATCGTTCAACATGCAATTACTAAATTTTATCAAAAAATGAGCCCCGCAAGGACCAGCCTCATAACTCTCAAACATTACTGCGCTCTCTCCCTTTTGAAAGAAAAGAAGAGACAAACAGTGCAAAGGAACAAAGCACGTGGCACGCCCCTCAGACACAGAAATAATAGTTTGACCCCGTGAGGCCACAATATTTGAAACGATATACATCACACTTACGCAATTTGGCTCTGGAAGACTTGGGTCGTTTTTAATGGTAATCTTCTTTGCTTCTTCCAGGTTCTTCTCTCTTCGTAAACTGTCTTCTGCCTAGTTTTAATAACCAGGCAATTTGTTAACATGGCTTCTGGTGTCCCAACTTGAAAAATGTTCACAGAGCAAATCTACTGCTCACCTCTTTCTTTTCCCGGGATTCACTCTTCATCTGTTCCCTGTGCCACAGTTTTCTAATGTTCTTCATCTGTGATTTAGAAATAACATCCCACCTCTGGAGGGATAAACAGATATTTAATGTTTTCAAGACCGCTGTATTCTAATGAAAGTTTCTTCACAAAATCTAATTCTCTAAAGCTTTGGGTTCACCCTACCTCGTTTTCTTTTTGTGAATCTACGTAAATGGTAGGAAAGGGTTCTTTTCCAACTGTCATCAAAGCCTTGGGGAGGGAGAGAGAAAGAAAAAGGACGTTTCTTTAACATTGTACAGTGTTTAAAATCAAAATAACACCTGAATTACGAGGTAACTTTGATCACCTAGAACATAATTGGGAGCCCAGAAGAAAGCATAAAGACCCTACCAGCCAAAGGTCAATGTCGACAGAAGGAATGGCGGAACATTCAAAGAACATTTTGCTTACAGTAGAACGTCCTTTCCCAAACAATTCTAGCAAGTTCGGTTTCACAGTATATAGTTTCCCATACTAGTGAACTAGAAGCCACAGATTTTAAGTGGCCACGGGGACCGACAGGAGGTACGCTGACAACAACATAAGAGACCGCTGACGGCAAAGGCCAGCTGCAGGGCACATCCAGACGGTTAATCCTCTCGAAGAAACCAGGGGAGTCATTTCTGAAACTCTCTCAACAGCATAATGGTTAGGTACACAGAAGGCTAAGTTTCATTTAATTGGAAAAATTCCTGTGTGTAGAATGTATGTACCTCTTTTCACCAATACTGGGATATATCAGACATCAATATTATCATTTAATATTTTAAAGTTTGTATTCTTTTTTAAAAAAAATAGATAGTTGAAAGTATGTAAAAGATAACTGTTTTATTAACTGCTTCAAATATTCCTTCAAATTTTCTCCTAAGTTATCATCAACCAAGAAATGCAATGAATTACTGTCTCTAGTGTAAGATCTGAAGCTTATGAAAACTGACCTTTTCTTAAGATCTAGTTTCCAAACCTGAAAAATACTTTTCACCTTGATTTAACACTAGTCTCAACTCAATTATTGCTACAGAGAAGGAGGGAAACTGGATCTTTTGGAAACATCCAGGAGAGTTAACAATTAGACTTTGTAAGGATGTTTGTAAATCACTAAGAATTCATTTACGACCTGACAGTCTGTACTGATCCCTCCTTTGTTAATCACTGATACTGAAAGAGTCAAACTATGATTCTCCAAATCAGAACGGCACACTTCTGCTAACAGCGACGTTTTGCAAACATTCATCTAAACACTACTGTCAGTTCTGGGGAGCCACAGGAATCACCCCAACAATCCAAAATGAGAAAGATTTCCCCCTAAGAGTTAAAAAATTAAGACCCATGGTTGACACACAACCAGAGTATGAGCTAAAAGAGGAGAGAATGGTCCCAGGGCAGGAACACTTGATAATAACCTAAATGAATACTGTAACAAAGCTCACAAGAAGGGGGATTGGCCAGACACAGATACACAGAAAAAAGTGCCAGGGCAGTGCTCTTCCTGGTGCTGTCCTGGGAGAGGGCTTTAATCAACTTCCTTATGTAGCAGCTGTAGCCCTTGCAGTCTACAGGCAAGCCCACGGCTACTTTCAGAGGGATGTCTTCTTGGCCCACACTGTAACCTGATGCCATCAGGTACCTACTCAATCCTGAGTCGAAGCTCTCGAAGAACCCATCTGAACTGTATTTGGCTTTCCATGTAAGTCTGCTTAAAGAGAATATGCTAAACTCATTGGAGGATTCTACACCCTGAGAAATAATAATATATTGTTAAATTAGCGTCCTGGCTTTAGGCTCCAGACTCATGAGTTCCTGAGTGTCTGCTCCGTTCTTGGTACTGATATAAATCAGGTCTTTGAGTCTCAAGGCTCAAGATCACATCTGGATTCGAGTGGTAAATTCACCGAGAGAACTCTTAGGAGTCAGTTTGGAAGAAATGTGAGCATAAACTCAGTATGACTAAGGGAAGATGATTTTTATTTCTACAAGAATTAAAACACTGGCCAACTGACTCATTGGAGAGAAAAATTCCGAGATGCGATGCCGTACGGTAAGGAAGAAAAGAAGATACCTATTAAAAATGTTCAAGGGGAATTCCCTGACAGTCCAGTGGTTAGGACTCAGCCCTTTCGCTGACAAGGGCCCAGGTTCAATCCCTGGTCGGAGAACTAAAGATCCCACAAGCCTTGAGGCGCGGCCAAAAAAAAAATGTTCAAAAAAGTTTAGACGTAGATCATCTAATACCCTTAAAGCTACATATCTGTATACACCCCTTACTTGCCCTTTTCGGAAAGTTCTCTTCACACCTAGTGCTTTAAATAAAACTCCTGACAAGTCACATAATAACTGACATGAGTCATTAATAAATGCAAAGTCGTTTTCCTAATGAGAAAGAGGCACTACCTTAAGGCCTGTTTTAAAAGGTTTCTCCTTGGTTCCATCACCAGTAGTGTCACTCCCCTCTCGGTCTGAGACATACAGCTCTGCTGTTTCACAAAAAGAGAATAAGTTACTCACTTGGCCAATAATTATCAGTCACCTCATACTGCAGCTACTTTATCCATTCTTTATCTTTGTAAACAGAACAAGCATCTGATTGGTAAAAGTTATCAAGGTCCAAAAGAAATTATACCATAATTATTTTCCCACTTCCCTATCCAAGGACATCCATCCCATAAAAAGGGATTAGTTAAACTTAGCTTTTCAAAAGGAACTTTGATCATTTTCATTTGTGGTACTGCTTCTATCTACTCGAATCCCCAACAACAAAGCAATGGCTTTGCAGTTGGCCAGACCAAACTGGAAGCTTGGATGTTGTACCTTAAAAGCCCGAGTGACCCTGGAGAATTCACTTAACCTTTCTGGGCTTGTTTTTGAGCCTATAAAATGAGGAAAACAATACCCATCTTGAAGTACTGAGGATGAAATATATAAATCGGATATGCTGGTGCTAGAGCACAGAAATCAAATAAATACCAGTTTTCTCTGGTCTTTAAAGGAAACCAAAGCTCTGAGGTTAAACAAACCGAAGAAGGCCTCACAAGGAGTAAGCGAGCAGAGACATCAACCCAGGTCTCCTAAATCACTTCCTTTTCCTACTGCACCAGATGGTCTCCCAGGAAATCTCAATATAAGTGAGAATATGTGAAAAAGAATTCGCATTCTTAAGTCCTTTCCTGCCGGTCACTTGGAAGAGTCACATATTTGGGGGCTGCCCTGAGGTCTGGCCATGCCTCGCTCTGCCTACGTCTCAGCTGAATCACGGGATTTCTCGCAGTGGGGCCGGGCCGGGAGCGGCCGCCACCCCAGCCGGGGCACCCAGGGCTCAAGGGGAGCCGGGCCTGCTCCGCGAGCGCGGACCCAGGGTGGGTCCTGGCCCCTCCTCCCTCCCACCATTCATGTGAACAGCGGCGGGGCGCCCAGTCTGCGCCAGGCACCAGGGTAAGTAAGAGCTGTATTCGGCCGGAACAAGGCTGCTGCCCCAAGCAGGAGCGCCGCGCCGCGCCACCTACACACCCCGGGGTCCCCGAGCCTCACTCACCTAGCACCATCCCCGCGGTCGCCCTGGTCACCTCCAAGGACATCACCTCCAACACGCCGCCGCCTTATCTCCCGCAAAGTGCACAGGCGGCTTCCTCAGCTCGGAGGTTGCATCAGATAATGTCGTGCAGAAGTCGTCGCAGTAAGTCACCCGAGCGTCGCGGCTCCATTGGTTACAGGAGGTTACGGAGCGTGGGCGAGCGACGCCGCAGCCGCCATCTTTGGTTCGGGCCTAAGCAACTTCCGGGTGTGGCTCCGCCCCGCTCCCCTCGCTCCCTCCCAGTGAGCTGGGGGCTCCCGGGGGCACAGCCGGGGACTCCTTGGCCCCCCGACATCCGGGTGGCGCTGCAGTCCCGATCCCCCCGGCCTCAGTCTCCCCAACTTTCCCGCTGAATCTTCCAGTTCCGCGCCACCCCCCACCTCCCGTTGTGGGCACGGTAGGGCCCTTCCGGAAACCGGATCCTGGATTGCGTTCCACATCCCCAGATGGTGGAATGCTTGTGGAATTAATGTCGTCGTCAAATACATTGAGCTCCAGCCACAAGCTGGGGGTGGAGGTAGGGGTCAGGGACAGAGTTAAGGGTAGTCCTGTCTCCCATTCACTGCCTGCTTTGAAATAATGAAGGTGTTTTAACTTTCTAACTTCAATGAACGAATGAATGTATTTCTGTATTTGTCACTCGGACTATAGGGTGTGTTTTTATTTTGAGTTACAAGAATCACTATTATGGAGGCCGTGATAACATTGTGAAAAGAACTAGGGCTTCAAACCTGGGTGGAATTCTGGTTCTGCCTTTTGCTGTGTGCCGTGGGATAAATGAGCTAACCCGTCTGAGCTTCAATTTCCCTATTTGTGAAGGTTGATTAAGTTCACTGCTCAGCAGTCATAGGTACTAAGTAAAGGGTAGGTAACATCATCATTCTCAGCTTAGTGGAATACCAGAGTTTGTCCCTGAATCAAAGGAAAACATACTCTTGTTATGAAAGAAACTCTACAAATAACTCTGTGCATAGATTCAGAGTCTATCAAAAATATGAACCAGATACTTTTCTTTAAGAATGTTTTCCCCAGTTTCACGGACTTTCCCCTTTCCCTCTTTGCTGAATGGTTTCTCTTTGTTCATGTGTTAGTTATCTGTTGCTGCAAGGCAAATTCATTACCTCACATAGTTTCTGAGGGTCAGGCATTCGGGAGCAGCGGAGCCAGGAGTTCTGACACAGGGTCTCTCCGGAATCAAGCTGTGGGCAGGGGCTGCAGTCACCTGATGGCTTGACTAGGTGAGGATCTGCTGCCAGGCGCACTCACGGCTCTTGGCAGAAGGCTGTGGTTTCACGTCAGGTGGGCTCTGCAGAGGGCTGCCAATGACGGGGCAGCTGACTTCCCACAGAAGCAAGAGATATGAGAGAGAGAGATTGAGAGAGAGAGAGACAGAGAGAGAGGAACTGTATTGGTTGTCTATGTTGTATAATAAATTACCCCCAAACTCCAAGCAACAGTCGTTTTCTCACATTGCCTGTGGACCAGGAATCTGGGCAAGGCCTAGGTGGGACCTCAGGCTCTGGGTCTCTCAAAAGACTGCAATCGAGGTGTCAGCTGGGGCTAATTTAAGATTTTTTTTTAGCAGTTTGTTTTGAAAGTTGTATGTAAGATTACTCAAAAATACGGAATGCTTCACACATTTGTGTGCCAACTTTGCATGGGGGCCATGCTAATCTCTGTATCCTTCCACTTTTAGTATATGTGCTGCCGAAGTGAGCACAGTCTAAGATTTGTAAATCTCACCTGGGTGATGCTTTCCCACACACTCCTGTGGGCGTCGGCAGGATTCAGTTCCTCACAGGCTGTTGGACTGAGGGCCTCAGTTCTTCGCTGGCTCTTTGCCAGAGGTCTCCCTCAGCTCCTTGCCACGTGGGCCTCTCCGGTGGGCCGCTTGCTTCATCAGAGCAAGAGAGCAGGAAGGAGAGCATGCAGGCAAGATGGAAGCCACGGTCCTTTGTATCCCATCAGTTTTGCCATATTCTGTTCATTAGATTCGAGTCACTTGGTCCAGCCTACACTCAAAGAAAGGGTTTTACACCAGGGCATGAATACCAGGCGGCAGGGATCGTGGGGCCATCTTAGGAAGCTATCTGCCACAACAACTAAACCCCGAGCTGTAGTGCCTTTTCATAACCTAACCTATGAATGACATTTCATCATTTCCGCTATGTTACTGGTCACACAGACCAACCCTAGTATAATATGGGAGAGGACTACACGGGGGGCGGGGGGGGTGGGTGGAGGTCACTGGGGGCCATACTAGAGGCTGACACCGCAGCCCAACCAATGAATTTCTCCCCTTCATCCTGCTCTGAGCCCCCAGAGGCTGGCTTATGTGGACACATCAATGGGCTCTCTGGCTTCTGGTCAGATGTAGCCAATGGGGAGCACTGGCAAGGATGGAGTGAGGTAGGGGTACGTATTCCCCTAGCTCCCTCATTGCAGGCTGGCTGCACCTTCAACTGAAGGCCACAGGACCTGTCAGGTGGCACTAACAGACTGTCATCTGAATTACCCTTCATGAATTTAGTTTCATCTGATCCATAAAATTGGACGTACACAGAAACATTCCATTGTAAAGAGGAAAGTGGGTCTGCAGGACTGGGCCTGAAAATGACAGATTCCCATAACACCTGCTTCGACCGCTCCTCAACCCACACGTACAGACTCAGGGGATTTCCCCATGTCCAGTCCGTGACACCTGCATAATATGCTGGCATGAGCCAGACGTGAGCAGCTATTGTATTACAGCCTCACTTGGGTGCAGCTCTGAGAAGACAGTGGTGAAGGGAAATCATCTCAGATGCTAGAACTCTGAGTTGATGACTGGTTTTCCACTTCTTACATGAGTAGAGATGGCCTGAGGGACTGATGGACACTGGCTAAAGGGTTGACCAGTTGATCAGAGACTTGGAAAGAACAAGATTAGAGATTAGGTATGGCAGTCTGGTGGGGAAGTATGTGGATGAATTTTTCTGCATGGGCCCAGAATGTGAAGATATCTTGCCCTGTGTAAATACCCAGGAGAAGGCATTCAGTATAGAGGAGGTCTTTGTAAACTGTGGATGTTGGCCTTTCCCACCCACCCACCCCCGGCCCAAGTGCCCCAGTGCTTGTTCAAAGAAACCATATACAAAGTCGCTGTAGTAACAGGATGGAGGCTATGCATGGGTTCAATGGCATGGGCTGCCCTTCATCAAGGCTGATCTGGCTGCCTGACTACCACTGTGGAGGACCCAGCCTGACAACAGCAGAAGCCAACTTTGAGGACCTGATAGGACACTAATCTTTGGGGGACCAGGTGGCCAGCTGATGGCTGGTGGGTTACATTCAACTCCTGGAGGAGGCAGCAATATGCCTGTCAACTGTAGAGTCATTATTCACATGCGGCTGTACCCTCCCTGCCTGCGGCGCTGGCATCTGCTGACTTAGAGAATGCTATGTCCATCTCCGCAGTACATAGCATCTTCTCTAACCAGGGAGCACATTTTCAATGAAGGAAGTATGACAGTGGGCTCATAACTGTGGAGTTCACTGTGTAATCACGTGCTTTGCGTCAAATTAGATTATTGCTTAAAATATTCACACATGCTCCCCTTTCCTCTGTGAGAGAAATGTACTTTCCTGCTTCATTCATGTTGGGCTTGGCCATGTGGATTTTCTCTGACCATGGGAGGTGGGCAGATGTGATGCAAGCAAAGGTTTAAACTGTACTTGTACAGTTGAGTTTGTTTTCTTGTTCCTACCATCATCATGAGAAGAGTGAACCCCAACTGCCCCACCGGTCTAAGGAAGGTGATAGAAACGTGACCTGGACCCAGTCTGCAGCTTGGAGCCAAGCCCATCGGAACCCAGCCCAGACCAGGTTGACTCCTAGATGCATGAGTGAGAATAAATGATTGTTGTTTTGCCTCTGAGTTTTGGAGCATTTTGTTACACAGCTTTATTGTGGCAATAGGAGACTGATACATGCCCCATTACCCAGAAGCATCTGGCTTAAAAGAGAGCTGAATAGCCTACTGGGAGGCAGTTACGACACCCTGCGAGGTGTCATAGACAATGTTGGGTGCAATCTCCCCCATAGTGGAATGCATATTATTATTTTTTTGTATGTTTGTTGGTTTCAAACAATTCTCCGGGTATTTTCATTTCTGTGAAGGAGTTGAAATGTCTGTGACCCACACTGAGGCCAGTAGGCAGAAATCTTTACTGTTCTTTGCCCAAGGGAAGGACAACCTCTCCTAAAACCAGTGAGGACCACAGGAAATGGAAGTGGGAGAAGGGAACACAGCTCCAGGGCTACTGCAGGCCAGCCCCTCTGCCCACTACCCTCAGCCTCTACCCCCAGTAATAAAAACAAAGTGGTCGGGTCGCACCTCCTCTTTCCCAGGGCGGTTCTCTCCTCATCTACCCACAGCCGGCACTGAACTTGCCTCCGCTCTGTGTCTGGTAGGTGGCCCGTACATGTCACCACCAGATTGTAGGTAAGAGGCCATCCTGGCATCCTTCCAGGGCACTTAGCACAGAGCCTTGCTCTCAGTAAGTGATTGGTATCATTCTGTTGGGGGGACAATCTCGTTTAGTCCAGCCTCCCTCCGGAAGCAGAACTTCCCTTACAGCATCGCGGAAGGGGTCACTTCCAAGAACAAACTCAAGTTTGTCGGTGCTCATGAGTGCATGAATAAATGAATGCATTCAGTGAATGGCATTGCTCTTCTCTCTTCATCTGACTGTGGCCTGCTGGGGGCACCCTCATCTAGCGGTCCTCGATGTTTCGGTCCCACACCCAGTCAGGGTTGTTCTAGTGTCTTGGCGGACGTCCCTTCGCTCCACCAGGAACCACAAGCGAGTCGCGGTCCTAACACTGTATTGGCCCCCGAGGGCCACCGTAGCTGGCCGCCGACTTGCGCTTAAGGCCCGCGCTGGCGGCGGCGCCATGTTGTCTCCGGGCACTTCCGCGTGTGCGCACCTGGTCCTGCTTTTCCGGCTGCGCACGCATCTCTCAGGTGTGGTGGGCAGGCCGGACCTAGAGTGCTGCTTTCAGCGTTTCATCTCCGAGCAAACTCACAGGCGTCGTTAGAGCTTTCTCAGGCACTCAGTTATTTGCGCCTCAGAACAGTTTCGGAGAGAGAAGAGGCAGAAATCACTGTAAGCGCCTCTCGGGCACCTTTCCCCATCCCGGGGCCGGGAACGGGGGTGGGGGGTTGGGTGCTGGGAGGAGAGGCCTAGTGTTTGCTTAATTAGCGAATTGGTCAAGCAATCAAAAAAAAAAACTCAGTAATATTTAAAACCGGTTTGAAATTGCAGACAAAAAGAGTGGGTTGTCATTACGGTGAAACTATTAATTTAAGGAACTGAAAACGTAACTTGTAGAGTTAAATGTAAACACTTAGGTTTGCTTGTTAATTTATTTCAGTGATTCTCAGGCTCCTTCACGTTCGTCAACTGCAGGCTTTATCTATAATTTATCCCTTAAAAAAAAAAGTGAGTGAAATTATTTTAAAGTCCTGCTGTCCTTTAAGGAGGGTGAACAATGGGGCTCTGAAGCCATATACCCTAGGACACAGGGCTCTTACGTTCTACCCTGGTCGGGTTTCTTAACCTCTCTGAGCCACAGGATTTTCGACTGTAAAATGCTAATAATCTCCTGGAAAGGTTGCCTTTGTGAGGTTGGTATGAGGTCAAGTTATACAGAAATGCCTAGTGTTTGCTTGGCATCTAGTGAGCCTTCTGAATTAGGGCACAAATGATATTGATAGTTAATCATGGTTCTTTTGTTCCACGATCCTGCATAATCACACTTTCAAGCCTTCAAGCTCCTGAGGGCTGCTGGTGGGCCCGCCCCATCCCCTGCCCCGCCCTCCTTCACCCCCAGTGAATTCAAAGTATCTCAGACCCTGCAGAGCCTTTCCGCTGCCCCACTTCTCAGGAAATGACCCGTCTCTTGCTTCAAGCCATTAAATAGGAGCTTTCTGAAGGTCTTTCCTCAAAACTCGAACTTTTCAGCCTCAACACCCGTCCTTACCTTCTAGTACCATGTAAGTACAGTTGACCCTTGAACAACACGAGTTTGAACTGATAGGTGGATTTTTTTCAATAAATAGATACTGCAGTACCACACACCTGAGGTTAGTTGAACCTGCAGATGGTTGATTATAAGGTTGTATTTGGATTTTCTGCCGAGTGGGTGCCCCTGACACACCTCCCCCGCCCCAACCAAGGTGTTCAGGGCTCAGCTGTGGTATTATCCCTCCTGTGTTCTGGATCCTCCTTAGTTCTCCATTCTAATCTCTACACTTCAACCAGGGCCAACACTTGGAAACATAAATCCCATCATTTCGTTCTCCAGCTGGCGACCTTCCCTGACTTCCGTTTCCTCTCAGGATCCACCCGAGTCCCCCTGAAGGCTCACCGGGCTGCGTGTGCTCTGGCTGGTTGTTGCTTTCTGAAAGCACAATTCACAGTAGCCAGGGGTAGTTTCTTTGAATTGTCCTGGGTACAGTGTGGGGTTTGGGGTAGCCTTAAAGGAAGGTGAAGGCAGAGTTAAATGGAAAAGGAGCTGGGGAAGCTTTCAAAGCAGAGTGAATTGTGTTCTCTGAAAGCAATGAGGGAGACCTCCTCCAGGTGATTTTGAAGAGCAATCATGGAATCAGTTTAGCAGGAGTTGAGGCTTCTAGAGGCCCAGCTAATGATATCTTGGTTTATGGGGTTTTTTTCTTGTTGTTTGCTGTTGTAGCAGATCAAAGTGAAGGTATTTTCACCCAAAGCCACAAAATCCTAAGAAATATCCCGGTCTTGGATAAACCCAGTAAACTGAAAAGAGCTCTTCTGGTCCACATTTACTCAAGATGTTTACAATGGTGAAATTCTGATGCAAATTTTCCAAAAACTTGAACCGTAGCTCTACTTTTAGAAATAGTCCTTAGTGTTACCTCTATTAAACCTTTCAATAAGCATGCACTTTTATGTCAGTCACACAACATTTAAATGAGGCAGCTGAAGGTAGGTGAGCATTCCGAAGTGAATGGTAAGCAGGAGCCTCCCGTAGGATTTCCGTAGACTGGCTTGCTCGTTACGCAGCACGGCTCAGCATCCGTTTTGTAATGAACCTGCAAGATGACTCCCATTTGGCAAATTGACCTCTAATCTAAAGGTTGATTCTTATCACCTGGGAGAATTGATTCCTGATGAGAAATGCTAGGCAATGGAACCGTCCCTCGTTGGCTTCACAATCCAGATCCAGTATCTTTAATCCCTTGGTGGAAAGAAACAGAAACATTCCATGGCTTGTGACAGCACCTCGAGAATGATTGCTGTTGTTGAACAGCATCAGGGGCCAAAGGAACATTGATCATCTCTCCAACTGGAGTTCATAGGCAGGTTATCTGGAGTGAGTAACATATCCTGAATTTGGCAGGAGCACCCTGGGTTTTTAACCACCATAGTTGGTTGGGGGGTTTGGATTTCTCTCCATGTTAGAATTTCCCTTCCTCTTATGTTTATTGTAAACAGCTGCATTATAATTTGATTCAAGTTTTGAGGCCAGGGAGTTCCCTGGGGGTCCAATAGTTAGGACTTTGTGCTTCCACTGCAGGGGACACGAGTTCCATCCCTGGTCAGGGAACTAAGATCCTGCAAGCCGTGCAGCCAAAAAAACAAAAAAAAACGGGGAGTTTTGAGGTCAAATTTCCTTTCTGTTTTCTTTTTGCCGTACTGCTCGGCTTGTGGGATCTTAGTTCCCCAACCAGGGATTGAAACCCGGGCCCTTGGCAGTGAGAGTGTGCAGTCCTAACCACTGGACTGCCAGGGAATTCCCGAGGCCAAATTTCTGATAATTTAAAAACTATGAGAGTTATTTCTTCCTATGCATCTTACTGCTGAGCTCATCTTAGCTGATACTGGGTGGCACAGAAGCAAATCTATACTGGTCTTTGAATCTGGAACATTCTCTCAAATTTTTTTGGTGCTACCCCATATTTGACATGACCTTAAGATGTTAGTCAGATTCTGCTGAGGTCAAAGAAAACATGTACATGTACATGGCCTGACAGAGCACTGCTCTCAGTCTGTAACCGTGAACAGGAAGCCACCATGTCTTTGGATTCCCAGTCACCCAGTGGAGCAGAGTAAACAGCTGAGGGTTGCTGGCCTAGTGAGGAATTTGTGGGCTGGGGAAATCCTTTGAGAGGATTTGTAATGCAAGCAGGAAAAATATCAACACAAACTACCCTTTTTTGGCTTAAATGTCATTTCTATTTATTGTTATTTAATTTTTGGAGTAGATAATATATATCCATATGGTTCAAAACTTAAAAAATGTTAAAAACGTGAAAAAGTTATTCATTTTTAAAAGTCTCACTCCCCACTTCTTTGCTTTGTTTTTTCTTTCTTTAAAACGACTTCTTTTGAGGTACACATACAGTAAGTTCCCTACATACCAACGAGTTCTGTTCCGAGAGCGCGTTCATAAGTCCAGTTTGTTCGTAAGTCCAACAAAGTTAGCCTAGGTACACAACTAACACAATCGGCTATATATTAATAGTACTGTACTGTAATAGGTTTATAATACTTTTCGCAGAAATAATACATAAAAAACAAACACAAAAAATAAAACATTTTGAGTCTTACAGTACAGTACCTTGAAAAGTACAGTAGTCCAGTACAACAGCTGGCATACAGGGGCTGACATCGAGTGAACAGGCAAGAAGAGTTACTGACTGGAGGAGGGAGAGGAGGTGGGAGGTGGTAGAGCTGAAGGACCGTCAGCAATAGGAGACGGAGGGTAAGCTGCAATTTCACTCACGCCTGACTCTGATGGACCGCACGTTCGCATCTTTGAAAGTTCACAGCTTGAAGGTTCGTATGTAGGGGACTTACTGTATTTAAAGTGTGCAATTTTATATTTTTTAACATGTCATATACCTATTAAACCATCACCACAATCAAGATAGTAAACAGATTTGTCACCCCCAAAAGTTTTCTTGTGCCTCTTTTAATCCTTCCTCATGCATTTCCCTAAGGACTAATGATGTTGAGCATCTGTTCATGTGCTGTTTTGCCATAATGTGTTATCTTTTTTCCCCCCCCCGGTATTATTGAGATGTAATTGACATACAGTACTGTGTAAGTTTAAGGTGTACAGCGTGATGATTTGACTTACATACATAGTGAAATGAGGACCACATTAAGTTTAGTTAACATCCATCATCTCATATCAATATAAAATAAAGGAAAAATTTTTTTCCTTGTGATGAGAACCCTTAGGATTTATGCTCTTAACAACTTATGTATATATTTATCATACAACTTACATACATATTTATCCTGCATATAGTCATCATGCATCCCTAGTACTTATTTATCTTATAACTGGAAGTCTGTGCCTTTTGACCACCTTCATCCAATTTCTCCCACCCTTCTCCACCTCTGATAACCACAAATCTGATCACTTTTTCCATGATTTTGGCTATTTTTTAGATTCCACGTATAAGTAAGATCATATAATATTTGTCTTTCTCTCCCTGATTTATTTCACTTAGCATAATGCCCTCAAGGGCCATCTATGTTGTCACAAATAGCAGGATTTCCTCGTCTCTTACACTAAATAATATTCCATTGTGTGTATATAGCACAGCTTCTTTATCCATTCATCCATTAATGGATACTGAGGTTATTTCCATGTCTTGGCTATTGTAAATAATGCTGTTGTGAACATGGAGATGCAAATATCACTTCCACATGTTTTTGTTTTCTTCAGGTATATTCCCAGAAGTGGGATGTCTGGATCATATGGTAGTTCTATTTTTAATGTTTTGAGGAACCTCCATATTGTTTTCCATAGTGGCTGAAACAATTTATAATCCCACCAAGTGTGCACAAGTGTTCCCTTTTCTTCATATCCTGGCAACATTTGTTATCTCTTGTCTCTTTGATGCTAGCCATCCTGACAGGAGTGAGGTGATCTCATTGTGGTTTCAATTTGGATTTCTCTAATGATTAGTGATGCTGAGCATCGTCATGTACCTGTTGGCCATTCGTGTATCTTCTTTGGACAAGTATGTATTCAAGTTCTTTGCCCATTTTTAAATTGGATTCTTACTTTTTGTGCATATGAGTTCCCTGTGTATTTTGGATATTAGCCCCTTTTCAGATAAATGGTTTGCAAATGCTTCTTCCCATTCCAAAGGTTATCTTTTAATTTTGTTGACGTTTTTCTTTTGCTGTGCAGCTTTCTGGTTTGATGTAGTTCCACTTGTTTATCTTTTATTTTGTTGCTTGTGCTTTAGGTGTCATATTTTAAAAAATCATTGCCAACTTATCTTTTATTTTGTTACTTGTGCTTTAGGTGTCATATTTTAAAAAATCATTGCCAAGATCCATGTCGAGGAGCTTTTTTTCTATGTTTTCTGCTAGGAGGTTTATGGTTTCAGGTCTTACATTTAGGTCTTTGATCCATTTGGAATTGATTTTTGTGAGTGGTGTAAGATAGGGATGTAATTTCATTCTTCTCCATGTGGATATCCAATTTTTACCATTTATTGCAGAGACTGTATTTTCTCCATTGAGTATTATTGGCTTCCTTGTCAAATATTATCTGACCATATATACTTGGGTTTATTTCTGGGCTCTTGATTCTGTTCCTTTAGTCTATTTATCTGTTTTTGTGCCAGTACCATACTGTTGATTCCTATAGTTTTATAAGTATAGCTTAAAATCAGGAAAGTGATACCAGCCACTTTGTCCTTTTTTCTCAGGATTGCTTTGGCTATTCAGAGTCTTTTGTGCTTCCATATAAATCTTAGCATTGGTTTTTCTACTTCTGTAAAAAATGCCATTGGAATCTTGATAGGGATTGCAGCAAATCTCTAGATGGCTTTTGGTAGTGTTGACATTGCAGCAATATTCTTCAAATCCATGAACACAGGATACCTTTCCATTTATTTGTGTTGTCTTTGATTTCTTTCTTTCATCAGTGTCTTGTAGTTTTCAGAGTAGAGATCTTTCACCTCCTTGGTTAAATTCACTCCTAAATATTCTGTTTTTTTTTTAAATTTTATTTATTTATTTATTTATATTTGGCTGTGTTGGGTCTTCGTTTCTGTGTAAGGGCTTTCTCCAGTTGCAGCGAGCAGGGGCCACTCTTCGTCGCGGTGCGTGGGCCACTCACTGTCGCGGCCTCTCCTGTTGCGGAGCACAGGCTCCAGACGCCCAGGCTCAGTAGTTGTGGCTCATGGGCCTAGCCGCTCCGCGGCATGTGGGATCTTCCCGGACCGGGGCTCGAACCCGTGTCCCCTGCATTGGCAGGCGGATTCTCAACCACTGCGCCACCAGGGAAGCCCTATTCTATTGTTTTTGATGCTACTGTAAATGGAATAATTTTCTTTCTTTTTCAGATAATTTGTAATAATAGAGATGCTACTGATTTTTGAATGTTAATTTTGTATTCTACAACTTTACTGAATTCATTGATTAGATTTAACAGGTTATTTTTGATAGAGTCTTTAGGATTTTCTTTTTTTTTTGAATTTTTGAATTTTATTTTATTTATTTTTTTATACTGCAGGTTCTTATGAGTCATCCATTTTATACACATCACTGTCTACATGTCAATCCCAGTCTCCCAGTTCATCACACCACCCCCACCACCCCCCACCGCTTTCCCCCCTTGGTGTCCATACGTTTGTTCTCTACATCTGTGTCTCAATTTCTGCCCTGCAAACCGGTTCATCTGTACCATTTTTCTAGGTTCCATATATATGCGTTAATATACAATATTTGTTTTTCTCTTTCTGACTTACTTCACTTTGTATGGCAGTCTCTAGATCCATCCACGTCTCAACGAGTGACTCAATTTTCGTTCCTTTTTATGGCTGAGTAATATTACATTGTATATATGTACCACAGCTTCTTTATCCATTCGTCTGTCGATGGGCATTTAGGTTACTTCCATGACCTGGCTATTGTAAATAGTGCTGCAGTGAACATTGGGGTGCATGTGTCTTTTTGAACTATGGTTTTCTCTGGGTATATGCCCAGTAGTGGGATTGCTGGATCATATGGTAATTCTATTTTTAGTTTTTTAAGGAACTTCCATACTGTTCTCCATAGTGGCTGTATCAATTTACATCCCCACCAACAGTGCAAGAGGGTTCCCTTTTCTCCACACCCTCTCCAGCATTTGTTGTTTGTAGATTTTCTGATGATGCCCATTCTCACTGGTGTGAGGTGATACCTCATTGTAGTTTTGATTTGCATTTCTCTAATAATTAGTGACGTTGAGCAGCTTTTCATGTGCTTCTTGGCCATCTGTATGTCTTTGGAGAAAAGTCCATTTAGGTCTTCTGCCCATTTTTGGATTGGGTTGTTTGTTTTTTTAATATTGAGCTGCATGAGCTGTTTATATATTTTGGAGATTAATCCTTTGTCCGTTGATTCGTTTGCAAGTATTTTCTCCCATTCTGACGGGTGTCTTTTCATCTTGTTTGTAGTTTCCTTTGCTTTGCAAAAGCTTTTAAGTTTCATTAGGTCCCATTTGTTTGTTTTTATTTCCATTACTCAAGGAGGTGGATCAAAAAAGATCTTGCTGTGATTTATGTCAAAGAGTGTCATTCCTATGTTTTCCTCTAAGAGTTTTATAGTCTCCGGTCTTATATTTAGGTCTCTAATCCATTTTGAGTTTATTTTTGTGTATGGTGTTAGGGAGTGTTCTAATTTCCTTCTTTTACATGTAGCTGTCCAGTTTTCCCAACACCACTTATTGAAGAGACTGTCTTTTCTCCACTGTATATCTTTGCCTCCTTTGTCATAGATTAGTTGAGCATAGGTGCGTGGGTTTATCTCTGGGCTTTCTATCCTGTTCCATTGACCTGTATTTCTGTTTTTGTTCCAGTACCATATTGTCTTGATTACTGTAGCTTTGTAGTATAGTCTGAAGTTAGGGAGTCTGATTCCTCCAGCTCTGTTTTTTTCCCTCAAGACTGCTTTGGCTATTCGGCGTCTTTTGTGTCTCCATACAAATTTTAAGATTTTTTGTTCTAGTTCTGTAAAAAATGCCAATGGTAATTTGATAGGGATTGCTTTGAATCTGTAGATTGCTTTGGGTAGTATAGTCCTTTCCATACTATTGATTCTTCCAATCCAACAACATGGTATATCTCTCCATCTGTTGGTATCATCTTTAATTTCTTTCGTCAGTGTCTTATAGTTTTCTGCATACGGGTCTTTTATCTCCCTAGGTAGGTTTATTCCTAGGTATTTTATTCTTTTTGTTGCAGTGGTAAATGGGAGTGTTTCCTTAATTTCTCTTTCAGATTTTTCATCATTAGTGTATAGGAATGCCAGAGATTTCTGTGCATTAATTTTGTATCCTGCAACTTTACCAAATTCATTGATTAACTCTAGTAGTTTTCTGGTGGCATCTTTAGGATTCTCTACGTATAGTATCATGTCATCTGCAAACAGTGACAGTCTCACTTCTTTTCCAATTTATATTTCTTTATTTCTTTTTCTTCTCTGATTGCCGTGATTAGGACTTCCAAAACTATGTTGAATGATAGTAGTGAAAGTGGACATCCTTGTCTTGTTCTTTATCTCAGAGGAAATGCTTTCAGTTTTTCACCATTGAGAATGATGTTTGCTGTGGGTTTGTCATATATGGCCTTTATTATGTTGAGGTATGTTCCCTCTATGCCCACTTTCTGGAGAGTTTTTATCATAAATGGGTGTTGAATTTTGTCAAAAGCTTTTTCTGCATCTATTGAGATGATCATATTGGTTTTTTCTTCAGTTTGTTAATATGGTGTATCACATTGATTGATTTGCATATGTTGAAGGATCCTGGCATCCCTGGGATAAATCCCACTTGATCGTGGTGTATGATCCTTTTAATGGGTTGTTGGATTCTGTTTGCTAGTATTTTGTTGAGGATGTTTGCATCTATGTTCATCAGTGATATTGGTCTGTAATTTTCTTTTTTTGTAGTATCTTTGTCTGGTTCTTGTATGGTGATGGTGGCCTCATAGAACGAGTTTGGAAGTGTTCCTTCCTCTGCAATTTTTTGGAAATGTTTGAGAAGGATGGGTGTTAGCTCTTCTCTAAATGTTTGATAGAATTCACCCGTGAAGCCATCTGGTCCTGCACTTTTCTTTCTCGGAAGATTTTAAATCACAGTTTCAATTTCATTGCTTGTGATTGGTCTGTTCATATTTTCTGTTTCTTCCTGGTTCAGTCTTGGAAGGTTATACCTTTCTAAGAATTTGTCCATTCCACTTTGTCTATTTTATTGGCATAGAGTTGCTTGTAGTAGTCTCTTAGGATGCTTTGTATTTCTGTGGTGTCTGTTGTAACTTCTCCTTTTTCATGTCTAATTTTATTGATTTGAGTCCTCTCCCTCTTTTTCTTGATGAGTCTGGTTAATGGTTTATCAATTTTGTTTATCTTCTCAAAGAACCAGCTTTTAGTTTTATTGATCTTTGCTATTGTTTTCTTTGTTTCTATTTCATTTATTTCTGCTCTGATCTTTATGATTTCTTTCCTTCTGCTAACTTTGGGTTTTGTTTGTTCTTCTTTCTCTAGTTCCTTTAGGTGTAAGTTTAGATTGTTTATTTGATATTTTTCTTGTTTCTTGAGGTAGGCTTGTATAGCTATAAACTTTTCTCTTAGAACTGCTTTTGCTGCATCCCATAGGTTTTGGATTGTCGTGTTTTCATTGTCATTTGTGTCTAAGTATTTTTTGATTTCCTCTTTGATTTCTTCAGTGATCTCTTGGTTATTTAGTAACGTATTGCTTAGCTTCCATGTGTTTGTGTTTTTTACGTTTTTTTCCCTGTAATTCATTTCTAATCTCATAGCATTGTGGTCAGAAAAGATGCTTGATATGATTTCAATTTTCTTAAATTTACTGAGGCTTGATTTGTGATCCAAGATGTGATCTATCCTGGAGAATGTTCCATGCGCACTTGAGAAGAAAGTGTAATCAGCTGTTTTTGGATGGAATGTCCTATAAATATCAGTTAAATATATCTGGTCTATTGTGTCATGTAAAGCTTCCGTTTCCTTATTTATTTTCATTTTGGATGATCTGTCCATTGGTGTAAGTGAGGTGTTAAAGTCCCCCACTATTATTGTGTTAACTGCCCATTTCCTCTTTTATAGCTGTTAGCAGTTGCCTTATGTATTGAGGTGCTCCTATGTTGGGTGTATATATATTTATAATTGTTATATCTTCTTCTTGGATTGATCCCTTGATCATTATGTAGTGTCCTTCCTTGTCTCTTGTAACATTATTTTAAAGTCTGTTTTATCTGATGTGAGTATTGCTACTCCAGCTTTCTTTTGATTTCCATTTGTATCAAATATCGTTTTCCATCCCCTCACTTTCAGTCTGTATGTGTCCCTAGGTCTGAAGTGGGTCTCTTGTAGACAGCATATATATGGGTCTTGTTTTTGTATCCATTCAGCAAGCCTGTGTCTTTTGGTTGGAGCATTTAATCCATTCACGTTTAAGGTAATTATCGATATGTATGTTCCTATGACCATTTTCTTAATTGTTTTGGGTTTTTTGTTTTTGTTTTTAAAACGTTTCTTTAATTAATTTATATTTATTTTTGGCTGTGTTGGGTCTTTGTTTCTGTGCGAGGGCTTTCTCCAGTTGCGGCGAGCGGGGGCCACTCTTCATCGCGGTGCGCGGGCCTCTCTCTGTCGCAGCCTCTCTTGTTGCGGAGCACAGGCTCCAGACGTGCAGGCTCAGTAGTAGTGGCTCACGGGCTTAGTTGCTCCGTGGCATGTGGGATCTTCCCAGACCAGGGCTTGAACCCGTGTCCCCTGCATTGGCAGGCAGATTCTTAACCTCTGTGCCACCAGGGAAGCCCTTGGGTTTGTTTTTGTAGGTCCTTTTCTTCTCTTGTGTTTCCCACTTAGAGAAGTTCCTTTAGCATGTGTTGTAGAGCTGGTTGGGTGGTGCTGAATTCTCTTAGCTTTTGCTTATCTGTAAAGCTTTTGATTTCTGCATCGAATATGAATGAGATCCTTGTCAGGTACAGTAATCTTGGTTGTAGGTTCTTGCCTTTCATCACTTTAAGTATATCATGCCACTCCCTTCTGGCTTGTAGAGTTTCTGCTGAGAAATCAGCTGTTAACCTTGTGGGAGTTCCCTTGTATGTTATTGTTTTTCCGTTGTTGCTTTCAGTAATTTTTCTTTGTCTTTAATTTTTGCCATTTTGATTACTCTGTGTCTCGGCATGTTTCTCCTTGGGTTTATCTTGTATGGGACTCTCTGCACTTCCTGGGCTTGGGTGGCTATTTCCTTTCCCACGTTAGGGAAGTTTTCGACGGTAATCTCTTCAAATACTTTCTCTAGTCCTTTCTCTCTTCTCCTTTTGGGACCCCTATAATGCGAATGTTGTTGCGTTTAATGTTGTCCCAGAGGTCTCTTAGGCTGTCTTCATTTCTTTTCATTCTTTTTTCTTTAGTCTGTTCCGCAGCAGTGAATTCCACCATTCTGTCTTCCAGGTCACTTATCCGTTCTTCTGTCTCAGTTATTGATTCCTTCTAGTGTAGGAAGGAATTCCTACACTATTGATTCCTTTTAGTGTAGTTTTCATTTCAGTTATTGTATTGTTAATCTCAGTTTGTTCTTTAATTCTTCTTGGTCTTTGTTAAACGTATCTTGCATCTTCTCGATCTTTGCCTCCATTCTTTTTCCAAGGTCCTGGATCATCTTCACTGTCATTATTCTGAATTCTTTTTCTGGAAGGTTGCCTATCTCCACTTCATTTAGTTGTTTTTCTGGGGTTTTATCTTGTTCCTTTGTCTGGAGCATAGCCCTCTGCCTGTTCATCTTGTCTGTCTTTCTGTGAATGTGGTTTTTGTTCCACAGGCTGCAGGATTATAGTTCTTCTTGTTTCTTCTGTCTGCCTTCTGGTGAATGAGGCTGTCTAAGAGGCTTGTGCAGGTTTCCTGATGGGAGGGACTGGTGGTGGGTAGAGCTGGCTGTTGCTCTGGTGGGCAGAGCTCAGTAAAACTTTAATCCGCTTGTCTGCTGATGGGTGGGGCTGGGTTCTCTCCCTGTTGGTTGTTTGGCCTGAGGCGACCCAACAGTGGAGCTTACCTGGGCTCTTTGGTGGGGCTAATGACAGACTCTGGGAGGGCTCACGCCAAGGAATACTTCCCAGAACTTCTGGTGCCAGTCTCCTTGTCCTCACGGTGAGACACAGCCACCCCCCGCCTCTGCAGGAGACCCTCCAACACTAGCAGGTAGGTCTGGTTCAGTCTGCTATCGGGTCACTGTTCCTTCCCCTGAGTCCCGATATGCACACTCCTTGTGTGTGCCCTACAAGAATGGAGTCCCTATTTCCCCCAGTCCCGTCGACGTCCTGCAGTCAAATCCCGCTAGGCTTCAAAGTCTGATTCTGTAGGAATTCCTCTTCCCTTTGCCGGACCCCTAGGTTGGCAAGCCTGACGTGGGGCTCAGAACTTTCACTGCAGTGGGTGGACTTCTGTGGTATAAGTGTTCTCTAGTTTGTGAGTCACCCACCTAGCAGTTATGGGGTTTGCTTTTATTGTGATTGCATCCCTCCTACCGTCTCATTGTGGCTCCTCCTTTGTCTTTGGATGTGGGGTATCTTTTTTGGTGAGTTCCAGTGTCTTCCTGTTGATGATTGTTCAGCAGTTATGATTCCGGTGCTCTTGCAAGAGGGAGTGAGCGCATGTCCTTCTACTCCGCCATCTTGAACCAATCTCCAGGATTTTCTCTATATAAAAGCATTTCATCTGCAAATAGAAAATTTTACTTCGTCATTTCCAATTTTGATGTCTCTTATTTCTTTTTCTTGCTTACTGCTGTGGCTGGAACTTCCAGTAATATGTTGAATAGGATTGGTGAGAGGGGCATCCTTGTTCCTGATCTTAGAGGAAAATCTTTTAACCTTTCACTGTTGAGTATGATATTATCTGTGGGCCTGATATAAATGGCCTTTATTATGTTAAGGGGTGTTCCTCCTATACCTACTTTGTCAAGAGTTTTTATCATGAACAGATGTTGAATTTTGTCAAGTGCTTTTTCTGCATCTGTCTAGATGATTATATGTGTTTTTTCTTTCATTGTATTAATGTGTTGTATGGCATTGGTTGATTTGCGTATGTTGAACTGTCCTTGATCACAGGGATAAATCCTCCTTGATCAGGGTGAATGATCTTTTTAATGTGCTGCTGATTTTGGTTTGGTATTATTTTATTGAAAAATTTTGCATCTATGTATTGTCAGGGATATTGGCCTGTAGTTTTCTCTTCTTGTAGTCCTTTTCTGGCTTTGGTATCAGGGTATTGCTGGCCTCATAAAATGAGTTTGCAGTATTCCGTCCTCCTCCAGTTTTTGGAAAAGTCTGAGAAGGATTGGCATTAATTCTTCTTTAAATGTTTGGTAAAATTCGCCAGTGAAGCCATCTGTCTGGTCTTGAGCTTTTTTCATTGGGAGATTTTTGATTACTGATTCAGTCTCCTTGCTAGTAATTGGTATCTTCAGATTTGCTATTTCTTTTTGATCCGGGCTTGGTAGGTTGGTTGTATGCATCTAAGAATTTTTCCATTTCTTAGGTTGTCCAGTTTTTCTACATACAGTTGTTCATAGTAGCTTCTTATGATCCTTTGTATTTCTGGGGTATCAGTTGTAATATTTCCTTTTCATTTATAATTTTGTTTATTTGGGCCCTCTCTCTTTTATTCTTCATTAGAATAGCTAAAAGTTTGTCAAGTTTATTTATTGTTCCAAAGAACCAGCTATTTGTTCTTTTAATCTTTAAACATTTTTTCCTGCTGTTTTATTTATTTCTGATCTAATCATTATTTCTTCTGCTAACTGTGGTCTCGGTTTGTTCTTCTTTTTTTAGTTCCTTAAGGCATACAGTTGATTATTTGAAATCCTTATTGATGATTAATAAAGGCCTTTATTGCTATGAATTTTCCTCTTAGAACTGCTTATGCTGCATCCTGTAAGTTTTGGTGTGTTGTTCCCATTTTCATTTGTCTAAAGATACTTTTTAAATTTCCCCTTTAATTTCTTCTTTGATCCATTGGTTGTTGAGGAGAGTGTTGTTTAATTTCCATTGTATTTGTGAATTTTTCAGTTCTCCTCCTATTGTTGCTTTCTTGTCTCATACCATTGTGGCCAGAGAAGTTGGTGTGATTCTAACTTTTGGAATTTGCCAAGGATTGCTTTGTGGCCTAACATATGGTCTGTCCTAGAAAATGTTCCATGTGAGTTTGAAAAGAATGTGTGTTCTGCTGTTTTTGGATAAAATGTTGTTTATGTCTGTGAGGTTCATTTGATCGATAGTGTTGTTCAGATCTGCTTTTTTATATATATAAATTTATTTATTTTATTTCTTTATTTTTGGCTGCATTGGGTCTTCGTTGCTGCGCATGCACTTTCTCTAGTTGTGGTGAGCAGGGGCCACTCTTCATTGCAGTGCGTGGGCTTCTCATTGCAGTAGCTTCTCTTGTTGTGGAGCATGGGCTCTAGGCACGTGGGCTTCAGTAGTTGTGGTGTGGGGGCTCAACAGCATGGGCTCACTAGTTGTGGCACACGGGCTTAGTTGTTCTGCAGCTTGTCTTCTTCCGGACCAGGGCTTGAACCCGTGTCCCCTGCAATGGCAGGCGGATTCTTAACCACTGTACCACCAGGGAAGCCCTGCATCTGCTTTTTTTAAATTGATTCTCTGGATGATCTATCCATTGTTGAGAGTATTAAAATCTCCAACTATTATTGTATTGCTGTTTATTTCTCCTTTTTCTGTTAGTTTTTGCTTTATATACTGAGGTGCTCTGATGTTGGGTGCATAAATATTTACACTTGCTATATCTTCTCGATGGAGTGACACATTTATCATTATATAATGACCTTCTTTGTTTCTTTTTACCATTTTTAGTTTAAAATTTATTTTGTCTGATATAACTATAGCGATCCCTGCCTTTTTAAAAAATAATTTTGGGGGGATTTTTTGTTTTGTTTTTGTTTGTTACCATTCTCTTGAAATACTTTTTTCCATTCCATCACACTCAGTCTATGCATGTCTCTAAGGCTAAAGTATTTGTCTTGTAGGCAGCATATAATTGGGTCTTGGGTTTCTTGGTTTATTTGTTTTTGAAGCCATTCATCCATTCTGTGTCTTTGGATTGGAGAATTTAATCAATTTATATTTAAGGCAATTACTTATAGGTAAAGACATACTATTACCATTTTGTTGATTATTTTCTGGCTGTTTTGTATATTCATCATTTCTAATTCTGCTGTCTTTTTTGTGTGTGCTTTGGTGACTTTTGGTATCAATATGCTTTGACTTCTTTATCATGTTCTTTTGTTTAATACTACAGGATTTTTGCTTGTGGTTACTATGAGGCTTACATAAAATATCTTTTTTTTTTTTTTTTTTGCTGCGTTGGGTCTTCATTGCTGCGTGTGGGCTTCCTCTAGTTGCAGTGCGTAGGTTTATCATTGGTGGCTTATCTTGTTGCGGAGCACGGGCTCTGGGCACGCAGACTTGATAGTTGTGTCTCTTGGGCTCTAGAGCACAGGCTCAGTAGTTGTGGCACACGGGCCTAGTTGCTCCACAGCATGTGGGATCTTCCCAGGCCAGGACTCGAACCCATGTCCCCTGCATTGGCAGACAGATTCTTAATCACTGTGCCACCACGGAAGTCCCATAAAATATCTTAAAGTTATAACACCCATTTTAAAGTTGATAACAACTTAGCTTCAATAGCATTCCTAAACTTTACAATTTTACTTCTCCCCCCTCACAATTTAGGTTATTGATGTTACATTTTACATATTTTTTATATTGTGTGACCAACAGCAGATTATAGCTGTGGTTATTTTTACTATGTTTGTTTTTTAACTTTTAAACTAGAGTTGTAAGTGAATTTTGCACCACCATTACCATATTACAGACTTTAACTTTGTGTATGTATGTGTGTATATATATATATATATATATATATATGTACACCATTACAGGTGAGTTTTATGCTGCTGTATTATGTTTTTGTGATGTTAATTTGTGTCCTTTTACTTTAGCATTTCTTGTAAGACAGGTCTAGTGGTGGTGAACGCCTTCACCTTTTGTTTGGAGAAGTCTTTTATCTCTCCTTTATTTTTTTTAAATCTTTGTTTTAAATGGAAGGATAGTTAATTTACAACGTTATGTTAGTTTCTGGTGTACAGCAAACTGATTCAGTTTCTTTTATATATATATATTTTTATATATGTGAAAGTATATATATAGTTTTTTTCAGGTACTTTTTATAGTTTATTACAAGATACTGAATATAGTTCCCTGTGCTATACAGTAGGACCTAGTTTTATCTACTTTATATGTAGTATTGTGTATCTGTTAATCCCAACCTCCTAATTTATCCCTCTCCCCCCTCCCTCCTCCCCTTTGGTAACCAAAAGTTTGTTTTCTATGTCTGTGCTTCTATTTCTGTTTTAAATAAGTTTATTTGTATTTATTTTAGATTGCACACATAAGTGATATCATATGATATTTGTCTTTCTTTGACTTCACATAGTATGAAAATCTCTAGGTACATCCATGTTGCTGCAAATGGCATTATTTCATTCTTTTTTATGGCTGAGTAGTATTCATGTGTGTGTGTGTGTGTGTGTGTGTGTGTGTGTGTGTGTGTACACACATACATACCACGTCTTCTTTATCCATTCATCTGTTGATGGATGTTTAGTTTGCTTCCATGTCTTGGTTATTGTAAATAGTGCTGCCATGAACATTGGGGTGCATGTGTCTTTTCAAATTAGTTTTCTCCAGGTATATGTCCAGGAGTGGGATTGCCAGATCATATGGTAGCTCAATTTTTAGTTTTTAAGGAACCTCATACTGTTTTCCATAGTGACAGCACCAATTTACATTCCCACCAACAATGTAGGAGGGTTCCCTTTTCTCCACACCCTCTCCAGCATTTATTTGTAGACTTTTTAATGGTGGCCATTCACACTGGTGTAAGGTGATACCTCATTGTAGTTTTTTTTTTTTTTTTTTCCAAATAAATTATTTATTTTTAGCTGTGTTGGGTCTTTGTTTCTGTGCGAGGGCTTTCTCTAGTTGTGGCAAGCGGGGGCCACTCTTCATCGTGGTGCGCGGGCCTATCACTATCGCGGCCTCTCTTGTTGCGGAGCACAGGCTCCAGATGCACAGGCTCAGTAGTTGTGGCTCACGGGCCCAGTTGCTCCGCAGCATGTGGGATCTTCCCAGACCAGGGTTCGAACCCGTGTCCCCTGCATTGGCAGGCAGATTCTCAACCACTGTGCCACCAGGGAAGCCCTTCACTGTAGTTTTGATTTGCAGTTCTCTGATAATTAGCAGTGTTGAACATCTTTTCACGTGCTTATTTGCCATCTGTAAATCTTCTTTGGAGAAATGTCTATTTAGGTCTTCTGTCCATTTTTTGATTGGGTTGTTTTTTTGTTTGTTTGTTTTGTTACTGAATTATTCTCCTTCATTTCTAAAGGACAGCTTTGCCAGGTATAGAATTTTTGGTTAACAGGTTTTTTTCTTTCAATATTTTGAATATATCATCCCATTCTCTCCTGGCCTGAAAAATTTCTGTTGAGAGATCCACCCTATAGTCTTACGGAGCTTCCCTGTTATGTAACTTCTCTTTTTTCTCTTGCTGCTTTTAGAATTCTTTCTTCGTCTTTGACTTTTGATGGTTTAATTACAGTGTGCCTTGGTGTAGCCCTATTTGGGTTCAACATATTTGGTTCCTTTGGGCCTCATGGATCTGGATATCCATTTCTTTCCCCAGGTTTGGTAAGTTTTCAGCCATTATTGCATTAAATATACTTTCTTACCCTTTCTATTTCTCTTCTCCTTCTGGAATTCCCACAATGCAGTTATTGTTTTGATTGTGTCCCTTAAGTCCCACATACCTTCTTCACTTTTTAAAATTCTTTTTTCTTTTGGTCCTGTGAAGGGATTTCAAATGTCCTATTTTCTAGAACATTGATTCTTTCTTCTGCATGGTTAAGTCTACTTTTGAAGCTCTCTATTGAATTCTTCAGTTCAGTCATTGTATTTTTCAGCTCTAGGATTTCTTGGTATCTTTGTTGAGGGTTTCTGTTACTTTGTTGAACTTCTTGTTTTGCTCATGCAATATTTTCCTAATTTCATTTAGTTGCCTGTGTGTTCTTGTAGTTTACTAAGCTACTTTAAGAGGACTATTCTGAATTCTTTATCTGACAGCTGGTAAATCTCCATTTCTTCAGGATCAGTTATCAAAGCTTTATTGGTTTCCTGTGGTGATGTCATTTTTACCTGATTTTTCATGGCCCATGATTCCGTATGTTGTTATCTCCTCACTTGAGTTAGCAGTTTCCTCTTCCAGACTTTATAGGTTCACTTTGGTTGAGACATTTCTTCACCAGTCAGTTCAGTTTGGGCTTCTGGATGTGTCTGCTGGTAATAAACAGGTGGGGTTTACCATCAGGGTTTATTTTTCTGTGGGGACACTGCCTGAGCTTTGGGGTTGGGAGATGGGGAAATGCCCCTGGCTGAGAACAGTTAGATAGGACTGCTGGCTTGGTTCCTTGCCCAAGCAAGGCTGTGAGATGGGTACTCTGGCCAGGCTTACTAGATGATTGAAACTAGGTACTATCTATACTCAGCAGTAGATGGCACTATGAAGTAGCTTTCTTGCCCTGATGGGGCAGCAGGACTGGCTCCAGGGGGTGCACAGCCTTTTGTTTGGGAACCTGAACCAGGCAAGACTGTGCACTGAATTCCTGGCCAGGTGGGGCTACTGCTTTTGCTCTGTAGATGGCGAAAGCCAGAGGCTGTGCTCTTTGTTCAAGTACCACTGTAAGCAGGGCTATTGGGTGGGTTACACAGGTTCCTGAGTGCTGTGGTTAGATTTCCTGGCTGAGTGGACCGAAGGCTGTATTCAGCAGTGGGTGGGGCTATAACTTAGTTCCCCTGCCCAGGCTAGTTCCAAGCAGCCTCACAATGGAACCACGTCAGACTTTCTGGTCTAGAGGGACTGGGAGCTACAATCATTATGCTGGCTATGACACAGCTCCCCTGCCCCTGTGGGGAAAGCCAGGTTGCAGGGCTGCAAAGCTCTTTATTTGAAGACTGAAGTCAGACAGATCTGTACCCCACTCAATTCCCTGGTCAAGGTGTGCTACTTTCTCGGCTCTGCAGATGAGCACAGCCGCCGGTTGGGGCTGTTACTTGTGTGCTACAGGTAGGTACCCATTCTGCCCAGATCTGAGCACTGGCTGTTGCAAGCCCCTCTCCCCTCTCCATCACAATCAGATTTCCAGTGGTCAAGCACTGCAGATCTACCCACAGTCCCTGTGGGGCAAGACCAGAGTGTAAGCTCCCAAGAAACAACCCAGAATGCTGGAGGAGCTGGGTGTCCAACCTGGGCTCTTTTTCCACGGCAGGAACTTTAGGCTCAGGGAGACCCCTCAGAGTGGTGCTGTGCTGCCTTGGGGAGGGGCAGTGTGGTCTGCATGTAACCACTCCTCTTACCCTTCTAATGAGGTCTGTCTTGGTCTGTGTTGCAGGGGGGTGCTTTAGCCTCTCTCCAGCCTTCTAGGATCCTCTCAGTGGAGTCTTGTCCATGAATGTTGTTAGTTGATCTCCTTATGAGGGGGAGTGAAGTCAGGAACAACCGATGTTGCCATCTTGGTAACATCACTCCTGAATATCTTCTTTGTTGAAGCATCTATTCAAATCTTTTGCTAATCTTGAGGTATGTATCCAAGCTCATTGTTTTGGTTTTTATTACATGTGAATATCCAAATGTTCCAGCACCATTTGTTGACAAGGCTATCCTTTCTCTATTTCATTTCCTTTGTACCTTTGTCAAAAATTGGTTGTTCATATATACGTGGATTCATTTCTGGACTTTTTACTCTGTTCACTGACCTATTTTCTGTCTTTAGGCCAATATCATGCTGTTTTGATTACTATATAGCTTTATAATAATTCTCCAGATCAAGTAATCGTAGCTTCTCCGACTTTATTTTTCTTTCTCATTTTGGCTATTTTAGGTTCTTTGCATTTACATTTAAATTTTAGAATCAGTTTGTCGATTTTTACCAAAAAAATCCTATTAAATTTTGATTGGGATTGTGTTGAATCTATAGATCAATTTAATCTCCTTCCCCTCTTTTGTTTTATACATAAAAGGTAGCCACCACAAACACAGTTCTGTACCTGCCTCTTCTCACGTCATAATGAATCATGGAGATCTTATTCTCTGATAGTCTCCATTACAGTTTCACTGTGTTCTGTTGTGGGGATGTACTTTACTTCATTTAACCAGTCCCTTGTGATGGATTTCTAGTTCATTGCCAGTGTTTTGCTATTTTGAATAGTACTGCAGTACAATAGTACATGTCATTTCCCTTGTGGGCAAATATAGCTGCAGGATAAATTTGAGAAATGTGATTGCTAGGTCAAAAGATATACACATTTAAAATTTTAACAGACGTCGCTAAGTTGCTAAGAGTTTCATCAATTTATATTCCTACCGGTAATATTATAAAATAGAGGGTTTGTTTGCCATAGTCTCAGTGTTGCATTGCCAACCTTTTTCTTTTTTGCCGAGTTGATAGGTGAACGTGGTCCACTGAAATCATTTTGGTTTGCCTTTATTACAGATAAGGTTAAACATCTTTGTGTGTAGGAGTCATTTGTATTTCTTTTTCTGTGATTTCTTTGTGTGCTTTGCCCATTTTTTTTCTGCTGGATCGTTGGAGTCTTTCAGATCCAAGGAAGTCTTTATTTATTAGGGAAATTAGCGCTTTGTCTCACGAGTTGCAAATGTATTTTTATCCACTTTACCATTTATTATTTTTTTTTAAGTCATTTATTTATTGGCGGTGTTGGGTCTTTGTTGCTGCGTGCGAGCTTTCTCTAGTTGTGGTGAGCGGGGGCTACTCTTCATTGTGGTGCGCGGGCTTCTTGTTGCAGTGGCTGCTCTTGTTGCAGAGCATGGGCTCTAGGCATGCGGGCTCAGTAGTTGTGGCTCTCAGGCTCTAGAGCGCAGGCTCAATAGTTGCGGCGCACAGGCTTAGTTGCTCCGCGGCACGTGAGATCTTCCTGGACCAGGGCTTGAACGCATGTCCCCTGCATTGGCAGGTGGATTCTTAAGCACTGTGTCACCAGGGAAGTCCCTACCATTTAGCTTTGTTTTTTTTTTTTGTTTTGTTTTTTGTAATAAGGAAGGCTTTTACATTTATGTATTTGAACTCATTAGCCTTTCCTTTGAAGCTTTGTGTTTTTAGCCACCCCCCCCCCCGCCCTTTTTTTTCCTGGCTGTGCTGTGCGGCATGTGGGATTTTAGTTCCCTCAGCAGGGATTGAACCAGGCCCTTGGCAGTGAAAGCACCGAGTCCTAACCACTGGACCGCCAGGTAATTCCCTAGTCTTAATTAGAAATGCTTTCTTTACTCCAAGTCTATATTTGAATTTTCTGATGTTTTTCCTCTAGTACTTTTATGAGTATTTTTACTTTCAAATCTTTTATTTATTAGAAGTTTATTCTACTACAGTGTAAGGTATTCAGTTCGTTTTCCTGTTGTTCCAACACCATTAATTAAAAAGCCTGTCTTTCCCCCACTGATTTTTTTGGCTGCATTGGGTCTTCGTAGCTGCGCACAGGCTTTCTCTAATTGTGGCGAGCAGGGGCTACTCTTCATGGCAGTGTGCGGGCTTCGCATTGCGGTGGCCTCTAGGTGCGCAGGCTTCAGTAGTTGTGGCTCGTGGGCTCTAGAGCACAGGCTCAGTAGTTGTGGCACACGGGCTTAGTTGCTCTGCAGCATGTGGGATCTTCCCGGATCAGGGCTCAAACTGTGTCTCCTGCATTGGCAGGCGGATTCTTAACCATTGCGCTACCAGGGAAGCACCACCCCCCACTGATCTTTGATACCACCTTTATGTGTAGTAAGTTTCCACATATGTTTGGGGCTATTTCTGGATCTTCTGATCTGTTCCATAGAATGTGTAATCAAGCATCAGAATCACACTGTTTAAATTAGTTTGTTTTTTTAAAAATAATTTTTATTTATTTATTTATTTACTTATTTATTTTTGGCTGTGTTGGGTCTTCATTGCTGCGCACGGACTTTCTCTAGTTGCGGCGAGCGGGGGCTACTCTTCGTTGCAGTGCGCGGGCTTCTCATTGCAGTGGCTTCTCTTGTTGCAGAGCATGGGCTCTAGGCTTGCAGGCTTCAGTAGTTGTGACACGTGGGCTCAGTATTTGTGGCTTACGGGCTCTAGAGCGCAGGCTCAGTAGTAGTGGCGCACGGGCTTAGCTGCTCTGCGGCATGTGGGATCTTCCTGGACCAGGGCTCGAACCCGTGTCCCCTGCACTGGCAGGCGGATTCTTAACCACTGCACCAACAGGGAAGTCCCTAAATTAGTTTTTAAATTATAATTTAATGTCTGGTAGCGGTAGTCTACCCTCATTGCTTTGTCTGTTAGTTTTCTGGCTCTTATTAATCTTTTCATACAAACTTTAGAATCAGTCTGTGTGTTAAAGAAAACTGTTGGCATTTTTATAGGGATCATATGCCATTTATATATTAGTGAGACTCAACTCTTTACGGTATTATGTCTTATCCAAGAACATGACATTCCTTTCATTTGCTTAACTATTCTTTTGAATTCACTACTGTTTTAAAGCTTTGTTCATAGAGGTCTTAGTTGTAAAGTTTATTCCTCAGTATTTTATCTTTTTTGTTGCAATTGTAAACATAGTCAACCCTTGAACAACACAGATTTGAACTACACAGGGCCACTTTATATGTGGATTTTTTTTTTCCAATAAATACTACAGTACTACACAATCCATGGTTAGTTGAATCCATGGATGTAGAACTGCAGATATGGTTGCCCAACTGTAAAGTTATATGCGGATTTTCAACTGTGCAGGGAGTCAGCCTCCCTAACCCCCACCTTGTTCGAGGGTCAACTGTACCATCTTTTCCCCATTATATCTTCTGTTTGTTTTTGGTATAAATGAAAGTTATCTTTATATTTGTTTTGTTCCCACTATCTTATTGAATTCTTACTATCATAGTTTTTTAGTTGACTCTACAGTGTTTTCCAAGAATACCACCATATTACCTTCAAAAGTAATAGATTTTTCCTTTCTCACAATTTTTATTTATCTAATTTATTATTATTTTTTTGTCTAGTTGTATTCAAATTATTCTCCCCCTTTAAACGTCTTCCTTTTTTGGATTTGCTGTTATTTCTTGCATTGTATCATTTAGAATTGTTTTCAGCCATAAGTAGCAGAAAACCTAACACAGCTTAAACAAGTAAGGATTTATTTTTCTCATATGGAAGTAGTCTGGAGGTACTACTAGCAGTTCATCTATGTCAGTAACCTAATTTTCTCTCTGCCATCTGTCAACCCAAGTTGATACATTAAAATTAACCATCACAATGGGTATGGGCTTTTCTTTTGTGGTAATGAAAATGTTTTGGAACTTGATAGATGTGGTGGTTACACAACATTGTTTTTTAATTTAATGTAATTTTTAAATTTTTATTGGAGTGTAGTTGCTTTACAGTGTTGTGTTAGTTTCTGCTGTACAGCAAAGTGAATCAGCTATACACATACATATATCCCCTTACACAATATTATGAGTGTACTAAATGCCCCTGAATTGTACACTTTAAAATGGTTAACTTTATGAACATGAATTTCACATCAACTGAAAAAATACTAGAAAAACTGATTTTCTTTTTATACAAAACAATAACAAAGGTAAAACCACCTTAGCCTTCAAGGTTGTAGTGCTTACTTGGATCAGTTTAAAGGTCTCCTCGCCATATAAATATGAAGAAGTAATGATGCCTCTGATAGATGCTGCCGATGGGCTAATTCACTGCCCATTCCCACTGTGATGGTTAATTTTATGTGTCAACTTGGGTAGGCTGTGGTGCCCAATTGTTTGGTCACACACAAATCTAGATGTTGCTATGAAGATGTTATTAACATTTCAATCAGTAGACTTTGAATAAAGCAGAATATTCTTTGTAATGTGGGTGGGTCTCATCTAATTAGTTGAAGGCCTTAAGATAAAAGTCTGAGGTCCCCCAAGGAAGAAGGAATTTGGCCTCCAGTCTGCAACATAAAAACTCTGCCTCAGTTTCAGGGCTTTGGACTCAAAACCACAACATCAACCCTTAATGGGATTTCAGCCTGCCAACCTCTTACTTTGCACATTTTAAACTTGCCAGCCCTCACAATGGTGTCAGCCAATTCCTTAAACACAAGTTAGTACTATTTCTCTGGAGAACCCTGACTAAATACACCCATTTAGCATTTGCTCCCTATACCCTCCTGCTCCCAGCCCCAGGCAGTCACCAATCAGCTGTCTCTATGGATTTACCTATTCTGGGTATTTCACATAAAAGGAATCATAAATATGTAACCTTTTGAATCTGGCTTCTTCTACTTAGCATGTTTTCAGGGTTCACCCACTATGTAGCATGTATTATCATTTCATCCCTTTCTAAATTTTTTAAAAATTTATTTTAATTGATATAATTGGCATGTAATATTCAAACATAATGAGTTGATATTTGTATATATTGTGAAATGATCACCACAGTAAGTCTAGTTAACATCCTTCACCATACATAGTTACAATTTTATTTTCTTGGGATGAGAACTTTTAAACCTTAGTCTCAGAACTTCCCCGGTGGTCCAGTGGTTAAGAGTCCATGCTCCCAATGCAGGGGGCATGGGTTCAATCCCTGGTGGGGGAACTAAGATCCTGCATGCCTCACGGACGAGATTAAGAGAGAGAAAGAGAGAAAAGAGAATTAAATTTAAAAAAAAGACTCTCTTAGCAACTTTCAATTGTACAATACAGTGTTACTAACTATAGTCACCATGCTGTACATTACATTCTCATGACTTATTTATTTTATAACTGGAAGTTTGTGTTTTTTAACCCCCTTGACCTATTTTTCCCACCTCCCAATCCGCCACCAGTTTTTTGTATCCATGAGCAAAGGATTTTTTTGGTTTTGTTTGTTTTTTTGTTTTTGTTTGTTTTTTATTGTTTTGTTTTTTAGATTCCACATATAAAGTGAGACCATATAGTATTTGTCTTTCTTTGGCTTATTTCACTTAGTATGCCCTCAAGGTCCATCCATGTTGTTGGAAATGATGAAATTTTATTTATTTTTTTCATGGCTGAATAATATACAACAGTTATATATATATTCCACATTTTCTTCGTCCTTTCATCCATTGATGGATGCTTAGTTTGTTTCCATATCTTGGCTATTGTAAATAATGCTGCTATGAACATGGGGGTGCAGATATCAGTTTGACACAGTATTTTCATTTACTTTGGATGAATACACAGACTTGCTGGATTGTGTGGTAGTTCTATTTTTATTTTTGAGGAACCTCTATAGTTTTCCATCGTGGCTGCACCAATTTATATTCCCACCAGCAGTGCACAAGTGATCATTTTCTCCACATCCTCGCCAATACTTGTTATTTGTTGTCTTTTTTGTGTGTGTGTCTTTTTGATAATAGCCATTCTAACAGGTGTGAGGTGATATCTCATTGTGGCTTTGACTTACATTTTCCTGATAATTAGTGATGTGAGTACCTTTTCATGTGCCTGTTGGCCATCTATATGTCTTCTTTGGAAAAATGTTTATTTTTTAGTTGTACTGTTTGTTTTTTTGCTGTTAAGTTGTATGCATTCTTTACATATTTTGTATATTAACCCCATATCAGAAAAATGATTTGCAAATATTTTCTCCCATTCAGTGATGTCCTTTGCTGTGCACCCTTTTTTTTTTTTTTTGACTGTGTGTGTGTGTGTGTGGCTTTTTTAGCATGTTGGCAGGAAGTTCAGATGTTGGGGATGTGTAGTAATCTATACTGGGCTGGCATTTAAGTTCTTCACCCACGAGAGATTTAAGTTTAGGCTGCACAGTATTTTGGCGTTTGACTTTTATTTTTTATTTATTTATTTATTTATTTTAAACATCTTTATTGAAGTATAATTGCTTCACAATGGTGTGTTAGTTTCTGCTTTATAACAAAGTGAATCAGCTACACATATACACACGTTCCCATATCTCCTCCCTCCCGCATCTCCCTCCCTCCCACCCTCCCCATCCCACCCCCCCAGGCGGTCACAAAGCACCGAGCTGATCTCCCTGTGCTATGTGGCTGCTTCCCACTAGCTATCTATTTTACATTTGGTAGTGTATATATATCCATGACACTCTATCACCCTGTCACATCTCGCCCCTCCCCCTCCCCCTATCCTCAAGTCCATTCTTTAGTAGGTCTGTGTCTTTATTCCCATCTTGCCACTAGGTTCTTCATGACCTTTTTTTTCCCTTAGATTTCATATATATCTGTTAGCATACTGTATTTGTTTTTCTCTTTCTGACTTACTTCACTCTGTATGACAGACTCTAACTCCATTCACCTCATTACAAATACCTCCATTTCATTTCTTTTTATGGCTGAGTAATATTCCATTGTATATATGTGCCACATCTTCTTTCTCCATTCATCCGATGATGGACACTTAGGTTGCTTCCATGTCCTGGCTATTGTAAATAGAGCTGCAATGAACATTTTGGTACATGACTCTTTTTGAACTATGGTTTTCTCAGGGTATATGCCCAGTAGTGGGATTGCTGGGTCGTATGGTAGTTCTATTTGTAGTTTTTTAAGGAACCTCCATACTGTTCTCCATAGTGGCTGTATCAATTTACATTCCCACCAACAGTGCAAGAGTGTTCCCTTTTCTCCACACCCTCTCCAGCATTTATTGTTTGTAGATTTTTTGATGATGGCCATTCTGACGGGTGTGAGGTGATACCTCATTGTAGTTTTGATTTGCATTTCTCTAATGATTAATGATGTTGAGCATTCTTTCATGTGTCTGTTGGCCATCTGTATATCTTCTTTGGAGAAATGTCTATTTAGTTCTTCTGCCCATTTTTGGATTGGGTTGTTTGTTTTTTTGCTATTGAGCTGCATGAGCTGCTTGTAAATCTTGGAGATTAATCCTTTGTCAGTTGCTTCATTTGCAAGTATTTTCTCCCATTCTGAGGGTTGTCTTTTGGTCTTGTTTACGGTTTCCTTTGCTGTGCAAAAGCTTTTAAGTTTCATTAGGTCCCATTTGTTTATTTTTGTTTTTATTTCCATTTCTCTAGGAGCTGGGTCAAAAAGGATCTTGCTGTGATTTATGTCATAGAGTGTTCTGCCTATGTTTTCCTCTAAGAGTTTGATAGTGTCTGGCTTTACACTTAGGTCTTTAATCCATTTTGAGTTTATTTTTGTGTATGGTGTCAGGGAGTGTTCTAATTTCATACTTTTACATGTACCTGTCCAATTTTCCCAGCACCACTTATTGAAGAGGCTGTCTTTTCTCCACTGTATATGCTTGCCTCCTTTATCAAAGATAAGGTTACCATATGTGCGTGGGTTTATCTCTGGGCTTTCTATCCTGTTCCATTGATCTATATTTCTGTTTTTGTGCCAGTACCAAACTGTCTTGATTACTGTAGCTTTGTAATATAGTCTGAAGTCAGGGAGCCTGATTCCTCCAGCTCCATTTTTCATTCTTAAGATTGCTTTGGCTATTCGGGGTCTTTTGTGTCTCCATACAAATTGTGAAATTTTTTGTTCTGGTTCTGTGAAAAATGCCAGTGGTAGTTTGATAGGGATTGCATTGAATCTGTAGATTGCTTTGGGTAGTAGAGTCATTTTCACAATGTTGATTCTTCCAATCCAAGAACATGGTATATCTCTCCATCTGTTTGTATCATCTTTAATTTCTTTCATCAGTGTCCTATAATTTTCTGCATACAGGTCTTTTGTCTCCTTAGGTAGGTTTATTCCTAGATATTTTATTCTTTTTGTTGCAATGGTAAACGGGAGTGTTTTCTTAATTTCACTTTCAGATTTTTCATCATTAGTATATAGGAATGCAAGAGATTTCTGTGCATTAATTTTGTATCCTGCTACTTTACCAAATTCATTGATTAGCTCTAGTAGTTTTCTGGTGGCAGTTTTAGGATTCTCTATGTATAGTATCATGTCATCTGCAAACAGTGACAGCTTTACTTCTTCTTTTCCAATTTGGATTCCTTTTATCTCTTTGTCTTCTCTGATTGCTGTGGCTAACACTTCCAAAACTATGTTGAATAATAGTGGTGAGAGTGGGCAACCTTGTCTTGTTCCTGATCTTAGTGGAAGTGGTTTCAGTTTTTCACCATTGAGGACAATGTTGGCTGTGGGTTTGTCATATATGGCCTTTATTATGTTGAGGAAAGTTCCCTCTGTGCCTCCTTTCTGCAGGGCTTTTATCATAAATGGGTGTTGAATTTTGTCAAAAGCTTTCTCTGCATTTATTGAGATGATCATATGGTTTTTCTCCTTCAATTTGTTAATATGTATCACGTTGATTGATTTGCGTATATTGAAGAATCCTTGCATTCCTGGAATAAACCCCACTTGATCATGGTGTATAATCCTTTTAATGTGCTGTTGGATTCTGTTTGCTAGTATTTGTTGAGGATTTTTGCATCTATGTTCATCAGTGATATTGGCCTGTAGTTTTCTTTCTTTGTGACATCTTTGTCTGGTTTTGGTATCAGGGTGATGGTGGCCTCGTAGAATGAGTTGGGGAGTGTTCCTCCCTCTGCAGTATTTTGGAAGAGTTTGAGAAGGATAGGTGTTAGCTCTTCTCTAAATGTTTGATAGAATTCGCCTGTGAAGCCATCTGGTCCTGGGCTTTTGTTTGTTGGAAGATTTTTAATCACAGTTTCAATTTCAGTGCTTGTGATTGGTCTGTTCATATTTTCTATTTCTTCCTGGTTCAGTCTCGGTAGGTTGTGCATTTCTAAGAATCTGTCCATTTCTTCCAGGTTGTCCATTTTATTGGCAAAGAGTTGCTTGTAGTAATCTCATGATCGTTTGTATTTCTGCAGTGTCAGTGGTTACTTCTCCTTTTTCATTTCTAATTCTATTGATTTGAGTCTTCTCCCTTTTTCTCTTGATGAGTCTGGCTAATGGTTTATCAATTTTGTTTATCTTCTCGAAGAACCAGCTTTTAGTTTCATTGATTTTTGCTATTGTTTCCTTCATTTCTTTTTCATTTATTTCTGATCTGATCTTTATGATTTCTTTCCTTCTGCTAGCTTTGGGGTTTTTTTGCTCTTCTTTCTCTAATTGCTTTAGGTGCAAGGTTAGGTTGTTTATTCGAGATGTTTCCTGTTTCTTGATGTAGGCTTGTATTGCTATAAACTTCCCTCTTAGCACTGCTTTTACTGCATCCCATAGGTTTTGGGTCGTCGTGTCTCCATTGTCATTTGTTTCTAGGTATTTTTTGATTTCCTCTTTGATTTCTTCAGTGATCACTTCGTTATTAAGTAGTGTATTGTGTAGCCTCCATGTGTTTGTATTTTTTACGGATCTTTTCCTGTAATTGATATCTAGTCTCATAGCGTTGTGGTCGGAAAAGATACTTGATACGATTTCAATTTTCTTAAATTTACCAAGGCTTGATTTGTGACCCAAGATATGATCTATCCTGGAGAATGTTCCATGAGCACTTGAGAAAAATGTATATTCTGTTGTTTTTGGATGGAATGTCCTATAAATATCAATTAAGTCCATCTTGTTTAATGTATCATTTAAAGCTTGTGTTTCCTTATTTATTTTCATTTTGGATGATCTGTCCATTGGTGAAAGTGGGGTGTTAAAGTCCCCTACTATGATTGTGTTACTGTCGATTTCCCCTTTTATGGCTGTTAGTATTTGCCTTATGTATTGAGGTGCTCCTATGTTGGGTGCATAAATATTTACAATTGTTATACCTTCCTCTTGGATCGATCCCTTGATCATTATATAGTGTCCTTCTTTGTCTCTTGTAATAGTCTTTATTTTAAAGTCTATTTTGTCTGATATGAGAATTGCTACTCCAGCTTTCTTTTGATTTCCATTTGCATGGAATATCTTTTTCCATCCCCTCACTTTCAGTCTGTATGTGTCCCTAGGTCTGAAGTGGGTCTCTTGTAGACAGCATATATATGGGTCTTACTTTTGTATCCATTCAGCCAGTCTGTGTCTTTTGGTGGGAGCATTTAATCCATTTACATTTAAGGTAATTATCGATATGTATGTTTCTATTCCCATTTTCTTAAATATTTTGGGTTTGTTATTGTAGGTGTTTTCCTTCTCTTGTGTTTCTTGCCTAGAGAAGTTCCTTTTACATTTGTTGTAAAGCTGGTTTGGTGGTGCTGAACTCTTTCAGCTTTTGCTTGTCTGTAAAGGTTTTAATTTCTCCATCAAATCTGAATGAGATCCTTGCTGGGTAGAGTAACCTTGGTTGTAGGTTTTTCTCCTTCATGACTTTGAGTATATCCTGCCACTCCCTTCTGGCTTGCAGAGTTTCTGCTGAAAGATCAGCTGTTAACCTTATGGGGATTCCCTTGTGTGTTATTTGTTGTTTTTCCCTTGCTGCTTTTAATATGTTTTCTTTATATTTAATTTTTGATAGTTTGATTAATATGTGTCTTGGTGTGTTTCTCCTTGGATTTATCCTGTATGGGACCCTCTGTGCTTCCAGGACTTGATTAACTATTTCCTTTCCCATATTAGGGAAGTTTTCAACTATAATCTCTTCAAATATTTTCTCAGTCCCTTTCTTTTTCTCTTCTTCTTCTGGGACCCCTGTAATTCGAATGTTGGTGCGTTTAATGTCCCAGAGGTCTCTGAGACTATCCTCAGTTCTTTTCATTCTTTTTTCTTTATTCTGTTCCGCAGCAGTGAATTCCACCATTCTGTCTTCCAGGTCACTTATCCGTTCTTCTGTCTCAGTTATTCTGCTATTGATCCCGTCTAGAGTATTTTTAATTTCATTTATTGTGTTTTTCATCGTTGCTTGGTTCCTCTTTAGTTCTTCTACATCCTTGTTAAATGTTTCTTGCATTTTGTCTATTCTATTTCCAAGATTTTGGATCATCTTTACTATCATTATTCTGAATTCTTTTTCAGGTAGACTGCCTATTTCCTCTTCATTTGTTAGGTCTGGTGTGTTTTGACCCTGCTTCTTCACCTGCTGTGTGTTTTTTTGTCTTCTCATTTTGCTTATCTTACTGTGTTTGGGGTCTCCTTTTCACACGCTGCAGGTTCGTAGTTCCCGTTGTTTTTGGTATCTGTCCCCCGTGGGTAAGGTTGGTTCAGTGGGTTGTGTAGGCTTCCTGGTGGAGGGGACTAGTGCCTGTGTTGTGGTGGATGAGGTTGGATCTTGTCTTTCTGGTGGGCACGTCCACGTCTGGTGGTGTGTTTTGGGGTGTCTGTGGCCTTATTATGATTTTAGGCAGCCTCTCTGCTAATGGATGGGGCTGTGTTCCTGTCCTGCTAGTTGTTTGGCATAGGGTGTCCAGCACTGTAGCTTGCTGGTCGTTGAGTGAAGCTGGGTCTTGATGTTGAGATGGAGATCTCTGAGAGATTTTCGCCGTTTGGTATTACGTGGAGCTGGGAGGTCTCTTGTGGACCAGTGTCCTGAAGTTAGCTCTCCCACCTCAGAGGCACAGCCCTGATGCCTGGCTGGAGCACCAAGAGCCTTTCATCCACACGGCTCAGAATAAAAGGGAGAAAAAAATAGAAAGAAAGAAAGAGGAAAAAAATAAAATAAAATAAAGCTATTATAATAAAAAATAAGAAAAAAATTATTAAGAATAAATGTATTCAGAAAAAACATTTTTTTAATTTTTAAAAATAGATTTATTAATTTTTATAGTAAAAAAAATTAAGAAAAAAATTTATTAAGAAAAAAAATTTTTTAAATAAAAAATATGAAAAAACTTATTAAACTTTTTTTTAATTTCTAATAGAAAATAAGGAAAAAATTATTAAGAAAAAAAATTTTTTTAAGTAAAAAAGAAAAACAAAACAAAACAAAAAACAAAAAGAAAAAACACGGACAGACTTAACCCTAGGACTAATGGTGAAAGCAAAGCTATACAGATAAAATCTCACCCAGAAACTCACAAAAAAAGGAAAAGGGGAAAAATTAATATATCTTGCTCCCAAAGTCCACCTCTTGAATTTGGGATGATTCATTGTCTATTCAGGTATTCAACAGATGCAGGCACATCAAGTTGTTTGTGGAGCTTTAATCCACTGCTTCTGAGGCTGCTGGGAGAGATTTCCCTTTCTCTTCTTTGTTCGTACAGCTCCCGGGGTTCAGCTTTGGATTTGGACCCGCCTCTGCATGTAGGTAGCCTGAGGGTGTCTGTTCCCCGCCCAGACAGAACGGGGTTAAAGGAGCAGCTGCTTCGGGGGCTCTGGCTCACTCAGGACGGGGGGAGGGAGGGGCACGGATGCAGGACGAGCCCGTGGCGGCAGAGGCCGGCGTGACGTTGCAGCAGCCTGAGGTGCGTTCTCCCGGCGAAGTTGTCCCTGGATCACAGGACCCTGGCAGTGGTGGGCTGCACAGGCTCCCGGGAGGGGCGGTGTGGAGAGTGACCTGTGCTCGCGCACAGGCTTCTTGGTGGCGGCAGCAGCAGCCTTAGCGTCTTCCGCCCGTCTCTGGGGTCCGCGCTGATAACCGCGGCTCGCGCCCGTCTCTGGGGTCCGCGCTGTTAGCCGCGGCTCACGCCCGCCTCTGGGGTCCGCGCTGATAGCCGCGGCTCACGCCCGCCTCTGGGGTCCGCGCTGATAGCCGCGGCTCGCGCCCGTCTCTGGAGTTCGTTTAGGCAGCACTCTGAATCCCCTCTCCTTGCGCGCCGCGAAACAAAGAGTCAAGAAAAAGTCTCTTGCCTCTTCGGCAGCTGCAGACTTTTTCCTGGACTCCCTCTCGGCTAGCACCGAAGCCCGAGCCTCAGCTCCCAGACCCCGCCTGCCCCGGCAGCTGAGCAGACAAGCCTCTCGGGCTGGTGAGCACTGCTCGGCGCCGAGCCTCTGTGCGGGAATCTCTCCGTTTTTCCCTCTGCGCTCCTGTTGCTGTGGGATCTGCACTGATAGCTGCGGCTTGCACCCGCCTCTGCGGTCCGCGCTGATAGCCGTGGCTCACGCCCGTCTCTGGAGCTCGTTTAGGCGGCGCTCTGAATCCCCTCTCCTTGCGTGCCACGAAACAAAGAGGCAAGAAAAAGTCTCTTGCCTCTTCGGCAGCCGCAGACTTTTTCCCGGACTCCCTCCCGGCTAGCACCGAAGCCCGAGCCTCAGCTCCCAGCCCCGCCCGCCCCGGCGGGTGAGCAGAAAAGTCTCTCGGGCTGGTGAGTGCTGCTCGGCGCCGAGCCTCTGTGCGGGAATCTCTCCACTTTGCCCTCCGCACCCCTGTAGCTGTGCTCTCCTCCGTGGCTCCGAAGCTTCCCCCCTCTGCCACCAGCAGTCTCGCCCGCAAAGGGGCTTCCTAGTGTGTGGAAACCTTTCCTCCTTCACAGCTCCCTCCCACTGGTGCAGGTCCTGTCCCTATTCTTTTGTCTCTGTTATTTCTTTTTTCTTTCGCCCTACCCAAGTACGTGGGGAGTTTCTTGCCTTTTGGGAGGTCTGACGTCTTCTGCCAGCGTTCAGTGGGTGTTCTGTAGGAGCAGTTCCACGTGTAGATGTATTTCTACTGTATCTGTGGGAAGGAAGGTGATCTCCGCGTCTTACTCTTCCGCCATCTTGCCCCTCTATGCCACACCTTTTTAATTTGACATAGTCCCACTTGTTTATTTCTGCTTTTATTGCCTTTGCTTTTCATGTCAAATGCAAAAAAAATTATCACCAAGACTGATATCAAGGAACTTACCACTTACGTGTTCTAGGAGTTTTATGGTTTCAGGTCTTATGTGCAAACATTTGGTCCATTTTGAGTTAATTTTTGTGTATGGTGTAAGAGAGTGGTCCAGTTTCATTCTTCTGCACGCAGCCCCATTTATTGAAGCAACTGTCCTTTCCGCATTGTATATTCGTGGCTCATTTGTTGTAAATTAATTGACCATATATGCATGGGTTTATTTCTGGGCTCTCTATTCTGTTCCATTGATTGATGTGTCTCTTTTATGCCAATACCATACTGTTTTGATTACTATAACTTGTAATATTGTTTGAAATAAGGGAGTGTGATGAGTCCAGATTTGTTCTTCTTTCTCAAGATGGCTTTGGCTACTCAGAGTCTTTTGTGGGTCTTTACAAATTTTAGGATTGTTTATTCTATTTCTTTGAAAAATGCTATTGGAATTCTTTTGTGGGTCTTTACAAATTTTAGGATTGTTTATTGTATTTCTGTGAAAATGCTATTGGAATTTTGATAGGGATTGCATTGAATCTGTAGGTTGCTTTTGGTAGTACTGACATTTTTAAAACATTAATTTTTGCAGTACATGAGCTTGGAATATCTATGCATTTATTTGTGTCATCTTCAGTTTCTTTCATCAGTGTCTTAGAGTTTTCATTATACAGGTCTTTCACCTCCTTTTTTTTTTTTTTTTTTTGCTATTGTGTTATTAGTGTATAGAAATCCAATAGGTTTTTATATATAATTGACCCTTGAACATCATGGGGTTTGGGGCACTGACCCCCCTCCCCCCCACACACACACAGTCAAAAATCTGCATATAACTTTATAGCTGGCCCTCCGCATCCACAGATTCAACCACCAAGATTGTGTGGTACTGTACTTTGTATTTATTGAAAAAAAGTAACGTGTAAGTGGATCCATGCAGTTCAAACCTCTGTTGTTCAAGTGTCAACTGTATTGATATTGTATGCTGCAACTGTACTGTTTTATTAGTTTTAACAGTTTTTTGGCGGAGTCTAGAGTTTTCTATATATAATATCACGTCATTGGCAAATACTGAGTTTCACTTCTTTCTTTCTGATTTGGATGCCTTTTCTTTTTCTTACCTGATTACTCTGGCTAGGACTTCCAAATCTATGTTTAATAAAAGTGGTAAGAGTAGCATCCTTAGCTTGTTCCTGATATTAGAAGAAAAAAGCTTTCAGCTTTTCACCATTGAGTATGTTAGTTGTGGGCTTATCATATATGGCCCTTATTATGTTGAGGTGTGTATACCTCAACATAATACCTCTAAACCCACTATACCCAGTTTTTATCATAAATGGATGTTGAATTTTGTCAGGTGCTTTTTCTGCATCTATTGAGATGATCATATGATTTTCATCCTTCATTTTGTTACTGTATTGTATCACAGTGATTGATTTGTGGATGTTGAACCATCCTTGCATCCCTAGAATAAATCCCACTTGATCATGGTGCATGATCCTTTACATGTATTGTTGAATTCTGTTTTTCTTGGGAGGTTTTTAATTACTAATTCAATCTCCTTACTAGTATTTGGTCTGTTCAGGTTTTCTGTTTCTTCATGATTCATCCTGTTAGGTTATATGTTTCTAGGACATTTTCCATTTCTTCCGGGTTGTCCAATTTGTTGATGTATAATTGTTCATAGCAATCTCTTAGGATCCTTTGTATTTCTATGGTATCAGTTGTAATTTCTCCTCTTTCATTTCTGATTTTATTTATTTGAGCGCTCTCTCTCTGGTGAGTTTCACTAACAGTTTGTCAATTTTGTTATCTTTTTGAAAAACCAGTTCTTAGTTTCATTGATCTTTCCTAAAAATCTTTTTTTTTTTTTGTCTTTATAGCAGTTATTTCCATTCTGTTCATTGTTATTTTTTTCCTTCTACTAACTTTGGGCTTTATTCTTCTTTTTCTAGTTCCTTGAGGTTGTGTAAAATCCTTGGGATTTTTCTTGTTTCTTGAAGTAGGCATTTATTGCTATGAATTTCCCTCTTCAAACTGCTTTTGGCACATCTTACGGGTTTTGGTGTGTTGTATTCCATTTTCATTTGCTTCAAGGTATTTTAAAATTTCTCTTTTGATTACTTCTTTGACTCATTGGTTGTTCAGTAGTATGTTATTTAATATTCATATATTTGTGATTTTTCCAGTTTTCTTCTTGTGATTGATTTCTAGTTTTATACCGTTGTGGTCAGAAAAGATGCTTGGTATGACTTCGGTCTTAAATTTATTAAGACTTGTTTTGTGTCCTTACAAATGATCTACCCTGGAGAATGTTTCATGTGCACTTGAGAAGAATGTGTATTCTGTTACTTTTGGATGGAATGTTCTGTATATATCTGTTATGTCCATTTGCTTTAATATGTTTAAAACCAGTGTTTCCTTATTGATTTTCTGTCTGGATGATCTATCCATTCATGAAACTGCGGTATTAAAGTCACCTACTGTTATTGTATTGCTTTTTATTTGTCTCATCAGGTCTGTTGATATTTGCTTTATACATTTAGGTGCTCTTATGTTGCGTTCATATATATTTACAGATGTTATATTCTCTTGTTAGATTGACCCCATTGTACCTATGTAATGATCTTCTTTATCTCTTATTACAGACTGTTTTAAACTCTATATTATCTGATATAAGTATAGCCACCCCAGCTTATTTTGGTTTTCATTTGCATGGAATATATTTTTCCTATCCTTTCACTTTCAGTCTGTGTGCCTTTACATCTGAAGTGAGTCTCTTGTAGGCAGCATAGATGGGTCCTTTTTTTTTTTTTTTTAATCCATTCAGCCACTCTATGTCTTTTGATTGGAGAATTTAGTTCTTTTACATTTAAAGTAATTATTGATAGGCATATACTTATTGCCATCTTGTTACTTGTTTCTTGGCTGTTTTATTGTTCTTCTGTTCCTTTCTTCTCTTGCTTCCTTTCTGATTTGATGCTTTCCTGTAGTGGTATGCTTAGATTCCTTTATCTCTATCTTTTGTGTATCTACTATGGTTTTTTTTCTGTGGCTTACATATAACAACTTATATTTATAGCAGTTTAAGTTGCTAACAACTTAAAAGTTCGAATGCATCCTACAGCTCTCTATTTTTATTTTCTGCTTCCCCTTGTTTTATGTCTTTGATGTCACAATTTACATCTTTTTATTTTGTGTATCCCTTAGCAAATTATTATAGTTATATTTTTTACTACTTTTGTCCTTTAACTTTCATACTAGCTTTATAAGTGATTAATGTACCACCTTTATAACATTAGATTATTCTGAATTTTACTATATATTTACCTTTACCAGTGAGACTTTCATGTTTTCCTGTTACTGATTAGCACCGTTTCCTTTCAGCTTATAGAAGTCCTTTTAACATTTCTTGTAAGGCTGGTCTAGTGTTGATGAACTCCTTTAGTTTTTGCTTGTCTGGAAAACTCTTTATCTCTTCAGTTCTGAATGACAACTTTGCTAGATACAGTATTCTTGGTTCGAAGTTTTTTTCTTTAATCACTTCGAATATATCATGCCACTCCCTATTGCCTGCAGAACTTCTGCTCAAAAATCTGATGATAGTCTTAGGGGGGATTCTTTGTACATAAAAAGTTGTTTTCCTCTTGATGCTTTTAAGATTCTCTCCTTGTCTTTAACTTTTGACATTTTAATTATAATATGTCTTGGTGTGGGTCTCTTTGGGTTCTTATTTGGAACTATCTGTTCCTCTTGCACCTAGGTGTCTGTTTCCTTCCCCAGGTTAGGGACGTTTTCAGCTGTTATTTCTTCAAATGAGTCTTCTCCTTTCTTCTATTTCTGTGACCCCTTTAATGCAAATGTTGGTCCATTTGATGTTGTCCCATAAGTCCTTTAAACTATCTTCACTTTTTTTCATTTTTCTTTTTGTTTCTCTGATTAGGTGAAGTCCACTGCCCACTTGTCCTTTCTTCTGCTTCGTCTAGTTTATTGTTGAACCCCAGTAGTGTACTTTCCAGTTTGATCATTGTTTCTTCAGCTCTGTGACTTTTTTTTTAATTGGAGTATAGTTGATTTACAATGTTGTGTTAGTTTCTTCTGTACAGCAAAGTGAATCAGTTATACACATACATATATCCACTCTTTTTTAGATTTCCTTCCCATTTAGGTCACCACAGAGCACTGAGTAAAGTTCCCTGTGCTATACAGTAGGTTCTCATTAGTTATCTGTTTTCTTTATAGTAGTGTCTGTATGTCAATCCCAGTCTCCCAGTTCATCCCATCCCCCAACCACCAGCTCTGTGACTTCTATTTGATACTTTCTTATACCTTCTATCTCTTTGTCAGAGATTTCACTGTGTTCATCCATTCCCTTCCTGAGCTTGGTAAGCATCTTTATGATCTTTGTTTTGAACTCTTTATGAGATAAATTACTTATCTGTATTACATTAATTAAGTCTTTCTGAGGTTTTATCTTATTTCATTAGGAACATATTCCTCTATTTCTTCATTTTCCTTGACTCTCTGTGTTGGTGTCTCTGCGGAGGTAAAATAGCCACCTCTCCTTAATCTTGAGGGGGTGGCCTCATGTAGGAGATATGAACTTTGTCATCCAACCCTGCCCTAGCTCTTGGTTGTCTCTCAAACCTTTGTGATTGTCCAAGCTGCCCATTTTAATTTTAGAGGCTCTCAGTTGTTGAGCGTGTGCAAGACCTGTCAGTATCCTATAGAGGAGGATCTCAGTTAGCAGGCTTATTGGAAGCTAGACTCTCAGGTAGCAGTATATACAAATATATACAGTACTGAAGGACTGCAAGCATAAGCCCTGCTGGCTGCAAAAGCTGGATACCCTAGAAGTGTCCCCCTGGGTATCAGTCACAAAAATTAGGGCTCCAGACAACTGTACAAACTGCTGTCTGGGAGATACTGGTCGGCAGATGGAGAGCACAAAAATGGTGTCCTCCAGCTTTTGTCCAAGGAGAGCATCTCAGTAGGTCCCTACATCCAACCAGAAGCCTGCCCCTCAGGCCAAAGCTCCAGGACGAGCAAATATTCCTTTATCACAGAAAGACTGGGGTTTGTTTCAGTCTGCCGTCTCACTGTGCCCTGGGGGTGGTAGCAGGCCAAGAACTGTCTCCCCATTTATTATAACACCATGGGACCCAGGAGCACAAGCCTTGCTGGCCCCCAGAGGCAGGTGATTAAGGGGCATCCCCTAGGCGGCAGCCACAAAAACCGAGGCAGCAGATGTAAAATCTGGGACCAGACACATGTATGAGCTCCTCCGTGGGAGATAGTAGTGCTCTGATGGCAGTGGGGTGAAAGCGCAAAGAGAGTGCTCACCCTCTGAGGTTGCTGGAGAGCATTACAGTAGACACTTAGATGTGTGCTTCCTTGGAAGTCTCTGCTCCTCAGGCCACAGTTATGCAGATAAGTTAGTGGGCCTCTCATAGTAAGACTCCTGGACTGTTGCCTCTTGCTGTGCCCTGGAGATGGCAGCCAGTTAAGAACTCTTTCGCTGTTGGTTACACTCCTGCTGGACCCATGAGCATAAGCCCCACTGGCCGCCAGAGCCAGGCAATCAGGGGTGTCCCCTGAGTTGTAGCCACAAAAACCAGGGTACCAGACATAAAAAAAGGATACCAGATGCATGTAAAAGCTCCCCTCTGGGAGATACTGGTGCTCTAGATTGCAGCATAGGGAAGGCATAAAGATGGTGCCGACTGGGGGAAAAAAAGAACGTAGATTAAAATACTAAAAAGATGGTGCCCTGCCGGCAGGAGTGAGACAAAGATGGCGTCCACCAGCCTTTGTCCTTGGAGGGTACCCCAGCAGGCATGTGTGTTAAATCTGATCTCTGCTCCTCGGACCAACACTCTAAGGTAAGCAATAAAGCTTCTTACATAAAGTCTGGGTGCACTTCAGTTGGGTCCTTCTGTGCTGGGCCCTGGTGCAGGTGGGTCTGAGAGCATGAGCCTTTTTTTTTTTTTTTAAATATAAATTTATTTATTTATTTTTTGGCTGCGTTGGGTCTTCGTTGCTGTGTGCGGGCTCTGTCTAGTTGTGGCGAGCGGAGGCTACTCTTTGTTGCGGTGTGCGGGCTTCTCATTGTGGTGGCTTCTCTTTGTTGTGGAGCACAGGCCTCTAGGCACGCAGCCTGCAGTAGTTGTGGCTTGCGGGCTCTAGAGCGCAGGCTCAGTAGTTGTGGCACACTGGCTTAGTTGCTCCGTGGCATGTGGGATCTTCCTGGACCAGGGCTCAAACCCGTGTCCCCTGCATTGGCAGGCAGATTCTTAGCCATTGCGCCACCAGGGACGTCCCATGCACCAGAAGTTTTATTACAGCTATAACTTAGCAGCAGATTCTGACAAGACTTTTAGAAGCTGTCTTAAAATTTTCCTAAGCTTCATTCACATCACATGAAGGCAGCAACTGTTAAAACATATTTAGATTCCATTAGGGTACGTTTTGCTGTCACACTGGAGTCTCTTAAGAACCATTTTATCCCCATCAGATGCCTTTACTGAACAGTTTCTGGTACTGAACATCAGTAAGAACCTTTAAGGTGGTGCTCTTTGGTTAAAAACATTTATTCCTCCACCAATTTAAATACAGTAGTATATCCTAAGGAAAAAATGGACCTTAATATTTTTTAAGGGACCATCTCCCAGGTCTGCTCAGGTTTTCTCATACCATTTCTATTGCAGAGGCTAATAGTCTGTCCTGTCTCCTCCCACCCATTTCTAACGGGTTGCCCTGATGTAGATATGGAATTCCACTCTGGAAGCAGGCTGTCCATTTTAAAATAGCAAAGAGCAGGGTCCTGATTTCCTACCTTACAGAACACCGCTAGACTGATACTCTCTCTTCACCTGCTACTAATTATGCCTCCCAGAAAAGTCCCCCATCTCTGTCCTCCTGCAAAGAACCTCCTCGTCTGTCACATTTCCCTAATGGGGTCACAGCTTTCCTTACTGTCCAGGAACTGACTACCTGTCCTGCAGCTAGCTCATCAGACTCGGCCCTCCTCCAGCCTCAGGCATCCCTCCTTGTCCTTACCTGCTCTCCTGCCCTTCAATAGCCTAATTCCCCTTTGCTCATTTTTCTACTCACTTCCCAGCCCCTACTTTTGGTCAGGGCTTACCTTTGCTTTTATTCTGGCTCCAAAGAGTTGAGGTCACTTGGAAAAGTTGTTCCCTAATATCCTAAGATGCACCCTCCCGGGATACAGTTGGTCTTGCCCACTATAAATCCATACTCTCTGCCTCTGTAGTCGGATCCTTTTCTCAGCCACTTTGACCCTAACACTTAGTACCCTGCCAGTAACTTACTTCTTACCACCTATGTTCCTTTAAAAACCAGGCAGGCCTAGATTCTTCCATCATCTGCCCCAGTCTAAAATAAAGAACCCAACTTAAAAAATATTTTAAAAGATTGTACTTCCAAAGATTTTACTAAAGCATTTATTTTTTAAACAAAAATATACATTAATCTCAGATTTACAGAATATAGAAATAATTTATCCAAAGCAATTTGCATTTTAAAATTGTTAATATTGCACCCAACCATGTAAGTCTTTGACACATTTGCATTGTCGACCTTTCCCACAATTCGCAAAACGGGAGAGAAATCTGAAACTGACAGAATTACACAAAAAAACTTACAATTTTTAAATTTACAAGATAAAAGTTGTAAACTTCCGGAAATTTACTTCTGTAGACTAAAGAGCTATATTCTTTTCATATCTAGACAATGAACTATATACATGCTGTGATTTCCTCATAAGGAACTCAAAGGAACAGATATTGTGAACATTCACAACCTAATGGTAAAGAACAGAATTATTGAAGACACTTCTCTGTCTTCACTGAAATATGGAAACTAGTGTGTGAAACATAGAGTGAGAATAGCCCCTGGATAAATAACTTTTACCTCTTTGAGGATAGTTTCCATAATTGCCTAAAGTTATCTTCAGTTTTAAAATGATACACTGTTTGTTAGTCTTAGAAATATGGCTACCAACAGCCTTTTCTCTCAAGACACAAGACAAGTAGCAAAGAGTGAGGTCTCTGTTCAGGTCCCTTATAAAATACTTTACATATAGGCAGGCACAAAAGTTTGCTTTTCAAAAGAAAGCTCTGCAAAATATGCTGCAATTTATCACTGATACCCTCAGTTTTTAAAAGCTTTTTTTTAAAAAGCCCATAAATATTTAAATGTATCTTTTTTTTTTAATGACAGTAGAAAATAAACGCACTTGATACTACAGGAAGTGTCTGAAATAATATATATTGGTAAGAGTAAATGTATGTAATGTGCTCTTTTAACCTGGTAGTAAACCGAAACAGATCAAAACCTTGTACTTATGAAATGTGAAGTAATTTTCGTTGATTGAGCTGAATTAGTAAACCAATATGAGAACATGAAACCAAGCAGCCTCATTATCAACTCTGAAAAAGTCATCAGACCACTTAGCTTCTAGGGGATGAACATTCATGAATCTTTCGTCATTACCATTGTAAATAAAAGATCTTTGTTAGTAAGGTGGACTCCAGGAAAAAAGGAGCCTCTGGGAAATTTGTGCTGAAGATCCCAGACAGGAAAATCTAATTGTAATTTTATAGTACAATACCATTTGAACTGAAATAAGACATTTTCTAATTCTCTTGTCCTAGATTGAGATGGGGTTAAAAACGTTCACTTTGAATCAAAACAAAACATCAACAGTTGAATAATATGACTTTTCAAAAGGTCTCCTTGGCTTTGCTATTGCAGTAGTCCAACCCAAGTATTGTAGCTTTTTAAAAAGGTTATTGCCTTCAACATCCTCGTGACAAATTGTTTTGTTTCCAAAAAGTCGAGTCTCATAAAAAAAGAAAAAAAAAGAAGACATTTACTTTGTGTGATTGTTTTGCTACAGGTCACCTGAAGCAAATGCCTCAGCTCTCCATGGTCCTCCTGTATTCTGCCGTCCCATCGGCGATGACGGCATCCAGGGGATAGCGCTTCTTGCGGATGCTGCGCCCGGAGGAGATGAGGTCGGCGTAGCCACGCTGGTGGGAGAAAGCGTAGGCCGAGCGCCGCCTGGACACGCCCCGGCGGAACACATTCTGCCGCCGCTTCCACTGCTCTTCGGCTTTTAACTGCTTTCGGTGCTTCTGAATCTACGGAAGCGAGAGAGATGGGGTAAGGTTAAAAAGAACTGGCTGCACACCTGCCTCATTGGGGGGCGGGTGTAACCATTCTCGCTTTAAAGTGGAGGAAACAGAGGGAGGCAGGTTACTTGACGTTTCTAAGCCCTCAGAGCTAGAAAACGGGGTGCCAGGATTCCCACTCCTAAACTAGTGCTCTTTCCATTTCATAAATCAGACTGGTACAGGTTTAGAAATGACTGTTAGCCTCCTTCCGGGTTGTTACCGCACACCCTTGTCAGTGTAGGAGGGAGAGCTGGAGGATAGTGAAGGTTGCCTACCTAGCAGCTGTTCTCTCCTCCTTTCTGATGGAAATGGAGTTTACTCAGGTACCATCCTCCTCCTTACAGCCACGTTCCTCCATGTGGACGCCACCCCCAGGGGTAGGACTGACTGACTTCCCTTGCTCTCTACTAGTCCAGGAATGGGCCTGTGATCTAATTCTGGCTAATGAGACCTGAGGAAAGTGTGCTGGGCCCTTCCATAAAAAGTTCCCAGGCTCCTAAGGGAAAGCAACAGCATAATCAGTCTTTAATCTTCCCCTGGATATTGACATGTCAGGATGCAATGCCGGGAACTGCTGTAGCCATCTTTCAGCAGAGGGGGGAGATGGAAAAAATCCCAGTTCTTTTTTGATAACATCAAGTTGCCCATCAGCTGAGCCTGAAACCTAATTATTATGTGAGTGGAGGTGATACATCATCATTGAACCATTTTGAGCCATATCTTCCTGTTACTTGTAGCTCAAAGGATCCTGCTACAAGAGGATTTTTCATTTTCCTTTAAATGAAGAAAAACCCCAACCTGTATGCAGGGCAAAATATTAATAGTATAATTGCTAAATTGAGAGGATAGATATATGGGGATTCATTATACTATTTTCCTTTTGATATTTGGTAATTTTTGTAATAAAAAGCAAGCAAACAAAAATACCAATCCCAAAGGACTTATTTGCAAGGGGGAGTTAAAAAAAAAGAGGAGTAGTCCTAAAAAACGTTCAGACCAAACTTCCCAAGAGCTTAGAATTTTGCAGGAAAGCTGTTTTGGAGAAATGCTTTGATTTCTGTGAGAGGCACTCAAGAGTCAGGAGAAGACTGTTTTTTCTATACCTTATCACTTTCTGATGGCCAAATGGTCATTGACAAGAAACGTATGGCAACAACAGGCAGCAAGCACACAGCAACAGTCAAGATGATGGTCAACCAAATATATGGCTGTCTCAGAGCATTTGAAGCTGTGCCTGGAAAAAGCACAGAGAATGAATCACAATGGTTTTCATCCCAAGGGGGGCATAGCTAATACTCTACAGTCCACAAATGGATTCCCTGTGGTGGAAATGGATTCCCTGAGCTTTTACAGCCAGATTGCCCTCCCGAAAACATCCCACCACTGCTCAAGGAATGAACATTTTAAAACCAGACTAAGGAAAGCAGAATTAGGCACGTAAATTTTTTGGAACAAGGCAAATGTATATAAGTGAACAAATAAATAGTGAAAAAAGAAAGTACATTTGTTGACATTGCATTAATTAAAAATGGAAAAGTAGGCAATTTATACTTTTGGATTTTTTCAGGAACTTAAAAAAGCACTTCCAATTTCTAGTTTTGGTTTGAAACGCCACATATTAACAATGGGCACTGCCATTTGTGGGATAAGCCTTATGCTGGGTGTTTTAGGTCATGCCATTTAATCATTTCTGAGAGATGAGTATTGCCCTCTATCACATGAAGAAACTGAGTTGTGGAGAGTAAAAAAATTTGCCCAAGGTAACAGAACTATAGCTATGGCAACTCCTGAATTAAAACCCATGTCCATCTGAGTAGAGCTAGGCTTTTACCACTGAATTTGGCTACTAGTTTTTATGTCAGAGGAAGTAACAATTCAATTCTGTAATACAACCAGGTGACCATATACTACTCAATTTTAAAACTAGAGCCAAATTTCTCACAATATTTTCTATACTTACACTGTGAGTTTATAAAAATAATAGCATAAATGTGTATGGGTTTAAAACACATTCCCTATGGGAATATTCTAAGTAACTGGATACTAAAATTTTAAAACACGGAGTCAGTAAGCAAGAACACAGTCATAAAAAAAATGAGCTCAGTCCCAATAAGAAAAGGGTTACCACAGCAATTGTCTTTTATAACCCAACAGCTGATCATTAAAACAAACAAAAAAAACCTAATCTTTTACAGGGAAATGAGTCTATGGGGAATTTTTTTCCACTGTGAATCCAAACTACTCTATCCATAAGATGTTCATAAATTCCAATTCATGCTATTTATAATATTTTTGATATTTATCATTTCATTCTAGCATTTGTCAATTTGTCATATATTTTATATAGCTGTAAGCTGTTTTGTTTTCCGTAAGTTTACTTATTGCTCTGTATACGTATTTCCAATGATGCAGTCCACTTTTAAGTTCTAGAATTCCATCATCTGGGATTCATAGTTTGTTTAGCTAATTTGATATTCTTAGGTCTTAGGGTTATTTCCACTTTTTCAAAGACAATTAGAAATGTTGTAGTGATACAGTCTTTGTACAGATTACCTTTCCAAAATTTGGTGTGTTTCATCTTAGGGTATTTTCCCCATGTGGAAATACTGGATCAAAATGTACAAAAAAATTCATTACATATTTCTAGGTAGTGCTTTAGAAAGATTAAACTATAGTGCTACCAGCAATACATGTATTCCCAGTTTCCCAATAACCTACCAGTATTAGGTTTTACGGAAGAATAAAAGCACAATTACAGCTTAGTTATTTTAATTTGCTTTCCTCCCATCACGTTACCACCCTTCCAACCCACCACTCCCAATTTCTAGTCAGGACATTAATTTTCACTAGCAGTAATTTACACTTTATGTTTTCACTTACCCTGAAGCTATGTCAGAATCTAAATTAATGACATTTTTCTATTTATTTAATTTTGGAATTTAGAAAATACCAACCTGTAAATTGAAATGCAGATGGAAAGAGAACATGTATTCCAGCACTATGAAAGTCAAACATGATGCCAAAATAAAGTGCAATGCTTCCAAAAATTGAAAAAGCATTCACAAAAGTCCAATAAGAAGTATCCAAGCCAATCTGTTGGGAAACCAGAGAAAAACAGAGCACTCATTTAGGGGAGTTAGCACGAAATAAAGGATCTAAGGATTCTGAAAATAGAATTCAATTTAAGCATGGTATGGCTTGAATACTGAACAATCAGAAGCTATCTTTGGCTCAGGCAAGAAACAGGAAATATGTTTGGTATAAGGGATGAAAATAGCCTCCATTCATATTTGCAAAGCAGCAGAGGCTCAGTTGGAGGAAGAATGGGAGCCAGGCGGATGTGCACGCTGGTCTACATACAGAAATGCATACAGTACCAACAGGTACTGAAGACAGTCGACTAAAGCCACATACCTGGAAATTGACTGTTATTATAAGAGCAGAGGCAATTGTGACAGCGAAAGATTGGTAGTCTGAGGGCGCCTCTCCATCCTGTCCCACAGTTTGCAGATAAGCTCCAAGAGGTATGAAGAAGAGGATCAATGATGTTAAAACCCCGTGCAACAAGCTTACGAAGAATCTCCTATAGTTGAATAGTAAGTCTCTTTGTCCCACCACGTATAACCCGGGGAAGCGGAGGCTCAGTTTGTCACTCACATCCTTAAGGGGAAAACACAATTAGAGTTGAGTGCTGTCCATCGGGATCAAAGAACTCAGAGATACGTCACAACCTCTATCTCAAAAAGAGTTGCAACTTGTTAAGTTTTAGGAAGGCAAAAACTAAACAAGACGATAAATCCTGAATAATTTCATTGTGCAGAGAGCAGCCTCGTTACTGTAGTGCACCATTATTTGATATTTAATCCTGAGACTAGGTAAAGTAGTGTTATTTTGCTACTTAAAGCAAATCAGTAATGTTTAAAAAAAAAGTGTAGGAAGCCTGTTTTTACTTTCTGAGAGAATATATTTTTTCTAATACTTTGGGAAAGCATTTTCACATACACATTGATGAGTTAATTCCAAATTCTTCTTTTCATTCTTGAAAGCAGTTTCTGTAAAAATTGCTACTAGATAGAATGCAGACTAATTTGGAAATTAAACCTGAAAGTTTGGGGAGGTATTAAAATAATTTACTTTAAAGATGTGTTAAGTTGTTATTGTAGAGACGTACTGTTAGGTATCTAACAAGAAAATCTTAGTGTCCAAAATGAGGGTAATAAACTCTTTTGTCGATGAATTCAACCCAGGCACAGAAATCCTCTTTTCTTACTATAAAACAAGCATACTCTTGTTGCCTGACAGCAGAAATATAATAGGGTTTACTCAGAAAGAAGTGAAAACCAAAAGAATGCATTGAAATATTTGCTTTGAAACAGTCACTCAGTCTGTCCAGAAGCGACCCTGTCAGCACCAGGCTCCTACCTGGTCAAGCAGCCCCATGAGGAGGACGGGCAGGCTGGAGTAGAGCACGTTGTACAGGGTGATGAACCAGTCTTCGTACGCGGTCTGTGAGGAGATGACAGAGTCTGTGTGTCACCGACGAAGAAATATTGCCCACCTAGTTAACACAAGTGCATCTGCCCTCAAAGCAGGGGTGTCCCCAGGGAAAGTAAACACACACACACCCCCTCCCCAGCTATGCCAGTAGCAGGCACGAGTTTGTTTTGATGGAATGGACAGAATCAAAGGGCTTTCCCACAGGCAGTAATCTTCCCCGGAAAATAAGTGGGGAAATAGACTCCAAAAAGTTTTTGGAAAAGGAGTCTGGTCTATTTGAAGAATGCTGGAAAACAAATCAGTGTTCATCGTCTTTTATATCCCTTTTATTAATGAATTAGATTACATACAACTGGTTCAGAAGCACGTAAGTACCATTCAGATTTACTTTTCTCTTGCCAGTCCAGCATTTCCATTTAAACATTTTATAAAACAGAATTTGAATATAAGAAAGATGCTTCTGAAAAGGATAAGCAAAGCTGTGCACACCCCAGTCCTCAGTGGGGGATAGAGGAAATGGGCTTACTCAGCACCAACAGTGATACACCATCCTGCACAGAAACAGGAAGAAGGCCCCAACCTTGCTCAAAACCCCAAGACATCCTGGCCTCCCATTTCTACACCTGGCCTCCTCTCATGCCAGTTGTCTGTTGCATAACATCAAAGAAGTTTGGACAACCACAGGCACTGACAGGTTTTTTGCTAATGGTGTGTTTCTGCCATATTAACAATTGAACATCGTAGATATGCCCCCACTCCTATTTCAGCAAAAGGTTAAAATTAAAAAACCAACAATGGAGACATGATGTTAGATCTATGATCACCCCTAATTTATATAATCCCTTCAGCCCCAATGTAATTTGATACTTAAATTTGAACAATTTTTTCAAAGTTGAACAATTTGTTATCACTATTCTTAATGGCAAGGTGACTTAGGAAAAAAAAAAAAATCTATGGTGACGGCAAAGACACAAACAAAAGCCAACAGACCAGGAACAAATCCTACCTTTTTAAAGGCAAAATAAAATATGTTTAAAGCACCAGAAACATTTTAGAAGGTTCATAAACTTAATCTGTACCTCAGCTGTTAAGAGAGAGCACCAAAAACTGCAAATATGGAGGGGGAAGAAAAGTTTTTTCAGACGTAGTTTTATTCATGTAAGAGAAGAGCTCTACTCATTTAATAATAATGATGATGGTATATTACCTGTGCAGAGTACCCGTTGAAGAAGGAGTACCAGAAATGAACCAAAGTAAATGCAAAGTTTTTATAAAAGAAGTATCGTAGGAACTTGCACATCCTTATGTAAGACCACCTGCCGTGCACCAACAGCAGTCTCTGCAAGTATCTGAACTGTGCAAAGGAATAGTCACTTGACATGACGGCTTGCATGCCTTCTTGTCCACTTATTCCAACACCAATGTGGGCAGCTATGGGGGGGTGGGGAGAAGATAACTGTGAATCATAAGCTTATTTTAAGGCAAAACATTGAGATGATAAAAATGTTTCCATAGCAATACAAAAAAACCCTCAAATTTATGAAACAATAAATGTGAAAACGGTTGCTCACCATCCCCCACCCCCAGCTTCTGAACTCAGAAGTACAAGTTGCTAAACAGAGCACGTGGTTGGGCCTCCATAAATATTTGTGAAAGGACCTCAAGTGGGTAATGAATTCCATTTGGATTGTCTGCCCAGCTCATAAGCCATCCTTCCCACCCAAAGGGTGAGCCCCAGGCATCCGTGTGTACCATGTGTCCCTGCCTCCCTGGCCACAGCTGAGTCAGCCATGGGCAGATTCATAATCTATGGTAGATACTACGAATTGGCTCTCCTTCATTCTAGAACTTTTGTTCTAATTGGAGAGGTGGGAAAGCAAATAAAAAAAACCCTACATTGCTCAGACTCCCTTGCAGCTAGGTTCTCTTTGTGAATTAAGTTCCACTTGTTTGGACCTGCTTGTGACTTGGAAGCAGAAGCAAACTGGAGCCCAGCATCCCTTCCCTTTTTGGCATTTCTGCAGCAGAATTCATATCCATTCTCCAGCTGCCCAGATGTTGATAAACAACTGCAAGGCCTTCTCAATTGGAAAGCTCTTCAGAGGAGCCTCAAAGCTAGAAGCTCCTTTGGTAAGTGACGCAGACTTGCAGACACAGCCTAGAAACTACTTCTTCAATTCATCCAGAATTTTCATGAGCACCTGCTCCCCTATATTAATCACTTCCTGCTTAAAGTACCTAAAGGGATCTGTTTCCCTCAGTCTCTTGGTATTTTGGAATTAGGATTTGGGTGTGTTTGTGTTTGGAATTTTAACATGTAAATTTTTGAGTTGTGGGATGGATATACTTCTTTCTGAGGGGCAGAGAAATGAAGTAGTCTAGAGAAAGGATGAGAGAGAAGGGCAGACACTGGGTTCCTGGTGCAGCTTCAGGTCCTGGTTCTAGCATATTCCTGAGGCCTGGCTTCTTGAGCAGCATGAGACATATTTGTAACTTTTAAAATAGGTTTCTTTTTGTCTTAAACTAACTTCAATTGTTCTCCAGTACTTGCAATCAAAAGTGTTTAAACTTAGATACTGTTAAACTTTCAAAGGCTTATGCATGGCCCACTGGGACCTCAAGACACACAGTTGTTTTGAGGGGGGGAGGTTTCCAGAATGGATAAAAATGAAAGTCCCAATTTTATCCATCCTCCCACTAGTCATTAAATCGTATGTTCCACTTAGAGAATTATGAGTTTTATCTAGGTCTTAAAAGTCATGGAAGTGAGATCATTTTTAGAACATGTGTTGCAGAATACAACCTATTATTACTCAGACCCTGAGAAGTGTCTGCCAGCTCAGCAGAGTCTCCAACTAAAAGAAGCTCCACAACTCCTGCCCCACTTGCAGAATACAAGGTCTGGCATTAACATGGTGACTTGTCCAAAACCTAAGTTTTTAATAACACTTTGCAATTCTATCAAATAGAATTAACTGCATCTCAATCAATACTTATAACCTCTTTATACACATAAATAGTTCTTAATGACCAGTTGTGGTTGCCAAACTGTTCTTTCCTACCAAACCATGGCCTTCTTTCCTGAACAAATAACAGGGAAATGTTGAGATTCTGTCAGAGGCAGGAAGAGGAGCCACTGCCCCAGGCCCTGACATCCAGTCCAGCCTCTGCCGAGCAGACCAAGGACAGTATGTGAAGTGAACACTGCCACAGTTTACAGAGTGACTCAAGGCAACTGAACAGACGTACTTTATCAGGCCACACTGCTTTTTGTTTGTATTTTCCTAAAACCTAAATAGAGGCATCTAGACTTCCCTGAAGTTGCCGATGTGGTGTCAAATGCCTGCCCGGTAGGCCACTTCATAATTCCCTAACAAACTGATCGTTTCCTCTTGCCTCTCTAATGCTGCTTGTTCATTCTCAGGGTTTAGACCAAGGAAAATAACACCCACCAGCCATCTTCAGGCACAAGGGAGAGAGAGGGCAGCGTCCTTGGATCCTTGCTAGGGGCAAACCATGGTGGACTGCAATTCCCTCCACTTCTCCTAGACTACACCACTAACCATGAAACATGTTAGCAAATGGTCAGATTTTTTGGACACTTAAATTTCACTGTACTTCTTTATAAACAACAAACAATTTCTTTCAGTTCATTGTTCTTGATGTAGGTAAAAGAGATGACAGTTTTCACAAAGTTCAAAAAGGCACTTAATACTTGGGTTAAGCTACTGACTTCCAAGGAGACCTGAGTTTCTTTGATTTTCATCCCAAATGGATGTCTCCTACATTATATATAAAAGCATCTATCACATAACAGAGCTTAATAAAATTCTGAAAACAACTTAAGAAAAAACAGTCTCTAGGAGGTTATCTATGCCAACTTTGTGTGATCCCTTTTGCTATCAGTTGGTGAACTCAGAGGAACAAGAGTTTTCAAGTCTCAGTCACATAATTGGTAGATCTGAAAGGGAATCCCCCTTTCCCAACATCTAGAAGTCTTCATTATAACTGAAGAAAAATAATGTTTGAGTCACTTGCCCTTTTGGCACAGTCATTTATGTTAAAAGGTACATAATGGAAAATAAACTAGAGCTGGCTACAGAGGAAAGAAATAGATCTAACTCAGAGCAAGAAATGCCATTCGCATGGCAGGATGAACATGTGCAAAACACAGTGGAAAGGAATTAAACTGGCAGTGGCCACAGACATACACATGAAGAAGTGAGAAGACGTACATTATATAGCTGACTCCTTTTGAGGAAGATAAAGTTGGAATATTCTTAGTATATATCAAGGAGGAGAAGGAAGAGACTCTAAGGAAAGAAAGAGACAGAAGAGTTACGAAACAGGCTGAATTAAAAGTCTAGTTATACATATAATGCATTTAAGCTACCCGGCACCACAGGATGTGTGTATACATGCCATGGATAGTTCATCTTAAGAAAAATACTACAAAGCTAGAGGTGACATCAGATAATTTTCTTGTTCTCAAATGAGAAAACTGAGGCCTGAGCATGAGCCCAGGGTGACACAGCATGCTGGCGTTAGGATGAGGACAAGTATTCAGATCTCATTAGTTTGGGCATTTTCATTACAAGATACTCCTGTGTAAGTAATACAGGGAGAAAAAGGACCAGGATTCAGACATATTGATGAGGGTTTGGTTCCGTATGCTTTTAATACCAGCAAAATTGTATTTCTGCAGTGACAGGACTCAGTCCGTCAATTTGTGGGTACCTAGGGTCCTCCAACCAGCAAAATGACCTTGGGAGGTCAGGAGAATGTTGAGGCCACGTCAGAGCTGTGCTTCAATGTTACACTGAGCTCACACTAGGTCACCTAACGGTGAAGTTCAACAGATTTACCAAAGGCAAGAAGAAAGCCCCAGAAAACAATGCTTAGGTGTGGGAGAATAATATTCCCAAAACAAATAACACAGTTAAATAATTTATGCCAAGCTCGGCAGAAATTTTTGCAAAACATTAAATAGCAGGGTCCTTAATAAGCCCTGAAGAAATATGGGAGGAGAAGCAGCAGGAGAAAACACAAAACCAAATCCAAACATATGTAAAAGAAGGAAACAAATAAGGATAAGTTCACCCACACAGAGCTCATCTTCGACTTGGCACTCTTTGTATAGAACAGTCATGTCTGCGCTCTCCTACTGAGTGGACTGTAAGCTTCCTGAGGGCAGGGTCACAGGTGTAGTTACCATAGTTATGTGCCTTTATTAAAGGTCTGTTTCATGAAAGTCCAAGCAATGAAATCAGAAAAAAACTACCCCCAAAAATGTTCCTGCCATTTCCTCTCTACCAATTCAGGTGGCACTGGCCATGTGCAAGACTCACTTTTGATCATGTTGACATCATTGGCCCCGTCTCCAATGGCGAGCGTGATGGCTTTCTTGTACCTCTTCACCAGGTCCACCACCATGGCCTTCTGCTTGGGGGTGACCCGGCAGCAGATGACTGCACTGCACTCGCAGGCCAGGTCGACAAAGTTCTGCTGCTGCTGCTCTTTTTTAGCTTCCAGCCTCCTCTTACTTTGTGTCCGCATTCGTCTTTCTTCTTCTGTCCTGGGGAACTTCAGTTTCAAAATCTTACTTCTCTTGGTCTTTTTCTCGAGAAGAATTTCATTCTGTGAAAATCAGAAAGGGAAAGGATTCTAACCATTTGGGGTTTAATAACAAGAGTACCATTCCCGGGCTTCCCTGGTGGCGCAGTGGTTGAGAATCTGCCTGCCAATGCAGGGGACATGGGCTCGAGCCCTGGTCCGGGAAGATCCCACATGCCGTGGAGCAACTAAGCCTGTGCGCCACAACTACTGAGCCTGCGCTCTAGAGCTCGTGAGCCACAACTACTGAGCCTGCAGGCCACAACTACTGAAGACTGCACACCTAGAGCCTGTGCTGTGCGACAAGAGAAGCCACTGCAGTAAGAAGCCTGCACAGCGCAACGAAGAGTAGCCCCTGCTTGCCGCAGCTAGAGAAAGCCCACACGCAGCAACAAAGACCCAACGCAGCCCAAAATAAATAAATAAGTAAATTTATTTAAAAAAAAAAAGTACCATTCCCAAGACTTTAATCATCTGAAGGATAATTCTTGGGTTATATCATTGATATTCTGATTATAAAATATTTACTATAAAAATATAGAAAAATTTAAAATATACAAAGAAGAAAATTAAAATTTAAATTAATTATCAACTAGTTAGTTGATAAACTAGTAATAAGCACTGCCACCAGTTTGTATCATATTATTATAGATATCATATAATATTAACTCTCAGACTTGGGAAATTGCACTTTATTTATAGGCTAAGAGATTTTTAGGTTGGTAATTAATATGACAAACCATCTAAAATTGGTCCAGAATGACCTGCTTTAGTTTGAGCCAAAGGGAGAGACACTAATGATACATACCAACCAAGAACCAGTGATTATTAAGGCACGGTTTCCACCAGGTGGAAAAAAAGGTTCGTGTACTTGGGGTACAAATCTTGCATAGACTCCACTTCTGTTCCTCTGGTTTTCCATCCTTGTATGAAGAAGAGCACTGGGGGAAAAATTTAAGTGTTTAAAATACAAGACCACGAACAGGCCCTTGACTGTGAGATAATTTTGACATATAATCTTTTAAAAATTGTGGTAAAAAACACATAACATAAAATTTATCATCTTAACTATTTCTGAGTATACAGTTCAGTAGTAGTAAGTATATTCATATCGCCAATCTCCAGAACTTTTTCATCTTTTAAAATGAAACTCTATACCTATTAAGTAACAACTCCCCATTTCTCCCCTCCCCCCAGCTCCTGGTAATCACCAGTCTGCTTTCTATGAATTTGATGACTCTAGGTAACTCATATAATGGAATCATATGTGTCTTTTTGTGATTGGCTTATTTCACTTAATACTGTCTTATTTCACTGTTCTCAAGGTTTATTCATGTTGTAGCATATGTCAGAATTTTATTCCTTTTTAAGGGTGAATAATATTCCATTGTATGGATATACCACATTCTGTTTATCCATTCATCTGTCAGTGGACACTTGGGTTGCTTCCACTTCTTGGCTATTATGAATAATGCTGCTATGGACATGGGTGGACAAATATCTATTCAAGTCCCTGCTTTTAATTCTTTTGGATATATATCCAGAAGTGGGATTGCTGGATCATATGGTAATTCTATTTTTAATTTTTTTGAGGTACCACCATACTGTTTTCCATAGTGGCTGCACCATTTTATATTCCCACCAACAGTGCACAGGGTTCAAATTTTTCCACATACTTGCCCAGACTTGTTATTTTCTGTGTTTTTCAAATAGTAGCCATCCGTGTGAGGTGAAATTGTGGTTTTAATTTGTATTTCTCTAATGCTAAGTGATGTTGGGCATTATTTCTTATGTTTATTGACCATTTGTATGTCCTCTTTGGAGAAATGTCTATTCAAGTCCTTTGCTTAATTAAGTGGCATATAATCTTACTAAGTCTTGACTCCTCCACCATGGAGGCACCATGTTCATGGTACTTCATTATTTGCCAAAGGCAGCTAAAGGAAGATACAGCTGAAAATGTGTTCACAAGCAACAGAAGGAGGGCAATCTTGATCTGAATGATAATACACAGGGGTGAACCCTAGTGTATTACAAACAGTGACCACTGTTGGGCAGAAAAAAACTTATTTCCACATAAAGTTATGTCTGCTTTTGAGATATTCTCAGTGCTTTATATCAACAAATTATTGAGCAGACCACATATAACTCACTCATGTGATAGAAAAATGAGTCGTGGAATTTTGGAGTAAAAGGGACTGTAAATATCCAATCTCTTCATGTTACAAATAAGGAAATCAAGCCCGAGAGAGATAACGTGATTTGCCTGCAACGAGTTGATGGGAAAACTGCAATGAGGACTCAGGACTCTGAACTCTCAGCCAGCGTTTTCCTCATTACACACATAGAGGCTTTATTCTTCACCTTTAAGAAGAGCTTTCTCAACCTTGGCACTATTGACGTCTTGGGCCAATTAATTCCTCGTTGCATGTGGGTGTCTATTGTATCGTAGGATGTTTAGCAGCATCCCTGGCCTCTACCCACTGGAAGCCGGGAGCAGCCCCCTCCTTCCCCACTGTGACGGTCAGAAATGTCTCCAGACATTGCCAAATGTTCCCCGGAAGGCAAAGTCCCCACCTCCCCTACCCCAATTGAAAACCATTGCACTAGAAGATTAGGTATTTATTATTCACTTTCCACATTAATTCTCATTTTCATTCATTAATTTTCATTTCATTCTCATTCTCATTTTCTCAAGTTGAAAATAAGGAGTGATCAAGACAAATCACTAAAGGCTGGAAGAGAAAAAAATATGTATATAATTCATACTAAATAGTGGTGTCTCAAGCCCACTTCCTTTTTCAGCAGACAAGCACTGAGGGCTTCCAAGGAATACAGAAAAACGGCCCCTGAAAGGGCAAACAAGGCCCCAGGTTTTCCTACAACATAAGGTCGAACCATGGTAAATTGGAGCTGCCTGTTGTTTCCTTGCTTCATTTAAACTTGAGGAAACTGTCCCAACTGACACATTCTAGCTCCCATTTCTCTGTATCTGCTGTGTCTACTGGGTCTAGTCTTGCTTTTATAAAAATGAGACGTGACATATTCTCATACTGCAGGCCCTTTACTCACCTGATATCTTCCCCATAGCAGATAGTGGTATCTTCAGTAAGAAGTTCACAGGCAAATCCTATATTTTCAGCAGTTTCTACAACAGAAAAAAAATAAGTCAAATGTCATTCCTACTGATGAATTTAATAATGGACTTTAGTAATGATATTTTTTCAATTAATGAAATAACCAGAGTCAATCAAATATGTTGTTTTTCTGTAGCAATGTCTAGAAATCACATAAAGAAAAAAATCCCTTTCTCTGTAATAAAGTAAATGTAATAAGTCAAAGTCTGGTTGAGGTGTTTTCAATCATAAAATGTGCTATATATATCAAATACATAAACCGGTTATTTAATAAATCAGTGTTGATTGAAATACTGAACACATTTAGTTCATGTGGTTTAAATCATTCTGTTATGTGGGAGAAGGCTAACCATTTCCATAAGCCCTCACATGGGGCTCCTACTGGAGATTTTTTCCCCTCTTCCACCACCATTATTTGTTTAAGGTCAGGACTTAATCCCTTAGCTTATCAAAGTGTGTAACCCATCAACAATGTCAATCAGAGTAAGAGAAATGATCTAGTTTCCCATGGGAGGCTTCTGAAGTAAAGAATCAATACAAATAACTTGTTGAGCTCTAAATTTAAAACTGAAAATCTTCCCTTGGGTATAAAATTTTCATTATAATTTTCAAGCAGTAAAAGGGGCAAGAAAACAAAAGTTGTTGTTCAATATTTTGTACTGTTCTACTCTATGCCCAACAGGTGGCAAAGTGCTGGGGAGGACAGAAGGGACCAGAGTGTAGCAGCCCAGTATAGCAGCCCACGTCTGGTGGGAGAGAGAAGACTAAACACAATCAGGAAGACACGACAAAGAGCTCAGTTTCAAGGAGTAAACTCTGCTACTGAGGGAGCTTCGGGAAGGATGCGGTCAGGATGGGCTGGAATAACAGAGAAGAATTTCTTAGGGAAAGAGTTTCTGTCCCAAAGAAACAGACAGTGTTTGTACAGGATGGAAAGTTTGAGGTCACCTTGAGCAAGGGAAACAGGAGCTATGAATATTTCTGAATTAACAGATATGCTTCTCTGCAAACTAAATTACCCTTTTTGTCTCCAGTAAGCACCCAGATCTTAATGTCAGCTTTTGCAAGTTTTGAAATGGTTTCTGGGACTCCATCTTGTAGCTTGTCTTCAATAGCTGTTGCTCCCAACAGCTGAAATGTACATTAAAAGAAAGGCATTAGCAAATAAGCCAAAAAATGTTCTGTAATTGCAGTTTGCCAAACTGTAAAAAGAAGGACTAAATACACCCCAGTTGGTGCTCCATTGGGGCCACTGGCCAGCATTAATTGGGAAGGTTGTCGTGTGTCATACTCATCAAAAACCAAACAGCCAAAAACTTTTTTCTTAAAGTAATTCACCAAGACAAAAATACAAATCAAAGACAATAAAAATATACTTTCATTGTGTGTATACTACTTTACACGGACACAAGCCAATTTCTCTTGCTAAAAGTCAATACTAACTATTCACTGAACATTTCCTTTTAATATAAACTCTAAAGGGAGTAAGTATTAAACTTTAAGAAGTCTCTTTAACAAATGGTATGTTTTCTCATTTCAAGATTTTGCAAAATATAAATCATCTCAGCAATTCTCACAATGTAATAAGTATATGCTGGCTTGTTACTGTATAAAAATCATAATGAATTTTAATAAGTGATATAAAAATAATAGAATCTCAGTGTTTTCTGTCATTTGGTTTCTCCTAATGGCAACTCCTATTTTGCTTGCTGAACAAAAGAAATTCAAGTGACCTAGTTCCACTGTACCAATTTCAAATACTGAAGTTGGACTTATCTATCAAGCATGAGATCAAAACTAATAAAACTTAATAAAATTTCCAATTCTGTTTGGAATATCAAGGAAAAAGTTACAAAGGTTAAAACTCACAATTAAGTCTTTTTCAATCTCCTCATATACTTTATCCAGAGCTTCATCCCGGTTGGTTGAGGCTATACTTGCAGCCATAAACTTTTTATTCCATTCTTCATATTCTTTTTCTTCAATTTCCTTATAGCAAAGGCACAGGGTTCTAAGAGTCTCACTTGCAAAGATCTGTTTAATTTAAAAGACAATCCATTCACCCAAAGAATAGTTAATTTTATGTAATTCAAGATCAAGTTTGAAATCTTACTTTGAAATAATACAATAAGAGAATTTTAAAAGACTGTGAAAGATGGATTCTGTACACATACATTCCATAGAGGAGATTAAACAAATACTTTGTTTTTCTAAGTATTCTCAATATCTTAGGTATATATTCGTAGTTCCCAAGTTAGTTCAAGGGAAAAGCATACCTTTCTTCTAAATCAAGTCATAAGAATTAAAAAAACCCTTTTTCTCTTAATTAAGAAAATAACAGACCAACAAAGCTGCCTTGGGGTATAATGATTTTGTAAACCAGACCTGACACCTTTATAATTTTTCTACAAACTGTTACAAGTCCAATCAACTATGAACTCTCAACCAAGCATTATTCCCTCAAACCAATTCTGAAATACATGAGCCACTGTTAAAGCTGAGATAAAACATTTTAATGAAAGAGTCTGGAAAATTTAATCATGGTGAACAGATTTAAGCCATTTTAAATAGCTTAAATATGAACCAGTAAAAATGTTCCATTACTTCACAATCACATCTTGTCTAGCCCAAAATGGCAGAACTGGTTCACCCAACTGAGGGTCTGTTGTCAAAGACTCTTTGCAAGGTTCTGCGTGTATTTGATTAGACTGCCCTTGTTCATCTCCTCATGAGAAATTATCCAGTGTAACTGCTTCAGTAACATGTACAACCTTAAAATGTGACCCCACTTACTAAACATCATATTCATCAGGCTTCTTTCTGAAGGACCTTTGGCCCCCAAACTCAGACCCGTCAAGTGAAGGGAAGAAAAAAACCCTTTATTAAGCACCTACTAAAGTGCTAGGGGCTGTGCAAGATGCTTTTCATCCACGAGGCTTTGCAACAACCCTCCATGGTAGGAATTATCCCCTTCCTCTTCCACACGGGCAATTAGTGATTCATCTGAGACATCAACCATTTCCCCCCAGAGGGCACAAAACAAGTAAAGAGGCAGAACTGGGACACCAGATCTGACAAATATGCTCCATACTTCATTGCCATCATTATATATAAGCAAAACAATATAAGGGTTGGTAGGCAATTCTAACAGAGAAATTTCCAGAAGCATTCTGAATAATTGCAGTATCACTGGAGCAAGTACATAGTCCCCTAAAGTAGCAAGTTTGAAGTAATGAAGACCAAACTGATTCTCTGACAAAGATATCAGAACTTGATTATCCAGTGCACTGCTTTGTCATGCCCTGTCACACATGAATGCTTTCTTTCCTTCACTGTACACTAGGATGTTGGAATTCCTGGCGACTACAGCATAGGACGGTTATGTAGCTTGCTCGAGTTCACCAGAAGAAAGACCAGTCTTTCTCCTGGATCAGTCCTGTAGATACTGCTGACCTGGGTGCTGGGAAGAGGTAGCAAGGTCATTTCCTAGGAAGTCAGCGTCAGGGACAGAACATATTCCTACTTTGGTGCTCTTTCCACTCAACTACACCAAGACAATAGAAAGGTCAACAGTTAACACACAGCTCTCCTTCCAGCTTAAGGAATAGTACCAGAAAATAAGTTTGGAATCTGTGGCATAAAGAGTGGAAGTGAGACTTACATCCAGGGCATCCTGTGTCTCTTGTTTCATAGGATTCATTTGATGTAACCGTTCATAAATTACAGTGTCAGCACCTTTACAATAAAGCCTGATATTGCCTTCTGGGGTTCTTACTAGTAGCAAGGGAAGGAAAAGCAAATAGTAAAGTTAATGTTTGATGTCTTAAAAGAAAAGTACATTCATAAAGTTAATTTGAAGTGTTACAGTGCTAAACATTCATAATTAGTTTAAAATCAGCAATGTACCGAGAAAAATGTTGCTCTCAACAACATTGGTAAGCCACTATCTACATAGAATGTAATAGTGAAATAAAAATGAAAAGATTCCTTCAGTCAGCTCAGTTTTCCATAGCCTTGCTTATTCTTCCAGCAAATATTCACTGACTCCCTACTATGTGCTAGCTTCTTCCACAGAGCCTTTTTTGTCCATGCCAGCCAGTGGGAATCTTTCTTACCTATAAACCCACAACACTTACTGCCTTTAATACTGGGACCAAAACACGCTCCTTGTGACCATTTTCTTGGCTTTTTTGATCTCTGCAGTAATTTAATTGTATTATGTGTCTCAGCAGTAACTAGATTTTAAGTTCCCTAAGGTAGATGCCAGGCAGGATAATCAGCCCAGATCAGTGCTGGGTACACAGAAAGCACTCAGTAAAATGAGCCTAATCAGAGTTCAGGAGGCAGTTAAACCTATATATCTTTTTGGTGAAAAAGTCAATCTCATGGTGGAAAAGCTTATAGATATCACTTAACCCAGTGATCCAAGCTGATGTGACCAGCAATCACAGGCCTTCTGATGTGATATGCTGGGAAAGACACGGCACCGATCTATGTACCCTTCCTGCCAACAGTGCGTCATCTGAATCTAATCATGAGGGAACATCAGACAAACCCAAACTGAGGGACTCTTGACAAAATAACAGGCCTGGGCTTTTCAAAAATGTCAGCGTAGGAAAGATCAAAAACAGGTTGTGGAACTCTTCTAGAATAAAGGAGACCAGAGTAACGATCACCGAATGCAATGTGGAATATTAGGTGGGGTCCTGAATCAGAAAGAGAATTCCTGGTAAAATTCGAAAACGTTCTGTACAGATGATAATACTGTAATGTTAAATTTTCTGAGTCTGATCAGTGTACTGTATATAAAAATAAGTGAAGGTTCCCGATCTTAGGAAATACCTACTTAAGTATTTGGGGGAAAGGGGCATGAGATCTGCAATTGACTCTCAAATGGTTGAGAAAACAAGAACTTGTAAATGATAATGACAAAGAATTTGTGACCAGTGCTAACAATGGTGGATATGGAAGAAAATACAAGAGTTCTTTCAAGTGTTCTTGCAATTTTTCTGTAAGTTTGAAATTATTTCAAAATATGAACTTAAAACATTTTAAGTTACATTATGAAGTGATCATTGTCTCCACTTGGCTGCCTGGGCTGGAGGTATGATTTTGATTCATAAGCACAGCCTCGCTTTTCTCAGAACTCCTCTCCTGCTACACTCTCCCTTCCCTGATGTCCCTCAAGCCTCCAGCAGAAGTGCTCAGAGCGACTCACGATATAAAAGCTCATGTTGTGGGTCTACCACCCACGATGCTGCCACCCAGATTCCACAGCTGGCAGCCCACATCTCTGAAGATAACACCAACATCTGCAAGATTCAGATCTACTGCATTTGTCCCTTTGAGTGATGGACATGGTGTAGAATGAAGAAAGAAAACACTAGTTTGGACAAGCCTGCGGAAATCCTCCGGGAGCCAAGGGGTTCATTCACTGCCTATTTTATCCTGGTGTCGCTAAATAAAATGTGTGAAAGGCAGCATCTCAATGAGCCATTTACAGACATACCCTGAGGGAGACCTACCAATTATAGACATTCGCTTCCGGTCACTGTTGAAGTCTAAAATGGCGAGAACATTGTAGGTCCTCTCAGTGCCCAACTCACTGATGGTGATTGTGTTCTGGGTCCTGGTGAGGAAGGCAAAACCGAAGTTCCTGGCGGCGCTTACCAGAGCACCTTCGTCAGGAGAGGCCGCCTGGTAGTTGAGCTGACCTAGCAAGCGAAGCAGGAGAGAAAACCAGAAAAGCTGAGCTCACCACCAAGGGTTCACCGTGCAGTTCACGTGCTGGGTGAGGATGTATGGTTACCCCTCGGTACCCGCAGGGGACTGATTCCAGGAGCACCCGCAGGCAAATTCTATGGATGCTCTAGTCCCTTATAAAATGGCAGACTACAGCAGATACAGCTGGTGTTCCGCATCTGTGGGCACAGAGGACCAACTGTATTGCAAAGCCCAAAACAGCCTCAAGAAAACAAGTCATTGATTTTTAAGGAGTATGCCAACATTAATTTTCAAGTTTTTAAAAGGTAAACTTTTATTTCTAATCATAAACAGTGATATAAACTAGAAGTAAAAAAAAAAAAAAAATCTGGCCAAGAATAGGGGGAAAAATATCTCATAATCCCACCATCCAGAGGAAAAACAACACTATTGACATTCTGTTACCATTTCTTCCAGTCCTTTTGGAAATGCCTATTTCTGTAATAGTTTCCATCATGCTAAATATACATTTACATCCTGATTATTTTAACATTGTATTTTGAGCATGTTATCATAGCTTTAAAAAATCTATGTATTATTTTAAGGAATGTAACCTGTGAATGTAACATGTGACCATTTTCCTATTACAGGCACTTAGTTCCTTCCCCCAATTTTTTTACTCTAAAAAATAACATTGTGGACTTCCCTGGTGGTGCAGTGGTTGGGAATCTGCCTGCCAGTGCAGGAGACACGGGTTCGATCTCTGGTCTGGGAAGATCCCACATGCCACGGAGCAACTAAGCCCGCGTGCCACAACTACTGAGTCTGCGTGCCACAACTGCTGAAGCCCACGCACCTAGAGCCCGTGCTCCGCAACAAGAGAAGCCACCGCAATGAGAAGCCTGCGCACCACTGCGAGGAGGGGCCCCCGCTCACCACAACTAGAGAAAGCCCGCGTGCAGCAACCAAGACCCAACACAGCCATAAATAAATAAATAAACAAACAAACAAACAAAAAAATGGCCTTCTCTCAAACCACTAAAAAAGTTTAAAATAAATAAATGAATAATAAAAAACATTGTAATAAGCATTTTGTATGTGTATAAAGGTTTTTCTGACTATTTTCTAAGGATAGCTTCCTAGTTGTGAAAATACTGGGGTAAAGAATATTGATAATTTTTAAACCTGTTGCCATATATTTTACTCACTGCTTTTCTAAAAGGGTGTACCAGGTTATCTTCCCTCTAGAAGAGTGTGCTTTCTTCACCTTAGCTATATTCTCATAATTTAAAAAAGTCTCAAAATGTATCAATCTGTTCAATATCTTGATATTTGAAAGTTATATATGGGAAACTGCCTTTATTTCACAACTAAATTGCAACAATAGGAGTAAATCTCACAATGTTGAGTGGAGAAGCCAGACACCAAGTACATACCACATAATTCCATTTACACGAACCGCAAAACAGACAAAGCTAACCCACACTATTCCAAGTCAGGACAGTAGTCACCCCTGGAGGGGCAGTGACTGAAAGGGAACACAAAAGGGATGTCTAGGGGATGGATAATGTTCTGTTTGTAAAAATCTAGGTACTCACGACAAGGCAGTATTCAACCTGTGAAAACGAGCTATATGCTTGTCTCTGTACACATGTTGTACCTCAGTAAAAAATTAAAAAAAAAAAAAGCTCCGCCTATCCAAGAGTTTCTATTTTTCTACTCTTAGTTCTTCCATCTCAAAGTAGAATGAAAAGTATTTCTATAGTCAGATGAATTTCCACAGGAAAAGGCATTTCGTTTTCCACCATGGTATGATCAGGATGTACCCATAGATGGATGGGCAGCTCTTTACCCCATCCGTCTATGGGGAGGGGGCGGATGCCCCAGGGTGCGCAGCTGTAGGTAGAACTAAACGCCCCGTCCCTACCCTACTCCCTTCACATACATGCTCAGGTGGTTCACTCTAAATCAATATTAATCACTCCCAAATAGTAATTAAAGATGACAGTTAGGTTGGTCTCTTTCCATCCGTTCACCCAGAAAGTCATACACCAGAAGTTATGAATGTACTTGCTAAATCTAGCCATTCTACAAACACACACAGATGCCAGAGGGTAAAATATTTAACCAGAGCTAAACAAGCAGCAGTGCGAACACAGTCCCCTCCCTTCAGCAAGTTTCACTGGCAGGGATATATTGCATCATACTGAAAGCAAACTTATTTCCAACAGAAAAAAAAGGAACAAAATGATAAAAGGTGGTAAAGTTCCCATGAGTAAGACAATCATATCTGGAGAGAACACTGATATTTTTATCACTGAAAGAAAATCCTTCCATTTTGTTCTAGTAATGGAATCACAGAATTGCAGACTAAGAGACAGGAGGAACTTTAGAGACCTGGTCCAAACTCCAACTTTATGTTTGCAGGAGGAAACCTGGACTAAAAATTAACCTCCTGAAACCTCTTCTGAAGAAAACTCTTTATTTACCACACGCTCAGACACAACCAAAGAGACTTTCTTTTCTTTTACAGACTAATTTGTGGATCACGGAACTGATGCAAATAAAAAAGATGCTGAAACAACAAACTCCATCTCTCATTATCCTGATTCCATAGCTTCATCTGGCTGATAATCTTCTAGTCACCAGTCTTGAAACAAGTTACGTCTCAGATTGACTATCCACCCCCCCCCCATTTGTTACTTTCTCATCCTTCCCAAAGACTCCACGCTAACCCAGGTCCTCAGTTTCCTCACCCATCTCGTGTGTCCCGGCTCCAAACTCCTAAAACTCAGCTCTCTAATCATAATCTCATGGTGCATCCCAACTTAAAGGGCTTCAGGTAAAGAAAATGCCTCCAAGCCTTTCGAACTCTTCTCTCCCATGGACTCTGCAGGAGGCAGGAGGCTGCGATGGCCCCAAGGTGTGTCTCCCCCACCCCGTGTACACATACACTTTCTCCCAGTGACTCAAGCAAACTCTAACCGAGGTACTGCTGGGAAGGGGTTTTATTGATATAATTCAGGTCTAGATCGGGGTTGACCTTAAGATAAGGAGATTATCTGGGTGTTCCCAACCTAACTGGGTCAGTCCTCAAAAGGGACAGGGCTCTTCCTGGGGAGAGAGATTTGAAACATGAAAGGGGTTTGATGGAAGGGAGATTCTCCACTGCTGGCTTCGAAGACAGGGGGAAACATGTGGCAAGGAAGGAGGGAGGCCCTGGGAGCAGAAAGCAGCCCCAGCTGACAGCCAGCAAGGAAATGGAGACCTCAGTCCTACAACCACAGAGAACTGAATCCTGCTCTCAGCTTGCAGGAGGATGCTGATCTCCAGTTGACAACGTGGCCTGACCTTGATTCTAGGGAGATTCTTAGCAGAGAACTCAGTCATGCCATGTGCCCAGACTTCTGACCTAAAGAACTGTGAGCTAATGAATGGGTGATTTAAGCCACTGACTTGTGGTGATCCACTACAGAGCAACAGAAAAACCAATGCAGCTTCTCCACACTCAGCCTCCATGTGCCCTCCATGTACTCAACACTTGGGCCACACAAACCGTCTGCTGAGCATACATGACAAGATTCTCACCTCTCACTGTTGATGTTACGCATAATAAAAGATAAGCCAATCTCTACTATTCTTGTAAAAGAGGGAAAATGAGAGCGCAAGAGCAGAGGCACACCAGCATGGTGGAGTGGAAGGACAGAAAAGGACATTCGTTTGTATGCTGGGCTGATTAAAGTGGAGAATGCATATGACAAAAGGGCACCTTTTGCTCTCTCCAGAATGCACATGTGTATCTATATAATGTATCATTGTGTCCATAGGTGACAAAATACCTAGCTTTCATTAATACTGGACAAATTTGCTGTAAGAAAGCTAGCACAAGCTGCATTTAAGAATGCTGCAGACTTGGAAACAACCTAAATGTCCATCGACAGATGAATAGAAGATGTGGTATATATACACAATGGAATATTACTCAGCCATAAAAAAGAATGAAATAATGCCATTTGCAGCAACATGGATGGACCTAGAGATTGTCATACTCAGTGAAGTCAGAAAGAATGACAAATATCATGTGATATCACTTATCTGTGGAATCTAAAATATGACACAAATGAACTTATCTATGAAACAGAAACAGACTCACAAACAGAGAGAACAGACTTGTGGTTGCCAAGGGAGAGGGAGGGTGGGGGAGGAATGCAGTGGGAGTTTGGGATTAGCAGATGCAAACTATTGTATAGAATGGATAAACAACAAGGTCCTACTGTATAGCATAGGAAACTGTATTTAATATACTGTGATAAACCATAATGGAAAATAATAGGAAAAAGAATGTACCTACATGTATAACTGAATCACTTTGCTGTATAGCAGAAATTAACACAACACTATAAATCAACTATACTTCAATCTTTTTAAAAAAAGGTTAATCTAATAAAAAAAGAATTCTTCAGATGAATCTACAAGTCAGCTTGCTTGTACCCATGCAAATACACATGAATTATGCTCCTTCAAATGAAAAAGGCACCTTCAGGAGGCCTAGGCTTTTGGCTGCTATTATTTCAAACCCCAAACGTATCTGAATGTAAAAAATAAGTTTTCTCTGAAATTATTTTGTAGTAAAGACTGTCCAAGTTTAAAGTCCACTTATCATCCAGATAAGGTTTGACTCTTCATAAATATTAAGTAATCAGATAGAAGATTTTTATTCTTCTGTTATAATGCAAGAGTCAATCATTTTTTTTACTGATAAGATTTCAATTCCAAAGTGATAAACACATCTGGAGCTAGAACTGTGAAGGAGATGTATATTTCCGGAGGCCAGGAGCCTGTTTCATGGGTTGTTGGCTCGTATACCATCTAGTGGAAGGGGCCCACAGATAGTCATCGTTTGGGTGGAGATTCGACAAACTTGTCATGCACACAACTCTTTTTTTATTTTTCCTTTGGACAGTAATATTTATTATTATAGGAAATATGTATACACCTTGTTATATTTGTACTTTGAGTTAATTTAGTGATAATTTGCAATATGCTGTGTGGATTCAGACTGCAGTCATTTGAAACTTTACGTGATATACCATCATAATTCATATGACCCTGTGATTCTAAAGTTTAAATCTCACCAGGTTGAGATGGGAATTTTCAGAAGTCATTTACTTTGAGGGTATTTGGGTTCTCTGAAATATGTGACAGGATCCCTGGGAGAAGGACTTTAAGACAGTTGCAATGCTATCCATTCACTTCTTTTCCCCAGAGGGGGGAAAAAAAAAAGGACTCAGGCGACCTGGTCTAACTGTTTTGTCAGCTGGCCCTCTGGGTAAACAGACCAATCATTTTCTAGGAAGAAGAAACCTTATATCAGAAATGCCTTTTGCAGGATATCTCTGGCAAAGAATTACCTATGGGAAATAGAACCCAGGATCTAGAAGGCAAGCCTCCCTGGAGTATGCCATATAAGCCATGCACTTCTCTGGGGTATAAAATATCATAATTGAAACCTAATTGTAACACCTCTAGTTCATACAACTCTTTATGTGCATTTGAGTCCCAAGCACGAGTTCCCCGTAAACTAAAAAAAACTGGTCCCCAGTGTCCAAGATGCGAGAGCCACACTCACCGTCGAGCCTGTCCACCATGACCGTGTGGCACACCGCCAGCAGGAAGAAGAACTGTTGCACTTCCGGCTCCTTCCCCAACTGGATTTGCTCGATGAGATAATGGTCATAAAATACAAGCTTCCCATCAGAATACATATTCCAGCTAAAATCCACTGGCTGAAAGAAGCAGAGGAGGAAAAGTCACTGTGATTTAAAACAAACAACTTGGGCTTCACAAATGATAGGAACTTTTCTCAGAAGCCGTGTCTTCATGCAAGTATCACCTTAGGATTTTAACACGTTCTGAAGTGTCAAGAGGCTCACGTCTGTCTTAACACAGCTTGTTGTGAGTTGAATTGTGTCCACCCAAAAAGATATGTTGCCCTAACCCCTGGTACCTGGGAATAGGACCTTCTTTGGAAATAAGGTCTTGGTAGATGTAATCAAAATTAGGGTATACTGGATTCGGGGGCCCTAATCCAATGACTGATATCTCTATAAAAGGAGGGAAATCTGGGCACAGGCAGAAGGCCATGTGATGACACAGGCAGACTTCTGAGTGTTGAGTCTGCAAGCCAAGGAATGTCAAGGATTGCAGGCAACCACCAGAACCTAGGAAAAGGCAAGCAAGGATTCTGCCCTAGAGTCTCCAGAGGGAACGTGGCCCTACTGACACCTTAATTTCAAACTTTTAGCCTCCAGAGCTGTGAGGGAATACATTATTGTTGCTCTAAGCCACCCATTTTATGGTAGTTTGTTACAGCCCAGGAAACTCATACATAACCCAAGAGATGTCCTAGGTGAAAGGACTCACCTCTATTTTGCTATGACTGTTCTGAGAAGCATCCCGATGGTCTCCTGTGAACAAACAGGACAAAACAAATTGAGTCAATGGGTCTCGAAGCCTGTTTCTGGACAGCCCTCAAATTAAGAATGGTTTTTCAAGAGTTGTAAAAAAACAAACAAAGCATAACAAAGAAGATATTTGATACAGACCATATGTGGCCGGCAAAGGCTAAAATATTTCCTATCTGGCTCTTTACAGAAAAAGTTTGCTGGCTTCTGGTCTAGAGGTTCAAATACTGGCAAATTGTGTCCCTCTACACTGCAATCTCCTCTGGGGCCAGAATCACGTCCTATGAAGTGCTTTACCCCCGCCCTCCCCCAGCTCAGAAGGAACCACCAGCACGCAGAGGAGAACCCCTTCCTCAAGCCCTCAGCATCCCACCTTCCTCACTGATGTTCTGGGAAAGTACCATACACAGCACAAAGTTTCCTCCAAGTGGAAAGCATATGATGTTATGCTTACAGCTTTTAAAAGAATTATATCGTTTTTATTTAAAAGTTAGAGCACCCTATTTGAATACAGCATTAGCCTTGTTATTTTTATAAATCTATAGCACATTTCAGAATATCAAATGGAAATCAAATTTTAAAATATAATTGCGGTGAGATACACATAACATACAATTTACCATCTCAACTATTTTTGAGTGAACAGTTCAGCAGCACTAAGTCCAATCACACAGCTGTGCAGCCATCAACACCATCCATCTCCATGGCTCTTTCATCTGGTAAAATTGAAACTCTGTACTCATTAAACACTAACTCCTCATTCCCTTCTCTCCTCAGCCCCTGGCAACCACCATTCTACTCTCTGTCTCTATGAATTTGACTCCTCTAAGTACCTCAAATAAGTGGAATCATACAATATGTGTCCTTTTGTGCCTGGCTTATTTCACTTAGCAGAATGACCTCAAGGTTCATCCATGTCATAGCAAGTGTCAGAATCTCCTTCATTTTTAAGGCTGAATAATATCCCATTGTGTGTATATACCACATTTTCTTTATCCATTCATCCACTGATGGACACTTAGGTTCCTTCTAAACCTTCACCATTGTGAATAATGCTGCTACGAACATGGGTGTGCACATATTGCTCGAGTCCCTGCTTTTGGTTCATTTGGGGTGCGCACCCAGGAGCAGAATTGCTGGGTCACATGGCAAGTTAAATTTGTGGGGAATGTGTACCTATTTCTGACTCCTGACCTCCCCACACGTGTGATCCCAACACCACCAGTGACGCTGCTGCAGATACATCATCAGAATAACCACCAGGGCTCTGAACTGGGAGGGGAGCCACTCTGGGAAGGCAGCCTCTGGCCACACATGCCCAGGGACTGAGTAACTAACAGCTTCCACTCACCGTAAATTTGCCCGTTGATGCAGCATTTTTTAAAGGTCATGATGTTCTGTGTGAGCGTCCCTGTCTTGTCAGAGAAGATGTAATGGATCTGCCCGAGCTGCTCATTCAGCGTGGTGGTTCTTGCCTTCGCGGGCGTGTCTTTCTCAGGATAGTACATCTGCAGGTCCCAGTTGATGAAGTAACTCTGTCCAAGACGAATCACTTCCACGCTAGGAAGACAAAAGATTACTTTTGATCGAGCTCTCAGATATGAGTGGCAGGCAGTGGATCTTGTCCTAACTTTGTGCCAGGAGCGAGCTGCTTATCTATTGCTACAAAGAGACAAGCCCTGCAGTGACCCATGTGCCCAGTCTCTGGGTTCTCCTGACCAAACACATCTTTCTCCAGCTTCAGGGTCAAAGCGTCCTCTCAATGTGATTTCCTACTCACTCCTGAGCACATCTGGCCACGGCACCCCACATTCAGAACATGCTGCCCACACGGGTGACATGGTAACACTGCAGGGGGCACCCCACAATGTGACAGCTTCTACTCTTTTCTCTCATTCCCCATCGCACTCAGAGACAACTGGAAAGGCATGTTCACCTTTGCCCTCAACTGGAGGACAAAGGGAGTGAGGGTCCACTAGGTTATACACCCCTGTGTACTCTCAAGTAGGACAAAGGGCTTTTGGCAAATAACCCCTAAAGCATGGTTTTTTCCTAAATTGTTTTTTTTAACCATTTTTTAATTGAAGTATGTTGTGTTAGTTTCAGGTATACAGCAAAGTGATTCAGTGATGTATATATATTTTTTGAGGAATATGTACCTATATTTACATATTCTTTTTCAGATTCTTTTCCATTATAGGTTATTACAAGATACTGAATATAGTTCCCAGTGCTAAACAGTAGGTCCTTGTCATTTATCCATTTTATATATAGTCCTAAATTCTTATAAGGTTACAGAATGTCCTAAATACGATATTCTAAAAGGATCATTTCCATTTAAAAACTATAACTGATTAAATCTATCTCAACTATTTAAGAAAGGTGCTTACACATCCAGCAACTGTTAAGTGGGCAAAGGATGTGTCTATAATAAGCTAAACAGATGGAAAAATAACTCCCTCCTTCTCTCCTCCCTTATGTATTTCCTGAGTGCCTACTATGTACCACACACCATCCTAGGTACAGGGGACACATCAGTAAACAAAAGAGACAAAAACCCTGCTCTCAAGGAGGTTACCTTCTAATGGAGATGGACAAATAAATAAACCGGTAAACACACAGTATATCAGGTGATGAAAATTCTCTGCAGAAAATCAAAGCAGGGTGAGGGACTGGAGACCGACAGGCAGAGGAAGTGATGTTTAAGAAAGAGAGGGTCAGGAAAAGCCAGGGGGATAAGGTGATTTTTGAGCAGAGACCTGAAGGAAATGAAAGAGCAACCATGTAGATATGGAGGGGAAAAGCATGTTACAGGTGGAGGTCAGAGCAGGCACAAAGGCCCTGTGGCAGGCACTGGTACGGCTGAGGAATTCAAGGAGGCTAGAGATGAAGGAGTCCAGGGAGTGGGTAGAGATGCTGGAGGTTATGGTTGGGTGTGGAGGGCAGAGCAGCAGATCACATGGGCCTTGTGGGTATAGTGTGGCTTCAGTGAGTCTATTCTGAATGAATAGACTGTAGGGTTAAAAACAAAGCAGAGATACTATCTGAAATGACCTGATCGATTTATAGTTTGAAAGGACCTTTACTTCCAAGAGAAACAAAGAAAATCATATTAGTCACATGACGTGACTTTTTAAACCTAAAACTACATATACGGTTTATTTCATAACATACATTTATAGATAGAGACAAAATAATCTGTATAATAGTTCCCCTAACAAAGGTAAAACTCATCTCAGTTTTTGTTTTTTTTTTAAATAACTGCAAACACATGGCTCCCCAGGGCTTTACTTCATGTGAAAAGAACAATAGTAACTACCTGTAATAAAATTAAAAATAAAACAAATGCACATGTAATAAAATTAAAATAAAGTAAATGCTTCTAATTACAGGTGTGCATGTGGCCCTATATGCCTCTGGGCTATTACTTATTGGAACTAAGAGGAGACTCTGAATGCTGGATATATTTCAAGGCACAATTTCTCTCCCAATGGTCGAAAGTTCAATTGACCAGGGATAGTGAACTTTGATATTAAAAAACGAAAAAGTAAAAAAAGTCAGAAATATCACAAAACAAGGTGATGACCATTTGTCAGAGATACGATCCTGACTCTTATCGCGGATGAGGTTGAGATGAGAAACACAGAACATTTTGAGAGGTTGATGGTGGGCAGGGAGAGTGGTATTCCCATTAGAAGGCAGCATTCAGGAAACCCAGTGAGTTTTGCAAGCAATAGGTGTAGCAGGTGGTAATAAGGAAGACACAGAAAAGAGGTTAGGAAGGCTCCTGAAAAGGAAAACAACCAAGTTATTCCATGATGTTCTAAATCTTCACCCAGCTCTTTCTGATGCTTGGGCTTTGGAACCCACCAAGAAGGAATCTTGCCAAGCAAGTGACTAAGGAGTAGAGTTTGATCTCTGAATCTGGTAGCTGTATCTGTCAAGAGGTCGAGATAAAAGATACTGTGTCTGGCACAAAGTAGACACACCAACGTTAATTTCCTTTCCCCGTATCACCCTCAATTCTGAAATGAAAGCTATTTTCTTACTTGTTCCTTATGACCTTTGAAACAAGAATTACTAGAGTTGAAGGTGTTAAGTTGGGAAGATGTACTGTGTTCTTCCATTAAAGCGAAAGGCCAAAGAGAAGACAGCCTTACCTGACGTAGAGAGAGATGGGCACCAGGGTATTCAGAACAATGATGTAGCCCCAGAAATTTAGGAATCCACGATAGGAGGGTGTAGCGTCTTCTCCATCGTAGAGGTACCAAGAAAAATTGCCAATTTGAGCTTCCCAGTAAGCATGGCCGATGGCAAGACCCGCAGAAAGCAAGATAAGAACAACAAAGATCTAAAAGACATTCAACAGTTAAGTTTATTCTAAAGATGCATTGTCGACCCCATGCATTTTATAGACGCTAGTTTATCTTATCAATACTTTCCTTATGTATGATAATTTAGTAGTCTGTAAAAACAACACACTTAAAATAGAAACAGTGTCATAAGAATGCTTTGAAAGTCTACTTATTTCTATGGTTGATTGATTTATCCTACATACCACATATAAGGTGAGGTTTTGTTCCCAAAATTATCTTTCAGAAGAGAAGGTGGTATCTTATATTCAAATCTTTAAATATTCTCATATTATTGAACATCCTCTCAATTACTTTTCCTTTGAACAATAGCATGCTGTCTGGGAAAGACACCTTACCTTAGCATGAAACAATTTCAAAGAATGCTAAATTGGGATACGTATAGCAAATGTTTGAAGGAAATGATTTTTTAAAAAAAGGCAAGGAAATTTCACCCAGATTTGGGTAATTATTCCTGAAGGTTTAATGATCACTTAACGTTTAAGATCCTTTAAGAAGTCATACAGTAAGTATTCTGTTGTGGAAATAGAGCATATACTTAAGGGATGAATAAAAAAGTCAACAGCCCTAGTGCTAGTTGGGTATTTGTGGGTAAGAATAAAATTTCCAGGGGCAAATTTGGTTTTCTGGACACAGATTCCAAAAGTGCTATATTTCAAAAGAACTTGGCACAGAGGAGAGATGCTGAGCACCTTGTGAAGAGATGATGGGCGTCTTGTGAAGGCTCACGCCACAACCAAGACAATGACATGGAAGATGCATCAGAAAAGTTCAAATGAAGTTTTCATGAAATGTGAGAGCAGGGAAAAACGAATTGTCTCTTAAATTATTATATTACTTTTATGTAATTTTGAATATGTATATGCAATTGAAGTACTGTAAGTATTATAAGTCTCTAAAAGTTTACGTATTCAAATTAAACTAGATCAGATTGATCAAGATGGTGGACTAGAAGGACCTAGAATTCACCTCCCCTGTGAACATACCAAACTAAACTAAATACCTGAAAAAATTTCTCATTGGCAAACTGGAGGACTGCCTGATATTTAGGGCCACCCTACATGCAGAACAGTTACCATAGCAGTCCTGAGACTGCTATCCTTAGAAGGCCTGTTTGCAAGGTTGACTGTTGGCTGGCTTCTGGGAACTTAGATTTTGGAAGGGTTTCCTGATTCCTTATTTCTTATTCTCTGATAAGAATGGCTCATTGTGCCTAACTATTTGTGTAAAACAATATGTTTTATGCTGAATACCCACATTCCTTTAGGGAGTCTGAAATTTTGGTACATGCCAGGCAGATAAGTGCCTACACAACCAGACCCCAATAAAACCCGGGCACTGAGTCTCTAATGAGCTTCTCTGGTATAACCAACACTTCACATGGGCTGACACAAATTGTCACTGGGGTGGATTAAGTGTGTCTGGTGTGTATGACCCCACTGGGAGAAGACTCTTGGAAGCTTGTGCCTGGTTTCCTCTGAACTTTGCCCCATGAGCCTTCTCCCTTTGCTGATCTTGCTTTGTAATAAGCAAGAATTATCATAATAAATTCTAACTATAAGGACAACTATACACTGAATTCTATAAGTCCTCCTAGTGAATCATCAAAACTGAGGGTGGTCTTGGGGACCCTTGAGAGACCTTATACCTAAACTTGCCTTATATTTGGACTCATACAGTACATGTTGGGGGGGGGGGGAAAGGTTGGCTTTTAAGAGAACTATCCCTATGGGAAACTAACAGCAGTAAAATCAACCCTACCTTGACTTCAGGAGCCCAGTCCCACTAACTTATCTACGGCTCCCTGGTTTCCCAACTGATCACTCATCAACTCAGGGTACCCAACAACTGAAATTTACATTCCCAGGGAGATCCTCCAATTAGAAATGTAGCGTTTCTGAGAAAAGGTGAGGGAATCTCCTCTCCCGCCCACCCCCTCCCAACCTTGGTGCACCTTGTGAACTTTTCTACTTGGCCTACGGAGGTAAGACTTCTCTGCGTCAACAAATCTAGACCAAAAGACAGCAATATACCAAAACAGAAAATAAGTACCGTATACACCATGTAGTTCATCAAGTAATCAATTTTAGTTCTTTTAAATCTGGTTTTCCCACTATTCTTCATTATTTTAGTGTCAGCACCTAAAAATGGAAAATTCAATATGATCAACAATTGGGAAAATCAATTCACTGGCATGTCAATAAAATGACTCTTTGGTTTCAACAGAGAAAGGACATAAAATCAATTTCCTCCTTTAAATCTTTAATGAGCCTACAGATCAATTTCCCAAGAGACTCAGAAAGTACCTGCAAAAATGACCAATCCATGGCAGAAATCAGTGTTCCTGATTACACAGCCGCGTAACAAAATTTTATCAGCATCCAAAGGAAAACTTGTATTTCTCCAAAATAGTGTTCCTGTAAACTTATCTAGTCGGTTATTCGGTTCCTCACATTCAATAAAACCTTTTAAAGGAGATATGATCTACATAAGTACTCACATATGAAAGATTTTCTGGTTTTAATTAATACGGACTGAATCAAGCAACGAAAATTTGAAACAAAGTAAGACATGTTTGCACAAACCATCAAATGCTGCCAATGAATTTTCTTTTTGGAGATACTGGTGTGTGATTTCAAGTGCCATTTTGAACTTTAAATTGGTTTCTCTAAAGGAAGAGAAAAAAAATTAAATGAACAAATTTCAGAGTTTGAAAAGGAAGTTAAAGAAAATTGTACAAAGTAACATTAGGCACACCTGGAAATGAAAGCTAAATAATTAGTTTTTTCTATTTTCAAACTCTCTGTTCACTTGGGAACTTCAGGTTTGGATGAAGTTATCCCCTGAACTAGACAAAAACCCCTGACCCGGGAAATGTTGGCCCCCTTTGCTGTTTGTTACAGTGAGGCAATCTGGGTAGGACAGAGGTACCCAGAAGCTTCCTTTCCCTCTTCTTACTAACTTAATTCTTACCACCAACCTGAACTATCAAACTGCTGTTTAAAAACATATCTTCTAATATTTAATCACACTAAGATAATTCTACAAAACATATTTGTGTTTGAAAGGGTCAAGACTCTATCAACTTAACATTTTCTAGAGTGAATAACTGGATCCTATGTCTTTGAAAGATTAATTCTATCTAAAAAAGGACATGGTCACCCTACCCCCAATACTTGGCATGTCCCCACCGCAGTGGAAGGCTAGGCACATGCAAGAGGACATGCAGGGCCAGGCTGGGCACACATGCTCTGGAAAGCAAGCCTGTCTTACTACGATGAATAACTTTTTTCAAGTTCCACAAATACTGACTGGGGATTTCCACGCACTAAGAAGTGGACCAGTGGTTCTCAACTTTCCATTCTGTTTGCTCTGACAGAGCATGCTAGCATTTTATATCTTTGTAAAACTTTAGAATCTCTCATTCACGGGAATAAGAGCTGCTGTTTACAGTGAAGGTTGAACAATCAAAGGACTGATTTATAGAGCAAAGAAAGCCCTCGTTTTTACTCAGATGATCTCAGCTCTCCATAAAGAAGCTTACGCACATCTAGGGTGTGGGGAAAGGGGTTTATGCCAGAATGGGAAACACAGGCACTGGCCTTGGGAGCGAGCACAGGGGAGCAGCACCCCAACTCTGCCACCCACTGTGTGACCCTGGGCAGGCGACCTCACCTCCAGTGCCTCAGTTTCCTCACGGGTAACTTCGAGGTAATAATAATATTGCCTCATAGGGTTGTGGAAAAGATTAAATGAGCTACCACGCAAAACTAATGCAACCTCGTCAGCACTCCATACGTATACCGAAAACCGGTCAAAATGGTCAAAAATGGAAGTTTATCTTTTCAAGTGGCAGCATAATAACCAAAACCAACAAAGGGGGAAAACGGTTCACTGGCAAAGAATTCAAAAATCTATTCTTTTTTTTTCCAAAACAGATACTAATAGTCATTCATCTGTGTCTGAACACTGCTCAGCAGCTTACAGAGGGCTCAGGCATACACTGTGTCATCAAACCTGCTACTTTCCCTGAAAGTGGGCTTTCAAATATGGCGATGGAGTGGGCAAAGAGAAGTTGGTCTACTAGGGAGTCAGACCACTGTTGTCTTACTGTGGGTCCTTCTAGGTACTAACAAGGCAAAGACAAAGAGAGGCTGGTCTCCTACAGAGGCTGCTGGACAGCCAGCAGGGGGTAGAGGTAAGGCCAGACCTCAGGGCTTCTCATCCAGCTGCACAGCTTTCAATGTAACAAAGGTTAGCCTTCCAAAGGTTAGCTTTCCAACAGGCCCACCTAAGACCCACCTACCCGTCCAGTTCAGCCGTTTCCACGTAGCAGAGGCTGTTAGGTTCAGAGCTGGACAGCAGCAGGATGTCAGCCTGTTTGAAACAAAACACACCGATAACACAGAGAGACCCCGACCCCCGAGGCAAAACTGAGCACCAGGTCAGATGTGAGGACAAGGAATGAGACAGCAGAGCTTGTCCACTTACTGGGATGAAATCATTTTTTTTCAGACGAATGACATCTCCGACTTGAATCTCTTTCCACTTGGCAATTTTGAACCTAAATATTAAAAAGAATGATAGTTTAGTGGCTTTTTAAAGTTACTGGCAAGAGATTTGGAATTATTCTGTCCGGAAGCCAAAGATTCTGGGAAAACATATACATCACAGGGAAAAGGTCTGCCAAAAGTTCAGCCGTCTGATGATTAAGGGGTCACAGGATCGTCTTCTCCTCTGAAGGAAGTAACAATGGGGGTGCTGACTTTGATGTGTCCTTTCCATTCTATGTTGTATAACTGAGGGTCAGTGGGGGCTCCTTACATGTGTGGGAAGGAGACACATGCCACCCCTCTGTTTCTGCTCATGTCCTGTGCTCCCAGCCCTTCTCCTTCCTTTCCTCTCAGTTATCCATCACCTGCTGGTGCCAGGACAGGGATGCAGTATGGCTCCCACATGGGCCACCTGGAATCGTCACGGAGCTTTAGTGCTGGCCTCCTCTCTACTGTTTAAAGTTATCTTTTTGATGAGTGTGTACCCCTTTCCTAATGAATCTCCTAAGGATACTGATAAAATAAAAAGATTGCTTCCTTCAGTATTAAATTCTACTGGAAACACCCATTTAAATGTTTAACAAGTCAACATTTTTTTAAAGTTTTAAAATATAGTATAGGAAGACCTCGGAGATACTGCAGGTTCAGTTCCAGACCACCACAACAAAGCAAATACTGCAATAAAGCGAGTCATATGAAATTTTTGGTTTCCAGTGCATATAAATGTTACGTTTACACTATACTGTAGTCTATTAAGTGTGCAATAGCATTATATCTAAAAACCAAATGTACGTACATTCTTTAAAAATACTCTATTGCTAAAAAACACTGTCATCTGAGCCTTCAGTGAGTTGCAATCTTTTTGCAAAAGCAACATCAAAGATCACTGATCACAGATCACCATAACAAAAAAATAATAATGATTAAGTTTGAAATATTTCAAGAATTACCAAAATGTGACAGAGACACGAAATGAGCAAATGCTGTTGGAAATACGGCAACTTGCTTGACGCAGGGTTGCCACAAACCTTCAATTTGTTAAAAAAAATGCAGTATTTGTGAAGCACAATAAGGCAAAATGCAATAAGGTAAGGTCTGCCTGTTGTCTGTTTTAAAGGTTTTCATTATAGAAAAGATATCCCTAACAGATATTATGAACCTACCACAACTAATAACCTTAATTTTTTTGGAGGCAGAAATCCAATTACTATGTTGGTCCTCCCATTAATTTATGGATAAAAGAGACCTGGAGATTTAAAATACATTTAAAATATACGCTTATACCCCAGTTTCCCCAATTTTACAAGAATTTAATACACAATTTTTAATCTCAAGATTTTTCTTAACCTGGCTTATCTTTCACTAAGAGGAATGGTAGTTAGTTTACATTTTAATATTTCTGAAATGATCAATTAGCAATGTGCGTGTGGGTCTCAATTATAAATGAATAAGTTAAGCACCTTCTTGTCACGGCTCTTCAGGGGTATTAGAAGCAATTCCGTTTGACTCTTCCACTGTGATGTCCAGTTTCCCCTTGGGAGACCCCTGTCACTTTGCCCCACGGATGCCCAAGTCCCCATACATGGGCTGTCGGGGCCACAGTCATGCCCGATATGCACTCCTAACCCCAATTCAAGGCTACTCAGAGCTACTCTTTACCAGTGTAGTCAGCCGGGCTGTGGGCTAAACAGGGCTCTGTGGGCTAGCTATGAATCTCACCACCATCCACGACAGTGATTCTAAGTGACTTGAAGGGTAACCTTTGGAACAGAATCTATTTATTTGGAAGGGAAAAAAAGCATCTAAACATATTTATAGATTGAAATAGTCTATATTTAAAGTAGACACCATTGAAGCGTGGCTGTAACTCGGGTTATTTTCCTCAGTGTTGACACATGAAACGTCTTTGAATTGGGCCTTAGTCACTATTTTTAGCACTTGAATTTGTAGTTCTGCCTCGAAGCTCTTGCTCAAAAAAACGACTCATCACTGGTCCCTGAGTTGGCACGTTGGTCACCATTGACTACGTTACTTTAGCAAACATTGACGAGCACATTCTGTGTGCTGGATGCTCAGGTGGACACAAAAACAAACACCACCAGGTGCAGTCTCCCCAAGAAACTTAGAGTTCCAGACAGATGAGACTTCCACACAAGTAATTCTAATGAAATTCAGATCATAATAAGAAAGATGAAAACAAAACGCTCTAAAAACACAGCGAGGGACTTACCCGCTGGCGCAGTGGTTAAGAATCTGCCTGCCAATGCAGGGGACACGGGTTCGAGCCCTGGTCCGGGAAGATCCCTCACGCCACGGAGCAACTAAGCCCGTGAGCCACAACTACGGAGCCTGCGCTCTAGAGCCTGTGAGCCCCAACTATGGAGCCCACGTGCCACAACTACTGAAGCCCACGTGCCTAGAGCCCGTGCTCTGCGACGAGAAGCCACCGCAATGAGAAGCCCGCACTCTGCAACGAAGAGTAGCCCCCGCTCACCTCAACTAGAGAAAGCCCGCGTGCAACAACGAAATAAATAAATATATAAATAAATAAATTTATTAAAAAAAAAAAACCACAGTGAAGGAAGAAATCACTGTAGCTGGGGAGTCAGGAAGGGTGTCAGGACATCCGGGCAAAGCCCTGGGCAGCATAAGTTTGGGAAGAGCAGAGATGGAGCAGCACACGCCAGGATGACGGGCTATGTAAACACAGGAGTGCCGAGGACAGAGAGCCCCACCAGGCAACCGCCTGGACCCCAATTTAGGTATAGCTTTGTCTTAGGAAGTGAAGAGAGGCCTTTACAAGGAAAAGGTTCATGCACTGATAGACTTCCAAGTTCAAATAGTTATCTCTGAGGATGTTTCTAGATGTATTTGTACATTACATCCTTGGAAGAAAGTCACACATTCAGAAAAGCATGGTACCTGCTATCCTTAATGACTTCACACGTCCTATTGTTGATTTCGTTGTCCATTTTATGGCGAGCCTTGAGAGGAGGGATGGGAAAGGTTATTTTAATAATCTCAAAATGTCAAGTATTAATGCCACTTGAAAATATGCTTGCAGCAGTGAGGAGGAAGCTGCACAAAAAATCCTTACCACGTCGTCCACGAGGTCTTTGATGGCCGTAATGCCCAGCACCACGAGCAAGGGCACCAGGGTGGTGTACCACGCCAGGGTCGTGATTTGAGGGATTGCCTGAAAGAGATAAAAAAGAAGGCGTACGTGTGTGCCCAGGAAGGCACAGCTAACCTGCAGGCAACTGCTAATTCTAAGCTTGTTGATTCTAAGGTTAATCTCCATTATCATCCAGGCCTGCATCCTGCCGAGCAGGCATGAAAAGGTGCTGAAGCATCCAGCTAACCTTTCTCGTGCCTCTCTCTCTCTCTCTCTCTCTCTCTCTCTCTCTCTCTCTCTCTCTCTCTCACTTCCGGTCTCCTGGGACACAGCCCAGAGGACAGTGGCTCCTGGTCTCATTATGGCTTTCACAGGACACCAAGGAAGCTTTGTAACATGATATCTAAGAGAGAAATGCTCCAAACCTTTTGTGAAAGTCATAATTAACAACGGGCAGGCACTGTAGGATCCCAGGGAGAAGTGGTCCTTTAACTTCTAGGGAATGCATACAGCAGGCTTTACACTGCTGGTTGTTCAGCAGTGGTCTCTGAGGGTCCCATGATGGAGGCAAAAATGGCAGTAGATAGTGGCTGGCTCTGGATTGGGTGGGGCATCTTTGGGACCATTAGGAGAAAGTGCTTCCTTCATGGTCCTTGCTATCAGTCTAGCCAAGAAAGAGGGTGGCCTTGCAGGAAGCCTCACATCCATCAAGATGGCCATCAAGTTGGAATAAAAGATTGGGAAGCAAGTAAAGATCTCTTGCAACCATCCTATTGATCATCAGGCCATATCATGTAGTGGTTAAAATGACAAGCTTTGGAGTCAAACTCCTGCATCCAAGTCCTACCCAGCCTCGCCACGTAGGGTGATAGGACTTGAAGCAAGTTGCTCTACCTCACCAGGCTTCAGTTCTTCTCTGCAAATTGAAGGTTATGATAGTACTTAACGAGCACAAGAATTAAGTGAAGTAACAGTGCAAGGAAAGGGCTGTCTAAGGCTATTACTAGTTCCCTAATTTGGATCACTGTACCTTCAGAAAAGATAATTAGGGGATGGTTAGAAGAGAGAAAGCTCATTTCCCACATTATTGTCAATATGTGGAACTCCCCTTTTCCCTCTAGAAGGAAGTAAAGGGAAGGTATCACTTTGCTCTCCAGATAAGTGAATTCCTTGCCACGATTAAGATAAAAAAAAAAAAAAAAAAAAAACCCTCAAGAAAAGATTAGGCCTTTCCAGTAGTGTAAAACCAGTTCACAAAATAATTTGAGAATTATGACCAAAATACTAATAAAAATCAACAATATTTTGGCATCCAAATAAAAAAATAAAGGCCAACCATGAAAAAATGGATTTAATTTTAAGGTACGATTATTTTACAAAGTGAAGATTTTAACTTTACTCACTTCAGGGAAACCAGTTTTACCACTGACATCAGTAGGAAATTGAATTTTTTTAAATACAGAATTAAAATAACATTTCCGTTTGCTCCCATTCTCTGTTCATTTAACATTGTTGAGCTGGTTCTGTCTATAAGGCACTTTCCCTTACGTGCAGAGCTCAGACATCCATATAGAAAACTTTCAAGATTACTCACATTTTATATGCAACTTAAACAATAACAACCTGAATGTTATTAAGTCACCATAATTCAGAGCAGATTTAAGATATCAAAGGGTATTACCTGTAAGATAAGAAGGACCAGGAAATAGAAATTGGCTGCTCTCTTAAACTGCTCAAACAAATTCATTGGTAGAAAGGTAAATGCATTATACTTGTATGTTCTAATTGCATTATTCTGTTGGAAAAAATGAGAAAGTCATTCTAAACAATGCCACACACTTAACACAGTGTCACAATGTATATACACCCGCAAAAATCACTAAGCCCTGTAGCCTACAGGGACCAAGGACGTAATCTGTCAGAAAGGTACTGAGATTTCCTTTAAGCTTTTACTTCTAACTGGGCCTCAAGATGACCCCTTGGAGGCTTATGTCAGAGACGGTAACAAGATGCAGACATTTCACCTCAAAGGTCTCTGTGGCAAATCCGACTGTGACCAAATTGATCCTGCTGTTGGGTCCCTTGACCCCTTAGAGCCTCCTTGAAAATGCGGCAAAGATGGGAAGAAAATGGGAGACGTCAACGTGGGGGAAAAAGGAACATTCTTTTACTTAAGAGGGATGGAGGCTGTGTAAGAAAAAGAAACGGGTGTGGTTGAGTTGTGTGCGCCGAAAGATATGCTCAAGTCCTGACCCCGATACCTGTGACGGTCATCTTATTTGGAAATAGAGTGTTTGCAGATGTAATCAAGTTACAGTGAAGTCATGCTGGATTAAGGTGGCCCTAATCCAATGACTGCTGGCCTTAGTAGAGAAAAACTGGGCAAAGACACAGAAACACACAGGGAGGCCGTGTGAAGACAGAGGCAGAGATTGGAGTGATGCGTCTACAAGCCAAGGAACACCACGGATTGTCAGCCGGAAGCCACAGGAGAAGTTTGGAACAGATTCTCCCTCAGATGCTCCAGAAGGACCCAACCTTGCTGACACCTTCATTTTAAACTTCTGACCCCTTGAATTGTAAGAGAAAAAATTTCTGTTGACTTAAACCACCCAAGTGGTAGTACTTCGTTAGAGCAGTCCTAGGGATCTAACAGACAAACATTTCAGCCCAGACGTAATGGGGGTTCTTTATATTTCAATGATAATAAGCATTTTTGAGGTGAAAATATCTTCAAAGTCTCTAAATCCATCACAGGCAGAGGAGGGGGAAATAAGTTACTAAGATTCCTTTCGAATTCTTATTACTGTCAAAAACAAGGCTTCTGTGATATTACTGTAGATTATTTTATAAAATATTTTTAAAAGAGCTTTGTACATACAGAGGGGAAATTTCAATCTACACAATTTTGTTTTGTTTTAAGCCACCCCCAAACACCCTTAAGGTAGTTAATCTTAGTGTGATGAATAAAAATGACATTCCAGGAATCTAAAATATGACACAAATGAACCTGTCTAGGAAACAGAAACAGACTCACAGACCTAGAGAACAGACTTGTGGTTGCCAAAGGGAATGGAGTGAGAGTTTGGGGTTAGCAGATTCAAACTATTATATATAGGATGGATAAACAACAAGGTCCTACTGTATAGCACAGGGAACTATAGTCAATATCCTGTGATAAACCACAATGGAAAAGAATTTTTAAAAGAATGTGTGTATGTATGTATATATATGTATGTATATATATATATATATATAAACTGAATCACTTCGCTGTTCAGCAGAAATTAACACAACATTGTAAATCAACTATACTTCAATTTAAAAAATGACATTCTAGAGAACTAATGATTATCAGTAGCCCCAGGCCAGGGGTTACATGGAAGGCAGGTGTCACACAAAGCCAGTAAGCATGATGGCTATTGGGAAAAACTGGCTTTTACTAAAATTAATTTAGGAAGTTAAAATCAACTTACCGCATATTTGCTCTCCTTAATACAAAAGAACTTTGTGTTCATAAAATGAGGTTGTTCGTGGAAGTTTCGATCATTTGCTTTGACTTGCCATGTACAATCTTTAAAAAAGAAAGAGAAAAAAGTCCATCAAGTAGAAAATTCGCATGTTGCTATGGGTTGAGTTATGTCCTTCCTAGATTCACACACTGAAGCCCTAACCCGATCCTGTACCTCAGAATATGACCTTATTTGGAAACAGTCACTGCAGATACAATTAAGTTAAAGTGGGGTCATTAGAGTGGACCCTAATCCAATATGACTGCTGTCCTTATGACAAAAGAAAATTGGGACAGAGATACCCATAGAGGGAAGACAGTGTGAAGTCACAGGGAGAAGACAGCCACTTACAAGCCAAGGAGAAAGAGGCCTGGAACAGATCTTTCCCTCACAGCCCTCAAAAGGAATCAAGACCGCAACACTTTGATCTCAGACTTCTAGCCTCCAGAACTGTGAGACAAGAAATATCTGCCGTTCAAGCCGCCCAGTTTATGGTACTTTGTTAGGGCAGCCTGAGCAAACCAATGACCATGTTGTAACTGGACCCACTGTTCATAGAACATTCGATTCTAAAAGAGAAATCCTCATTTAAACATGGCCCGAACAAAAATCCCAGAGCTCTACAAAGTGACAGCTAAATTATTACTTCAAACTCATTTACTTGGTTTGTAAAATGTATAACCCATTACCTACTTAGTGAATGAATAAATCAAAGAAAAAGGGTATCGCCGACGAATTCAACACTTTTGAGTCCTGATCATAGATCGGGGTTGTACACGGCTTTATTCTGATGGCCAGCATCTGCTGCTGTCTTTCTAAGTTCATTCCATGCACTTAATGTCACATCTACCACTCAATCGCCAGTTCTAAATTCCAGGGAACTTTAGAAAGCCCTCGGCTTCTCTGTTGCTAGAGGGAACAACTCTCAGGCGATAGGTTCCCATAAAACCTCTGACAGGCTGGAAGGACCCTCCGAGGACATGCTTGCCGACCTTCTGAATGAACAGGAAAGGTAAAGTTCACAAACAGTGAGATATAGTTTATCTCTAGCCTGATTCCTTTCCATCTCAATGGTGGAGTCCAGCTCCTAACGGAAATTCCAGCCAAAGGGACCTTCCAACCTAGAGATGACTAGCCTGGCAGTCAGGCTACAGTTGTAGGGAAGAAGTTTCCACCCACCTGTTCTGTCTTTGCCCATCTGCTCTTGACTTCTACTGTCCCATGATGTATGGCTCTAAAGGGAACATTTGTTCAGTGCTTAGTAGGCGCCAGGCATCATGCCAAGTAGTTAGTATCTCAGTTTTACAGCTGAGGAAACGGAGGCAGAGACAGGATTCAGGGGGAGAATCAGAATTCAAAGTCTGGCAGTCTGACCCCCAAGCCAACCTCTCCATCCCCCTCGCTCTACTGACTGGACTTTCTTTTGTGATTTATGCTACAAACCACCATGAGAACTGCCTTGTTAGTGAGCAGAATTTGGCGGGGGGGGTGTCACTTATCAGTATAGGGTCAACCTTTCCACTGTTACCTAATATCAGGCTGTGCTTCTTCTCCTAACAGGAAGGCATAAGCTGTCACCGCTATGAAAGCTCAAGACAAGGATATTATAACTTAGGAAGAAAAGTTCAGGAAGCACCTTTTTGGCATAAGGTCCCCCACTGACTGTGTGTTGGAACATGCATGTGAGATGAACTTCCCTTGTGTGATACACACGAGAGTGGGTGAACCAGGTGTCGTTTTTAATTTTTTCCCACATTACTCTTTTTTTAACTTTTTTATTTTATTTTTTGTATTTTGGCTACACTGTGTGGCATGTGGGATGGTTGCCGGACCAGGGGTTGAACCCAGGCTGCCGCAGTGAAAGCGCCAAATCCTAACCACTGGGCCACCAGGGAACTCCCATGAACCAGGTCTTGATGAGCTCCTCCTTCTTCTACTGACAAAGAAGGGGGATCAACAACTCATGAGACATTCTTTTTGGAGATGGGATTATATTAGAGAACATTTACAAGTAAAGGATTATAAGATTATTAATCTTATGACTACAATTATAAAAATTTAAATATGCTTTAGAAAAAAACATATTTCATTTTTTAATGATTCATTTTCTAGACTTCTACTTCAAAGAAAGTACGTATAATACTGCAAAAGGAACAGTTGCGGACTACTGAAGAAAGCAAATAATTAACCTTATGACTTTTTAAAAACCACTATACCATTATTGAAAGTTTCTCTTGCATCATTTGGACTGCCATTCATTGGGTAATCATAACTGTTATGTCATTACAAATGGAAATGTTCTAAGCATCTTTTTAGCTTACATGCAATACTATCAAAAGGGAAAATTTTAATGGAACTGCACGACAGCTCCTAAGGGCTGTTAGAATGTGTGCAATCAGAACATTTCTTTCGACTGAAAAAGGAGATCGAAATGAAAGTAGGTAAAAAAAGATATTTTATAGGGTAATCTTGAATCCATTCTATTTTATGGTAACTTGCAAATTTTTAAAGGTTTAATTTGGCTCCCAGATGACTTGTAACACATCTCTGGTCACCAGTGTTCTAGAATACCTCTGAGAACTGCCGTTCAAAAATTTAGGAAGGTTGAGAAGAAAAATAGACAAGATTCCTCGAGAAGGGAGAAAAGACCAATGAGAAGGGATAAAATCAATCTCAGAAATGCTCAAGAGGAAAGAATAAGCTGCCCTGTTAATGAGTTGGATTCTTCGTCCCCCTGGTGGCTCTTTAAATTTGCTTCATAATTAACTCCTCCAGACAGTGGTTCCTCTGTCTCAGCACAACCCCCTCATTCCCCAGCCCAGTTTGAACTGGATGCCTCAGATAGAGGGTAGTATCTGACCTCAAGTAGGGGCAGTGAAGGGTCTGCTAGAAATGACCTGGGTCTCTTAATTTTACAGTTTGAATAACACGTTGGGGAGCTTGGAGAAAGTACCTAGTGTCTTCGTCTACAATATACTGAGCTTAACCACAGGAGCATTTGTAGTTAATTTCAGAAATATGATTGCAGTCAAGTAATCAATAACCCTATTTCTAACAAGGTTCCTTGTTTGGCCTAATTCAGACAAATCAGCAGGCAAAGAAATTGATTCCTTTTCCTGATACTTTCTTGAGTTTCACACTAATTGCTTGAGGAATATTTCAATCAGAGACCATAAAGAAAGTGAAACGTCTTCTGTGGTCAAATACATTTGCAAAACACAGCATCCTACATCCCTCCCTTGGATATTCAATAGACCCACTGGTGTATTAAAGGCTCTGAGAAGTCCGGTAGTAAAGAAACATTTAATTTTATTTAATTCAATCTTTTCAAAGTTAATGTGACCACAGGCACATTTTTAACAATCACAGAACACCTATTAATATGGTTTGAGAAATGCTGTGCTAAAGCACATGCCTTTAGGAAGGTAGCAAAATGACACTTGGAAATTTGTGGTTTTGATCAAACATTTACCAGGTACCCAATTAAAACAGAGAACCTTACTAGACACTTGGACCACAAGGCTAATTTATAGAAAAAGTAGGAATCTTGCCCCATTTTCTAGAATGGAAATATTGACCAAGAAAAGAGAAGAAGTAATACACTAACCAGCAAAAAATTCACCTTCACCATATGACCCTTTGGTTAAAAGCTAGAGAGAAATCAGCTAACAAAGGTTGTGCCTAATAAAATCATCAATGCATGTTGCATTTACCATCAGCCAGCTGTGGCTCAAAAATCATCAGGTAAACGTGTATTTAATGCGTGTAAATATGGCTACATGATATTGGGTTTTCCCAGGGTCACCAAGTCCTTTGATCATCACCATCCAGCAAAGAAAGTCAGCTTCACCTGGCCTCTCATCCTCTCAGAGCTGATTCTGAACTCTTGATTTATAGACAACTCTGCAACCAAAAAGTTGCATTGGTTGGTACAAGCTGCAGCAAACTAGCAGAGTTAAACAATCAAAAGTTTAGTGTCAGAAAGGAAAAAAACAAACAACCCAAGAGAAAAATGGGTAAAGGACAAATAGACCGTTCATACACAGGGAAATTCAATGGCTCTTAAATACGTGAAAAGATACTCAAGTTCATCAAAAAAGAAGTACAATTCTTCAGTTACGTACCCATTTTTTATCCTATAATGGCAAAATAAACAGGCCCTCTTAGGTGGTCTCTGCGGAGAGCAATTTGGCCATATCTATCAAACTTTAACACAGACACACGTGCGCTGAGTGAGTGTATATATACTCTTGGATAAAGAAACAATGTATCTCAGGGCTATTCAATGCATCCCTGTTTATCAGAAAGATTAGAAACAACCTAAATACCACCAAGAGCAGCTGGCTAAACATCCACACAGTGAAAGCCTATGTGGTCTGCAAAAAAGAATGAGGTACCTTTATGTGTACTGATAGGGAAGATCTTCAAATTACACTAAGTGATAAAAGCAGGGAGTATCTACCATGCTTTCAGCCATGTGACATACAGGATGAATGCACAATAGGAATGCATGCATGCACACACACTTGCACACATGTGATTATGTGTATGTGTATCTATGGGTATATAAGGGCTCATGTTTGTAAGTATTCTTTGTGCAAGGAGTGTGTGTATATCTCCGGAAGGACATATGAGAAATTGGTAACAGCGGCTTCTTTCTGGGAAAGGAAATTGCATGGCTGAGACACAGAAGAGGCAGGGAGGGAGACTTCATTTTCATTCTGCACCCTTTTACCATCAGCTCTATGTGCACGTATTACCTTTGGAAAAAAATATGTTTGCAGTTCAATTCCTTCCCTTTATAGGTTTACATATAAATCAAATACGTAAGTTGCTTGACTTTCTTATGGTCATTATGCCATTATGTTTAATATTTTATCTAAAGGCAGTGGGATGGTGGGTGGGAATAAATCAAGGGAAGAGCATACAGGAAAAGATGGAAACCTATGCAGTCACGGGTAAAAACCACATCTACATTCAACAATGAGTAAATCTTAAAAATATCTCAGAATAAAGCCATACACACACACACACACACACACACACACACACACACACACACACACAAATACATACTGTATTCCATTCCAAATCATTCCAAGTGTCTGATTCCATTTATACACAAAGTTTGAAAACATGCAAAACTAAACTGCAGTGTTTAGGGATATACATGTAGGTGGTAAAACCATAAAGGAAATCAAGGGAGTTATTACTATAAAAATGAGGATGGAGGTTACCTCTGAGGAGGGAGCAGGAAGGGGTGGGTAGGACGGACACAGGTGGGGCTTCAGGAGCCCCAGCAATGTTCCTGTGCTGGACCTGGGTGGTACTTACACATGTGCTACCTTAATAATGATCTGTTAAACTATGTATTTGTTTTCTATGCACTTTTCAGTATTTCAAAAATATAGGAAAAGTAGATCAAAAAAGAGGCGAGAATAAAAGTAGTGACAGAAGGGAACTAGCCCAGGATGCTGACAACGGCCAGAACTCAGAACAGGTGAATGAGAGGAACAATGACCCAACAGTGATCCAGGCCAAGTTCTCCTGGGGGCTCGGGTTGGACATGACCTGGAGGGGGTCAAGTTGGAGGGGGAAGCAGATGGTATTGAGAAAAGTGTGTCCTGTCCACATCCAGCCCTGCTGCCAGGAGGGGCTCTACCTCTCTCAGGTCACGAATGCATATCGGTCACTGAGCTATATATGCGCTGAGTCCTTCCATTCTAAACTGGGTCCAGAACCATCAACAGGCCACAAGGGGTAGAACAGGTGAGATTTAACAAATCATGAGATCAACCCTGCCTGGGAAAGTGAATGAAATTCCTCCCCCTGGTGTCTTGGATTCTGGTCTTCCTAGATTAGGCTCTACCTCTATGTACACTCATAGTCTCTAGAACATATAGATGGAGAAAACACAGGTCAGCTGTAATCATGACATGTCGTGTAGCAGTGGTTCACAGAGTGAGGGTTCCAGACCAGTGGCAGCAGCGTCGCCTGAGAACTCGTTAAAAATGCCAATTCTCAGGCACTACCCCAGAACTGTCATATCAGAACTTCCAGGCATGGGCCCGAAAAAGTGTTTTCACAAGCCTCCCCAGGTGATTCGCATGCACACTCAAGTTTGAGAACCACTAATTTAAAATAAGGTAGAACTAGGGGTTAGCAGATACAAACTATTACATATAGAAGGGATAAACAACAGGGTCCTGCTGTATAGCACAGGGAACTATATTCAGTATCCTGAGATAAACCATAATGGAAAAGGATACAAAAAAGAAAAAAATATATATATATATATACACACACACACACACACGTATGTATGTGTAACTGAGTCACTGCTGTACAGCAGAAATTAACACAACACTGTAAATCAACTATACTTCAATTTAAAAAAAAGCAAAAAATAAGGTAGAACTAGAACTCATTTCAATGGAAACCATCTCTCCATCAGACACAATCCCTACCTTGAGGAGCCCACTGTCTCTCCATGGTAGGCGGGAGAGATACCTAAACACATACAGGAGTGAAGACAATGTATAATGTGGAAGAAAATGTAAGGAAAGAGCTAAGCCCTTGGCAGGACAGGAATTCTAAGTAGCAGCAGTGAATCCGGCCAGGCTATGGTGGCGTCAAGAGGTACCTTTTTGGAAGAGGTACCTCTCGAGTGGACTCTTAAAAGCTACCCCCAAATCATGCCTGTACAGGGAGAGGAGAGGGGTGAAGGGCATTCCAGGCATAAATACAACAGCAGTGGCCAAAGCACAAAGGCAGAAAACAGCCTGGCCTGGGTTCACACGTGAAGAGCTGGGTGTCAGGGGACCACAGGAAGGACAGGAGGTGAGCTGAGAGCCAGTGGATTGAGGGGGCCTGGTACGGCAAGCAGAGGGCAGGGGAGATCCACCGGGGGCTTCAGGATGGGAGTGGCACGGCCAGACCGTGGTTTGCCCGGGTCACAGTAGGAGCAGTGCACAGGATACATTTGAAGGGAAGAAGTCTAAAGGCAGAAGACAACTGCAGTCATGGAAGGGAGAGTTGATGAGAGCCTGACCCAGGGCTAAGGGGACAGAAATGGGGAGAAGACAGATTCAAGAGCTACAGGACAGCTGACTAAATGTGGGCGAGAAAGAATGGGGAATAAAAATGAAATCAGGAGAAAGACAAACAGCATATGATATCACTTAAATGTGGAATCTAAAAAAATGATACAAATGAACTTATTTACTAGACAGAAATAGACTCACAGACATAGAGACAAACCTGTGGTTATCAAAGGGGGAAGGTGGGAGAGGGATAAATTGGGAATTTGGGATTAACAGATACACACTACTATATATAAAATAGATAACCAACAAGGACCAACTGTATAGCACAGGGAACCATATTCAATAACTTGTATTGTAATAACTTATAATGGAAAAGAATCTGAAAAATAATATGTATACATATACATCTGAATCACTTTGCTGTACATCTGAAACATTGTAAGTCAACTATATATTTCAATAAAAATATATATAAATTAAAAAAATAAAATAAAAATGAGAAAAAAGTGACCCCAGGATCCTAGTTTGGGTGACTGGATGAACAGAGGTGCCACAGATGAGCTAGAGAACTTAAGAGGTATCCATCTAGTTGGGGGGACAAGGCATTTTCAGATCTGGTGAACTGAAGACCCCCATAGGACACAAGGGACACAAGGGTGGAAACGTCCATCCATGAGCTATAGAAACCAAGCTGGAACACCAGGCTGAGGTTCAGGTCAAAGATACAGATTTGAAGGTCCTCAACACTCAGACGTTAGTTGAAATCATGAGAGTGAATGGATTACATAGGAAGGGAGTATGGAGGCAGAACAGTGAGCCAAGAGCAGAGAGTTATGTAAGTACTGGGTGGAGGGGGAGGAAGCCGTGAAAGAGACTTCAAGGCTCAGGGAGAAATCAGGAGAATGGTGGGTAACAGAAGTGAGAGGGCACCGGCAGGAGGGGCAAGTAGCGAGCTGCCCGGTAAGAAAGGGCATAGATGCCCAATGATTTGGTGATCACAAAACCACACTGGTGACCTGATTGAAATACATTTCTTCTGGATGAGAAACTAAAGGGAGTTGGGCTCATTAGGAGGTGTTTCTTAGGAGGGGGGAGACTGAAGGGGCCAGGAAAGAGGGCATTAGGAAACAGGAAGAGAGGGGATGGCTGATGGTAGAGGAGTGTAGAGCAGGCAGGATGGCTCCAAGGTGAGGGGCAGAGAAGGATGAATGAAGGTTTGAACAGCTTTGAGTTTCTTGACTTACGAAGCACCCTCCGGAGAGTGGTGACAGTTTGAAAAGCTTTTGAGAAAATGGGAAAGGCACTAAGTATGGGCAGGTAAGAGACTAGAGTCAAGATTTTATCGAGTTTATCTGCTTGATTATGTGGTGTTTGTAGCATTCAGCTCTGTTGCACCCCATTCCCACCACCAAGTAAAAGAAAAAAAGAAACTCAAAAACTGATAGACTGAAGGCAAAGCAAAAGGCCAAATGCTGCTGTTTGCTTGTGGAAAAAAAAAGAAAAAACACACAACTTCACTCTTGTTCACACTTGCTACGCAAGGTGTGGACCAGGCGTATCACCTGACATCCGGTTAGAAATGCGCAATTTCAGGCCATGCTCCAGACCTGGCACCAGAAGGGCATTTTAACAAGATCCCCAATGAATTCCTATGCACCTTGACATGGGATGAGTTGCTCTTGATTCTACTGGAATCCGGGCTTTTATCCGGATGCTCAGGGCTCCACCCCCAGGGATTTTTGCATTAGACTGGGGTGAACCCAGCAAAGGTCTCAGGTGACCCTAATCTGCAGGCGAGTTGCTATCCACTGTTCAAGAGCAGCATTTCCCAGCCTTTCTCCTGCCTCCATCACATCCATCTGAGGGTGACAAACCCTCCTTACAGTACACCTTGTCACTGAAGCAATACATTGCAGGGTATGAGCAAGGCAGGACTTTAGATTTTGAAATAAATGCCCCTCTCCTCATTGAGAATCTTTATTCTCATGGTGCTTTCCAAACTTGAATGTGCCTACTAATCACCTGGGGTCTTTGTTAAGAGATTCTGATTGGCTGATCTGGGAAGAGCCCAAGGTTCTGCATTTAATCAGAACCCTCGTGAGGCCAACTGGTAGACCTTGCTTGACGAGGTGCACTAGCGGATGCGATGGACTATTCTGTAATGTGAGGTTGAACCTGGTGGAATTCTCCCCTTGCCTCACTCCAGACCTACTCTATCAGCACCTCCAGGGGCTGGGTCCAGGCACCTATGGAGTTTTAAAAGCTCCCCACGTGATTCTAATGCATCAGCAGGATTAAAACCCCCTAGAGTTAGGGACTTCCCTGGTGGCACAGTGGTTAAGAATCCGCCTGCTGATGCAGGGGATGCGGGTTCAATCCCTGGTCCAGGAAGATCCCACATGCTGTGGAGCAACTAAGCCCGCGAGCCACAACTACTGAGCCCGCACACCACAACTACTGAAGCCCGCGTGCCTAGAGCCTGTGCTCCGCAACAAGAGAAGCCACCGCAGTGAGAAGCCAGCACACTGCAATGAAGAGTAGCCCCCGCTCGCCGCAACTAGAGAAAGTCCACACCCAGCAACGAAGACCCAATGCACCCAAAAATAATAAATAAATTTATATCTATATTAAAAAAAACCCTAGTTAGTGTCCTCCTAAGGTGACTTCTATCATTAAACACCTACTTTAGAGACTCAGGTTCCAAAGTGGCACCAGGAAAGCAATAGCTGAGTTGGGTGTCCATGAGCAAGAGCTTCTCACTTGAGGTTCAGTCATAAATGACACTGCTCAAAAGCAAGTTCTATAAAGTGAGACAATGCAGTCTCACCACCCCCTCCGTCATTACAAATCACTCAGCCGGGAACACCCCACACAGCCTTTAGTTTACAAGCCACCAGTTCCTGTGGTGTTCTTAAGGCTGCTGTAGTGGAAGGAAATTTATGGCTGATTAGAGAAAGAAAATAAGTAGCCAAAGTAGAATCTCCACATGGGGTGTGGGTCAAAAATTCAAAATGCATCAAATTAAGTGGAAAACATAGCTCCTCAGCATGTTTCCTGGATTTCCTAGGATTTCCATATTTTAATGGACTAGCTTAATCTGTTTTTTGATTCCAGATAAAAATTCTTGGATGCTCTAAAGATCAACTCCCTTAATTCTGTCTTTTTATCTGAAGATATCACTTTCATCAGGGATCTAGCTGCCCTTGTTTTGTTGATGCCACATCTGGTCCGAATTTATGTTGTAAGAGAGAACTTCCTCTCTGTGTTCTGATGCTCTTGTGGTGATATCTTTAAGCCTTAACGATTTAACATTCCACCTTAAATACTGTCGACCAATGATCATTTTGCCCCTGAACAGAATTTTGATCAATGAAATTCTGAGTTGGAAAAGATTTTTTAAACAAATGCAGTTTTATATTTTCAAGCACAGAGAGCCACCCAACCCCGTCAAGAAGACAGGTCTTCGGGGATGACCTCTCATGGAGCGAGAGATGTGCGTGCCTAGCCTGCCAGCTGCTCGCAGGCATGTGCTCCAGAGGTGCCTAGAAGCGGTTCTGCAAGTGGTTTAGCATCGCCTGCACGATCTTGCTCACAGTATTATTTGGCTTTCAACAAAAAACAAAAACAAAGATAAATGACACTAAAGCCTCTGTCTGAATCATCTCCAATTCCAAAGTTGTAGAATCAGAATTATTCAGTTCTCCTGGACATTAGTCACATGTCTTTGCTAACTTCACAAGCACAGACGGTATGCAAACTGGGTGAGTGTGTACTCCAGGAGCCCAGGGTCGGGGGGTGCCTGTGTGCTTATGGAGGGGGTGGGGGCAGATGCTCACTGGAGGGGCTCCTCTCCTAAAACTGAACTCACCTCTCCCTAAGAATACACAGTCTGGGAACTAAAGTTCAGTGCTATTACCGCGTGCTTAAGAATTTTAAATTCTAACAGTTCCCAGGGAAAATGCTGCACCATTCTTGGTCATTTCTTACCACTTTATCCTATATTTCTAAGCTGCCAGCTACCCAGCAACACAAATGGAATTCCTACAAATATCCAAAACTGGTCAAGTGCAAAACAACAACCCTCTCCTTGACCTACAAGGGGCTCCCCCCACCACTACTTATGCCCACAAACAGCTCTGTTATCCACTGAAGCAGAAGGCACCTTCTAAAGGCAGCTGCAACAGTATCTCCAATCCTGCAACGTGACCTTGTTACGCCTCCATCAAGAAGAGGTGTCTAATTTCCTTTCCCTTGAATCAAGGCTGGCCTCAGTGACTCTTCTGTAACCAAGAGCAGGTAGCACAAGGGATGCTGCATGAATTCTGTGACCAGCTTCTACTCTGATGTCTTGGGCCACTGGTTCTCCATGTGGTCCCTCTAGAATGCTCCCATGGCAGCCCAGCGTTATGCTGGGAGAAGCCCAGCCACGCGGAGGTGCTCCCACTGAAAGACCCAGTTGAGCTTTTGAGTTACCAGCTCAGATGCCAGATATAGGAGTAAAGAAGCTTCCAGATGATTCCAGGCCCCAGTCACCTCAGCTGTTCATCTCCATAGCTGAGGGCCCAGATATCCTAGAGCAGAAACAAGTCGTCTCTGCTGTGTCCTATCTGAATTCCTGACTCACAGAATCTGTGAACATCGTGAAATGGTCATTTTATGCCAATAAGTTGAGATTGTGTTTTATGTAGCAATAGATAACTGGAATATCCACTGGGCGTACGGGAGGGTGGGGTGGGCAGCTAAGCCAGAAATTATTCCTCAGGCATCCTTTTCCCTTGACGCTCCCATCTAATGGGATGTGTGAATGTCAAATCCCTAACATATGTCATGATCTGTCCCCTTCTCTGCGTCCTGGCCATCTTGGTTTTGATCCTCACTTGGATTATTATCTACTCCCTTCTCCCCACTGCGGCCAACGTAGGCTTTCTAAACAAATGTATGTACCCAGTGTATATTTATTGCGTGTCTATTACGTGCTCTGATGGAACAGATATGGCCTCAATTCTCATGAAGCCAACCGTCTACTGGGGAAGCTTCATCCCTACTTCACACAGTCATCCAAGGACATAATCATTAATGCCCACAGGGGTATGAAGAAAAGTGCAAGGGGCTCTGAGACCAGACAACAGGGGTCTGCTCCAGGCTGGGGCTGGGGGTCAGAGAAGGCCTCTTTAAGGAAGTGATGCCTATATCAAGCCCTGAAGGGTGAGAAGGAGACGGCCACAGAGAAGGGGGCTGCTCTGGTCGTTGGGAAGAGTGGATGGAAAGTAGTGGAGGAGGGAAAGACTTGTCTGAACCAGGAACTGAGCGTAGAACAGGGTGAACGGAACGCGTGAATAAGCCTGCAAGCTGCAGGCAGCCAGCCAGCTCGGTCGGGAGAGGGAGATGGGGCCCAATCACTCGGGCCTGAGCCGCCAAGGAAAGGAGATGGAATCAGATCCCAGTGCAGTGCCGTCTTTTGCCACCATGGAGGTTGGACTGAGAGGAGGAAACATAGCTACGGAGCAGCTGTGGTGGGAGGAGACCGCTGCTGCACTCTCAGCTGCGTTCTCTTCAGCCTAAACTGCTGGCATGCCTCCCTGAGGTCCTCTAGAAAGTGGCCAAACTCTTCAGCACGGCCACTGCCCCACCCCATCACTGAGCTCCAAGAATGACTCGAAGTTCCCTGAACTCTCAGCCCCTTGGAGCTTTCCTTCATGCTGCGTCGGCCTGGTAGGTCCTGAGACCACGGGGATCAATTTGCCTCTCACACTTATTCAGGACCCAGCGCAGGTGTCCTCACCTCCAGGAAGCCTTCCTTGACCAGGGAAGGCCTCTGAAGCGCTCACCTGGTTCCCTATTCATACCTCTGTTGAAGCCTCCGATGCTGTCAGTCACAAACACCCACCAAGCCTCTACGACAAATGCCCCCCAAGCCTGCTGCCCTGACACTGGCTCAGAATAAGACAGATTGGACCTTGGTCCTTGGAGCACTTACAGGTTTAGCTGGAAGATGGGTAATGTACAATCAGCATAAAATAGAAACCAGTCGTTTCTAAGTTACACTGTGATGGGTGCTGAAATGGAGGGGAGTGAGATTACACTAATCCTCTCCCCAGAGCATCTTTATTCCCCCAGGCTGAATCCCAGCTCCTCCACGTGCCGCAGGCATGCCACCCTCCCTCCTGCCACAGAGCCTCTGGATGTGGTCCCCTATTCGGGAGGTTCCTTCCTCTCCCCGCCCCTAATTAACTCTTCTTCGTCTGTCACTTGACAGCACGGGCATGCCTTTCCACAAGGAAGCTTTCCCTGACCCCCATCCAGGGCAGACTCTTTTGTCACAGCTCTTGGAGCGGAACCACAGGTCAATCCATTAAAAGACCAAGTCACTGCATGAGCGAGACTATTTTTGCAACCTTTAGCTTTGTCCCTGTCGCTTTGCGTGTGGCGTGGGTGGACTTTTCCATAACTACAGCTCTCTGTCTTCTCTGTCTGAAGACTCTTATGCCTTGCCCCCCCGGCAGGTACGCTGAACTATCGGAGACCCAGTCTAAGGTTTTATCTGAGAACCCACTGGAGCCTAGGAAAGCTTGAGGGTGGTGGGGTCAGCATAACTGTCCACAGATGTGCAAAAAAAAAAAAAGAGAAGGCTGGAGAAGCTTGTACTAACAGGAAAGGTTTATAAGATGGCAGAGGCAGGGATGGCACTAAATCACCGGAAGTTTCCTTAAATATGTGGGTAAACTCATCGCTGGGAAATCAACTGTTCTTCAGCCCATCCACCTCTCCATCCATCCACCCACTCATTGTGCTTAGATGTGGGGATGGAAGGATCCATTAAAATGAGTGACTCAGCAGCTTCAGCCTGGGGGGTGGTCCAGGAGAATCTGAATATCCCAAAAGGAAGTGGAAGGGTCAAGAAGAAGATCTGATGATGGAAAGATGAGAGAGGAGATGATGGGTGGGGGTGATAACAGCTAATATTTATTGAGTATTTACTGCATGCCTGAAACTGTTCTCATTCCTTTACATTTATTTTCTGACTTAATCCTCACAACCACCCAATGAAGTAGGTACTCATATCATGTCCATTTTACAGATGGGGACACTGAGGTAGAGAGAGAGGAAGTCCTTTCCTCAAGGTTACACAGCTAGAAAGTGGTGAAGCCAAGGCTGAAATCCACACAGCCCGTGCCCGGCATCCTCCCTCTTCACCACCGTGCACACTGCCTCTCAGGGTCATGTACAGAGATGCGGTACATGAAGCGGATTAAAGGGGATTAGCTTGCCAAAGGCAGGCCTGTAGACAGAGAACAAAGGATGACCCGGAATGGGAACATTTTAAGGGTGGAAGGAAGAGTAGCCAGAAGGAAGGAGAAACAGGAGGAGTGCTGAGACAAGAAGGTGTCATCACCTGCCAGGGTGGCCAGCGTTTCCCGAAGGAGAGACTTTCAAAAAGGTCAAGCGCTTCAGAGCAAACAGAGGTAGGAAGAGAATGGTTGACAAAAAGCTCACTGGACTTGGCACTGGGGTTCTTGGTGATCTTTAAGAAAATGTGTCCCACAGGGAGGTGGGGCAGCCCACGGAGGGGAAGGACCGGGGGAACGGGTGGATGCGATGGTAGAGAAATGGGTTTTCAGAAGCTTGGTCATGAGAACAGGAGACAGGACAGCAGACAGAGGCAGAAAGCAGGATTCAGGTAAGAGTTTGCTGTAGGACAGGGAAGCGGTGAGTGTATTTGTAAGCCAGCCAGCGCGGAAGGAGGGAAGAGTTAACTGACAAAGCAACACTGCCAACAAGGCAGGACACAGCTTTCTCATTCCATCCGCAGGCTCACGAGAGCGAGCCAAGGCGCCCTAATGCAGAGCGCTTATTGATTCCCAAGGACTTCACCTCTAAGCTGGTTCCTGACTGGCATAGAATTACCCAAGGAGTTGACCTGGGGACACCAGGATGGTGGAGGGGTAAGCTACACAAACAAACCAAAAAACCACCTAGAGTCAAGGAATTCTAGAGTCAAGGAATTTTAGGAACCTGTGGCTAAATAAAATTAAACTGGCTTCTTTAAAGTCTAAACGTTCTTGCATCATTTTATGCTAATGGACAACCTTAAACTCCAAGAAAAGGATAAAGAATTCTGAGTTTCTGGTCTCAGGGACCACAGAATCTTTGTGTCTGGGAATATCTGGCAGAACTAGGGTTTCTCAGAACACATTCTGGGATATACCGTTCTTGTGTGTTCAGGAAACAAGAATGTTCATTCCATCAGATGGAAACATTCCCACTCGTTTTTGTCAACAGTTGCTCAAAGGAAACCAAGGGTAAAGGTACTTTAGTAAAATCTGTGGGCTTCTTTCTTCCTTCACGGCACATTCTAACAGCAGGCTAACACCCGTTCTCGATTCTCACAGCACACAACAAACGTCCTTCCACTGAAAAGCACTTGCAATGGCCTCTCAAAACACTCGCTGACTAAAGCTCAGTGGGGCTAAAGCATCTTTTAAAAAAAAAAGAAAACCAATTTTCTGCACTAAGATCGGGTTAAAGGACTTCCCTGGTGGTGCAGTGGTTAAGAATCGGCTTGCCAATGTAGAGGACGCAGGTTCGAGCCCTGGTCTGGGAAGATCCCACATGCCGCGGAGCAACTAAGCCCGTGCGCCGCAACTACTGAAGCCCGGGCGCCTAGAGCCCGTGCTCCGCAACAAGAGAAGCCACCGCAATGAGAAGCCCGTGCACTGCAACGAAGACCCAATGTGGCCCCCAAAAAAAAAAAAAAAAAAAGATATGGTTAAAAAAATGAACATGGTTCACACATTTTTAGACATTGCTCTGCTGTAATAGGCCTGGGTCCCCGGTGTCACTCAACTGGATGGTACTTTGCAGAGTGACTCACGCTCCAGCGTTCTAAAGAAGTGAATCCTTTGAAGAAAATTGTCCTTCACGTAAAATGTCAAGACAGACAGATTATAGTTAAAAAGGAAAGTCAGAGTGACACTGACCTTCACTGGGAAAATGCCCAAGTGAGAATATGGGAGAAAAATTAAAAGAGGGGGAAAGAGGGATGCAGAGACAGAAGGGAGGAAGGGAGAGAGGAGGCCGGGGAGAGGAAGCAGAGTGGCCATAGGGGACGCAGGGCAGACGAGGGAACGGAAGTAAAGAGGTCTAGCACTTAATAAATGCCCTCTCTGTGTTTGGAAAGGGCACACAGAGGTGTTAGAACAGTAATACGTTTTTGGAATTCCCGGGCGATCCAGGGGTTAGGACTCGGCACGTTCACTGCTGGAGCCTGTGTTCAATCCCTGGTCGGGGAACTAAGATTCCGCAAGCCGCGCGGCAAGGCCAAAAAGAAATTAATAATAATGATAATAATGTTTTTTAAAGTCACAGGCAAAGTCACTTGACAAGGGTTTTTGAAAAACACCGAATTCCCCTAGAAATATAAGCCCCCACTGGAAAAGACTCTGAAGAGCCAAGATCAAGTCCGAGCTCCCTCAGTGCCTGTGATCTGGGGGTAGAAATCTACAAGAAATATGACCTGTGAACTGAACGATCAGAAAGAGCCCGGGGCAGCAGAATGTGAAGGCAGATTTGGAAAAAAACAGAGGTGAGAGTTTCCGCCCACTACGTGCCCCTTTGACATTTCCGAAGGCACCCAACCCCATCCCTTTGCCTTGTCCCGGGCCACACATCTGATGACATGGCACCGAGCACCAACAGCAAAGTTCACCCCTAGAGAACTGCAGAGCCAATTCCCTGCCAGCTCATCAGATACCCACATACGGTAGGGATATGAAACTTAGAAGCACGGTGGGAGAAGGAATGAGGAAGAAACACATGATGTACTATTTGGGCGATCAACTAGAACTCCCCGTTCTAACTCGTCAGGCTACTTCAGCCTGAACAATATCCAGTCTGGACGTGTTATGACAGACGCCACATTCCTGTTCAGATTGGCAGTGATTCCGCTGCACCGTAGCTCGATTATCGTGATTTTAGTGCCTGCTGCTTCAAGGCAGAAAGCACTTATACGCAATAGCTGAACATTACAGCCAGAAATCCGCAGTAAGATCTGATAATTCTAAATGTTTGCTATGGAAAGCTGAGGATGGGAAAACAATAGACTTGAGACAATGGCCTTCCCAGGTTTTGGAGCCTGAGGTGGGAGGGGGCCCTTGTGGCACATGCACGTCCCCACACAGAAGGGCAGAAGACAGGCACCATCTGACCAGAGAGCAGGAGGAATCATTACGTAAGTGGGATTTCAGGCTTTGTCACTTTTTCTACAGGTGAAACCTGTTGGGGAAAAAAAAAAAACACAAACAGCTTAACAGGCAGCAGAATCCTGGAGGGAGAGACGGGCAGGGAGTGACATAAGGAAAGCAGGCTTCTGGCAGGCCTGGAAGGGCAGATCGGCAATGACAGAGGCTCTGGGGAAACCAGATAAAACCAGAGGTTATTCTGATTGAGGCTGGGGAGAGGTGCATGTGGAGAAATATTCAGAAATAGAACAATTTCCTGGAGATTTCTGTGAATGGGAAACTGAAGTTATTTAGCTGGAATGCAAGGGACCGTGGAGGAGAACATTTTCCACCTGAAATCTGGAGCAGATCTGGGGTCTAAAGAGAAAAGGATCAGCTTACTCATGGAGCAAAGGAAAAAAAGAACACATGTGTTTGCCGGGGTGGGAGAACCAGCAGGAAATGAAATAGAAAAGCCACAAGGGAAAAAGCAAAATCATAAAAGTCAGCTACGTTCTGTTACCCTAAATGACAGACTGTCTATGGCCATTTTCAAGAAACATCAGTAACGCTGAGTAGTTTTGACAGAGACTGTATGACTCACGAAGCCTGAAATATTTACTACCTGGCCCCTGACAGAAAACGTTTGCCAATCCGTGGTCTAGACTCTGCCTTGAAGCTGCCCTGATTCTAGGCAGGGAGCACAGTTTCCTGCATCTCAGGCTCCTTGGGGCAACCGGAGACCCATAAATTTTTTTTTTTTTTTTTTTTTTTAACTGGAGAGTCAAAACCCTTTTATATTCACAAATGACTGAAACAAAGGTATGGTGACTCCAAGGTTCTTGGGTGTGGTAACAAGCAAATTCTTCCACACTCAGCTTCCTTCTAAATTTATAGGCACGAAGCAAGACCTATTTTCTCTGCAGAACTTGTCACTATGGTCCACCGGCCCTACCACACCGAGGACAATGTGTACTTTTCCAAGCGCTTCAAGTTTCATCTGAAGCTAAGAGAAGGAAGATGCCTCCTGGACCATCCGTACTTTGCACCTGTTGCCACTGCCCTTGTGAGGACGGACAAGTACCTCATTTCCAGGTCCCAGAGTGTTACCTTTTTTGAATGGCTCCCGGTTTTCCTCTGCTTCTCTGTTAACTCGATTCTGCTCTGGTTCCACCGCACGCTCCCGGTCTTCAAGTTCATCTTCTGTTTCATCATCACTGTAAGGGACCACTTCGTCATTAGGCTGAGAATCCTCCTCAAACGTCGTTTCTGAGTCTCTTTCTGTATTCATTCTGCTGGCAAATTGGAACTACCTGGTTTAAAAGAAAGGGAAACCAGAGTGAAACATGACTCATACCCAGTTTTTGGTTGAATTCTGCCTGCATTCGGTCACAATGCTTTTAACAGAACCTGACTTACTAACATGGAAATATGCCTGAATAATGATCCCAAAGTTCAAATGATCATGCAAATAACAACAAAACCATTCATTACTGATTAAATGCTTGGGTGAGAATTTACAACAGTAATGTAGCTGCAAACTTTTTTTTTAAGGGTATACAGGCTTTAAGGTTGTGTTTCAAATCGTGGGTCTCTACCCAGCAAAATTAATTTAATTGGTTCACAACCAACATTAAAATAAAGTGAAACAGATTTTAAAATATCAGAGTACAGCACGCATAAAAAGAGTTAGTACTGTTTGGGGAACAGTTTTACAAAACAGATACATATATGCATTTATTTGCATTGTGGGTCTTAATGGAAATGAATTTCTTTTGGAAATTGTGGATTGCTGGCAAAATTTGAAAACCACTGTCCTAAGATACCTGGTTTCTGCTAACGCTAATATTCTGAGCTTTTACTCTGCGATGCATTTAAATACAAGCTTAGGTCCTCAAACTTTACTAATGACTTCTTGAAAGCACATCCTAGCCTACTGCCTAACTGCCACCACCCACTCCCTATATTTAAAATTTGTGTTTGTGTATACACCACTGTATAAAGTGATGCTTTATAAGTGCCAAGTACAACCTCAGTTATATTTATATTAGGAAAATATTTACACTAATACCCCAGGCTTTGTGAGGACAGACATACAGCCTGGCATTATTTACATAAGCTTCATACCAACATGTACTCAATATCATTAATAAAGGCAGCTCACGTTTATTTAGTGTTAACTGCGTGTGGGGCTCCGCATGAAATGCTTTATAAACATTGGCTCCTTGAAACGTCCTATATCACCCTAGTGAAGGTGGTATTGTTATTCGTACTCTATAGAGGAGAAAACCAAACCTTTGCAACGTTGGATAACTTGTACAACAATTACTGAAATTTTGAAGCAAGAGCAATTGCTTTCCAAGGAGACATCTTTTATATTCTACGTTTACGTTACAGTTTGTTAGATATTTTCATCAAGTGTTAGTTGCCTTGAGTGGAACTATTTAGCTGGCTGCATGCTTTATACCAAATCTAGCACCTTGAACATCTAAATTTTTATAACCATAGGTGTACATCTAGGAAATGTTCAAATACTTATGTGAGGAATTTGTCCAATATTATTTAAAACAAAACCCAGAAGCAACGTGGATAGCCAATGATTAGCAACTATATAAATAAATTGTGGCATCCTCACACAATGGGACAGCGCAAAACGATTTAGATCACGGTGGGACAAGTTTTAAATGACATTGCAAAAATCCAAACCCATTTAGTTGAAAGGTGAGTTAACAATCCACATGTACAGAATAGTCCCAGTTATTCGCAGACATTTATTCATTTTCCAAAATTTCAACAATTGCCATGCATGAGTCTCAGTGAGACGATGCACGTAAAGTGCTCGATTTGGTATTTAGCCTAGAAAGTACTCAAACGTCAGTTGCTGTTACTGTTAACAATTATTTCCATAATTAGAAAAACTGTGTTTTATAATAACAAATGGAACGGTGTGGGGAATCTATCCCTGTTGCCTTTTCCATCTCCAAAAATCACTTCTAAAATGCATCTGCCCCTCACTGGGAAGTAAAATATTAGACTATTACAAAATATGGTTATACTTAAGCACAGGCATATTCACAGTTAAAACCTTTAATTGCCAAGTAAAACATTTTTCCTCTCTCCCAATTTTCTGCGGGTTAGTAAATGACTATTTCTTGGGATTTTACATGTGTTTAATTGGCCCTACTTGTGGTTTTATGCTTTAGCTAATATTTTAATATACTCCTTAAAAAATTCCCAAACTCTCAAAGGCAGAGTTTCACCAGAAATTTTTCAAAACAAACATAATAAAAGTGGTGACCATTTATTGAGCACCTACTGTCTGTCAAGCAGGAAAACCCTGTGAGGGAGATGTTATCTACCCATCTTTCAGATAAGGAGACTGAGGCTCAGCTGTGGCAGAGTTAGGATCTAACCTCTCCATTACAGGGGCACAGAACATACTGAAAAGTCTGAAAGCATCATAGAGAAAGTTTCTTTATTGTAGTACATATACACAACTAAATTTACCATTTTAACCATTTTTAAGTATCCAGGTCAGTGGCATTAACTGCATTCTGTAGAAACATTTTGTAAGTGATCATTTCGTTATCATTATTGCCAAGCGTCTCCATGCTTATTTCCCATGTTAAAGTTGGACCCAGGGGGACTTCCCTGGTGGCAGTGGTTAAGAACCCACCTGCCAATGCAGGGGACATGGGTTCGAGCCCTGGTCCAGGAAGATTCCACATGCCGTGGAGCAACTAAGCCCGTGCATCACAACTACTGAGCCTGTGCTCTAGAGCCCGCGAGCCACGACTACTGAGCCCACGCACCTAGAGCCCATGCTCCGCAACAAGAGAACCCACCAAAAGGAGAAGACCGCGCACCACAACGAAGAGTAGCCCCTACTCGCTGCAACTAGAGAAAGCCCGCACGCAGCAACGAAGACCCAATGCAGCCATAAATAAATAATAAATAAATAAATAAATAAATAAATAAATAAATAAATAAATAAATAATTTAAAAATTGGATCCAGGGAATTCCGTGGCGGTCCAGCGGTTAGGACTCCGTGCTCTCACTGCCGAAGGCCTGGGTTCGATCTCTGGTCAGGGAACTAAAATCCCACAAGCCACATGGCACAGCCAAAAAAAAAAAAAAGATGGAAGATGGAATCCAGTCCGAATCCAGTCCTTCGAGGTTGAAGGAGGAGACAAACAAAAAGGAATAGATTTGACAACCACAAGCATGGGATCCAAAGAAAGCAAACCACTGCACAATCAACCAACTCACCAGCCGAACACATGCCACAGGCCGGAGCTGGGCGGCTGACTTGGAAGGCTGGGTGGGGACCTCTAAGCTGAGCAGGAAGTTCTTTGCTGTATGTATGTGAGTGTAATGCAGACACTCATGGAATAGTTTAGCTCTGCCATCTTAGGCTACCAAAGAAAAGTTAGCTAGAAATCATTTCTTGGAAGCCCTAGGTGACATAAAGCAGCTTTCCAGGTCTAAACCATGATCTCTGTAAAGCAGGCACTACATACATGGATTTGGAAACTTTGTAATGTCTCTTCCCGTCACTCCAGCACGTCACAGACACCCGTGCGTTTATTCAACCTCCACTGAGCACCTGCTTGGCACAGACTGCTACCGTAGGCACTGGGAACCAAACCATCGTCCAGGTTATTGAGGGATACGGGTAAGTAAATTATGTGTGACAGCCCCAGGACACAGCAAGGCCTGTGTTTTCTCCCCAAACACATACCTCCAACCCATTTCCTCCTCTCCATCTCCACGGCCACCACCCTAATGCAGGCACCACCATCTCTCTCCTGAAACGCTGCAGGTGGAGCCTAACAGGACTTCCCACCATCCACTTCCACCCGGCCACCAGAGTCATGCCGCTCTCCTGCTTAGATCCTTCCTATGCGTTACGGACTGAACTGCCTCCCCCTAAAATTCAAAGATTGAAGCCCTAACCCTCAATGTGACTGTGTATGAAGATAGGGCCTTTAAAGAGGTGACTGAGGTTAAATAATGTTATATGGGTGGGGCCCCAATCCGACGGGTCTCACGTCCTTATAAGAAGAGGATAAACCACCCAAGAGCTCTCTCTTTCTGCACATGCATAGAGGAAAGGCCATATGGGGATGGTGCAAGATGGTGGCCAAGGAGAGAGGCCTCTCCAGAAACCACACAGGAGGCACTTTTGACTCTGTCCTTTGGAGACTTACAGTCTAGACAGGAGTCAGCAAATTACAGCCCGAGGGCCAGATTTGGCCAACCATCTGTTTTTGTAAATAAAGTTTTATTAGAACACATCCTTGCTCTTTCCTTTATGTACTGTTTATGGCTGATTTTGCACAATAGAAGAGTTGAATAGCTGTGATAGACACCGGATGGCTTCAGAGGCTAAAATATTTACCATCTGGCCCTTTACAGAAAAAAAGTCTGTTGACCCCTGAACTAAAACAAAAGATAATAAGAGACAGCAACAAAAGAAGTGGTCAATATCAAATGCCCACGGTCACATAAAATCATCACTGACCCAGATAAATCATGCATGCTTTGGGAATGTGAAATAAACTACCAGGTGTAGTGGTGGGGAAATGTCCCTAAATCGTACAGTTGCCCTATTGATTGGGAATGGTACTATTTCAACTGCTGCATAGCTGTTTAACTAGAAAAGACACACAATTCCAAATGCCTGAGGTAACAACACACCATCATCTCCCGTTTCGTGTGAGGAAGCTGTGGTCATGCATCTGCCAATACACAGTTCAATGCAGTATTTCATCATTAATCCACGTGCTTATAATCACGACATTGGATAAAAATGTGAATAAATATTAGAGCAAGGAAGCAAAAGATTTATCAGGATTTTTAAAAAGTCATCAATGTGATTTAGCATTCAAGGATTTTCCTGGTCACATGATCTTAGGAAAATGTCCTTAGCTCCTGCTCAGGCTGAAAAGCAGCATGATTAATTGGAAAGAACACAGGTCTGGATTCAAACCATGGCTCTACTGTTCACCACTTTATTACCATTTTGGAAGCTCATTTTTCTCATCTGTTAAAAAAAGGGAGGAGGAAGAAGAGGTCTCATTTCCCATCCTGCCTTCTGCAGTATTCAGCCCTCTTGGTCATAAACCCCAGAAGACAGGAGGGGTAAATGGCAAGATTTCCAAATTTGAACCCCTAACATCTATCACTTGCCATCTTTAAATAACTGGCTATGAAATGCTTGTGAAGTGAATGAATTCATGAAATTCTGTAATCCCTTTGTGGAGGAGGGGGTCTGAAGGAGAGAGAACAGGGAAACCCAGGCACAAAGAAATACCTTTCCGCCTTTGCAATAAAACTCTGAAGTCAGAAGTAATGAAAGCACAAACTTTTGTTGCTATCACAAGGTTTCTAGATTCAAATGAAGGGAAAAGAGGAATAAAAAAAGTTGAGTTCTGCCACTGCTAGGGTCTGATCTGTACACGTAACACAACTCAGAGGCTAGGGAAGGCCAAGAGTCCCCGATCAATGATATCTTTGTGGTATAAATTGATTCATGTCCAGGATGACTCCAGCCTAAACAGGAAGTACGATTCACAATATTCATTTTTGTTCATTCTTCATCATCTTTTTTATGGCTCTTTAAAATCCTCAACAAGAAAGGGTATTTCTGAAATGGATTTTTCCTCATTTCATTTGCCTATTTTTATTATTATTATAGATAATGCAAAATATTTAACATAACATATATCATACATATATCATGATATAATAAATTTGTGTATTATATTTTTATATGCTCTATGCTATATATGCATGTTTTAATTCTATGTTCCATACTAAATATAATAAATTAACAACTCTGGGGGACTTCCCTGGTGATCCAGTGGGTAAGAATCTGCCTTCCAATGCAGGGGATGCAGGTTCAATCCCTGGTCGGGGTACTAAGATCCCACATGCCGCAGGGCAACGAAGCCCGCGTGCCACAGCTAGAGAGCCCGCGTGCCACAACTAGAGAGCCCTCGTGCTACAACTACTGAGCCCACGCACTCTGGAGCCCACACACCACAACTAGAGAAGTCCGCATGCTGCAACTACAGAGAAGCCTGCATGCCGTGACGAAGACCCAGCACAGCCAAAAATAAATAAATAAATAAATAAATAAATAAATAAATTACAACTCTGGCAGGCAGAATCTAAGATGCCTCCAATGATCCCACCACCTGGTGTTCATGCTCTTGTGTAATCCCCTCCCCATGAGAATGGACTGGACATAATGCCTTGCTTTTTTTTTTTTTTTTTAAACATCTTTATTGGAGTATAATTGGTTTACAATGGTGTGTTACTTTCTGCTTTATAACAAAGTGAATCAGCTATACATATATAATGCCTTGCTTTTAACCAACAGAATGGGGTGTCTTGTGTGTGATTAGATTATAAGAGGCTGTGACTTCCTTGTTGCCAGCCAGCTCTCGTCCCCTCACCCCTTCCTGGCTTTGATGAAGTAGTTATCCTATGGAGAGCCTCCTATGTAAAGAAACTGAGTGGGCATCTGGCCAATAGCCAGCAAGGAACTGGGGTCCTCAGTCCAACAACCCTTAAGGAAATGAATTTTGTACACGTACAGCATGGTGACTATAGCTAACAATACTGTATTGTATAGTTGAAAGTTGCTAAGAGAGTAGATCTTAGAAGCTCTCATCACACAAAAAAAATTGTAACCATGTGAGATGATGGATATTAACTAAACTTACTGTAGTAATCATTTCACAATATATACATACATCAAATCATTCCGTTGTATACCTTAAACTAATGCAGCAATGTTATAGGTCAATTATATCTCAAAAAACCGGAACAAATAAGCACATTTTTTGAATTTAAAAAAAAGGAAAGGAATTTTGGCAACAACCACAGGAACTGGGAAGTGGATCCTTTCTCAGTCCAGCCTTCAGATGAGACCCCAGCCTGTGCTGACACCTTAACTGCGGTCTTGTGAGAGACCCTGAAGCAGAGGACTCCGTTAGGCGGTGGTCAGATTCCTGATCCACAGAAACTGTAAGACAACATACGTGTTGTTCTAAGTTTTGGAGTAATTTGTTATGTAGCAATAAATAACTAATACACATATCATTAATCACAAATAATAAGAATTTTATGGTAAGACACGTAATATGGCTGGTATTATTTCCAAGTAATTCCGAAGAAGAGCCCCATCCAAGAGGCAGCAGAAATCTCTATGATCCTAGTCGGTCCAGACACATGCCACACACTGTTTGGAATCTGCTCAACACTCTTTTTTTTTTAATTAATTTTTTTATTGGAGTATAGCTGATTTACAATGTTGTGTTAGTTGCTCAATACTCTTGAGAGTAAAATCTGACAAGTTGGACGACCATTGTAATTAGACCAAAAAGATCTCATGAACCAACAGTAATAAAACCTACCTAAGATCTAGATTAAATTCAAACTTTATACTGTTCTAGAAACAACACAATTACTGTTCCTAGGACAAATGGGGTTATAATTTTTACTTCCTCCCAAACTGAAGCCTAGAAAACCTAGAAGCCTGGGATAACTAACACAAAACTGAGGGACCATTAATATCACCATTGTAGGGACAATTCAGCCAGGGCCTTTACTCATGATAGAAAAGGCTTCTCTGGGTCCACAGCTTTATCCTCTTTTCCTCTGAAAGTCCACCCAGAGCCCTTTGCCACAAAGGAAGACCGACCCCCAGTTCACATCACACACCTCTGATGGTTACCATTTAAAAAGGTGTAGGGGAAACCTCAAAACTTTGACCTCTCGGAGAAGGGCAGTTTTTTTCATTCTCCTGACAAAACTTAAAGGACTTCTTGGTGATATTGTCATCCCAACTCTGTCATGGGCTCCCCAGCATATCCTAGTAATGATGACTTCTTCTTGTTACCACTAGGTTGCCCCTTACCGTTCACTCCTAAGTATTTTCACATACATCCTCTCTCACAATTGTCATGGAATTATTCTGAGACAGGTGGCCAGGTGCTATCATTGCCATTTTACCAATGAGAAAACTGAGGTGGTTAAGGAACCCTCCCAAGGTAACTGAGCTCCTAAGTGGTAACATCAGATTGGATGCAGGCCCCCTTACCGCATCCCCGGCTCTGTGCTAGGTGTGGTGCAGTACACACACCGTGGCTTCAGAGTGGAATTCAAGCTCCGTCCAGGAAGCTGAATCAGAGCCTGCTTCCCGACTGCAAGTGGCAAGTGCTTTCCTTGTCTACAGACCAACTTAGAGCCTCCTAAGTCACAAGAAAAATGTAAGCAAAGGAAATGGAGAACTTGACAAACAAACTAAAGCCAACTCTGGGGTCTACAGACAGGTCTCTCCTTCACTGATGAGTTGTAACATTTTAAAAGCTTCTCCCTTTATGTCACGTTAGAGTGTATGGAAATCAATAATCATTTCCTAGCTGTTTTGAGCTGGGCAATGTGTGTGGGAATCACAGAGGGGAGCAAGAACTCTGGATGGACGGGAGAGACATTTTCAGGAATGAGGAACAGGCGGAGTGAAAACAGCGGCAGGAAAGTAAATATAAGGCAGCGGCCCGGCTGTAAGATGTAGGGGGTATCGGGGCAGAGCTCAGGAAAGGCTGGTTGGAGTCATCTTCCCCTGCCTATGAGGACCCGACAAGGCTTTATTCCAGGCAGTGGACAGAGGTACTGAACATATCTGCAAGGAGAGACATCCGATCTGCCCCGTGCTTCAGCAGGATGAATCTGATAGCGGAGGGAGTGTGGGTGGCCAGGAAGGTGCGAGCCAGGCAGGGAGACCATCCAGAGGTCACGCTGGACGCTGAGCATCTCCCAGGCACACTTGTCACCGGTAACACCAAGCAGTTCGGTCCTATTACCTCTGCGGCCACATTCAGCAATAACGCTCGGCGTGTGAATGTAGCTGCAGCCAGAAGGAACACAGGCCCGAAATAGGGTGGTGCCAACTAGAAAAATGTGTTTCAAACTAAGATTGGGTGGGGCTGCCATTCTTTTGTCTGGAAAACTAAGAAAAATAAACAGAAGACTAGAATGGATTCCCGTAGGATAATAATGCCAGAATTCCTCACAGGTTGACTTTGGAGCACAGCTTCCATCCACAGTGTGTTTTGATAATAAATACTGAACGTTACCAGGAGAAAAACATTGTTATTTTTACATTCAAGCATCATCCTTACTTGTTAGGGACAATGGTCCCATTTTACTTCATTACTATTGCCTCTGTGATTAGGTTTTTCACTTCTATTCGTGCTTAAATAATATAAAATCATTGGGGCTTTATATTTGACAGTTGCCTGGAAGCCAAACCTCCAAGGTGAAATAAAAAGTTAGTCTGTCGAGTTGAATTAATTTTAATGTTTGAAGAGTCACCAGCCTATTGATGGATGGATGCAATTAACAGAAAGATTACACTACAGAAGGATATAAGAAGCAGCAGAATCTTGCAGAACTGAATATAAATCTTAAAACTTTTCATTCTACAAAGAGACAATTTGTATTCCCCATTCAGATTCAATAGGAACTGCTTGTTTGAATAAAAGAGTAGAAAAAGGTCTGATGTAACAAGCAAATGGGAACAAACACACAGGAAAAGATTACTCTTACTAGCAATCAAAGAAGGGCAAACTGATGAAAATGTAAGACACCATTTTATGCCTATTAAGTTAACAATATTCAATGACTACATCTAATTTGAGCAGTTGTAAAGCTGAGTGAATTCTCTCTCTCTCTCTCTCTCTCACACACACACACACACACACACACACACACACACAGGCCTCCTGCTGCTGACACTGAAATTGGTACATTCCAATGGAAAGCAATATAGCAACACTTTATGTCCCAATAACACTAAAGATGTTTATAACATGTGACCCAATAATCTCATTTATAGAAACATTTCCAACAGAAACAATTCAACAAGTAAAATAACTCTATTCACAGAAGAATTTTGGATTGTTGTTGTCAGCTCTATAAAGCAGGAATAGAAACCATCTGAAAGTCCATCAGGATAATGGTTTTATAAATTATTATCTTAGAGTATCCATTAAAAATGACAGCCCTAGAAACATAGGAAATGCTTTAAATACAACATTAAGTTGGGGGAAAGACAGAAATCAGAACTGTGTCCTATTACTGCAGCTTTGTAAATAATACATACATGTGTATTTTGGAAAAGAATTTTTGCTCTGCAAGAAGAAACCCACTGTGTGTGTTTTTCTTCTAAAGTAATCAACAATTGATAATACCTACCCACCCTTATATCTGAAGACTGTTCAGCAGTCACTTATGTGCTGGGCTCATTTCATGAAATCCTCACAACATACCTAAAAAGCAGGTATTATCCTCATTTTGCAGGCTTTATAGAGGTTAGGTGACTCCTCCAGGGTCACAGAATGAGATTTCAACCAGGTGTGTTTGCCCCCAAATCTCTTAAGATTTGTCACAGAGCTGTTTAAAGGGAGAGAAAAGATGTGTCAGGGTATCAGGACCATGCCCACCCACGTTTTCTTACTATCAATCAGCAGGAGCGAAAGCAGGTTGCTTTCATCCCGAGGTGGTCTGAGCCCTGAAAAGGGATGGTTTGCATGTCAGGACAGGAGAGATGAAACCTACCTTTTTATCTTTCGTATCAACACACCTTCCCGGTGCATTAGTCAATATAAGATCCCAATTCTCTCCTAAGGATCATGAAATGCCATGAAATCTAGTCTGGGCCCATTTTTTTCCTTACAGCCCTCTGTGCCAATGGAGACCCCAAACTACCGACCTTCACTAAACTTCCGGGCTTCACGCAATAAAAACAACAGACCTCAAGAGCCCTGGACAGAGGTCCAGTGACAAAATGATTTAAAATGTTAGTTGTTCCTCATCCCATCATAATAGACATCCGAAAGGTCTGTGGCCTCAACTGAAAATACAAACTCCCTCGTGGTACCTTTTTATATGTAAAGATGTTTTATATTCTCCAAATACTCATATGTAAATATGTTTCAAGGTTTAAATAGACAGTATGTATGATTGATACATCAAGGATGATCAGGGCACCTACTTGGTATCTTTTCAAGACACTGTCATGGGGACTTCCCTGGTGGCACAGTGGTTAAGAATCCGCCTGCCAATGCAGGGGACACGGGTTCAATCCCTGGTCCAGGAAGAGCCCACATGCTGCGGAGCAGCTAAGCCCATGCGCCACAACTATTGAGGCTGCGCTCTAGGGCCCACGAGCCACAACTACTGAAGCCCGTGCGCCTAGAGACAGTGCTCTGCAACAAGAGAAGCCACCGCAATGAGATGCCCACGCACCGCAACAAAGAGTAGCCCCTGCTCACCACAACTAGAGAAAGCCCACGTGCAGCAACAAATACCCAAAGCAGCCAAAAAAAAACAAAAAAAGACACTGTCATGGTTTCATGAATGTCTATGCCTGGTCACAGAGTCTTACTTCTCGGTCCATTTGAACATTAATATCTTCACAAATTCTGGGTCCCAGAAATTGAAGGGATGAAGGCCACAGCTGATATTTCATTACTGTCTCCCCTGCTGTATTTAAAGTCAGCTTAGAGGACACAACTTAGATTACAAACTCTTCCCAGACAGCTGAATTCACACCCAAAGTTTTGGACCAAGATCATACTGCAAACACGTGGTTAATATTTTATATGTCCCTTGGAAACACGTTTGGTTTGGAAGATCTCCAGAGTTTCCTACAGATGGTCAGCAATTCTAACTATCTGTCTGGCTTTCAGATTTTTGGACAGGTCAACTAACAGAAATGTCTAAGTTTCTACAGATCTGATAGGTTTAAGGATTTATGAGAATAGTTATAGAGCTTCCAAAGCTTCCAGTGTTTTCCTGGGATGATGGTGGTGAGTGTTTAAAGGTGGCTGACTACACATTCTGTGTATCAGTCACTGAGCTGAGAGCTTGGCATGTACTATTTTATTTCATTTGCTGAGGGTCAAATTGTTATCCCCATTTTACAGATGAGGAAACTGACATTGAGAGGTTAAGTTCTCTGCCCAAGGGCATATAGGAGGTACATGGGATAAAATTCCTTATTGAAAGTCTACGCTCTTAGTCACAACACTCAGTGCCTTAATTGTACCTAACAGCATCACCATGGGGTAAGTTGGAGAAGAGATAATTAATCCAATTTATAGCTGAGGAGACGTATAACTAAGAGACACACAGTTAACTTTGTGTTGGAGCTAGTATGGGCGTGTGCCCAGCCAGGATGCCCTCGACATCCTCGGCTCTCTCCACTCAAGGTCTGACCTCTGAGGAAACTGAGCAAGGGGGAGGGGGCATCAAATGGAGGTCACTACTGGCAAGCGTGGGTTCACCCTTACAAGAGAATTCCTCACTGTCACCTAGAATCCGGGTCTCTGACTTTATATGAAATGCCTTTTGCCCTCTGTTTACCTGAGAGGAAGAAGTCCTTGGAGCTGCCTGACTCTTGCCCTCTACCCCATCCAGCCCCCTACACTGACTGGTCACATACTTTCCCAAAGGTGCCCCTTGGCAGTGTCCTTAGAAGAGCCCCTGGGGCAGAGGGGCTCAGTAGTTCAGCCGCTGTCTTTTTTTTTTTTTAATCACTTTTTATTTATTTATTTATTTATTTTATTTTTGGCTGCATTGAGTCTTTGTCGCTACGTGCGGGCTTTCTCTCGTTGCAGCAAGCAGGGCTACTCTTTGTTGCGGTGCATGGGCTTCTCATTGCAGTGGCTCCTCTTGTTGTGGAGCACAGGTTCTAGGGGTGCGAGCTTCAGTAGTTGTGGCATGCAGGCTCAGTAGTTGTGGTTCAAGGGCTTAGCTGCTCCGCGGCATGTGGGATCTTCCTGGACCAACCCGTGTCCCCTGCATTGGCCGGCAGATTCTCAACCACTACACCACCAGGGAAGCCAGCCATCTCTTTTAAATCTATGACGTACTGTAGAACTTTTATTTGAAGAACTATGGCTTTCAAAAAAATTAAAAAAGATATAATGACCACTGCCTTGGCCCATTCTCCCAGGAACTAAGAATGAGAGATGTGTGTGATATCATGATTTATAATAACAAATATATATATTTGGTCTTTGTCCTGTTCCTGGGACAGATCTTCTAAAAACTTGGAATTTCCTAAGTGGTGAGAGTTACAAAAGTGTCTTCTGCTATTTAATGAGGTGACTTTAGGAAAGCACCTAGGGATTGGGAAAGGGGCTACAGGTTGAATCAATCACCAATAGCAATGATTTAACCAAACACATCAATGTAATGAAGTCCCATTAAAGCCCTAAAGGAGAGGTTTGAAGAGCTTCTGGGTTGGTGAACAGGTAGAGATTTGGGGAGAGGGTGCACCTTTCCCCCACCTTGTACAATGCATCTCTTCCATCTGGCTATTCCTGAGTTACAGTCTTTTATAATAAACCAGTGATCTAGAACAAGCAAAATATTTCAGTTCTGTGAGCTGCTTTAGCAAATTAATTGAACCCCAAAAGGGGGTCATTGGAACCTCCCATCTATAGCTGGTAGGTCAGAAGCACAGGTGACAACCTGGACATGCCATTGGTGTCTGAAGTTGGGGGGAGAGCAGTCTTGTAGGACTGAGCCCTTAACCTGTGGGGTCTGATGTTATCTTCAGGTACAATGGATAGTGTCAGAATCATGTCGAATTGTAGGACAGCCAACTGGTGTTAGAGAATTGCTTAGTGGTGTGGGAAAAGCACACACACATTAGAATTGGGTGCAGAATAGTTTAACGTGACTCATCCAAGTTCCCACAGCTAGTCAGGGTCAGGCTGCCACTGCAGGGATCTACAAGGAGTAGGGAGTTTGGTTAGCCCAGCTTGCAGGTAATACGGAAGTGCATTCCCTGTAGAAGATTCAAAAACAGTAGCAAAACCAACTAAAAAGTCATAGCTTTTCTTCCATTATTATCGCCATGAATGGATGTCAGTGATAAAACACTCCTCTCAAAAATCTTTTTGTTGTAGTTCCTGCTCAATTTTAATAATATATAGGTAAACTTTAAAAAAAAAAAAAAAAACTACTTATCTACAATAAATGTGGGATTTTATGGAAGCTAATTCTGAGAACTCCTGGTTACACAGCCCACCTGTCACACCCAAGTTCAGGTGCATGTGTTGTTGCAACAGCAGCTTTGATGCTGGCTTCCAGCAGTAAGTGTCTTCCAGCCTCTGGTATTACATATGCCCGAGCTTCTGCAGCAGATTTGAAATAAGCAATTATAAAGACAAGGGACAGAAGAGTGACATGAAATTTAAAACAACCAATCACAAAACAGAATGCTTCCTTCAATTCCATCACCCTCTGTAGCCACTTGGAGTTTTTATTTGCATTCAAAATTTAAAACAGTGAAACATACAGTGAGTTCTGACTTATCTCCAAAAATTCAAAATGAATTCTAGTTTAATAAAAGAGAACATCACTGCCTGGGTTTCTTTTCCAGAAATGAAAATTATTCTTATTCATTTCCTGATTGCTAACTGAAAATAATTTTGTCCTATAGAGAAGGAGGTGTTAAAAAATGATCTGCACTGCATGTCAAATACTTGGGGTACACCACGGCTGGCTGGTCTCCAACTCCTGGGCTTTAGCTCTGTTCCCCATATCATGCTGCCTGCTACGAATGTCACCCCAAATTCATATGTTGAAGTCCTAACCCTCCAGTACCTCAGAATGTGACCTTATTTCAAAATAAGGTCGTTGCAGATGTAATTAGTTAAGGTGAGGTCATGAGGATGAGCCCCAATCCAGTATGAATGGTGTCATTATAAAATGTGGGCATTTGGACACAGAGACAGACACACACACACAGACTGCCATGTGAAGATCGGAGTTATGCTGCCACAAGGAACTAGCAGAAGCTGGGAAAGAAACCTGAAACAGATCCTTCCCTAGTAACTTCAGAGGGAGCATGGCCTTGATCTTGGACTTCTATAGCCTCTAGAACTGGGAGACAACAGATTTCCATTGTTTAAGCAGCTCCGTTTATGGTACTTTGTTACAGCAGCCAGAGCAAATTAATACATTGTTTCAATGTGTGGTTTTAAATTTTTAAGTTCCTTAATTCCTAGGAACAGAAGATGTTACAGTCAGATACTGCTTATTTTGTGTCTACAAATTCAGAATTCACCTCCCACCATGACTGTGAACCTAAAAGGGAAAGCGGTGGCTAGCTTTCATAACAAATTATACACTTAAGATGTAAATGACCATGTTCTGTTTCCTCTCTCCTAATTACCCAAAGATAAGACATGCTACTTTTTTGCCACTTAACTAGGTTACAAGTTATTTGAAGGGAACAACGGGAAGAAACAACTGGTGTTTAATGCGAATAAGGGCAGGCTGCTGAAACAGGAATGACTGATGCAGGCCTCCTACAAACATCTACTCTGATTTGTATTTTAAGAGAAAACATAAAACCTATAGAGGTGTCCAACATTTATTAAAACAGCTGCAAAATGTTTTGAGGTTTTAAAAAGTGCCAATTAAAAAAGCTTTTTACTCCATCTCTTAAAAAACATGGCCCCAGGAAAAAAATGCCAATTCATTCTAAACTTTCTTCTCCTCTTGGTCAATATTTGCTTCCCTTTAAAATCTCCGTGTACCTTTCTGGGAGCATTAGCACATGGTGAGAAGGCTTGCGTTTGATTTAGCAATACCTACCCCTCTCCCACACCTACGCCACCGCGAACACAAAGGCATGTAATACCGAGAGAACATTTTTTTAAAACGTTGAAGTGAAATAAAACGTAAAACCACCAACCAAAATACATTTGAGTATTTTTTGCTCTTTCACATGCCACCTTCTCCAAAGACCCAGACTTCAGCCCTCACCTCCTGCAAGGACCTGCTCTATTGACACAGAAAAATTACTTCCTCAACCCAATTGTTACCATCATACTATTCATAACTTTTATCATACTGTTACTAATGCTAATAAACTTTTGTAATAGTTAACGTGTGACCTCACCTGGTTTAGGTGCAGGCATGCTTTGGAACTCTGAGTTGAGCTGGGAAGATGGGCTGGGGAGGAAGCAGGCCCTGGCTGAGATGTTCAGAGGACTCTCCCCATCACCTCCCACCCCACCTCTGCTCTCCAGAGCAAACCCTCAACTGTCCATCATCAATCAATGCCAGGGATAAACTCCCAACAAGCAGCAAATCTCACTGTCCTGAACTTAATATTTCAACACAATAATCCTCCTGACTGCCCAGAGCTCTTTTAAAAAAAAAAAAAAAAAAGTAGTGTAAGAATAAAGAGAAGAGCATCAATAAGTCAATCAATAAATGAGGGGCTTAAATAATCATTCAATCTTCATAGCCACGCCAGGAAAGAATATGTGCACACAGTACACAATCCAAGAAAAAACTACTTAAAAGCCTTTAAATACTACATGGATTTGAACGTTAGATATCTGGAACAAATCAAAATCTTTTTAAAGCACATTTTTAAAGCACTCTGAAAAGACTATGCTCTAGATTTACAATTGGCCATTCTTCAGTATTTGAGTTGTGACACACATACTCTGTCATCCTATAGTCAGTGAAAAGCCAAGCTACACTCAAGACCCAAAGTTGGTGTTTTGGCCACAAAACGGGCCACCTCCAAACACTCCTCAGCCAGACCTGCCTAGCAGGTCAGCCCCTGGGCTCAGGGCTGCCTACACTCAACCCAGACTCAGAGGCCACACCCTCTCCTTTGCTTTTTCACCTCAGAAATCTGGCGATGGTGACTTTGCGTCTTAGCTTTCCAAAGTCTAAATGCCATGCACAGAGAACAAGGTTGCCCAACCCTGATGCTGCTAATTCTGTGTATGTTTGTACATATCACATGAGGATTTATCTTTATGAAGGCTTGTCACGGTTTAGATACGCTATCAATAAGAGAGGAATCATTCGAAAGAGATTTAAAGTTTGCCATTAAGACCACATACAAAATGCAACTAACATTCAACACATTCTGAAATCTGAATCGATGACCTAGGCTGTCCTAGGTCAGATGCGGAAATCTGGGAGATTATTCAGGTTGTCTTCAAAAGCTACAGACAGATGGTTTCTGTCGTGCTCCATTACGGAAATGATTAGTTTTACATCTGCATTAGCATTAGAAAGGCTATGGCTCTCAGCTCTGGCCCCGCCCATCGTGGTTCCCCCCACCGCCCCACACACAGGGACACACTCACAAAGGCAGCAAGGCACTTTCATCCCTTTTCCAGATCCTCAAATCCTGACGCATTGGCTTTTTCATTTACTGTCTGCCTGACCCATTCTTTGTATTCTGCCTCGTACTATGGTTGCTTTTGTTTCTTAAAAAGAAGTAAATTCCAAAGCTCAGGACCAAGCCCTATTCCTCTTATTTCCCAACTGAGGCAGGATCAAGGGATGGTTAAGGGCTTCTGTCTGAAGACAAAGAGACAGGGCTAAAATCCCAGCTCTACCTCTTACCACTCATGGGACCTTGGGGAAAATAGCCTCACTAAGTCTCCTCATTTGTAAAATGAAGGTAATGCCTATCTTACAGATCCTTGTGAAGCTCAGTCTTGGTCTCAGGTAAAACCCCTAGCAGAGTGCAACCTGGGACCCAAGTATCCACTGAGTGAACCATTTCATCAGAAATTCAGCAAGACAGCACAGCTATGAGACAATGGATAATATATCTCTCCTCAATAAAACTTAAAACAGTTTCTTATAAACTATTATAAGCCTAGAATACTTGTGAGCTGAAGTTTTCAAGTGAAAAGCAGAGTAAGAAAATAAAGGTAATAGTAACCTTCGCATTTTACTTGAGAGTTTGCAAAAAGTTTTCACGTACCATGAATGCACTTGAGCTATACAATGTCATTGAAAAGTAAATTATTTTTGTCTTATTCTCTGTGATATCTCCATGGCTCAGAACAGTGGCAGACACACAGCTGACCTTTGAATAAAGAACTACCAAATGAATGAACTTTATAGATAAAGAATCAAGCTCAGAGGTCACTGTTGCATCCACGTTCTCAGAGCTCATAAGAAGCAGGGGACCAGAACCAGATCTTATCATCTGAATATAAATCCTGCATCCTTTCCCCTCATCACCTTGTCTCTGGCCACTGGGGTAAGGTTTCAGAGAATTATGATCATTTAAGGCACTATACACTTTCTAGAGGATAACTCCAAGACCTCCTAAAAGTGGACCCAAATTAAACAAACAAAACTATCGCTCTTGTACAGCTAGGAAAGAGTTATAGTTAGTAATCTAACTACTTAAACTTAAACGCATATTTTTGCTGTCCTCAAGTCTGCATAGCAAACAATCATGGTATGAAAAAAGTGAAACAAACAAATTTCAAAACCGGGTTTGATGGAAAGATACACTGGCTGAGTTTGTTTTGAAATAATACGGGGGAGGGAAGAAACAGAGGTATAGATGAAAGACTGCTGCCATGGCCATGAACAAGGGGGGTTGATTATACGATTATTTCTATTTTTATACGTGTCTGAAATCTTCCTCAATTAAAAGTAAAGAAACAAAAAACGAGCCTTAAAATTAATGTATTACCATTAGGTCACCATCATATGCAGCATATGTGTCCTAATTCATAACACAGGCTCCGAAGGGACCACATGCTTTGTGCAGTCATTAGCGCATCTTGAGAACTCAGATATTAAATAACTCACATGAAATAAGTCTTCTCATGGTCAAAAGGAGAGTATTGTTAAGTGAAACTGAATATTTCATATTTTCTAAAGTGAAAAGTGGATTTCACTGAATATTTCATAAAGTGAAATGTCACAGAAAACCGCAGCATTTTCTAGGTTTGGGGCTGCCCTATTTGCATGATACCTGAGGAGGCATATGTGCTCTTTGGATCACTAAGAACATTTAGCATTTATCTTGCTTTTGTGCATTACAACTTTCAAAAAGAAAAGTTTTATTGGAGTACAGTTGATTTACAATGTTGTGTTAGTTTCTGCTGTACAGCAAAGTGTATCAGTTATACATATACATATACCCACTCTTTTTTAGATTCTTTTCCCACATAGGTCATTACAGAGTTTTGAGAAGAGTTCCCTGTGCTCTACAGTAGGTCCTTATTCGGTATCTATTTTATATAGAGTAATGTGTATTTGTCAATCCCAGTCTCCCAATTTTTCCCTTCCTCCCTACCCCCCCAACATTATAACTTTTTTTAAGAATCACTTTTAGCTCAAGTACTGTCCCATCCTTAGTTTTCTTCTCCTCTACATGTGAGTAAAATATCATTATCTGCATTTCAAGGATGCACAAACCGAGGCTGAGAAAGGTTACAGGGAGTGCTCAAGGTCCACAGCTGGTTGCCACAGGGCTGAAACCGGAACCAAGTCCAAATTCTCCAGTTGCCAAGGTTATGTCCCTGTGCCATGACCCAGCAGCATGCTTAACATGCCCACAGCTCTTCCTAGTGCAGCAGTGGTGAAGAGCATGGGCTCCAGAGCCACATTTCCCGCCAGCTGTGAGACCTCAGGAAAGCTCATTAAGTAACACTGCTGTTCCTCAGTTTTCTTATCTGTCAAATGGGTAAGATAATAGTGCCTGCCTCTTAGGGTTGCTGTGAGGATGAAATGAGCGAATATATAGAAAGTTCCTGGAGTAGAGCCAGGCCCAAGGGGAGGGTGCAGTAAATACTAGCCGTCCTAATTCTTACCGTGAGAGGAGTAAACAGTAGAAGAAACATGTGACCAAAGAAACACTTCAGGAACAGCTAAGAAATTACTACAGCCCATGCGGGGCTCAAATTTACCTTCATTTGTTAAATTATTCATAGGGAGGGGAATACCTAGCTCGTAACCTGCTGTGCTCGGGCCGCAGGAAAATGTCACCCTAGTAGTGAGGGAGACATTAAATATTTTACTCTCCCAGCTGCTCACAACAAAGCAGACTGGGGTGTATCCATTACCAGTTTTTTCAACTCTCCTGAGTAAAGGAAAAACAAGTCACAAAACCCAAACTCTGGAATTCAAAATATTATCTAGACCACACTTCTTTTGGTCCGCATCTTTGCATAATGAATAAAAGTGGGATTTTTCAGAATGAGAAAGTGTTATTTTCAGACACAGAAACTGTCTTTACATCTGACACCTCTGCCACCATACACAGTGTGTCTCTTGCCAGCAAGAGACACGCTATACCAGCCAGCCCAAAATAGTCTCAGGTTGTTTATCAACAATGTGTAATCGTACATTGGAGAACCCCAAGCTGAATGTATTCTTATATTCACATATTACACTCCCGCTGGAATTGGTTTATTAAACTGTTCCTACGATGGCATCCTATTTCAATGGTAAAACTCATGCATTATAACCATGTCAGCTTTTGGGAAGGGAAAAATTAGAACACAGACCGATTCTTCTCATTTTTTTCCTACCAAGATAAAAAACCTTGATAAAATTTCCCATGGTTTTGGCAATTTCACATCAACTGCTTCATCGAGTTAATCCTTGATTATTTGAGTGTTTAATGATTGATTTCTTCACTGTCTATGGATCCCCGGCCGGGCTCCCTCCCTGGTCAGCTGCATGGCCTCCCCTGTTTACACAGGCAAGCTCCCAGAGGGAGTTTCTAACTTTTAACTGTTTGAAGAGTGAGCAGAAGTGGTCAATACCATTACCCTAATAATTTCCAGGCCTTAAATGCAGAGAATCCCTCTATATTCTCTTACGTTCTCTACAGAGTCATAGAACAGTTATCCAGTTATTTCCTTAGGATAGATTCTAAGGACAGAAAAGTTGTTAAAAAAAAAGAATCTTCTCTAAAGATGGAGTTCTGTTTCCACAGGTTGTATCAGGAACACATTGGACTACTACTGCATGTATAGTAGTAACGTGTTGGCATTTAAGTTTTCATACGCCTTTTTTTTCCCCCCCAAATTCTAACAGACATTTTCAAGGACCAACTGGAATAAATTCTACTGATTTTATTTCTTTTACTACAACAATTTGTCATACAATAGGTACTCAGTGTATAGGTTTTAAATGATCAAAGAAGTACATTTAAGAAAATTAAGGGAGGGCTCTTTCTCTGACATTACCCTTAAGTTAACTTTTCTCTTTCAAGTACTCAGGTGTCAAAAACCAAAAAATCACAAGTATTGGTATGGGGGAGGGATGGATTGGGAGTTTGGCATTAGCAGATGCAAACTATTTTATATATGGAATGGATAAACAACAAGATCCTACTGTATAGCACATGGAACTACATTCAATATCCTGTGATCAACCATAATGGAAAAGAATATGAAAAAGAATATATATGTATATAGACATATATATATAACTGAATCACACTGCTGTACGGTAGAAATTAACACGACATCGTAAATCAACTATACTTCAATAAATTTAAAACTAAACAAGTGTTGGTGAGGATAAGTTGGAACTCTTGTGCATTGCTGATGGAAATACAAAGCGAGGCAGCCACTGTGGAAAAAAGTATGGTTGGTGGTTCCTCAAAAAATTAAACATAGAGTTACCAGACAATCCAGCAATTCCATTTTTGGGTATATACCCAAGAGTTGAAGCAGGGATTCAAGCAGATATACGTACACCCATGTCATAGCAGCATTATTCATAATAGCCAAAAGGTGGAAATAACCTAAGTGTCCATCAATGGATGAATGGATACATTCTGGCATATTATACAATGGAATATCATTCTACCTTAAAAGGAAATACTGATACACACTACAACATGGATGAACCTCAAGGACATTATGCTAAGTGCAATAAGCCAGCCACAAAAGGACAAATACTTTATGATTCCACTTATAAGAAGTACCTAGAGTAGTCAAATTCATAGAGAAAGATAGTAGAATAGAAAGGAGAATGGTGGCTTCAGGGGCTGAGGGGAGGGGAAAATGGGGAGTTAGTGTTCAAAGAGTACAGAGTTTCAGTTTGGGAAGATGGAGAAGTTCTGGAGATGGATGGTGATGACAGTTGTACAACCATGTGAAGGTACTTACTGCCACTGAGCTGTATGGTTATTAAAATGGTAAATTTTATGTATACTTTACCCTGATTTTAAAAAAGGTGCTCAGTTGTTCTTTATCTCCTCTGGAGAAAGGAGAAGAGATTTAAATTGGTTTCAGCTAAAAATTTTCTGCCAGGACAAGCTGCCTAAAGCATAACCAAAGTATCATCTTTGGAGGTGTTTCTTGAGAATCTACTCCTCTGAGCCATGCAGTATGCTAAAGGCTGGGGACACAGTGTCAAATGCGAAGTCACAGATTCCTACCTTCACGGAGCTTATGGTTTAGCTCAGTGGTTCCCAAACTTCAGCTGGCATCAGACTCCCGTGGAGGGCTTGCTAGGCCCAACCTTCGGAATTTTTGATTCAGGAGGTCTAGGCTGGGACCTGAGAATTTGCATTTCTAGCCAACTCCCAGGTGATGCCGATATGGCTGGTCCAGGGACCACACTTTGTGAAGCTCTAGTGTAAGGGGAGAGACTTATAGGTAAAGAAGCAATTTCAAACAAGTGTAGCAGATGCTATGATGGGGATACACCCAGGATACACGACAGCAGGGGCACGTACCTGTCAAAGGAGAGGTCAAGAAAGCTCTTGCCAGAGGAGACGCCACAGGAATTGACATCTAGTCTGAGATCCATAGGACATGTAGGAGTGAGCCAGGTGAAGGGAAGGGAAAGGGCATTCCAGGCAGAGGGCACAAGTGTTTGCAAAGGTCTAGAGGTGAGAATGCACACAGTCTGATCTTGGAATGCAAGTCTGTCCACGTGATGCGAAGTCAGAGGATGATGGGGAAAGTGATGAGAGGGAAAGTGACAGAGCAAGAAATTGAGAAGTGACAGACAGTAAAAGCCATTAGGAGCCTAGAGTTTATCCTCAGGGCGACGTGGAGCCTTAGAAAGGGCTTTCAGCATTAACGTTCTAAGGACTAAGGTTAGATCATCACATCCCAGGGAGGGCTTACTTTCAGCAGAGACACTGCCTGAGGGGTTGCAGACGGGGCAGTGGCACCTGTCCCTCTGATTCTTAGTTCATCCAACCCCATCGAAGCTCTAGCTCCTCAGAAAGCCAGCTGCTGCCTGAGTTACAGGCTGTTGCAGGTGGGAATAGTCCAAGTCCACTGCAATACATACTAGTAGCCACCAGCCATGTGAGGCTATTTACATGTAATTAACTCAAATTGAATTAAAAGCCAGTTCCTCAGTCAGTTGCACTAGCCACATTTCAAGTGCTCAATAGCCATGTGTGTCTAGTGACTAGATACAGGACACTTTCCTCATCACAGAAAGCTCTACTGGACACGCTGGTCTGGAAGATGTAGGCAGGATTGGATCTAAAACTTGCCAGGCATCTTGATTTTATTATAGGAAACCAGCCCACAACTGTTTTGAGACTTCATTCATGAAAACACACACACATACAGTTCTAAATTGACTTTTTAAATTAGAGTAAAAAATTAGACCACTGGCAGCCCTTGACAATAAGTATTCAAGCTACAAATACCCTAGATATCATTTACATAAGGAGATACAAGGAATACTTTTTCCAAGCCGCTAAGAAGAATCCTAGAATCACACTTATTCTCCAAAGCCATTTTGAAATCCTCAAAATAACTGGCCAAGGGAATTGAGGGAGGATAATACACCCTAGATTAAAATTCTAAAAGGCCGTTTTTACTGCTTAGGTGTCAAAAAAGTCAAGCTTTTACAGCTTCTTCTCTATTGTGTATTTTACCTACTTAATTCAATTCACAGGATTCTTAATATTACATTGCTAATCCTCACTCTAAGTTCTAAAAATAAAAGGCAAAAGGTATTGCCTGCCAAGTTGGTAACAAACCCCAAGCCAAGGACAGAACTGGAAATTGATGCACGGAGGGAATGAGTTATGCTGTAAAATGAAACACACGCCCGGGAGAAAGGTTTAACCCTTGAGCTGACCATAACAGCTATCAGTTTTAGCCACTTAAAAAGCGCAAGAAGCCAGAGGTGGGTGATAATTTCTGCAAATAAAAATACAGAGATGGGACTTCCCTGGTGGTCCAGTGGGTAAGACTCCACGCTGCCAATGGAGGGGGCCTGGGTTTGATCCCTGGTTGGGGAACTAGATCGCACACGCACCACAACTAAGAGTCTGCACGCTGCAACTAAGAAGTCCGCATGCTGCAACTAAGATCCGGCACAGCCAAAATAAATAAATAAATACATAAATTAAAAAAAAAAAAAATACGGAGATGTTTTTATTTTCTCAGCTAGGAAACTGACCAGGATGTAACTGATCAGCCTGAGTAGAGAGGCAATGGCCAAGATCCCACTCTCCAAACTCCCCCTGAAGAATCTGGTGGGCGAGTTCCCAGTGAAGAACTGAGTCCTTCCAGGTTGCCTGAGTGTTCTGGTCCTGATGCCAAGGGACAGGGGCTTTGAGAAGTGTACCCAGGCAGCCCACATGTAGCCCCTTTGTTCCCCATTCTCCGGGACCAGACATGTCACAAAGAAACAGGAGCTGGTGTCTGCGTTGCTCGAAACCACTCAATAGCCCAGGAGAGCCCAGCCAACCCCTAACCCCACCCCCAGACCTCTTTTCCGCCAGCCTACGTGCAACTCCGTACCCCTCAGTGCTCCGTCTCTGCCTGGATCTGCCCTGTGGGGAGATGGAGAAGATCTAATCAGTTCCTTCCTCCATACTCCGTGACTAGAATCCTTCCTCAGGTTAAAACCAGTTTCTCTAGAGCCCTTCCAGGAATGCCCATGAGACTTTCTACAATAAGCCACCATGAATGGAAAGCCATTTATTTACCAATTCTTGGCTTAGTAAAAATCAGGAACAACCAGCAAGAAACGGTGTAAGGCTCCTTGAGGGTGCTGGGGTAAAGCAAGAGGCAGTTAGTATGTGGATTATCTCAAGTGGCAAGAAAAAGCCAGAGAAGTTCCCATAATAAGACAGTCAGGATGGGAGGTGGGGAAGAAAACTAACTCATAAGGAGCGCTGTGCTTATAGCATTCCAGATGCATAGCAAATGGCATATATTCTCCAAGAATTGTTTATTTGTAATTCTGATTGAATAATGTATTAATGATAACACTAGCCAGCATTTATTGAACCTTTGTGCCAGGTACCGTTCCAACCACTCACACGCATAAATGCATATAAAGCTCACAAAGACCCAATGAGGTTGGTCCTGTTATCCCCATTTTACAGATGAAGACACTGAGGTCAAGACACTCAGCCAGGATCTCACAACCAATACACAGTAGAACCTAGACGCAAATCTAGTCAGTTTGGTTCCAGCATCCTGCTCATAAAACCGTCGTGCCGAGAACTTTTTCTTGTTCTCAGGCAGAAGTGCCTTAGCCCAGCAGTCCTCCCCAAGTACCCTACCCCCCCATGCTGCCTACATTCTAAGATTTTAGTTTATTGTCTGGAAATAAGGTGGGATCTTTCCAGAGTAGTCCTCAAAATGCACATTTGCCTCCAGAAGCCTGTGTTCTACATAAAATGATACCAGGGAACTTGGTCACCTTGTGCATTAATGTTTCTGTTCAGTTTGGAAGGCCAGAGGCCCTCTCTCCACTCCGCATCTTCCTTGGTCCATGACCTGCGTGCAACACAATACTGATTCCATTGTGTCCAGCCAGCCCACTGTGAGAACAAGGAGCCCTCAGAGTCAAACCATTGAGACAAGAGTTTCAGGGGTGGGAAGCGGCTGGAGGAGGAGAGGCTGGGACGGGGACTTGAGATTAACCAGCCAGCGGGGCAAACCACGTGTGAAGGACAGGTGCGTGGAGCCTGTCTCCTGCAGCAGACCTCAAGTGCATGGCAATATACCCACAGGTGACAACATCTGGACATGTGAAAGAGAAAGAGACAGAAAAGGGGGAGGGGACAGTCAGACGTGGGTTATTTAGCACCTCCTCTCTACTAAGAAATGGACTTTCATTTTTATCAGGAGGAAATGTGGACTTAGTGCTGATACAACTGATGGGAGAATTAAGACAGTAAAACTTTTTTCACAACTACCTCATCAAATCACAATAGAGCTATTTCTGTTGGCGAAAAACTCCCTCCTTTAGAGGATATGTTAGTCGTCCTTCACACGCTCAGATGGCTTCACTGAGCACGATACAGCCCACCCCCAGCAGTGGACTTTGTACCTCTCATATTTCGAGATAATTCCCTTCTGTGCCTTATTCTGACCCTTCAATCTGCCTTCTTCATAATTCCTAAGTGATCTGAGGTTACCAGGTTTTCCTTACTTAAGCTTCCAAGAATCAGGCTGAGGAGTCCTTTTTAGGCATTTGCACTTTAAAAGTCCAATGTTGAATTTCCTTTTTAACAAGTGAGAGCTGTCAAAGCCTCATGAGTCTCTCAGGCCACACACAGAGCGGCATGCCCTGGGGTACTGGCCTCAAGACTAAATTTTACTGTAATCCCTGACAACGGAAACCAATGAGCTGATCAGAATACATCCAGTTTCCGAAGATTTGAGTGGTATCAAACAAGATAAATTAGTTTTCCAGTAACGTCAAGAGGCACACTCTGTATTTCGCTTGGAACAACCAGAAAAACCACATTCAGAAGGAAGCACAGCCTGAGGCCCAGAAATTCATGATTACCTGGGAGGAAAGAGGCCTTTAGCTTTGAGACAAATAAACCAGATCCTAGAGCTCCAAGTTCAGAAAGAACCTTCCTACCATCTCCAATGTCACACTTGTAATTTTGTTACCCACATCAGTGCTTTACAAAAAGAGTAAAGACTAATCATAAGGAACAAGACTCATACAATGTAAAATTTCACCATTTCCTCTGTTAACCCCCAAATTAATACAAGAAATTATTAGTTATATATAAAGTATATAAAGATACAGCGAGATATATAAAGATGTAAAGTACACATAGCATATGAAGCACATCTAAGTATATGAAGTATAGAGAGATATAAAATATGGTCCTTGGCCTCACAGGCTTGCAGCCCATGCAGCAACAGTGACAAAAACACACCTCACCATAATATAATTCACTGTGACAGGTGCTAGGAGGGGGGTCCATAGGAAGAGAAGTCAAGTACACCTGAAGAGCTGGGACTTCAGGGAAGGACAGAGAGAGGAGGGAAGTTGATTGAATTGGGCCTTGAAGGTCAGGTGGGTCTGTGGTCAGGCTGGGAGATGCGAAGTAAGAGAAGCAAGACGTTTCAGGAGAGGAAACCATGGGCGCGAAGGTTCCAAAGCATGGAAGGACACAGGGTTAGTTTAGTTACTGAAGTGAAGGCAGGTGTAGGAAGACGATGGTTGGAGGGGATGGCTGGAGAGGGGGACTCAGGTGAGACTGTGAAGGCCTTGCAGGTCAGAGGCATTTGAATATTTGCTGGTTGGATGAAAGGTCACCTTGTTAATGAGGCCTCCCCAGTCATCTGTGTAAAACCATAAGCCCTCACCTCTTTCATCCTTACTCTTTACCCCCCTTGTGCCAATTTATTTTTTGCTTTGCATTTATCACTGATAGATGACATTCCACTTCTTAATGTCCTTAATGACCAAGGTCTCTCTACACGAGAATGTAAGCTCCATGAGGCCAGGGGACTGTGTCTCATTTTTCTCCCTGCAGTATCCAGAACTTCTAGCCAGCAGCTTGCACACAGTAGGTATTCAAATATTTGGTGAAAGACAGAATGAAAGAAAAGAGAGAAAGAGAGAGCGAGAGAGAGAGAGAAAGAGAGAAAGGAAGGAAGGAAGGAAGGAAAGGGAGAAAGAAAGAGAAAGAAAAGGAAGGAAGGAAAGGAAGACAGAAAGGAAGGAAGAAAACAGAGGCAGAGATGGATGGAGGGAGGGATTCTCACTCCATATCATCAGGGTCACAGATGAGGGGCCTAAAACAAACATTAACTGGTTCTTCTACCTATAGAAAGAGATTCTATCAGGGAGCAGTGAAATAGTTAAGCATTCATTTAAAATGAGTATCTACACTACCAAATGTGAAATAGATAGCTAGTGGGAAGCAGCCGCATAGCACAGGGAGATCAGCTCGGTGCTTCGTGACCACTTAGAGGGGTGGGAGAGGGAGGGTGGGAGGGAGACGCAAGAGGGAGGGGATATGGGGATATATGTATACATATAGCTGATTCACTTTGTTATACAGCAGAAACTAACACACCATTGTAAAGTAATTATACTCCAATAAAGATGTTAAAAAAAAATTTTTTTTTAAATGAGTATCTAGTAAACATGCCAGGACAAAAACTAGACAACACACTGGATCCCAATGAAAGGGATGTAAGCCACCTTCTTCTATGGTTCTTTGAACAATTATTGCAAAGGACTGGCCGATCTTGTGAGTCGGCATAACAAACCAGCCTACTTCATGATTTAATTCCATTTAAAGCCAATACTACACATTAAGGAAACAAAACGAACCATCTGTGTTCAGCTGAACTCTGCCCAATTGTTCTTTCGCCTCCATTGCAACTTGTTCGGCAGGCCGTCTAGAATTTTAAAGGTAATGACTGTAATGATAGTACCACCTCAATTCATAAGGCACCCTTCTTCTAAGGCATTTATTAGTCTTCAAATACCATGTTAATTAGGCTTCCGCCATTCTTGAAAGTTATGATTCAATCACCTTCACCTTGCAGAAGGTTAATGGACACATGAAGAGGTTAAGATGTGTGGCAAAGGTCTCAGGGCCAGCTGGGAAGGACCTAACTCTTGTCCTGACAGCCTGGGACACCATCCACATGATTAACAACAGCTACCACCGGGGTCTCCACCACGGGGGTGATAAAAAGAAACAGGCATAAAACGGCAGGAACAAGCCCGTCACTTTCTTCTTCATCTCTGTTCTCAGGACTCATTCCACATCTAACCCAGGGTCATCTTAGTTCGCTAAGGTGACCAGAAGCAAGTCACACACACACACACACAATCTAATATTTCACAACAAAAAGGGTTCTTAGGGAGAAGTTGGCTGGAAGATAAGGGGAGCAAAGTCTGGAACAACTGATTTTTTTTTTTCTGATCTTTATTTTCATATTTTATCTTTTATTTATATTTATTTTTATTTATTGATATTTATTTTCTGATATGGACAGTTATTTTCATCACCCCTTTCCCCAAAGATCAACGTGATGCTTCATTGTGGAAGCCCCTCAAGAGCAGCCCACCTGGATGTGTTAACTACTCTCCTGCCCACAGGCAAGAAGACAACCCAGACGGCTCCTCTGGGTCCTGCTATCGTTCTGCCCTATCATTATGCAACATGTTATCTTCCTTTCAAAGGTTCTTCAACTGCTTCCTCAAGTTAATTTCTTATCTATTAAGAGAAGAATCCGTTGGCAGAAATTATTTAAGGTTTCAATCTGTTGCGTATCAAGATTTTAAGCGGAAGTTGAAAGTCAAATGCCACTGCCCCATTTGTGTTAGGGGAAGAAAAGAAATATGCATGTTCACATTTGTAAATGCAAAGACTGTCTCTAGAAGGTTAACCATAAACTCACAATAGCTGTTGCCTTGGGGGAGGGGGACTAGGGTAAAAGGGGGCAGGAAGATTTATTTTACACTGTACATCTCTCATACCTTTTGAAGGTTAATTAAACTGAAAAACAATACGTGGAACAAAAACTGAAGCTTGGAAACTATTTTCGCTGGAGCCCTTCATCAGGAAATAACAATGATGACTTGACATCTTGGCTTACCTACAGTGCTTGGCAACCGAAGAGCTTACTAGATAGATGGTGAGCTCCCTGAAGGCAGGGGACACTTTAATTGTACCCCTTAAATCTTTGTCCTTGTATTAGTTACTGATTGCTACATAACAACCCTCCCCCCAAATTTAGCAGTTAAAACACAAGTATTAGCTCAGTTTCAGTGGCCCAGGAACTCGGGCATGGCTCAGGGCCTCTCAAAGGCTACAGTCAAGGTGTCACCCAGGGTGCAGTCCTCTAAGAGTTCACCTGGGAAGGCTCCCAGCTCACTCAGAGGGCTGTTGGCGGGATTTGGTTCCTCATGGGCTACTGGCTGCCCTAAGTTCTTTGCCATGTGCATCTCTCCATAGGGCAGCTCACAATATGGCAGCAGGCTTTGCTCAGTGCAAGTCCAAGAATGCAACAGACAAGGGCTTAATCTCAAAAATATACAAACAGCTCATACAACTCAACAACAAAAAAACAAATAACCCAATCGAAAAATAGGCAGAAGACCTTAAGTGCAAGTCCAAGGAGTCTTTTTGCACCCTAGCCTTGGACATGACATCCCATCCCTTTTGCCACATTCTATGCATTAGAATCGCATCACCAGGTCCAGACCACACATGAGAGTGAATACCCAGAAACAAAAGCCACAAATTACACTTAATGAGAAACCTGAGACATTGTAGCAGGGTCCCAAATTTGGTCAAAAGTCATTTGAGACAGCTCTTATGGAACAACCATGAGAGGTCTCGCAGTAAAATGAAACCAGAGAGACACAACTTCACTCAGACCAGCTTCGGAAGATCAGAGGCATTATAAGCTCTCATGGATGGAGCTGGGGGGCTCCCAGAAGAGGCAAAGATAAAATTCACAATTAACGTTCAACATCAAAGTTGGTATCAGCTATGGTCTGATGTTCATTTTTTTTTATGTTCACAACACCGTACGTGGTGTTTATATCCTATTCTTTTTGGAATGACTAATTATCAATTCTTAACTTGTGCAATGAAAGAGAAAATACTCAGGTATAATGTCAAACATTAGCTTTCTGTGAAGCCCATCGTAAAGCACTGTGGCATTTAAATGCTAGAGTTCAAAAGCTGAAGAAATCAACTGACCTTGAAGTTCACATATCTGATCCTCGTCTTTGATTATGATGAATCTCAAATTCACGAGCTTATCAGTATATGTAACATAGGTTAAAAAAAAAAAAAAGCAAACAAGATTTTTTCTTTTTCTCACTTGAGTGAATCCTTGAAAGGGTTAACAAATATTCAACTTGTCAATTTCTTTAAAAAGTCCTTTTAAAATGAAAATGCATAAGTTCACCTTGACTCTAAACATAGCTGAAGGTTTTAACAGGATTCACTCTGTAAATGGTTCCCTCTGGTCTGGCTCCCAAGTCACTATGTGCAGCTGTAAGGAACATCCTGTTGTATGTTTACGTATATTAACAGATTCGGGAATATAACAATTAAAAGAGTCAGATCTTATCGTCCTGTTCAACTATGGTAGGCTGGCTTCCAATTCAGGGCAGGGTTGGGGGGAAGACCAAGAAAACTCGGAAGATGTGTGGGTGGGCGGAAGAGTCACAATTACACAGGCAATAAGGCTTTACAAGAGTTTGCCGGTGATACCCAAGGCCAGAGAAATTATTTCGTTTAAACTCTCAGATACACTTGCCTCCTCCTCACATTTTGCAGCCCTGAAAATCTGTTCGTTGGCTTTAGCCAAAGGGGTTGCCTGATGGCAATAATATTGCACACAAGATGTGAAAAACTTATTTTTCCTGTGAACGGTTTTATCCTAAGAGAAAGATGTGGTTTCACATTTCCTTTTCCAGCTCACCAGCCCCTCCTCCTCACCCTAACTGATTAGGAGATGATTTCTAAGTGGTCAAGAGTCCAGTTTCAGCAGCCACGTCCCTGATTCCATCATGATTTGGACAGAAGACAACTTCCTTGTCTCAGCAATGCAAGCATGAGTTATGTGGCCTGGCCAACGCTGGCTGTGCAAACAGGCTGCTTTTGGGTCAGCCAGGTGGTTAAAATTCATTAAACAGACTTACAGACCATTCACATAACCACTGCTGGTCAGATGTGAGCCACCTCCTGAACACCAAAAGGCAGGCCTTCAGTTCAGACTGATCTATTTCCAAACCACTTGGGGAACGTCAGAAAAAGAAAAGGGTGAGGACCCAGGAGTGTCTACTTTCTCAACCTCCTGAGAAAGTAGATTGTATTGATGCACAAGAGTTAGGACCAGGTTCCTGGTCTAGGCTAAAATGTAAATATGAATTTCCGTTCTTGCCAACCGATGAGTTATTTTGATCATATTCTTTACTCTTTTATTCTCAAGGCTTTCATACCCATCTGAAGAGCTCTGTTGAGTTTTTATACAACACTATCAAGTAGTTAAGATCTTAAAATAGAACCACTTATTTTAGAGCCATAAGGGTTATTAGAGAAAATGTCCAAACTCTTCATTTCTACAAGAGGAATTTGGAGCTCAGAAAGGTTAGGGGAGGTGACAGTACTGGACCTGTATTGAGTCTCCCCCCGGCCCCAGTGTCTCCATCTGTAAAGTGGTGATTAATGGATTACCTAAATCTTCAAACAGTTATTGAATGCCTACTAGGCTATGGACACTTGGGATGAATAAGATATGATGACAGTCTCCTCAAGAGGAGAGAAACCATCACAGAGATCATTACAGTTCAATATGGTAAGGGCAGGAGAGGGTTGCATGCCTCAGATGCAGTGGGAGCTTGAAGAAGTCATACCTGACCCAGCCTGGTACCTGACCGAGCCTGTAAAGTACCCGGGAGGGGCTCCAGGCCAGAAGAACACTGAAGCTGAACCTTAAACAATAAAGAATTGTGTTCCCTCAAGAAAAGGTAAAGGGGGAAAAAGGTGCCCTGCCCTCCCTTTAGAATTCTTGTGAAACTAATGTCCAGCATGTGAAGGTACTTGGTAATCAGCAAATCACTACACAGAACTTAGCTATGAGGTTAAGTGACTGAATCAAGGCCACTCACAAGCTGATGCTTTTCAGAATCCAGTCCAATGTCTTATTCCACTCATTTATTTCAATCACTTCCCCCAATGTTTATATCTAGACATTTCCATAAAATTGAGTGAGTTTTTGATACACTAAAAGACACCCCATAGACAGCAGACTCTTACAGCATCCAAGCAGCTCTCTGCCTTGACTTCGGGTTAGAATGACGTCAGGTGCACCCCGGTTGGGTGATCAGAATCTCCGGCATCAATATATTTGATGCTCCACAAGTGATTCTAGTTTGTAGCCAAGTTTGACCACCTCATGTATTGCACAGCCAAGAATGGGCTGCACGCTTCCACGCACAGACAATTCCTCAGTCACCTCTGGTTTATGCATCTCAAGGAAGGCTCCAGAGAACATGAAATCCATTTGTTTCAGTCTGGACTGTAACGTGGTTCTTTAAGGAAAACAGATTTAGCCTCTGAATGATGACTGGCCTAGATTAATACTGGTTTGTCTTTTCTGAAGATACACAGGTTGATAGGGCAGGGGGGTGATGCCCAGAAGTACGACAGGTGGCAGAGAACAGACTGTCTGGGCTAAAAATGCCCTACAGAGAAGGCATAAAACAGATAATGGTCAGATTAGAGTGGGAAGAGTGCACCTGGAGGAATGAAGGCATGGAGACGATAATATCTCAGTGAATTCCTGTCTAAGAGAAGTACTACTGTATTTATTGTGGTTCTTTGAAAAGGATGACAGTCATAAAACAGGACGGATACATCTGTCTCAAAACAACAACTTTTTAATGTTTCTATTTCTTTTAATCATATACGCAGGCCCATGTAAAATAAGAACTTTAAAGATATCAAATACAGGGACTTCCCTGGTGGCGCAGTGGTTAAGAATCCGCCTGCCAATGCAGGGGACACGAGTTCGAGCCCTGGTCCAGGAAGATCCCACATGCTGCGGAGCAACTAAGCCCGTGCGCCACAACTACTGAGCCTGTGCTCTAGAGCCTGTGCGCCACAACTACTGAGCCTGCGTGCTGCAACTACTGAAGCCCAAGAGCCTAGAGCCTGTGCTCTGCAACAAGAGAAACCACCGCAATGAGAAGCCTGTGTACTGCAACAAAGAGTAGCCCCCACTTGCCACAACTAGAGAAAGCCCGCGTGCAGCAACGAAGACCCAACAGATCCAAAAATAAAATAAAATAAATTTTAAAAAAAGATATCAAATACAGCTGGTAGATGTTGAAAATGAAGCCATAAAATACTTCTTGACACGATTCACAGGAAAATCTAAAAGAAAATTAAGTATTGGAGAAAACACGGAAGTCATCTTTTCTACCATTTGTCAAAGGCCCCTGGCTGTTGTTCTTTCATCAGCGTATCTGGTCCTCCCCATCCTCAGTGTCCTTGCTACTCAACGTGAGGTCAGCGACCAGCCGCATCTCCATGATCAAGAGCTCGTGAGGATTACAGAATTTCACCACCAACCAAACCAGAATCCACATTTTAACAAGAACCTCCAGGAGATTCACATGTGCATCCATGTTTGAGAAGCCATTGGTCTACACTATAGAAGTAGCCACTTTCTGGAAGGTCCATCCCAGCCATGGGTGGGCACAATCAGGCACCAGATTTTCTTTAAGATCCGCTTAATTTCCAGTATTACCCCCACCCCAATCGGAACTTTTTATTATTTCCCCAAGTCATTCTTCTGAGGAACCCAAATCATTCCTCCAGATGGCCCTCCAATGTAACCCCTTCTTGGGAACCTTCCTGAACACCCCTAAACTGAGCTAGTAACTCCCTCCTCTGTGCCCCCATAGCCTCGAGTTTCACACACCTCTCCCTCACCCCTCCAGGCTGGTCTCCATTCATTCCCCACCCACTCACTCCCACTAACATTCCACTGATAGTCATCAAACCACAAGCTTCGGCCATTCTGTCAGCCACTGAGCTGTAGTGAGCAGGACAGAAGCTTCCAGGCTCATAGGGCAGCACACCAGTCATCCCATAGATAAATAAAGGGTTACGCTCTCGTGAGTACAAGAGAAAAAGAACAGAGGGCATACATTGGGAGAGATCTATTTCATTAGGGTGGTCAGAGAACGCTCTGAGGAAATGACACTTGAGCCGAAAAGCAAAAGATAAGGAGGATTCATTCAGGGGAAGAGTTTTTCAGGCGAGAAAGCAACAAATGTGTAGGTGCTGAGACAGGAAAGGGCTCGTCATGCTCCAGAAACTGAAGTAGGACAAGAACAGACCTAGCGGGGAGGAAGCAGGGGTCGGAGCAGGCCGGGCCTGGCGAGCCATGGAAAGGAGGTAAATGCTGTTGTAACGGCAATGCTGAGCTACAACAGGCTTTTGCAGGCGGGTGTGGGCGTGCTTCGGGATGAATGGCTGCTCTGGGCTAGAAGGTGGAAAATGGAGAGAGGCATCAGTCAGGAGATTCCTGGGATGGTCCAGGAGAGGGAGGGGGTGGCTGGAACTGAGGGGGTGGCAGGTGGAGAGAACCAGGTGGATTCAAGATCTTCTGGAGGTAGAAGCAACAGATCTTGGAGATGGAATGGAAATGAAAGTCAAGGTGGTGTCGTGCGGGAGAGAAAGGGGTCACAGCCCAAGTCCAGCTAGAGAGGAGTCATCTTCTAAACTGGTTGGGGTTCAGTGCTGGATGTGCTGTGTCTGGGGCAGGCGCTCTCAAGAGATACTCAAGTGGAGAGAACAGGCTGGCAGGGAGAAAAAGCTGACTGTAATGGAAAGTCAGCAGAAATCGGCACATTAATAGTTTTTAAAGCCATAGAAATAGAGGCGATTGGGCTTCCCTGGTGGCTCAGTGGTTAAGAATCCACTTGCCTTTGGGAGTGATGAAAATGCTCTCAAATTGATTGTTGTGATGGTCTTACAACTTTCGAATATATTAAAAACTATTGTGTACACTCTAAAAAAAAAAAAAAAAAAAAAAAAAAATCCGCCTGCCAATGCAGGGAACATGGGTTCAAGCCCTGGTCTGGGAAAATCCCTCATGCCGCAGAGTAACTAAGCCCATGCACCACAACTACTGAGCCCACGTGCCACAACTACTGAAGCCCACGCGCCTAGAGCCCGTGCTCCGCAACGAGAAGCCACCGCAATGAGAAGCCCGCGCACAGCAACGAAGACCCAACGCAGCCAAAAATAAATACATAAAAATAAATTTATAAAAAAAAATAAATTAAAAAAAAAAAGAAATAGAGGCGATTACCTCGTAGAGGGGGAAGCCAGCCTGGGACTGAGTCCTGCAGAACCCCAGCATTTTATGATCATGCCTGTCCATCATTTACAGCAGGATTTCTCAGCCTTGGCACTATTGACACTCTGGGTGGGAGACTTTCACGGTGGGAGCTGTCCTGTGCATCGTCTGTTTAGCAACATTCCCAGCCTCAACCCCTAGATGCTAGTGGCATCCCCTACGTTGTGACAACCAAAAATGCCCCCTGGGGGCCCAAATCACCTCTGGTTGAGTAGGTCAGGGATATTTTTGCAAAGTTTTTAATAAACCTGGTGCCTGTTTCTGTCTCAACATGTTCACAGCCAACCCAGGGTAAGTGTCCCACAAATCATGTCAACTTTCTCAAGTTCTGGCTTTGTGGACAAGCACATAAAATTGATTGAATAAAAGCAGACCTAGTATTAAGCTTCACTTTGCTCCATCTCACGGAAAACAATTGTTATACTAACCCCAAAATACTTTCCAGATCCTGAAAACTCATTATCTTTTGACGATAACATAAACCCAAACCAGAACAGTGAGTGAATATAGGCATTAGCTGTTTTCCCTTGGATGCAAATATTTTCTAGTTCAGAGTTATAGAATGATCTAGAAGTTTCCAAGTATCATTAGTAAAAAGATCTCTAACCCAGACCAAGATGTCACAAGAGTCCATTTTTCCCGAATAGGAGCTAACTAAAAATAATCCCCGGTATTATGTGGCATTTGCAAAAGAATGGCAATAAGTTACAAAAGGCGGGACCAAAATCTTAAAATATCTATTTTTGTGTGTGACTATTTTGCTAAGTAATAAGGTCCAAGAACTTGGTTAGTCTCATCTGGCATCTTTCTAAAAGAATGAAAGCCATAAAATTCATGTGATCAGGCTATAGTGGGTTCTTTTTATGCCAGGGTCACTGCAAAAACCACCAACTTAATACACTTAAGATATAATTGTATTTAGAACAGCTCCTACAATTTAAGCACTGTGCTGGGGGCCGGGCTACAACATGAGTGAACCTTAAAAAGGGGCTCTTCTCACCGAGGTGACAGCCTCGTGCAAGAGACAAACAGACCAGCAATCACGATAGCGTTCAGGGATGACACACCCCTGGACCGCATCCTTCCTGCTTCTCGCCTGCTCGAGGCTTCGTCACCAAGGAATCCTAACACATTCTTCCCTGTCATGGCTGGACATTGCCTTGGAATCCTACTCATCCAATACCTCTACTAGGCCAGTGAGTCTCAACCTGGAGCGCCATCAGAACCATCTGGAAGTTTTGTTGAGCCACAGAATGCTGGGTTCCACTTCCTGAGTTGCTGATTCAGTAAGTCTGGGTGGGACCCTCAGCTGTGTTGCTGCTGCTGCTTCTGGGACCATACTTTGAAAACCAGTATCTAGGCAACTACTACGCATCAAGCCAAGTTGGCACGTGAAATAAAAGCTAGCCACCGTCTCTGAGATGGCGTGATCCAAGCTGGGAGAGGAACGCACAGAGAGGGACTGGAGCAAAGGAGGGGCCCCTCACTTTGACCTGGGAACGTGAAGAAGCAGGAAGTCTTCCAGGAGGAAGTAGCACCTGGTCAGCAGGTGGAGAGGGGAGGGGAAAGAGGGTCACAGGTGAAGAACACAGCATATGCAGAGACCCTGAGACAGAGGGAATGTGCTCTGTCCCAGTAGAATTCTGGGTAAAAAGGGAAATGACATTTGTTATCAGGTAAAGTTAGTAGACACAATTGCATAACTGCAGGAATGAAAACGTTCCTTTCCTACGGAAAGCATTTTAATGATCAAATATTTCACTGTCATCCTTTTTCCTTTTGCACTGAATGTCTTCCTCCTTAAACAATAGCCCCTGTTTTAAAAGAGTCTATCACAATACCAGGGTTATTAAATACTAATAACCCTGCCATTTGAATATCACTAAGGACATGTGCAAACATGGCATGCTCAGAGTTAGTCTAAAGATGGTGCCTGCAACAGACCAGAAAACAAGCAAAGACATAAAGTAAAAACCTCAGGATCACCTTTTAAGTGGAGACCAATTGAGGCAGAAGTAGAGGAGGGAAGGATCTAGGTGTATTTTGTCATACACCCTATACACATATTAAAAAGCATGATTTGGTGTGGGGTTTTTTTTGGCTGCATTTGGTCTTCGGTGTTGCACGCGGGCCTTCTCTAGTTGTGGCGAGCGGGGGCTACTCTTCGTTGCGGTGCCCGGGCTTCTCATCACGGTGGCTTCTCTTTTTGAGGAGCACGGGCTCTAGGTGCCCGGGCTTCAGTAGTTGCGGCACACGGGCTTAGTTGCTCCGTGGCATGTGGGATCTTCCCAGACCAGGGCTCGAACCCAGGTCCGCTGCACTGGCAGGCGGATTCTTAACCACTGCGCCACCAGGGGAGCCCCATGACTTGGTTTTTAGACGAGGCCACACAAGCCATTTTAAATACCCTACTGTCCATGAGAAATTCCCTGACTTTAGTGAGTTCCCATTAAATATACAACTGGCCCCTTCCCGCGTCTGATACAAACATTTTGATCTGTGTGTGTTGGTCCTGCCAACTAGGCAATACTGTATCAGGCTTCCACTGCCATCCTTGTCCATAAAGCAAGGCTAGAGCATTTGCACAGGTGCTTTCTCTGCTCAAATTTAAATGCTTTATTGGCATTAAAAAATAGTTGAAGGTATGATTTCACAAAAAAAGGCCAAAATTAAAAGGCTGACCCCAAGGATGGGAAGCACTTGTTTCATAAGGTTTCCAACGTCCCTGTGGAAATCGTCATACCCAACTCCACGCTTCTGGTTCCCAAGTTTACGTGTCTCCAGCCAAGATTTCTGAATCTATCAGAGCTTGACCTCTGGCCACTCCTGGGTGTCCCAGCAACTGGAAGTTAACACGACCAAAGCTGAATTCTTAATCTTCCAGCCTGCTCCTCTGTCTCTGACATCATTATCTTCCATCCCTTATGTTAGAAACCTGAGAATCACCTGCTCCTTCCCTTCCGTGAGGTCCTCGAATCTGATCCATCACCAAGACCGAGACTCCACTTCTAAAATGCAGCTCCTGCCCTCTGCATCTCACCTCCACTCTGTCATCCTGGCCCAAGCCCCCATGATCTCTCTCTTTCGGCCACTGCAGCAGCCTCCTAACTGGTCTCCTCCCTGTTTCTGGTCTTGGCCCCCTCCCCCCTACCCATTCTCCCCATCACAGCCTGAGTTTTCAGCTGAAATCAGAAATCAAATCATGGCACTCCACTGCTTACAAATACATCAATGCCTTCCTATCAGCTTGGTCTCTGCATACCTCACCCCGTGTTTCTTGGCCCCACGGTCACTTCTCCGCAGCTATCCTGGCCTTCTCACAGTTCCCAGAACACAGCACTAAGCTCTCACCACAGGGTCTTTGCACATGCTGCTCCTATGGGCTGGACCAGGAAAAGCCTTAACTGGTCTCAACTTAAGAATATTCTCCTGCAAGAGATCTTCCTGGGCTAAATCTTTTATTGCAGTAAAATACATACAACATAAAATTTACCATCTTAGCCATTTTTAAGAGTATGGTTCAGTGATATCAAGTACATTCACATTGTTGTGCAGCCATCACCACCATCCACCTCGGGAACTCTTTCATCCTTCCAAACTGAAACTCTGTACTCATTAAGCAATAATTCCCATTCCCCCTCCCTCCGCCCCTGGTAACCACTGTTCTACTTTTTGCCTCTATGAATTTGACTATTCCGTGTACCTCATATGAGTGGAATCGTACAGTAGTTGTCCTTTTGTGTCTGGCTTATTTCATGCAGCGTAACGTCTTCAAGGTTCATTCACGTCGTGGTGTGTGTCAGAATTTCCTTCTGTTTTAAGACTGAATAGTATTCCATTGTATGGATGGACCACTTTGTGTTTATCCATCCATCCTTCCAAGGTCATTTGGGCTCCTCTGGGGCCATTTTAAAGTCAGCCCTCGTTATTCTCAGTCATGTCTTATTTCCCTTTAAGTGCTTATTACAGATTCTAATTCTATATCAGTTTGTTTCATATCTCTTTTGTTCAATATCAACTCCTGCCACCTCTCCCCCAACAAGCCCGTCTAAGTGTCACAAGGGGGTGGCCCCTGTCTGTTTTGTTCATCCTAGAATTAACCACCAGGACCTGGCACGGGACCTGGAGTGTAGTGGGCATTTAATGAGCAAATGTAGACTTTTTAAATGAAAGAAAATCATTAGGCCACTAGAAAGCCACTAGCCTTCAGATTCACTCACAAATTCCACGTACTTTGTATTCAGCTATGAAAGATAACAAATTAATGTGCGTGCGCGCACACACACACACATACACACACACACACACACACACACACACACACACACACACACACACCCCTTCACAGAGACATATTTAGCTCTCTGGGCACAAACAATTCCCTTTCTAACATTAGTCGATCTATTTGTAACTAACATACATTTCCATTTCCTGTGTTCTTTTCAAGAATGCATCATGTGCAAAAGTAACTTGTGTACTCAGCAATTAAGTAAGAACTTAAATACTGATAAATGCTACAACGTGGACGATTACACTAAGCAAAGCACCAAGGAAACGTTATGCCAAGTGAAGTAAGTCAATCACAAAAGAACATATGTTGTATGCTTCCTTTCATATAAAATGTCCAGATAGGCAAATACAGAGAGTCAGAAAGTAGAGTAGAGGTTGCCAGGAGCTAAGGGGAGAAGGAATACGAGTGACAGCTAAAGGGTACGGGTCTTCTTTTTCGGGGTGATGAAAAGCTTCTAAAATAGACGGTGGTGATGGCGGTACAACTCTGTCAATATACTAAAAACCATGGAATTGTACACTGTACAAGGATGAATTGTACGGTACATGAATTATATCTCGATAAAACTGTTTGAAACAAGATAACCTATGTGTGTGGAGATGGGGGTGGCCTGCCTGAGTTTGCAGGCTGGAAAAAGCTTGCCTTCCCAATTAGACAATGCATGGCCAGGTTGGGAGGAGTGGGGCCGGGATCACAGCCGTGCCAGCAATTTGGCCGCAGGCCTGCAGGGGCAGCCTGTTTTCTCTTACAGAGGAGGCCTCCTTGCCCCGCGTACCCCGTTGGTTACAGACCATCTTCCTTCCAATACAAGCAAAGGCCTCTGCTTCCTGGAAATCATCATTTTCTAACACCTCCCCTCTCCCTCCAGCAAAGTAGAACAACACGCTCTGGTGATAAACAAAGTTCTCTGTTGAAGTTCTCTGAACCAACACCTTATATAAATATGTGTACCTCTGAAGAGCCTCTTTATAACCTATTATGAGTGATCTGAGCACAATGAATTGACAGCGTTTTGAAATTCAGATTTCCATTTGCAACCCAAGCTCTGCCAAGAAAGTTATCTTTGGCTCCTCTTTCTCTTACACCCCATATCCAATCTGTCCGGAAATCCTGTTGGCACTACCTTTAAAAAAAATATCCACAACCTTCTCTCTCTCAGACGTCTCACCCTGGTCCCAGGCTCCAACATAGCTCACCTGGTTTAGCCTCCTAACTAGTATCCCAACCCAAGAGCCCTCCCTGGCCTGGTCTCCACACAGCAACCAGAAGGACTATTTAAAATACAAGTCAAATGACAGATCACAACCCTCCAATGGGCAACATCCTGCACCGACTCCCCCCACCCCTCTACCATCTTGCACAAAGTCACAGCCAAAATCCTTCCGCTCCTAGGAAGCCCTGCACGATGGAGCTCCGCACCTCTCTGCTCTGTCTTCCCCATGCCCCGCCCTCCCCACTCACAGGTTGGAGGAATAGCCAACTACCTGCCTTCATCACACCAGCCAGGCACCGAGTCATCTGTCCCCTCTGCCTGGGACACTCTCCCCACCCCCAGATCTTTGTGATTCACCCTCTCCCTGCTGAGTCTTCACCCAGATACCACCTTCTCCACTCTCCAACTGCATCTTGCTCCCTTGCCCACCCTCCCAATTCCTTTACCCTGTCCAGCTTTCTCTTTTTATCCCCTGCAGCACCCATCTTCAAACATACCATGTAATTTACCTATTTATTATCCACGGTCTCCCTTCCCTCTCTAGAACGTGAGCTCCTTGAGGGCAGGCTCTTTAGCTCCTTGATTGACTGACTGATGCCAAGTGCCAGGCACACAGGATGTGCTTTGTAAGTATCTGTTGGCCGGCTGGCTGTTTGTTTTGGACTTTAAAGGCTAAGGAGGAGGGTCACTCTGTGAAATGACTAACGAGACAGGAAATTCCCTAGGAGTAGCCATGAGTTTACTTCTCTAGCCATTCAAGAAGCTAGAACTCAGGAAATGAGAACAGCAGTTACTAAGAGTACAGGGTCTGAGCAAACTTTCTTCAGCTTTAAAAAAGGGTGTTGGTCCGAGTGATCTCAAGGATCCAGAACACGCTGGATGCTACTTATGTCACCACTCAGAGTCTGAGGTTCTCAAACTGACCTTTGAGAATTTTCACCATGTTTCTCATAGGTAAGGGGGAAAGGCTAAGACTGATTTAAAAAAAACATTCTAAACAATCTCAAACTGAGCTAGACAAAGTATCAAACCGCCAAGAGATTAATATCCTTTTTGTGGCTGGGACTGGCACAGGATAGGAAGATGGAATGACACCCAAGAATGGTGATATTTGGGGTTAGTTTGAAGTCTGTGTGTGTGTGTGTGTGTGTGTGTGTGTGTGTGTTTACTTTTAAAAAAAAGTCTTGCTTTTTAAATATGCAAATCCTTATCTTGGCTAATTTTCAGGGCACCGTATGAGCAAAAACTCACATAAGAGTCTATCGTTCCCTAGAAAATACAGATTAAGATGTCTTTAGCCTAATAGACTGACATCTAATCACGATCGAAAGGGTTCTGGGTTTTATCCTGCTCCATGAAAAAGCACATTAGTACACAGATGCAACATTTGATGATTCTGTCATCCTACAGTCTATTAGTGATCTCTTGCCTTTTTTGAAAGCCTACCTTGAAAACCATGGATTCTACCCTAAGGTAGAAAACAATCTGATTTTTAAGTATTGCATTTTTCAGACATTAAATAACAATTTTTCTCACATTCTAACCCTGCCTCCTCCAAAAACAATTTTTTTATCTTTAATTCAAGTCAGTTCTGGGGGAAAGTTAAGGATTTTTGCCTCCACTAGAGAATATCCTCCCTGGAAGGCAGCTGTGGTCTGCATAGGTCTCCAGATGGTGGAGCCAGGTCTCCTGAGCTTTTACGCCCACCCCAGCACACAGCACGGTATCACCCACACTGCAGGCCAGCACGTGATGATATGCTAAAGGACCACCAGCTTCGTCAGAGCAGCTGCAGGTGAAAATGAGAAATGAGGCCGCCCTCCACGTGTCTTCCACGTAACCAGCCTCCCGGCAGTTCCTCCTGTTCTTATCTCCAAGATGTTTTGGAGGAAAGTGTGATATTAAATGCTACATGTCCCTGCCCATCTTAACCACGTTCTATGAACAATGAATCTCACAAAACTGAATCAGATCTTAACAGCTCCCGTGAAGAAACAGATACTCATATGCCCATGTCTGCAACAGCATTATTCACAATAGCCAAAGATGGACACAACCCAAACGCCCCTCAACCAATGAATGGATCAACAAAATGTGGTATATAGACACACGGTGGAATATTATTCAGCCTTGAAAAGGAAGTGGAAGTAAATTCTGACTCATGCTGTGACAAGGATGAACCTTGAGGACATTATGCTGAGTGAAATCAGCATCACAAAAAGACACATATTGTATGATTCCACGTACATGAGGTACCTCAGAATAGCCAAATTCATGGAGACAAATAGACGTTATCAGGGGCCACAGGGAGGGAGAAACGGGGAGTTACAGTTTAATGAATACAGAGTTTCCAAATGGGACAATGAAAAAGCTCTGAACGTGGATAGTGGCAGAGCTGCAAGATACTGTGAATACGCTTAATGCCACTGAATTCACCTTAAAAATGGCTAAAATGACAAACTTTATAAATATTTTACCATGATTAAAAGTCCCATGAAATAAACTTCTGCACTAGGATGAGCTCATGAGGGACCCCCTCACCTCCCCATGTTGTTCTGGTACCAAAAACAGAGCATAGATTTTCACTTAGTTCTCACCATCTCAGCGGCTGAAGAACCCTACACTCTTGGTTTCATTGTTTTAACAAAAATTCTGGAGGCTTATAGAGCATCTGCCAGTGCCTGGCTTAGAGGCCCACACATGTATTTCTAATATGGTGGTAGGACCACTCTTTTCCAGTGTGAAATATATAAACCCCGACCTGCCTCCCCACATGAGTGAATATTTCAACCACCGAAGTCAAATGGCTATCTGTTTTCTTATAGAGAGTGTTAAATGTTTCTCCTGGATGCACAGATCTCTGATCTCAGAGAATAGTCTCTGTAGTTCACTGTGTCCCAAGAAGACAGAGTAAAGATTTGTACACAAATCATATCACACTTTATAAAATAAGTAATGCATCCAACCCACGGGAACTTCCCCAAACAGCAAGAATGGGCGATCAGAGACTGTGAGCAGATAACGCTTGGTGCCTGAGTTGTTCCGATGAGGATATTCCAGCTCAACTCAATTTGAGTAAAGGTTAGAAAACTGGTTTCAAATGCTGCCTTGCTCTAAATCAAGCAAACCTCAACTCTGGTGAACAAAAGCCATACAGCAAAGAGACAAAGCCATAAATGACAGCCCTGTAAATAAAGACCAGAGCTGCTAGCCAAAGGTCAGGCTACCCGCGTACTTAGTGAAAAGTGCCAGGCTTCTCAGTCATGCTAGGGGGAGGTGTCATCACCACAGAAGGATGGCTCCAGAACAAGGGTGACCTCTGACACCCCCAACCCCAGGAGTCCTTTCCCCAAGACTGAGAGCCAGCTTCCTACCACTGATCTGCCATAGCCTCCAGGCCCAGCTCTCCTTTATTAAATGCAAGTTCACTGGACTTGAAGACTGATAATGAACACAGAGCTGCAGAACTGGGAGTAGCCAGGGCCACCGTCCATGGTCTAAGGCAACCATCTCTCCAGGCAGAGAGGGACAAAGTCCAGAGCAGGAAGAGAGAGAACACCAGATCTACTTTCTTACCAAAGAGGAAAAGATAAAAAAAGCACGACTCAGGCCCTCTGTGAATCCCGCAGGCTTCCGTGAAGCAAGGAGGTAATCCCCAGCACAGCGCCTGGAGAAGATGTTCAAGCCACTGTTTTAAATGAATGAATGGGTGGGTGGATGGATGGGATTGTAGCAAAGGTCTCTGTCATTAGCGATGCTTGCCAGGTGCCACAACTCAGAAACCACGCAGAAAGCACCGATCCTTTAAAAAGAGTCAAGGTTCAGAAACTCCCAAGCTTTGAACAGGGAAGAGTAATTTTTTTTTTTTTTTTAAAACAAGAGAACAGAGGTGAGGAAGATGAAAGACAGACAGGAAGTGGGGGGAAAGGAGACCCAGCAGTACCCAGTATGTCCCCAGGGCCTCCCTCCACTCTGCAGGAGGATAGAATGCCCCGGTGGGAGCAGTCACCCCTCATGGCTGGGACTGAGTGAGCACATCCCTAGGTCACTGAGCGCCCTGGTCCTTCGTGCCACTCCCCAGACACCTGGGCCCCAGAACCCAAGCCCTGGATCTGGAAGTTCAGAACCTCGCCCCTGCTCTAGGGGACTCTTTCTTACCAATGCCCGGTGGAAACAGACACCTATGTTTGCTAAATGAATACTAACATACAGAGTGATTCCCGTTTCCCGCATAGTCTAGGAGAAAGGCAATGGTTGCATGAGCCATAAATATTTGCTGAGAGATATCAACAACACAACAGTAATAATACTGACTACTTTTAACTGAGCTCTGTGCTAAGCCTTTTTAGATAAATTCTCTCATTTGGAACTCATCACACAACGCTCTGAGGTAGTACTATTACTATTCCATCTTAACAGATGAGGAAACTAAAGCTAGATCAATTAAGTACTAATAACTTGCCCTGGGTTATACAGCTAGGGAGCAGTGAGGCCTGGATTCCAAGCCAGGTCACAGGACTCCAAAGCACCTGCTACTAACCCCTCACTGCTGCCTCTGGGTTCAGTCTCCATGGGACCAGTTACCAAACATAGTTCCCATTGTGCATGGTTTTGGTGGCAATTTATTTTAACACGCAACACATTTAGAAGAATTAGGAAAAGTATTCATATGTTCCTAAATAATCAGATGATAAAAAATCCTTTGTTTTCCAATAAAAGTGAGAAACAAGACTGTTTTATACACACACACACACACACACACACTATGATGTGCGTGTGTGTGTATACTTTCTAGACTCTTCCTCCATAATGCCAGCTCTTCGGTGACACAGGACCTCAAAAGATCTTAGACTGGATATTATTTATAGCTGGGCACAGGGATGGGGATTTGGGAGTAAACTGCTTAACAGAATAAACCTATCTTCTTTTTGTGTTATTAAAACTCTTCTGGTAGCAAATTAAGTTTTACTTATCTTAATAAGTAACAAAACAACACCTACAGGCATGAATACAATTAATCTAATTGAAGGATGCCAACAAACAGACCTGAAAACTCACAAGATACCTAAAGACACCACCGAAAAAACACGTCCCAGGAGACTAATCTAGAAGCAGATATAGAAGCAAATTCTAAAATTAAGTGCCAAAGAAATTTTAAAGGCACCTCTCTTTAGAGACGTGGGACGTGAACAGACCCCATAAAACTTGTTCTGGTATCTAAAAAGCAAGTTCCTCTGCATTCATAAGAGCATAGGCTTCTTTTACAATGATTGAAACTAAAGAGCAAAGGTAACTAGTAGATTAAAATCTCTCTCAGGTGAGTTATAAGGATCACCTGGATTCCATGAATGTTTAGGAAACACTAAAATTGAATTCAAACTTTAGTAAGGCAGTAAAATATTTAAAATGCACAAAATATCTGGGCATCATACTAACTTTTTAAAATATCCATTTAATAAACAAAATAAGAAAGCAACATTCGAACACCTATTATGTATAAGGAAGGTTCACCTGTTCTCTCATTTAATCCTCAACAACCCAAGAAGGCTGAAAAATATTTTTTCCAGCAAATGAGTAAATTCAGAAAATTTAGGAATTCATCTAAGGTTATACAATTTTTAAAGTAACTAAATAAAATAAGAATAAATTGTAAACGTTAAATACAATTTAAAGTAAAAGAACTGAAATCTGTGGGAATCTAAATCCATATGTTTTCCATGACTCCTTGCTTTAGAAAAAAGAGAAAGAAAGAAGGAAAAAGAAAAAAGGAGGAGGGAAAGGCCAACAGATAGGGTAAGAAACATTCCACAGCTACATGTGGTCAGTGCTGTTAGTGCCAAGACCGCAGAGAAATCCAGGTGAAACAGAGCCAATCCTCAACTTGCTTTACACCTGCAGACAACTTACACATGCATGTTTTCACCAAATTATTTTAAAGGCTCAATTACAAAAACAAGCAAGCAGAAAAACCCCTCCTAGTTCTATCACTAACAAGTAATAAGTGCATACTGATATGCATTTTCCTTAAAATAAAAAACAGAAAGAAAACCTGAAAGTGGCCAAGGCCGCTTTCACGCAGTTGGCATTTCCGTTCACTAGTATTAAGCTGTCTGAGTCTTGTTTGGTCCCCAGTAACAGACCAAAGAAATCCTAAAAATTATGAATGTACAGTCACCATAAAATGGCAAAGGAACAAAGGTTAAGATTTCTCACCTAACATTAGAACAAGGAAGCCTCCACTACCTAATGAATACCATTAAGAGGATTCAAAGGAATAATTGCAGGCAGGCAGACTTCTCCCCCAGAAAGTAATCAGCATCAGCTAATAACCGTTCATCATCTTTTGCACAGTATATGCATTTATAATAGGTTTTAATAAGGGCTTCAACAACAGGCCCGGAATTAATGAACGGCATTTTAGGTCCAATACAAAAGTACTCCCCAGACATGAAAATTAGAACTTCTACTTCACATTTTGTGTTGTTTTCCCTTTTTATCTACCCTTGTGTTTACCATCACTGGAGATTTTATCACACATCATTTTTAGCTTTTGGTTTTAAAAGCAGTTAACCTTCCTCTGGAACCTACTGCGTGCTGGGTGGTCTTTCAGTACTCCGCCGGTGTTGTCTCATTTCATTCTCGAGCAATGAAGGCAGAGATGTGAAGGCAATGCAACCAGGAAGATGGGAGAGAAACTTTTCTTAAGCCAACAGGGCGGGCCGTTTCCGGGAGGGGAAACTGGCGGCGTCCGGAGCTACCCAAGGACTTCGAGCGCGCCAGGGGCTCCGCGGGCAGGACGAAGGGTTCGGGCGGGGTTGAGGGGGTCACTAAGCAGAAATGGAGCTCGGGTTCCCCTTCCCTGCACGTATCAAACCTCCTCCCCCGTTCTGCATCCCCTCAGCACCCTCGTCCTCCCCTACAGCTGTTACTTATCAGCGTTCCCAGCCTCCCCTCCCCACCCCCGTCGGGGACCAGGCGCTTCCACTCCCTCGGAGAAGCTGGGCGGACAATTACAAGCTCTTCCCTCACTTGGGGAGGAGTGGGGAAGTGGCGGGGTTAAACCACTCGCCATTCCCTGCAACACCCCTCCCCCAACAAGCTGCCACTCCGCACGCCCAGAGCGAGGTGACAGCGCCGGGCATCAAACTGGGGAGGGAAGGAGATGGCCTGTTGGCAGTGCCATGGGAGCTGGCGGGTACGACCCTACAATCACCGGGGAAAAAAGTATCCCTCTTCCTCATCACCTGCCAACCTGCATTAAGGCCCTCGGAAGATGTCTGGAGGGTTCCTGGTCCCGCAGTGGGCGCGGTGGAGGCGACCTCACCCTCCATCCCTCCCTGAAGGTGCTGCCGGTACATTCGGCCCAAAGGTCTTTTTTCGGACGCGTTTGCATCGGCTCCCAAAGGGGCCACCAGCAGAACCCTGTCAAGAGGGGCTTCCAGAGGGGCGACAGATATGGCAGGGGAACCAGCGGCCCTCCTCAAGGACCCACAGGCCCTGCCAGGCTTGCTCCTCGGAGCTTAAGCCCGGACCCGAGCGTAGCAAACGAGCGAAGAACCCAAACACGTCCCGCAAGTTCCCTCTCCTCCCGCAGGTGAAAAGCCCATGGCCTTCTCCACAGTGCTGCCTGCCCCACCAGCTGCGTCTCCCCATCCCCGAGGCAGCGAAGGCTCCCGGCACCGCCACCCAAATCCCACCCTTGCGGGCTCAGGAGCCCGAGGGCGCGGACAGCTGCTGCCACTGCATCCCTGTTCCCCGGAGTCCGCCGCCTCCGGGCGGCCAGGGGACCTGCGGGGCCCGCGGGGTGAGGCAGATCAGGGGTCCCGGCGCCGCGCCCCTCCTTACCTGGCGCTCGCTGGGCCCCGGCTGGGGCATCCGCCGGGTGCGCGCCTATCCGCGCGCTCGCTTGCGCACCTGCCCGCAGCCGCCGCCTGCCAGCCCGGCCCCAGCGCTGGCCGCAGCGCTAGCGCTTCATGGCGCACGGGGCTGGCCCGGGGCCCCGGGAAGCGTGTCCAGTTGGCGGCGGCTCCTCCGGCTCTCGCAGCTCTGCAATGGCTCCCCGCCTTCCCCCGCCCCGCGTACGCGCCCCCTTCCTCTGCTGCAACCCTTTTCCCCCCGCTCCGCGAGACCGACCAAACTGGTTTCTCCGCTCCCGGGTGGTGCCTCTAGTCTCCTACTGGCAGCCGCAGCTGGGGCTGGGGGCGGGCCCGGCCGTCGGCCCTCCTTCTGTTCCTCCCCTGGGCGGAGAGGAGCTGGACTGAGAGCCCCGGCACGGGCAGACGCGGCCCAGGTCGAGCCCCGTGCACTCGTGCGCCCCGGCGGCAGGGGGGCACCCAGGCCGTGCCCCGAGCGCGTCCCCCGCCTCGCCTGGCCCGCTCTCGGGTCCCCGGACGCTCCCGCCTCCCTGGGGACGCGATTGCCACCCCGCCCCGCCAGCCCCGCGTCACTTCGCCGCCACCCTCGGCCAGCCTGACCGCCGCTTGAGGTCGGTGACCGCGCCAGCCCGGAAAGCTGGCGAGGCCGTGGCTCGCCCGGGACCTGAGCTCCCTCGGTAAGGGGAGCTGTACCCTCTCGATGCCAAGTCACGTTCGGGGACCGGTCACCGAATGCGCGCCGCGGTTCGCCGCGCGGAGGGTGGGGGAAGAGACAGCGCCAAAAGACTTCGAGAAACTTATCCTGTAATTGCAGCAAGCAGGCTTTCGGCTGAAACCAAACGCCCTCACCTTTACGGGTTTGGAGTCAAAAGGAGCCAGGGCGCGGCGTGCGAGTGGTGCGGTGTAATTGGAACTTTTGGATTCACGTGCCTGGTTGCTAGCTGGTGTCTGGGCGCTTTGAAGCACCTTCCCTTGCACCAGAAACGCTGTTCCGCAGAATTTTACTGCTCACTTGCTATGGAAAAGTCTCTGCGATAAGAATGGAGGAAAGTCAAAGATGAATCAAAGAGTTTGCTGAAAATGTAGTAGGGGAGATAGGACTCAGACAAACAGCAAGTTATCTGCAGATCAGAGAGGCCAAGAGTTCAGACTCCAAACTGGGGGCTTAAGGAAGACTTCATTGAAGAGGCCATGCTTGAGGTGGAACTCAAAGATCCACACTTTCGGGGATCCGGGTTGCATGAGGAGGATATTCAAAGAGTGGTCCACCAATTTGATCTTCAGTATATGAAAGATTCAACCGATATTGTTAAACACTAGACTGCCTTGGGTTTCTTTTTCATTAGATACCCTTGGTCTTTGAATAGGTGGTGCTGGTCAGTCATTTAATCTCTCTGGGCCTCAGTTTCCTCATCCATAAAATGAGTCTGGACCAGATGATCTCAAATAGTTCCTTCCAGTGCTTATTTTCTGAGGCCAACAACAGAGCAAATGTCCAGAAGCCAGAAAACACAGGGCCTGTTTAGTGACAATGGGATAGACCAGATGGCTGGCAGTGCATCGGTAAACAAGACTAGTGAGGGAATTGGGGCCTGGAAACAGGTCCCAATTGAAGGCAGGCTACGGCGTTGGGGGCTTGCTTTTGGCAGCACCTGCAAACAATTCAAAGTTCATGACCACAGCAGGGACATGATCAGGTTGTGTTTTAGGGAAAGTAAAGGGGAGAGTTTGGAAAAAGGATAAGACTGAAGATTGGGATACCACTTGGTACAGTAGCATAAGGTGGGCCTGAAGGAGTTGCCGGTGGAAGTGAAAAGGAGGAGGAGCTTCCAGGGACACCACGGAGGAGAAATGGCCAGGGCACAGAGTGGCCAGAACCTGCAGCTGACCGGCAGATGGAAGCATGGAAGATGAGCCAAGTTCTCCAGACTGGGTGACGGTATTAGTAGGAACAAGAGAGTTGGAGGGGAGAGAGGCTGCTGAGAAGGGCAAATGCCAGTAAACCTAGGAATCAAGCGATGACTCCAGACTAAAGGAGGGATACTTTCCTCCTTGCAGACATCCCAGCAAGAGCTCAATCTGTCCAAGAAAACATTGCATAGAAGAGAAACTATACTAAAACACATCCAATCCACGCCCATGCCCAGATCTGATAAATACCATTCCCACGGCTGCATTTAACATCCCTGTGTAGACACTGAAGATTACAAGCTAGGTTGCTTCTCTTACAGACCATGAGGGGGAGGGGGAGGGGGTAGATGGGGATGGGGAGGTGTGGACAGTGAGACATGATGGGTGTTGTTTGAAAGATTTATTCATTTAACGAATGTTTGTTGAGTGCCTGCTATGTGCTAGGCACTGTTCTAGAGACTTGGATACATCAGTGAACCAATCAGGCAAATTTTATCTTAAAAGGCAACAAATGCTTTGAAAAAATAGAACAGAACTGGCTGGGAGAGCACCACTGAGGAAGCCTTCTAGGGCGCTGTAAAAGTTCTGTATCTCGAACTGGGTGGTGGTTATACTAGTGTATACACACATAAAAGTTAATCAATCTGTGCACTTGAGATTTGCACACTAAAAAATGAAATAATAAAAAAGAGCAAAACCAGACACCATAAAACTTGAAGAAAACATAGAACACTCTTTGACATAAATTGTGGCAATATTTTTTTGATCTGTCTACCAAGACAAAGGAAACAAAAGGAAAAATAAACAAATGGGACCTAATTAAATGTAAAAGGTTTTGCACAGCAAAAGGCAACCATCGACAAAACGAAAAGGCAACCCACTGAATGGGAGAAAATGTTTGCAAATGATATGACCAAAAAGGGGTTAATATGCAAAATATATAAAGAGCTCATACAACTCAAGATCAAAAAAACAAACAACGTGATTAAAAAATGGGCAGAAGACCTGAATAAACGTTTTTCCAAAGAAGACATACAGATGGCTAACAGACACAAGAAAAGATACTCAACATCACTAATCATCAGGGAAATGCAAATTAAAACCGCAATGAGATATCACCTCACACCCGTCAGATGGGCTGTCATCAAAAGACCACAGATAACAAATGTTGGCAAGGATGTGAAGAAAAGGGACACTTGTACACTGTTCGTGGAAATGTAAATGGGTACAGCTCCTATGGAAAACAGTATGGAGGTTCCTCAAAAAACTAAAAATAGAACTACCATACGACCCAGCAACTCCAGTCCTGGGTATTTACCTGAAAAAAAAAAAAAAACTAATTTAAAAAGATACATGCACCCCAATGTTCATAGCAGCATTATTTATAATAGCCAAGGTATGGAAGCAACCAAAGTGTCCATCAACAGATGACTAAAGGAGAAATGGTATACATATAAATAAATAAATATATATATATATGCACACACACACACAATGGAATACTACTCAGCCATAAAAAAGAGTGAAATCCTACCATTTGCAACAACTTGGATGGACCTAGAGGGTATTATGCTAAATTAAATAAGTCAGACAAAGACAAATATTGTATGTTATCACTTATATGTGGAATCCAAAAAATAAAACAAAGGAATTAATACAACAAACAGAAACTGACTCACAGATATAGAAAACAAACTAGTGGAGAAGGAAGGGGGGAAGGGCAAGATAAGAGAAGGTGATTAAGAGGTACAAACTAGTACATATAAAATAAGCTATAAGGATATATGGTACAGCACAAGGGATATAGCCAACATTTTATAATAACTTTAAATGAAGTTTAATCTATAAAAATTTTGAATCACTATGTACACCTGAAACTAATATAATATTGTAAATCAACTATACTTCAATTAAAAAAAAATAAAAGAAAGGACGTCACCTAGGGGAAAAAAGAGCAGGGTTAAGAAACTAGAAGTGGGAAAATGAGGTGCAATTTTAAATAATATGGTCAGGGTAGGCTTCATGAAAACTTATATTTGAAGAAACCTTGCAGGAAGGTAAAGGAGTTTCATCCTAGGTGAGAGAAATTCTTTGAAAACTCATCTTACCTGGAACCCACCAGAAACGGGCATGGTCAAACCTTGTCCTGTTGCGTTTCCCACATGTAAGTCTTTTGCATCTTCCTGGTTTTTGGGAATGAGACTCTCAGTGCATGTCAACTGATGTTGCTGATAAAGGAAGTCATTCACCTGGAAGCCCTGACCCTTGACATCTCTGAAAGAACTGTGCCATATTTCAGGGTGCCTCATCAGGGCAATGACTGAAAGTGTCTCATGCATGCAACAGGGATTGATTTTGAAATGTGCCTTTCTTGAGTCATTTGAGTGATGGCTTCGTTGTCCAGGCGGCAGCCCTGATCCCACGAGCCTCAGCCATACTTGCTCAGCGTTCCAAGATGGGATTGAATAAGCGGTCTGGTTTTGTTTAGAAGCCACTCCCAATCAATAACCAACACCTTTACCTTGCAAGCTGCTGGGGGAAATTATTAAACAGTCATTTCTAAAAGAGGGTGACAATGCTTTTCAGCTTTTGTAGCTCATCGTTTCCTCTGTTTCTTTCTTTCATTTTTTTTCCCCTTGGCAACATTCCTGTGCATTTCCATGATGTAGGTAGGAAGGCTGGGGAGGTTGCCAAGAGAACTAGCTCAATTTTAGTAAAAATTCTTTTCCTAGAATTTTTTTCTCTAAGAGCTGAGGGATAAAAGACACGTTTAAAGGGAGGAGATACTGCCTGTATTCAGTTCTTTGCTAAGCTCTGTGGTCATTTAAGCTAAAGCATTTAATGCCAATGGAAAGGTATTCATGCCACACTAGGTGCCCTTGTAACCCGTGCTTGGCAGTCAAGATGAACTCAGCTGGAAGGCGCATTCTTCACAGCCAGTCTAGACCAGCTCCAGAATTTTAAACATGATAAGAAGGTACATCTTACGTGAGCCTGTCTTTGTAATAAGTGACACTAGAGGCTTCAAATAGTCTGTTTTAAATGGTGTTTAAAACAACAGATACAGATGATATATTCTGTTGTTCCTGCAGAAATTTTCCAAATTCCTTCTGACTTATATGCTTTCCACCTCCTTTACTACTAAGTGACATTTTTTTCTGACCAACATTTTAAATTAGATTTGCAAAAGAAATGTTAAGCATCAGGTAACAAAATGTGTCTCAGTTAATTTGTTATTACCTGTGCTTCACATGCAAGAGATGTTAGGGGAGGTATTATTCCTGGGCCTATTATTAAAATTCACTTCTCTTTCTTCCATATTCAAGAGTTTGTATTAGGATTAGGCTACAATTTTTTTCTTTTCTACAAGGCAGAGATTTTAATAACCTGTTATCTACATGGAATGTAATGATAATATGATTTATTAATATTTAGTATAATATATTAATAATATGACACATTAAATTTAATTCATATAATTAATTTAGACATTTAATCAATGCTTTTTTGTGGCTTAAGCATTTTTTAAAATTTTTAAATTAATTTTTATTGGAGTATAGTTAATTAACAATGTTGTGTAATCAACAATTTTTGAAAATACCTTGGGGTCATTGTTAGAATACGTAGCCATGTTTTTATGTGATTGTAAGAAGTTTGTATGTATTACCTTATGCTCTCTTTTCATCATTTACCACTGTGACATGAAAACACGTTTACCTTTCCAACTTCATCACCCATCCTTGGAGACCTAAGCTCCCCCCATTCCAAGCTGCTTGCAATTCACTGAATTCTGAATAGCACTTGTTCCCTCTGCTTGAAATGTCCACATCTGCCTGATCTCCAATTCCAAAGTGATTTCCTCTGGGAAAGCCTTGCCCCAATCTCCCCCAGAGAGTAGTACCCAAAGCATTTGCACCTAACGTCTAGAGAAGCCTTTATTCCATTGTATTTTAATCGTTGATCTGTCTCATTCCCCACTGTACTGTGAGCCCTTTGAGACCCCAAAACTGGGTCTTATTCTACTTGGTCTCTCTTGGTCTAGAATATTGTTCTAGTACCCCAAGTGCCTATTTGTTCTTGTAGAATGAATGAATGGTCTGCAGAGTCATATTCTCAATAGTTGTATGGTATTTTCTCCTGCTGATGATTTATCTAATCATTTGCTGTCATTGAATACTTATGCATTTATCAGATTAGTTTCCAGAAATAGCTGATCAATCACAACCCACCAACTATTTTAATGGCTTCTAAATATCTTATTTCTCTCTGGTTCCTATTTTTTAGTGGGTGTGATTTGTCTTTCTTTACTTCAGTCTAGAAATGGTGTGCCTCCCATACAAGAAAAGTTTTTGTTCTATTAGAAATAGGACATGAGTAAGTCTTTGATGCTGTTATTGGAACAATAGAAAGAATGGTATTCAAGATTTCCGTAAAGTTATAGCAGCCTATGCTTTGTATGAGTACTTCCTTTTTTATTTTCCTAAACTGCCAGCCAGCATGAGTGGTTATTATTCCTCCAAATTAAAGAAAAGCAAATTAAATGCAAAAACAAAAACAAACAAACAAACAAAAAACAGTCTGGTATTGCACTGCATTGGCAGTGTTCACAAGGACATGGGCTTTCATACACGATTGGTGGGTGTGCAAATTATACAACTTCTTTGGAAGGAACTTCAGAAACACATATCAAAAATTTAAACATACATGCCTTGTGCCCTAAGAATTCATGTCTAGGAATTTATCCTAGAGATGTATTTGAGCATTTACACAAAGGTAAATGTACGTAGATATTCATTGCAGCATGTTTTTCACTGCAAAGACAGGAGGTGACCTCAGTGTCCATTAACAGAGGTTGCATCTGTACAATGAGATAATTATCAGCCATTTTTTTAAATTAGGGAGATCTGGTTGGGCTGTTGTTAGGAACATCTCCAAGATACATTGTTACATGAAAATGCGAAGTATAAAAAAGGGTATGTGTGTGTAAATAAAAAAATATGTGTGCTCCTTGATTTCAAACTATATTATCAAAGCTATAGTAATTAAAACAGTGTAGCATTGGCATAAAAACAGACACATAGACCAACAGAACAGAATAGAGAGCCCAGAAATAAACCCACCCATATACCACAAAGGAGCCAAGAATATACAATGGGGAAGGGACAGTCTCTTCCATAAATGGTATTGGGAAAATTGGACAGCCACATGCAAGAGAATGAAACTGGATCACTATCTTACACCATACACAAAAATTAACTCAAAGTGGATTAAAGACCTGAACATAAGACCTGAAACCATAAAACTCCTAGAAGAAAACATAGGCAGTAAGCTCCTTAACATAGGCCTTGGTGATAATTTTTTGATTCTGACAACAGAGGCAAAAGCAACAAAAGCAAAAATAAACAAGTGGGACTACATCAAACTGAAAAGCTTCTGCACAGCAAAGGAAACCATCAACAAAATGAAAAGCCAACTTACTGAATGGGAAAAAATAATTGCAAGTCATATATCTGATAAGGGGCTAATATCCAAAATACATAAAGAACTCATACAACTCAATAGCAAAACAAACAAACAATCTGATATTTTAAATGGCAGAAGATCTGAATAGACATTTTTCTAAAGAAGACATACAGATGGCCAACAGGTACATAAAAAGATGTTCAACATCATTAATCATCAGGGAGATGCAAGTCAAAACCACAATGAGGAATTCCCTGGTGGTCCAGTGGTTAAGAACCCACACTTCCACTGCAGGGGGCACAGGTTAGACCCCTGGTCAGGGAACTAAGATCCCACATCCCTAGCGGTGTGGCCAAAAGGAAAAAAAAAAATCAAAAAACAAACCACAATGAGATATCACTTCACACCTGTCAGAATGGCTATTATCAAAAAGACAAGAAATAACAAATTTTGTTGGGGGTGTGGAGAATAGGGAACCCTTGTGCACTGTTGGTAGGAATATACATTGGTGCAATCACCATGGAAAACACTATGGAGGTTCCTCAAAAAGTTAAAAATAGAACTATCATATGATCCAGCAATTCTACATCTGAGTATTTATCCAAAGAAAACAGAAACACTAATTTGAAAAGATACAGGCACCCCCATGTTCATTGCAGCATTGTTTACAATAGCCAAGATATGGAAACAACTCGTACCCATTGATGGATGAGTTGATAAAGAATTGTGAGATATGTACTGTATGTATATGTAATATATGTATATATGTAATATATATGTTATATACGTATATAATATACATATATGTAATATGTAATATATGTATATATGTATATAATATATAGTATACATATATATGTATACACACATATGTATATAATTCAACCATAAAAAATGAAATCTTGCCATTTTCAAGACAACATGGATAGACCTTATGGGCATTATGCTAAGTGAAATAAGTCAGACAGAGAAAGACAAATACCAAATGATTTCTCTCTCTCTCTCTTTTTTCTAAATTTTTTTGGCCATGCCGTGCGGCTTGCAGGATCTTAGTTTCCCGACCAGGGATCGAACCCAGGCCTCAGCAGTGAAAGCGCCAAGTCCTAACCACTGGACCGCCAGGGAATTCCCCAAATGATTTCTCTTATATGTGGAACCAAAAACAAAAAGAAAAAATAAGGTCATAGATACAGGGAACAGATTGGTGGTGGGGGGTGGGATTTATTCAATTTAAACTAAAATCTTTTTTTAAGTTTAAATAAATTGAATAAAAATTTTTTTTAAATTTTTAAAAAGGATGTTAATTTTGAAAATTATTTGTAATATAGGAAACAAACAAAAAAACAAATGTCCATCAATAGTGTACTGGTTAAATAAAATATAGTATAATCTATAAAAGGAATACTATGCAGTTAGACATTCCCTATGACACTAGAATCCCCTTGAGATATTCCCTGCTGTAGCCTTCTGTCCTTGTCCCAGTATGAATGTGTTAACCGTCATGCAGGACTTTCCCTTCATTATCATCCTGAGAATTCATTTTACCTTTCTCCTCCACATTTTCTTTTTTGCTTTACTTGGGAAATCTGGTGGAGCACATGGGAAAAAGAGAACATGAGAGATAAATAGCTCGAGGCTTATCATGTTGGTTAGGATGGCTTTAACTGTGAATAATAGTATTCTGGAAAATAAATGGGTTTATTAATCATCATCATCGTCATCGTCATTGTCATCATCTTCATCTCACTTCTAACTCTCTGGAGGTAAAGAGTTCATAGTTTGGGGGCTTCCCTGGTGGCGCAGTGGTTGAGAATCCGCCTGCCAATGCAGGGGACACGGGTTCGAGCCCTGGGCTGGGAAGATCCCACATGCCGCGGAGCAGCTGGGCCCATGAGCCACAACTACTGAGCCTGCGTGTCTGGAGCCTGTGCTCCGCAACGAGAGGCCACGATAGTGAGAGGCCCGCGCACCGCGATGAAGAGTGGCCCCCGCTTGCCGCAACTAGAGAAAGCCCTCGCACAGAAACGAAGACCCAACACAGCCAAAAAAATAAATAAATTAATTAATTAATTAATTAAAAAAAAATTCAGGGCCTGGGGTCCTCTGTCCCCCGCGGGGGGGGGAAATGGAAATGTTTGCAGAGTGCTCCCCATTTAAAAAAAAAAAAAGAGTTCATAGTTTGGTTAATGGCTCAGCGATGTCATCAGGACCCAGGCACTTTTCATATTTTTGCTCTGCTTTCACCACGATGATGGTGAGGTCTCCCCTTTCAGGTTACAGGTAGCTGCAGCAGCTGACTAAATTTCATTTGCCAGAAACTGGTCATATGGCTGATCCTAGCTTGATGGAAGGCTGGAGAATGAGTATACGGCATTACCAGCATCTATTGTGGGAACTGGTCTCTGGTAATAGGGATGGAAGATTGGAGGTGTAGCCACTGGATAGATGACCTACAGGTCTATGTATCTTAAAGTCTGGAAATGTGTTTATTCTACTCATAGTTTGGCTGGGTATAGAATTCTAGCTTGGAAAGCATTTTTTTCTTAGAATTTTGAAGTCATTGTTTCATTAGTTTCTAGATCCCAGTGTTGCTGTTTGGATATTTGATGTTATTCTGGTTTCCAATCCTTTTCGTGGGACCAGCTTTCTGCTTTTTAAAAGGTTTTTCTCTGTTTATAAACTTTTATTGGAGTGTGTCTTTGTGTAAGCATGCATTCTTTTTTCAAATTAAAAAGCAGGGACCTCCCTGGCGGTCCAGTGGTTAAGACTGTGCGCTTCCAATGCAGGACACGCAGGTTCGGTCCCTGGTCGGGGAACTAAGATCCCACATGCCACACAGCGCGGTCAAAAAAACAAAAAAAACCTGCTGTTGAATGAAGAATAAAGACAGACAAAAGAAGATGTGATCACTTAAAAAAAAAAAAAGTAATAACATTTTTAGAACACATACTTTTGAAAACAACAACAAAAAGATACGTATTTGATTTGTTTTCCTTTTTTTTTTTTCTTTGTCCATTTGTGATTGGCCTAAGGTAACCTTGATGACAATGAACTATCTTTTCTAGGCTGTTCACTTTTTGCAATCCTTAATGTTCCCTGGAACCCCAGACTTAACCTCTTACCACTTCACTGCCTTGCCCCAATCTGTTCTCTTTGCCTTTAACTAACATACAAAACTAACCCAAAACCAGTGCTTACAACCAGAGAAGCTAACCTTATAAACTGATTCACAAAGAGGTGTCAAGAACTTAAAATACTTTCATGAGCTTCCCTTACTCCAAACATGTAGGCCTTCATGGTCTTCAATAATTTTTATCCCAAATGAATGAGTAAAAAGTGGGAATTCTACAATAGTAAATGATGATTAAGACATCCATATTTTTTTATCCTTCAAATCATACTTCCTAAGCGGGGAGGGGCAATACAGGGGTAGGGGAGTAAAAGGTACAAACTATTAGATATAAAATAAGCTACAAGGATACAACATGGGGAATATAGCCAATATTTTATAATAACTATAAATGGAATATAACCTTTAAAAATTGTGAATCACTATATTGTACACCTATAACATATTATTATACAGCAGCTATACTTCAATTTAAAAAAATCATATTTCCTAATCAACTTCTAACTTCCTTTTCTTTCTTTCTTTCTTCTTTCTTTTCTCCCTTTCTCTCTTTCTCTCTTTCTTTTTTTACATTTAGATCCCTTATCCATTTGGATTTTATGTCTTGTGTATGGTGTAGAGTATTAATCTAATTTTATTTTTTCAAAATGGCTAACAAAACGTCCCAGATTCATTTATTTAAAAGCCCACATTTGCTTCAGTGGTTTGAGATGATGTTTTTATCATGTACTCATCAGACAGTTGCATCTGTGTCTATTCCACTGGACTGTTTGCCTCTGTGTGTACCAGTACCACACTGTGTTAACTAGAAGGGCTTTCTAATTTTATTTAATGCCTATCGGAGCTGGTCCCTTCTCATAGCTTTTCTTTCTTTTTTTTTTCCAACCTTATTAAGATGTAATTGACATATAACATTGTGTAAGTTTTGGGTATACAATGTGATGATTTGATACACATATATATTGTGAAATATTTATCACAATAAAGTTAGTTAACACATCCTTCCCCTCTTTTTCTTATAAATTAGAATTGGGTATCAAAGATTGAAATGTATTACATACCTTTATTCAAAGATACTACAAATGGGAGTAATACAAAACACATCTTCTTTTTCTTACTGTACAAAGAGTTGCCAGGATGTCTTTGCTGTACATTTAACATGTATTTGTACCATGATACCTCCAATTCGTCCTGTAAGGTAGCAGGACACTACGGAGCCCTCCCGGGACAGACCCCTCCCCCATATCCTCTGCTTTAGCTTCTCTCTGAAGTACCTAGATAACACTATCTCATGTACATTTCCTTAGTTGTTCTACAGATGCTAAAACCTCCACCAAATGGAAGATGTTAAATACTTAATGACCATGAACACATAGCCCTCAGGGCTACTGGAGCCTAAGGGTTGATAATGTTAAACCCCGTGATTCCGCCCTGTTACCTCACCATCAACCAATCAGAAAACTGTGCACGAGCTGATCACACACCCTGCAACTCCTTTCACCTGGCCTTTAACAATGCTTTCCTGAAACCCATCAGGGAGCTGGGGTTTTTTGCAGTGCTAGCTGCCCTGGACTCCTTGCTTGGCATCTGCAATAAATTCTGCACTTTCCTTCACCACAACCTGGTGTCAATAGATTGGCTTTACTGCACCCAGGCTAGCAGACCCAAGTTTTGGTTCAGTAACGATCCTGTAGCTTTAGAATACCTGATCTATTGGGAGTTACCAGGACCTGCTTATTGGAAGGCACTTTGGCGGGGCTCTGTCTCCTGATTAGAACAAGACAAATGCTGGTAGCGTGGGGTGTAGTTTGTTTTTTGGGATTTGTTTGGTTGGTTTTTGGTTTGGTTTTGTTGGGGGGTTGTGTGTGTGTGTGTGTGTGTTTGTGGGGTTTTGGGGGGGTGGTTTCGGGCGCGGTGTTTCCTGTCATGTTTCTCTCTGGAACAGGATATGACTAGTACTGTGGAATTTGAATCTGAGATGACGGAAAAATCACCTCTCTTATGGTTCTCAGTCTGACCCTCACCTGCTAGCAGAGAGTTCCACAAATTCCTCAGATACGTCAGGCAGTCCCCAGAGGCTAGCTCCGGAGAGCTCACAGACAGATCTGGTTAAGTACTGGGAGCAAGTTCCTCCTTTCCTGCAGCCACTGGCTCTAAATATGCTGCATCCACCAAGAACCACCGTCTTCTATCAGGCACTGTCGACCTCAGTCCCCTGGAGCTTCAAAGCAAAGAAACCTGTCCCTGGGTCTGTGGGAGAAAGGAGAGAAATGTCATTACAGAGGCAATGCCTCTCCCCACTTTTTCTTGTTACCCTCTCAGTAGGGTCCAGAGCACTGATGGGTGGACCCCAATATCTTACAGCATTTTTAGAACCCAAGAACAATCCACAGACAAGGGATGGAGCTAACCCAGAAAAATCCACACTCCACTCAGGACATCTCTCTCCTCTAGATTATCAAGGATTTGAAGGTGCATAAAGCTCGTTGCTCTAATCTCCCTCTTTCCTTAGTATGAGGATGGTTCCAAGATGTGCCTCACATTTTCATGCACTGAGAATTCTAGCAGATGTGCCTTCACCCAGCCACTAATGGAAATAAATGCCATTATTTAAAACACACACCAAAAAAAAAAATTGGCTTTTTAAGGTATATTTCATTTGAAAGTAATTTTTAAATCCACAGGTATTAAAATCTAAACAATCTAGACATCTTATTGTGGGGCACCTGATCAAGAATTACTCAAATTCCATCTTGTGAGTCAAAGGTTACTGTGCTTCCCTGAGTCCCAGCCTGTACGTCCTGTACAAGCATATGTCCTGTGACTCACTTAAAATAATTTAATTTCTCAAAAATGTTGACAATGAAATGCTGGCAGGTGACTATGTTTGCTACTGTGGCTGGTCCTACGCAATGCTGAATGACAGTCAGTGCAGAGCAGTGATTTTCAAACTTTTTTACAAACTTTTTTTTTTTTTTTTTTAATTTTAACTGTAACATCTTAAAGCAGGCATATGGTGTAAAACAGAGGTTGGAGGAACTGACCTGCTTGAATCCATGGTGGGACCCCAGTGGCAGGTTCACCAAGAAGCTAATGGTACTGAAACTTCAGGCACCCTCCAAGGCCTTTTGCCTGATTTTGTATTTTTAATTTTGTAGTTGTGATTTTTTTAAGGAGCTCACCCTTCCACCAGTTGTATAAACTTCAGGCCCCATGAAATCTTGTTCCACCCCAGTAAAGCTCCGCAGAACCTCGCCCCTTCCCCTCTCCTCTTCAGCCCTTCTCCAGGGGACCTTAATCCCCTGTGGAACAACATAAACAACTGGTAAGGTGGTACCATTCCTGGACTAGGAATCAGGAGATAGGGTCTGAGGTCTGTGCCTGCTACTAGCCATCTGTGTGCTTCCTTCATGTCATGTGATCCTTCTCAGGCTTGGTTTCATCGTCTGTAAAATGGGTATGTGACTAGATGATCACCAAGGTCCCTTTCAAAACTCAAAGTCTTGGGAATTCCCTGGAGGTCCAGTGGTTAGGACTCCACGCTTCCACTGCAGGGGGCACGGGTTCGACCCCTGGTTGGGGAACTAAGATCCTGCATGCCAAGTGGTGCAGCAAAATAAAATAAAATAAAATGTGAAGGACAGCAAATGACAGAGGTCAGGATCAATAAAAATTAACTCAAAAAAACCCCAAAACACCTCAAAGTCTTTGATCTAAAGTCCACTGGGGCTACTTCCTATATTATCTCCCAGGAGCTCCCACTCCCAGGCTTGTTCTTCCTCCCTAGGTGCCAGAAAAACTCAGGCCCCCCTCTGACAGCCCACCGGCTTCAAGAGAGGACTTTGGTGACTGTGATGGGACCACTCTGTCTTCTCCCCACAATTCAATGCATCCTCTCCCGCTTGGTGTCAGCTGAAAGAGAGAAATGACAGGTTGTAGCCACATGTGTTAACCCTTTCAAGGGTATATTCATTTTAAATAGAAGTTAATGTTTTATCTCAATGGCATAACTCTTCAGTGGTGAAATTTTAGGCAGTGGCTCCAGTCAAGTTTGAGAAGAGATCCTTCCTGAATTCTTGGAGCAGGTGTTCTCTCAGAGACCCTGAAATCCCCAGGGGCCACTGCCCAGTGTTCCGGAAGCAAGAGACCCACCGAGGTTGAAGGACACAAGAGTCCTGTCACCCTGGGCACAAGAGGAACTTTATCTCACTCGGACTGTCATTCACACTCAGCTGTTCAGGTTAAAGACTAGTGTGGTGGAGACTTTAGGTGCCCAGCCCGACATCCACTCTCTACTTCCTCCCTACAGAGGAGGTACTGACAATACTTGGGGCAGCAATGTGCCCAGTGAAAGGACCACATGTCCCAGTCTCCCTCCAGCTATAGGCGGCCATCGGACTAAGTTCTGGACCGTGAGGTATAGGCAGAATATTGGATGTGTCGACTGAAAAAAATGTACAACCTAAAAGTTGAGAATTCTGTTTTATTTGGCGGACAAAACTGAGGACTTAAGCCCAGGAGGCAGCCTCTAAGATAGCTCTGAGGGACTGCTCCGAAGAGGTAAGGGGGGCCAGGATATACAGGAGTTTTTGCAACAAAGGTAGTAGGAACTTCAAAAGATTACTATTAATTAAAGAAAACCAGATATCTCAAGTTAATGAATTTAGCACTTTTCTATGTATGGTAAGATGCAAGTGTCTGGGCTCATTGAAATCATTCCTTTGATATGCACCTTACCTATCTAGGACCAGTATCCTGCTTTTCTCCATCCTAATCCCCTCAGGGTACACTATCCTGGGCAGCTGTAGTGGCTTGATGGCTACAACATCCTTTGTTTACTAATATGGCAGCAGCATTTTCCATTCACAGATGGAACTTCCAAGAAGGCTCTAAAAGTAAACATGTCCTCTTTCTTAGTCTTCTCATCGGCAAGGTGGCCGTGATGGCTGCTGAGCTGGTCACCTTCTTGGATCTGAGGGGGCGCTGAAGATGGAAGCCATTTGTTGAGGAGGATGGACCAGAAAGATAAGAAAAGCCTGGGTCCCCGATGGCATCACGGTGCCACGCCGCAAACCCAGACTGCCTCCCTCTGGACTTTGTGTATTTAAGCCACTGATACTCAGTTCTCTGTGGTTCATAGCTAAATACAGTTTCTCACTGTAGTGAGGGGAGATTAATGGTACGACTAACATTTCCACCTTTTTAAGAAAGGAGTCAGCAAGCAAAAATAGAATGTGATCTTGGAGAAATAGAAACAACCTTAAAACACTCAACCAACCCCCCATTTTACACAGAGGCAAAGTGAGGCCCCGAGCGGAGGGTGTGGCAGAGCCAAGCAAAATAAACTGTTTCAATGGCCCCAGCACAACCCGCTTTGCCTTTCTAAAGTAGAGGTAGGGGCTTCCCTGGTGGCGCAGTGGTTGAGAATCTGCCTGCCAATGCAGGGGACACAGGTTCGAGCCCTGGTCTGGGAAGATCCCACATGCCGCGGAGCAACTGGGCCCGTGAGCCACAACTACTGAGCCTGCGCGTCTGGAGCCTGTGCTCCGCAATAAGAGAGGCCGCAATAAGAGAGGCCGCGACAGTGAGAGGCCCGCGCACCACGATGAGGAGTGGCCCCCGCTTGCCACAACTAGAGAAAGCCCTCACACAGAAACGAAGACCCAACACAGTCACAAATAAATAAATAAATAAAGTAGAGGTAAGTGCAAGGTGTTTCAATGAAATGCAAGTATTTTTTAGCTATTAATAATGCTGAATGAGGGAATTCCCTGGTGGTCCATTGGTTAGGACTCTGCACTTTCACTGCCCAGAGCCTGGGTTCAATCCCTGGTAAGGGAACTAAGATGCCCGCAAGCCTCGCGGTCAAAAGAAAAAAAATGCCAGATGACACTGTGTTGCAGATGATGGGGGTTTTGAACATTTGTAGCTTTAAAGAAACCAAAATAGGTTAGTATGTGTCCATTTTCCTAGAAAATGTTTTATTGGGACCCACTCAAGGAGACATTCGTTTAAACGCTAAGTCCCAGAAATTCAGATGTATAGAAAAGGAAAAGAAAAAAAAAGGAAATACCTTGGTATCAGCATTGGTGGCTTATTGTTTCTCCCCCAGAGGGTAGAAGATAAGAAGATGGTAGGTCAAGTGTCACGGCTGCTACAACCTGAAGTTGTTTGGGAAGGGACATTCCCAAAGCGTGAGCAATGCGAAAGCCATCCTTGCTTTAGGGAAGCATGAAGTCATCTGCATGTGCTGATTCCTGTTCTCTTTGCTCTATGAAAGGTCCAGCTCCCCAGCAACGCCCTCAGACCAGTCTCTGTTTTGGCCACTGCAACTGCAAACTCTTTTCTTGTCTAAGACTTCATGAGCCATCTTTGGAAAGCTGGGATATCTACCTTGTGAACAGATTCAGGGCTGTGTTTGTTTCATTTATTCACTAAAGACTCACTGAATGCATCCTATGCACAAGCCCGCAGAGCTGGGGAACACAACTAGTGACCCAGCGTCCATGCTTGCCCTGAAGGAGGTGACAGTTCAGTGGGATCACAGGTAAGGAAACAAGCAATTCTGACTCAGGAGGGTCGGTGCCGTCAAGGCAGAAGGCAGGAAGGAAGGCAGGAAGGGCCCCTGACTCATACTTAGAAGTCACAGAAGGCTTCTCGGTGAAGGTGACATTTAAATAGAGACCTGGAGGATGAGTAGGAGTTTTTGTCCTCTCGGAGCCACTTGCTGTCCAGTGACAGCTGCCGTCATGTGACAGTTCTTCACTCCAGATCCACAGAGTGAAGAAGGTGGCAACGAGGTGGTTAAAAAAATTAAATGCCCTCTCTCTTCCTTCCCTTGAAGTCGGCAGACAGTACCATCTCATTTGCTCTCGAAGGAGTCAGAAGCCAGGGTCAAGAGTGGGGCTAAGGATGCTTTCCTCCCCTGAGGATGCTGGGTCAGGAAATGCCAACCTGGGCACCTTGGAGGTCATGCCCATTGGAATCTTCTGGCCATGGGTGGCAGTGTTTATGACTGTGGGCTTCTCGCCCCTGTAAATATAAATATAAATATAAATATATATAAACATAAATATAAGTATGTTTTGGTAACAGATTTATTGAGATATAATTTGAAAATTATATATATATAATTTTATATAATTCACTCATTTAAAGTGTACAACTTAATGGTTTTTAGTACATTCATAGAGATGTAAAACCACCTCCACATTCGATTTTACAACATTTTCATCACTTCAAAAATAAGCCCCATACCCTTTAGCTGTCACCCCTAATTCCCCCATTTTCCCCAGTCCCCAGCAGCCACTAATTTACTTTGTCTCTATAGCTTCTGCCTATTCTTAACATTTCATATAAATGGAATCATACAATATGTGGTCTTAGTGACTGGCTTCTTCACTTAGAGTAATGTTTTCAAGGTACGTCTGTGTTGGAGCGTGTACTTTGTTCTTTTTTATGGCCAAATTATACACACATGTCATTTTGCATGTGCTTCAGGTTGGCATCTGGGCCAACCATCAGTCCTATACATTAAAAAGGCCACCGATTCATTGATTTGTTCTATGAACATGTAGAAAATGTGATGCCTAGGGTTTTATGTCCCCCTAAACTTTCCAGTTCATCTCCATGTTTCCATCTCCATCACCACCATCCCATTCTACCATCATCTGTCTCCTGGACCAGGGAGCTTTCTAAAAATGAAATATTAGCCTTCAGAAGTGACCCTCCCACACACACACCGAGGCTTCCCTTGGCCTCAGAATAAAGACAAATCTCCTGGGTGTGGCCAACAGCACTCCGCCTAGTCTGGTGACATCCCCACTGCTGTCTCAGGGTATCCCTTTGCCTCCAGATGTCCTACTGTTCTCTAAGTCCTCTCACTTGCCATGGTCCACCCTCCTCCCCCATCTAGAAGCTTCTGCCTGGAGCAGTCTTCCATCTCTTCCTCTGACTAATGCCTGTTCATGTTTCAGATCCCGAGCCAGTCATCCCTTCCAAGAGAAATCCTTCCTGAGATTCGTATCCACACCTCTCATGACCCTCATAGCATTCTGCACTTTTCCTTTGTCACAGAGCTTGACCCAAGATCAACTGGACATTTGTGACTGATTAAGATCTGTCTCCCGTCTAGACAGTAAATTCTTTGAGGGTTGTTGTCTGGTTTTGCTCACCCCTGGATCCTTCTACCTAACTGTGCCTGGATTATAAATACAGAGAAGATGCGGGTACCAATATTCATAGAGTACCCCCTGTAATCAGACACTTTTACAAACACTGTCTCATGTAGTCCTCATAATAATCCGATGTGGCGGGTATTGTTAGCTTCCTTTTACCAATGAGATCAGTGAAGCTGAGACAGTATAAATAAATAACTTGCCCAAAGCTGGTAAGTGGCAGAGGAGGATTATATAGTAGGCCTCTTGAATCTAAGGCCACCAAGATCATTCCACTAACACCGAGCTGTTTCTGGAATCGAGAACACAAATCCCTTCCATTCAAGAGTTATTAGATAAGCCCCTGTTCACAAATGAGAGTTAAACACAGAAAAAGAGCGGTAGGTCAAAAGTTTATGCTCCAAGGAAGGCATAAACCAAGGGTTGCAGAGATCACCGTGAGATTATATCAGGATTGGGCCTTCAGGGAAAGCTTCCTGGTATTTGAGACTCATGAAAAGAACCTCCCCCCTCCCCCCCGTTTGTCAGTTTGGTTCTTATTGGTTTGCTGGAAGTAAGGTCTCACATTTCTAAACGGAGACAGAGTATTTCCTTTGGAATTTTTTTACATTGTTTTATTCTTGGGTGTCAACCTTTCATTTCAGTCCAGCAAAGAAGTCACTGTTCATTTCCTCTGGGTCTTTTTTTTTTTTCTTTTCTTTTCTTTTTTTAATCCTTCTTTAGAAAGGCAGTACCTCTACCAGGAAAAAATGGTTACCAGAGCTGTCCCTAGACATCAGCTGCTTTTGTGTAGTTGTCACTGGGGCGTTTCCACCTAAAACTTCTCCATCATTTTGAGGCAGCCTCAGAGCCTGGGAGCCAAGGCTCACGGGTGACCTCATCCTTCTGGACCTGGTCCAGCAGCTACTCCTGACCCAGAAGATTTGTCATCACAGTGTGGGTGGCTGACTTCTTGCTACCATAGTTAGGTCATTAATAATTCCTTCTCAAGCCAGGAATTTCCCAATTAACATTAAATGGGAAAAGAATGGTCAGTCAGGGCCCCTGGCCCTATGAAAGTAGGTCATTTTCATATTACAAAGGACAGCCTATTTAGGGCAGTGACTTTTGCCCTACCTAACGGATTCCTTATGCACTGAAGCTCTCTGGCTGTGTTCTTCTGTAGTCAAGACTGATGATCCTATCCACTTCCTACAGAGATAAATTTACTGAAACATGATGTCTCTATGAGCACAATAGAATAGTATTCAGCCCTAAAAAGGAAGGAAATTCTGATACACTCCACAACATGGATGAACCTTGAGGACATTATATCAAGTGAAATAAGCCAGTCACAAGAAGACAAATATTATATGATTCCACTTATAGAGGTTCCCAGAGTCAAATTCATAGAGACAGAAAGTAGCATGGTGGTTGCCAGAGGCCAAGGGGAGGAGGAGGAATGAGAAGTTAGCATTTCATGGGTATAGAGTTTCAGGTGGGGAAGATGAAAAAGTTCTGGAGATGGATGGTAGTGATAGTTGCAAAACAATCTACTTGATGCCGCTGAACTGAACATTAAAAATGGTTAAGACGATAAATTTTAAATTCGATATATTTTATCACAATATAAAAATAATGTGACTGAAGATTTTTTTCTAAAGTCTTGCCTATTGTCCTTGTAATTGTTCATTAGTTGCACCTTCCTGTAGCACGCCACTTACTATCTTGAGCCTTGTTACTCAAAGTGTGGTCCCTGGGCCAGCAACAGCAGAATCTCCTGGGAGGTTGTTAGAACTAGAGAATCTCAGGCTCGCCCCAGACCTACTGAATTGGAATTTGCATTTAACAAGACCCCCAGGTGATGATATGCATGTTAAAGTTTGAGAAGCACTGCTCCAGACCAGTGTCACGCAAGCTTGAACGCACATTAGGATCACCTGTGGAATTTTTAAAATACTGATTTAATTGTTGGCTGTGGCCAGGCACCAGGATTTGCAACTACTCACCAGGTAGTTCTGAATTTGCAGCCAAGGTTGGCTCTACCAATCTGAAAATAGGCTGTAGTACCTCCCACACTAGCATACTTAACCACATTTTCAAAGTTCATTCCACAGGTTCTGGGGTTAGAACAATGGACATCTTTGGGGGACTATCCACCACAGTATAACTATGAATACAAACCAGTCTCTACATTATCATTTCCATACACAACAGTCAACACACATAAACAAAATTTCCCCTCACTTCTGACCTAGAGTTGAAACAATTAGGAATGGTTGAGTTTAGGGAACCAGAGACCTCCAACAATTTGAGGATTTTTCTTCCAAATGCCTCTTTATCTCGTGTCGATATTGATATGTAACATGTTCCCGAGGCAGGAAAAGATGGAAGGAGGTTTGCAAATCTAACTCAAGGTGATCTTTACCAGATTTGCCTACATTTTATCAAATTTCTGTAGTACATCAAGATGTTTTAATAATTTTTTAGAACGTTAAAAATGTAAAAATATACCAAACTTGATTTTTCATCTGTTTAGAACAAGAATTAGTCACACTTCCAGTGTCATATTAGAAGAGAACTATTTACAAAGAGTATCCTGTGAAGGCCTCTTTTAATTTGTCAGTTAGTAACAACTCACAGAGGTTATTTAAGAACAAAATTTAAATGCCCAAGCATGAAAAAAATAATAAATAATACAAAGCTTTCTTCCCTAATACAACTAATAATGTTAAACTCTGAAAGAGGCTTGATTAAGAATTAAGAATGATCATGTAATATGTTATAAAAAAATAAACGTATGCTTACATTTTCTACAAATTTTTAAATATTTTGGGTTACAGTTGACACACTAACTTTAAAATATCACACGGTATCACAAAGTCCTACTAGCATTTAGTTCACACCATAAGTGACTCAGCATCTGAATTCAGCCACACATGAACTCCTCTATAACCCCCATTCTGGGGAAAGACCCTCAAAACTTCTGTACTTAACTTATAGCAAACTGGTAACAAACGGTTCACAGACTAACTCCAGTGTGTTACCGTACTTTGAGTAGCACCATTTTAAAGAGAGCAGTCAGGGATTGCCTCTTGAAAGAGGTGACATTTGAGCACAGACTTGAAAGGGGTGGGGGAGAGCCAGCTTTGTACATATTTGGGGGAAGAACAATCCAGACTGAGGGAACAGTGAGTGCAAAGTCCCTGAGGCAGAAACATGCTCTGTGTCCTTTAGGAATAGCCAGGAGAGCCGTGCAGTTGTCATACAGTGAAGAACGGATGAGATGATGGGAGATGGAGTTGGAGGATGCGAGTGGGGGCCAGATGACAACGGCCTTTGTAACCAAGGTAAGAACTTTTGACTTTGCTTAGAGTGTGGAATTTGAGCTGGTGAGTGGCATGTTTTGACAAAACAATATAATTAATTTACTCCCAATGTAAATTTCTCAGGGCCTCCCAGTATCCTCCTGCACATGGTAAATCTTGCAAATGGTCAGGAAGTTCTGGGTTGATAGAAAAAGGGAACACCACAAGCCCCCTCTTGGAAAATCCCCTAATTTCTCTCCTTTACTTATGATTTCTCCTCTCCCGGCCAGAGGGTCACTTCCTGTCACCACTGAGTCTGTCAGCATCTTCTTGGTGCACTCAGGTCTTCTGGCTCTCCTCCATAGTGCAGCCTTGAATTAGTCACCAACGTATCACGTAGTGAACAGGTGTAACATTTTCTAAATTACTCAGGCCTTCATTTTGAACCCAAATCACTGTTCAGTGCTTTAAATCAACCCTCCCACCCCCTTGCCACTTAGTGTGGACATAGGACTAAATTCTGGCCAATGGGGCTTGGGCAGAAGTGCTGTGTATAATTTTCAGGTCATGCCCTTGACTGATCGAGTTAGCAAGACAAGGAGCCGCCAGGCTGGATCATGAGAAGTTTAAAAAACCACAAGTTGAAGACTGCAAATTAACTAGGTAAGCATTGAGGCCCTAAAACAATCTCTGTTATGGCTGGTATTGCCATACTAGCTTGGACTTGCATGTGTCAGAGAAATAAACCTGTTACCTAAGAGTATACTAAGACAGTATTATTTTGGGCCCTCTCTGTTATAGCAGATGACCTGGTATCCTAACTGATTTCACCATCAAAAGAAAAATAATAAGGCAAGGGGAGGGAACCGTGAATGAAGGAACAAAAGTCAAATTTTACTCACTTCATAGTTTGGTTCGAAAGCTTTTTTTTTTTTTTGGCCCACGATGCAGCTTGTGGGATCTTAGTTCCCCAACCAGGGATTGAACCCTGGCCCTCGGCAGTGAGAGCATGGAGTCCTAACCACTGGACCGCCAGGGAATTCCCTTGAAAGCAATTTTGAGTACGTGGAAGAATGCAATAAATAACTGTAATTCATCCAGAAAAATAAAAAATTTCCACAAGTGATAAATGCTTTTGCCCTCATTTCCTCTCTTGTGAATTGATAGAGTAAAATTCAGATCCACATATTGATATCCAGCTTCTGTCAGTGACCTCAACTGTCAGGGTAGACAGTGGCAATCTTATCCTTTGGTCTCTATCTAAGGATAGACTCGTGGCCAGTATATTTCACAGGCTCAAGGGCCACAGTTACTTCTCGCCTTAGAATGAATGATCCAAGTCTGTGATAGTTGGCCATCTTATGAAACAGATAAGGCTTGTGGTTACAGTAGACTTTTCCATAAGGGATCCCTCAACATTCATGTCAGGGCTGAGTTGAAGGTGAATGCCATGCCCAAGACCTTATCAGGTTGGAGTTTGTGTTCCACATGGCAGGCAAGGGAACAGCGGAGGCTGAGTAATCAGACCTGGTTTTTGACAAGGTGGTTTAATGACCTTTTATCTCAGAGAACCATCTAGACTCCCTTTCTCTGCTGTCTGCTGTCAGGGGTGGAGAAAATGACAGTTATCGGTTTCCTACACTCTCTACTCCAGCTCTCATAAGTGAAGGATTCTTGAAAGTGTCAGCCCTTTCTTAGCTGATGGGTAGAAAGAGCTGCAGGTTCAAGTCTGGCTTTTAAACACTTGGGGGACCTACAGATTTGACTATTGTCATGCACAGGATCCAATCTCTACCCTTCTTTTATCTCCTAAAGATTTTCTTCTGAAGTAGAGTCAGCTCACTCAGATTTGTAAGCTATTACCAAAATAATAACACTAATAATAATGATAATAGTAATATCAAAATAAGGTGTAGTTGTTTTTAATTCCCTGGACATTTTGGCCATGAATTAATTAAGACAATTTTAAAGGGTAAAGGGCACCATAACAAATCTCCATGCACTCACCAACCAGTGGAAGGAATAAAATATTACTTCTATATTACCACTATAGGAGCCCCCTCTGTATTCCTTTCTTTCTCTTTGAATTTAAGGCTTATACTTAATTTGGAATTTATCATTCCCAGGCATTTCTTTATATTATATTTTAATATGTATGCATGTATTTCTAAACAATATATTATTTAATTTTGCATATTTTGAAACATTTTATAAATAGAATAATACTACCTGCATTCTACTGCAACTGCCCTTCCTATTCAACGTTGAGTAACCCATTGGCTTGGTATGTATAACTCTGGTTCATTAATTTTCACTGCTATATAATATATGAGTATTATATATTATACACTACATATATACTACAATTTGTTTATCCATTCTGCTGTGAATATGCATATAAAATGTCTTTCAAAAATAAAATAAATAAAATAAGTCTCTGTACACCATGTAAATTGTGGCACGTAGAACTGTGTTTTCTAGAGCTGCACAATCTCAGACAGTAGCCGTGAGCTGTGTGTAGCTACTGAACCTTTGAAACCTGCCAGGTCCAAACTGAGACATGCAATAGCTGGAATATACGCACCAGATACTGAAGACTTAGAATAGGAGAAGGAAAAGAAAATATCTCCTTACTAATCTCTTGTATATATTGGGTTAAATAAAAGATATTATTGTAATCAATTTCTCCTGTTTCTTTCTGCTGTTTAAACAGTGGCTACTAGAAAATTCAAAATTACATATGTGTCTCGCATGTGGCTCACATTGTATTTCTACTGGTCAGCTCTCCTCTAGACTGTAAGCTTTTGGTAGCCTGGGACCCAGTCTGTCCTATTAATCTTTGTAAACCCAGTGCTCAGAACAGCAATGGTACAAAGAGGTGCACGGGATATACCTACTGAAATGGATGAATCAATGACCACAGGAATAATTGAAGATGATTATTTTATAATTCCACTTAGTTCAACCCTTTGCCCTAAAGAAGGCTGCACGAAGTCGTCTCAGAATGAAATTCTTTTAGGAATCACACTTGAACCTGATTTTGTCTGTTGACTCCTAAGCTGACCACAGATGGACATAAGACCCTCCCCATACCCAGGTGAGTGGAGGTTGACCCTTGTCCCTAGGGAAGGCCCACCAGCTGTAGCAGCCTAATGCAGCTGTGTTTGTGCTCAAGCCTGTTACTGTTGTTATATGGTGTCACTGAGCCCAATAGTGTGTGTATGTGTGTGTGTGTGTGTGTGTGTGTGTGTGTGTTGAGGTGGGTGGGGAATGGGGAGATCTTCTTCCAACCAGTAAACCAACACAGGACCATCCTCTGGAGTCTGGCATCATCATTTTTGTTCTTGAGAACTTTTCAGTCTAAAATAATCAACTTCCTTTTGCCTAGCCTCAAGTCATACTCTTTATTTGAAGCAGCTATTGGCAAGAAGATCCGTTCTTTCTGCTGCCCTCTTGTAATTCCAGTGTATTACATATAGATGGGGTTCCTGAGACACAGGTGGTGTGATTGAAGGCATAAGCACTTGAAAACATGGAGGGTAATGTAGACACTAAGATAACCATGAAAACAGCTTATGCCTAAACACAGTTGTATACTTTAGAGAAACCCAGTAGACAAAAAAACCAAAAGTTACCAAACAAATAAATCAAGGGATTTTGTTTTATTATATACAACTCAGTTTATGCATTATTTAAAAAGTGCATATTCCTTGGGCATTTTAAACATGATTGCACTACTTTAAACATTGCTTCAGATTTCTTCAGGGACATTTGGCTGCATGGGATAAGGGGGACCTCTCTCCCTGTTTGACAGGGTGAGTGATGTGGGTAGCTTCTTTTACCAGGGTAAGTGATAAAGAAAAATGTTGACTTGTGTTCTTTTATCTAAGTCCAAGGATCGTCTTTGTGGGTGTGAGATAGGAAGGGAAGCCGATGTACCTTCCCCTCCTCCCTGAATCCACAAGGAAGAAGAGGGGAACCACATTTTTGGAGGCTTGCCCAAAACCCAGGAAAAAATGTCTCCCTGAGAAAAATCACAGGTTCAAAGGCAGGGACATTTCTCATGGTGACCAACAGTGTTTTACTCCATTTCTTTTACTTCAATGAACTCAATCATGAAAATACTTAAGGCATAAAATGTTTCATGTTGATGACCATTTAAAAAATTCAGGGAGTTCCCTGGTGGCCCCGTGGTTAGGACTCAGTGTTTTCACTGCTCTGGTCACAGATTCAACCCCTGGTCGGGGGACTAAGATCCCACAAGCCACCAGCATGGCCAAAAAAAAAAAACCCAGCCACTCACTCTGTTCCACTCCAGCTGCCTCTGGTTCCTCATCCATGTAATGAGAGGGTCACACTAGCTGAGGGACACGTGGTTGGTTATCTAATGTCACCACTCCTCCTCCTGAACTTGGGCAAACATCACTCTGCTCTGAGCCCAGACCTAACCTCTGAATCCTGCTCAACACTGTGATCTAGGAAGCCACCAATAGTCACTGAGTTGACACAAAAATTCCATTTTTCGTGTAATAAGCTTAGGATCTTCTTTGTCGTAGACATGAAGAGAAACTTATGGCCACCCCGCAACAATCACCTCCATCTCTGACATCTCCTGATTTTATGAAACGAAAACAACCGCTGGAATCAGGGAGCAAGCACAGGGTTAGGAGTTAGTGGCCGATGGTGAGGGTCACGGGTGGGTCACTTCACCTCTCTCAAACCCCATCCTCTCCCTTCAGGTTCAAATGTTACATCCCTGTGCAGGTCCCCTGACCATCGTGCTTGACGTTACAATAGTTGCCTCCCCTTCCCATGCTCCCTACCCCAGTTCCTATTTTATTTGTAATCCTTAGCTCTTATCACCATCTGCCATTCTATATTTTAAAAATCTGTCCACTGTCTGTGCCTGCTAACTCAAATGTAAACCCCATGAAGGCAGGAATTTTTGTCTGGTTGTTCCCTGCTGCATCCACAGGGCCCAGAACAATGCCTGGCAAGTACTAAGACCATACGTTGAATTCATCCACAATCTACGTGATAATAATTCCCACTTTATAGAGTTATAGTAACAATTCTAGAGAGATTCTCTCCACCCCCCACCATACATACACACACACAAACACACACACACACACACACACACACACACACACATATAAATATAAATATTCCATTTCCGGGCATGGTACAAAGCATTTTATATACACTAAAGCAGAGCATATGAAAGGCCTTTGTAATGTTAATAATGATTGAAGGTATAAGTATCTGTGATGGTGGAGGTGATACTGTGCATGAGAGGGGAAGGTTCTAGAAGATATTGAGAAAGGTAGTATAATGTGATAGTCAACAGTGGGGGCTTTGGGGTCAAAGACACCTGGATTTGAATGTGACCTCCTCCATTGACTCGCTGGGTGACATTGGTGGAATCACATAGCGTCCCCCACCACCTCGGTTTCCTCGTCTGTAAAATAGGATGGGGATGGTACCCACAGAGGTAGTAGAGTGCGGTGGTTTCCAACATGGGCCCTGCAAGCTGGCCATGTTGGCATGTTTGATTAAATCATTGGCCAGTGGTGATTAATTTCTAAGCCCAGCTTTGCCATTTCCCAGCTGAATGAACTTGGGTAAGATATTCAACATTTCTGTGCTTCAGATTTCTCATCTGTGAAATGAGGATGATAATGATATACTTATCTCAGGGTGGTGGTGCAGGATATATATATATATATATATATATACAACTTATAGATGCATAACAGACGTATACATGTGAAACTTAGAGAGTACGTGGCACATAGTCAATACGATATAAGTACTACAGTGGTAGCTATTTTTATTATCTCATAGAATTCTGAAGATTCAATGAGTTCATACAGAGAGAATGCTTAGTAGGATGCCCAAAATGTAGAAATAATTCAATAAATGATAACTAAAAAGTGGAGGCTTCCCATTCTTTGGATCTGATTAAGTAAAAGATGATAGAAAGATTTATATAAAAAAACTTTTAAAAATAAAATAAGTAATAACATGCCTAAAGGCAGAGGAAACGGAGTAAGGATCCCTCACAGAGTTTGGATACTGACGCTCAAGTATCCCTTCCTCGCTTCCCCACCCCACAAGTATAACATTTCTTTGAGGTCTAAAATGTTATTTTTTAAGTGCTTGTGGATATGGCATTATACTCTATAATATTGCTGTGTTTATTTTAAATTACTTATACTTTAAATACTTACTACTCTAGAAAGAGATGCTTCATGTTTATCCTATGGCTATACAGCCTGGGGTATTAATATCAATTACCTGGCAAAGGTGCTTATATTTTTGGGGGGGGGGGTTGGAATTTCAGTTTTTGGCGTTGATAATAGGCGAGATGTTTGCCTCATTCTCTATCATTCTTTTATTTTGCAAGGTCTACCACTACGAGTGCCCTTGCAAGAGGAGCAAGTTAAAAACTAAAAGCTCTATCAGTGAACACTGGGCAGATTCTCTCATGTTTAGAACTTCGAAATAATAACTATTCATCTCAAGCTATTTTTAACTCCTTAAGCAAACAGACATCCTCCGCCTCACGAGCCAGCAGTACTCTGCACACCTGCCTCTTTGTTCCACAGATGGCAGTGGCTCAGCACCAGGGATCAAGGGTGTATGGCTAGAGACGTGGCTGGCTGGAAAGTGGTGGGCTTTGCATATGGTGCTAAAGGGTTTGAACCTAAATGTACAGTGCAAAACTAAAAACTTCTAGGAAAAAAAAACATAAGAGGAAATCTATGAAACACAAGGCTGGGTGAAGAGTTTTTAGACTTGACATCAAAAAGCACAATCCCTCCAAAAGTTGATTGATTGGACCTCATCAAAATTAGGAACTTTTGATTTGTGAAAGAGGATGAAAAGACAAGGGATAGATAGGGAGAAAATATTCGCAAAGCACATATCTAATAAAGGACTTGTATCTAGAATGTATTTTGTAAACTCTCAAAACTCAACAGAAAAAAAAAACCAAACCTCCCAAATAATCCAATCAGAAGATAAACAGGCAATAAACAAGTGGGACCAAGCTTTTTCACAGCAAAGGAAACCATTGGCAAAACAAAAGGAAAACCTACTGAATGGGAGAAAATATTTGCAAATGGTACGACAGATACGGGGTTAATATCCAAAATATATAAGCAGCTCATACAACTCAGTATTAAAAAAACAAACCCGACTAAAGAAATGGGCAGAAGACCTGAATTAGACATTTTTCTAAAGAAGATATACAGATGGCTAACAGGCACATGGAAAGATGATCAACATTGCTAATCATCAGAGAAATGCAAATCAAAACCACAATGGGATATCACTTCATACCTGTCAGAATGGCTGTCATCAAAAAGTCTAGAAATAACAAATCATGGAGAGGATGTGGAGAAAAGGGAACACTTGTACGTTGTTGGTGGGAATGTAAACTGGTGCAGCCACTATGGAAAACAGTATGGAGGTTCCTCAAAAAACTAAAAATAGAATTACTATATGATCCAGAAATTTTACTCCTATGTATATAGACGAAGAAAACAAAAACACTAATTCAAAAAGATACATGCACCCCAATGTTTATAGCAGCATTTTTTTAAGCATTATTGATAATGGCCGAGATAAGGATCAACCTAAGTGTACATCAACAGATGAATGGATAAAGAAGATGTGGTACATATATCCAATGGAATATTACTTAGCCATAAAAAAGAATGAAATTTTGCCATTTGTAACAACATAGATGGACCTTGAGGGTATTATGCTTAGTGAAATAAGTCAGAAAAATACTGTATGTTATCACTTACACGTGGAATATAAAAAACAAACAAACAAATGAATATAACAAAACAGAAACAGACTCACAGGTATAAAGAACAAACTAGTGGTTACTAGTGGGGAGAGTGAAGAGGAGAGGGGCAAGATGGGGGTAGGAGACTAAGAGGTACAATCTGGGACTTCCCTGGTTGTCCACTGGTTAAGAGTTTGTGCTTCTACTGCAGGGGGCACAGGCTTGTTCTCTGGTCGGGGAGCTAAGATTCCTACATGCTCCGTGGTCAAAAATAAATAAATAAAAAAAAAATCAAACCAAGCAATTGGCTAGTTTGAGGATTAAAAAAAAAGAGAAGTACAAACTACTATGTATAAAATAAGGTACAAGGATATACTGTATAGAGCAGGGGATATAGTCAATGTTTTATAATAACTTTAAACAGAATACAAGCTATAAAAATATTGAATCACTAGGTTACATACCTGAAACTAATATAATATTGTAAATCAACTACACTTCAATTTTAAAAAAAAGAAAAGAAAGAAAATTAACAGACATTTCATTGCAAAGCATATAAAAATGACAAAGCACACAAAGAAATGTTCAACATCATTAGCCATTATGGAAATGCAAATTAAAACCATAGTGAGAGGACTTCCTTGGTGGCACAGTGGTTAAGAATCCACCTGCCAATGCAGGGCACATGGGTTCAAGCCCTGGTCTGGGAAGATCCCACATGCCACAGAGCAACTAAACCCGTGCACCACAACTACTGAGCCTGCACTCTACAGCCCACGAGCCACAACTACTGAGCCCGCATGCCACAACTACTGAAGCCCATGCTCCGCAACAAGAGAAGCCACCGCAGTGAGAAGCCCGCGCACCGCAATGAAGAGTGGCCCCTGCTCGCCACAACTAGAGAAAGCCTGTGCGCAGAAATGAAGACCCAACGCAGCCAAAAATAATAAAATAAAATAAATTTTTTAAAAAACATGCTTTATAAAAAAAAATAATGAGGGGATTAACCAAGATGGCGGAGTAGAAGGACGTGCTCTCACTCCCTCTTGCGAGAGCACCAGAATCACAACTGGCTGCTGGACAATCATCGACAGGAAGACACTGGACTTCACCAAGGAGGATACCCCATGTCCAAGGACAGGAGAAGCCACAGTGAAATGGTAGGAGGGGCACAATCACAGTAAAATCAAATCCCATAACTGCTGGGTGGGTGACTCACAGACTGGCGAACACTTATACCACAGAAGTCCACCTACTGGAGTGAAGGTTCTGAGCCCCACGTCAGGCTTTCCAACCTGGGGGTCCGGCAACGGGAGGAGGAATTCATAGAGAATCAGTCTTTGAAGCCTAGTGGGAATTGATTGCAGGACTTCGAGAGGACTGGGGGAAACAGAGACCCCACTCTTGGAGGGCGCACATGGAATAGTGTGCGCATCGGGACCCGGGGGAAGGAGCAGTGACCCTGGGGGAGACTGAACCAGACCTACCTGCTAGTGTTGGAGGGTCTCCTGCAGAGGCGGGGGCTGGCTCTGTTTCACTGTGGGGACAAGGACACTGGCAGCGGAGGTTCTGGGAAGTACTCCTTGGCGTGAGCCCTCCCAGAATCTTCGATTAGCCCCACCAAAGAGCCCAGGTAGCCTCCAGTGTTGGGTTGCCTCAGGCAAAACAACCAACAGGGAGGGAACCCAGCCCCACCCATCAACAGTCGAGTGGATTAAAGTTTTACGGAGCTCTGACCACCACAGCAACAGTCAGCTCTACCCACCACCAGAGCCTCCCATCAAGCCTCTTAGATAGCCTCAATCACCAGAGGGCAGACAGCAGAAGCAAGAAAAACTACAATCCTGCAGCCTGTGGAACATAAAGCACATTCACAGAAAGATAGACAAGATGAAAAGGCAGAGTGCTATGTACCAGATGAAGGAACAAGAAAAAACCCCAGAAAAACAACTAAATGGAGTGGAGATAGGCAACCTTCCAGAAAAAGAATTCAGAATAATGATAGTGAAGATGATCCAGGACCTCGGAATAAGAATGGAGGCAAAGATCGAGAAGATGCAAGAAATGATTAACAAAGACCTAGAAGAATTAAAGAACAAACAAACAGAGATGACCAATACAATAACTGAAATGAAAACTACACTAGAAGGAATCAATAGCAGAATAACTGAGGCAGAAGAACAGATAAGTGACTTGGAAGACAGAATGGTGGAATTCACTGCTGTGGAACAGACTAAAGAAAAAAGAATGAAAAGAAATGAAGACAACCTAAGAGACCTCTGGGACAACATTAAACGCAACAACATTCGCATTATAGGGGTCCCAGAAGGAGAAGAGAGAGAGAAAGGACCAAAGAAAATATTTGAAGAGATTATAGTCGAAAACTTCCCTAACATGGGAAAGGAAATAGCCACCCAAGTCCAGGAAGCGCAGAGAGTCCCATACAGGATAAACCCAAGGAGAAACACGCCGAGACACATAGTAATCAAAGTGGCAAAAATTAAAGACAAAGAAAAATTATTGAAAGCAGCAAGGGAAAAACGACAAATAACATACAAGGGAACTCCCATAAGGTTAACAGCTGATTTCTCAGCAGAAACTCTACAAGCCAGAAGGGAGTGGCATGATATACTTAAAGTGATGAAAGGGAAGAATCTACAACCAAGATTACTCTACCCGGCAAGGATCTCATTCAGATTTGATGGAGAAATCAAAAGCTTTACAGACAAGCAAAAGCTAAGAGAATTCAGCACCACCAAACCAGCTCTACAACAAATGCTAAAGGAACTTCTCTAAGTGGGAAACACAAGAGAAGAAAAGGACCTACAAAAACAAACCCAAAACAATTAAGAAAATGGTCATAGGAACATACATATCGATAATTACCTTAAACGTGAATGGATTAAATGCTCCAACCAAAAGACACAGGCTTGCTGAATGGATACAAAAACAAGACCCATATATATGCTGTCTACAAGAGACCCACTTTAGACCTAGGGACACATACAGACTGAAAGTGAGGGGATGGAAAAAGATATTCCATGCAAATGGAAATCAAAAGAAAGGTGGAGTAGCTATACTCATATCAGATAAAATTGACTTTAAAATAAAGAATGTTACAAGAGACAAGGAAGGACACTACATAATGATCAAGGGATCAATCCAAGAAGAAGATATAACAATTATAAATATATATGCACCCAACATAGGAGCACCTCAATACATAAGGCAACTGCTAACAGCTATAAAAGAGGAAATTGACAGTAACACAATAATAGTGGGGGACTTTAACACCTCACTTACACCAATGGACAGATCATCCAAAATGAAAATAAATAAGGAAATAGAATCTTTAAATGACACAATAGACCAAATAGATTTAATAGATATTTATAGGACATTCCATCCCAAAACTGCAGATTACACGTTCTTCTCAAGTGCGCACAGAACATTCTCCAGGAGAGACCACAACTTGGGTCACAAATCAAGCCTCAGTAAATTTAAGAAAATGGAAATCATATCAAGCATCCTTTCTGACCACAACAATATGAGATGAGAAATGAATTACAGGGAAAAAAACGTAAAAAACACGAACATATGGAGGCTAAACAATACGTTACTAAATAACCAAGAAATCACTGAAGAAATCAAAGAGGAAATCAAAAAATACCTAGAGACAAATGACAATGAAAACACGATGACCCAAAACCTATGGGATGCAGCAAAAGCAGTTCTAAGAGGGAAGTTTATAGCTATACAAGCCTACCTCAAGAAACAAGAAAAATCTCAAGTAAACAATCTAACCTTACACCTAAAGAAACTAGAGAAAGAAGAACAAACAAAACCCAAAGTTAGCAGAAGGAAAGAAATCATAAAGATCAGAGCAGAAATAAATGAAATAGAAACAAAGAAAACAATAGCAAAGATCAATAAAACTAAAAGCTGGTTCTTTGAGAAGATAAACAAAATTGATAAGCCATTAGCCAGACTCATCAAGAAAAAGAGGGAGAGGACTCAAATCAAAAAAATCAGAAATGAAAAAGGAGAAGTTACAAAAGACACCACAGAAATACAAAGCATCCTAAGAGACTACTACAAGCAACTCTATGCCAATAAAATGGACAACCTGGAAGAAATGGACAAATTCTTAGAAAAGTATAACCTTCCAAGACTGAACCAGGAAGAAACAGAAAATATGAACAGACCAATCACAAGTAATGAAATTGAAACTGTGATTAAAAATCTTCCAACAAACAAAAGTCCAGGACCAGATGGCTTCACAGGTGAATTCTATCAAACATTTAGAGAAGAGCTAACACCTATCCTTCTCAAACTCTTCCAAAAAATTGCAGAGGAAGGAACACTCCCAAACTCATTCTATGAGGCCACCATCACCCTGATACCAAAACCAGACAAAGATACTACAAAAAAAGAAAATTACAGATCAATATCACTGATGAATATAGATGCAAAAATCCTCAACAAAATACTAGCAAACAGAATCCAACAACCCATTAAAAGGATCATACACCATGATCAAGTGGGATTTATCCCAGGGATGCAAGGATTCTTCGATATACGCAAATCAATCAATGTGATACACCATATTAACAAACTGAAGAAGAAAAACCATATGATCGTCTCAATAGATGCAGAAAAAGCTTCTGACAAAATTCAACACCCATTTATGATAAAAACTCTCCAGAAAGTGGGCATAGAGGGAACCTACCTCAACATAATAAAGGCCATATATGACAAACCCACAGCAAACATCATTCTCAACGGTGAAAAACTGAAAGCATTTCCTCTAAGATCAGGAACGAGACAAGGATGTCCACTCTCACCACTATTATTCAACATAGTTCTGGAAGTCCTAGCCACGGCAATCAGAGAAGAAAAAGAAATAAAAGGAATACAAATTGGAAAAGAAGAAGTAAAACTGTCACTGTTTGCGGATGACATGATACTATACATAGAGAATCCTAAAACTGCCACCAGAAAACTGCTAGAGCTAATTAATGAATATGGTAAAGTTGCAGGATACAAAATTAATGCACAGAAATCTCTTGCATTCCTATACACTAATGATGAAAAATAAGAAAGAGAAATTAAGGAAACACTCCCATTTACCATTTCAACAAAAAGAATAAAATACCTAGGAATAAACCTACCTAGGGAGACAAAAGAGCTGTATGCAGAAAACTATAAGACACTGATGAAAGAAATTAAAGATGATACCAACAGATGGAGAGATATACCATGTTCTTGGATTGGAAGAATCAATATTGTGAAAATGACTATACTACCCAAAGCAATCTACAGATTCAATGCAATCCCTATCAAATTACCAATGGCATTTTTTACGGAGCTAGAAAAAATCATCTTAAAATTTGTATGGAGACACAAAAGACCCCGAATAGCCAAAGCAGTCTTGAGGGAAAAAAACGGAGTTGGAGGAATCAGACTCCCTGACTTCAGACTATACTACAAAGCTACAATAATCAAGACAATATGGTACTGGCACAAAAACAGAAACATAGGTCAATGGAAAAGGATAGAAAGCCCAGAGATAAACCCACACACCTATGGTCAACTAATCTATGGCAAAGGAGGCAAAGATATACAATGGAGAAAAGACAGTCTCTTCAATAAGTGGTGCTGGGAAAATTGGACAGCTACATGTAAAAGAATGAAATTAGAATACTCCCTAACACCATACACAAAAATCAACTCAAAATGGATTAGAGACCTAAATGTAAGACTGGACACTATAAAACTCTTAGAGGAAAACATAGGAAGAACACTCTTTGACATAAATTGCAGCAAGATCTTTTTTGATCCACCTCCTAGAGTAATGGAAATAAAAACAAAAATAAACAAATGAGACCTAATGAAACTTCAAAGCTTTTGCATAGCAAAGGAAACCATAAACAAGACGAAAAGACAACCCTCAGAATGGGAGAAAATATTTGCAAACGAATCAACGGACAAAGGATTAATCTCCAAAATATATAAACAGCTCATTCAGCTCAATATTAAAGAAACAAACACCCCAATCCAAAAATGGGCAGAAGACCTAAATAGACCTTTCTCCAAAGAAGACATACAGATGGCCACGCAGCACATGAAAAGATGCTCAACATCACTAATTATTAGACAAATGCAAATCAAAACTACAATGAGGTATCACCTCACACCAGTTAGAATGGGCATCATCAGAAAATCTACAAACAACAAATGCTGGAGAGGGTGTGGAGAAAAGGGAACCCTCTTGCACTGTTGGTGGGAATGTAAATTGATACAGCCACTATGGAGAACAATATGGAGGTTCCTTAAAAAACTAAAAATAGAATTACCATATGACCCAGCAACCCCACTACTGGGCATATACCCAGAGAAAACCGTAATTCAAAAAGACACATGCACCCGAATGTTCATTGCAGCACTATTTACAATAGCCAGGTCGTGGAGGCAACCTAAATGCCCATCAACAGACGAATGGATAAAGAAGTTGTGGTACATATATACAATGGAATATTACTCAGCCATAAAAAGGAACGAAATTGAGTCATTTGCTGAGATGTGGATGGATCTAGAGACTGTCATACAGAGTGAAGTAAGTCAGAAAGAGAAAAACAAATATCGTATATTAACGCATGTATGTGGAACCTAGAAAAATGGTACAGATGAGCCGGTTTGCAGGGCAGAAGTTGAGACACAGATGTAGAGAACAGACATATGGACACCAAGGGGGGAAAACTGCTGTGGGGTGGGGATGGTGGTGTGCTGAATTGGGCGATTGGGATTGACATGTATACACTGATGTGTATAAAATTGATGACTAATAAGAAACTGCAGTATAAAAAAAGAAACAAACAAAACAACTAATACTAAACTTTCATTGGGTTATTTGTATGGAAATATGTTAATATAAATGTTTCAGACATTACATGAAATTTCTAAAAATCTTATATGTTCTGGTATAATGTTATAAGTCATAATCCTAGTTATTACTTTAAAATGTATATCTCAGAAATAACTAATTTTCTTGTCAACTGCATTATTATGAACTTTCATCAAATCTTTAACCGTGGTCATTTTTAAGTCTTTTGTCATTTACAGACAGTTCTGGGTATACTCTGATGCTTTTGCAAATATGTTCCTATAAAAGGGTTTCATCTTCAAGAAATTCATGGAAAAGACTCTGACAAGTACAGGTTTCTGGTAACTGACTGTACTGCTGAACTGAATGAATAAGCATTTTCAAAACTCTAATGAAAAACTGATCAACTCATAAAAGTGCTAACAAAAGATCAAGATGAAAAAAAAATTACATGGGACTGAGTGAACTGATGAGGATGAGTATAATTTTTGTGACTTTCTGTTTGAATTAAAAAAAAAAAAATCCCACAAGGACTCAGAGGCAAAGAATATACAAATCAATTTTCACTGCAAAGTAAAGGAGTTGTTACAGTGGAGGATTACTGGACTGAATGTCAATATTATGACATAGTATGAGTGTGTTTCATGTTTGGTGATTGTAATCATTGTTGCTTTTGTTGTGGTCATCCATGTACAATGCTTGGTGTCAGTCTATTTATCTCTTTTAAAAATAAAATACAGTGTGTGTGTGAAAAAAAAATACATATCTACTTACCAGTAAAAAAGAAAATGAGATATCACAACACACCTATCAGAATGGCTAAAATAAAAAATAGTGATAACACAAAATGCTGGAAGGATATGGAATCATTGGATCTCTCACACATTGCTGGTGGTAATATAAAATGGTGTAGCCTCTCTATAAAATAGTTTTTCAGTTTCTTAAAGAAACGAAACAAGCACTTACCATATGACTCAGCAATTGCACTCTTTGGCATTTATTCCAAGAAATAAAAACGTATGTTCATGCAAAACCAGTACACCAGTGTTGATAGCAGCTTTATTCACCAGAACCTCAAACTGGAAACAACCCAGATGTCCTTCAATAGGTGACTGGTTAAACACCCTGCAGTACATCCGTGTCATGCAGCGCTACCCAGCAGTAGCAAGGAATGAACTCCTGACACACACCACAACTTGGATGGATCTCAAGGGAAAAAAGCCAAACTCAAAGGTTACATACTGTACGATTTCATTTATATAACATTCGTAACATAACAAAATTATAGGTAGGGAGAACAGATTAGTGATTTCGGGGGGGTGGGGACGGGAGCTGGAGGGGATATGAAAGGGCAACGTGAGTCAGCCTCGTGGTGATGGAACAGTTCTGTATCTTAATTATGTTGGTGGTTAGTGAAGGTACACATGTAATAAAACTGCATGAGACCCATCCCCCCACCCACACAAACACATACACGCCATACACATGAGTGCTTGTAAAATTAGTGAAATCTGAATAAGCTCTCTGGATCCAATCAACATCAATTTCCTGGCTTTGATTTTGCCACTGGGAGAGGCTGGGCAAAGGGTACACCAGACTTTCCCTGTACTTTTTTTTTCCTCCTGCAACTGCCTGTGAATCTATCATTATTTCAAAATAAAAAGTTAAAACTGCAGTTGGGCATAAAACAATTTTTAAAATTCAAAATTACCTCAGGATATACACATGTATAGAACTAACATTTTACATACATACTAATTTGCTTTGGTAATTGTATCTACCTGTAAATCTATCCTGCCGTTCCACTTCCTGTGATTTGTTCTGCCAAACATAGCCTTAAACAGCATCTTTGGCATGATAATTGTGGACTGTTGTACGCTTTTCTAGATTTTTGCTAGATGGATCTAGGTATGATATGTGGGCAGTCAACTGGATCAACTGGTTTGAACACTGTGGTTACTTTTGTAAACACCTCATGGGCAATCTTGTTGAAGCACAAACAGATTCTGTGATTCTACATGGGGGGGCCCTGGGGGGGCGGTCAGAGGGTTACGAGTATTTTTCATGACTGTCACTTCCTGAACTCAACCTTTATTGTACTCTCCATATTTGCTAATACATCTGATACCCTTGAGGTGTGTCTTTAAAATAATGTGACTTTTTAAAAAGCACACAATACCATGCTGATCTCCTATTAGATGCCAGTTGTTTTGCATGTATTATTTACAACCTATACTAATCCATAGAAAATATATGTTTTCTTCTTTTCTTAAAATGTGGACCTGAGAAGCTATTTATCTTAATAAATGGTTCCTGAACATTGTTATTCTAGCAATGCCGTTATTGCTCACAGCACTGTTGAAACTCTCCTTTGGGGGCTTTATTTTTATTTATTTTTTGACTCTGTGGCTTTTTTTTTTTTTTTTTTTTTTTGACTGATCTCAGTTGTGGAGATTTTTCACCTTTTAAAGTTTAGAATTTGTCTATCTACCTATCTATCCATTCATATCTATCGCTCATCAAAAGTAATTCTGCACAAATTAAAACAACAAGGTAGTATTTTTCACTTGCCAGGTTAGAGAAATTCATCCCTAGTACCATCAAGGATGCTGAGGGACAGGAAACCTCTGCCTTGCTGGGGACACTGTGATTTGCTACAACTGTTTGGAAATCAATTTGGCAATATATAGGTCCAAAGCTTTCAAAAATGTTCATGCCTTTTCTACTGGCACAAAAACAGAAATATAGATCAATGGAAGAGGATAGAAAGCCCAGAGATAAACCCACGCATCTATGGTCACCTAATCTATGACAAAGGAGACAAGAATATACAATGAAGAAAAGACAGTCTCTTCAATAAGGGGTGCTGGGAAAACTGGACAGCTACATGTAAAAGAATGAAATTAGAACACTCCCTAACACCATACACAAAAATAAACTCAAAATGGATTAAAGACCTAAATGTAAGGCAGGACATCATAAAACTCTTAGAGGAAAACATAGGCAGAACACTCTTAGACATAAATTGCAGCAAGATCTTTTTTGACTCACCTCCTAGAGTAATGAAAATAAGAACAAAAATAAACAAATGGGACCTAATTAAACTTAAAAGCTTTTGCACAGCAAAGGAAACCATAAACAAGATGAAAAGACAACCCTCAGAATGGGAGAAAATATTTGCAAATGAAGCAACAGACAAAGGATTAATGTCTAACATATGCAAGCAGTGCATGTAGCTCAATATCAAAAAAATATATATAATCCAATCAAAAAATGAGTGGAAGATCTAAATAGACATTTCTCCAAAGAAGACATACAGATGGCCAAAAAGCACATGAAAAGATGCTCAACATCGCTACTTATTAGAGAAATGCAAATCAAAACTACAATGAGGTATCACCAAAAACCGGTCAGAATGGCCATCATCAAAAAATCTACAAACAATAAATGCTGGAGAGGGTGTGGAGAAAAGGGAACCCTCCTACACTGTTGGTGGGAATGTAAATTGGTACAGCTACTATGGAGGTCCCTTAAAAAACTAAAAATAGAACTACCATATGACCCAGCAATCCCACTACTGGGCATATACCCAAAGAAAACCATAATTCAAAAAGATACGTGTACCCCAATGTTCATTGCAGCACTATTTACAATAGCCAGGACATGGAAGCAACCTAAATGTCCATCAACAGAAGAATAGATAAAGAAGATGTGGTACATATATACAGTGGACTATTACTCAGCCATAAAAAGGAACGAAATTGTGTCATTTGCAGAGATGTGGATGGATCTAGAGTCTGTCATACAGAATGAAGTCAGTCAGAAAGAGAAAAACAAATATCGTATATTAACACATATATGTGGAATCTAGAAAAGTGGGATAGATGATCTTATTTGCAAAGCAGAAATAGAGACACAGATGTAGAGAACAAATGTATGGATACCAAGGGGGAAGGAGGAGTTGGAAAAAATTGGGAAATTGGGATTGACATATATACACTACTATGTATAAAATAGATAACTAATGAAAACCTACTGTATAGCACAGGGAACTCTACTCAGTGCGCTGTGATGATCTAAATGGGAAGGAAATCCAAAAAAGAGGGGATATATGTACATGTGTGGCTGATTCACGTTGTTATACCGTAGAAACTGACACAGCAGTATAAAGCAACTATACTCCAATAAAAAAAAAAAAAGGATACATGCACCCCAATATTCATTGCAGCACTATTTACAATAGCCAGGACATGGAAGCAACCTAAATGTCCATCAACAGAGAAATGGATAAAGAAGATGTGGTACATACATACAGTGGAATATTAGCCATAAAAAGAACAAAATAATGCCATTTGCAGCAACATGGATGGACCTAGAGATTGTCATACCGAGTGAAGTAAGACAGACACAGAAAGACAAATACCATATGGTATTGCTTATATGTGGAATCTAAAAAAAGGGGGGTACAAATGAACTTATTTACAAAACAGAAATAGAGTCACGGATGTAGAAAACAAACTTATGGTTACCAGGGCGTAAGGGAAGGAGGTATAAATTGGCAGATTAGGATTGACATATACACGGTACTGTATATAAAATAGATAAAGAATAAGAACCTGCTGTATAGCACAGGGAACTCTACTCATTACTCTGTTATGGCCTATAAGGGAAAAGAATCTAAAAAACAAAAAAAGAGTGGATGTATGTATATGTATATCTGATTCGCTTCACTGTACACCTGAAACTAACACAAGATTGTAAATCAACTCTACTCCAATAAAAATTTTTTAAAAAATGTTCACGCCTTTTAATGAGGCATTTCACTTCTGGGCATGTATGATATATTTAAAAGTTTATCCAAAGTGATGTCCACTGCAGCAAATATCAGATGGAGGGAAATAACCCAGTCCATTGCCTACAGAATATATTCCAATCCCCAATTTACTGTAGATGCTACTTTTCTCCTCAGCTGGGGAGTCATGGTGGGGTCAGCAAAGGAAACAATTAAGTCACGCTGCCAACGGTAGGTAGAGGTAGACGTGGTTAGGAAAACTGCACCACAGCTACCCCACTGCAAGTGCGATAGAGTTCCAGTTAATTTCATTTGCATCTCAAAGTACAGGGTATTTTAGCTGACTTCTGTTTTGCATGTGTAAAGAGCCCAGCACACATCCTGCACGAAGAGTTCAATATATTCTGATTTCCAGCATGTTAATCATAAATGCAGACCTTCCAGGACTACTATTTTGATGTAAACAATTATTTAAATGTGCATATTCTCATATACTCATTTGCAAATCAATCTTATTCAAAGGCTTTTCTTCAAAGCCATTGTTGTTTGCCTTTCCTTCTCATCCATCACCCCTCTGCCCCCACTGATTTCACCATTCTCCTCCCGCCTGTCCCCCAATTTAGCTCTCTATTTCAAGGGCTTGAAAGTATTTGTAAATACTTTCAGGACAGGGTGCAAATGAATCCTCCTAGGCACTTTAAAGGGATCCTGCAATATCTTTCAACACCTATATCACTCACCCCCTACGTGTTTATTGCCCCCTAAACAATGCCCATCCTAGTTCCTTTCTTATTTTGTTAGATATATGGAATCATTGCTCCCCAACCACAATCTTTTCTTAGAAATGCCTCCCCTCCCACAGGCTCACAGAGCTACCCCTACCTGCCATGTTACTACAAACTGGACCTGTTCCCGGTGAATTTAATGTTCTTGCCTCATCGTGAAGGAATTCAGAAACGAAGTGTTAGGTAAGAAGTGGGTTTATTTAGAGAGAAACACATTCCACAGACAGAGCGTGGGCCATCTCAGAAGGTGAGAGGCCTCGAAATATGGCATGGTTAGTATTTATGGGCTGGGTAATTTCATAGGCTAATGAGTGGGAGGATTATTCCAACTATTTGGGGGGGGGCAGGAAAGGAGGAGATTTCCAGGAATTGGACCACCGCCCACTTTTTGACCTTTTATGGTTGGCCTCAGAACTTTCACTGCGCTGGCGAGTGTGTCATTTAGCATCCTAACGTTTTACAATGAGCGTATAATGAGGCTCAAGGTCGACTGGAAGTTGAATCTTCCACCATCTTGTACCTAGTTGGTTCTAATCAGTTTTTGTCATGTCCTATGGCTATGTCATTCTTTTAAAGGTTGTGCCCTGCCCCCTTCCCTCCTGTTTCAGACCCAAGTAAATGTTACCTAAATTGGGACATTGAATCTCTTCCAGGAATTTGGAGTTGGAACAAGAAGATTCTCTCTTCAGAATTTGGACATAGAGACTGAGCAAATCATCTGTGAAGGACCAAACAAGAAGGCCATCAAGTTTTGGGGTTAAACTACCATTATGGGACAGCAGCAAAGAAGAGATTCTAGGGAGGTAGTGGTGAGGGGGAGACAGTGAGAGAAGCAGAGACAGAGAGAAACTGCCTGGAGTTATTATACCCAGTCCTGAAGCTCAGTGTTCCTGGGGTCCCATTTCTTTATAATAAATCTCCCTTCACATGAACTGAAATGAGTGGGTTTTATTTAATTACACCAAATAATCCTTGAATCAGATTCTCAGAGTGGGTCTTCAAAACAAAAATTATAAAAATCAGTGAATATGAACCATATTAGGAGTTAATCCCATTCATTTTTCTTTTCTGCTCTTTTTCCACTTTTAAAAAAAAGTGAAATATACCATCAATACAGGAAAGTGCATAAGATTTATATGTATGGTTTAAAACAACCTCTGGTTGAAACCATACATTTATGTTTAATGTACTCTTCTGGGCCACCAGATAGTAAATATTTTTGACTTTGCAGTGAAATCGTGCCCCACAGAGTTTACAGAAGCTGTTAACTAATAGAAATTCTTGAACTTGTCTTACAGAACAACAGATAAGGGAACAGCTTGTTAAAACCCCTCTGCTTGTAAACTGCCTTCACTGATTAACTCGAGTTAGTTGTTTTCCTGTTTCTTTTTTCCTCTCTTTAATTGTATATCTTCCCAGCTTCATACAGCCCAGTTGTTTTACAGGAACTTTGAGTCAGGTCCTGCCCAGTGTGATCCACTGACCCTAAAACTAGGCCTGTATAGCTGTCCCATGAATGGCCTGTTGACAGCAGAGGACTGGAAAATTCCACCTTCAGATCATGCTAAGTGCCTCCATTTTGTTTCTTTTTCTTTTTTTTTTTTGACCACACTGCATGGCATTTGGGATCTTAGTTCCCCAACCAGGGATGGAACCCATGCCCCCTGCAGCAGAAGTGCAGAGTCTTAACCACTGGACCGCCAGGGAAGTCCCACTTTTTTTCTTTTTTTTTTTAAATTGAAGTATAGTTGATTTACAATATTGTGTTAGTTTTAGGTATATAGCATAGTAATTCAGTATTTTGGCAGATTATATTCCATTATAGGTTATTACAAGATAATAGTTATTATTCCCTGTGCTATATAGTATATCCTTGTCACTTATCTATTTTATTTATCTGTTAATCCCATACTCCTAACTTGTCCCTCCCCCCTTCCCTCTCCCCTTTGGAACCATAAGTTTGTTTTCTACACCTGTGAGTCTGTTTCTGTTCTGTATATACGTTCATTAGTATTATTTTTTGGATTCCACATATAAATGATATATAGTATATAGTACTTGTCTTTCTCTGTCTGACTTATTTAACTAAGCATAATATTCTCTAGTTCCATCCAGGTTGCTGCAAATGACAGTATTTCATACTGCTTATGGCTGAGTAATATTCCATTGTGTTTGTGTGTGTGTGTATATACATATACATATGTATATGTATATGACATCTTCTTAATCCAGTTGTCTGTTGATGGGCACTTGGGTTGCTTAAGTGTCTTGGCTATTGTAAATACAGCTGCCATGAACATTGAGGTGCATGTATCTTTTCAAATTAGTGTTTTCATTTTCTTTGGATATATACCCAGGAGTGGAATTCCTGAATCATATGGTAGTTCTTAGTTTTTAAGGAACCTCTATACTATTTTCCATAGTGGCTATACCAATTTATGTTCCCATCAACAGTGTATTAGGGTTCCTTTTTCTCCACATCCTCTCCAACATTTGTTATTTGTGGATTTTTTGATGATAGCCATTCTGACAGGTGTGAAGAGATAGATACCTCATAGTGGTTTGGATTTGCATTTCTCTAATAATTAGTGACGTTGAGCATCTTTTCATGGGCCTTGTTAGTATTTCTTCTTTGGAAAAAAAGTCTACTCTAGTCTTCTGCCCATTTTTTGATTGGATTTTTTTTTTTTCATATTGAGTTATACAAGCTGTTCATATATTTTGGATATTAACCCCTTGCTGGTTGCATCATTTGCAAATATTTTCTCTCAGGTTGTCGTTTCATTTTGTTGATGGTTTCCTTTGCTGTGCAAAAGCTTCTAAGTTTAATTAGGTCCCATTTGTTTATTTTTGCTTTTATTTCTTTTGCCATAGGAGACTAATCCAAAAAAACATTGCTACAATTTATGTCAAAGCGTGTTTTGCATATGTTCTCTTCTAGGAGTTTTATGGTTTCATGTCTTACATTTAGGTCTTTAAACCATTTTGAGTTTATTTTTGAATATAGTATGAAGGAATGTTCTAATTTCATTGCTTTACATGTAGCTGTCCAGTTTTCCCAGCATCACTTATTGAAGAGACTGTCTTTTCTCTGTTGAATATTCTTGCCTCCTTTATCATAGATTAATTGACCTTATGTGCATGGGTTTATTTCTAGGCTCTCTATTCTGTTCCACTAAGGTATGTGTCTGTTTTTTGTGCCAATACCACGCTATTTTGATTACTATAGCTTTGTAGTATAGTCTGAAGTCTGGGAGGATTATACCTCCAGCTTTGTTCTTTTTTCTCAGGATTGCTTTGGCGATTCGAGATCTTTTGTGGTTCCATATAAATTTTAGAATTATTTGTTCTAGTTCTGTGAAAAATTTCCTGAGTATTTTGATAAGGATTGCATTAAATCTGTAGACTGCTTTGGGTAGTATGGCCATTTTAATAATATTAATTCTTCCAATCCAAGAGCATGGAATATCTTTCTATTTCTTTGAAGAGTTGGAGATGTCCAATTCCCTTTATCAGTGTTTTATAGTTTTCAGTGTATAGGTCTTTCATCTCCTTGGTTAAGTTTATTTGTAGCTATTTTATTTTTTTGATGTGATTTTAAACAGGATTTTTTTTTTACTTTCTTTTTCTGATATTTCATTATTAGTGTATAGAAATAACAGGTTTATATATATTAATCTTGCATCCTGAAACTTTGTTGAATTCATTTATTTGTTCTAATAGTTTTTTGGTGGATTCTTTAGGGTTCTCTATATAGAGTACCATGTCATCTGCAAATAGTGACACTTTTACCTCTTCCCTTCCAGTTTATATACCTTTTATTTCTTTTTTTTTTGTCTGATTGCTGTGGCTAAGACTTCAAGTACTATGTTAAATAGAAGTGTCAAGAGTGGGCATCATTGTGTTGTTCCTGAATTTAGCAGGAAGTCAGTGCCTCCATTTTGAATATGCAAGAGCATGTAACCCAGATGCACCTGAGCAAAACACTGATTGCCTCATCTTTTTCCCTACCTGCAATCACCTTTCCCCATGCCTAAGGCCACCTTACTTATCCCATAAATATCCCAAACCCCTTTGGGGAAGCAGACTTGAGAGTTGTTCTCCTGTTTCCTCTCTTGGCTGCCTTGTGAATAAACCCTTTCTTGGCTGTAAACCTCGGTATCTCAGCATTTGGCTTGCTGCATGTCAGGCAAATGTACCTGTTGTTTGTTGGAGGCAATACTTGTGAAAGATCAAGACAGGGAGCAGGACTGGGCAGAGAAAGACACAGGTCTCAATGTAGATCTGACACCTGTAAAAGGAGAGTGGAGGCAAGAATATGAGAATATCGTGACAGCCCATTGGGGAGCTGTGGCTCAAAGATTTCCCCCAGAGGAGCCCCAGGCAGGGCAAATGAGGTGAGTCCTTCCGCCACTGCCATGATCATTCAGGGGCTGGAGGCTGCTCTGGAAGTGCATGGGCCTGAAGGAGATCCTGAAGGCACCTGCAGTTAGGAGCTGTGAGCTAACTTGGAAGGGAGATCTGAGAGGCACATCTCTATGACTGCCACAAGGATATCTATTACGACCAATTCTATTCAACACTGTCTCGGAGGTCCTAGTTGGGGCATAAAGAATAGGAAAATATGAAAAAAAAAAGAAATAATACTGATATTATTTGAAGATTATATGAATACATACATATAAAATGCCAAAGGAATATACAAATAAACATTTAGAATAAGTGAATTAAGTAAGTTTGTTGCATACAATGTCTACTTAAAAAGTTAATCCTGAAATAAATCTTTCAGGATTAGAGGGCCTGATGTAACATTCCAATAATATAAAAATCAAGTATGTAGAAATACAATTAACAAATGATGTGCAAATTAACAAATGATGTTCTCTTTATACAGAGAATTGTAATACATTATTGAGAGAAATACACACATGCACACATCTAAATATAGAGAGAGATAAACCATGTTAATGGATTCATAAAATAAATATCGTAAAAATGTCTCTTTTCTCCAATGATCTATGGATTCAGTGCAATTCTGGTCAAAACTCCAACAAGTTTTTTTTCTTACTTTTATTTTTTGGAACTTCACAAACTAATTCTAAATTTTATATAGAAATGCAAGGGACCAAGAATAGCCAAGGTATTATTGAAGAATAAGGTGAGAAGACATACTTTACTATCAAGACTTATTATGAAACTACAGAAATTAGGTAGTAGAATGATGGTGCAACAATAAATAACCAGATTAATGGAAGAGATTGGAGGCTCCAGAAATAGACCCATGCATAGACAGACATTGACTTATAACAAGGATGGTACTTTAGAGCAGTAGGGAATGATCCTTTCAGTAAACAGTGTTAGATAACTGGACACCAATATAAAGGAAACATAACTTGCCCTTGCCTCAAACCATATGCTAAAGTTAATAACAGACTGATCATAGATTAAAAGTACAAAGTAAAACAATAACAGGGAGTAATATAGATTAACAGGGAAAGATTACTTAAGCAGGATACATAATTCATTACACATAAAGAAAAAGATTAATAAATTTCCTTAAGAGAGTGAAATGCAAACCGCAAAATAGAAGAAAATGTTTGTAATACACATAACAAGAAGGACTTCTATTTGGAATATACACAGGATGTCTACAATTCAATAAGAAAAAGAGAGTAAAGGGGAAAAATGGGCAAGAGATTGGAACATGCACTTTACAAAAATCTCATTAGTCATGAGAGAACTGCCCATGAAAAGTACAATGTGAAACGATGATAAGTGTACCAGAAAGACTAAAATTAAAATGATTAAAAAGAACACAATATCAGTTCCAGAGTGCTCCCCTCATTTTTGCACATCTGAACTTAATAATGAAGAAGCATTAGATGCACATGAAATGGGAGACACCATACAAAACCACTGTGTTCTTCGAAAATGCCAATATTGTGAAAGACAAAAGCAGAGGAACTATTCCATTCTAAAGGAAACTAAATTCATTGAGTGACCCTGGATTGGACTCCATACTAGAAAAATTAAAATTGCTGTAGAGGACATTTCTGATACAATTGGTGAAATTTGAATAAGATCCACAAACATGAAAATGGTATTGTTTCAATGTTAAAGTTTTGATTTTGGTGATTGTACTATGATCACATAAACGAATGCCCTCGTTCTTAGGAAATAAATCTTTCGGGATTAAAGGGCCTGATGTCTGCAACTTCTTTTTAAATGTTCAGAAGAATATTATATATGTATAACATATAATATATATATATTATAAATTATATATAATAGATAGATATATAAAACAAATGAGGCAAATGTTTTCCGTAGACTAGATTGATCAAAGATACTAGACAAGGTTCTTAAAATGTAATCTATAAATTAATATTGATGTATACAAAACCATGCTGTGAAATCCTGTTCAGTTAAACTAGTTTCCTTAGATATATTGAGAGAAAGAAGGCACATCTCCATTGCTTCCTTAGCAATTTCCCATAGATCTCTCTTGTTGCTGCTTACTGACTGCCTTTTCAGATATTCTAGACGTCCAGAGAGCTCTCCCAGTAAGTCGTCCAACTCTGGGTGGTAGAAAGCACATTACTGAAGTTCAGTAAACTTTGGCTAACGGTAGTGACATTTACAAGTAATAATAGAAATTTGGGTTGATGAGTTCATGATAAAGATTATATCTGGTAGCAGTGTCTTGCTTTGCAAACCTAGTTAACAGTTCTGAGGTATAATTTAAGGCTGTTCATTTATCATCAAAGGAAGGTTAGAAGATGTCATAGTCCTTATGAAGGTAATCATTGGTACCCTCTTTTTGCTCAGGAGCTTGTACATTTCAAAGCACTGATACATCCATGTTTCCATTTTCCCTGCACAGTCACAGATGCATATTCTCCGTCTCAGCTGAAGCAAAAAGAACTATAGTTCAGAGTTATAGTTTAAACTAATGGCACATCTGTTGATGCCTAGCCCAGCACTGGTTACTAGGCTGGGCTATCCCTACTATTGTTAGGAAACTAAAACCGTATCAACATTCACTACAATATTTTTTTCTTATACCAAAAAGGAAAAAAATCTGAAAGAAGATCATTCCCACTAGATCTTATGTTCTTTAAGTGATCCACAGCTTAAAATATACATGAAGTCATATGTACTTGTATTTGCCTGAAGAAATTCTGGAAGAATATACCTGAAACTGATCAAACTAATTAGTGACCTGCAAGGGCTTGGAGATGAAAACTGCACAGATGTGGAACACAAAAAAAAGTTGGTTTATTTTCCCAAATGGTTTTAATTATATTTTTAAATATTTTCTGAAAAAGTTTTTGCTGTAAAGCATTTCATTTTAAGTTCATGAACCACGTGTATTTACCATTGAGAAAAAGAAAAAATATCCACAGCTATCTGGTCGGCTCACCAAAGATGCAACCTTGACTTTCAACTGTATAACTGTAGTTTTCTGCCCCTGAATGCTTCTTTTGTTACATCCAGTCCATTAGGCAGGTGTTGCTGGTAACAGGTGGCAAAGAATAAGTTGAAGTTTATGAGGCTAATTGCATATAAAGTACACCTGCCCTCACCACTGTTCGGCAATTTTCTATCCAAAGGTAAATGTAGTACATTGCAAATGAAGTTTGTGGCATTGTTCAAGAGAGGCGGAATCAAATGAAATCTTCTCACTGCCAGATGGAATTTTTTCAACTCTGATTTTTCAAAATCACATGAAAGGAAGCTCCAGAGTCTCTTTCCTTTTGAAAAAAATATTTGTTATATTGTTTTTCTGATAGCTAAAAAATGAAACATGTTGTTGTAGAAACTTTGGAATTCACAAAAAATGAAATATTTTAAAACTCTTTTTTAATTCACTAGTACCTAAGTCAGAGTTTCAAAGAGCTGAAGTTAGCCTTTTATATCAGGAACACATATACAAGGCAGGGAATGAATTTCAACTCATTGGATAGGGTAGGATAGGATAGTTTATTTTTTCACACAGGATGTGGTATATCAGTCTGAGTGTTGTTGGGAACCACAGCCTCCTTTTAAAACTGGAAATCACCTGGTCCAATTTATAAGCATGTCATAACTGAAAATTCACTTGGAATTTTATTTGGAATGCAAAACAATTTCCCCATCGAACAATATAAAAATGGCAGCAAGATTCTGAGGCAGAACACAGGAGTCCACATAATCCACAGCAAATCAGAGGGCAACAGTGCTTTATTTCACTGAAAGGAAAATGGATAGACATTTTCTTTGCCTCAAAGAAAAAAAGTTTATACAGAAAGTATTTTGTCACACTGATATGATAAATAAACAGCAGGATAAACTTTTGTCAATTATTTACCTAATGGGATTTTATTTCTTATTTGCTCCATTACTGTTGGTTTCATAGGCTTTCCCCCTCACCTTTTTTTCATGATTTCTATCTTGCCTTCACCATTTTTAATGCTTTCCCCCATCTTTACTACCTTCATTATTGTCAACCCTGATGTTGAACTCAAATCAAATCAGCTGATATTCCATTCATGCAAATCATATATCTGATAAGGGGCTAATATCCAAAATATATAAAGAACTCATGCAACTCAACAGCAAACAATCTGATTAAAAAATGGGCAGAGAATGTGCCCTGATTTCAAACTATACTAGAAAGCTACAGTCATTAAAACAATCTGATACTGGCACAAAAACAGATACATAGATCAATGGAACAGAATAGAGAGCCCAGAAATGAACCCATACTTATATGGGCAATTAATCTATGACAAAAGAAGCAATAATATACAATGAGGAAAAGACAGCCTCTTCAATAAATGTTGGGAAACTGGACAGCTACATGCAAAAAAAAAAAAAAAAAAAAATCAAGCTGGACTACTTTCTCAACCCTATATTCAAAAATAAACTCAAAATGGATTAAAGACTTAGATATAAGACCTGAAACCATAAAACTTCTAGAAGGAAGTTTTTTTTTTTTTTTTTTTTTTTTTTGCACCTCATAATGAAATACTTTATTCTGCATCAAGGTATCTGGAAAATGAAGCTGCATTTGGGGCACATTACAGATGAGGAATGATCCATATGTGGAGAGTACAAAACTCAATTACAACAGAATTATTTCCTAGTATTACCAGATACTCCTTTACCAATGCTTAATTGAAAGTAAAACATGATTTGCCACACTAGAAGCCTCGAAGTGAAATATGGCAGAATTTAAACAGGCAGATATAAATGTAGCACCTATATGTATTTAAAGAAAAAAAAAAGTTGGAAAAATCAAATACTGAGGAAGAGCTCTGGCTTTAAGCACATTTTACCCAAACCAGAAAGCCAGTCCATTACTTTTTTTTTTTTAAAGGCAATTCATTTTATGGAAAAAAATGATGAATGCTAGATGAATTCAGTGACAAAAGGGCACTTTTTGGCTAAAACTACAAAATAAACTGATTTTCTGAAAACATTTAGGAAAACATTTCAAGTCATTTTCAAAATGTTTAGATGATACAGTGATCTAGAAGGAAACATGTCTCCTCAAGCAAGGAAGACAAAAGCAAAAATAAACAAATGGGACTATATCAAATTGAAAAGCTTTTTCACAGCAAAAGAAACTATCAACAAACTGAAAAGGCAACCTGCTGAATTGGAGAAGATATTTGCAAAAGATATATCTGACAAGGAGTTAATACCCCAAATAGACAAAGAACTCACACAACTCAACATCAAGAAAACAAACAACCTGATTAGGAAATGTGCAAAGGACCTAAATAGACATTTTTCCAAAGAAGACATACAGATGGCCAACAGGCACATGAAAAGATGATCAATATCACTAATCATCAGGGAAATGCAAATCAAAACCACAATGAGATACCACCTCACACCTGTCAGAATGGCTATTATTGAAAAGATAATAAGTTTTGGCCAGGATACGGAGAACACGGAACACTTGTGCACTGTTGGTGGGAATGTAAATTGATGCAGTCACTAAGGAAAACAGTGTGGCGATTACTAAAAAAATTAAAAATAGAACTACTGTATGATCCAGCAATTCCACTTCCAGGTATTTAACCAAAGAAAACAAAAATACTAATTCAAAAAGATACATGCACCCCTATGTTCATTGCAGCAGTATTTACGATAGCCAAGATACAGAAGCAAGCTAAGTGCCCATCAATAGACAGATGGATAAAAAAGATGTGGAAAATATTTATATATAGTGGAATATTACTCAGCCACGAAAAGAATGAAATCTTGCCATTTGCAACATCATGAATGGACCTAGAGGGCATCATGCTAAGTGAAATAACTCAGTCAGAAAAAGACAAATACTGTTTGATTTCACTTATATGTGGAATCTAAACAACAAAACAAATGAACAAACAGAACAAAACAGAAACAGTCATAGATACAGAGAACAAACAGGTGGTTGCTAGAGGGGTTGGGGGAGGAGAGAAATAAGTGAGGGGGATAAGAGGTACAAACTTCCAGTTGCAAAATAAGTGAGTCACAGGTATGAAGTGTACAGTGTGGGGAATATAGTCAACAATTATGTAATATCTTTGTATGGTGACAGATGACAACTAGACTTACCATGGTCATCATTTTGAAATGTCTAGAAATATCAAATCACTGTATTGTGTACCAGGAACTAATGTAGTATTGTAGGTCAATTATACTTCAAAACCAAACAAACTCATAGAAAAAGATCAGATCAGTGGTTACTAGATGCAGGGGTGGAGGAAGGGGGAATTGGTTGAGAACAGTCAAAAGGTACAAACTTCCAGTTATAAGTATGAGGGATGTAATGTACAACATGATAAGTATAATGAACACTGCTGTATGTTATTCATGAAAGTTGTAAGAGAGGAAATTCTAAGAGTCCTCATCATAAGGAAAAGATATCTTTTTCTATTTCTTCAGTGTTGTATCTATGAGATGACGGATGCTCACTAAACTTATTGTGGTCCTCATTTCATGATGTGTGCAAGCCGAATCATTATGTTGTACACCTTAAATTTATACAGTGCAGTACGTCAATTATATCTCAATAAAACTGGAAGAAAAAAAAGAATGGACTGAGGATCTAAATAAACATTTTTTCCAAAGAAGATATAAAGATGGCCAACAGACACATGAATAGGTGCTCAACATCACTAATCATCAGGGAAATGCAAATCAAAACCATAATGAGATATCACCTGTTACAAGGGATTTCATCAAAAAAACAAGAAATAACAAATGTTGGCGAGGATGTGGAGAAAAGAGGATCCTTGTGCACTGTTGGTGGGAATGTAAATTGGTGTAGTCACTGTAGAAAACAGTATGGAGGTTCCTCAAAAAATTAAAACTAGAACTACCATATCATCCAGCAATTCCACGTCTGGGTATTTTCTCAAAGAAAACAAAAACACTAATATGAAAAGATATATGCACCCTCACGTTATGCAGCACTATTTACAACAGCCAAGATATGGAAGCAACCTAAGTGTCCATCAACAGATGGATGGATAAAGAAAATGTGTATATATTTACAAAGGAATATTATTCAGCCAGATAAAAGAATGAGCTCTTGCCATTTGTGGCAACATGGGTGGACCTCGAGGGCATTATGCTAAGTGAAATAAAACAGAGAAAGAGAAATGCTGTATGATCTCACTTATATGTGGAATCTTTAAAAACAAAAGACAACAGCAACAAAAAGCGAGTTCACAGATGCAGAGAACAGATTGGTGGTTGCCAGAGACAGGGAATGATGGGGGATGGGCAAAATGGGTGAAGGGGGTCAAAAGGTACAAGTTTCCAGTTACAAGGTAAATAAGTCCTGGGGATGTAAGGTACAACACGGTGACTATAGCTAGCAATACTGTGCTGCATATTTGAAAGTTGTTAAGAGAGTAGATCTTAAAAGTTCTCATCACAAGAAAAAAAATTATGACTCTGTATGGTGACAAGTATTAACCAGACTTATTGTGGTCATCATTTCACAAAATATATAAATGTCAAATCATTATGTTTTACACCTGAAACTAATAACGTTTGTCAATTAGACCTAAAAAAAAAATCTTGTGTGTAGAAAACACAAAAGTTAAGTTTGCCTTTTTTTTGAGCGTCTCTGTACCTTCTGGGGCTGTGGAGTGGTCTGAGATCCCCCCTCTGGGGCTGTAGAGTGGTCTGAGATCTCCCCTCTCAACGATGAATGTAACAGAAACGTGACCACCAGCAACAAAACAATAGCAGCAGTCATGACCATAAGAGAAACAGCTAGGACCACTCACAGCTCACTTACCCTGTTCCAGGCACTGGGTTTAAAAGAAAACTTTTTCCTGCCTGCCTCAGTCATGAGAATCACTCGCCCAAAGCAAAAGCGAGGACCGCCAACGGTCTCGGTAATGAGTTAATTTGCTAGAGCTGCCATAGAAGATACCACCAACTAGGGGCTTAAACAACAGAAATTTCTCTCTCACCATTCTGGAGGCTACAAGTCTGACATCAAGGTGTCCACAGGTTTGGTCTCTCCTGAGGCCTTTCTCTTGGGTTTGTAGGTGGCCACCTTCTCCCTGTGTCCTCATATGGCCTTTCCTCCATGTGTGCCCACCCTTGTCTCTCTTCCTCTTCTTACAAGGACACCAGTTCTACTGGATTAGAACTTCACCCAGGTGACATCATTTAACCTTAATTCCCTCCTTAAGGGCCCTACTTCCAAATACAGTCATATTTGGGGGTTAGGGCTTCCACATATGAATTTGGGTGGGGACACAATTCAGCCCATAACAGGCAGGATAGTCCTGCACTTTATCTCTACCTTTAAGGTCCCCTCTATAGCTGATTAAACATCTGACCTGTGCTGGGTCTCCCGGGAGTTTGGAATTGGGCAGAGATGCTGTCTATCTTTGCTGATTGCTTCCCTGGGAGGGATGTAAACTTGGACTGGGGCAGGCATGATTGGAAGTTTACACCTCAACAGTAACAGCAGCAGCCTTGGCATAACTTAACATGTGGCAAGCATTGTCCTAAGTTTTTTGTTGTTGTTGTTGTCATTGTTTTTCTTTTTGTTTTTTTGGCTGTGCTGGGCAGCATGCGAGATTAGTTTCCTGACCAGGGATGGAACCTGCACCCCCTGCAGTGGAAGCGTGAAGTCTTAACCACTGGACTGCCAGGGAAGTCCCTCTTAGTGTTTTATATGTGTAATTTTCTTTAATTTTTCACAATAACCCTATGAAGTACTATTATTATCTCCAATTTATAGTTATAGAAGGGAAAGACAGAGAAGTTGAATAATTTACCCAAAGTCATCCAGTTTGAATGTTAGCTTTACATAAAGAAGCAGAGAAAAATATGACAGAGAGAGATTGACTGGTTGATTGACTGACTGATTGAGAAGATTCACAAAACGGAGAGAGAGAGAGAAAAAGATTCACAAACCAGGAAAAGCAAGAATTCAGGCAATCAGAGAAAGAAAACAATAGCTATATAGACATTGGTATTTGGGTGTTCAAAACCATGATAACTGGGTAATAATGGGACAAGGGTCCTCAGTTGTATTCATAAGCTAGTGAAACCTGGATGTACCTGATGACATGTGTAAAGCCCTCGTCAAAATGCCCAACACAAAATAAACAATAAATGGATGAGTCTGACACTGATACTATTGTTTTCTACTCTTCTTGAAAGCAAATATTTTGGTTAAAACTTGGGAATCAGAAAAGTTAGGCATATATCATTCATTTGACAAATGCTGAGTAGGATCTACGTGCTGGACCCTGGGCTAGATACTGGGAATAAGCCAAGAGGACTCGTTCTCTGTGCCCCCGGGTCTCAGCATCTGACCTCGGGGGAGATGGAGAGGATGGGCAGTCACACCTTAGAGTGAGGAGTGCCCTGGTGGTATAAGGTGTGGTGGAAGCACCTAGGTCAGCACCTTCTAAACCCTGAGAATCATGGAAAAGCTCCGTGGGAGAAGTAACTTCTATTATGAGCTTTGAAAGACAAGCAGAAGTTCACTTATTTGTTCATTTCATTTTCACGTGTTTATCCAGGACCTTTTAAGCCCAAAGCGTTATGCTAAAGCTAGGAACACAACAACGACCGAGATAGACATAACTCTGCCCTCACAGGACTTGCAGTGTATTGGAGGAGACAAACATTAAATGAATAATTGTACCAAGAGTGGTCGGGAGAGGGAGAAAGCTCCAGGCAGCAGGACAGCAGACGCAGAGGCCCAGGGCTGAGAGAGAGATTCTGCTGGAAGGCTCTTTTTTTTTTTTTTAATTTAAGTATAGTTGATTTACAATTTTGTGTTAGTTTCTGGTGTACAGCAAAGTGATTCAGTTATACATACCTATATAACAAAGCAAAACAAAGCCATTGTGAATTATATATATATATATATATATATATACAAATTTTCATTTTCTTTTCCATTATAGCTTATTACAAGATATTGAAAGTAGTTCCCTGTGCCATACAGTAGGTCCTTGTTGTTTACCTATTTTATATATAGTAGTGTGTATATGTTACTCCCAGACTCCTAATTTATCCCTCCCTGCCCGTTTCCCCTTTGGTAACCATAAGTTTGTTTTCTATGTCTGTGAGTCTATTTCTATTTTGTAAATAAGTCATTTGGATATCACTTACCACATATAAGTGATATCATGTGATATTTGTCTTTGTCTGACTTACTTCACTCAGTATGACAGTCTCTAGGTCCATCCATATTGTTGCAAATGGCATTATTTCATTCCTTTTTTCTGGCCGAGTAGTATTCCACTGTATATATGTACCACATCTTCTTTATCCATTCATCTGTTGATGGACATTTAGGTTGCTTCCATGTCTTGGCTATCATAAATAGGGTTGCTATGAACATTGAGGTGCATGAATCTTTTCAGATTAGAGTTTTCTCTCAGATATATGCCCAGGAGTGGGATTGCTGGATCATATGGTAGCTCTATTTTTAGCTTTTTAAGGAACCTGCGTACTGTTCTCCATAGTAGCTGCACCAATTTACATTCCCATCAACAGTGTAGGAGGGTTCTCTTTTTGGAAGCCTCTTTTGAGGGGTGTGGAGTGATGGGGCTGAAGCAACAGGGTCCAGATCACTAACTACCTGGTAAGTCAGTTTGTGAAGTTGGGGTTTTATCCTGCCAAACTGGAGATCCCCTGCATGGAGTGATCAGTGCATTTTAGAAAGTTCACTGGGGCTGCTTGGGTACTGGATGGGAGGAGGCAAGCATAGAGCGACTGAGTCCAGTTGGAAGACTGTTGCTGCAAGCCAGGTGAGAAGCGATGGTAGTTGGGACTGGTATGGTGGATGTGCTGTAGAGAAGGGGAGGGACAGGAGAGATATTCAGGCTCTAGTGGAGAATGATCTCCCCCAACCCACTCTTGTCTAAGAAGGGATTCCTCGGCCTCCTCCCCATAGCATTCAAGTGAAAAAGAGGCTCCCACTCCGCCCCACTCCTGGGGAGCAAGACTTTGTGTTTCCCTCCTGAACCAAGGACAGACAGACTCCTATCTGCCCCATTCCGGCAATGAGAGAAGAGTCCTTTTTTCCTGTAATAACCCCTTCCCCTGCAAGAGCATCAAGCCGGGAGAGGGGCAAATCCCCCACCCCTGAAACAAATGGGTGTGTGTGGAGAGGAGGGGTAGGGGAGCCTCGGGGCTGGCAGTTGAGAGACCTGGGTTTCATTCCCACGCTAGCGCCCAATCTCCTAGAGCAGGTCCCAGCCACGTCCCTGTGCCTCATTCTCTTCCCTGGTGAAGCCAAAGGGTAAGTTCAAATCCTGTAACCTGTAGGCCAGATTTCAGAATAGCATTCACAGAAATGAAAGCCTTTTGAGAAGCTGTTGTTTACTTTGGGGTTTGATAAAAGAACATAAAAGGCCCTGATTGGCGCTATTTAAATATTTGTTCCAGGACTGATATTTGCATTTAGGGTGAAATGAATTGATGCACATTATGTATGATTAACTCCGAAGCTCAGGGAAGGGAAATAATATACTGAGTTAGAAGGCAGATAAATCAGCCTGATCACGAGTAAAATGAAGCCCTAAAGCCCTTGCTATCAGCTCTTCTTTCTACTCGCTAACACTATCTCCATCTTGCTTGTACATTTTCAAGTGGCTTTAAAAGCCTATTCTCAATGCTTTTAAAGGTTTTACAACCTCTAGGGGGAAAAATGCATGCAGTTGCACTACACAATAAACAGTAAACACTAATTGCCCCCCAGTGAAAAGCTAATGGTCTTCTAGAATCATCTACAACAGACTCCATTTAGCAGCAAATATTCTCCTGCCTACGGTCAATTCTCTTTCAGCAATAAGAATCAAGGCAAATGACCTAAACTTTTTTAAATAACAAAGGGTACAATAAATGGACTGCAAATTGCTCCTTTCTCCATCAGCAGCACTCTCAGAGGTAAAATTTCAAATTACTAATGGCCAGAATATTGGACCAGTGAGGATTTTCCTACTGAGGGACCAGAGAAGGTGACAAAAGATAATGGCTCACAGAGAGGGCTGGAAGCTGGGAAAATTAAATCCTTGGATCTGAGGCAAGATGGGAGCTGTGAAAATAGTTAGAATCAGAAAATTGTCTAGCTCTCTCTACATTAGCCTGGAAAGGAGCTTTCTGATTACTTGTCGCTTGATTTAATGGTAGATTGAGAGCAGAATCAGATACACCACTGCAACCAAAAATCCTGGATAAATTTAACAAAATCTACCAACCTTCCAGGGAAGATACATAAAAATCACCTTTTTTGCACTTGGATCTTATGGATACTTCTGAAAGGCCACCTGATTCATGATGGTAAATAGCCAAAAGTAATTTAATGACATGAATTGATTAAACCCTTTATCAAAAGGAATCCTTAAAAAAGGAATAACTGGAAGGGGGAAATCAAAGTATCATGGGAACATTACAGAGCCAGAAGCAACTGTGAGATCCTTTTCTGGACAAAGGACCTGAAACCCAGGCTTTGTCCTGAAATTTCCCTCTTTCTCTCCCTGAATCATTAATTCCTCCTTTTTACTGGATTTCTTTGATCCTAGGTTGAAAAATTTCCCTTTTCCCCACATCCTACTCCAGCTATGTTTCATTTTTCTGTTCTCCTTTACATCAAAACTTCTCCAAAGACTTGTCATACTCCCCGTCTTGACTGTCCTCTGTTCTCTCCTGCATTCACTCCAACTGGTGTTTGACTCCACCACTCCCCCCCAAATTGCTCTCATCAAATCCATGAGGCAATGCTTATCCCACCTGAGTGACAGATCAGGAGTGTTTTTACCAGTTGATCACTGCCTTCTTCCTGAACTTGGCAATCATGATGGCTGTTGCAGAGTCAGATTGATGTCCACCGATGACTCATCCTTCGTTTTCCATTAAGAGCTGTTTCTGGGATGCAGCTGCTCAGCTGGTCATCACATTTCCCAGATCCTTTTCCCACCTGGCTAGGGGCACAAACCTAGTTCTTTCAGTGGCATATAAACAGGAGTTCCTATTATACCTGGCTAAGGATGTAGTGCCTTCTTTATCTTGCTCTTTCCCATCTCACTGTGTGTGGATGCCCAGGTGACCTTGGAAGCCACTTGTTGCAGGTGACAAAGCTTCTGTCAGCCTGGGTCCCTGAGTGACTATATGGAACAGAGCCCTTCTGATGCCAGACACAAACATTGCCTTGGACTTCATAGGAATGAGACCCAAAATCTGAAATGGAAACAGTTAATGTGTTAAACTTCTCCTATTCACAGGTCACTCTAACCCAACTTCATTTACTGTTCTTCTTCTTCTTCCAGACCTTCAAATGTTGGCACACTCCAGGGTTCAGTCTGTGGACCTCTTCTCTTCTCTATCCGCACTCACTCCCTTTGTGGTTCCGCCTAGCCCCACAACTTTACATACATTCTCTAAACTGACAGTTCTTTCCTTTAAATCTCAAACCTTGAACTTCCCCTGAATGCTGGCCTCATGTATCCAATAAATACTGGCTATCTCCTCTTGGATAGCTAATGGCAGCTCAAATTTAACAGGTTTAGAACTTTGTCTTGACTCTGTTCCCCCAAATCCATTCCTCCTCCAGTGTTTCCCATCTTAATAAATGGAACCAACATTTATTCAGTTACTCTGGCCAAAAACTTAGGAATAATTCTATATTCCTGTCTTTCTCATAATCTGCTTTCAATTCCTCAAGATTAAAATCCCATCCATTCAAGCATTTAAGTATTTATTTCTATCCATTTATCACTACCTTTACCACTGGTCTGAACCACCATTACCTTTCTCCTGGACTTCTGCAAGAGCCTCCTTATTTATCTCCCTGCTTACATTCCCCTCAATATTTTATTATTCTGACAGCAGCCATGGTGAACTTCTGAAATCATATATCAGATCATGTTGATTTTCTGTAAAAAACTTCCTATTCATTTTTTTAAATCACATATAAAATACAATCTAGAGTCCTTTATTATGGTTTATAAGGCTCTACATCGTCTGGCCCTCACCAAACTCAAACCGCACCTCCTACCAACCCAACACCTACCCCTTCATTCAGCTCCTGTCACCCTGGCTTCTTCCTGATCTTCACTCCAACAGGCATGCCATTTGCTTGGGAGACTGCACTTACTGTTCCCTCTGCCTGGAACATTATTCTTGCACTCAGTTCCCTTCAATGTACTTGTTTTGGGTTTTATTTTCTCCTCATGAAGACTTCAGTTTTCCCTCCTGTTATGGATTGAATTGTGTCCTCCACCCCCAAATTCATATGTTGAATTCCTAACCCCTAATGTGACTGTATTTGGAAATAGGACTTTTAAGGAGGTAATTAAGGTTAAATGAGGTTGTATGGATGGGGTTCTAATCCAATAATATTGTTGTCCTTATAAGAAAAAGAAGAGACACCAGAGAGGGGCACACACAGAGGAAAGATCATGTGGAGACATAGCAAGAAGGTGGCCATCTGCAAGCCAAGGAGAGAGGTCTCAGGAGAAACCTACCCTGCCAGCACCTTGATCTTGGACTTCCAACCTCCAGAACTGTGAGGAAATTAATTTCTGTTGTTTAAGCTCCCCAGTCTGTAGTATTTTGTTATAGCAGCCCTAGCAGACTAATATATCCCCCCTCTGATTTCTCCAATGTGTCAACTCCCCCTACGCTTGATTTCCTACCTTACCCAGTTTAGACTCTACAGACCATCATTTCAACCACTTTCTTTTCAATATCTTCAACTTCCTTTCCTCTTGTCCTTTCATTTTACAGGTTCTGAAAAAAACCCCAATAAATCTGAAAATCAGCAAGTTGCTCTCTTCTCACCAACCCCAAAATAGTGATTTTATAGCAGATTTCCTCTGCTTAAAACCCCTTGGAGGGTACTTCCCAGAACTTGTGCTGCCAGTGTCCTCGTCCCCACGGTGAGCCACAGCCACCCCCAGCCTCTGCAGGAGACCCTCCAACACTAGCAGAGTGGAGAGATCTACAGACCAAGTCATCAAGCCAGTCAATGTGGGAGCTCTATCAAAATGGGTTGGGAAGATACCTCCAGATGTTTCACAAGACATGGCAGTGATTGCACCCATGCTTACCAAACTTGAATATCACCCGTATGCCAATCCACCTAACTATGGAAAACCTGATCCCAAAATCCTTGAAAACACTAGAAGGCAGGGCCCTGGAAGCTAAGGACCACACAAGATAGGGCGATCTCAGACTTCCCTGGTGGTGCAGTGGTTAAGAATCCGCCTGCCAATGCAGGGGACACGGGTGCGAGCCTTGGTCCGGGAAGATCCCACATGCGGCGGAGCAACTAAGCCCGTGCACCACTGCTACTGAAGCCCGCGAGCCCTAGAGCCCGTGCTCCACAACAAGAGAAGCCACCGCAATGAGAAGCCCACGCACTGCAACGAAGAGTAGCCCCTGCTCACCACAACTAGAGAAAGCCCACAGGCAGCAATGAAGACCCAACGCGGCCATAAATAAATAAATAAATAAATTTATTTTTTAAAAAACCCCTTGGAGGCTCTTTGATTCCTCAGAATAATGTCCCAATTCAACACGGCCATGAGGCTCTTTGAGACCTGGCCTCTATTGACTGCTCCAGTCTGCCCCTTACTTTGTCTTCTCCACTCCACTATACTGATCTCTGTCACTTATCTCCCATACTCAGGTCTCTGCACATTCTCTTTTTTTGGGGTGGGGGGGGCGCGCAGTGCAGCTCTTGGAATCTTAGCTCCTGACCAGGGATTGAACCCGTGCCCTAGGCATTGAAAGCGTGGAGTCCTAACCATTGGACCTCCAGGGAATTACCTGAACATCCTTTTACACCTACCTGGAAGTCTTTTCTCCTGGCTAATGCTTACTCTTTTTGACATAATCATCATTTTCTACTTAGTTTCTCTCCTGGAGGTTCTATACTCTCTCCCACACCCAAAAATCTATCCCCACTTCCAGTCTCTGCTTCATAGAACTTGTCACTTTTAGGCAATGGTCTACCTCTGCCATATACTCTGAGAACCAAAGAGGACAGGTGCCTTGTCTGCTCATTATATTCCCATTTCTAACACAAATTCTGGACCATGGGAGGGTTTAATGAATATTAGTTGAGTGAATGAATGAATGAATGTGTATAAGAGAGTTAAGAGGATAGAGTTCCCTCAATGTTTTAACCAATATCTGACATTCAAAAAATTGCATATTTTCTACATAGTTACATTCTACTTCCTTTAAGATGCCCTGTAGAGCTGACGCATAGGAAGCAATTCCAAGAAAAATGCTGATGAGCAAGTGGAGGCTTGATGTCAGCCCGAGACTCCTTAATTAGAAAAAGGAAATTGTAGCCATTGTTATTCCCACCACTATGCTGCACAAAAGAATGTAGATGTTGATGGGCTTTATATGCAAGGCTAACCAGGATGTGATAAGCCTCTGGGCTGTGTTTGAAATATTTCAGATTATTTCCTTAGGATAGGTTCCCAGAAATGGAATTATCGGGTCAAAGTATACAGACGTTTCTAAGGCATTTTGCCAGGTTGTTTCATTGAAGGAGTAGAAGTGAAACCGTGCACCTCAAATTGGGACTTGAACCCACGCAGCTGGGACTCGAACCCAGCCAAAACCCATGGTCTTTCAACTGAGATCACATTGCAGGACTTAATGAAGCTCAGGTTCTTGATGTCTCATCGCAGAAAGAATTCAGTGAGAGACAAAGTGATAGGTAAGAAGTGGATTTATTTAGAGAGAAACAACACTCCACAGACAGACTGTGGGCCATCTCAGAAGGTGAGAAAGGCACCAGCATATGGGGTTGTCAGTTTCTATAGGGGTGGGTAATTTCATAGGCTAATGAGTGGGAGGAGTATTCCAGCTGTTTCAGGAAGAGGTGGGGATTTCCAGGAATTGGGCCACCGCCCACATTTTGATCCTTATGGTCTTGGAACTGCCATGGCGCCTGTGGGTGTGTCATTTAGCTTGCTGCTGTGTTACAATGAGCGTATACTGAGGTACAGTGGAAGTTGACTTGTCTGCCATCTTGGACCCATTTGGTTCTAATCAGTTTATGTTGTGTCCTCTGGCTATGTCATTCTTTCAAAAGTTGTGCCTTGCCCCCTCCCTCCTGTTTCAGAAGGACTAAATTTCAATATTTATAAGGTGGCTGTTAGTGACTTATTTGATTTTTTTTTTTTTTTTTTTTGGCCACGCGGCATGCGGGAGTTCCCTGACTAGGGAACTGTTCTTCCACCCCTACAGTGGAAGGACAGAGTCTTAACCACTGGATTGTCAGGGAAGTCCCCTGTTAGTGATTTATTTGAAATGGTGTAGATGGACTCCAAACAACCATTGGCCAAGGCTAAACTAGAATGAAAGAGAAATATTTTTTCAATGGGGGAATTGTTTTCAGATGCTCTCAAGCTCCCTGTCATTGGAAATATTTAGGCCCTTTCCCCATCTTCGTCAGCTCCTGACTGCATGAAAAGTGACTCTGACCCAAGGTAGAAGGTGATCCACATCAGTGTTTCCCAAACCAGCTGTCTACCAGAACGTTTTTTTTTTTTTGATAAATTTATTTATTTTATTTTTGGCTGCATTGGGTCTTCATTACTGCGTGCAGGTTTTCTCCAGTTGCGGCGACTGGGGGCTACTCTTTGTTGCGATGCGTGGGCTTCTCATTGCAGTGGCTTCTCTTTGTTTTGGAGCATGGACTCTAGGTATGCGGGCTTCAGTAGTTGTGGCACGTGGGCTCAGTAGTTGTGGCTCGCAGGCTCAGTAGTTGTGGTGCATGGGATTAGTTGCTCTGCGGCATGAGGGATCTTCCTGGACCAGGGCTTGAACCTGTGTACCCTGCGTTGGCAGGTGGATTCTTAACCACTGCGCCACCAGGGAAGCCCTACCAGAACCATTTAAAGGGCTTTTAAAAGTTAGACTCTAGATTCTGGGGCTCTACCCCAGACCTGCCTACTGAGATCCTGCATGTGGCTCTTGGGAACCATGAAGCTACATGCCCCTCCAGCCATGATTCCAACATGTCTCCCAACTATAATTCCATGACATGATGGGTTTATCAGATACAGTTGAGGGTGTGAAAGAATGAAGTTCACCACTTTTCCTCTCATCTGACAAATGTTACATGCCCTGAAGGGAACCCAGGAAAACTATACAAAGATATGCTGTCTCTGCTATAGATCCTGCCCTTGTGTAAACATCTCACCTTGCCTAAACCCTTGTTTTCTTGTCTAAATAAACTGGGATGTTGCAGCAGTGTGCATGTGTGCATGCATGTGTATGTATGTGTGTGCCTGTGGTCTCTCTTCCCCACCTCCCACCCCAGTCTACAGGATACCCACCATGGTGCAGAGGCCTGGCATGCATGATCCTAGACCGTTCAACACTGCCTTTCACTCACTATACAATCCTCATCTCCCTTCCCTGGTTTCAGTTCCCAGTTATTCAAGTCAGATGAACACAGTTCTCTCGGGGAGCTTCAAAGGAAGCATAAGAGAAGGGAGCCCCTGGCGAGCAGTGAGCAAGTTCTGGTCTTCAGCTTCCTCAAGCGTACAAGAGGACGTCTGGCCCAAATGCTCTCTAAGAAACCTTCTAGAGCTAAACTCCATGGGTCAGGTTTTTTCTGTTTTTTGTTTTAATGATGGTGTCTGGTAATATCGTGCAGCTATCAAAAACAAAACGCTTGCATATTTTGCCACACCTTAGAAAAGTACTTGCAAAAGTATATTAAATTTAAAATACCACAAAGTTGCACACACACTGAGGACAGTCAAATTGTGTATTACCATTCAAGAGGATAAAGGTACCTTGAGCTATGGAAAGTTTTGGTGTTGACCAATAAAAGTGAGGGTGACAATAATTGAAATTACTCAACTTGTTCTACAAGTGGTTTTAATGATAAATATTTAGACAAATTAAAATGATAGTAGTTCACATGGCCCACACTGAGTCAGGAGTCCTTTCCCAGATATGCAGTGTTTGAGGGGAGAGAAGGAGTAGTGTACATTTCTGTTAATCATTAACTATGATTGGAGCCCAATATAGTCAATGTGGATTGAGAAAAGAGCTTTCTGAAACATGGATGTCTTTTACAATTTTCTCAATTTTTTAAAAACTGAATTTTGTCTTTTCTGGGGCTCCTTTTCCAAGGTTTATTTTAATAATAATATTCCTATTCCTATTCTTTAAAAACTGTCAGTAAAATTTGTATTGATTGTAGGATGAAGGTAGATGCTCTTAAAACACAGATTTGAGATTTTTGTTAGTAGAGAGTCAAGGACTTATCCCAGTTCATTTAGGAAGGGTTTAGGTCTTTTCTGTTCTCTTCAGGACTTCCTAATTTTGAAAAAACTGGGGATGTTTTGAAATGGACTAGTAATCAAGGAGAACACATCTTGCTCATGAGATTACTTTGTACATTTTTATATTCTCAGTGTTAAGGAAGGAAAATGGTTCAGTAAATATTTGTTGAATGAATGAATGAATATAGGGAATGCGCACATAAAATAAGCACGTATGAATCTATGGAAATAAATGGAAAGCTTCTATGGAAGTGTATTTATCCAGTGTCTGGCAGACCCTCACGGGCTTTGTGGTCATTGGCAAAAATACTCATTTTCCCCTAATCCCACTTTTCACCTGTAAAATATTAGAGTTGTTGACATTTTGCTAGGAAATCCTTTTAATTCTGTGATTAATGCAAATCTCACAGTAGAGCAGAACTCTCTCTTATTAGCCTGACATATGCTAAAAATTTGACTGTCTTGATTCATGGGAGAACGAGTTGCTACCGAACCGTGCCTAGCTTTCTGAGTTGAGTCAGAACTTGGGGGTCGGGAGGAGAAGCCTCTAATTTTTCCATAGCTTTCCAGGGGATTTAGAGGCATGGCCGCGTTTGGGAACTCCTGATCCAGCTTCTTATCTCACAGGTGGAGACCTGGGAAGAGTTGTCCACAGATGGTCAAGGCTGAGAGTGGTTTCTTGTTGACCTTTGGTCTTCTACCCTCACTAGATCATTCATCCAATTTATCATTTCAATGCACATTTTAACCCTGTCTCTTGTACTTTCTTGTGATTTGGGCCCCAGGGTTGTGGTTGAGAGTCTGTACCAAGGATAGGCCCGGGGTGGCATTCTACGGAGCTGGGCTCTGGGCTATGCAAATCCGGCTGCTGGCCCCAGGCCAGTAGGTAAATTCTGAGAAAACAAGCTCACAACTACTCACTGGCAGAGGAAGTTGGGCAAGGCCCTTCCCTCTGCTTATTCAAACAGGTGACCTGAGAACTCAGGAGCCCTGGATCTGCCACAGGGCAGGGAGAGCTGCTGGAGATACAAGGCAGCCCAGGGCGGTGGCTTCAGCGCCTGGGCTTTGGAGCCAGATGGCTGAGCCCATGTTCCAGCCCCCACTTACTCTCTGCGCACTTTAGGAAGATTATTTTTTGTAAATGTCTCTGATGATCATAAGAGAAACTTTAGTCATCTTCCTTGGGCAAGTTTCCTTCCCTGTAAACTGGGGATAATAATATTACCCACCTCTTAGGGTTGTTATGAGGATTAAGTGGGCTAATATTTATAATGAGCCTGGAACAGTGCCTGGCATTTAGTAAGTACTAGGTAAATGCTGGGTCAGTGCTTTATTAAACGATTTTCAAAGCACTTTCCACCTGTCTATTTTTTTTTTTTTTTTTTTGTCTGCGCCACGTGGCATGCGGGATCTTAGTTCCCTGACCAGGGATCGAACCCATGCCCTCTGCAGTGGAAGCGTGGAGTCTTACCCACTGGACCACCAGGCAATTCCCTCCACCTGTCTTGACAATGGGTCCCTGGTGCCCCTTCGAGAGGTGGAGGGTCAGACCCCGCCAAACACATGCTGCAGAGAATTCCCTGGAGGTCCAATGGTTAGGGCTCGGTGATTTCAGTGCCAAAGGCCCAAGTTCAATCCCTGGTTGGGAAACTAAGATCCTGCAAGCCACATGGGGTGGCCAAAAAAAACCCCCCCAAAACCAAAAAACAAACAAACAGAAAAAAATGGTGCTTTGAAATGTGACTTTCTTTATTGGGTCACTAGACCGTCCACTGCTCTCCCAGCCACTGAGACCCCCTGACCAAGCGGCTGGTCTTCCTCTGGTGAGACAAGATGAGACCCAGTTTTCTTTGAAGACACCTAGGCTGTTGTATTAGATTGTACCCACCCTTTTCTGCAGTTATTCTGTAGCAAACCCTGTTAGACTCGTGAGAAACTTGAATCTTTGATGCCCTGTTTTACCAGAGAGCCTCCGGGTCCCACGATGACAAGGGGTGGCGATGAAGCTCACGTATTATGTGAATCAGTGTCACTGAGTCAAGTCCTCACATCCATGGAGGAAAGGATCTAATTCAAGCTCCACCCCTGAGCTAGAAAATTCATGTTTAATCAGCACACCACCGGTTATTACATCTGACCTTCCCCAAAGTGCCACAAAGGAATGAGAACAACTGTCATGGGGAAACGGAAATTCTAAACTGCACTGGCTTTTTATTAAGTTATTACTTTAAAAAATAGTAACCACTATTCTGAATTCTGTGCTAATTATTCTCTTGCTTTTCATTATGGCTTTACTATATATGATATACCCCAAAATATAGTTTTTAGTTTTCTGCATGTTTTCAAACTTTCTATAAATGGAATCATACTGTATGTGCTCTTTTGTGTCTGGCTTCTTTAGCTTGACATATTTCTTAGATTCATTAGTGTGGTTGATGAGTGTCGTAGGGTGTTCATTCCATTGTGTGGCTATATCACTATTTACCTACTCTGATGTCAACAGAAATTGTGATTTTTTCCATTGTTTGTTTGTTTGATTGCTATTACAAGTCATGGTGTATTCCAGGGAATTCCCTGCCGGTCCAGTGGTTAGGCTGCTTTCATTGCCGGGGCCCAGGTTTGATCCCTGGTCGGGGAACTAGGATCCTGCAAGCCTCACAGAGGGGCCAAAAAAACCAAAAACAAATCATGGTGTATTCCTACAGATCTTACCTGCTGCCTTCCTGTAAATGAAATCACTTTAACTTTTATGAAGACTATAGAATCTATCCAATGACTGCACTTACATTTCTTCATTTGGACTTCAAAATACCTGTCTGAGGGCTCTTCTCCTGCCAAGGATGCTGAAGGCTGGAAAAAGAGCTTTGATCCCACCCTAACAAGAAGAGAAAGCTGGGTAAACTACAGCATCATAACTTTTCTTGGGCATTTCACACAGCAGATGCTGCAAGGCAGCTAAGTTGCTGGAACTCCAAGGAGGGAAAGGACCCACCCTAAGGTGGGATGCGTGGACTGTTTCACCAGTGGCTGACCATGGGAAGATGAGGCGCCAGCCAGCATATAAGCAGGTAAGAAGAAATCAGCTAAAATTATAACAACTTGCTAAAGGCTATGTGTGGATGGGTATGATAATACAGCACCCCGGAGAAAGCCAGACACAAGGGAAGTTGGCACTCATTTACAGCTCTTTTCCAGAGGCTTCCATGGCGTGCTCACAAGACCATTGGGGGCAGGGTGGGAGACCAGAGAGAGGCACCCTCGGTGGGGTAGGCCTGTGGGAGGGGTTTGACCACTGCTGTCATACAGCATAAATCTCCACGTCCCTGTGCGAACTCATTGCTTACAGAGCAAAAGTTCTAGCTGCTGCGGAAGGAGCAACAAACCTCCACTCCAAGACCAAGAAAAAGACCTATTGATCCTGGGGAAAAGGTAGAAGAAAAAGCCTTCTTTTACTAAGGGAGGAACAGGAAAGAGCCCGGGGTCCAGAACCCTATTCCAGTATCATGAGGTGTCTCTCTCTGCTACTGGCTACCTACACACACACACACACACACACACAGAGGAAAGAGGCCATGTGAGGACACAGGGAGAAGGCAGCCATCTGTAAGCCAGGAGGAGAGCCCTCATTGGAAACTGAACCCTGCCAGACCCTGATCTAGGACGTCCAGCCTCTGTAACTGTGAGAAAAATAGATTTCTGCTGTGTAAGCCACCCAGTCTATGGTGTTTTGTTATGGCTGCTAGAGCAGACTAATACAAATGTGAATACACTTCATTCCACTGAAGTGTGTACTTAATAATGGTTAAAATGGTAAATTTTATGTTATGTATGTTTTATCAATATGGTAGTGGTTGCCAGCTGGACCGTGGAGCTGAGCTGGACATTCATCAGGGTGAAGAGCAGGTATCCCCTGTCTCCTGTGAGAGGAGACACAGAGGACATGTCATCACACCAATGCCAGAGAAAGGCTTTCTGCTTCCTGCAGCATAAAAGAATTAGACATAATGGGTGTATAAGAGAGTGGCAAGTATTGTAAGTAGTTCTACTCAACAACCACACAGTATACAGAGCTTGTCCAAGTAAATAGTGTGATAACTCTATGTTTTTATAGACAGTGCAAGTCCTTCTTACATATTATTTGCAATGATTGCTGGCTTGTTCAGTGTGGTTTTGGGTCTTTTAATTCCTCCACATGTACCTCCAAGTTTGGAAGACACTTAGACATCCAAGTGGCGATATCAGGTAGACAGTTGGATGGGAGTCTGGTGCTTGTGGGACAGGAGGCTATGGGTTGGACAACAATCAATTTAATTTATGTATTTGTCTATATAAAGCCCTGGGACCAGAAGAGACCATGTAGAGAGAGAGTACGGATATAGAGAAGTAGAGATAAAGACAAAAGTCCTTAAGAACATCAACACTTAGAGGTTGGGGAGCTGAGGAGGAATCAGTAAAGAAGGAGAGGCCAGGGCAGTGGGAGGAGAAGCACAGAGCCTGAAAGTGTTTTGAGAAGGAAGGAGACGTCAACTGCATCAACTGCTGCTGAAAGATGTAGTTGGGTGAAGATTGAGAACCATTGCCTTTGACACAGGTCACCATGTGGCATGATGATGACCTTGAGAAGGTCCATTTCCCTAGAATGGCAGACAGCAAGAAAGCCCAATGGGGCAGTTTCAAAAGTTAACAGAGAGTGGGAAAGGGAGCAGGCAAGAGAGAGAGGAGCTGGAGTGGGACTTGGAGTCAAGAGAGAACATTTTTTGAAAGACGTATGTTATCCCACCATGTTTATTTGCCGATGGGAAGGATCTGGTTGAGAAGCAAACCAATGTGGTTAAGAGAAGGGGTTAATTGCAGGACCAGAGTCCTCGGGAGCAGAAAGGTATTGAAATCCAAAGCACAGTGGAAGGGTTGGCCTCGGTAAGAGCAGGGACCCTCCCTCCTCTCTAACAGGAGGGAAGGTGGAATATGCAGGTATAATTCCATGTGAGGGCATAGACTGGGAGGAAGAAATGAAGCAGCTTTTTCTAACTGTCTCCACCTTTCTATGAGGCACTAGGCAAGTACCACTGACTGAGGGGTCTGGGGAGCGAGGGTGATTTGAGGAGGGAGGAGAAAGTGTGAAATAATCTTCACAGACAGTAAGGAAGGGAATGTTTAAGAGAATTGTAGGAGGATTGACAGGCATTCCTAGGTGCCACGTGAGATCCTAATTGCGGTCATAATTTTGAAGTAAATCAAGTCAACTTGGTTTGTGCAATTAAAAAAAGCATTCAGCTGTTTAGGGTGTAGGTGCAGAGTCAAGGAACAGTTGGGTTAGACCAGGGTTTGATTTTTCCTAGGTGCGTCTGCTAGGGTCTTTTTTGATTGCAGGTAGCAAAAAACCTCTCTCAAACTAGCTTAAACAACAAGAAAATGAATCATTTAACTTAAGTAAAGTTCAGAGGTGGGTCAAGCTCCAAGGTTGATTGATTTCATGGCTCAACGATTTCATCAAGGATCCAGGTTCTTTTTATCTCTACTCTGCTGTCCACGGATTGGGTTCTTCTTATAGCTTATGTCTTGCTCATCACATGTCTGCGAGTGGCAATTAGGTCTACTTGCTTCCTCATTCATGTAGAGCAGGAGAGAAAAAAAAGCCTTTGCTAGCCAGGGAACACAGGGCTTATCCTCCAGATGCCAACAATGACAGTGGGAATGCCATGGGCTAGCTGGCTTCATTCAGGCCTCCTTCAGGAGAGCCATGGGGTCACTGGGATGTATTTAGACCAGTGGTTTTCCAGCAGCGTTAGCATCGCCTGAAAATGTGTCTAATAAGTAAATTCCTGGGCCTCCATGAAGACCTGTTGCATCAGATATTCTGGGTATGGGGTCCAGCAAACTTTAAAAGCCCTTCAGGTTGATACTGACTCACAGTCAAGTTTGACAGTCCCTGGCTTAGGATAATATGGTGAACACCATGAATGAAATGAGGGTTCTGTTAGGAAGGAGGGTGTGGGTAACAGACCAGTTGAGCATCTCAGACTGAGAGACGGTCAGCAGAGTTAAGGGTGTTTGCAAGAGAGAGATTCTAGGGATGGGCCCCGAAACCTAAATTTTGTGAGAAGGCAAATGAAGATACAAAGGAATGATGGATGGTGGAAAAGTGGGGCTAGCGAACTGAAGAGCTTGAGGAGGCTGGAGAATTGAAGAGAGTGGGCAGGACAGAAGGTGTGATGGCCATGAGAATGGACTCACAAACCTCCAACCACAGGAAGTGTAACTGACCAAGGGCGCTCTGTTTGCACAAAGATCACACTGACCATGGGCTGCTCCCAGCCAACAGATGACTGTGGCAAACGGTACCAAGGCCTACAGGTTTAGGGGCGCACATTCCTTACATGGCTGACTTTGGCTCACTGTCTTGAAGGACCCCTCACATGATCTTGATGAATCTTCCTTAGATGGCATGACAATCCAGGAGTCTCCCACCCAGCCTTCTCTCCCATCCTCCTGCATTCAGCCTCACCCAACTCCCTCCCCATTTTTTCTCACAAAGGCACTTCCTGGGGCTTCCCTGGTGGCGCAGTGGTTGAGAATCTGCCTGCCAGTGTGGGGGACACGGGTTCGAGCCCTGGTCTGGGAAGATCCCACATGCCGCGGAGCAACTGGGCCCGTGAGCCACAACTGCTGAGCCTGCGCGTCTGGAGCCTGTGCTCCGCAACAAGAGAGGCCGCGACAGTGAGAGGCCCGCGCACCGTGATGAAGAGTGGCCCCCGCTCGCCGCAACTAGAGAAAGCCCTCGCACAGAAACAAAGACCCAACACAGCCAAAAATAAATTAAAAAAAAAAAATCCTCAAGAGTCATTTAAAAAAAAAAAGGCACTTCCCCTGTTAAAATCCTTGCACATTTAATTCCATCGTGGCAGCTGCTTCTTGGAGGACCTAGACTAACACAGACGGTGATGGTTCTTGAGTAGAGTTTGAAACTGAGATTATGTGTCAGGCATTGTGTGCTATGTGTGGAGCCCAAGAAATAAAGAACACGGTCCCTACTCTGTAGGAGAACCGGTGAGAGCTAGAGCTGCATTACCGACCATTGCAGGACAGCATAGGAAGGACTACAATAGGGACTGCCCTGGGGGAGTCCCAGCAGCGCTGGACGTGACTTGGGCATCCACAGGGGTAGTGAGGAAGATGGTGACACTTTGGGGAGGTGGATATCCCACCAGCTGAAAACACACCCATTAGGGAATTCCCTGGGGGTCCAGTGGTTAGGACTCTGCACTTCCACTGCAGGGGGCATGGGTTCGATCTCTGGTCAGGGAACTAAGATCCCGCAAGCTGCGAGGCGAGGCCAGAAAACCCCAGAAGACAAAAAAACCCACCCATTAGTTTAGCGTCAGGCCTGGTGTTCAGTTGTTACCTCGTAGACATCCCCACAAACACCTGGGTAAGTATAGCTCAGTTACTTCTCTGCAGGAGCACAGCCTCCACGGATGTCACCTCTCCAAGGCATTATAAGACAATTCCTACCCCTGTTGCCCTTCACTGTGACTTCATGGGAATGGAGAAGCAAGGCAAACATTTTATAACAATTTGGTTCTGATAATGACAAAGTGCCTGTTTTCTGTCTGCATTTCTCTCATACTTCCCTTGGTGGATGCCGCCCTGGGTTGCCCCTGCTGATCTCACTGGGTGCTTGTAGGGGTCATGAGATAATGTTTGTGAGCTACCCTGAAATCTGTGAGCTGCTCTATCATGCACGTGCTTATTACGACTCTACCCACTTTGGCTACACGCCCAAGGAAAGGACGGAGCTCCATTCTAAACGAGCTCCACCCTCCATGCTGAAGGGAAGTCGGCCCCTTTGGATCCTTAACCTGGAATCGGACTTCAGGGGGACTGAATCTCCTGGAGTTCTGTGTGTGTGTGTGTGTGTGTGTGTGTGTGTGTGTGTGTGTGTGTGTGTGTGTGTGTGTGTGTGCATTTGAGGGGCATAGAAAGGGGCTGGGTCCACAGTTTTCATTATTTCTCAAGAGTTTGTGACCTCAGAAATACTAACAGTAAGACACTTTAGGAGAAAACTATTCAAACAAGACCTTAGACGGGAAGGATCTGGGCTGTGAAAACTTTGCCTTTAAAACAGATCTGTTGTGAAGTAAGTCAGAAAGAGAAAAACAAATACCGTATGCTAACACATATATATGGAATCTAAAAAAGAAAATAAAAAAGGTTCTGACGAACCTAGGGGCAGGACAGGAATAAAGAGGCAGACATAGAGAATGGACTTGAGGACACAGGGAGGGGGAAGGGTAAGCTGGGAGGAAGTGAGAGAGTAGCATTGACATATATACACTAACAAATGTAAAATAGATAGCTAGTTGGAAGCAGCTGCATTGCACAGGGAGATCAGCTCGGTGCTTTGTGACCATCTAGAGGGGTGGGATAGGGAGGGTGGGAGGGAGACGCAAGAGGGAGGGGATATGGGGATATTTGTATGCGTATGGCTGATTCACTTTGTTATACAGCAGAAGCTAACACACCATTGTAAAGCAATTATACTCCAATAAAGATGTTAAAAAAATAAAATAAAAAGCCAAAAAAGGGGTTCGAGCCCTGGCCCGGGAAGATCCCACATGCCGCGGAGCAACTAAGCCCGTGCGCCACAACTACTGAGCCTGCACTCTAGAGCCTGCGAGCCACAACTACTGAGCCCGCGTGCCACAACTACTGAAGCCTGCATGCCTAGAGCCCATGCTCCACAACAAGAGAAGCCACCGCAATGAGAAGCTCAGGCACCACAAGGAAGAGTAGCCCCAGCTCGCCGCAGCTAGAGAAAGCCCGTGTGCAGCAGCGAAGACTCAACGCAGCCAAAAATAAATAAATTAATTAATTTTTTAAAAAGCCAAAAATAAATAAATAAAAATAAATAAATAAAGCAGATCTGTTGTAGTAGTTCTCCAGCTTTAGATGAAAAGGAAAACCCCCTTAGCTTTGTGGTAATACAAGAAATATTCTGGAACTTTTTGGGAAATAATGAAAGGAGGAGGGTTTATGGAACAAATGGGAATAAATTTTGCTCCTTAATAAACTCTATGACTTAAGAAGATTTGTTATCTCCATAGACCACTGTCTTGGTAAAGACAGTGAGAACTAAAAACAAACAGAAAAACATCATAGTTTTTCTTTCCTTCCTTTTTTCTTTCCTTTTTTTTTGGTAGACAATTAATTTAAATAGTCCTAGATGTTTTCATAATGACACGTTCAAGTTTTCATCAGAATATTATAGGTACAACAGATAGCTGTTAGAAATCGCAGGACAAACCTAATTGTGTGACAAAAAGGCCAAATACAGCAGGAAAGTTTTCAAAGCCTGTTTTTCTGACCTTTTCCCCCGACAAACACTAGAGGGAGCTACACACCACAGAGAAGCTTCCCTTCACCGAACCCGCTGTTGTCATGGTCGGCTCAGTTGCGGATAACTTTGCATTATATGCACAGAGATAAGCAAAAACACGGAAACGGAGTGCCTCATTCCGTTTGGATACCTGTCACGAGGGGCCCCGCAGACCGCTCCAGGTGTCTGTTCGGAACGGGAGGCTGTCGCGGACCCCAGAGGGAGCTTCTCAGTTCCCTGCAGGCTGCTCCCGCAGGTCCTGACGCCCAACGCCTTGCACCGACTGTTCTTTTTTGTGAATTTTTGAATTTTATTTCATTTATATTTTTATACAGCAGGTTCTTATTAGTTATCCATTTTATACATATTAGTGTATACATGTCAATCCCAATCTCCCAATTCATCCCACCACCACCCCTACCCCCCCCCCCCCAATTTCCCCCCTTGGTGTCCATACGTTTGTTCTCTACATCTGTGACTCTATTTCTGCCCTGCAAACTGGTTCATCTGTACCATTTTAGCCAACCTCACTTCCTTCCTTGACAGGTGACTAAGCTGGTAAATTAATAGGCATACTAATAGGTTAGTGAACACGCTGACATGTACCAGGTGGATGAGAAGAAAATAATGATGTAGATGGAAAATTGACATCAGGCTCATTTACTTATTTTTATTCACATTTATCTATCGCCTGCTCTGTGCTACAGACTGAATGGTTATATTCCAAGTGTACTGACTCAGGCATTGATAACTGGAGGGGAGTGTTTAGAGGCAGCCTTTAGGCTGTTTTTTTTTTAATTGTGGCAAAATATATACAACATAAAATTTACCGTTTTAACCATTTTTAAGTGTATATAGTTCGGTGCATTAAGTACGTTCACAATGTTGTGCAACCATCACCACCATCCATCTGCAGAAATCTTTCATCTTCCCAAACTGAAATTCGGTATCCCCATTCTCCCTTCCCTCCGGACCCTGGTAACCTGTATTCTAATGTTTGTCTCTTTGAATTTGCCTACTCTAGGTACCCCGTATAAGTGGAATCATTTCCACTCTTGTGTCTGACTTATTTCACTTAGCATAATGTCTTCAAGACTTGTCCATGTAGTGTGTGTCAGAATTTCATGTCAGAATTTCATTCCTTTTTAAGGCTGAGTAATATTCCATTGTATGTATCTACAATATTTTGTTTATCCATTCATCCACTGATGGACACTTGGGTTGTTTCCATATAGCTATTGTGAATAATGCTGCTATGAACATGGGTGTACAAATATCTGTTTGAGTGCCTGCTTTAAATTTCTTTGGGGAGTGGCATTGCTGGATCACATGGTAATTCCACGTTTAACTTTTTGAAGAACTGCCATACTGTTTTCTACAGCAGGTATACCATTTTACATTCCCACCAACAGTGTACAAGGGTTCCATTTTCTCCACATCCTTGCCAATACTTGCTTTCCGTTTTTTGATAATAGCCATCCAATGAGTGTGAGGTGGTCTCTCACTGTGGTTTTGACAGGCTCTGATTTGGACTAGTCTTGTTCACAGTTTTATCCGTGATTGAGATGTGCAAAAAATCAAGCACACCGTAAAGAACTGGAGATCCACGGCTTAGTAAAAAAAAAAATAAAGATGTGGTGATTTTTCTAAATATGACATTGTGATGAATGAAACTGGCAAAAGTTGATTGTAATATTAGACCATGTTATCAGGGACAAGCACCTAGCACAGTGTTTCCCAATCTTGGCTGTACACCAGAAACACCTAGAAGCTTTAAAAAATACTGATGTCCAACTCTCAAGGAAGCTGATATAAACGATCTGGGATGCAGCCTGAGCATCAGGATTTTTAAAAGGTTCCCAAGTGATTCCAACATGCAGCCCAGGTTGAAACCCTGAGACGTTCCTATTCTGTTGGGTTCAGGCCCAATGACACCTACGGTTTCATTCCACGTGCCCAGTTTAAGGGAAGTAAAGACAAGCTGGTTCCTATTCAAAGAGCAGTCAGAATTGTGAAAGAACAAGAATTCATATTTATGAGAGGAACAACTGAGAAAGTACAAATATGAAGACTTTGGAGAAACAGTAGGGAGTCTGTACCTGGCGTTCTGCATGTGAGGGCTGCCTCACAGAAGAGACTTCTATTTATGGCAGGCCCCGAGAAGGGGAGCTTGAAACAGGGAACAGTAGTTATTAGCTATCATTATCATCTTTTATAAAGTAGGTTTTAAAAAACAGCAGTATCCAAAGAACGAAGCAGTGAGTCCTCTTTCAAGGGACGTGCTGAGGGGTCCCATCCGCCAGACCACGGCCGGGATATTACAGAGCAGATCTGGGAGGAAGATGGGTGACAGCAAGAGTCCAGATCACTCGTTCCCAGCAGCGAGTGTCGACTGGTGCTTTCTGGTTCCACGTGTTGGGCTAAGACACTGCGTTCCCTTATTATGCTACACACCCAGGGAAGAAATACTGCTTTTCCAGTTTGTATTTGAAGAAGTGGAGGTTCCGAGGCTGGTCCAGTGTCACACGCGACCCATAAGCACCCTGATAGATGGTCTTCCAGCCTGAGCTTCTCAACCAGAACAGACGGTGTATGAAGTAACTGGAAATACAAGGCTGAGTTTAGCAATAATGAGGCTGTATTGAAAATAAGCGCTCTGGCGCTGACCCATGTGGATGGGAGGTGGTATTTGAAACTTTGTCCTTAGCATCTCAAATGTCAGAGCTTCAAAGAAGGTGGGCAGTGATCTAATCCACCCCCTCCCTCCTCAATTTACAGATGAGGAAACTGAGGCCCAGGGAGAGACGGGAGTTTGTCCTGGGTTATGCATTTGATATTCAGATCCTCTGATTAATATTCAGATCCTCTGACACCAAGAAGAACAGTTTCCTCCCTCCCTCTGCCTTCATCAAACAGTCCTGCTCTTGCTCGAAACTCTGGGAGCTCAGCACGTCTCATGGAATGGCTTTCAGAGCCGATGCAGCGGGCACAGAAGCGAAATCAGTCTCTTCACTTTATTGGTACATTTTGCCTTTGATTCAAAACAGCACGACGGAGCCTCTGCTTGATGCTCCAGACTCGGCTCTGAATGGCTCATGTCTAATTTGCAATAATTAAATCAGTGCACAAAGAACGCATATTGCCACCATTGAGGGATTTATCAAGAAAGATTTTTTGTTCCCCAATTGCTTTAAAATTTCCAGAAAGGGTTGCCAAAGCTATGCTGAGCGATGTCAGCGTCACTGACATAGGGCATACCTGCTTGGGGAAGCTCCACAGGAGAGTCCAGCAGTCCCCGGTGGGTGCCTTCTGCTACACTGGCCACAAATCGGCCACACTAGCTGCGACCCAAGAGAGGAGCTGCCCTCTGGGAAGAGGCTGCCGAGCTGGGGTGACATTTCTCAGCACCCCACCTCCATCCACCCACCCCAGCCTCCACATCCAGATCTTCACCAAAGTGAGTAGAGGGGATGTGTCACTTCTGGGCAAAGGTGGTTAGGAGAAAGCTGTGGCCTCTCTGCTTGGGCTCATTTCCCATCAGGCAGCTGAGTGTAAATGATTCCCACGCCCCAGGGGAGGGTGGAGCCACAAAAGGGAAAGAACCTGGGGCAGAACCAGTTTTACACTTTACCCGAACAAGAAATAAACTTTTATTTGTTAAGCCATTAAAATGTGGAGATTTTTGTTATGGCAGCTAGCAAACCCTTACACAGCTGCCAAAATCGGATTTCACCAAAGTGTAAATACATAAACACAGAGTTTATCACAGTACCTGGCCCACGAGAGAGCCGCAAGAAATGTGTATTGGATGAAGGCAGCAATGAATCTAAAGTATAGGATTCATGGTGTACTTTGTCAAAAGGAAGTTAGGGAATGCTCATAAAAAATTCTCAGGATGTGGAGGGTGTTTTAATATGTGTTGAGCCCTGGTTCTCCAGCTGCACATGGGAATAAGTGCGGGAAATGAGCTGTAGTTGGCACAGAAAAAGGGAGCCTCACTATGGAATGGATTTGAGTCAAATGAGGTCATCTTCACGCCTGGAGAGCACCCAAAACAGACAAGGAGACCTTCCTATTAGGTGAATGGAGGGTTCTTGGCTGGCACACGGTGCAATGCAGAGCCTCGTGCAGACACAGTGTCACCGCCTGGAAATTGCTGCTTCCTGGAACCTCAGAGCTGGAGGTGGCGGGGATGTACAGGGCTTCACAGATGAGGAAGCCACAGCCTGGGGACGTGGACAGCTCACCCAGGGACCCTCAGTTCCCAGCAGACCCACAGGTCAAAATAGGAAAGTGTGGATTAAGGGTGGGGATAATAGAACTCAATTACCCGGATCTGAATCCCTGCAAATTACTTAACCTTCTCATGCCTCTGTTTCCTCATCTTTATAATGGGGATAATTAGCATAGTACCTACCTGTGGGGTTGTTTTGAAGGTGAAATGAGTTAATATATTTAAGTACTCAGGGAGCTAGTGTATAGAAAGTACTCAGGAAGTGTTAGTGGTTTTTCTATTATTACTGTGGAATTCGGATTGCCCTTTTCCTGTGTCAGCGTTCTTAGGCCTCCAGAATGAAGACATTCAACACCATGGAAAATGGGAAACCGTAATGAAGCAGAGGATGCCAGGAAGTTCTTAGACCAGATTCTCAGAGCAACAGCCTGAGAAACCAAAACCTTGTTGTAGAATTAAGTGTATGAATTGATACTTGGCACACATGGAGTCATTCAAAAGGAATGGAGAATTCAGGCCTTATTCATGTCTCAGGAATGCCCTAATGAGAATATAAGTACACTATTGTTCCTTGGTGTATAAAGGAAAAGAAAATATAACGAATGTAAAATTAATCCTAAATGAAAAAGAGAAGCAGCCAGGAAATGAACATGGTCAAATACCGCTTTTCTCTGGTTTGAATGGTAATATTCAGAAGACATTGACTGTTATGGATTTTATATTGCAAAGGAGTTTATCAGGCTCTGGAAATCATAGTTGCCAGGCTATTATAGCACTGCCTCGAATCGGTTAGTGTTTCATTGAATGAAGCACGTATAGCCTCTCATCACGTTTTCCTGGCCCAAACTTCATGCCAGAGAGGAATTCCTTAATATATCCACAGCAGATGGTTGTTGACTTCTGCTTGGGCGCTCTGTGACAGGAGTCTTTGGGAGCCGCAAGGCCACCCACCCGCTACCAGACAGCTGTAACCGTTATAGAATTCTCCGCTGCACAGAGCCGATAATCTGCTTACCTGGAACGCTGGCCCATTGTTCCTACATTCGTCTTCTGGTGTGAAACATAATACACTTCTTTGCTCTCTCCTTCTTGATGGTGATAGTAGAGTTACACCTTCCCAGGGAAGAATGCTGGCCTTGACATTAACTTAACTATTGGATCTCAAATCAGTTGCTTAAGCCCTCGTTGCCTCGATTTACTTATCTTTAAAGAGTGGCCTTGAATTTTCAGAAGGTTCTTGTGAAAGTTAAAGTAAATAAGCATGATGTACATAAAACATGGAGAATAGAGCCTGGAACCAAGCATTCATCCAAGAGATGGCAATTAGAATGATCGTTAATTGGGAATTCCCTAGTAGTCCAGTGGTTGGGACTCTGCACGTCCACTGCAAGGGGCCCAGGTTTGATCCCTGGTCAGGGAACTAAGATCCCGTGGGGTGTGGCCAAAAAAAATTTTTAAAAGAATGATCATTATTTGGGTTCAGCTCTTGGGATCCCCAAAGTCTTCTCTAAGTTGAATATCTCCTTCTCCTCCAGCTGTTCCCGCCTGGCCTGGTGGTCGACTCCCACCCCATTCTGTTTGCCTCTCTTTTAATGCTTAGCATCAGGAGTCAGATCTCCTTCCTTTTACCCCATCTTCATTGGTCTTCATCCTGGACAGACCCTCAAGGAAGAGGGACTCAAGCAAAAAGAGGTGCAGCCAGCTCCTGGAGTAGGAGTCAAACGGTTATAACTTGGGGGGCTGGGCCATTCTTGGTGGGAGGAGGACTTTGGGGTGCCCAGGAGTAAGTCAGGGTCAAGACCTGGAGCCCAGGGATGGCTGCTCCAGGGTTGTGTTAATGTGGAGGGAGAGAGAGCTAAAGGGGGAGATTCAAGCTTTTCTCCCAGAAATGTCAAGCCTTCTCCAAGGAGGAAGAAGCCAGCTGGGATCCAATGATTACTCAGTATCAGTATTTTGATTACTCAGCCATAAAAAAGAATGAAATAATGCCATTGGCAGCAGCATGGATGGACCTAGAGATTATCATACTAAGTGAAGTAAGTCAGACAGAGAAAGACAAATGTATGATATCACTTACATGTGGAATCTAAAAAAATGATACAAACGAACTTCTATACAAAATAGAAACAGACCCACAGACATAGGAAACAAACTTATGGTTACCAAAGGGGAAAGGGTGGGGGGATAAATTGGGAGTATGGGATTAACAGATACACACTACTATATATAACATAGACAAGTAACAAGGATTTACTATATAGCACAGGGAACCATATTCAATATCTTATAATAACCTAAAATGGAAAATAATAGGAAAAATATATGTATAACTGAATCACTTTGCTGTACACCTGAAACTAACACAATATTGTAAACAACCATATTTTTTAAAAAAGACAAAAGGTGGGGTGAAAGAAGGAGCCTCTTGCTAAATTCAGTCTATTTACTACCCTTGATCTGGTCACCACAGTGTCATGAAAACAGCTTCCATTTGTGCCCCCCTTTTGCAGCCACACATGCTGAGGATGTTACTCACTAACTGGGCTTGTGGTCAGTTGACACCTTTAGATTTTTTCAAGAAAATCACTTTTATTTATTTATTTATTTATTTATTTATCTTTTGGCCGCACCAAGTGGCATGTAGGATCTTAGTTCCCCAACCAGGGTTCGAACCCTCACCCCCTACAGTGGAGGCACTGGAAATGCAGCATCTTAACCACTAGACCGCCAGGGAAGTCCCTCTAAGGGAGAGGTCTTTTATTTTTATTTTTTATTCCTCAAGAGAACCACTTTTAAACAAACATCCTTTCCTTGTCCTGAACACGTATTGCTGATTTTGAAAATCAAATGGGGAAATATATAAGAAATTAGCACAGTGCCTAGTCAGTTGTAGGCACTAAATAAATGATAGTATTTTATTAGTAATATAATGTAAGATAATATTACTAATATAATATTACTATTATAATAGTACTGATAAGTATTACTAATAATATTTACTAATAATTACCCTTGTTAGGTTTAATTTTCCTGATTTCAGCAATTTAGCTTGTTGAGGTTGAGATATCTATCACATCTACTACACACAGACACACAGACACACAGACACACACACACACACACACACAGCCTTCCAGCCTCTAGCGAGACACATGTTTAACCAGTGTGCTTCTGAGTCTATCCCAGAAATTAACATAGTGATAGAATCTGATAGAGCCTCTGTACGCAGAGTTCACTCATTAGAGAGAACTCTGCCACTCACTTCCCTCTTCTTATCCAGAAATATATTCCTCACCAACATCCAAAATTGTACAAAGAGAACATTTTCCCACTGGTGTTAGCATCGCCCTCTCTGTTACACAAATCTATACTGTGAATATCTGTGGAGGAACCACATATGAAGTCCCTAAAACCTTAGAGTCAGAAAGGCAGTGAGCAGGAGTATCCTGGGCTGCGCAGAAAAGGCAGAAGCAGAGGGTCAAGAGGAGACAAACTGGTGAAGAAAGGGGCAAACAGGTAGACCACAGACTTCATTTACATTCTACACTTGTCTTGGAAAGTTTTCATGATGCTACATAGAGAGTATAGTGGGTTAAATGGTCCCCCTCAACCCACAAAGGATATCGCCAGGTCCTGATCCCGGGAAGTTGTGGTTGTGACCTTATTCGGAAAAAGGGTCTTTGCAGATGTAAATAAGTCAAGGATCCTGAGATGAGCTCATCCTGGATTATCCAGGTGGGCCCTAAATCCAATGACACACATCCTTATAAGAGACAGGCAGATGGAGATTTGAGACATGAGAGGAGAAGGCCATGTGAAGACAAAGGCAGAGTTTGGAGTGACACAGCCAAGGAAGCCAAGGAACACTGGGGGCCGCTAGAAGCTGGAAGAGACCAGGAAGGACTATCCTCTAGAACTTTCAGAGGACATGTGGCCCAGATGACACCTTGATTTTGGACTTCTAGCCTCCAGAACTGTGAGAGAATACACTGTTTGTTTGTTTGTTTCTAGTCACCAAGCTTGTGATAATTGTTACAGCAGCTACAGGTGACTAATACAGAGAATATTTTCCTTCCCTGGGGAATCCCTCTCAGAGTCTGAAGGATGCCCCCTGGAGAAGGAGTGAGCCGCCTCTAAGCTCTCTGACCAATTCATAACCATGAGGAAATAGGATGTGAGGTTTAATATTAAGTGGAAAAACTCAAACAGGTGATTAATGAATTAATCTGTCAGAAGTCAGATGGTAACATCTCAGTGAGCATGAGGCATCTCAAGTTCATAACTATTAAGGAGGCCTGACAGGCTCTAAGGAGTCACTGAGAGGTCTAGCCAGAGGGGAGGAAAGACTACCTGGGTGACTGGCAGGGCCATCTGGGGTCCTGGTGAGGCAGGAAGGAGGCCAGGCTGCTGGCATGTGCACGTGACTGGGAGTCATCCTGGGCCTGGGACTTCCCTGTCTGCCAGAGAGAGACATTCATCTTCTCTGGTCCTTAGCTGCCTAAAATGGAAAAAAAAAAAAAATAATGTTCCAGCTCTAAGAATACTGCTGTGGGCTAATTTATTCATGCTTGTGACACAGGTAACTTAAAAAAAAAAGTAAAGTCCCCCATGTGGTTTTTAATAGGGCCATAAATATGCATAGACAACTCAAAGAAGCTGTCATTTTGAGTCTCTAGGTGATTGTTCCTTTGTATTAGTCAGAATAGTCTGGGTCATGCTGTGGTGACTGACAGCCCCCAAATCTCAGTAGCTTAAAACAATAAAGCTTGTTATGGGTTGGATTTTGTCCCCTCTCCGCCCCCCCACATTTATATGTTGAAGTCCTAGGTCCCAGTCTCTCAGAATGCAACCATGTTTGGAGAGAAGCTCTTTAAGGGGTAACTAAACTAAAATGAGGTCATTAGGATGGGTTCTAATCCAGTATGACTGGTGTTCTCAGAAGAAAATTTGGACACAGAAACGCACAGACGGAAGACGATATGAAGATAAAAAGAGAAGATGATTATCTACAAGCCAAGGAGAGAGGCTTGGAACAGATTCCGCCCTCACAGCCTCGGAAGGAACCAACGCTGCTGATACTTTGCGCTCAGACTTCTAACCTGCGGAACCATGAGAAAATCAGTATCTGTGGTTGAACCATCCAATCTGTGGTGTTTTCTTATGACAGCCCTAGCAATCTCACACAGAGGTTCATAGCTTGCTCATGCTAATTATCCATGGGTAAGAAGGCCTTGCTAATGATGGTCACTTAGGAACCCTGGCTCATGGGGCAGCCACTATCTTGAATGTCACCAATTGTTGTGTTGGAAAGAAAGAATTCAGGAAGGTCTTGTACTGATCATTAAATGCTCTAGCTCAAAAAGGCACAAATCACTTCTGCTCAGGACTCATTGACCAGAAGAATCACATGGCCCCATCCAACCAACAAGGGAGGTAGGAAGTACAGTCCTACACATGTTGAGGAGATGGCATTACAGGTCCTGGTCCAAATGTAGAAACATGCCTGCCATGTGTGAAGAGCTACTCAGGACCCTCAGAGCGGGTAGTGCATTCAGTTTACAAATTCCTCCAAAAAAAAAAAAAAGGAATGCTTTACTTTGCTCTGCCTTTCAAAGTCACTAAAATACCCAAAGCCTGCATTTCCCATAACTAACTTCTAAAGTGTTTCTTTAACTGCCATCCAAGTCCCCTGAGTTCTCTATGGGAAATTATGTATTCTCATTTTGATGAGAGTCTATAAAAAATAATAGGAACACAATTTATTTCATCTAGATAAAGAGTCATCAATGTTTTTGTGTAAAGGGCCAGGTAGGGAATATTTGAGGCTTTGGGGCCATGTGGTTTCTATTGCGACTACATAACTTAGCCCTGGAGTGCAAACACAGACATAGACAATACATAAATGACACAAATGAATGAGCGTGGCTGTGCTCATAATCAGACTTCAGTTACAAAATCAGGCAGCAGGCGAGATTTGGCCCGCAGGTCATGGTTTGTTGATCCCTGATCTACGTAATTTTAGTGTCAGAATGTGCAATTGCATTTTTCATCTATTCTAGCCCAATGGAGGCCAAATGACGTACAGGTTTGATGGATAAATGAATGTTTCTCAGTAGTTCCAGGAGAGAAAATTGGTGGGGGAATGGAGTCGTAACAGGGCACCCAGGATCATCCTCCTGCCAGATTATAAACCTACATTGTGGGCTTCCCTGTTGGCGCAGTGGTTGAGAGTCTGCCTGCTAATGCAGGGGACACGGGTTCGGGCGCTGGTCTGGGAAGATCCCACATGCCGTGGAGTGGCTGGGCCCGTGGGCCACGATTGCTGAGCCTGCGCGTCTGGAGCCTGTGCTCCGCAACAAGAGAGGCTGCAATGGTGAGGGGCCCGCGCACCGCGATGAGGAGTGGCCCCCACTTGCTGCAACTGGAGAGAGCCCTCGCACAGAAACGAAGACCCAACACAGCCAGAAATAAATAAATAAATAAATAAATTTAAAAAAACAACAACAAAAAGAACCTCCATTGTGATAGTTGCTACCACATTCGGCGGCAGTATCCTGAAGGGATTTGGATGGTAGGCTCTAGAGCCATACTTGCCTGGGTTCAAATCCCAGCTCTGCCACTTACTCTGTGGCTGACCTTGGGCAAGTTACCCTACCTTTCTATGTCTCAGTGTCCCCTCATCTGTACATAGAGACAGACAGAAGTACCTGTTTTGAAGGGCTGTTGGAGGCTTGGCTGAGTTGATTCCCATAAAGCATTTAGAAGAGCTCCTGGTACTTATTAAATACTAACAACTCTCTTCATCACAGGTGAAGATGCTTACACTTCCTTGCACAGACCAATTGCCAAAACAGTTCATTAGGAATAACTATGGTAATAACTAGGCAAAGGGAAAATTTTTCTGCTCTTACTACCAGCAATATATGGAGTAGCAACCCATTCAATGCTGAGTTTCATAACTCAAGCTGGCTAGTCTTACCTTCAGATGAATGAGATAGTTTTACAGAGTAATCAGGTGACCCATAACTAAAACCTGCATTTGAATTCTGCTTGCAAAAAAGACTTGAGGTCTTATATTCTAAGCTAGCAGAATCTTGAATATATTTATGCAATTCTTTATAATACACGTAATCATTAGCCTTACTGAGACAAAAACACAGAAAAAGATCAAGTATACAACCACACTCCAAGCTATATCTTTCTACCATTAAGCCCAATGGAAATAATTTGATTTTAGCACAATAATATCATTTGCCATATGAAATTATGTTGTTAACTTTAATGTGATCAATTTTATAGGTTTTCAAAAATTTGTAAATGCATTTTGGTTTAATAGTTTGCATACAGCTAATATTAAGAATGAAAAGCCAAAGGATATTACACATAGATATATGTATGTATTCAGGTTTATTTATCCCCTGCTAGAATGGGGGATAGAGATTTCTGTCTCTTTTGGCCATTGCCTTCTTTCAGGTTCCTAGAACAGGATTATGTTCTAGGTGCTTACTAGGCACTTAAGAAATATTTGCTAAATTATGTTGAATTAGAATTATAATAAAAATAATTAAGGTCAACATTGGATATCTGTGAGATATTAGTTTGTTCAAAATAATATCTTCAAATAATTTCTCTGAAGTAATAATCACTGAAGTGGGAGTGACTTGGCTGAACTGTGTCACTGAGTCGTTGGTGTCATTGCCTGGAGCTGTGTGTGTCCTGGCCTGCCTCTTGCCCTCTAGCCGATAATCTACTCTCATTTGGACTCTTTGGGATACTGAGTAACAAAAACACAACTGAGGGACTTCCCTGTGGCGCAGTGTTTAAGAATCCGCCTGCCAATGCCGGAGACATGGGTTCGAGCCCTGGTCTGGGAAGATCCCACATGCCGCGGAGCAACTAAGCGCGTGCGCCACAACTACCGAGCCTGCGGTCTAGAACCTGCGAGCCCCAACTACTGAGCCCGCGTGCCACAACTACTGAAGCCTGTGCGCCTAGAGCCCGTGCTCTGCAACAAAAAGCCACCGCAATGGGAAGCCTGCACACAGCAATGAAGAGTAGCCCTTGCTCACCGCAACTAGAGCAAGCCCGTGTGCAGCAGCGAAGACCCAACACAGCCAAAAAAAAACAAAAACGAAAAAACACAACTGAATCCAGTTTAGAGAAAGGAAGGATTTTTTTAAAGGAATTAAACAACCAAGTCATGGTAAAGGTAGGGGGTCCTTCTGAGCCTCAGAAACACCTAGAATAATGCCAGGAATAATGGCTCAATCTTTCTTTATCATCTTGCTCTCCCTGTTTCTCTCTCCTTCTCTCTCTTTCTCTCTCTCTGTCTCACACCTGTGCTGCTTTTTCTTCACAACACCTCCCTTCTCTCTTCCTTTCTGCTATTGCAGACTGGCTTCCTCCACAGGACCTCCCTTCCTGGGACCAGACTGTTGGCCCCTTTCCTTAGCCCCAATTTGGAAAACCCTGCAGAAGCATTCTGATTGGTCCACCGTGGGACGGGTGCTCCCTCTGGCGCAGTCAACCGTGGCTGGAAGGCCCGACACTCTAGCCCAGCTTAGTCAGGGGTTGGTCTCCTTCGCCTGTAGTTCTGTCAGCTGTGGACTATGTTGTATAGCACGGGCACAGCCACCGGCTGCCACCTGCCCAGCAGTCATCGGAAGAGAAACTAGAAACCCGCCACAGTTGATGTTCGCACACAGACCTTTCCTCTACCCGGCTTCCTGTTCCTGCTTCTCGGTCGACTCCTTGATCACCCGTCACAGCTTGCTGTCAGTGATTAACCTCGGAGTGCCTTCTGCGGACCCCAGTCGAGTCATCTCCTAAACTCCTAGAAGTACCCGAGCCTCATACAAAGCCTGTGCCCACCGCAGGCTAGACGGTGGCTCGGACTGGCGAGGCCCAGGGCTGGGAGCAGAGCCACATCACATGCGGACGCTCAGTAGGCCTTGTACGTCGTGTTTCATGAAAGGATCAGAGAAAGAGCTGTGGGGTATTCCCCTGGGGAAGAATGGCCTCAGGGCTCCCACCGCTTCACGTGGACCTGAGGTCTGAGTGAGGTCGGCGCCTTTATGCTCTCAGTGAACTTCCTCATCATACCCCGCTCTTTGCCTTTGGTGCACTTGTCACAGTTGGGCTCTGTTGAGGGCAGTGTTGTGTGTCTGACGCCCATCCTCCCTCCCCACGCGGTGCCCACGCTCCGTGGGGGCCGCGTTCTTGTCACGCTGCGTGCCCAGCGTCTAGCACGTCGCGTGGGATGCATTAGGTACTCAAATAAATGGATAAATAGTAACGTAGCAGGGGAATCTACTCTAGACTCAGGGGCAGGAAAGACATCCCTGAAGGATGGCACGAAGGCTGGGATCTGACACTCAGGGGAGAAGACTCAGGCAGAAGGCGAAGCACAAAGCTCCAGGCAGAGAACTGCTGGGCTAAGTCCTGTGGGCAGAGGAGTCACATAGTGAATTAGTACCAGAGCCAGACCTAGATTTCAACTCTGCACCCTCTGGGATGGTCAGGAGAGCCCCTGGTTTGGTTCTGCTCTGGAAGGATTATAGTAGGTCTTTTCAGCCCCAACGTGATTAAAATCATTACCCAGGGACTTCCCTGGCGGTCCAGGGGTTAAGACTCTGTGCTTCCACTGCAGGGGGCGTGGCTTCCATCCCTGGTGGGGGACCTAGGGAACCTGCCCAGCGCGGGGGCATGGCCAAAAAAAAAATCATTACCCAAACACTCACACCTAATTAGAGGACTCTTGATACTTAATATTCCATTGACTCTCAAGAGGAAACTGTAATTGCCCACTAGTCACATTGCAGCTGGCTCCAAGTTATGAGGGACAGCACACTGTGTGTGTCTGCGCATGCACGCATGTGTGTGTGTGTGTGAAGGAGTGGATAATAAAAAAACGCAAAATGGCTTAGAAGCATTGAGAAGATAAATCAAGATTACTAAAGGAGTAAAGCGTTGAGTCATTTTTTTGAATTGATTGACTCAGAATGGACTAAACAACACAAATGGATGCTTTTAAAACCCCAGAGAAAACCCTTTATCCACCATCTGTGTTGGTTCAAAAGAGTTCAGTGCTAATCCAAACACAATGTGAAATTGCCTGAATTAGAATCCCAGGGTTCCTAGTGCAGCAAATGTCAGGACATAATAAAAAGGATCCACCATCTACCCAAAGTGAAGTATTTTGCATGGCTGAAGCCCTTCTTTTCAGAGTGGAAACACCAAGACATCAACAAGTGTTTAATGGGGGCTTACCACATGCAGGGTCCTTACAGGGAAGTTTCCAAAAATAGTAACCCATGTGTGTGGCTGTCTTGAAAGACATCGAATAATTGCCCCTCAAGTCCATTTGTCCATTGGAAGTACCACAGAGATGGAGGGTCTCCATCAAGATTTTGCATCCCGTCTCTCTCATTATTTGGCTTTCTTCTGCAACAGCATCCAAAACAAAGCATGAACGCCTGTCCTCTTCTGCTTCTCCTTGTCCTCTTCTCCTCTCTTTTCTCACCACCATTCAGGGGGCACATTTAGGAGATATGGCTACTGATTGTCCAGCTCAACGGGGCCCCTCAAAGAGTCATTCTGTGGCCTAGAAAATTGTTCTTCCTCGACACAGAAACCCCCTGAGAATACCTAGGCTTCCAGGAATCCCTGGCCCTTATAACATGACATCCCTGGCATAGAACAGTATTTGATGACTGTGTCTCCCTTTCTCCCTTGTGAACCCACATCATTCCCTTCCAGACTAAGTTCTGGAACCCACTGGCCTATTTCCATCCGTACATCCCCCTATAACAAGGGTCTGAAATATCTTCCTCCAGATTTCTATATATCTCAGGCAGACACCTGGAGTTTGAGGGGCCGTCAAGTTGAGGGTTGTTGGTAGTTGGAGGTAACCCTGTGACCATTTAGGAACCCTGTGACCAGCGCCCACACAGCAGATAAGTTTCAGTAACTGATGGACTGCTTGTTACAACCAGGCTAACATCACTTTACCAGGTTTAGTAGACCAAATAATGGCTCCCAAAGATAGCGGGTCCTAACCCCTGAAACCTGTCAATGTTATATTATTTGGAAAAAGGGTCTTTGCAAGTGTCATTGTGCTAAGGATCTTGAGATGGAGCTATTATCCTGCATTATTTGTGACCTAAAGGCAATCACGTTTATCCCTGTGGAGGGAGGCATAGAGAGACTTGACACGCACACACCAAAGAGAAGGCAACATGAAGATGGGGACAGAGATTGGAATGGTGCATATGTCAATGAGGTAGATGAAGGGGTGTGTTTTTGTGTTTTTTCCAATGAACTCATGTATTTGGGGATGAATGAGACAGGTTTGGCAACAATTGTATTCTCATTCTTTGTTTTATAGATTCAAGTGCTGGCAAACATTGGCTTACATTAAAAGTAGGTAGGGGCTTCCCTGGTGGCGCAGTGGTTGAGAATCTGCCTGCCAATGCAGGGGACACGGGTTCGGGCCCTGGTCTGGGAAGATCCCACATGCCGCGGAGCGACTAGGCCCGTGAGTCACGATTACTGAGCCTGCGCGTCTGGAGCCTGTGCTCCACAACAAGAGAGGCCGCAATAGTGAGAGGCCCGCACACCGCGATGAGGAGTGGCCCCCGCTTGCCGCAACTAGAGAAAGCCCTCGCACAGAAACGAAGACCCAACACAGCCATAAAATAAAATAAAAATTAAAAAAAAAAGACTTTCTCTCTATTTCACTGTCTTTAAAAAAAAAAAAAAAAGTAGGTAGAAACAGGAGGGAATTCTCTTATAGCAGTAGCACTCAATCCTTTGAGCTCCTTCTAAGGCGTATGCCACAAATTGTATTTTTCACCTATCAGATGACAACTTAGTTAAGAACTCCTTCAGTTTTGCTCAAGGCAGAGAATTGGAAACCATTTGACTTGCAGCGGGATTTGTTATCCAATCATTAGAGTCGCTCATTTTTCTCACTCTCTAGGAAGTACCCCAAAAAGTTTTACCAAGATTTACCTGGTGACTCTTAATTATACCACTCTTACTTTGTTTTGTTTGTTTGTGTTTTTTTTGTTTGAGATACAATTGACATACAGCACTGCATGAGTGTAAGGTGTACAGCATAATGAGTTGACTTGCATACATCATGAAATGATTATCACAAGTTTAGTGATCATCCATCATCTCATAGAGATACAAAATTAAATAGTAAAAAATTTTTTCTTTGTGATGAAAACCCTTAGAATTTACTCCTACAATTTTCATATATAACGTACAACAGTGTTGATTATATTTATCATGTTATACACTACGTTCCTAGTACTTATTTATCTTATAACTGGAACTTTGTATCTTTTGACTGCCTTCATCCAAGTCCCCCTCCCCCATCCCCTACCTCTGGTAACCACAAATCCCATCTCTTTTTTCTATGAGTTTTTTGTGTGTTTGTTTATTTGTTTGTTTTTGAAGTATAATTGACCTACAATACTATGGTAGTCCCTGTTATACAACATCCTGATTCAGTATTTCAAGACATTTCAAAATGATCTCCATGAGTCAAGTTACCATCTGTCACCATACAAAGATATTACACAATTATTGACTATATTCCCCATGCTGTACATTTCATACCTGTAACTCATTTATTTTGCAACTGGAAGTTTGTACCTCTTAATCTCCCTCACTTATTTCTCTCCTTCCCCCACCCGCCTCCCCTCCGGCAACCACATGTTTTTTCTCTGTATCTATGACTCTGTTTTTTAGATTCCACATATAAGTGAGATCATACAGTACTTGTCTTTCTCTCTCTGACTTATTTCACTTAGCATAATACCCTCTAGGTCCTCCATGTTGTCGCAAATGGCAAGATTTCATTCTTTTTTATGGCTGAGTGATATTCCATTGTGTATATGTATCACATCTTCTTTAGCCATTCTTCTGCTGATGGACACTTAGGTTGCTTCTGTATCTTGGTTATTGTAAATAATTCTGCAACCAGTTACTCTTACTTTGGAAGCATATTTTCATTCCTGATATACTCAGAAAAGGTTGGCAAAACTGAAATATCATTAACCTCAATTTTTGTTATCAATGTGATTAATAATATGTAATTTTAAAATTGCATGCTTAAACCCATGAAGTTTGTTTCAAAATCTTGGAACTGTGAATTTAGCTTATTCAATATATAGAAGATGTCTGCCATGGAATCTAAATAACCTCAGCATCAAGTCTATCAGTCCATTCAGACTTACTTTCTGTTAGAAAAATCCAACTTTTTTTTCCCCCATGCCACACAGCTTGCGGGATCTTAGTCCCCTGACCAGGGATTGAACCCAGGCCTTTGGCAGTGAAAGCCCAGGTCTTAACCACTAGACCACCAGGGAATTCCCTCCAACTTTATTTTTTAATTCAGATCATCCTGTTAACGTGTGTCCTCCATGATGGAATCCCTCGTATTTCTGACTCTTAAATGTAGGAGGGATGGAGAGCTAAGGCACAGAGCCTGCCATGAACATGGTGCCTGCGTGAAACAAGGCTGAGGTGTCATCACAGGGCTCAATCCAAGAGGGTGGCCATTGACAACCAGGGTTATGGGGGAAGAAGTGAGCTGTGTCAGTTCTCCTAGAAACAGATGCAAAGACTTTATTAGAGGAAACAAGGATGAGAGAAAATAGAGGCTCGGGGAGTGTGGGCGGGGAGGTGGAGGAAGCAGGGAGCCTTCCTGGACCACAGTGCAAATCTGAGACCACACGAAGGGAGACGGTAGAAGTGTCCAGGTGGCTGTGAGGCCTAAGGAAGGTTCAGCAAGGCCATCAGAGGGTCCTGGTGCCAAAGCTGGCCATCAGAGGAGTCTGAGTTCCTCAGGACTAAGGTGGTACCCTGGCCACGTCAGTGGCTGGCTGAGCACAGCCTGTGGGAAGCATGACAATGGATTTCAGAGCGCAGTAACTGGGGCCCTAATCAAATGAGCTCCCTGTCATTGGAGGTCTGGGAGGGGCCTCCTTATGGCCACCCCCCGAAATATTTAAATGAAAATTGTCATCACTTCTGCTGCACCAGTCTTTAATAGATTTGAAACAAGAACATGATGACATGGGCCAAAACACTCCATTTCTAATGTCATGGTTTAACCCTTAACAGCAATATACTTAAGAATTGACCAGGAAATTCCCTGGCAGTCCAGTGGTTAGGTCTCTGCGCTTCCACTGCAGGGGGCACGGGTTTGGTCCCTTGTCAGGAAACTAAGATCCCGCAGGCCCAACGAGCAAACAAAAAGAATGGACCAATCACAGGTTTGCAGTAATGGAGTTCAGGATATGCTACCTCAAAATATGGCACCTTGGCATATTGAATATTTTAAACTGAAGGAATGTGAGAAAAAACAGGTGCAGGAAGGACTCTTCGATCTTCCTTGTCTCCCCTGAAGTAGGTCTTAAGACCCTCATATGAGAGGCACCCACCTTATTCCTGAAGAAGCATCCTTCTCTCTAACAGGGAGGGATGCCAAGAAGAATCTGGACAGGTCTTGCCAAGTTTCCCCCAGTTTCCTACCCTTACCTCATACTCTGTCTTATCCTATCTTTCCATGACTGTCCCCTATTCATCAAATCTAGCGTGAAAACACTCAGGTTTAACCATTTCTTTGGGTCTTCTTTTCCTCAAGAAGGCTCCCAATGTCACGTAAAACTTATATTAAATAAATTTTTTATGCTTTTCTCCTGTTAATCTGTCATAGTCCATTTAATTTTCAGACCTACCGGGGACCCTTTTCTCGCCCCTACAGGAGTGTCTTGATTAAACGAGTCAAATGTTGATATTTCAAATTGTCATTTTGTTTGGCACCTGGGACATTTTTAAGACCCTTGGGGCTATGATCTTAGTAAGATTCTGGATGGAGGAGAAGTACCTCTTTATTTTGTATAATGGGAGAGGGGTGATCATGTATGGGCAGATGGGAAAGGAGTCCTGTGCGCACACTGAGACAGCCTGCTATAGACATTTCCTTGACCTCCCAGAGGGTCTTTGTCAGTTTGGGTCCTTTGAGAAGCAGACTCCAGGATAGAATGAAACATGCAAGAGATTTACTGGGGACACATCTATGAAAGACAAAGGGGAAAGGACACAGGAGTAGGCGGGGACAGCCCTCAGAGCAGGTCTGACACCTGTGAAAGGAGAAAAGGAAGGAAGGGATCTTGGGCTGAAGAGTTGCATCCAGGCTCACAGGGCACCCCATGGCAGAGGAGGAGTCCTGTGTCGGGCCCGAATAGCGGGCACTCCCACTGGGCATGGTCATTGGCTGGGTTGGTGGGAGGGAGGGGGCCCAGCATGAAGACGGGGCATATCAGAAGATGCAGGTTCCCTTGAAGGGAGATCAGAGCAGTGCACACACGTGTAGCTGCCACAGTATCCCCTTTGGGTACATCTCTTTCCTCCCATTGCTTCCATCTCCCCTCTCCTCACACTGTGTGGATCCTTTAATATCTCTTCTCCTTCAAGTCCCAGGAACCCTCTCCTGGGCCATCCCACTCTTACCCCACTCCATCTCCCACTTGTGTTTGGAAATCGTCAGGCTCCTTCCTGGTGTGGAAGGCACAGCTGCTGTGTGGAGGGAGAGAGGGAAGCCTTGAGCCTGAGGGTGAAGAAGTGGAGAAAGGAAAATGGGATGGTCTTCATGCAAAGTGGCAGTTCACTTTTCTCTTTCTGATTTTCCTTTGTCAGCCGTGGATACATAAAAATGAACAGGTCCTCTGGCACCATGAGGGTTAATCTCTGCCACTTGCCCTCCCCAGTCGTGTAAGAGCTGTGTCCTTCCTACAGGTAGAACTTTGGGACAACACATTTCTAATAGGCTGTCTGTACCGTCACCAACCTGAGTTCCATTACAAAACTCTGTTCTGGCCATTTAACTTTGGGAAGTACCTTGCCCACTGCCGCGTGCTTTTCTCTTGCACATAGCAGGTGGGGAGGGAGGGCTGTCTAGACCCTCACAGCTCCTGGAAATCTTTCTCTCTCATTCAGAAGGCTGGACTTTGCTTCCCTAAAGCATTGTTTGTGTCTTTTCAGACTTTCCCCATCCTAATCCAAAACAGATTTAATACAAAAGAAATTCTATGCCAAATTTAAATATCATATTATTTATGCCTTCTAAGAGACTAGGAATAAGTTTTATTAATCTGTGTATCTGGTTTTAAAAACTTAAACTAGAGTTCAACTTGTGCAAAAGAGAAGAAGCAAAGGTCCAACACCAACTCACAGTAGATATGTTAACTTGTGATAATGTTGTTCAATTTTTTTTTCTACAAAAATATGGACTAACAATCCTTTTCAACTAATCATCACAAAATCCCTTTGACTGTAAAATTAAGTTTATGGCATGAATTGCTAAAAACTTAAAAATGAGGCATCTAGAGCCCAGAATGGTTATCTGACTTACCAAAGGTCACACAGTAAGCAACAGTAACATTAGAACTACAACCCTTTGGGCTTCCAGATCAGACCTCCATGCCGAAGAGGAATCCCAAGCTTCAATTCTGGAACAGGAAGAAGGAAGCAGTGTTTGGAACAGATTGTGCCCTCCATAGCTCAAGATGAAATTCTGTTCCAGGAAGAGGCTCAGATTTCTTCAATATCAAGATTTGATTACAAGTCTCTGGCTAATTAAATTTTATTGTCTACAATATCAGACTCGAGTCCAAGGGTTTAATCTCTCTAATCATATGTTCTATACATTATTGAAAAGAGAGATGTCCAAAGAGCATATTTAAAGGCTCAAATATTCCAAGTAGCAAAAAGCATAGGTAAAGGAAAGCTTTAAAAACTCCTCCTGGAGGTGGAAATTGCTGTCAGGTGCCAGAGGAGAGAAAGATAATGGGTTTGCACAGGACGTTGACACATCAGACCTCTGGAGAGGTCCCTTAGTCTTCGGAGCCATCTTAGGGGCTCGTAAGCCGGACTGCATATTGCAATCACCTGGAAAGCTTCTCAAAATCGTAACGTCCAAGCCATCCCCGGAATCAGTTTCATCATAATCTTCTGCAGATGGAAGCCCAGCCGTGGGAGTTTTTAAAGCTCTCCAGTGATTCCAATGTGCGGCCAAGGTTGAACACCACTGTACCAATGCTGAGCACATAACCACTTCATAAATATGTATTGAATGAATAGATGGATGAATAAGTATCAGCAACAGAACTGAAAAAAAGGAGAAGCACATTAAGAAGCTAAACACGCTTTTTACGTAGATGGAAGACCCTGAGATCCTCACTTAGAAGATATACACTCGTAATTTAGAAACAGTTCCACTAAGCTTAGATGTCAGTATTCTCAGCCCACAGCGAGGCTGGGAAGGGAAGATGATGCTTCAGAAACAGGTTCACTGACAGCAGCAAGAAGAAAATATATGAGTTTGAAAGCAAACTACAAAGAGGGAGACAGAAATCCAAGGAGAGTTGTCTGAGGCCATTTAATACCAGGGCAAACTGACCTGCCCAGCCCAGTTTCCCTGAAGGCATCATTGTATTAGAACAGCGCAGTAATTGATGTTCATAATGCCGGCTGAGTCATCCTACAAAGGTGAAGTTCTGTTCCCTCTACACAGTTTCAGGGGCCAGAGGGATACAGGACAAAGTGCTGGGCTTACGTCATCCCCGGGGAAAACAGGCTGCCCTGACTAGAACCGCGATCTGTTTTTGGAAACCTTGATGAGTTTAGTAGCTGGGAAAAGCATCACTTTAAAGTTAGAAGGAGTTGCTACTTCCAAAGAGGTGGATACTAAATGTCTTAGTGGGGCAGGCTGTCCCTTTGTCAGAAACAGCTCCTTGCCGAGGGTAAAGGTGCAAAGGTTTCTTTTGGGGAGAAAATCTGGACTTGGCTTAGTGGTCCAAATACAGATTTCTCAGATTGAGAAAGTTCAGCTTTTTCTTGGTTTTACAAACTGTCTTTTTAAAGCAGAGATTTGTTATTTTCTTACAGGAGACTTTCTTTTTCTCAGCAGGCAGTTAGACAGCTCTGTGTCTGTAAGATATTGCCTGTTCTTGGGAGTTGTGTAGCTTCTTGAACAAGCAGGAGAGCTAGATGAGTCTCCATGGGAACAGAAGGACTCTGCAGACGTGAGAGGAAGTGGATGCCGGGTCATTTGAATTGGAATACCCAAGAACGTAGGGATGTTGGGTTCCCGCTTTCCAGGGTAATTTCACTCGTCCTGCTCAAGGCCATGCAAGCTCTTGTGGAGGAGAAGGGACTTCTGAGACGAGTGCCCATTCCCACTCTCAATTCTATTAGTCGCTAGGTCAGGAAGTGAGAACCCGAAAGGTGAACTTCAGACAAAGGAAAGGGGGAAAGTCCCTTTTTTCTCTGCACTTTCATGTCAGTTTTTCTAGACCTCCACATATAGCAATGCGGGAGCTGGCACTTATATTTGGAGGTAGGTTGAGAACCAAGCATGGTTATAAACTCTGAGGATGGGTCCAGGCTAGAAGCTCAGCACGTAACCACATCTACTTGAAGATATCAGTTGTTCTTTGAGTTGTATATTCTTTTTTCTGTCCCCTGAGCAACACTTCGCTAAAGTTTGGTTGAAAGTGACCACCTGGCCCCTGCAATACTTTGGGGGAGAATAGGGAAGGCAGATCCCATGTTGGAAGGATGCCCCAAAGGTGGCCAGAGAGGTGCTATGATCAAGAACGACCAGCAGAGGGCAGAGGTACATGATGGAGCAGTGAGCTCTCCGTGATGGTTAACAGCACAGGGAGGAGTGGGGTGACATCCAAAGACAGGCAAAGCAGAAGCTGGAGGGAACCCACACCGGAGCAAGTGGGAAGCAGCACTGGGATGCTCATAGAACTCTCTGGAGGACACACTGAAGGGTGCTAACTCCTGGTAATTAGCAAGACAGGATTGGAGCCAGTATAATTTGAGTATTTGGCAGAATGATGTCTAATTATAAACTGTTGGGTTTAAACATTTGGGAGACACTTGGAATCAGAAAACCTGTGTGCAAAAATATATACACCACTTACTAGCTGTGTGATATCAGGCAATCCACCCAAAGCCACCCAGTCTTGGTTTCCTTACATGACAAGAGGTGTACCTAACATTTACCCTCCAGACTTCTTAAGGTTGTATTAAGGATCAAGAGGTCAAGCTCAAAGACATCTTGCAAATGGTAAAATACTATGCAGACTTAAAGTGTTATTTCATTTCTGAAAGTTTTCCAACTAAAATGATGAAATATTAATTTTTTTTTTTTTTGCTTTTACTGATAATCTGTGTCTCTACCAAGCACTCCAGGGGATTCTATCCAACAGGTGTGGGAAACACAGGTGGCATCTGTCCCTGGTTATGAGTACCACTGTCTCCCCCCACCCCCACCCAGGACCATCCCTAGGAGGAGCACAGGGAGGCCCAGGGAGGTGGAGTGGAATGGCGTCCTCACTCCTGATTTACAGGAAAAATAGAAGCTGCCTCTACAGCAAATAAATACAGTGCAGGAAAGCAGCTCAGCAGGTACCCAAGATAACCAAGCAGAGAAAAATATACATTTTAAATCACAAAATGACAAGTTAAAGAATAGTAACATTCTGAGTAAAAATTCATGAGACTAAATTAGACAACTGATTCATCAACGAGTTCTTATTCAATTAACTTTAGTTAGCCAGTATTTGATAAATAGCCCTTTTAGGCAGGGCACTGTGAGAGCTACAATGTTAAACAGATGTCCATCTTGCCTTTAAGGAGCTGCAGTCTTGAGAAGAAAATACGCATGTGCAAAAGCAGAGCTAAGCCAAGCTTGAGCAGCGAGGTCCCACATCTGTGCTGTCCAGTTTGATAGCCGACCATGAGCCGTGTGTGCCTATTGGGCACTTCAGATGCAGTCCAAATTGAGAGGTGCCCTACATGTAAAATACACATCGGATTTCAAAAGCTTGATTAAAAAAAAAAAGGATGTAAAATACCTCATTAGTAAATTTCATGCTGATTACATATTGGAATCATATTTGGGGTATACACTTGCTTTTGGAAATAGATGAGAATCTGTTATCTGATGAATTTATTTATGTGGGAGCCCTCACACTTTAATGATGTTTAATGAGATGTCCCTGGGTCCCTGTTAAATTCCATACCGTAGAGTTAACACCATTCTCAAGAGCCCCCCTCCTTCTTAGTATATGTCTCTTCCACTTTGCCGCAGTCCTTAAAATGTAGTTAGAAGGCAGAAATTCTGTTTTCACCTGAATCCAATATCAATCGGATTGCAGTCGAGATCCCAGCTTGGTCTTTCTCCCAGCAGTTTCCCATACTCAGAAAGCGACACAAATCACATCCCTAATAGCAGCAGATTTCTAATGTTTTGAATGCCCTGCGCTGGGGGCACTTTTGCCAGTTTCCTTGTTCAGTGAGAAGAACTTCTCCTTAGCTACCTGATATGGAGAATTGACTAATTAGATGAAAAGCAGCCTGTTTAGAATCTTTTAAGCTTCCTGATGATGTATACCACGCAGTTATACGTTTACCATGCTTATTTTAGAGTCCGAAACATGGTAGGTGCTCAATAAGCAGTTGCGTTGGATGAATTATAAACGCCGCTATTCTGTAGGATAACTGGCCCAAGTCCAGTCACATGAAAGAAGCATTGAGGCTATAATGTTTTCACTTTTAAATGGTTGGTGATGAAAACAGCCCTTTGGAGATTTTTACCTTATTCTGCTTTTAAAGGCTGCACCAAACCTGAGCTTCGCATCGACAGGGCAGAACACACCCCCGTGCTGATGAAGCCCCTGTACACGTGTCATCGCTTTCCCTCCCTCTTGGACACACCTGCTCTCCTTGCAGCCCACAAGCCACCCACTTCCCTTCCCCTGCGTGGCCCGAGGCTGCGAGCTCTCTGAATTTTTCCCTTTTGAAGCACCGAACCACACAAAGAAGGGCTCTGGCAGCTGCAGGCCTGCTCACCTCAGCAATTCTAGAAAATGGTTTGTAATTACTAACCAGAAAGCATAGAGTCTGAGAGGGTTAAGAGGACTAAATCTTCAAATGCAAAATCCATTTCTATTTAGCATTTTATATGCAGTCCTTCCAGTGGGAAAGGGGGTATGAGAAAAGCTTTGAAGGACCAACCAGATGAATTTCACACAAGAATTTTTAAAAATTGGATGACAAGATTTTGAGCACTTTTTTGGATGAATTGGTTGGTCATTTGCACATCTTTTGTAAAGTGTTTAAGTCTTTTGTCATTTTTAATTGGGTCATTTGTCTTTTTATTTTTGATTTGTAAGCACTCTTTACATAGTCTAGATACCAGTCCTTTGTCAGATACATGTGTTATATTTTTTTTTCCAGTCTGTGATTTGTCTATTCATTTTCTTGTTTAATTAAATTTAATTAAAAATTTTGATGACACCAACCTACTTTTTTAATGGTTAGTGCTTTTTGTATTCTGTCTAAGGACTCTTTGCCCATCCCAAGGTCATGAAGTTATTATGCTTTATTCTAGCATCTTTGTGGCTGTAGGTGTTATATGTAGGTCTGTGATCCATTTTGAATTACCTTTTGTAGATGGAGTAAGATAGGGATTGATGTTCAAGTTTTTTTCCACCCATATATCCAGTTGTTCCAGCAATATTGTTAAAAAAGAATTTCCTTTCTCCTTTGACTTCAAGACAACAGTTGGAAACAATCCAAATGTCTGAGAGGTAAACGGATAAATGAGTTGTAGTATATTCCTCCAGTGGGACGATTCAGCAATTTTTTAAAAAAGCACAGACTATGAATACATGCAACAACATGAATGAATTATTCAAAAACATTATGTTGAATGAAAGAAGCTAAACACAAAACAGTTCTTACTGTATGATTCCACTTGTATGACATTCTAGAACAGATAAAACTAATTCTATAGTGACAGAAAGCAGATCAGTGGTTGCCTGGCTGGGGAGAGGGAGGGAAACTTTCTGGTGTGGTGGATATGTTCCATATCTTGTGTTGGTTCCATGTGTATATACAATTGTCAAAATTCATCAATCTGAACATCGAAGGGCTGTGCGTTTCGCTGTATGTTAATTAGACCTCAATTTAAAATATGTTAAAGAAAAAAAAAAAAAAAAGAATTACAATGTGAACCTCCCTGTTCTATGCCCAGGGAATAGAAAAGTTCCTCCCTCTCTGCAGAGGGCTTGCTGCTGAGGTCTGGGAAAGAGAGAGGATTCCACACAGAGTACCCTGCCGCTCCCTTTTCCTGACACCAGGATTCTTCAAAACATTAGCTTGCATTCAAAACCAGCTGAGTAAATAATGGGACTTGGGTGAGCTGATTTTTCCCTTCTGTGTTTGGAAATTTGAGCCTGTTGTATCTTTCTCAAGCACATTTCATTTAGAAGATAATTTACATTTGCAAGAAATCATGGCTACAGCCCATCTGCTCAATGATTATTTAAGATCCAACACTCGTTAGAAGATGATGTGCAGAAGAACTTGAGTGCTTGGGATTCAAGTCTTTCTGAAATAATTCCCAGCTCCATCCAGCTACCACAGCTTATCATTTCTGACGTTTTCTTTGGAACATCATAGCTCATATCCATTTTAGGACAAGTGAATCACTGGGGGAGGGGAGACCTTCAATTCCAAATCGCTACACCAGATTTCCTACTGTAGTTTAACAAGATTGTGTTGGCAGCTGGGGAGGGGTGGGAGCTGGACGGGGAGTTGTTTGGTGTTTGGTTATGTATACCTGATGGTTTTATCACGGAAGATGATGTGTAACAATGAAACAGCTGGAGCAGTAACGTGACTCATATTCATGTCTGCATGTCAATGGGTTAGGAATGGAATTAACATAAATTCTGTGCTTTGGTTTTCCCTCACAAGTTGAGACTCCTGGTTTATTTACAGTCTGCAGTACACACAGCCAGGCAGTGAAGTTGCTGCGCAGATGGTGGGAAGGGAAGGCCACGTGCTCTGGGTCAGTGCGTGAATGTTAACAGTACAGGGTATGGGTACAGCTCTCCAAAGAGGCCAGAGCCCACAGGAGATGGCAGATGACAACAAAGGCTCCTTTTGTCTCCCAGAGTTCTTAACCCTTCTGTTGAGTCCCTTTGTTCCAGTTTCATCTGCCAGCGCTTTGGAGAGAAGGGGGATGGGGAGACACAGTGAGAGGCCAGGACCAGGGTTTTCCAGGCAGAGCCCCGAGGGAGGCAGTAACCAGGCCAGGGGCTGCAGCCACCAGACTTGGGGCATTCGTGGGAAGCAGGGGCTGTGACCCAATGGGAAGGGGGGGGTCTGGGTACTGGAGCCAAAGGACAGGCCAGAGGATGGTCCATGGGCCAGACAGACTCTGAAAGCTGGTGGGGGGAAGGCACGGGAAGCATCCTGCTTTCAGAGCAGAAATATGGCCAAGGAGACAGGAAGTGTCTCTGATACAGAGAGGAAGTCCTAGGCATTCAGGAAAGAGTAGAATTCAGTCCCAGCGCTAAGAGGCCTGTGGGTGGAAAGTGAGTGGCTGGGGGTAAAGTAGGCCCGAGGAGGCGGCCATTGGGCACTCTTGTGTGTTTTCCCTTCTCTGTCCTACATTAAATTCATCTCCTGCTGAGGCCAAGTTCACTCCCACAGCTGGGGGTGGGTGGGTGGGTAAACACCCCAAGTGCACAAGGGGAAAAGCTTCCATCCCTCAGCCTGGCTCTCTCTCTCTCAATTACACATGTGTGTCTGTGTATGCTTCTGTGTGTGTGTGTGTCCTGGTGAAAAAAGTGAGTGGTATAAACTTATCAGAAGTCAGAAGTGTTACACCGATAGCTGTTTCTTCCCCGGAGGAAGTTTTCCTTGAACTTTTTAGGCTGGGTCTGAAAATTTAACTGACAAAGACAGATTAAGAGGAGAGCACACAAATTTACTTGACAAAAGTTTTATATGACATGGGAAACTTCATGAGGAAATGAAGACCCGAAGAACTGGTTAAACCTGAGTGTTTTATGCTGGGTTTGATGAAGAGGGGACAGTCATGGAGGAATTTGATAGGACAAAGGATAGGAGGCAGGTGCAGTGAACTGGGGAAATTTAGCAACGTCTGTTTGGATTCTTCTCGGTGTCCCTTTGTCTCCGAGATAAGAATGTTCCTTTCCTCCACAGGAGAGATTTATGACCTGCTTGAGGGGAAGGTCAGAAAGGCCTTCCTGCACCTGTCATTCCTCAAATTCCTTCAGCTCGTGATATTCAACATGCCAAGGGGCAACATTTTGGGGTAGTGTGTCCTGAACCCCATCACCTCCCATGTGGAAATGTGAAGTGAAGGGGAAAGTGGTTTTGGCCCCATACGTAGCAGAGTGTTCATGTATGTGTTTGAATGAATGAATGCATTAATTTAGAAGCATTTAGCAGTAGGTGTTTATCCTTCTCCTGGACATCTTTATAGCTACCTGCTTTATAATATCCCTAATCCTCTATTCCTTGGGATAGAATCTGTCGACTCCTCCCTCTGAGCCATCAGGAAATGCACATGCTTTAACTTCTTTCACAGAATCTTTTGTCCACTTTTAATTTTTTTTAATGAAGTGAACTGAATTAGAAACTGTAGCGTCTTGAAAACAGGAGGGGGTCTTCCTACCAGTTGAAGATGCAAGAATGGGGGCTTGAGCTGAGTCTAAAAAGGCAGATTGTGCAAGAGCCTTCTCACTGAGCATAGCCATCTTCAGAAATGGCCTCAGCATCACGCTGGGTGTCCTTTCCTTTCTCCTGGCCTCCAAGCTCAGTTAGGGGTGCCTGGGCCTAACCATTCCCCAGGTACCTGCTTCGGGCAGTGACCAAGCACATTCAAGCCTGCAGCTGCTCTCTTCTCAAAGTGTCTTAGTATCACTGAGGCACTCCTACATCAGCTCCATTTACAGCTCCATCTGCTGGGTGTTGGCCAGAGCACTGCGTGCTTTACAAATATGACCCCCTTTAGTACTCACGCTGTCCCTAGAGCGTAAACATTAACCCCATGGTCAGACACAGAGCTGAGACTCAGAAAGTAAGAAACTTACTGGAGATCAGAGTTGAAATTCAGATTCAAGACCGCCCTAGTCTCCAGCCTGCTCTTTTTCCACTATACTATTCAGATTTCTCTATCATAAAAGCTTTTTAGTTCTCAATAGTTTCCTATTACAATTAAATACCCTGGAACAGTATGACACCCTAAGAGCTAATGTCCTGGTTATGCCAACTGAAATACAGCTTGGCAGCAAATGGGGATTTAGTATAGCCAATTCTCAGGGAATGGCTGAGGGGCAAGGAAGTCACAATTGAGAGACAGGACAGAAAGTGTGATTTAGATTGTTTTGTTCTCGTCTGCAGAAGTTCAGGAAGAGTCACAAAATAAATGAGATGCTGTAGGCGTCATTTGCCATTCTTTTCTGGCGGTTTAGCAGTTGACTCATCTTCTTGCGTTTGGGGTTCCTCACTTATGAGTTTGGTGGTCTAACTTCCACTGATGGAAGAAACTGATATTCACTCTTCCAGCCTGACTTGCAGGTGGGCATCAGCACATGCCCTAGAACCTTCTGATCAGGCATTCTACCCAAGATTTTGAATCGGGAACACTCATGGCAGCAAGTTTGACTTCCTGGGCCAAGGGTGGCAGTATGCTCAAGGCACTGCTGCATGAGGTCCCTAGCACACGGTGACCAAGACAAGGTGGCCTCAGGACACCAATTATGCAGCAGGTTCTAAGGCACTGTTCCTAGCTATTTCACCCTAAGCATGGTTCTTCAGCCCCTCCAAGAATTCTGTGAATCATACAATTTCTTTCTCTTTTTAAAAAATAACAGCTACATTGAGATATACTTCATATACCATAAAATTAATTCTTTTCAGGTGTACAGTTTGTGGTTTTTAGCATATTCTCAGAATCATGTAACCATCGAAACTATCTTATTGTAGAAGATTTTAATCATCTCTCCCTCAAAACCCACATGCATTAGCAATTCCTCCCCATCCCCTTGTCAACCACTAATCTACTTTCTATATCTATGGATTTACCTATTCTGGACATTTCATATAAATGGAATCATACAATATGTGGTCCTTTGTGATTGTCTTATTTCAGTTAGCATGATATGTTCCCCTTGAAAATACATCATTTCCTTTTATGATCAAATAATATTCCATTGTATGGCTATATATCATAATTTGTTTATCCCTTCATCCATTGATGGACATTTAGGTTATTTTCACTTTGGGGCTACTATAAATAATGCTACTATGAACATTCATGGACATTTGACAAAATTCAACCTCCATTTATGATAAAAACTCTCAACAAAGTGGATATGGAGGGAACATACCTCAACATAATAAAGGCCATATATGACAAGCTCATAGCTAACATCATACTCAACACTGAAAAGCTGAAAGCATTTCCTCTAAGATCAGGAACAAGATGAGGATGCCCACTCCCACGACTTCTATTCAACATACTATCGGATGCCCTAGCCACAGCAATCAGACAAGGAAAAGAAATAAAAGTCATCCAAACTGGAAAGGAAGAATTACAACTGTCACTGTTCCCAGATGATATGATACTATACACAGAAAATCCTAAAGGAGCCACCAAAAAACTACTAGAACTCATCAATGAATTTGGTAAAGTTGCAGGGTACAAAATTAATATACAGAAATCTGTTTCTATACACTAACAATGAATTATCAGAAAGAGATATTAAGAAAGTAATCCCATTTATCATTGCATCAAAAAGAATAAAGTACTTGGGAATAGATCTAACTAAGGCGGTAAAAGACTTGCACTTGGAAAACTAATGAAAAGATTTGCACTTGGAAAACTAAGACACTAATGAAACAAATTGAAGATGACAAAACAGATGGAAAGGTATACTGTGCTGATGGATTGGAAGAATTAATATTGTTAAAATGATCACACTACCCAAGGCAATCTACAGATTCAATACAATCCCTATCAAAATACCCATGGCATTTTTTCACAGAACTAGAACAAATAATTCTAAAATTTGGGTAGAAACACAAAAGACTCCAATAGCCAAAACAATCTTAAGAAAGAAGAACAAGCTGGAGGTATCACACGCCCTGATTTCAAACTATATTACAAAGTTACAGTCATGACTGGCACAAAAATGGACACATAGATCAATGGAACAGTATAGAAAGCCCAGAAATGAACCACAATTTTATGGGCAATTAATCTATGACGAAGGAGGTGAGACTATACAATGGGAAATGACAGGCTCTTCAAGAATATACAGTGGGGAAATGACAGGCTCTTCTTTCTCAAATACTGAGAAAACCAGACAACTATATGCAAAAACATCAAGCTGAACTACTTTCTCATACCATATACAAAAATAAACTCAAAATGGATTAAAGACTTAGATATAAGGCCTGAAACCATAAAACTTCTAGAAGAAAACATAGGCATTATTCTTTGACATTGATCTTAGCAATATTTGTTTGGATATGTCTCCTCAAGCAAGGGAAATAAAAGCAAAAATAAATGGGACTACATCAAACTGAAAAGCTTTGGGACAGCAAAGAAAACTATCAACAAAATGAAAAGGCTGCCTGCTGAATGGGAGAAGATATTTGCAAACGATATATCTGACAAGGGGTTAATATCCAAAATATACAAAGAACTCATACAACTCAACATCAAAAAAACAAACAACCTGATTAGAAAATGGGCAGAGGATCTGAACAGACATTTTTCTAAAGACATACAGATGGTCAACAGGCACATGAAAAGATGCTCAACATCACTAATCATCAGAGAAATGCAAATCAAAACCACAAAGAGATATCACTTCACACCCTGTCAGAATACTATTATCAAAAGACAAAAAAAAACAAGTGTTGGCGAGGATGTGGAGAAAAGGGAATGCTTATGCACTATTGGTGGGAATGCAGAGTGGTACAGGCACTATGGAAAACAATATGGAGAGTCCTCAAAAAACTAAAAATAGTACTACCATACAATCCAGCAATTCCACTCCTGGGTATCTATCTGAAGAAAACTAATACACTAAATTGAAAAGATATATGCATGCCTATGTTCATTGCAGCATTATTTACAATAGCCAAGATATAGAAGCAACCTAAGTGCCCATCAATAGATGAATGGATAAAGAAGTGCCATATATATATATATATATATATATATATATATATATATATATATATACACACACACACACACACACACACACACACATATACATACACACACAGTGGAATATTTTGAGTCATAAAAAAGAATGAAATCTTGCCATTTGCAACAACATGGATGGATATAAAGGAAATTATGCTAAGTGAAATAAGTCAGACAGAGAAAGGACAAATACTTTATGATTTCACTTATATGTGAAATCTAAAAACAAATGAATAAACGTAAGAAAACAGAAAGTCATAGATACAGAGAATGAACAGGTAGTTGCCAGAGGGCAGGAGGTGGGGGGAAGAGAGAAATAGGTGCGGGAGATTAATTAGTACAAACTTCCAATTGCAAAATAATAAATGAGTCACAGGTATGAAATGTACAGTATGGGAAATATAGTCAATAATTATGTAATATCTTTGTTTGGTGACAGATGACAACTAGACTTATCAGGGTGATTTTTTTTTTTTGGCCGCACCACGTGGCTTATGAGTCTTAGTTCCCCGACCAGGGATTGAACCCAGGCCCTTAGCAGTGAATGCGCAGAGTTCTAACCATTGGACCACCAGGGAATTCCCAACTTATCATGGTGGTCATTCTGAAATGTAAAAAAAAAAAGGGGGTGAAACTGATTGGTGTCCAGCTGCAAGAAAGTGTGTGAATCAAGAAAGAAAAACCATATACAAGAGAAAGTCCAGGAATGGATTAATGATACGAGTCTGAAACACTAGAGACAGTTAAGGAAAAAGCTACAGAAAAGTAAAGAGCGAAGTTTCTTGACCTTATTACCTGACCAGGTAAGAAGCAACATGATAGAAGGTTTTTCTGGAGCTTCAATTGGACCTTAATTCCAACTAGGGAGACAGCCTGGGTAACCAACAAAGAAGAACTTGTTTTTGTGCAAGAAAGTTGAGGCAGAGTCCAGGCCAGGCCTGGAAGTAGAACTCCAGATGGGATGGAACAGGAACAACCCAGAAATGAGCATGCCAATATGGAACATTTGTTTCTCACCCAGGTCCCTGAACGTGAACCGGGAGCCCATGACTTCCCACCCTCCTTCAGGGGCAATGCCTCCCGAGACTAATCACCAGATCAGCTGCAACAGAATCACTTTGAGACAGGCTGGGACCTAGGACCTGGGAGCCTTTACTGGAGTGCTTGCACCTGGGCAAACATCTTCTCCAGCGAAAGAATACAAAGAAACTAAAAGGGACTAAAAATAACTGCACGCATGAGCAGCTAGGGCAACTTGCAAACAATAAGATACAAAAAGGCCAAAAACCAGCTGCCACTTCTGAGGTGCCTGGAGCGAAACGAGGGTACTGAGTATGATCCCCGTACACAACAGCACCTGAGCCACCTCTCTAGCCCAAGCCACTGATGCCCCCCACTCACCCCATTCAAGGAACCAGCTCAACCTCCTACCAGAGCGACTGAGCAAGGGCACCTGTTCCTTGTTTTCACTCCCTCCTGCCGCAGCGTGAGTCCCAATAAAGCCTTGCCCGAATTCCTCCTCTGGTCTCTTATCAATTTCTATTGACTAGAGTCCAAAGATCAGAGCTGGTAACAAAAGAAAGGTCCTGGAATCTGCATTTTAATAAGAAGAAATAACTCTCAAGTGCTGAAGTTCTCAGGCAGGAGCCCTATGACTGGCCTATTTGAGGAGGCTCAGGAACACTGTAGTTTCAAAGATTTTTCACAGATTTTTTTTGAGTCACCTACGAGTGGAAATGAAATAATCATAACCATCATCATGGGAAGAGACCCCAGAATTATGGAAGACCTGAAAGGGCAGATAGGTTTCTACTCAATAACCAACCGTGATGGATTGGTAGTGGCTGCTTGGGTCTTGCTGTTGAGATAAATTGTGAGGTCTTGCCTGGGCTTGGACAGGAAGAGATCAGTGATTGATCAGTCATGTCTGCCACTGCCACAGGCGGGGCGTGGTGGTGGTGAATGTGTTCCTCCTATTCGCCATCTTCTCTTAGAAAGATTTAGCTACCCTTTCTCATTTTATGACGAGGTATGGTGTATGTACGAAACACTGGATGGAAACATATAAGTACACTTTAAAGAACAAAAATAAAACATATCCTTTGAAACATTTCTCTAGATAGCAGCTTCCAAAATCTCCCCGGGCAACACGTGGCATTGTCTCACAACTTTTTAAATGTCTAATTTAAATAAATCCCTTTTGGCACAATTTAAGTCCAGTCCCTTTCATTCTATCCTAGAGAAAAACAGAACAGCTGCTCCCGCTCTCTTATTCAGTATGCCTATTTTTAAGAATTTGGTTCTCCAGAAAAAAAAAAAAATTAACGAGACTCCTATTTTAATGAGTTCCTTGTTTGGTGGATTGGCATTTTTCCTCCCTTGAGCTCAAAATTCTTGGTTACAAAGACAAATTAGAATAGAACATTGAGAGTAGAAGGAATTTAGATATCATCCAACTCTTACTTTCACAGATGCACAGGAGGCCCAGGGCCATGGGGGACCTGGCTTGCCCACACAGCAGAATCAGAACGAAGACCCAACTGTCTGACCTCTTAGTTCAGAGGTACTTCTATCAGACCAGGGTATGTCAACAATCAATGTGTTCTGAAGTGAGAATAAACCCAGGACCAAATGTGTTGGGGTGCATTTTCAACACACATCACTAGTTTCCCATCTCAAGGTCTTGGGTCTTTTGCCAGAGGGCTTCAGACCACGCCTGGGGCAGACCAGAAGAACCGGCACATTCATTCCTCAGGAGCAACACGTAACCAGTGAGGAATGGGAATAGGCAGAAAAATACCCCTGATTCCTCCCCTCTTCCTTGAAGGGACAATTCTGAGGTATTTGTGACCTGGTGTCTCAGAGGCTCCCCAGCAGGCTTGAGCCCTAGTTGCCCACATCAGTGACCCTCTCATGAACGTACCCTTTATTCGCTATCCTCCTACCCTGTCTCACTGCCCTACTCCCTCATGGTGCTTCTGAGATCATCTCCCAAATAAATAAGACCGTGCTCTACAAGAAAAGAGCTTTACAAGATGCTCGGCAGGAGCTGTGAATTTAGGGAATTGACTATGAGTGAATTTCCTATGATGAGTGATCTTCAAGACCAGCTTTGTAATTTATGGGGCTCAGCGCAAAATAAAAATGTGGGGTCCTTTGTTGAACTATTTCTGAGAATTTCAAGATAATAACAGCAGAGCATTAATCCAAGGGTAGAGTCTTCTGACAGGAGGCCTGTGTGACTGTTCAGGTTGTATACAATCAAGAAGCTGACCCTGGCAAAGAAGCTGGCCCTGTCTTTCTTTCTTCCTTCCTTTCTTTCTTTTTAATTTTATTTATTTATTTATTTTTGGCCACACCGCGTGGCTTGTGGAGTCTTAGATCCCTGACCAGGGATTGAACCCAGGCCCTCAGCAGTGAGAGCACGGAGTCCTAACCACTGGACCACCAAGGAATTCCCCTGACAGGCTTTCTATGTAAGAATTCCTACTGACAATGCTGGCACACTTGTTGAGCCCTTAATGTGTGCCAGGCAGTATGCCAAGCCCTTTAGATTGCATTATGCCACGTGTTCCTATTACAGCCCCATGGAATAGATATCATTTATTGGACAATCTCTTCTCCTGGAGGAGGAACATATGATGAGATGCCGAGTGGGACTTTTCCTATGGTCCTGAAATCATGACTAAGGTCGAAAGCGAGAAAAAAAAAAAAGGCACCAAGGATATCCACTACGGTAAGCAGAATAATGGTCCCCCAAATGTGTCCACATCCTAATCTCCAGAACCTGTGAATGTTTACCTAACACAGAAAAAGGACTTTGCAGATATAATTAAGGATAAAGACCTTGAGATGGGGAGATTTCCCTTGATTCTCCAGCTTGGCCCAACTTACTCACATGAGTCTTTAAGGGAACCTTTTCTTGTTGAGGTCCATCAGGGAGATGTAACTATGAAGAATCATCAGAGAGATGCAGCATCACTGGCTTTGACGGTGGAGGCAGTGGGGGTCCATGAGCCAAGGCATGTGGGTGGCCTCACGAAGCTGGAAAAGGCAAGGAAACAGATTCTTTCCTAGAGCCTCCAGAAAAGAACTCAGCCCTGCTCTAGGAGAGAATGAATTTCTGTTATTTTAAGCCATTGAGCTGTGGTAATTTGTTACAGCAGCCATAGGAAACGAATACATCCACGTTCTAAAGAAAGACATCAACATTCAGCCAGGGACCTGCTCACAGAGCTCAGGGCACCATCCCCAACCCCAGGACCCAGGTAAATGAGGCTGAGGAAGAGAGGCCATAAGCAGCAGGCTGATGAGTGAGGGGCTTCTCCTTCCTGTCGCAAGAGAATGCTTTTCCTTCTCTAAACAAGTGAGGGAGAAACCTCCAGGAGAATCACCCCATCTGCACTGAGCTCCCAGGATGCTCTCCGCTGCTCAGCCTGAGCCCCACATCCAGACCCCACCCAGCTCTTCATAGACTGGTAACTTTCTGCTCTTGGCCAGCAGCAGGGCCCTACTCTGAAAGTCGCACACGGAGGAGAGGAGGAGAGCTGTAACCGAGCAGGATCCTATGAGGCCTTCCCAGAACAGATCCCCCCCATGTCCTCTGCCTGCCTTTTGTTTGTAGAAAAACTTTAGTCAAAGAATAAATTTAATCAGAGAAGTGAGAAAATGCAGAAAGGAAAACAGTCAAGCAAGACCAAATAATAATACTTTAAGCATTAAACAAAGTCAAGGACCTTTAGTTCTTCCTCAAGGACCGTAGATAATATTCTGAGCCATGTCCTTTGAGCTGTTTGCAGATACTGAAACCACCACCAGGTGGGAGAAGTTAACTGTCTGCTGCCCACAAGCACGTAGACCCCAGACCAATTGGAACCAGAATGTTGATGATGCTGACTCCTGATTACCTCACCACCAACCAATCAGAAGAATGTCCACGAGCTGACCACGCCCTGCTCCTTGAACACTGTAAGACTCCTCACTACCCACTCCAGGGCGGGACACACAGTTTTGAGGGCGTTAGCCTGCTGTGGCCCCCTTTGCCTGGCAAATCAATAAAGCTATTCTTTTCTACTTCACCCAAAACTCTGTCTCCGCATTTCTATTTGGCACCTGTGAACAGAGGCCGAGTTTCGGCAACAGAGCTACCCTGAATAAAATGAATTAAAGCAGGAGGGAGCAAAGGGAGAGTGTCCTGGGATCATAAAGCAATACCATGTATCTTTAAGAAGATTTAACCAATAATCTGATTTTTTCTCTATAAATGATGTTTCCCCTCATTGTAAAACAAACTCATGTTCATTTGTGTTTTCCAAAGTATTTATAGAGCATAACAAAGAAAATAAATCTAATACTACCCAGCAGCAGTCACTGTAAATGTTATGCTGTTTCCTTCTAGTCTTTTATTTACCGTATGCTCTTACACATCTATTTTTATCAAAACTAAGATTATATACAGACTTTTTCATTTAACAATAATTCTACATTAGTATCTTCCTGCATTATTAAAGATTTTTGGAAGACTTCTTTGGACAGCAGCTTATTTTTATCCAACACATAGATAGTAACTTAACAATTCCTTTATTCGTAGATGTGTAGATTTGTTTCTGCTTTTTCCAATTTATTAATAATATTGTGATGAGGGTCCTTGCATTCCCACCACAGTATAAGGCAGTCCCCCACCTCATCTTTTTCTTTCCCTTTTTTTTTGTGAGGGAGGGGTATCTTTGGATTTTTTTAATCTTTGTCATTAATCTGTCAAAAGATCACATAAGCATATATGTGTGTTTAAAGGATGGTCATGAAATTAATGCCCACACTTACCTCTCAGATTAAATCAATACAATAGAATGATAATGTTTATATCATTTAGAAAACCCCCTTTTGTGCCTCTCTGATTACATCCCACCCACCCCCCATTAGAGAAAAACATTTTTGTGAATATTCCTTTAGTTTTCTTCATAATTTGACCACATATGCATAACTGACTAAACTATATATCATCTGGATGTACATAATTTTGTCCTCTTTGTGATTGGAGTTGTGTTTTTTGTTTATATTTTCTTTTAGAACTTGATTATTTTGGTCAACATTGCATTTCTGAGGTCCATTCACACAACACATGCTGCTGTATGGTGTTGTTCAATGCTGTTTCATGCAAGCCAGCAACATACCTTATCTTTTTTTTTTTTTTAATTTAATTTTTTTTTTTTTGGCTGCGTTGGGTCTTTGTTGCGTGCGCAGGCTTTCTGTATTTGCTGCAAGCAGGGGCTACTCTTTGTTGTGGTGCCCAGGCTTCTCACTGCGGTGGCTTCTCTTGTTGCGGAGCAAAGGCTCTAGGCGCGTGGGCTTCAGTAGTTGTGGCGTGTGGGCTCTAGGGTGCCTGGGCTTCAGTAGTTGCAGCACACGGGCTCAGTAGTGGTGGCACCCTGGCTTAGTTGCTCCGCGGCATGTGGGATCTTCCTGGACCAGGGCTCAAACCCGTGTCCCCTGTATTGGCAGGCGGATTCTGAACCACTGCACCACCAGAGAAGTCCCCTACCTTATCTTTTTAACACTGGTATTAAACATTTAAAAAGTTGGAGTCAATTTTATGGTGACTTTTGAAAGACATGTCTAAGAGAGGAGTGTTGAGTAAATGCCCAGCTTGTTGGAACAAGAGTATGTAGCTCCACAAGGTGGCAGTTGGAAAAGGAAACCACTGAGACACGCACGCACATGCAGGATCCTAGTTCCTGGACCAGGGATCGAACCCACGCCCCCTGCAGTGGAAGTGCGGAGTCTTAACCACCAGGGAAGCCCCTGACATGTATACTTTTAAAAATCCATCATATTACTCTCCCACCACATGTGTAGTTAATACTGTAAGGTGATTGATAAAAGGAGAAAGCTGAGTGTTAACAGCGATTATTCTCATGTAGGACATGTGACTGGGTTGAATCCCTGCATAATACGATTTTCTCAGTGCAGTTTGAAAATGCCTTAGACTAAGTATATTGTCAGTGTTTGGAGACTTTTCTGCCTTAAGCTTGCTACTACGCAATAGCATAACAGATTTTTTTTTCTTTCTGTTGTAGAGGACTTTTTGTTGTGCCTTCATTTTTTTTTCCACTTATTGTTTTTTTTTAATGTATGGTTTTAGTGAAATTCAGCATTTACATACATTCTTTTTTTTTTTGGCCCTGCCATACGGCATGCAGGTTCTTAGTTCCCCGACCTAAGGGATCAAACCCGTGCCCTGTGCAGTGGAAGCCTGGAGACCTAACCACTGGTCTGCTGGGGAATTCCTTTCATTTGTTTTTTACGTTGCCTCTGAATACCCTTCCTGGTTGGCAGTAATGTTACAATATGAGGCAAGGACTTCCTGCTCCCCACGATGGGAGACAGAGAATGACAGCTGGTCCCTGGAGTTGCTGCTGGTGACAAGAGCGTGGGCATGGAACCTAGGTTTGGCCAATCATGCTCTGGGAGCTGGGACGCTCATGCTCAAGGAGTGAAGCAAAGATACAGTGAAAGATGATCACCAGCCGAGGCAGCAGGGCGGCCAGCTGCCCACAGTGAACGTCCAGGCCTGTGGGGCCCATACGGCAGCGACGCATCCTCGGCTGACGGTCCCTCTCAGCAGATTTTGGCAGTGTCCCCAGCTGCCGGTGCTCTTTTTGTTCCAACCCATTTCCAAAGCCTTGCTGCCCAATATTTCCATCAAATCTCTGAGCTGCTGGTTATCCTTTCAGTGCATTGTTTTTCCTACCTAAGTTTGCCAGCGACGGCTTCTTTTTGTTGTCACCAAGAAACTCAGACTGCCACACTTGTCAATTATGGTGTTCACTATAATTTATTTTTTCAGTTGAGCATTGGGTATTGATTAGGAACCCCGTTTCTCATTAAAACACTGGTTTATGGGGACATGAGATCCACAGCATTTTGTGAAGGGTCATAAGCCATCATAGACACAGCCTATGTGTGAACTGGAAGTTCCCGGCTTCAATGCCTTTTATAAATATTGATACAAAATTCCATTCTGTTGATGTTGCCTTAATGTCTTTTACACAGACCCCATTTTGAGATCTATTCTTTAAAAAAAAAAAAAATCAAACTTTCTGTTTTAGGCTTTGTGACGCTTTTGTACCCACATCCTTAGCTCAGAACCCTGGCCTGTGTTTCCTAATTCTGCTGTTTGGTCCCCAGGACATTGACCATAGAACTTCTGTTCTTTCTAGACATTGGTGATTTCTCTGAACCTGATCTCCTCCTACTAAGCGTCCCCCACCTCCAAGCCAGCTCCCAGGTCTGACCTGCCTGGCACGGCATCATGGACCAGAGTCCTCTGTGGCCAAGTGCTTATGAGTTTATTACCAACGAAATATAGGTGCTTTCCGAGTGCTCTATCAGAAAAGGAGTGCATTTCCAAACAAGGAATCATCATGTTTTAATTATCAGATTGGCAGAGATTAAAAAGATTAATAATCAACAATGTTGGTGAGGGCTTCCCTGGTGGCCCAGTGGTTGGGAATCTGCCTGCCAATGCGGGGGACATGGGTTCGGGCCGTGGTCTGGGAGGATCCCACATGCCGCGGAGCAACTAGGCCTGTGGGCCATAACTGCTGAGCCTGCGCTCTGGAGCCCGCGAGCCACAACTACTGGGAGCCCTGGCTACTGAGGCCCGCGTGTCTGGAGCCCGTGCTCCGCAACAGTGGGAGCCGCCACGGTGAGAGGCCCGCGCACCGCAGCAGGGAGTGGCCCCCGCTCGCTGCAGCTCGAGAGGGTCTGCGTGCAGCGGCGAAGACCCAACTCAGCCAAAAACAAAATAAATAAATTTATAAAAAAAAGCAATGTTGGTGAGAGTGCGGGAAATAGACCGTCATTCACTTTTGGAGAGTGTTAATAAAGTTATCTTGGAGACGAATTTGGTAATAACTATCAGCAGATTAAGAGTCCATTGCTGGTAGAATGAAAAAGTGATACAACCATTCTGGAAGCTAGCTACTTTCTTATAAAGTTAAACATGTATCTACCCTATGAACCAACAATTACACTCCTAGGTACCCAAGAGACGTGAAAACCTGTGCTCACACAATGTCACGTACAAAAATATTCACAGCAATTTTATTCATTATAGCTCAAAACTGGAAACAACCCAAGGGTATGTCACAGAAAAATACATAATTAAATTGTGGCATGCCCATACCTTCCTTTCCAGCCACTGGAACACTACCCATCAATAAAAAGGAAGGAACTACTAATACGTACAGCAACATGGATGAATCTCAAAGGAAGCCAGACACCAGACTACATACTGTATAATTCCATTTTTTTTTTAATCTAAAAATGTAGGCCAATCTATAGTGACAGAAAGCAGATCAGTGGTTGCCTGGTGCAGGGAATGGATGGAGGAACAAACTGCAAATAGGAAAGAGGAAATTTTGGGGGTGATGACAATATTCTGTGTATTAATTATGCTAGTGGTTTTGCAGATATAGATTTCCTCAGGTGTGTGTGTGTGTATATATATGTATATATTCATATATAGTCTATTAAAACTTTTTAAACTGTACGTATTAATTAATTTTTTTTTTTTTTTGTCTGTGCTGCGTGGCATGCAGGATCTTAGTTCCTTGACCAGGATCAGACCCACGTCCCCTGCAATGGAAGCACAGAGTCTTAACCACTGGACCACCAGAGAATTCCCTAAACTGTACATTTTAAATAGGTCAGTTTAGTGTATGTAAATTATATCTCAACAAAACTGATTTTAAAAGTTTAAGAATGCATTCCATTTGATCCAGCAATTCTGCTTCAGGAATTTACTGTACAGAAGCACACAACTGTGCAAAGATGTAAATATAAGGCTGTGAGTTGCAAGACAGTGTGTAGCCATGAAAACACTGAAAATGGCCAAAATATCCATCAGTAGGACAGTAGATAAAGAATCAAAGGCTGAGCAGCTGTTATAACCTGTGAACTCCAAGGGGCTGTATCTCCCGGCCTGGCCAATGCCTGGCACACAGTATATGTACAGACATGCAAGGAAGTTCAGGATATAGTAAGTGACCAAAAAATATCAGCTTTCAGGAATAGATGATCCCACCTAGGGCGGAATACTCACGTTAGAGGCAGAGTTATTTTGGTGTCTTTTGGGTTCTGCAACAAGACTGAAGGTCTGGTAGGGAGACTCTGTTCTTGGGTGAGGTTGAGCCATCCCTGGAAGAGGTCAGACAGGATGAGACCACAATTTGCTACAGGGAGATTGAGAGTCACCTGCAGAGGGATGAGAACTAACTCTGCCACCATAAGAGGCTTAGCCCATTGGGGTTGGTGGCCATCAGTAGTTCCCCTGGAACCACAAATTGCTCAGTGCCAGACTCTTTCAAGTCAGTCCCAGGAAGTGGTGATGTGTCCTCAGGGTACCATAACCACAGTGCTCTGAGATATGGGGCCTCTTGGAATCGCAGCAACACAGGGCTGATGGCAAAGAAAATGGATTCCATGCCCCATCACTGAGACTTGTGCTGGTGAAGTCTCATGAGATACAGAAGCTGCTGTGGATGAGGGCAGCAAGATGAACCAGGCAGAGAGTAGAGGGCCTTGGCTCGCTTGGCTATGGCCCAGAAGCTCCAACAGGTCCCATTTGGTGGGCAGAGCAGAAAAAACAGGCAGCTGTCCAATGTGTAAATCAGGCAGAACAGACCAACAGGACCCCTTGTTGGGGCTAAGAGATTCAATTCACTCTTCAACATTATCTATGTAGACAGTCATTCACTGCCTATAGATGCTTCCAAAGAAATGGCTTGCAACTGGAAAGGGCCCTTTGGTTTTCTGCCAAGGGCATCAACATCAGATTGCTCCTAAGTAACACTCATTTCCGTGTGAATCAGAAACAGAATGAAAAGTGGTTTGGGGCCCTGGCTGGCTCTTAATTCCACTTCAGCTCACACTCTCAGAGGGCATGTCTTAGTTGGCCAAGTTACATTCCACATCTGTCAGTGGGGCATATCTTTTTATTCCAGGGAATAGTAACAGCAATATTTCTGCTTGTTGAAGACTGAGAATGCTCAGCGTTCTTTAGACCATTGGTATGATACTGCTTTTTCTCAACATTCAGAACCCTATGGTGGGAAGGAAACCCATACTATTTTTTTAGCTTCCTGTAGTTTGGAGTTGCTTATCTTTTCTCTGCTGGGATATATTTTTCTATGGCCCATTTTTTATGCTGAATTTCCTAAACTCTTTTGTAATGCTCTTGCGAGTTCCCTCTTGAACGAATCAAGCACTTTCACCTTCTCTATCCGGGATGCTGGCTCACACTTGTCACCAGCCTTGTGGGAAGAACTGGGCTCAGCACATACCCAACAGGTTACTGCAACACTGTCTCAGGATCTGCATTTATCCTGTATCTATATATAATTTAAGGACCCCCTTGAGCTCTGAAGAGTATAGCTTTCCACCTGAGGAGGTGATTTCCAGGCAAGATGCAGGGCTCAGACCCCAAGTTCTCTGATTGATCAACATGTAAGTTTTAGTACCTTCTCTCGCTTTCTTTTGTTCTTAATTGAAAGTCTAGTAATTTACATGGTAGGCATTCTTGCACCCACCACCCAGATTTAATGCACAATAACATTTAGCCTCATTTGCTCCCAAAAATTGCAGATACAAGAGACACCCCCGTCCCTCCTCTTTCTTGCTCCTTCAGAGGTAAACACTATCATTTCTATCTTTCCCAGAATGTTTTTGTATTTTTGCTCCACTTGGTGGCTGAGGGGCTGGGGAAATGGAATCATATTCATTGCCTTTTCCTCCTTTCCTCTTCTTTTGGGGGCTTGGAGGGGCCTTTCTGAATGGGAGAAAATAAAGCCTAAGAATCAATTATTTGAGATGTGGCTTGTGAATTGTAAATAGTCTGAATTTGATTAAAAAAAAAGAAAGTCTTGGGTTATAGTTGAAGGGTCTGGTCCTTTAGGCAGAGCCATCGAGCCCAGAATAATATTACAGCTTAAGGCAAAGAGGAATTTATAATCCTAAATTTGCCTGCAAAAGGAGAATCAAATCAATTCAAGTCTACAAGATGTTTCCAGTGTAAATTCTTTGCTCAACTCTGGTTCATGTGGGGCAGGGGTTATTAGTAAACAGTGACACAGCACCTTTTGAGGGGCTGATATATATATTATGGTAAAAAAACATTTTCTAAAGAGAATAATAGGAGACAGTCATAATCAAGCTTGAAATAGTGTAGGAAAAAATCTGAGAGCCAAAGGACGTCAGAAAAGAGCGAATTGGGATGAAATCAGGATTTGAGAGATGGCAGAGCAAAAGAGCAGCAAAGTCTGAAGAAAGATAGGAGTGAATTATGAAAGTGACGTGATAGGCTTGGTTTTATTTTCCTAAACACCTTTCTTTGAATAATTCTCATAGTCCTTAGCAGAATGTCGCTTTTGTTTTTAGACCACTTAATCTATTGATTATAATGGCAGAAAATGTAATGAAGAACAAAGATGTCATTATTCTTAAAATACCGAACCTCGCTTCCTAGAATCATCTGGTAAATTGTTGTGACAGAGTGAATCTTTCAATATCATCCAAACAGGAGCTGGATTGTAAGGTGCTCTTACTCACCAGGTTCGTTTGTCCCGTGCACAGCAAGCCAAATGTTGAGACATGGAAATTTGCAGCAGAGAAATGGTTTATGAGTCAGCTAAACGAGGAGACAGGAGAACAAATCTCAAATCACCTTCTCAGAAGGCAAGGGGCTTGGGGTATTTATGGGATAAGGAAGCAGGGCAGTGTGAGGCGTGGGGAGCATGGGGAGGGTGGGGAAAGGGGATTGGAAATAAGAAAACGGTGAGGTAATACTTCTGTGCAGGTGTAACTAAGCTACAGGCTTCTTCACAGGACGAATATTCAGAAAATGGTGGCACCAGGGTGATCTGAGGGTGGAGGTTTTTGTCCTCTGTTATCAAAATGTCACCAAGCGGACACTTGTGCGTGCCCAGTTGGAGGGTCGGTGGTCCTAACCAGTCTTAAAAGGCTGCTGGGCAAACATCTTATTATTTAGGTTACTTGCTGCTTGGAGGACACGTGAGTTTTTGCAGCAACAATTAAAGAAAACAAGCTTGATCAGTGAAGACAGGTTGCAGGTGGAATGGATCTAACTGATGATTACCCTCGGTTTCAGTGGCACCACTAAAGGAACAAATTTCCCTCCATAGTGCGTCTGTTTCTGTTACATTTTAAAAAGCCGCTTTAGAAAATTTTCATGGGACTCCAAAAATAAACTTGTACTGTAATTTTAACTATTCCCATCAGTCTCTATTTTTACTGTACCTAATGCAAAGTTTTGTGCGTAACTATTTTATTTTCTTAATTTTTGCCCCCGGCTGCACCGTGCAGCATGTGGGATCTTATTTCCCAGACCAGGGATGGAACCCGCATCCCCTGCATTAGAAGCATGGAGTCTTTTTTTTTTTTTTTTTTTTTTTAATTTATTTATTTACATTTTTGGCTGTGTTGGGTCTTCGTTTCTGTGCGAGGGCTTTCTCTAGCTGCGGCAAGCGGGGGCCACTCTTCATCGCGGTGCACGGGCCTCTCACTATCGCGGCCTCTCTTGCTGCGGAGCACAGGCTCCAGACGCGCAGGCTCAGTAGTTGTGGCTCACGGGCCCAGTTGCTCCGCGGCATGTGGGATCCTCCCAGACCAGGGCTCGAACCCGTGTCCCCTGCATTGGCAGGCAGATTCTCAACCACTGCGCCACCAGGGAAGGGTGGAAGCATGGAGTCTTAATCCCTGGACCGCCAGGGCAGTCCCTGAGCATAACTGGTTTTGTCCACATGACAAATTTGACTGTAAAGTCAATTTTGGTAAACCGAATCTTGCCTTTTATTACTTTTTAAAAATAAATTTATTTATTTATTTTTGGCTGCCTTGGGTCTTCGTTGCTGCGCACAGGCTATTCTCTAGTTGCGGTGAGTGGGGGCTACTCTTCCTTGCGGTGCGCGGGCTTCAATTGCGGTGGCTTCTCTTGTTGCGGAGCACGGGCTCTAGGCGCGCGGGCTCAGTAGTTGTGGCTCGTGGGCTCTAGAGCACAGGCTCAGTGGTCGTGGCACACGGGCTTAGTTGCTTCGTGGCATGTGGGATCTTCCCGGACCAGGGATTGATCCCGTGTCCCCTGCATTGGCAGGCAGATTCTTAACCACTGCGCCACCAGGGAAGTCCCCTATTACTTCTTTTTATAAAGTTAGAGGAGCATTCCTTTGAAGAAATGCTTTCAATACCTTAATTTGCAAACTTTATGTCCAGAACGATGAGCTAAGGAAACTACAGGCTGTGGCACCTTTTAAAATTAGCATTTGGAATATAACACTGGAAATCAACTATACATCAAAAAAAAATTTTTTTAAAGAACTTAAGAAAATTAGCATTTAAAATTTTTTCTGATTTTAAAAATGATACATGCAATTGTAGAAAGTCTGAAAAATATAGAAAATTAGTTAAAAGGATAGTAAAAGTTACAAAAATTATGACAAGGAAAGTATACATTGTGAAATTATTACCACAATCAAACTACAGTTGACCCTTGAACAACACAGGAGTTAGTGGTGCTGACCCCTGTGTAGTCAAAAATTCACGTATAGGGCTTCCCTGGTGGCGCAGTGGTTGAGAATCTGCCTGCCAATGCAGGGGACACGGGGTCGAGGCCTGGTCTGGGAAGATCCCACATGCCGCGGAGCGACTAAGCCCGTGAGCCACAATTGCTGAGCCTGCGCGTCTGGAGCCTGTGCTCCGCAACGGGAGAGGCCACGATAGTGAGAGGCCCGCGCACCGCGATGAAGAGTGGCCCCCACTTGCCGCAACTAGAGAAAGCCCTCACACAGAAACGAAGACCCAACACAGTTGACTCACAACTACAGGTTGACTGTGAATACAAGAATTTGGCAAAAACAACAACAATTTTTGTGAGAGTCAGATGGCTATATGAAATGTATAATAAAGAGTATTATATGTGTTAGTATTATTTGTAAACTGTGTGCTACACATCCTTTGCATCAGTAAAATTGATAAAACACACAGGCATATATTTTTCTAGAGAGCCAGTTGTTGAACATTTACAGCACACCCACTGCTCCTCACCCACCTCCACCCTTTGGTGGCTACTCCCCCACACGACAGGTTTGCATTTCTGTCTAGAGCCCCTCTCCTCAGTTCTGATCATACCTAATATTGCAGGCCCTTGACTTTAGACAGCGCTCCAATGTCAGTGCTGTCATATTTGGCAGAGGGCTGCGTGCCTGTCTTGGCTCTGCACAGCACTCTTTCCTGGGGAGGACTGGGCCCCAGTGTCCTCAGATCTCCAGCTCGATTCCTATCAATGCAGAGAGCTCTTCCAAGATTCAGTCAGTTCTCCCAAAGGTTGGGCTCTGAAATCCTTGATTAAATTTTAAAATAGTTACACAAATGTTATACCACATTTTTCCTCCAGAAGGAGCTGCCAACTGTATGTTCTCTAGCCTAAAGAATTCTTATGTTTGGTGTTTTAACTTGTTTTCGCAGTGTTGAGTTCTCAGCAGTTAAGATGAATTTGCCTTACTCAAGTGTTTGCGGGACGAAGCAGGGTCTACTGAGCCTACAGTGCATAATGCATGTGCTGGTGTCAAATGGTAATTCATAAGAATGTTGCTTTCCACGGATGGACCTGGAGATTATCATACTAAGTGAAGTAAGTCAGACACAGAAAGACAAATATCATATGATATCACTTATATGGAATCTTAAAAAAATGATACAAATGAACTTATTTGCAAAACAGAAACAGACTCACAGACTTAGAGAATGAATTTATGGTTATCGGTGTGGGGGGAGGGATAAATTAGGAGTTTGGGATTAATATATACACACTGCTATATTTAAAATAGATAACCAACAAGGACCTACTGTATAGCACAGGGAACTCTATTCAATATTCTGTAACAACCTAAATGGGAAAAGAATTTGAAAAAGAATAGATACATGTATATGTATAACTGTGTCACTTTGCTGTACACCTGAAACTAACACAACTTTGTTAATCAACTATACTCCAATACAAAAGAAAAATTTTTAAAAAAAGGACATTGTTTTCGCTAAGCCAATATGTTTTTCAACTTCTTCCATCAGTGGAGGCTCACGGAGCTTGGTAAGACATAACTTCTTAGGTGACCACTGTTGAGAAACTCCTAAGAAATGAGAAAGGCCAGAATAATTACAATCTTTATTTCACTAGACTCTTCTTTGGCATTAAATTTAGCTAAGGTCATTGCCTTAGACAACTCCAAGCTCTTTATTTTTATTCTTTTCACACGGATTTGTTTCCAGGATGTGGCATACCCAGAGAAGACCCAGAGAGCTGATTGTGTTGGTGTTTTCAGAGTGACTTTACAGGCCTCTGAGGGCTCTTGACACAGTCTTGTTTGCCCAGGTAACACAGAAGCTGGCTGAGATTTTGTACCAGACAGATGTTGTTTGGAACATAAAACAAACTGCTTGTGCCACAAAACGAACAAGATCTGAGCAAACAGAAGAAACCCATCATTTCACCATAAAAACAACATGCAGGGGTGGGGGCAGGGGATGGAGCAGAATTCATCAAGTTTCTGGACCATAAGCATTTTATTTCTGTTTGAAATGATCATATTAGCTCAGAATCACTTAAGTTTTAAAAACAGCATGCATAAACCATCTTAGGCCTCAGCTTAGGGGCATACTGAAGTATTCTGAATAAAGGTACACCCCTTAGAGACAGACAGCTGTTGGTAAAAATTCAATACCTCTTGCCCCTCAATTTAAAATCTCGTAAATAATTTGAAAGACCAGAAGGAGTATAAAGTATTGATTTTTTTTCTGGTCTCAGTCATGGACTTGAGGTGAACAAAAACTTGAAATGGGTGACAAGCTTTGTAAAGATAAATCACCAGGAGAATAGAGTTTCAAAAGGGGAATTCTTGCAACAGCTTCATTAAGAAAATTAACCTGGTTGTAAATATTACCTATTGAATCTTTCCATTTGTAACTCTTCGTTAATTCACACAAAGAGCTGCACATTCATATTCCGAGGCTGAAAAGAGAAAACAACATATTGTTGACAGAAGACACGTACCCAGAGCAAGATTTTTTTCAGAGCATGTTCCCGACAAACACAATGTCCCGATAGCAGTTCCAAAAGCCTTAAAATAACAGGTGCTATCAGGGCCTGGGCCAGCAAGCTTCAGAGGCAGGGGTTCCATCAGCCCAGATTCTGTGGGGGGAGGCTTCTTTCCCACCAGCCCTGAAGTCTCCCCTTTCCCCTCAGGCTCAGTTCCACTCAGGCCCAACTGACTCTTGTCAAATAAGTCACTGCCTACTGATCAACAATTGTGAGGGAGAAACTTCTAGCATTTATTGTTGGTAGAGTGAGTTAGCAAACCGGCAGATGATGAGCTCGCCAATGACACGCTAAACTGAAGATTTATTGTCCTCCCATTTCTCATCATATACTGACACTATGTAAGGGAATGTGAAAGCTTGCACACACACACACACACACACACACACACACACACACACGCATGCCTGAAGTCGGGAGATTGGGCTCTGCCATTTCTCTGCCTGTTACAAACTTCTCTGCCTGTATGATCTAGAACAGCAGTCCCCAACCGTTTTGGCACCAGGGACCAGTTTCATGGAAGACACTTTTTCCACAGGGAGGCAGGGGACTAGCGATGGTTCAGGCGGTAATGCGAGCAATGAGGGGGATGCCTCGGGCGGTAACGAAGGCGATGGGGAGCGATGGGGAGCGATGGGGAGCGATGGGCAGCGGCAGATGAGGCTTCGCTCGCTTGTCTGCCCGCCGCTCACCTCCTGCTGTGCAACCCGGTTCCTAACAGGCCACAGACCGGTACCTGTCCGGGGCCTGGGGGTTAGGGACCCAGATCTAGAACACCTCCATCCATCTGAGACCTCGGTTTCCTCTTTTGTAAAATGAGGGGGTGGGATTAGATGACTGCTGGGGACCCACCCGGCTCTAACAATTCAGTGACCAGGAGTGCAACTCACACCTTTTAGAGGACAATTCCTTTGGGGTGGGGTGGGAGGCGGTGATAAAAACAGCCCAAACATATAGGAGGTCTCTACAGTGGGGACAATGAAAGTGCTTGTTCCAGAACCCTAACCACCCCATTGATCCATTCTCACCCTCCCGACTGGGGTCAGCCCGCGGCCAGTGCTGGGAAATCTCTTCTGGCGTTTTCATTTGGCGACTTCCTCTTCAGAGCACCTTTCTGCCCTCATTCAAATCTTCTGATTAATATCTGAGTTCAATTAAAGTCGTTTAAGTAGTTAGCAGATAGTCACTGTGGAAGAAAGGTATGGAAATTTTCCTGGGAGAATTTTTAAGGGATGATTTAAGAGGCTGAGGCCTGTGAAAATTAGAATTATTCTACTGGAATTCCCCAGTCAAAGAGCCCATGTACCTCCCAGAAGGCTTCCGTGATTCCCATAGATGCCAAAAGGAAACTCACCAAGAAAGGAAGCCCAGCGACTTTTCTACCCAAATAAAGAACAGCTCTTGCAAAAATAGATATACCCCACTGTTCCAGTTATCTCTTGCTGCACAAAAAGCTAACCCAAAATGTACTGGCTTAAAACAGCAACCATCTTATATTTCCCAAATATGTGGGTCAGGAATTCCAGCAGGGTGTGGCTGGGTGATTCTTCCATTTTCTGTGTTATCTGTAGAGGTCATTTAGTAATTCCTGGGGGAGGGGGGTTGGGGGGCGGGGTTGAAGGGGTCCAAGATGGCTTCTCTTGCACATCTGTTGCCTTGGCAACGATGGCTGGAAGGCTGGGCTCAGGTGGCACTGTTGACTGGAGCACCCACAGGAGACTTCTCCCAGTATAGGGGTCACAGGATAGTTGAACTTCTCACTCAGCTTCTCAGGGCTCCGGCAGAGAGTATTCCAAGAGGCCAAGTAGAAAGTAAAGCCTCTCATCATTTAGCCTCAGAGGTTCCAGAACATCACTTCCACTGCATTCTATTGATGAAGGAAGTCACTCAAGCCAACCCAGATTCAAGGGGTGATGGATTAAATTCCACCCCCTCAGTTGGAGGAGAAGCAAAAAATGTGTAGCTATCTTTAATCTACCACACCCACCCCACCCCTAAGAATAAAGTTTCCCACAGCAGGTCCAGTGGGAAATTTTCAGGTGCCTCGTAAGATTGTCTGCCTCAGAGTTCAGGTACCCAATCAAGGACACAGAACTTTCACCTCCACGCCTATAACATTTAACCCAAATGCTGGTGACTTAACTCTAATGGCTAAATCCTGGAGTCTATTTTTCTCCTTGCCTCTTGACCCAATCTCTTCCTCACTCTCCTCACTCTTCTTCTACTTTCTGTACTAATAATAAATAATATGGTGTTTGTCTTAGTCCATTTGGGTTGCTATAACACATATACCATAGACTGAGTAGCTTAAACAACAAACATTTATTTCTCACAGCGTGGAGACTGGGAAGTCCAAGATCAAGACACTGGTTGATCCGGTATCTAGTGAGGATCCACTTCCTGTCTTGTAGGCACCTGCTTTCTTGCTTGAATCTTCACATGGTGGAGAGAATTAGATCATCATCCCTCTCGTGTCTCTTCGTATAAGGGCACTCATCCTATTTATTAGGGCTCCACCCTCATGACCTAATGATCTGCTAAAGGCTGCAACTCCAAATACCATCACACTGGGAGTTAGGCTTCAACATATGAATTTCAGGGGGACACAAGCATTAGGTCTATAGCTGCATCCTTTTTAACCACAATGTAACACATGCTCTTTGTAGAAAATCTGAGATAACCTGGAGATAACCACAAGTAACATATCCTTCCATTCTTTCTTCTGTGCATACATATTTTATTTGTAGTTTACATTATTGGGATCACATTATATAGAGTTCATATCTCGCTTTTTAAATATACAATTCATGACCATTTCCTTAAGTGATCAAATACTATTTGCATTATTTTTAACGCTCACATACAATTCTACCACATGGAATATTGTATTTTATTTAACAGTTTTCTAATTGTAATTCATTCAGGTTGTTTTCAAATTTTGACTTTGATAAGTAGTACTCTGAACATTCTCACACATCAAACTTGTTCCACATTTTTAGTTATTTCTTTAAGGGAGATTCTGAGAGGTAGAATTCCTGAGTCAAATCCCCTACCTTGAAATCTTCCTTCCTTTGACTTCTGGGTCACTTTTTTCTTCAGGATTCCATTATCTCTTAGTTAATTGGTCCTTACCATCAGCCTTCATCTTTTCCTCTGCATATGGCTGGTCTCTCTTTCCATATGAGACCTGGAAAGAAAGGCCTAGGAGAGCTTAAAATCCTAGAAAAAGAAATAAAAAGATTATTTGCAACTGGCAAAAATGTATTCCTAATAAGCCCAAAGAAGTAAACACAAACATTAGCAAAGACTATTTAAAAGTTCAATAAAATGGTTATGAGAGCCATCTCCAAATTTCATTACCATATGTAAAAAGAAAATACAGTTAAAATAGTCTAATGGCCCTAAAATTAGGCCAAAAATATAACATGGTCGGGAATCAGCTAAGCAATTGGGGCAAAACACCATGTTCCTTAAAGTTGGAGGAAATATGGTGAAGATAAGAGTTCTCTCTAAATGCAAATAAGAGTTTTAACTCTATTCCAGTTAAAACTCTAATTGCATATTTTACAGAACTTAATATAATAAATGTAAAATTCATTTGGGAAAATAAAGAGAATACTTACAAAAAGAACAGTGAGAGACAACAAGCTTTACCTGATAATTGAGTTTATTATAATGCTGAAATAGTCAAAATAGTATTTGGGGGATTTGCTCTGAAACATAAGCCTAGACCAACAGAACAAAACAGAAATGGAACAGGTTCTGAAAGAAACATAAAACCTAATATGGAAGAAACCAAACAAAACAATGAACAGATATTCTTAAAATAATGGCATCTGTGGGGATAGAGATCAATAAGTAGAAAAATTAATTGAACTCACACTTTAAATCAGGGATATTAAAGAATCAAAATTTTAAATTGTGAAGATTAACAAAAATAGAATACAGAAAGAGATGATTAAAGAAAGGGATTAATAAACATTTTTCAAGCTATAGAAGTACTTGCCCTCCTCAGAAAGGACATTTTAAACAAACTCTTAGACGATCAGGGGAGGAGGCAGGAGAAGGCTATTCTATATGTCACTTTTATTTTTATTTTTTTTATATGTCACTTTTAAATGAGAGAATTTCTTATTTCATGATCTGAAAAGTTCTGGAAATTATCATACCTCTGGGTCCCTAGGAGCCATAGTTCCTTACTTTCAGGAGAATGGTATATATACGGAAGGGATAAAGCCTGCTCGTAGACTTTCCCCTGGTGACGGGGAACCGGTCCAACTTCAGGTACCAGTATCTGACACAGTCTTCGTGGCCAGCTTCGTGTCCAAAGCTTTCAATTCCAAGATAAAGTGGTTACTATCCCAGGAAAGAGCAGAGAGCAGCAAAGAGGTCTGTGGAGCTGCATTTCAGAAGAACTCAGGGAGGTAGAGAGCAATTGAGGGATCCGTCTGTAGATAACAGGGAGGTCTTGGAGGAAAATTATGCCACTGGGATTCAGATTCAGATTGTTTCTACACCATGCCTCTTATGAGATTCCAGAGGTGACCGTGAAGCTCAGGGGCAGCTCAGACAGAAGAACTGTAATGGGAAGAGGATCCAACCATCATTAACCACGTGCTGACTGGGTGTCATCCTGGAGAATATGAGGGTGGAGGTGCCAGCAGTGCTGGGAGCCAGCCTGGATCACACCCAAGTTGATCCCAGCAGTAATTCTGTGCCTACCAGAAGGCAGAACATTAACCCTTGATCCATTTCCGTTATTGTTTGAAAAGGGGAGAGGAAAGTGGAAAAGATACCCTGCACCATTTCCCATCTCCACAGGCATCTTTAAAAATGCAACAGCTTCACCTATAAGAACAACAAATATTTTAGGAAACCTGTCTTTCTTTATGTATCAGATAGATCAGATACATTCTTACCACTGCGTGCTATAAGATGGGATTCCATTTTAAATACACACAGGGGAGCTGACATTAAAGGAACCCTTCGGTAAAACCATTTGTAAAGCAGATAATCACTGAATAAATCTGTCTCTAAATCTGGATTTTCATATTCTAGATCGGATTTGCCTGAAGGAAGAGCTTTCTACAAATTTATCTTCTGTTCAAATTAGAATTCATCTGTATCCATGCAACCTTTAGAATATTACTTCTATAACAAGTCACCAAATGCATATGCTATAACAGTCCAACTCTGTCAATAACGTTAGCTCATTTTTTGCCTTTTTCCATACTTCAGAAAATGTAGCTCTCTTACTGAACAGAGGCATGTTCTGTTTCTTTGTAAAGGCTTAGTTAGGGCTTTACACAAAGAAAGATCCACATGGCAATTATTATGTAAAAAGCAGCTCAGTCTCACTAGTTATCAGAGAAATGCAAATTAGTGTCCCCTGGACACCTGTCTCTTCCAAGTTTAAGTTCTGGGCTGGGTGGCTGACAAGTTTGAGAAGAGAGACCTCAGGGCACCTCTCTTTAAGCAGAGCTATGCTTATATACCTTAATGGCAGACTGGGCAAAGCCTGTCGAAACAAATGCTCAGTAGTTTTAATTTGTGGAGAGGAAATGTTATTTGGAAAAATAAAGTTCTTAATGCTCTGCGATATTTGTACACTGTGGTAGGGCTCAGAGTGCTGCAGAAAGCACTTTGAGATGAGAAATCCAGCCATGTTATTAGTAATTCATTTGCTTTAGCACATATGGGAGATAATGCGTTCCTTGGCCCTGTGGTCCAGGTGGTTGGCTCTGCCAGCAATAATTTGGAAGCACTTTTGAGCAGAGGGCCACGTGGGCTGCTGCAGGGTGGCAAGGAGGCTGCCCTTCTGCTGCAGCTGCTAGAGCAGCTGGGAGGGAGGCTTCCCATCCTTTTGTCTGGTTAAAGCAAATTTCCAGGTTCAACTGACAATAGTGAACCCTGCAGCCCAGACCCACCGAACGCATATGGGAACGCGCTTGGTCAGCCCTTCTCCGAGCAACAGCGCGTTTTCATTTTCAACATAAGACCTGATTGAACTCAGATCTCACATCATCTAAATGTCACATGGCGTCAGGGCCATAGGGTGGGGTGGGGCACAAGAGCCACATATTAAAATCTAGAGTGGATTCCTGTGCATTTTCAGCATATTCTGTGCAGGTTATAAAAATGAGCCCTCTAAAATAGGAGACAATATTGCTTAGTAAATTCACATGAAGCATGAATTTTACTTATTCGTCTCATTTAATTAGACTAATTAGGTAACCAATCTGTCAAACATCAATATTTACTCAATGTATCTTCAATTGTCAGTGGCAATGGAGGAGAGCAAAGACACCCAACACGTAGATAGCCAACAAATACTTTTCATTGATTGATTACATACAAATCAGTGTTTAATCCAAGAAAATTTTGGATACATAGATATTCAACAAGTACTTTTCACTGATTATTATACAAATCAGTGGTTGATAAAAAAAAATCACCCACTAGTTCATCTGCAGACTGAGCTTGCACGAAATGATGTCCCCTCACGGTTGGTGTGTCCTTCTTTTAATTGTTTTGCTCAGGCTGGTGCTGAAATGAGCTTGCATTTCTCAGTATGCACCAATTAACGCTACAGAGAAGTGGCCAGGAAGTGTGCTGCATGAGAAGAGGAATTGAATTTGGGATTAGCATTCGTACAGCATTTGCTGGGGGTGAGGGCAGAGGCAGCTGGTTTTTTCACCTATGTAGAAACCTGCTTTGCTCACACAATCGTAGCATTTTGATGCCAACATGCAAAAAAGTCCTTCATACATTCCCTTTTATCAGTTTCCCTAACAGGCAAGTGAAAGCTGTGATGTCACCGTTAAAATACCCTTTATGTGGTCACTGATTAATGGATCTGTCAGGGACCAGTGTTATCTGAGTGCCCATCAATCACCCCTATTGAAGGGCAGGATTGAAATCATGCTCGTCCATTGTCTAGCCAGAGGAGAGGAGGGAAGAATCCAGTCTCTGGATATGTCAACTCAGGATTCACCAGGATGGTGGTGCCAGCCCTTCCATGAAGTTTGCTCAGCCATCCTGCCGCCCTGATGTCCCCCTTCTGTGATCTCCTACCATACCCAGTGCTTTGCATCCCCTCTCGATGTTTATTGCTGTGGAATATTATTCTGTACTGGTTTCATGATCATTTATCTTCACTCATTCATTCAGTAGTGGGATAGACTGGATGGTCAGGCCTGTGAAGACATAATACTGGGCTGATATTTCAATGATGACTGTTGCCAGTTGGGTTGCAGATTCTGGGATGCAGATTCTAGGATGGAGATTAGCAGACGCAATGTTGATTAAGGAGTGCTCTTGGGATCGACACGCATGGAATGGAGAGGAAGCAGCATTGGGCCGAGGGGGAAGCTGAGCCAGATGAAGTCCCACTGAAAGCCTCACTTAACCCCACAGGGAACCTGGGGCTGAGATGGCCTTCCAGAATTGCCCTGAGCTGTGGTCGGGGGGCAGGTATTTATGCCTCTGCATATAATCAGTCATTAAATGTGGGCTGTTTCGAAAAGGAAACATGACCTTGGGAGAGGCAGCTCCCTTCAGCTGAGGAAACTCCCAAGGGGGCTGATAGCTGAGGGCTGTCTCCGGGAAACGCTTTCAGCAGCTGGCGGAAATGTCCTTCACCTCTGAAGAGGGATCTCAGCGGTGTGACACAGCATCCACAAGAATGAAATACCAATACATGGAGGGAGCATTCCAGATAGAGGGAACATTAAATACAACAGCCCCAAGACTGAATGCGTGCAAGCAATGGGAAGGAGAAATACAAAGACATTGAAGAGAATGTGGTGGAAGACAGGGAGTGGAGAGGCAGATGGGAGCTTCTGGGTTATGAGTTTTGTATTTATTCTGGTAGCAATGGGAGCTGTTTGAGGGCTGTAAGCAGGAGAGTAACAGGATTTATTTATTCTTTTAAAGACCACTCTGGCTGCCGGGTGTAAGTGGGGAAACAGTAAAGAGTGGTTGTAGCAGGTGGGGTGAGACCATAGTAACATGGATTAGGGTTATGGCAGTGAAGCTGGGGAGAAGTGGTCAAGTTTGGGATTTATCTTGGGGGTAGAGCCAACGGGTCTTGCTGATCAGTTGGATATAGGATCTGAGGTTAACAAGAGAACTCAAGATGGCTTGTAGGTTTGTAGGCTGCCCAACTGAGGAGGTGGTTGGAGGTTTAGGTGGGGAAGACTGAGAAAGAAATATTTTGGGTGTGAGAATGTGTGAGTGGAGGACAGAGGGACAAAGGAGAGTTAAGAATCGTTCTGATAATGCCATTTGCAGCAACATGGATGAACCTAGAGATTATCACACTAAGTGAAGTAAGTCAGACAGAGAAAGACAAATATCATGTGATATCACTTATATGTGGAGTCTTAAAAAAAAATGATACAAATGAACTTATTTACAGAAGAGAAATAGACTCAGACATAGAAAACAAACTTATGGTTACCAAAGGGGTAGAGAGGGATAAATTATATATATATATATCTGAATCACTTTGCTGTACATCTGAAACTATCACAACATTGTAAATCAACTATAATTCAATTTTTAAAAATTTTAAAAGTTAAAAAAGAAGCATTGTTCTGGCCACGGTAAATTTGAGATTTCCTGTCTTAGACTTGGTTCCCCAGAAACAAATTCTGAGACAGGCGTCTGAGTGTAACAGTTTATTTGGGAGATGATCCAAGGAAACACAAGTAGGGAGGTAGGGAAGTGAGGTAGGGAAGAGAAGGCAGCCAATAGGGTGTATTTTATCAAGCAAGTTACCAATATATAGACAACTGGAGCTTAATATCACAGGGAACTCTGGAAAACAGTATAGAGCATGCATTTCACAATGGACCTACCCAAAAAGTAAGGATGCTAGAATGTTTGTCAGCCACTCCTATTAGTGCTCCTGGAACCATTAATTCCTTGCCACCTCCAGCCTGCTGCAAGCTTGAGCAGAGAAGGCTCTGACAGCCAGAGAAAGTCCTCAGTCAAAGACGCAGTAGCCAGAAGCCAGGCTGGTGGGCACTGAAATGGTAAGAGCTGAAGGGATCCTGGTGGGAAGGAAGAAATTCAGAGTCAAGGCCTAGTTAAGACACCAGATACCACAAGGAGGTGGAAGTATCCAAAGGAGCCAAGTGCAAGGGCCAATCTCATAGTTCAGTCTAGAGTCATAAAGTAAAGACAAGCAGCCACGTGAGGCAGTGGTTGGATCAGAGTGAAGCCCATGGGCAGAGCTTATTGGCACTGGCACATCTTTTGAAGGTGCCAAGTCAATATGAATAGCAACTATCTACAGTTCCGGAATCTCAGTGGATTGATTGGGATTGAATGGATCATCAGATGATGTCAGAGTTGCTACTCTGAGGATCTTGCCTGAAGACTGATTAGGTGACTTTTTCAAGGTCGTCTATAGACCTGAGATTCTGTAAGTACCCCTCTTTTACAAACGCAGAAACTGGGATGCAAGAAAGATAAAGGTTTTTCTTAGACTCTAAAAGTTTGCTGGCTTGCCCTCTAGAGAACAGTGCACATGTAAAAGCTCATCTCAGTAATTTTTTCCGTGAAGGGGCTTGAGTATTTTATCAATATTCATGATAAATGATTTTTTTTTAAATTTTATTTATTTATTTATTTATTTATTTATGGCTGTGTTGGGTCTTCGTTTCTGTGCGAGGGCTTTCTCTAGTTGTGGCAAGCGGGGGCCACTCTTCATCGTGGTGCGCGGGCCTCTCATTATCGCGGCCTCTCTTGTTGCGGAGCACAGGCTCCAGACGCGCAGGCTCAGCATTTGTGGCTCACGGGCCTAGTCGCTCTGCGGCATGTGGGATCTTCCCAGACCAGGGCTCAAACCCGTGTCCCCTGCATTGGCAGGCAGATTCTCAACCACTGCGCCACCAGGGAAGCCCGATAAATGATTTTTAAAGATAATAAGCTTGTCAAAACATCTCAAACCTGAAGGTCACATTATTCAAAATTCTTTTCTTCTCGTATCATGCTTTAATTCTGTGTCATGACAGTCCAGCTCAAATTCCCCAGACAATAGTAATTACTCCATTACTTAATTGAGGTCCTAATCAATTAGGATCTATTGTCAAATGTAATCATCTATTTATTTTAAATGGGCTCTCTTTACTGAAGCCACAAGTACTAAATGGAAGAGTTGGGATTTTCCTACAAGAATAGTTGAATTTAACCTCTTATTGTTTTCCTTTCCCAGCCTTGGGGTCATCTTATGTTCTAGAACTAGTAACTATTTTCAAGGCATGGGTCTTTCTTAGACCAAAAAAAGTAAAAGCAATGCAATTTAAATATAAACAGCAACCCAATTCAGGAGATACTCCTCAAGCATCTCCATGACACCCTGGAATAGCTGCTATTTTCCTCTCAGCTCCAGCTCCTGATTTAGCAATCTCTATTTGTGTCCTTCGTGTTTGTTTGGCTTAACTTTGTTCTTGAAAAGTGTTTATGGTCCTGACCAAATAAACTCCACTCTTTAGGTTCTCATTAACTCCCAGTCAGGTGTTCTTTTCCTGAAGCTCAGGGAACCCTGAGAATGCATAGGGCTAAGAATTTATAAGTTGGTTTCAAGGATTCCATGGACGATTTGAAATTATACAAAATTTGATGTGGCTCTGCATTTCGGCTTTTCTAGGGTAAAGGTCTTTCCACAGCTTCTTAAAGGGATAAATGACCTAAAACAAGGCTAACCACCATTTTGTTCTTCTTATCCCCATTTTTAAAAAGGTTTTGAAACCAAATCCCTCTAAAACCGAGTTCCCTTACCAAGTTCATGATTAATCCCTCTATCCAAAACTTTATTCCCCTCCTTGTCCCCTCTGAGAGCAATCCTGTGCTAAATGAACACTGATCAACCGGAGTTAGATGACTAAAATTGCTGTAGTCGATAACATCACTAATGTACTAAAATTGCTATTACAGATGTCATCATTAACGTGCAAACCCAGGTTGTCTCTCCAGGGCAAGGTGAGCTCCTAGACCCCCAAGCCATGGACCATCTGGCCAGGGAGTCATAAACCGGAGACATCCTGATTCCCAAAACTATGATTAAGAAACATCACAAAAATGTCACAAGATGATGATTAACCCCAACCTCTTTGTTCTTCCCCTTTGAAAAACCCTTAATTCAAAGCCCAAGTTGGAGTGAATGTGAAGCTCATCTCCTACTCCCTTGCTTGGTGCCCTGCTTATGCTGCAGCTGACTACCACTGTCAGTGCTTGGCTTTCTGTGCTGTGGGCACCCGAGCCCTTTGCTTGGTTACAGTTTCATACAAATGATTTTCCTGTGTTCAGTATTATCCCTTTAAACCAGCTCTTCGGGGCATCAGCTGGGCTGCCCCCCTTCACTGAACCATCCCAAACTAGCTTCTACAAATCTTCCTTTTGCATTCATACCGGATAACTCTCCTTTATACTCCAAACCCACACAGTGAGGTAGAGAATTATTCCTCACTCTCTGATTCATAAAGTGTTTAATTTTTTTTTCTAGAATGGATATTATTAAGGGTTTGCCTTTGTCCTCATTTCCTCGGATAGCATTTCCTTCTGTTATTAATATAAGCAACAAAACACTGTAGTCTCACAACCTTGTCACCAAGTCAGATATTTTCAAATCATAGAGCAGTTGTTACAGACATTTTGAAATTAGTGTGCACTCATTACTACTTTTAAAATTCACAGTAGTTATTAAACTTGCTGCTAGATCTTGTTATTTAAGCACACATGTAACTGTTGTTCAAGAACAAAATTCAACTGAGTAAAATTTAACGATCTAATTGGCTTTATTGAACCATTCGTGAGCCAGGCAGCATTCCATCTAGCAAGTAGAGGGGAGCTCCAAAGGGTGACAGAGAGGGAAAGATTTTAAAGGCAGGACAAAGAAGTTATAAACAGAAAAAAAGGATTATTTCAGATTATTTTCCCTTTTGGGGAAAAAGGGCTCACGTAAGGTGGGTTACCTCATCTTCCTGTGGGGGATGGAGAGGGCCCATGTGACAGATGACCTCATTGGTGCTGACCACAAAATTCCTGACTGACCAGTTAAGACTACATTTCTGGGGGAAGCTGAAGCTTCAATTAGATTAGGTATTAAGCCTTGGTTTGGTGGCATGGCCTAGCATGAGTAAGTTCATTTCAGGCCTGTGGGTTGTTTTTTTTTTTTACTACTATATGACAAATGTATTTCTTGATGTCTTGTTAATTGTATTTCAGCATAAATGTTTTCCTTTATAATCCTAGGCATTTTATTTTATGCATTTAAAAATATTATTGTGAAAAAGGGCTCATGATACCAAAAAAGATAAGAATCTTTAATTTGAAAAATAGGAGTTCCAGAAAGAAAACAAGGTATCAGAGAAAATTAAAGAAATGAAAGAAGAAAACATTTTCCAGAACTGAAGGACATTAATTTCCAGATTGAAGGGGGCCTGCATGTATTTAGACCAATAAATGAGAAAGATCCACATCAAAATCTAGGATCATGAAGATGCAGAACCTATGTGATAAAAATCCCCAAAATCTTCCAAAGAAGAAACGAAATAATATACAAAGAATTGGGAATCAAGAATTCATCAGATTTCTCATCTGCGGCACTGAAAGCCAGGAGACAATGGTGCAAAGCCTTCAAAATTCTAAAGGAAAATCATTTCCAGTCCAAAATTTTATATGCAACCAAATTATCCATCTTAAATGACAGTGAGTGTAGAATAAGAAAATTTTCAGATAATCCAGGAGTCAAGAAATTTGTCTCTTGCAAAAACAATGAAGCTTCTGCTGCAGCAAAATGAAGGAAGAAATCACAAAAGCACAAGACATGGGATCCAGCAAACTGGTGATCCAACATGGGAAGAAATGAAACAAATTCCCAGGATTATGGTGAAGGGTGGTCCCAGGCTGGTATCTCTATAGCAGTCTTAGAGAGCAAGCAAGAGGGTGAAGGGTTGTCCCTAAGAACAAAAGCACATGCTAGTTTATATACATGTTTGTTTATTTATATGTTTGTGTTTCAACATATTGGTAGAGTTCATCTTTGGCAGAGATTTGAGGATAAATTAGTGAGAGCTACTTTTTGTTTTTTCACATCTTTATTGGAGTATAATTGCTTTACAATGTTGTGTTAGTTTCTGCTGTATAACAAAGTGAATCAGCTATATGTATACATATATCCCCATATCCTCTCCCTCTTGCGTCTCCCTCCCACCCTCCCTATCCCACGCCTCTAGGTGGTCACAAAGCACCGAGCTGATATCCCTGTGCTATGCAGCTGCTTCCCACTAGCTATCTATTTTACACTTGGTAGTGTATATATGTCCATGCCACTCTCTCACTTTGTCCCAGCTTACCCTTCCCACTCCCTGTGTCCTCAAGTCCATTCTCTATGTTTTTTAAAACAAAACAAACAAAAAAAGAGAAAAGGAGAACGTTGTAGTTTTAAAAATTATTTAGAAATCTGGAGGTTAAATACACAAAGAAACAGCTGAGAGAGTGATTGAATGGAATAGGACAGGGTTTCTCAACCTTGGCATTATCAATATTTTGGACCAGATAATTCTGTGTTGTAAGAGGCTGTCCCATCTTTGGCTTCTACCTACTATATGCCATTGGTATCCCCCCTCTTAATCATGACAATCAGAAATGTCTCCAGACATTACCGATGTTCCTGGGGAGTAAAATCACCCCTGATGAGAACAGAAATAGGGAAGAGAAAGGAGTGTTTTTGTTATAAGCCTTGTGAAACTATTAGATTATTTAAATTCACTTAAATGATCATTTACTACTATGATAAAAATCAAAATTAAACTTAAAAAGTCAATAGTATTCACAGATACCAATGATAATCAATTAGACAATATATTTAGGGGGAAAAAAGATATTGTTGACAATCGCAGTGAAAGTTATAAGGTCCCTAGGAATAAATCTCAAACAAAGATAACAAAATTGTAATGGAAAAAAAAATTATACCCACAATTAACTGATGCAAAAAAGCCTAAGTGAAGATACACCATGCTCATATATGAGAAGATAGAACTTCGTAAAGATGGAAACCATTCCAGAAGTAATATATAAATTAAATTGAGTTCCAATAATAATCTCCACAGGATTTTCACTGGCTCTGACAAGCTGATCTTAAAATCCAGAAGGAAGAGGAAAGGGTTAGAAATATAGAATTAATGGAAGAGAACAGAGACAAATCTACTCATATATGAAACTCGGTTTGCAGCAGAGAAGGAATTACAAATCCTTGGAAAATGGATGGCCCATTCAATAAACAGCCCCAGGAGAATCATCTATCCATGTGAAGAAGTAAAAATGGATCACTATCACATATAGAAATCAATTCCAGGTACATAAAAAGCCTAAATCTCAAAAACAAAATTATAGATGAGTATATAGGAAAATATCTCAACAACATATGAGAACACAAATCATAATGGAAATCATTAATATATTTGACTAAATTAAAAATTTAAATTTCTTACAATCATAATACATAGAAAATACATAGAAAAGACAGGCACTCTGGAAGAAGTCACTATAATGCATTAAGTGACATAGGATTAGTATCCAGTGCATTTAAAGAACTTTTACAAATTAATAAGATAAGGATAAACTCATCTGAAAAGAATGCATAGGAATAAGCAGGTCATTCTAGAAGGGGGAAATATGAATAGTCAATAAGCCTATGAAATAGGGCTTCCCCTCATTAGTCTACAGGGAAACGCAAATTAAGTCACAATAATCTATCGTTTCATACTTATCAGAGCCTTGATTCAGTTCTGATATCCATTTCCTCCCCCATGTCTCAGGTAAATCATGATTTAAGGCAATCACACCTAACAAGCCATGAAGCCATGTCTGCTGTGTGGTTCTGGGAAAGCTTCTTCACTCTAAAAAGAAAAGATATCCATGCAAGTAACAGTCTTGGATATTGTGGGGTCTGCCAGCAATGCCTGGAGCTATGGCAGCCATCTTATGAGTGTGAGTAGAGTGAGCTCGGAATGAAGACACTTAAGATAACACAGGAGAAAAATGGAAGAAACCTGGTCCTTAATGACATTGTTGAGCAGCTGAATTAACTAACCCTAGAACAGCCAAACCAGATTTTGGGAGGTTTGTGGTGTGTGTGTGTGTGTGTGTGTGTGTGTGTGTGTGTGTGTGTGTGAGAGAGAGAGAGAGAGAGAGAGAGAGAGAGAACAAATTCCCTATTGTTGAAGACATTTTTAGTTTGGCTTTCTAATACTTGAAGCTTAAATCATCCTAAAATGACCCTGCAGTTTAGGGCCATCTTTGACCCTAAACTGCAAACTACTCAAAGAAAGGGGTGTGTCTTGTTTATTTTTATCTTCTGCACTTAAAACACTGCTAAACAGAGGCTCAAAAATTCCTAATTGAATAAATGAGAGACTTTGTAGTCAGGATGGCTCTGGACAGAATGGTAAAGTAATGAATGTTTTTATATTCCTCTTTCTTGGTCCCCTCTTCTCCTTCATCCTTCCCCATCCACACGCTCCCACCATGCCCACAAGAACTCCCCAAATTTCTTCTCATGCAAAATGATAGGGAATAAAATTTTTCTCCCCTCTTCCATGCCTCTTATCAAAAACACACGTCTTGTATTCCCATTCCCACCAGAGTTCCACTAACTACAATGGTTAATATCATCAACCGATTATACCAGAATGATTAATTCCTTCATTTAGATTCTTACCCAGATCACAGTTTCATTTTTACAGCTATCTACCCTTAACCAAAGAGGAAGCCAGTGATGGAAAGATGGAGCCCAAAGTTAGTGAGTAAGATATTGGGGGTATCAGGGTATTTTTCCAGCGCCTCTTGGCACCCATCACGTAGGCAGCCATGCCTCTCACTCACTACCTTCCCTGTGGAGCCCACCCCACACATGTCAGCTGGGACTCATGGAGGAGGAAGTAACGTAGAAACTCCACGAGAACCCTCGTGAGGATGAGTCAGGCCGAGCTCATGCTATATCCCAGTTGGTGGAACACTGGCATGTTTCTTCTCCGAGTAAAGCTGAATATGAGTTAATTATTCTTCTAATCTGGGCCAACACTTGAACCATGGCTAACCGGTCGCCCAACTTTAATTGGCGCCATCACTGGGAGTTTCTAGGAAAGCCCATAACATAAAATACGGGGTGAACAGTGCCCCCAGAAGTTGTGTGAGGGTAGGCTACTAGTTCGGACTCAACAAACAATTAGGACACATGAGGTGGGCTTGAGATGATCTCTCCTCACTTGGTGGGTAGGAGAACTCTTCAGAAACTTCCAGTGCAGGCTCTTGCCAGCAGTGCTTTTGTGGTGAGCAGGAGGGAGATGGAAGCCATACAGAGTAGAGACCGGTGCCAGGAAACATCCTTCTAAGGCAGTGGAGCTCAACCCTGGCTGCATACTGGAATCACCTGGGACAGAAAACACTGATGCCTGCACCTGATGTAATTGGTCTGGCATGCAAACTGGGCCTCTGGGAAATTGGAATGTTCCCCAGGTGAGACGGTGAGCGGCCAGGGTTGAGAATCACTGCTCCCAGGCTACTTTGGCTTGCACCCCAGGGGCCAGTCCATGGCCTGTTAGGAACGGGGCCGCACAGCAGGAGGTGAGTGGCAGGTGAGCGGTGGGCGGGCGAGCTAGCGAACCGTCATCTGTAGTTACAGCCCGTCCCCATTGCTCTCATTACCACCTGAGCTCCGCCTCCTGTCAGCATGATGGTGAGTTGTATGATTGTTTCATTATATATTACAATGTAATAATAATAGAAATAAAGTGCACAATAAATGTAATGCACTTGAATCATCCCGAAACTGTACCTCCGCCCCCGTTCGTGAAAAAATTGTCTTCCACGAAACTGGTCCCTGGTGCCAAAAAGGTTGGGGACTGCTGTGTTAAAGGTTGAAATGGGTTGTTTTAGGGACCTTTTATAAGAAACTTTTATTTTATAAGAAACTTTTTTGGGGGCTAGTTTAAGATATTCATACCTGGGCAAGAAAATTGTATAATATGTCATAGATTTTCCCACATCTTTGACTCTAAGAATGCTACACATACAGTTTCTGTTGCCCTCTGTGTTTCTCTCCGTAATGCATTTAGTATGTGGGAATCTATACAAGTGTTTGTACGTGTGTGGGTCTGAATGCGCCTGAATGCTCTTTGAAACCAGCATTTACAGCCAACTGCAATAGAATCTCAACATATTTTCTCCAGGATTATGCCTTTACATCAATAGATATCAAACCTTTTGTGTTTTAAAGCAGATTAACAAAATCTTGCACAAACTTCATAAGATAGATATTTAATTATGAGTTAGTAATTTTTATTTATAATAAAGGTGATCAGTGAGGAGATTAAGGGTATTTTGATGAATACAAAAACAATTTAATTTTTTATTTGGAAGAAAATGTCAAACTTGCAAAAGGAAAAATACGGAGAATACTGGTAAATCATTTTCTATGATTCACCTATTATAAATATTTTACCCTATTTGCTTTGTCATTTTCTCCCATTCTCTCCCCCTACCTGCCCCCCCGACACACAAATAATTTCTTTCTGAAGTATTTGAGGACAGGTTATATATGGGGGTGACCCTTTATCCGTAAATACTTCAATGTGTTCCCAAGGATAGGGGTATTCTATTAAATAGTCATAATACAGTTCTCAACTTGATAAACTTACATCGATTCAATACCCTACCGTCCTTGCTCTAATTTTGTCAGTTAACCTAATAATGTCCTTTACGACATCTCCCCCTCCACTACACGATCCAGTCCAGGGTCAGTTATTTCATTTAGTTTTTATGTCTTTAGCCTCCTTTAATGTGGAGTATTTCCATTGTCTTTGTCTTTTATACCATTAACATTTTTAAAGAATTCGGTTCCCCCTATGCCTTTTTTTAAAAAAATAGGACACTCCTCATTTTGGGTTTGTCTGATGTTTCTGTGGAGATAGATGCAGGTTATGTACCCTTGGCCAGAGCACTGCACAGAAGATGTTGTGACCTTCTCAGAGCATCCTATGTGGAAGTACGTGATACCCATCTGTTCCTCATCAGTGATGTTCATTTTGATCGCTCAGTCTAGGTATTGCCTGATGTTTCCACTGTATGATAACTTCTTTCTTCCTCCCTTGTAACTAAGACACCTTCTCTGGGGAGACACTTTACGACCATACGAATATTCTGCTCCTCATCAAAAGGTTCCTCTAGATTTAGCATTCATTCATGATTCTTGCCTGTTCCAGTCTTTACCTAGGCATTTGCAAAATGATGATTTGGGGAAGACATGTTTAATTCCAATACTCCCTCCGCATTTATCAGTTGGTCTGTAGCCCTGGTAAACAAAAGAGAGGCCCCTCCCCCTTCTCTCCTATCTATCTATCTATCTATCTATCTATCTATCTATCTATCTATCTATCTATCCATCCATCCACCTATCTGTTAGCTGTATGTATGAATTCATGAATTCCTATTTTTTTCAATGGTTTATAAATTGTTATTGTGTTTAATCATTTCGGTGCTCAGATTGTGTCAGATTTGGCTAGTGGGAGACCCTTCAAGCTGGCTTCTGTATCCTCATGATACGCCCCTCATTGTTTGGAGTATTTCCTTATTTTCTGGCATAAAGAAATGTTCCAGGCTGGTACAGCTCTCAGGCTCTGTCAAGCTCTGGGCCAGTACCTCAGGAGGACATGTGCTTTCAGACAGTCATCCTTGAACTTTTCGAGGTCCTCCTCTGGCTCCTGGGACCTGCCGGAGCCAGCAGTGTTATGTGGGTGGGGCACCCTGTCTCATTATTTCCCTTCAATGCCCTTTCCCAACTTCAGTCTGCCCTCCCCTTATTTCCTTCAGGAGATCACTCCAGATTGGGCCAGCAGCATGGCGCTGACGTGCTGATTTAGGGTGACTCTCACTCATTTGGACACAGGATGAGAACAGGGCTCTGGGCTGCCTACTGTCCACTGCAGGCCCCTGGACTTGAGCCCGAGCATGGGCCTGGGCTTCAGCTCTCACCTGTCCATGTTTTGATCTACAGCACGTGGGCCTTGCCTCTCCCTGCAGAGGTTTTCTGAGACCCTTGCTCTGTAATCAGTTAGTTGAACTGCACAGTCTGAGAGAACAGCCCCCCCACAAGACTCCCATCCCTACTGACACTAGTTGCAAGTTTTGGAGGTGCTCCCAACATCACCCTCAGGTTTGATCATTCAATAGAAGGACTCACAGAATTCACCAAAAACTGTTACATTCACAGTTATGGTTTATTACAGGGAAAGGATCCAAATTAAAGTCAGTGAGGGGAAGAGGCATGTAGGACAGGGCCCAGGAGGGGTCCAAATGCAGAGCCCTGGTCTCCCTGTGGAGTCACGGACAGCGCGGCCTCCTCCCGGCCACAGTGTGTGACAATATACAGAGAGACTGCTGACCAGGGAAACTCACTTGAGCCTTTGGTGTTTAGAGTTTGTATTGGGGCTCAAGCATCTCCTGCCCACGTGACTGACCTTTAGTCTCCAGCCCTCCTGGAAGCTGGGCTAATACCTTTAGCCTCTAGTTCCTCTCAGATCAGAGCTGATATGGCATGGCACAAAGCCTCCTTCATAGGTCACACTGCTGGATTGTCTGGCCAAGGCTCCCAGGCAGATAAAGACATCCCATCAGGCAGGACATTCCAGGGGCCGGGAGATCACCTCCCAGTAGCCGAGGGTAAAGGCCAGCCCTCTCTTTGCTTAAAGTGAATTCTTCACTACACACTCCACAATGCCAATGAGCCTTTCCATTCTGTGTTGTTTCTTGCCCTCCAGGTGAGTCTTAAGCTGTGCTCGAGGCGGGATACACATTTCTTGCATAAATGGTACTGCTCTTTTCACTCTACCCATGAGCTCCTCCTGTGTCCTCCCTGCACTTGGTGGTGTGTGTAAGGCAGGGGTGGTCATTGAAAGAGAGTGAATTCCAGGACTGCAGTGATTAAGGCCTGGGGAGTTCAAAAGATGACATGGTTGGAAGACATGTTATTCCACATTTAGGCTGTAAAATTCAGAATGGAAAATTTAACATGTCCGGAAAACGGTTAGTTTATGTTTCCTGCATACTTTGGGCATCATGAAGATGATCCACAAAGCACAGTAACGACCTTTGATTGAGTCACTGGAAGTCTGCATTCACGGGCTGCTCAATGGGTGATGCAGTATCATGAGTAAATGGTACTAGAGACCTGCAGAGGCAAGAAAATCTGTATTGTTTCAATAGGAACAGGTTCTGAAGCGCCATGGCATTGTGAGTAATAAAAGTGTTGCTACCTTTGCTACCTTTTATTTCGTGGTGAGAGATATAAATGTAGCCAAGGATAGTGCTTTTTTTTTTTTTTTTTAAATTTTGTTTATTTATTTATTTATTTATGGCTGTGTTGGGTCTTCGTCTCTGTGCGAGGGCTTCCTCTAGTTGTGGCAAGCGGGGGCCACTCTTCATCGCGGTGCACGGGCCTCTCACTATCGTGGCCTCTCGTTGCGGAGCACAGGCTCCAGACGCGCAGGCTCAGTAGTTGTGGCTCACGGGCCCAGTTGCTCCGCGGCACGTGGGATCCTCCCAGACCAGGGCTCGAACCCGTGTCCCCCGCATCGGCAGGCAGACTCCCAACCACTGCGCCGCCAGGGAAGCCCAGGATAGTGCTTTTGACAGTAAAGTACAGGAAGGGATGATGCCTGGACACCAGGAAGAAATCCCACGGGTAGTGTTTGAACAGTCAACACATAGTTAATAACTTCTCTATCAGTTAGTCTGAACATTTAGTGATAAATCCTATATGTGATCATATAATGATAAATCCTATATGTTCTCGTGAATTTTGTGATACATTTTCTAATCAAAATTTTTATATAGGCGGAAAGCCTGCAGAAATGATTTGCTTGGTGTCCCACATACCCAGGGGGCAGCCCTCTTCCTGGCCCACCTTGTACCTAACCTGCTCCAGTCCCTGGAAAAATCAGTCTTTTCTCCACGGAACCTGTTTCACGGTACCAGAGACCAAGATCTAGGAATTAGTTAGCTGAGCCTGATGAACATACAACTTTGAACTTGGGAGTTATGGTTAACAGTGTCAGTCTTTTATCAGCCTCACCATCTGTAGTGGATAATTGTCATTTGCGGCAGTCCAATATCCAACCCTCTCTACTTTCTATTACTACCCCACCTTTCATGAGGTGCCTCTGTTGTGTACACTTGTGGGAGTTGGTGACTTTATTACTATGGAAATGAAAGGAGCCATATGCCCCTCGTTAACCTGAACAGAATCACATGACTTAGCCTCAGCCAATTGGGTGCTTTCCTCTGGGAATTTAAATCTTGAGCAAGTATCACAGGAACGTAGATTGTTGGAGGCGATCTCAGTGGCAATGGTGTGCAGTGGAATTTCTGCTTGGGTTCCTGTTGTCTCACCTTCCTGAATTCCCTTGGCTTTTGACTGTTTCCCAAGGTAAATTTCATCATCTCCCTGTTGGTTTGCTGAGCCCCCAGTATTGTTGCAATAGATATCGCTTTACAATTTTCATATAAGATAGCCAGGGTTGATTTTGTTTCTTAAGAAAAACAATGAATACTGACTGAATCGGAATACTGTTTATTTCTGAGTTTGTTGTTGTTGCTGTTGTTTGGTATCAAGAAAAATTTGATTCAGTTAAGTTTTTGCAAATGGGAAAAAATTTAACAGCTTGTTTTGCAACCTCAGGATACACTTACGGAAAGTCTACCAGAAGCTTGAGAGTAGAGGTATAGGAAATTTCCATTTCGAAGTCAAAGCATGTAAAATATCCAAGAACAACTCATAATCCTTTTGGTGATTGTCTAATTTTGAATGTGTTAATAGACAGCTTTCTCAACCACTCACAATTTTTGCTGTTCATAGAAAATACTTTCCAAGTATAACATTATGAAATGTTCAGTGATACAAAGAAAAAGAAACTCAAAAATCTCAGTGCTCATTCCTGACACTTATTTACTCAAAGTTTTAAAAGAACCAAATTTATTTTGAATTGCATATTAGGGATAAACTTTATTTCATTTTTATTCTTGGTGCCTTATTTAGATGTTATTTACATAAGTATATTAATAAAGAAACTGAGGTCAGCACAAAACAGGTTAATCTTTTGGCACAGTTAACACATTGGCAGTCTCCATTATGTTTAAATTTGTTCCTATCATGTTGGAGTATATGTGAGTGTGTGCTTTGACAGTTCTTAAAAAAAACGAGTTTTTTCTTCCAGTTTTATTGAAATATCATTGACATACAGGACTGTGTAAATTTAAGATGTACAGCATAATGATTTGACTTACATACATCATGAAACAATGACCACGATGAGTTCCGTGAACGTCCATCATCTCGTAGAGATACAAAATTAAAGAAATAGAAAAAAGTATTTTTTTCCCTGTGACGAGAACTCTTCAGATTTACTCTCTTAACTTTCATATATAACACGCAGCAGTGTTCATTATGCTTATCATGTTGTATATTACATCCCTAGTACTTATTTATCTTATAACTGGAAGTTTGTACCTTTTGATTTTTCACCTAATTTCCCCCCTCTCCCCACCCCCGCCTCTGGTAACCACAAATCTGATGACTTTTTTTGTTTGTGAAGTATTATTGACGTATAACACTACGTTAGTTCCTGTTACACAACATAGTGATTTGCTATGTCTATAAATCTCAAAATGATCACCATGATAAGTCTAGTTATGATTTGTCACCATACAAACATATTACATAATTAGTGACTATATTCCCCACACTGTACATTTTATATTCATGACTCATTTATTTTGCAACTGGAAGTTTGTGCCTCTTAATCTCCCTCACCTATTTCCCTCCTTCCCCCAACCCACTCCCTCTAGCAACCACCTGTTCTCTGTATCTATGACTCTGTTTCTGTTTGATTCTGTTTGTTCATTTGTTTTATGTTGCAGATTCCACATATAAGTGAAATCATACAGTATTTGTCTTTCTCTGTCTGACCTATTTCACTTAGCATGATGCCCTCTAGGTCCATTCGTGTTGTTGCAAATGGCAAGAGTTCATTCTTTTTTATGGTTGAGTAATATTCCATTGTCTATATGTACACTACTTCCTCTTTATCCGTTCATCTATTGATAGGCACTTAGGTTGCTTCCATATCTTGGCTTTGTAAATAATGTTGCAATGAACATAAGGGCACATATATTTTTTTAAATTCATGTTTTTGTTTTCCTTGGAGTGGAATTGCTTCATCATACCCTAGTTCTATTTTCAATTTTTTGAGGAACTTCCACACTGTTTCCCATATTGGTTGCTCCAATTTACATTCCCCATAACAGTGCACAAGGGTTCCCTTTTCTTCATGTCCTCACACCAACACTGGTTATTTGTATTTTTTTTTGATAATAGCCATTCTGACAGGTGTGAAGCAATATCTCATTGTGGTTTTGATTTGCATTTCCCTGATGATTAGTGATGTTGAGCATCTTCTTATGTGCCTATTGGTCATCTTATGTCTTCTTTGGAAAACTGTCTATTCAGATCCTCTGCCCATTTTTTAATCAGGTTGCTTGTTTTTTTTGATGTTCAGTTATAAGAGTTCTTTATATATATATATATATATTTTTTTTTTTTTTAGGTTTTTTTTAAATAGATCTTTATTGGAGTATAATTGCTTCACAATACTGTGTTAGTTTCTGTTGCACAACAAAGCCAATCAGGAATATGCATACACGTCCCCATATCCCCTCCCTCTTGAGCTTCCCTCCCATCCTCCCTACCCTACCCCTCTAGATCATCGCAAAGTACCGAGCCGATTTCCCTGTGCTATGCTGCTTCTTACCACCAGCCAACTATTTTACATTCCGTAGTGTATATGTGTTGATGCTACTCTCACTTCGCCCCAGCTTCACCCTCCAACCCCATGTCCTCAAGTCCATTTTCTATGTCTACCTCTTTTTTCCTGCCCTGCAACTAGGTTCATCAGTACCTTTTTTTTTCTTTAGATTCCATATATATGCATTAGCATACGGTATCTGTTTTTCACTTTCTGACTTAACATCACTCTGTATGATAGACTCTAGGTCCATCCACCTCACTACAAATAACTCAATTTCATTTCTTTTTATGGCTGAGTAATATTCCATTGTGTATATGTGCCACAACTTCTTTATCCATTCATCTGTCGATGGACATTTAGGTTGGTTCCATGTCCTGGCTATTGTAAATAGTGTTGCAATGAACATTGTGGTACATGTCTATTTTTGAATTATGGTTTTCTCAGGGTACATGCCCAGTAGTGGGATTGCTGTGTCATATGGTAGTTCTACTTTTAGTTTTTTAAGGAACCTCCATACTGTTTTCCATAGTGGTTGTATCAATTTACATTCCTACCAACAGTGCAAGAGGGTTCCCTTTTCACCACACCCTTTCCAGCATTTATTGTTTCTAGATTTTTTGATAATGGCCATTCTGACCAGTGTGAGGTGATACCTCATGGTAGTTTTGATTTGCATTTCTCTAATAATTAGTGATGTTGAGCATCTTTTCATGTGCCTCTTGGCCATCTGTATGTCTTCCTTGGAGAAATGTCTATTTAGGTCTTCCGCCAATTTTTTAAAACTGGATTGTTTGTTTCTTTGCTCTTGAGCTCCATGAGCTGTTTGTATATTTTGGAGATCAATCCTTTGTCTGTGTTTCATTTGCAAATATTTTCTCCCATTCTGAGGGCTGTCTTTTTGTCTTGTTTATGGTTTCCTTTGCTGTGCAAAAGCTTTTAAGTTTAATTAAGTCCCATTTGTTTCTTTTTGTTTTTATTTCCGTTACTCTAGGAGGTGGGTCAAAAAAGATCTTGCTGTGGTTTATGTCAAAGAGTGTTTTTCCTATGTTTTCCTCTAAGAGTTTTATAGTGTCTGGTCTTACATTTAAGTCTTTAATCCATTTGGAGCTTATTTTTGTGTATGGTGTTAGGGAGTGTTCTAATTTCATTCTTTTCCATGTAGCTGTCCAGTTTTCCCAGCACCACTTATTGAAGAGGCTGTATTTTCTCCATTGTATGTTCTTGCCTCCTCTGTCGTAAATTAGGTGCCCATATGTGCGTGGGTTTATCTCTGGGCATTCTATCTTGTACCATTGATCTATATTTCTGTTTTTGTGCCAGTTCCATACTGTCTTGATTACTGTAGCTTTGTGGTATAGTTTGAAGTTGGGGAGCCTGATTCCTCCAACTCTGTTTTTCTTTCTCAAGATTGCTTTGGCTATTCTGGGTCTTTTGTGTTTCCATATGAATTGTAAAATTTTTTGTTTTAATTCTGTGAAGAACGCCATTGGTGGTTTGATAGAGATTGCATTGAATCTGTAGACTGCTTTGGGTAGAATAGCCATTTTCACAATATTGATTCTTCCAATCCAAGAACATCGTATATTTCTCCATCTGTTTATGTCATCTTTGATTTCTTACATCAGTATTTTATAGTTTTCTTTTTTTTTTAATTAAATGTATGTATTTATTTATTTATTTTTGGCTGTGTTGGGTTTTCATTGCTACGTGCGGGCTTTCTCTAGTTGTGGTGAGCGGGGGCTACTCTTCGTTGTGGTGCGCAGGCTTCTCATTGTGGTGGCTTCTCTTGTTGTGCAGCATGGGCTCTAGGTGCACAGGCTTCAGTAGTTGTGGCACGTGGGCTCAGTAGTTGTGGCTCGCAGGCTCTACAGTGTAGGCTCAGTAGTTGTGGCGCATGGGCTTAGTTGCTCCACGGCATGTGGGATCTTCCCGGACCAGGGCTCAAACCCGTGTCCCCTGCATTGGCAAGCAGATTCTTAACCACTGCACCACCAGGGTTGCCCCAGTGTTTTATAGTTTTCTGAGTACAAGTCTTTTGCCTCCTTAGGCAGGTTTATTCCTAGGTATTTTATTCTTTTTGTTGCATTGGTAAATGGGAGTGTTTCCTTAATTTCTCTTTCTGATTTTTCATTGTTGGTGTATAGGAATGCCAGAGATTTCTGTGCATTAATTTTGTATCCTGCAACCTCACCAAATTCATTGATTAGTTCTAGTAGTTTTCTGGTGGTATCTTTAGGATTTTCTATGTATAGTATCATGTCATCGGCAAACAGTGACAATTTTACTTCTTCTTTTCCGATTTGTATTCCTTTTATTCCTTTTTTCTTCTCTGATTGCTGTGGCTAGGACTTCTAAAACTATGTTGAATAAAAGTGGTGAGAGTGGACATCCTTGTCTTGTTCCTGATCTTAGTGGAAATGCTTTCAGTTTTTCACCATTGAGTATGATGCTTGCTGTGGGTTTGTCATATATGGCCTTTATTATGTTGAGGTACGTTCCCTCTATGCCCATTTTCTGGAGAGTTTTTATCATAAATGGGTGTTGAATTTTGTCAAAAACTTTTTCTGCATCTATTGAGATGATAATATGGTTTCTATTCCTCAATTTGTTAATGTGGTGTGTCACATTGATTGATTTGCGTAAATTGAAGAATCCTTGCATCCCTGGGATAAATCCCACTTGATCATGGTGTATGATCCTTTTAATGTGCTGTTGGATTCTGTTTGCTAGTATTTTGTTCAGGATTTTTGCATCTATGTTCATCAGTGATATTGGTCTATAATTTTCTTTTTTTGTGATATCTTTTTCTGGTTTGATGTCAAGATGATGGTGGCTTCATAGAATGAATTTGGGAGTGTTTCTCCCTCTGCAATTTTTTGGAAGAGTTTGAGAAGGATCAGTGTTAGCTCTTCTCTAAATGTTTGATAGAATTCACCTGTGAAGTCATCTGGTCCTGGACTTTTGTTTGTTGGAAGATTTTTAATTACGGTTTCAATTTCATTACTTGTGATAGGTCTGTTTATATTTTCTAATTCTTCCTGGTTCAGTCTTGGAAAGTTGTACCTTTCCAAGAATTTGCCCATTTCTTCGTGGTTCTCCATTTTATTGGCATATGGTTGTTTGTAGTAGTCTCTTATAATCCTTTCTATTTCTGCAGTGTCAGTTGTCATTTCTCCTTTTTCATTTCTAATTTGATTGATTTGCATCCTCTCGCTTTTTTTCTTGATGAGTCTGGCTAAGGGTTTATCAATTTTGTTTATCTTCTCAAAGAACCAGCTTTTAGTTTTATTGATCTTTGCTATTGTTTTCTTCATTTCTATTTCATTTCTTTCTGCTCTGATCTTTATGATTCCTTTCCTTCTACTGACTTTGGGTTTTCTTTGTTCTTTTTTCCCTAGTTGTTTTAAGTGTAGCGTTAGATTGTTTATTTGAGATTTTTCTTGTTTCTTGAGGTGAGACTGTATTGCTATAGACTTCCCTCTTAGAACTTCTTTTGCTGTGTCCCATAGGTTTTGGGTCATCGTGTTTTCATTGTCATTTGTTTGTATGTATTTTTTTATTTCTTCTTTGACTTCTTCAGTGATTTCTTGGTTATTTAGTAATGCACTGTTTAGCCTCCATGTATTTGTGTTTTTTACAGTTTTTTTTCCTGTAACTGATTTCCAATCTCATAGCGTTATGGTCAGAAAAGATGCTTGATATGATCTCAATTTCCTTAAATTTACTGAGGCTTCATTTGTGACCCAAGATGTGATCTATCCTGGAGAATGTTCCACGTGCACTTGAGAAGAAAGTGTATTCTGCCACTTTTGGGTGGAATGTTCTATAAATATCAATTAGATCTATCTGGTCTACTGTGTCATTTAAAGCTTGTGTTTCCTTATTTATTTTCATTTTGGATGATCTGCCCATTGGTTTAAGTGGGGTGTTAAAGTCCCCTACTATTATTGTGTTACTATCTATTTCTCCTTTCATGGTTGTTAGCATTTGCCTTATGTATTGAGGTGCTCCTGTGTTGGGTGCATAAACATTTATAATTGTTATATCTTCTTCTTGGATTGATCTTTTGATTATTATGTAGTATCCTTCCTTATCTCTTATAACAGTCTTTATTTTAAAGTCTATTTTATCTGATACGAGTATTGCTACTCCAGCTTTCTTTTGATTTCTATTTGCATGGAATATCTTTTTCCATCCCCTCACTTTCAGTCTGTATGTGTCCTTAGGTCTGAAGTGGGTCTGTTGTAGACAGCATATATATGGGTCTTGTTTTTGTATCCATTCAGCCAGTCTGTGTCTTTTGGTTGGGGCATTTAATCCAGTTACATTCAAGGTTATTATCGATATGTATGTTCCTATTACTATTTTCTTAATTGTTTTGGGTTTGTTTTTGTGGGTCTTTTTCTTCTCTTGTGTTTCCCACTTAGAGAAGTTTCTTCAGCATTTGTTGTAAGGCTGGTTTGGTGGTGCTGGATTCTTTTAACTTTTGCTTGTCTGAAAAGCTTTTGACTTCTCCATCAAATCTGAATGAGGTCCTTGCTGGGTAGAGTAATCTTGGTTGTAGGTGTTTCTCTTCCATCACTTTAAGTGTATCCTGCCACTCCCTTCTGGCCTGCAGAGCTTCCGCTGAAAAATCAGCTGATAACCTTATGGGGACTCCTTTGTATGTTACATTTTGTTTTTCCCTTGCTGCTTTTAATATTTTTTCTTTGAATTTAAATTTTGTTAGTTTGATTTATATGTGTCTTGGTGTGTGTTTCCTAGTTTTTATCCTGTATGGGACTCTCTGTGCTTCCTGGACTTGGGTGACTATTTCCTTTCCCATGTTAGGGAAGATCTCTTCAAATATTTTCTCAGACTCTTTCGTTTTCTCTTCTTCTTCTGGGACCCCTATAATTCGAATGTTGGTGCATTTAGTGTTGTCCCAGAGGTCTCTGATATTGTCTTCAATTCTTTTCATTCTTTTTTGTTTATTCTGCTCCTCGGCAGTTATTTCCACCATTTTGTCTTCCAGCTCACTTATTTGTTCTTCTGCCTCAGTTATTCTGTTATTGATTCCTTCTAGTGTATTTTTCATTTCAGTTATTGTGTTGTTCACCTCTGTTTGTTCTTTAGTTCTTCTAGATCTTTGTTAAACAGTTCTTGTATTTTCTCACTCCATGCCTCCACTCTATTTCCGAGATTCTGGATCATCTTTACTATCACTACTCTGAATTCTTTTTCAGGTAGATTGCCTATTTCCTCTTCATTTATTTTGTCTTGTAGATTTTTACCTTGCTCCTTCATCTGTGACATTTTTTTTTTGCCGTCTCATTTTTTTGTTTTGTTTTTTTATGAGTGGGATTGTGTTCCTGACTTACTGGTTGTTTGGCCTGAGGCTTCCAACACTGGGGTTTGTAGGCTATTGGGGACAGCTGGGTCTTGGTGCTGAGATGAGGAACTCTGTGAGACCTCACTCCTATGAATATTCCCTGGAGTCTGAGGTTCTCTGTTAGTCCGATGGTTTGGACTCAGAGCTCCCACTGCAGGAGCTTCGGCCGGACCCCGGGCTCGTGAACCAAGATCCCACAAGCCGCCTGAGGTGGCAAAAAAACCCAAAACAAACAAACAAACAAAATAACAAATTAAAAAATAAAACCAGACTAGGAAACTAACAGATATGTTAGGAAGAATATAAAAACAAAAATATAGATGAATCCACAACCAGAAGGTACATCAGCACCACAATAGTAAAAAAGAGGAGGGAAAAGAAAAAAAAAGTGGGGGGGAAGGCCTTGGCTGTGGAAGTCAGGGCCTAAGCAGGGGTGAGGTTTGGGTGGTGGGTGGGGCAAATGCTCAGGACCCACAGGGTTGGAAAAGGCCCTGGGGGCTGTGGGGGCGGGGCTTAGGCTCAAGGAACAGAAGGGGCCCAGGCGTGCCCCCTACCCCTGGTCTCAGAGGGCAGGGGACCTCACTTGGGAGCCCCGCAGGCTTCCTGGGCTTGAATGGGCAGGGCAAACTCCCTCCTCTCCTCTCCTCCCCCTCCCACCTGCCTCTCCTGATCTCCCCAGCCTCCCTCCTATGCCTTCAAGGACCCACGCAGCCTGGAGGGGGTCTTGGAGGGCAGGGAACCGGCCTGGGAACTCAGCAGGATCCCCGTGCCCGAGTGTGTGGGGCAATCGCCTTCTGCTCCTCTCCCCCTCCTCCCGGAGGGCCCCTCCCACCTGCCTCTCCTATTCTCCCCTGGGCCTCCTTCCTATGCTCCCAAGGACCCACGTGATGTGGAGGGGGCTTTCGAGGGCAGGCGATCAGCCTGGGAGCTCAGCAGGCTCCCCAGGCCAAGTGGGCAGGGCAATCGCCCTCCACTCCTCTCCCGCTCCTCCTGGATGGTTCCTCCCGCTTGCCTCTCCTGATCTCCATAACCTCCCTCCTATGCCCCCAGGACCCATGTAGCCTGGATGGGGCTTTGGAGGGGGGTACCGGCCTGGGAGCTCAGCAGGCTCCCCATCCCGAGTGGGTCAGGTGATTGTCCTCCGCTCCTCTCCCGCTTCCCGAAGAGTCCCTCCCACCTGCCTCTCCTGATCTCCCTGGTCTCAGGGGCGCCGATCCTTTTTGGCCTCCACTTCTCCTCCATGCTCAGTCCCCCTATGTCCTACCGGTTCACTTTGGGGTTCCTTCCATCTCCTTGGGCGTCAGAGTCCCCCACCAGTGGCCGGCAGGTGCCCTAGTTGTAGGGAGATGCTAACTCAGCATCCTCCCCCACCACCATCTTGACTCCACCTCTCTTTTTATATTTTGAATATTAATGTCTCGTCAGATAGGTCTTTTGCAAATATCTTCTCCCATTCAGTAGGTTGCCTTTTCAGTTTGTTGATAGTTTCCTTTGCTGTGAAAAAGCTGTTTAGTTCGATGTAGTCTCATTTGTTTATTTTTGCTTTTGTTTCCCTTGCCTGAGGAGACATGTCCAAAGAAAAAATATATATTACCAAGACTGATATCAAAGAATGTACTGCCTATGTTTTCTTCTAGAAGTTTTATGGTTTCAGGTCTTTAATCCATTTAGAATTTAGTTTTGTATATGGTGTGAGAAAGTAGTATAGTTTGATTTTTTTGCATGTAGTTGTTTGGTTTTCCCAATACCATTTATTTATTTATTTAATTGCTGAAAAATTTTCCAAAAAATTTTTTGACATGCTTTTTTTATATTCTGCTCTATTATGGTTCATCACAGGATACTGAATATAGTTTACTGTTCCAAACAGTAGGACCTTGTTGTTTATCCCAATACCATTTACTGAAGAGGCTGTCTTTTCCCCTATTGTATATTCTTGCCTCTTTTGTCATAGATTAATTGCCCATATAAGTGTGGCTTCACTTTTGGGCTCTCTTTTCTGTTCCTTTGATCTATGTGTCTGTTTTTGTTCCAGTACCATACTGTTTTGATGACTGTAGCTTTGTAGTATAGTTTGAAATCAGGGCGCATGATACCTCTACCTTTGTTCTTTTTTATCAAGACTGTCTTGGCTATTTAGGGTCTTCTGTGTTTCCATACAAATTTTAGAATTATTTGTTCTAGTTCTGTGAAAAATGCCATTGGTATTTTGATAGGAATTGCATTGAATCTGTAGACTGCCTTGGGTATTATGGTCATTTTAACAATATTAATTCTTCTAATCCATGAGCATGAGCTATCTTTCCATCTGCTTGTGTTGTTTTCAACTTCTCTCATCAGTGTCCTATAATTTTCCAAGTTTAGATCTTTTATCTCCTTAGATTTATTCCTAGGTATTTTATTGTTAGTGTATAAACTAAAAAAATAGTTTTAAAAAATCATTGTGAAAAGTAAAATATGGATTATAGCCTCTATGTAGAATCCTCAGAAATCTGCTGGATACCACAGCTCTCTTGGGAATACTCTCTCTCTTCTCCTGTTCAATTTTTTAAATTGTACTTTTCTAGGTTTGGATAAAGTCTTACCTCCCTCCTGACATCTTCCCTATGTCCAGCTGAAAGGGAGTCTCTCTTTTCCATGTGCTTAGAGCAACTATGTCCCTTCCATGGCAGAAAAAGAGGCAAGATGGGGATTTCCCAGACTGCTCACCATTTGGGCTTGGATGTTTTTATTTTATTTCATTATGTGTATTCTTTTCTCACATATATTTTAAGCTTCTTAAAGTTCTGAGCTAGTTCTTGCACACATATCACTTGATCAGTGTCAAAGTCCACTTTTGCCCTTTAGACCCATTTTTATCTATTTAGTGTAGTGTTCCCAATCCTGTCACCCATACCTCTCCCGTATTGCCTCAACCTCATGCCACATGTACTATTTATGCTAGAGATTTTTTTGCAAATAAACTCAATTTTTATCTTAATTCATTTATTTTATGAAGAAGTTTTTCATAAATAGAAAACCAGTATTGTTTGTCACAAATTGAAGGTAGAATAAACATAATTTTTTTTTTTTTTTAAACAACACTGTTATCTATTACACTCTAACCAGCTAGTGTTGCCTTTGGGCTTTGAGCCTAAGGGTAAGGGGAGATCAGCAAGTGTTAGAGAAACTTCCTTGAACAAATCGGAGGGATTTGGAAGAGCATTGGAAAGGGAATGCCTTTCTTTCTCACAATCGCCTTCGATGTGATTTAAGTTACCCACGTCAACCGAGACCAGCTGGTGTCACGGGAAGCGGACGCCCGCTGAGTTGAGAAGCACTAATATAAGGTGAGCAGTTGGAGCCTGAGAAACGAGTCTCGTGCTCTGTCTGAGTTCTTGCTTTGTGTCTCCCCAGCTCACTCTGTAAGCTCTTCTCCATTCTCTCTTGTATTTCATTGTAGGACCACTTCTCATTATCTGAGCCTTACTTTTCTTATCTGTACAATAAGAGAATTCTAACAGACATTCCTTCTGGTTGCTTCCAGCCCTGACTTTAACCAGAGTCTATGATCACAAGATCATAAGGTAAAGCGTTCACGGCACCCCAGGCACGTGCTCCCACTTACAGTCACCACTCAGCGCTGGCTCATTATTTATCAGCAGCTCAGCACGGGCTCAACTTCACCATGAAGGCGGATGATGGCCACTATCTTCCCCCTTCACAAAGAACCCAAATGAAGTAGATAGAGATCCTTTCTCTCACTCCAAGTGCTCAGGGAACATAAGAGGTATGAGCTTGGCTCTACCCACCCCGAGTTTCCATTGTTTCAATGATTGCTGGCTCTGTCACATTTTATTTCCATAAAGGGAAGGGAATCCTAGACAACCTAAATATATTTTAGCGTGTAATCCTAGTTTAAGTTAGCTAAAGGGCAACTGAGCTATAAAATCACGCTGAAACCACCCAGAAATCATGTTTTAAAAACAGAATGTGGGGGCTAGTAGAGTTGATGGCAGTCAGGATATGCAGATTGCAAAGTTGGTCTTCCTCTTTCCTGGCAGTGTGAACTTCTGGAAGGCCCAGCTTTCTCATCCATTAGGTGAGAGATTTGGGCTTCACCAAACCATCTTCATGTTCTCTCCTAGCAATCACCTTAAATATTTACCAAAACTCCTAGCTCTAAAAAAAAAATTTCAGGAATCAAATTTGTAATTGGTCCTAAAGCTACTAAATAATTCAAAAAGGAAATAGAAGTTAAGATTTGGAAATTGACCTTTACACAGTAGTTTAAAAAATCTTAGGTGAAAAACTAAATGGGAATTCCTTATAAATGAGAGAAAATATACTTCTCCAACATGGTTCATTAATATATAAAGTCATCATTTCATATAATGCTATTTCTGAATGAGCACCTCATATTTCATTCTGAGCAATTTTAGCGATAAAAATATTTGCCTGCAAATGTTTTGGAAAACTGTTGACTATCTGCCAAAATATTGGCAACACTCAACACTTAAACCTACAAGGCTGTTTGTGAATATGTCATATTTTAACACTAAACACTTAGGCCAACTCACCTGCCTAGTCATTTTCTGACTGCAAAGATACAGGGACCACTTGCTATCAGGCTGGCAAATGTTACACAGAGAATTTAGAGACAAACTACTGTAGGGAAGAAGAAACCTTTTTCTTCTACCCTTCTAGGTGCTCAGCTGGGGCTCTGCAACAAAGGATGGATTAACAAGAGAAAAGCATACACACTTAATATAGTTTTATGCGACACTGAGCCTTCATAGGGAAATGAAGACCCAAAGAAATGGTTAAACCTGAGTATTTGTATACTAGGTTGTATGAAGAGTGGAAAGTTCTGGGGAAATGTGATAGACAAATGGGTATGAGTGTAATAGAGTAAACTGGGGAAACTAAGCAAGGCCTGTCCATTTGGATTTTTCTTGGAGTCCCTCCTTCTTGGAGATAATGATGTTCCTTTCCTCTGAGTACAGGGAAGGCAGCTCTACACAAAGGTCATAAGACCTGCTTTAGGGGAAGGTCAACGAGTCCCTCCTGCACCTACTGTTTCTCAAATTCCTTCAGCTTAAAATATTCAATATGGCACCATATTTTGGGGTAACATGCTCTGAACTTGGTCACCGCAAAGCTGATATGCTCATCATCCTAAGAACACTGGAATGTTTCAGCAAAAAGCAAGCCTCTGTGATTCTTTGGCATAAGTGAGCAGTGAAGCTGGAGCCAATTCTACACTATGGGAAATGAGAGTCCAGGCTTTTATTACTGACTCTCATGTTACAGTCTCTATTGGAGAAGGCACTGAGAAAGAGCAGAGAGTATAATTTTGTCTCAGTAAAATCTGTCCCTGTGCAGGAGCAAGTTCAAGACTGCAAAATGAAGTGGTCATTCTCTGATTTTCCTTGCAGTCCTAGCCTTCCTAACTAGCTAGAGCTGAAAAGCTGGTTCAAGTTATATGTATTTTCTCTCCACTTTAAGGGAAAGTTACCAAAAATATATATAACCTCATTCACTCAGACCAGAGCTGGGTAGACAGCTTTTTGACTTACCTATGCAAACAGGTTTTGCTAAGCAAGCTAATTAGGTAAATAGCACAGGGGAAGTTGTGGGGAGGAGGAGGGTGGGACTTTTCACTACTAAAGAGAAGCAACCTTTAATCTTTTTTTTTTTTTTTTTTTTTTGGCCACAGCACGTGGCTTGCGGGATCTCAGCTCCCCAACCAGGGATCGAACCCACCCCACCCCCTGCCCCCCACAGTGGAAGTGCAGAGTCCTAACCACTGGACAGCCAGAGAATTCCCTTAAAGTGCTTTAAGAAGCATGGATAACCAACAAGGACCTACTGTACAGCACAGGGAACTCTGCTCAATATTATGTAACAACCTAAATGGGAAAAGAATGTGAAAAAGAATAGATACATATATATGTATAACTGAATCACTTTGCTATATACCTGAAACTAACACAACATTGTTAATCAACTCTACTCCAGTATAAAATTAAAAGTTATTTCCTGAAAAAAAAAAAAAAGAAAAGAAGAAGCACTGACTTCTTTTAAAGTCATTGGTGCACTGATATTATTTTGTTCAGATACATTTTGGGATTACTATTCTAACTACTAAAGATTTATGCTAAAATCCTAGAGAGATGACATGTGAGTGGAATTAGAGTTACAAAGTCTGAGCTGCTTACAGCTGTCTAAGGATCTAGTCTAGGTATTGAGTGAAGGGCTAGTGCCATTTAGGTGAGATGGCAAATTGCCATGGGGATATTAAAAAGCTTCCAGAAATGATATGATGCCTGAGGTTTCCTTCTGGGAGGAGGGGAGAAGAGTAGGAAGCCGGTGACATAGATGAAACAAGATTGGCCAAGAGTTGATCATTGTTGAATCTGGTGCTGAGTACACGGGCGTGCATTATACTACACTCGATACTTGTTTGAAATTGTCCGGGATGAAATATTTAAAAGTCATTTAAAAATAAAATTCTCACCGATGGAACATGGTCAGGAAATTGAGGAGGATCAACAAAGACACAGACAACAAAGTGGCTGATGGGAAAGCTCTGGGCTGGAGGCAGGAAGCAGGCCAGCGGGGCAGGTGTGGCAGCCACGTGGCCGCAGTCGCAACTGGCGTGTTCAGCCCTGCTTAGCGGGCGGGAGGGAGCCCAAGAGGTCTGCCAGTGCCTGCCCTGGGTCAGACTGGGATGGTAGCTAAAGACACCTTCAGCGCTCCTTGAAATGCTCAGCCTTGGATTCTACCCCTTCCCGGCAATGTCCTGTCTGCAGGCCGACCTCCTTATCAGATCCCACTCAGTGAATGTTCTAGCTCATAATATTAATGTTTTCAAGAACAGGATGGTGCTTTCCTCATTTGCATGTTTGTTCATGGCCTTCTCCCTATGGGCCTGTCTGTACATGCATGTCGGGGGAGGCGGAGGGGGAATTCTAAGCAGGGAAGGGGGTGTTGGAACAGAGTGGAAAGAGAAAGAGAGCTTGTATTCAGCTTCTGGCATCTAAAATAGGATTTGTGCCCAAAGATACAGTGTTACAAGCCACGCTTTGTTGAGAAACATGATTTACATTTTCTTTTTATCTCCTCTGAGGAAAGAGATATCAAGAGCCCGGTCCCCAGGACCAAAAAGTTTGGATTACAGAGGTCCCAGTGGCATATACAGGGGAGAGGAGAAAGCCGGACCTTGCACCCCAGCCAATGTGGGGAGAAGCAAGGGGACAGGCAAAGGCAGAGGGGAAGGCAGATGCTCAGATCCTGACTTTCTCTCCCTGCCCCCTCAAGGAGTAGGTTGGAGGCAGTTTTAGAAATATCTAGAAAGGTCTTAAAAACTAGAAGGCAGCAGGGCATCAGTCGTGCTTCCTGTTCATGGCTCTAGGCTGCCTGCTTGCACCAGCTTGGAGGTATCTCCGCCAAAGTGAACGCAGCCACATAGTAGGGTTAAGCAGAGGGAGGAAGGCTGTAGCTTTGAGACAGGCTGGGACCTGGGACCCTCTGCTGCAGTGCTGCAGAGCTTGCATCTGGACACACCTCTCCTGGAGCAACAAAATACAAAGAAACTATATGGGACTGAAAATAACTGCATGCATGCGCAGTTGGGGCAAATTATGGACAAGAAGATACAAAAGACCAAAAAAAAAACCCCTACTGCCACTTTTGAAGAGCCTGGAGCAAAAACAGGGTGTTGGGAACAAAAGCAGCGTCCTGAGCATGCCCATTGCACTCAACACCAGCAGAGGGGTGGGCAGACCACCTCAGCCACGCCTCTGGCCTGACCCTTGGACACACCCCTACCCTCACCCCATACAAGGAACAAGCTCATGCACCCCGGGGGGAGCCAGCAAACAAGGGAACCTGTTGTTTGTTCTCGCTCCCCGCTGCTGCAGCAGGGGCCCCAATAAAGCCTTGCCTGCATTTGTTGTCTGGCCTCTAGTCAATTTCTATTGATTGGGAAAGGCCAAGAACCCTGGTCGGTATCAGCTTCATGTGCCACTAATGGAACCTCGAGGGTCCCTCCTGTATGTGAGGCTGAGGGGAGCTCAGGAGACGGCTGGATGAAAGTCCGTGAGCCCACCATAGGCCGCCTAGCTGAGGCCAGAAGGAGAACACAGCAGAGACTCAGCCAGACCCATGGTGAAACTAAAAGCAGAAGTTAGACTGGGCTGGAGTGTAAGGAGGAAGCAGCCAACCTGGACCAAGCTGAGAGAGCAGATGGTCAGTTACCAGCGCCGTGAGGGCCAGCGGGGCGAGCAGCGGCCAGGTGAACAGGGGGCATCACCCCGGGGACCAGAGGCGTCCGGAGATCCCACCAGATCTACCCTCCTTCCCCAGTGCCTCAGGGGCTTATAATCCAAACACAAGGGTGCCATCTCAGGAGGGGGCGGGGAGGAGGGGATGGAGGATTTCTGAGATGCTCACCGTTTTTATGTAAAGAGAGCTGTTAACATTATCGCATCATACTTAGATTACCAGATTAGAAGGAAAGTTCATTCATTTTTTTGTTACCCAGTGAGAAGGGCTCTTGAGGAAGACCTTACATCTTATCTGAACGTCTCAGGGCAGCATCAGAGACATTGGGATCTTGTGTGTATATTTTCTGTGAACTTTGTTTCAGTTGTTGCCCTAGTAGAAGTACCAGCTTTATCTCTATGACTGAGGAAGGAAAGGCTGGGGGTATGGGCTCTAGACCCCTGCTCCTGCCAACTGCCTTTTCTGGCGTGCTGAGTCTTGCGTCTCATACCTGGGGCCTTCCATGGATAGACCGACTGTCCACCTCACATGCCACTGATGTGACTTCAGCCACCATCTTTGTCTAGACCCTTCCTATTGTCCCTCCATCCTCAGTGGATCTGAATGCTGACCCTTATAATGACAATAAGGACCATATTGTACTGGCACAAAGTGCCAGGCCCTGGACCAAATGCTTTGCATGATCATCACTTTTAATCCTTAACTGTTACCTTATGAGGTAGGTACCAATAATAGCAACATTTTCCAAATGGGAAAATTGAAGCTTAGAGAGTATAAATAACTTGATCCCAAATAGTAAGTGGCAGAGCTGGGCTTTGAGCCCTTAGCTCTTAACCACCACACAGCTTCCACTCAGCAGCCCTGCACCTGGGGAACACAAGGGCCGACCTTGCTATGCTGGGTGCAGTAGACATTGCTTGGACCTGGGCTTGATCAACGTCCAGCCAGTCACGTCCCCAGCTGCATCTCCCAGCTGCCTTTCTCTTCCCACAGTCCTGGTTGCTGAGATCCCTGAATGTCTTGCTTCCTTTGTGATACTCCTACACCTTCATCTCACATTCACGACTCAGATGCTAGTGTCACCTCCTGGTTTGTAGAGCCTTCTATGACTCCCCATGGCAGTGAGTTGTTCCCTCCTGTGTGTTTCCATGGCGTCTGGCATGTGGATAGAATATCTCACGTGGAAATATAATTACATATTTATAGGACGATCACCCGAGTTGGACTGGAGGGTCCTCAGTGACAAGTCAGAGCCATATTCACCTCTGAGGTCCTAGCCCAGAGAGGACATGGCAGACACTGTGGGCTGTCTTGCTGAAGCCTCTTCCAATCCTCAACCAGTGTGTCTTCCAGCACAGCAGAGGCCAGAAAGCAGAAAAATGACATTCAAATTCATTCAATGTCATTCAAATGACATTCAAATTAATCATGGTTTCCATGATTAATTTAGGTCCTGCCAATCAAATGCATTCAGGTGAGACTCTGATTCAAGACTGAGTTATGTTTGGAAAAGGCAAGGGGCAGGGAACTCATTTTGCTGGAGTGGATCTTGGTTTTTAAATTGTGACAGCAATTCATCAAGTCAGACAGATCTGTACAGTATGTAGTCCACATATATTTGTCATGGGGAGAAAAAAGAATAAATTTAATGAAACTGCCCTCTTAAAGGTTGCCAACAACCTCTAAGAATCCATATCAGTCCCCATCTCACTGAACCTGTTAACCATGACTTTCTCACGTGCCTTTTCAAAGAAAGTGGGCTTTGTATTATGTTTGATTTAGATCTATTAGAAATTCTGTTCAATTTGCATAGATTCTAGTTGATGGGAAAAGGGTGGGAAATAGTAACCCAGAAAGACAGTATAATGAAAAGGAAGGATTTTGTTGGGCAGCAAAGTTGAGACAGGCTAGAACCTGAGACCTGGGACCTGGGACTCTTAACTACAGTGCTTGCACCTGGACAAATGTCTCCTTGATCAACAGAATACGAAGAAACTATAAGGGACTAAAAATGACTGCACCCATGGCAGTTGGGGCAAAGTATGAACAATAACATACAAAACTGGCAAAACCCAACTGCCACTTCTGAGGTGCTGGGAACAAAAGCAGTGTACTATGCACGATCCCCGCACACAGCACCACCAAGGGGGTGGGCAGATCACATATGCCACCCCTCCAGCCAACCCACCGATCCACCCTCACCCTCACCCTGCCCTCGGGGAGTGAGCAAGGGAACATGTTACTTATTTTCTCTCCCTCATGCTTCGGTCCCAATAAAGCCTTGCCTGAATTTCTTGTCTGGCCTCTTATCAATTTCTATTAAGGAGTCCCAGAACCCAGATTGGTAACAAAGTCAACAGACGTCTGCTGAATCCCCAAAATCATACCAAAGAGGCAGGAATCTCAGCTTCCATGTAATGCTCAGCCTTAACTTTTATTTGTGTAATTTTGATTGTGTTTCTCTCTACCTCTAGGATTCTATGCTTCTATGACATCTATGATGTACAGTAAACCATAAAGTTCACCAGGAAAACTTCCCGTGGCAGGGGAGGGAGGACAGAGTAGAAAGTCCTGGCAGAATTTTACCAGCCAGGCAAAGGGAAGCTCAGTGATTTACTGAAGATCCCAGTGAGCTGGTAACCAAACCAGCTCTCTTTCTACCACGCACTTTATAAAGTGGTCTTATTTTCAATAAACTTCTTGGTAGGAGCTGAGAATGGCCAGAGCAGGAACCCCCAGAGCCAAGAGGCCAAGCATCCTGAAATGCTTCCAGCCTCCTGTGCAGTCTGATGGGGAAATAGACACCAGATCATCAGCAGAACCACAGGAATTAGAACGAGGCAGTGAGTTGTTCACAGCATGGCCTTTGGTGCATCCCGATGGACAATGGCGCCAGGGATGAACGAGTATTTGTATGAATCTTAGTTTAAGAATCATATAGGCCAGAGCGATTGGTCTTTCACAGCTCTATACCCAACGCTAAAAATAAAGCCTTAGTTTTGAGGTGATGCCAACAGTTTGCTGCATTGGTATGCAGGGGCCTTCCTCCAGTGTGAGTATTTACGTCATGTTTTCAGTACCACTGGCAGAGGGGTTGTAGCAAGCATCCATTTGCTGAGTGTTTAAAGATAACAATGTACCCACGCTCGGTCCTTTCTTTAGCACTAATGGACAGGAGCAAGCTGTATGGCTTCTTAAATAATACAGCAGCCTTTTGTGACCTCCCCCTTCTCAGGCAGCTCTTGCCACCAACTCAATTATTAACTTAGAGCTGCAAGGAACATTTCAGACGTTACTCAAGTATTCATCATCCACTCCACCCCACAAATGATATAAAAGGAAAATAATCAAAGACCCTTAAATAATCACAATTTTTTAAAAATATGAAGTAGAACAGACGGTTTTGTTTTAAGCTGTAAGTGAAAGTGGATCAATGTTTTCCTTAGAAAACATTTATTTGAGAATTTCAGATCAATTCCTGCTTTGCCCCCTGGTATGCCTTCTTCTTCAATTGCAGTCACTGCTGTAGGTTTGACCCTGCGTGTCTGTTAGTGGACTAGATAACAAATGTACCCAGGAAAAGTGCGGAGTAGAAAAGTTTGGATGTCTTGATATCCCTTCACCATGACCATGACCATGACCAGGACCGCCATGTCCAACATCACACCCATCTGGCAACACTTCCCAGGTCCCTCCCGGACAGCACTGGGGACTACTTGCTCTCTCCCTCCTTGTCTTTCCCATTGCCTGGGTCTTCCCTGCCAAGGTCAGTGCCAAGGACTTTTGACTTCTTTAGTGCATCTACATTTATGAAAGTGGGATTCTTAACCAGAGGAGTTAAAGGCAACGATCCAGAAATGTATTTAATTATGAAAGTAACAAATCAATATGAAAACAAAAGATAGAATGTTGTAGAAGACTCTCAGGTGAAGAGGAAACACCCTCGTCCCTTTTCCCCATTCCGGCTTCCACTCCTCAGGAGGGCTGCCTTCAATCATTTCTCTTGTACATAACTCTAAATAAAATATGCCCCTATTTCCTGACTTGTCTCTTTAAATGGTATCTCTTGGCTTCACACCACGAAAACGAGAAATTTACTTCTCTTCTCCTCTTTCCTTCCTTCACCAAACTTTTGTTTATTATGTTTTAATCTTTTGCCTCTTCTATGAGTCAACTGTGGAAATAAATGAAGACCAATTAAATGAGAAACCCGAGGGCTGTAAATTCTGAGCTTGCTAGAGCAAGGGAGTCAGTGTCAGTCAGTCATGCTTTGGCAGAGACTCAAAAGCAGACTCATTAGGCAGAGGAGCAGGAAAGGTTTACAGCAGAAAAAAGGAAAGACTCAGACGTGTCCTGATTGGGGGCTGTTGGCCTGGGACGCTGTAGGCGGACCAGCTAGAAGTGGGGTGTCTCATGTGATTGGTCAGGGGTGCATTGACTTCCTCTGGTTGGTCTTAAGTTGAAGGGAGGGGCAAAGTTAGGGAAGCCATCAGTTATTAATCAAGTCCTGGCCATTTGGGGCTGATTGTTACAGAAATTATTGTTTAGCATCCTGGATTGTCTCTAGAGATAGGACTCCGGCTCCCTGCAAGTCTGACTTAACAGCAGGCTGGCTTCCTGGGTCGTTTATTGTAGATAAGGGGTTCATTTCTTAGGCAAGTTGCTGCAGGTTGTGAATCAAATTTCTATTTTTGTATACGGCCTGGCCATTGTCTGTTTGTATATTCAGTCTCTCACAACTTAATAAGTTTAAATAATAGAATTAAACCTCTATTTTTAATCTTTAAACTGTAAACAGTATCTTTTTCTCCCCATTCTGTAAGATGCCCCCCACCATCTTCTACTCTCTGTCCCTCCACTTCCCAACTTCTGCCAGCTACAGCATTATTTTTATGATATAAAAATTTATAATACACTATTACTATCCCTTTCGGTAAGTACAAAAATTTCATGATGTGTCTATAGTCGAGTTTGAAAATTAAGAGCCAATAAGCAGCATTTATAATACTATATAAATATAAATAAATTAATAATATAAATACTCTTTACTACTTGAATAAAAGTAGTGGGATTCCATCCAGAGAAAATGAACAGTGATTTTATGTCTCTATACCTGTGCCACTGGAAGAGTAGTATTTTAAGCGTGAATAGTGTCAACAAAAAATTAATCAGTTGATCTAAGAGAGAAATGGAAATTTTTTTGAGCCAAAATGAGGATTATAATTTGAGAACAGCCTTTCAGAAAGCTCTGAAAACTGTTCTGCCTGTTACAGGTCAAAGCACAGTTATATAAGTTTTTGAGACAGAGGGCTGTACATTAAATGATGTTATTATTAACAGTTTACACAATCCAGATCTACTAGTACAAAGTGAGTAGTGGGTCATGGGTCATCATGGCCCATTACAAGATTAAGGAAGGTTACCTCCTAAAGAGGTCTGGTTAATGCAGATGCACAACACACACTAAAGGAGGAAGGCCCAAATAGGCAAAGAAAAATTTTACATTTACATTTTTCTGGTCTTGCCAGAAAATATGAACTTTATTTCATCAATAGAAAATTCATTCTTTTCTATTATAGTTACAAATATGTTTTCTCCCAAAGGGAGACATGTCAGGTAATTGTCTGGATACTTAATTCTAAGTTCTAGATTCAGGACCTTGAAGGCATTGTTCCATTGATATCTACTATTCAGTGTCATGCATAAAATCATCTGATATCAATGTGATTTCCATTCTAAGTAATTTGTTTTTACTTTTCTTTTTAGAAGTCTTCAGAATTGTTTCTTTACCCTTGTTATTTGGAATTTAATGAAGATGTATGCAGAAGGTCATTTTGGATGAAGATCTAAAATCACCCTACCAGTTATTCGGCCTATGACTAGGGCTAGTCCTCTCACCGGGATTATTAGCATCTCCTCCCCTTCAGACAAGGAGTCTCTAAATATTAGTTGCCAGGGTTGTCGTCTAACTCTGTGCTTTGACAATGTCATTCCTAGTTTAAGTGACTCCTTGAGAGACAGCATATTACATCAGAAAGAGAACCACTTTAGAGTCATGGGAACCTGAGTTCAAACCACAGCTGTATCCTCCTGCCCCCAGTTGGGTGTTTTGGGCTGTCTGTTCTTTAAAACACTCCCCAGTCCTTCTAGCTGGCTGAAGAGCATAGTAGAGAGCTGAGGTGGCAACGTTAGTGTTTCTGCTTCCTCCCCATTCCCAACCCCTAGTGTCAGGGGTGGGGTCCCATTCAAGGCTGATGAGCAGAAGTGTCTATGGTTATCGGCAACAAATTTGGGTTTCCTCCCGTCTCAGCCATTTCCTCCCTGTATCATTTTCAGGAAAAGTTACTGAACTTCCCAAAGCCTCCATTTTATTATCCATGAGCTGGAGATAATAACTCTACTTCTTAAGGTTGTTGTGAAGCATAGATTAAATGAGAATTTGCATATAAAACACCTACTACAAGCAAGAATTCTCAATTTTGTCATTAGGGTAAACACTGTGTCTGTCCAATAGGGTTTGAGTCTGACACTCATCACTGGGAGCAAGGGAGTGAGGGAGCATGTGTAAAATGGTGGCAATCGTGACGTGTGTGTGTGAGTGTGTGCATGTGAACTAAATACTCATAAAATACCATAAGATACCCAAAGGATATACATATAAAAAGAAAACCTGGCCTGGTAGATGTCCCTAGATAAATGGAAGGAAGCTTAAGTAACAGCATTTTTAAAGTGTAGAAGAAGCTCTGGAGTGGTTTTCCAAAACACAAGTGAAGATTGCAGGCTCCAAAACAGGTATAAATGGACCACTGAACCATATATAGGCCAAGCAGCAGAAACTATCATTTGTGCCAAGTGTAAACAGACAGGAAGGTGCATGAACCCCATCTGGGAAAAACGAGCGAGAGAAGAAGAGGGAAGGTGGCATTCAGAGAGGAAGTGACCTGGGGGAAAAATAAAATTTCTGAGCTGAGAGTAACTAAGATAGGGAACATAGTATATTTGGGCGTGTACATTTGTCTGCATGCTTATGAATGTGTTACTGGCCAGGTCAAGGGAGGAGAGAGAGAAAATAATAAAAGTAGCATGCAGTACAATGAGTGATGGCAGATAAATTCTGAAATAGATTTGGTACTTCTGAAACATCATTGATAAAAAAGTGAGGAGGGGATTTTAAAAATTTTTATAAAGGAAAATTTTAAGCATGTATACAAAATTTTAGAGAATTGTTCACCCCAAATATTCACCACCCAGCATCAAAAATTGTCAACTCATGGCCAATGTCAGTTATCATCCACTATTTGGTCTCTTGTGTCTGCTTCTTTTACTTAGCTTAATGTTTTTGAGATTCATCCATGTTGTGGCATGTATCAGTATTTTATTCCCTTTTATTTGTGAATAAGATTCCATTTTATGGATATATTACTTTGTTTTATCCATTCACCAGTTCATGGACCTTCAGATTACGTCCAGTTTGGGACTATTATGAATAATGTTGGTATGCACATTCATGCACAAGTCTTCATGTGGACATATGTTTTCATTTCTCTTGGGTAGATTTACTAGGTATGCTTATGTTTAACTTTTTAACAAGCTGTCAAAAGTGTTTTCCAAAGTGGCTGTACCATTTTATATTCTTACCATCAGAGTCCCAGTTTCTCTATGTACTTGGTATTGTCTCTTTTTTATTATAAACATCCTAGTGGGTGTGAGGTGATATATCAAAGTGGCTTTCATTTTCGTGTTCCTAATGGTTAATTATGTTAAGCATCTTTTCATGAGCTTGTTATCCATTTGTATGTCTTTTTTGGTGAAATAGCTATTCAAGTATTTTGACCATTTTTTGATTGAGTTGTTTGTTTTCTTACTGAGTTGTAAGAGTTCTTTATATATTCTGGATACAAGTCTTTCATCAGATATATGGTTTATATAAATATTTTCTCCCAGTCTATGGCTTGTCTTTATTTTCTTCATGGTATCTTTTAGAGCACGGGTCCCCAACTGGTCCCGCTCTGTGACCTGTTAGGAGCTGGGCCGCACAGCAGGATGTGAGCGGTGGGAGAGTGAGCGAAGCTTCATCTGCTGCTCCCCATTGCTCACGTTACCGCCTGAACCATTCCCCCCCTACCTCCCACCCCCGCCGAGGAAAAATTTTCTTCTACAAAACCGGTCCCTGGTGCCAAAAAGTTGGGGGCTGCTGTTTTAGATCACAAGTTTTTTAAATTTAATGAACTTTAACTTATAAATTTTTTTCTTTTCGGACTCACCTTTTAGTGCTATATCTAAGAACACTTTGCCTAAATCCAGGTCACAAAAATTCTCTCCTATGTTTTCTTCTAGAAGTTTCGTATTTTAAACTTTTGTATTTGGTCTATGATGCTTTGTGTATGGTGGAGGTAAGTGTCTAAATTCACTCTTTTTTTGCATATGGATATACTATTGTCCTAGTGCCATTTGCTGAAAAGAATCTCATTGACGTGTTTTGGCATCTTTGTTAAAAACCAATTGACATAAATGCCATAAATGTAAGGTTTATTTCTGGACTGTATACTGTTCCACTGACTTATTTGTCTGTTTTTACCCAAATTCTACACAGTCTTAATTAATTGTCAATTAATTAATTGCCAAGTAATTATAGTAACTTTTGAAATTGGATAGCATAAGTCCTTTAACATTGTTTTCCTTTTTCAAAATTGTTGTTTTGTGATAAAGTGATCATTAATACCAGGATACTCCTACTTCAACTTTTAAAATTTGAGATCAAACCACACTGTAATCAAGCCTCAGCATGGGTTAATTTCTCTGGCTTAGAGACATTTATTTCTTCATCCACCAACTCTCTAGTGGGTGTCTTCTCTGGGGCAAGCACATGTATTCATCATGTATTCATCTGGGGCAAGTATTCATCGTGATTGAGATTCAATATCTGACCTGGAGGAGTTCGTGGTCTCAGACCCAAATATGCATGTTCACAAAAAAGACAGTACCTCTTGAAGCCTTAAAGTTCAAGTGCATGCAAATCATGCATGCAAGATGCCATTGGCACACAGAGCATAGAACAGCTCGTTCTGCTGGATGGGGCCCTAGGAGGATTTACATAGGAGGTGACAATTAACAGAGGCTTTGACAAATGGGTTGATTTTACCAAAATGAGCTGAAGAAGTTCATCCAGGGCTGGGAAGGGCCTGGGTAGAGGCAACGGGGCTTAAAGGCAGATCAGAGAGGGGTCGTGTTGGAGAAGGTTCTGGGGACAGAACACAAGGCTAGAAAAGCTGGGAACAGTCTTTAGGGTCAGGAACTTCAGGCAGTGTTGACATGACTGAGGGAAGCTAGGGCCTAAGGGGATTACAGAGGAGGCAGCTTGCTTACCTGCTCTGTGCAAAGACACAGTCTGCCCTACCCTGCTCAGTCCTCTCAAAGAACATTCTTTTTTTGTTGGGAGGGGACAGGGAGAGAGTGAACAGCCCACACAAATCTACTGCTCCTACGAGAAAGATTAGTAAAAGACACCCTACCCGTGTGAGTCACCAATATTATCTTCAGACTTAAATGACAAAACATTCTTATTATTACCTCCACACTTGAAACCTGAAAGGTCTGAGGTTAACTCGGGCCATTACCCAGCTTGACCAGAGGATGATCTTTGTGCCCTCCTGGTCGTACATTTTAATACCTCCCCAAGGTTTATGCTCTTCTCTTCCTCCTTTTCAAAGTCTGCTGGGTATTATTTAAGACAAGCCTTTGCCCCTAGAGCCTCCCTTCCAACCACTGTTTGGTGCCAAAATAGTCACAGTAAATGAGATCTCTCTTTTCTGGTAAATTTTCACTGGCTGTAGACTGTCTAATACAGAATCAATTATGTGTATTACATGAGCTGTTGAGATTATTTCTGCTTGGAATGGAGACAGAGTCTATATTTCAGTAATGGCACTCACAGAACACTACCAGGGTCCTCATCATAGATTCCTGCCCACAGGAATCTGTCTGATAAATAAGCGGCCTGGTACTGGATATCACTGACCCCATCCCAACCTTCTAGGAATCAACATAACGTTGAGGTGAGACTTGAGCCAGATACGTAAGGAGAGGAACTGGGCAATGCCAGAGACATCTTCCCTCCCATTTTATCATGTCTTCTACCTTTTGATGCCTTAAAGACTTTGAGTAGAGGTAAAGTTAAGAATTTTTGTGATTTAAGAGCTTTATCAGTGTCAAGAGTTATGATACGTATGGTCAGTTGGCTAAGACACAGCCAGTCCAGTCTCTGACAAGTGAGATATCTACTTATTCAGCCACCCTTGCAGCTAAAGACAATCATGTGCAGTCAATGAGCTAAAAAGAGGCATGTGACAAAATCTTCTGCAAAACTTTTTCCTTTACTGAGAAACATTTGAGGGAAAGTTCTTTTACTGTTAGTCCTTGCCCCTCCTCCACAGCTCCCTATTATGTAGTTCTGTTGCAGTGTCAGAAGCAGTAGCAGCCATTTTGAGTAAAAATCGATTGGAATCAGGCAGCACCAAACCAGCAGACATCAGAAGCATCAGGAGAGCTCCAAGGACGGGACAGAGAAGGGGGCGCGGTGCATACAGAGAAGGTTCAGAAGCAAAGCAGGGAAATGATTTGATTGGCTGTAGCTTAAGCAGTTGCCTTATTTGGAAAAGACTAGCTGGCTGTTTGTGATCGGTTAGGTTTTGATTTCTTTCCCCGGAGGCATTTCCGGCTTAGATGTGGGTTTGCGTACATAGGCTACTAAGACATCAGAGCCACCTCAACCTAATGACCTCTTTGTTGAAGTCATTTAACATCAGTCAGGTCTTCCCCACACTCTAACACTCCTATTCTGTGTTCACATCTCCCTCTGCCTCTCTCATGTAAGGATACATGTGATTACATTTAGGGCCCACTCAGATGATCCAGGATAATCTCTCCAGCTCAGGATCCTTAACTTATTCACATCAGCAAAGTCCTTTTTGCCATAGAAGGTAACTATTCACAAATTCTGGAGATTAGGACATGGACATCTTTGGGGGTGATTAGTTAGACTACCGCACCTCACAAATCCACTTCTGCCCCTGACCCTCTCACAGCCAATCAGACTGCTTCCCCTAAGCCCTGCCCACATGGTAATTCCAAAGCTGCCACTGGCTGTGAGCTTGAGGAGTGGTCTTGAAGAGGAGTCTTGGAGTGTGGCAGCTGAAGAGACCATGTTTAAATCAAAAAGGCTTAGGTGTGAATGATTCAGGTGTTTCATTAAACCCTGTTGGATACTGTGCCCTGTGTAGCTGTACGCCAATGACCTGGTAACAACAGAGCTGGTACTGCTGATGCTTTCTCCCATATGAAAAGAAGAATCAGATGCATTTGTGTGGTATGTGTTAGGGAGGGGTAAAACCAGTTAATAAGCTCTATTCCTACAGGATATAACCCCCTTCACCTTGAGAATTAAGTGGTTTAAGGAACTCCTTTAGGTCCCTGGGGCCCACTAAATGGCACTCTTCTGAGGACCCCCTGTGATTAAAAAGCAATAAGAAAAAAATAACGAGAAGGAGGTTTGCTTACCCCTAATAAATGAGTCACACGGCTCAGCAGTCATACCTGGAACACTGAGACTGTAGTATTTGCTGACTCAGGATCAGAAGGGCTTCATATTTAAGCTGATTTTCCAGCAAAGATCAGTTCCTAGTGCTCCATCAATCCATCCATGTACCTGTCTCAGGCTCCCATTTCTAGGGGAGATCAGGACCTAGGACAAGCCACAGGGAATGATCCTATATGCATTTTTATGCTGATGAAATCAAGTTGATATAAAGGCTGAGAGATGCAGAAGGGAGAGGAAAGGTCCTATCTGCTTTTTCTTTGGTGATGGAGAAATTTTGAAACAAATGTATATATATAATCCTCATGTGTTTTTCAAAAGGTCACCTAAGAGATAAGCATGATCTTTTCTATTTTGAACTATTTTAAGATTTTTGGAATACTTTAGAGAATTGATTATTAAACACACATGCACCTTTAACCCAGCTGTCAGACGTTAACATTTTGCCATATATAATTTGGATTTCCCTTCTTTTTAATAAGTAAAATATAACAGAAGATTTTTAGAGCAGGGAAGCTACTCTGTTTGATATTATAGTGATAGATACATGCCATTATACATTTGTCCAAACCCACAGAATGTGCAACACCAAGAGTGAACCCAGAGGTAAACTATGTGCTTTGGGTGATTATGAGGTGTCAGCGTAGATTCATTGATTATAACAAAGGTAGCACCCTGGTGGCGATGTTGATAATGGGGGTGGTAGTGGGGGTGGCTGTGTGTATGTGAGGGTAGAAGGTAAATGGGAAATCTCTATACTTTCCTCTCTGTTTTGCTGTGAACCAAAAACTGCTCTAAAAAAATAAAGTCTATTTTAAAAAAAAAACATATATATATATATATATCAATACATATATATATATTTGAAGTACCTCATGTACCTCTCTGTAATATCATATTCCCCCAGAAGTAGCAGCTATTCTGAATTTGAGGTTTATTACTCCATGCATGTATTTACAGATACATAAATGTATATGAAGAATGAATTGAACATATAGTTTAGCATGTTTCTAACTTGTTTCAATGGTATACTGTATGTATTCTTCTGAAACTTGCTTTTATTGTTTAAAATTTGAGACTTACCATGTTGATACACGAGGCATTCTAACTCCTGATCATTTGATTGTGGTCTTTTTTTGGCCTCTGAAAGTTTTAAGGTTTCATATCGTCCCAAGTAGTTTTGCACTTCCTGATGCAGTGCCTTGGTTGTGGATCTATTTTCATTCATTGTCCTGGGCACTTGATGGGTCCTTTCAATCTGGAAATTCATATCCTTCAGTTCTGAGAAATTTTCTTGAATTATTTCATTGATGATATCTTCTCTTCATTTTTTCTGTTCTCTGTTCCTATGGTCATCCTGTACTAATTCTCTAATTTTATTATATTTTCTCCTCTTTCCATCTCTGTATTTTTGCTCTGCCACCTGAAAAATATTTCCAGCTATATTTTCTAAACTTCTATTGAGTTTTTAATTGATGTCCTCATATTCTTAATTTCTAAGAAAATATTTGTTCTCTGTTCTCTTTTGAGAACATCATGTTCATGTTTCATGGTTGCAAAATCTTCCTTAACTCTTTAAGAATATCAATAGTTTTTTTTTTTTAATTTAAAAATATTTATTTATATATTTATTTTGGCTGTGTTGGGTCTTCGTTGCTGCGCGCGGGCTTTCTGTAGTTGAAGCAAGCGGGGGCTACTCTTCGTTGCGGTGTGCGGGCTTCTCATTGCCGTTGCTTCTCTTTTTGTGGACCAGGGGCTCTAGGGCGTGGGGGCTTCAGTAGTTGTGGCTCGCGGGCTCAGTAGTTGTGGCTCACGGGCTCTAGAGCGCAGGCTTAGTTGCGGCACATGGGCTTAGTTGCTCCGCGGCATGTGGGATCTTCCTGGACCAGGGATCGAACCAGTGTCCCCTGCATTGTAGGCAGATTCTTAACCACTTCACCACCAGGGAAGTCCCGATAGTTTTTTTTAACAAACAAGTTTTCTTCTACCTGCATAGTTTGTTTCCTCCAGGTTGCATTTTTCTGTTTATTCATTTTGGTCTGTCTTGTTTGAGGCTTTTGTTGGCAGGCAGTAGTATTTGGTGTTGATTCATATGTAAGAACTGTGGACTAAAATGTTCTTAGAAAGCTCTGGGAATGTGCTTGGGGTTTATCAACCATTAATCTCACTGCGGAATGATCTGGCTGGACCCTTACACTGGGAAACCTGATATTATCTGTGCCTTTAGGTGTTTCCTCTTCATCTGAAGAGGTTCTTCACAGCAGACTCTTCCAGTCTCCTGCCAGGAAGGTTTTGGCTTGGGGGCTGACTTTCTGGTGTCCCAGAGGAGGCGAGCAGGGGGTCCAGCATGCTTGGATTTACTTAACGCCCCACGCTTTTCAGTTCAATACTGTGTTCTTCATCCAGAGACCACCTTCAGAGAAAACCCCTGAGTCTTCTGCCAAAGAGAGGGAATAGTGGGGGAAGATCTATGGATCTGACTGCTTTTGTGACAGACTTCAGACAAGCCCCCTTACTTTAGCAAACCCGTGTTTATTCCTCAATTTCAAAAGTGGCTGCTGTTGCCAATTTTGGGAGCTCTGAGGCATTCATTCCGTGCTATAAATCAGATCGGGTCTCTATTTTCCCCGCTGCCAGCTTCGAATTCAGCTTTCTTGGCTCTGCTAAGCCCCTTCACCAGCCATTTCTCCAGCTTCCAAAATTTGGTAGCTGCTGTCTCCTCTCCCATGCTCCCCGTTCTTATGGGTTTATGTCTTTTCGAGAACCTCTTCACTGTCATTTTAGTGAGGTTTCAAGAGGCAATGAAAATAGATGTATAAATCCCCCCTCCTTGTCTGTGCCAGATGGAAAAGCAGTTTCCTCTCTTCCTCCTCCCCCTCTTGAAGCCAGCTGGTTCCCAAGCACAGTGCCTTTAATTACACAAACATTTATAGAGCAGGTACCATGCGTCAGCCCTGGACTTGTCTCTAACCCGCGCCATCCAAATGGATAGGTTCCCTGAATTGCACTGCAGCGACGTGAGTGTTCTAAGGCGAGGTCCCCAGGCCTCGGAGTCAGCCCTGACTCTTGCTCACTCCATGCCCCCCATGGCTTTACTTGCTCTTCATGGGCAGCAGCCTTTACAAGTTCTGGGCTCCTCAGGATCAAACTCATTTGCCTTAAACCTTTTTAGCGCTCTGCCCTGACCCAGCATTCGAACGAAAAAGAACAGATTTTGAATTCTTGGCCCCCAAAAATATTTTCCACAAACAGCACATGAAGGAAAGGGCAGAAGCAGCGTATGCTAAATGTTAAGTCTGTTGTGTCTCTTTCATTAGTCACCCTGATTCCTTCTCATTTCTAACCCTATAGGGTTGAACTGGATTGTTCTTTGCCAAGGTAACCCATACGGTACTAAAGATTCGTTGCGTGTAATTAATATAAAGTCCTGATGACTCATTTGTTTAAATGGCATATTCAATGTGACCTAAAACATAAATAAACCCGAACCCAGAGATATTGCTGCAGATCGCAGGCCACCCTGTTTTGTAATCTGAGGCATATTTTTATATATTTTTCCATATGCCTGGTACTGTTCTAAGCACTTTACAAATACTGTATTACCTTATTTAATCCCTATAACAACGGTATGAGAGAGGTACACTCAGTACCGTCATTTTACATATGAGGAAACAGGCCCAGAAAGGTTAAGTAACTTGCCCAAGTTTACACAATTAGTAAGAGAAAGAGCTGAGATTCAAAGCTTAGTCAAACCGCAGAGCCCATAAAGGGGTAGACCGTGATGTGCGTTGTTCTTAGCCAGTGCTACGCTCCCGACTCCAAATGGAATGTGACGACATCTTTAGTCATCACAACTCCGGGAGGGCTGCTACTAGCATGAAGTGGGCAGAGGCCAGGGGTGCTGCTAGACATCCTATAATGCACAGGACAGCTCCACAACAAAGAAGTATCCAGGCCAAATGTCAGTAGTGCCGAGGGCGAGAGGCTTGCTGGGGTAAGTTGGCGTGCTAGTCACAGACACTCTTCACCCAGTTTTCTAAGTTCTTCCCCCAGGCATATGGTAGAATTTGCATTTCTTTTTAAAAAAATTTTATTTAAGTATAGTTGATTTACAATGTTGTGTTAATTTCTGCGGTACAGCCAAGTGACTCAGTTATACATATATACATTCTTTTTCATATTCTTTTCCATTATGGTTTACCACAGGATACTGGATATAGTTCCCTGTGCTATACAGTAGGACCTTGTTGCTTATAGAATTTGCATTTCTTAAAGTTCGGTGGCCACATGACTTGCTTTGGCCAACGTAATGTCTCTGGAAGTGATGTGTATCACTTCAAGGCAAAAACATTCAAAACCAGTGCATAAATACCGTGTTTTCTTTTCTCTACATTGGCCATCTGGGAAATCTTGGAAACACAAAGATGGAGCTTCCCTCAGTCTGTGTCCTTACATGAGGATAAAGCAGAATAGACCCGTTTAGATGACCCATGACAGATAAGCAGTCTGAGTCACCAATACTCTGTAGTTTTAAGCCCCTGAGATTTGGTGTCGTTTACACAGCATAACTCAGGTTACCCTGACTGATTGGTCGCCATCCTAATGTAAGTACAGTTGTCCCTTGGTATCCACAGGGGATTGGCTCCAGGACCCCTGCAGATACCAAAATCCAAGGATGCTGAAGTCCTTTACATAAAATGGCGAGTACAGCCGGCCCTCCTATCTGTGGATTTGAATCCAAGGAGGTGGGGTCCATGGACGCAAAGGGCCAGGGCCACGTGTACATATCTGCCTGTCTCACGCAACCTGACTCCACTCCTTCTACTCAGTTCCCGCGTTCGTCCCCTGGTGAGCAGTTTCCTGCAACCACATCATGAGCCTTGGTCACTCTTCCTATGTTAAGAGTTTTGCTTTGTGACTGGGCTGAACATATTTAGATTCCATGATGATGGTCTTGTTTCCCTTTTTATGTCATTGCAAACCTCTGACATAGGTTGTATAATACTAGTTGCCATGACAACCGTGCAACTCAGATATTTCAGGTTAACACACACATTTGCTATTCTCACTATACCTCAACCGGCTCTGGTGAGGTCAGAATTATTAACATTATAACACCTAGGATTATGTGAACTTTAAATTCCAAGGGGTGTGGGAAGTCTTTAGTTATGGTATTCAGCTTTATTCAGAAGTCTCAATGCTTAAGAAATCTAAGTGTTCTGGCTTTACAGTTGTAGACCTTACTTCATAAATCAATTTAATCTACATAGTGATGAATTGGAGTTTCACTGAGTATGGATTGATATGGAATGAGTTGGTGACAACCTCACAACAGATTAATAGATAACCCACACAATAGTTAATAAACATTGTTTCTACTAACGAAAAATCTGGGTACTCAATGTGCAATATATCTAGATTACAGAGCTGGAACAAAGCAGATAAGCATGTGCTTGTGAAATCCAGTAACCATGAAAAGACAGTAGAATCAACAGACATTACTACCATTTCTCCCCAGAAGAGAGCTGACAGGATCACCCCTTTAAGGTCCTTAGAATGCCAATCTTCTCTGTCCTCCTCCCCACCTCTACATAATTTTGTCAGGCTGTTCTCCAATTTGAAATGCCTTTCTGTCTCCTTTGCTCTCACCCAAATCCAATAAATTCCTTCTTAATGTCAAGTTCAAGTTTCCCTTCTTCTCTGAAGTCTTCCAAGCCAATACTACTCTGTTTCCTTTCCTAGCATTTAGAATTGGGGCCTCACATTTCAGTACTGGATTTTAAGTTCTTTAAGGGCAAAGATGTCATACAGATCTTTACTTTCCATTCAGCAAAATACCTTGTATCCATTTACTTAGTCATTCACTTCACAGATTGAGCATCTATATCCTGAGTTAGATCCAGAATTACAAAGGCACTGAGCTGGAGGAGCTTATGGTTAGATTGGGGCTAATACTGTAGATACGGAAATAGGTAAATACATTATGTTAAATACATAGAAGAGGTGAGGCTGAGTGTTGTGGTCTGTCTGAATCTTACCTGTGCTCTAAGAATGGTTCTGTTGCATCAAAGTAGGAATCACATACAAGGTATGGGACACACAGAGAAGTCTGCCAGAGTGGTAACCAAGGTCCCGCAGCCAGAAAGCAAGACCTGATGGTGTTCAATACCAACAGGCTAGAAGCTATCATCAGAAATTACAGAAAGTGAAGAAACACACCAGGAAAGGCAGGTCAGGGTAAGTGAGGAGCTGAGCTGGGATATTAACTAAACCTGCTTGGTCACTACGGCTGCGTAACAAATTACTCCAAAATTTAGAGGCTTTAAACAACAACAATTTAAATTTTGTTCATGGATCTACAATTGGACATGGCTCACTGGGGAGAGCTTATCTCTGCTCTACTATCTCTGCTTATCATCTGATGGGGCTCAGAGTCTGGGAGCTGGAGTCATCTGAAGGCCACTTAACATGTCTAGTGGTTGATGCTGGGAGGACTCAAACAGCTGAGGGCGGAAACAGCTGGGGCTCCCTGGGCTGCCTCTTTATCTTCGTGTGACCTTTCCATGTGGTCTCTCCATCAGGTGATCCACTGATGCCCAGCAGATTCCCACACACTTTGTGACTTAGGACGCTTATCTCACAGTTTCTGTGGGGCTGCATGGCTTAACTGGGTCCTCTGCTCAGGGTCTCACAGGGCTGCATTACGGCATTGGCTGGGCTGCATTCCCATCTGGAGACTCAACTGGGGGAAAACACGTTTACAAGCTCCTTCGGGTATCTGACGGAATTCATTTCCTTGAGCTATAAGACTAAAAGGTCTGGCTTCCAGCTGGTTGTCAGCTGGAGGCCATCCTGAGCTCCTGCCCAGAATCAGGGGGAAGGAACATAGATCCCACATGTGAATAGAAGGGGTATCTGTTACATTATGAAAAAAGCATGTGGGAATGGGTATCTGTTGGCATGGCCATCTTCAGAACTTAGAATCTGCCACTGTTTGCCCTCTGGCCACAACAATTCACAGGCCTCCCATGTGCAAAATACACTTATTTCCTCACCCCCAGTCTTTGATTTGCTTACCAAGCTATGGCACGAGTGAGTGTTGCCACACGTTAAGAGTCAAGTGGAAGAAAATTATAAACACAGTCTGGGAGAAAACCTTTCCAAAGGGGGATTTTACATCTGAGGTGAACTTTGAAATGGGAGTTGGTTTTGCTATGTAGGAGCTTGTTAGATGAATGATATTCCCGTTAACACCGGGTACGTAGAGTCTGGTACTGCTTTCTGCTTTAGGTGTGTCTGTTTTTATCTCCCTGACAAAACTATAATAGAATAGAGACATTGTCTTTTGTGTCTTCTATATTCTGTCAATAGTGCTGGTCCCAAGGGAGGGACTCAGCTCATCCCTGCTAAATACATGAATTCCTCAATTCTCCTGAGGCCTCTGTGTGTACATTACTGCCAATTCTTGGAAAAGTCTAACCGGAAAATGTCTATTTATCAACCTTGAAGAAAGAATTGTGGATTAGGAGACAACAGACAGGCTGTGTGATATTGGGAAAGTGACTTCATCTCTTTGAGTCTTGGTTTCATCATCTGCAGGATGAAGGGACTGATGCTCTAAGTCCATTTTGGTGCTAATGATCCATATAATAAATGGGAACAGTTACATAATTCTTAAACCTAGTTTTCCCTTCTCATTGGTCCTCCATCTTTACCCATGATGAAGGGAGTGTGTCCCTGACCATAGCCTCTATCCTTAGGGATGGAGCAAGTATAAACTCCTGAAGAACAAAGACGACAGCCTTTTACATCAAGAAACACAGTGTGGGAAGGGTAAGCTGGGATGAAGTGAGAGAGTGGCATGGACATATATTCACTACCAAATGTAAAATAGATAGCTAGTGGGAAGTAGCCGCATAGCACAAGGAGATCAGCTTGGTGCTTTGTGACCACCTAGAGGGGTGGGATAGGGAGGGTGGCAGGGAGACGCAAAAGGGAGGGGATATGGGGATCTATGTATACGTATAGCTGATTCACTTTGTTATACAGCAGAAACTAACACAACATTGTAAAGCAATTATACTCCAATAAAGATGTTTAAAAAAAAAGAAACACAGTGTGATTTTGAGAAGTCGGCTGAATGTCCAATGAAATGCCTTCTTTTTAGGAATCTGTCTCCACAAGGAGTAGCAGGAAAAAGGAAAGAGAAATATCCTAAGGCCTTTGGCTGTGCTCACCTACACATGGACCACCCTATGGAAGGTTTAGTCTTGAAAAATGTCTTCAGGGTCCTCCCCGCTCCCTGACCAACCCCAGGGGAAGTAGTTTCTAGTTGGAGGAGTTAAACGGGTGAGGTGGCTTCAAGAGCAGATCCATTTCCTCATTGCATAGAATCATCTTTAAAGGGATTTTTTTTGTTTGGGGTTTTTTTTTTTAGGTTTTGTTTTTATGTGGACCCTTTTTAAAGTCTTTATTGAATTTGTTACAATATTGCTTCTGTTTTATGTTTTTTTGGTTTTTTGGCTGTGAGGCACGTGGGATCTTAGCTCCCTGACCAGGGATCGAACCCACACTCCCTGTATTGGAAGGCGAAGTCTTAACCACTGGACCGCGAGGGAGGTCCCTAAAGGGATGTTTCGATTCTGAGGTATTGAAAAAAAAATTTTTTTTTTAATCAAAGCTAACTCTGAGCAGAGCTTTGAGAAAAAGTTTTTTTCCCAGTGCATCTGACCTTTCCATTTCAGTTATTTTTTCCAAATTTACCTCTCCCCAGAACCATTACAAAATATCGTCCCGTATTTAACCACAGTTCTCCTTCCTCTTCCTCTTAAATAAATACAACCTGCAGTAAGGACAGAAATCAAAATCTATTTACATGAATGTGTGAATGACTGATAGTTGCTCAAAGCTAGATTCTCAAATTTGACAGTGTTTTGGAATCACCTAGGAAGCTTGGTGAAAACCCAAGTCCCCTCACTGAGAATATGTGCATGAAGGGATCCATCAGAAGCCTCCCAGGAAATTTTTTTCTTGTCTCCATATCCCAGGTTTGCCTCTGAGAAGAACAGCTCACAAAGTGTAGGACGAATTGATGTGGATCTTACCTGCTTGAATATCTATGGTTCTATTAATTATTCCTGCCCACAATCCCCAAATGTTCATAGCCTCCCTACAGGATTGGATTTTTCTCTTGAAACCTACCTAGACAAGCCATGTATTTGTTCTAATTTTACAGGTTCTGTTCCCTGTGGAAATGCTTTTGATCAAATCTAATTCCCAACTCAAATTAAAATTTAACATTGGGGATTCAAATAAAAACTAGAGAGGGATCCCAAATTTGCTAATTTTCTTCCCTCTTGGGGTCCTTAGCGCCATTGCAGCTTTGCTAATAGCACCCTTTCCTGACTCATCTTGCATCCAGGGCTGGCTGAAAACGCCTTTCACTACCCCTCTGGCCAACAGCTTCTGTGCCATCCGCTGTAGACCTGCACAACTGCTCCTGGAGCTGCACATTGGCCGCACGGAATTTAGTGTTTCTGATTATTTACTATTGTCTTGTGGTAACACAATCACTCATTCATTCATTCATTTTACCAACTATTCAAAGAATGATGGAGGGAAGGATAGAGCAAAAGGTACTTTGTTCTTCAGGAGTTTATACTTGCTCCATTCATAAGGATAGCAGGTGTGGTCAGGGACCCACTCCATCACTGGTAAAGGTGGAAGACTAATGAGAAGGGAAAAGTAGGTTCAAGAATTTTGTAACTGTTTCCACTTGTTATATGGATCATTAGCACCAAAATGGACTTAGAACATCTGTCCCATCATTCTTCAGATGATGAAACCAAGATTCAGAGGGATGAAGTCACTTTCCCAGTATCACACAGCCTATCTGTTTTCTTCAAATCCACAACTTTTTCTGCTATAGCAATAAGCAAGCTGAGAGGAACCAGTACTTAGCTTATATTTTCCAGTCTTTGTCATTAAAATCTTCCTGGTTATCCAAATGGAAAAATGGCTTTCTTTTTCTCTGGTAAAAATTTCCATCACATTTTTTGGGTAGGCAATCTAGATTAAAAAAAAATGCTAATTATCACCAACCATAAAACTTTAGAATTTAAGAGACCTCTCAGATCACCTCTTCCAACCACTCCCTTTACAGATGTGGAACTTGAGGCCTAGAGGGTTGAAGTCCAGGCTCACAAGGCTACGGGGCAAAGGCAGAGGGACACTGGAATCCAGGAATCCCAAGTCCAAGTTCATGACCACTTCCATTCTGCTAGCATCTCCGAAAAATACATCTCAGTGTTGACCTAAGTATCTATTTTAAAGACTTGGTCACATTTTTTTCTAACCTTTGTGTGTTTGTGCCAGGACAGCGTTGAGCCTTTAGCTCTCACCCTTTGGACCTTAGTCCTGGTACGTAGTGACATGTCTCAACAGTGGGTAGGAATGACATAAAAGGGGAAATGGCTTAAAGATACTTTAAAAATCTCCCCAAGAGGATGGTCTATAAATGATTCCCTTAAACATTATCTCAAAGCACAAGAGCCTGCAGCAGATTCAATATTTGATATAATATCACAACTAGTTCAAAATCCATATAAGATGAGATTTTTAAAAAAGGCACCACCAATGATGACAGTAATAAGCCGGGGAGAGCGACATGGAGCACATAATCATCTACAACCTTATTACTCAGTATGATCATGGACCAACTGCATCGGTACCAGCAGCAGCTTGTTAGAAATGCAAATCTTAGGTCCACCCAGACCTGCTGAATCAAATCTTCAGTTTCACAAGATCCCCAGGGGAATTGCCTGCAGGTAAAGTTTGAGAAGCCTTGGTCTACGGTACTATTTCTCCATTAATGAACAGAGCAGTGGGCAGCAGTAAAGGTGATAGAGTAGATGGGAGGCCTGGCAGCTCAGAGCTCTGCTGTTCCTTGCATGGCTCTTGAAAGTTTAACCAAACTTTTCTGAGGATCAGCTTCCTCAAGTATAAACTGAAGGTTTGGTTGAAAAGGCTGTTGTAGCGAGCTTCTGGCAGACAGCTTTTTGCAGTCCAAATTGTGTAGGATGGTTTGTGTGATGAGAGTTGAGTGACATGCGTATCCCACGTTTGGTACGTGCGATGAATGCTATTAATAAAAAAGGTGAATCACAAATTTTACTCCCATTTGCTTCCCGTCTCAGGGGAGAAATGGTACACATTGCACAATTCACTGAATTGGGCAGCCGAAGTCTGATTTTCCTTCTGAAAAAATCCCGAGAGTCGCGCCAGTGTTTGCGTCACCAGGAATCCTGACTCAGATTTCCAAAGCAAAAGTGTTGCTGCTCAAAGTCGACATGTGATTTTTCAGTTTCCTCATTACATTGCTTTAGTTCCTCCCTGTCTGAAGCTTCTTTAATCTGTAGGCTTTCAGCTCCACCCTTAAAGTTTTGGCTTGCATTATTGATCCCAAAGTAAACACTGACTAAGGTGGCCTGCAAAATCAACATATTCTTTGAAAGGCGATTAATCTGGGTGTTGAATGAAATCAGATGTCAGCGACCTAAACATTATGATTACAAATTCTACTACACAATAGGGCTTTGAAGAATTCCTGTCTCCAGGTAGTAACTACTGATACATCACACCAGCTATTCTGGGTGAGGGGTGGAATCTATGTTTGGCAAGGACCAAGGAATATTTGACTTCATAAATCAATAACTATTCTCAAAGCTGCTATTGACCTCTGATCAGCAAATCTGATAGCAAGGGGAGGTTATGGTAACTATGCTGCTGGTAAAAAGCAAACCTGTTGGTTAAACATTTGCTGAAAGCCCTGACCTCTGATAAAAGTGAACCTCATCTGGCCACGTGTGCTTGCAGTTCTCTGGGATGTCGGGAGACTTAACTGCCTGACTCAACACATCCTGGCTACTGGAGCAAGAGGGTGATCCGGGCTGGTAGTGCTGGCAGAGGGAATTCCTTCCTCAGTTCCTCTTTTCTACCACTGGGCCTCAGGTAGCGGGATCTGTGTTAGGAGATTTTCAAATAATGACAGTTACTGTCATTAACCCTACCCAAGAGCCTCAAAAAAAATTCTTCTCAAGCTTGTTCCCACCTCCACACAAAGGATGCAAGAACTGTTCTCTCTCCTTATATCACTGCCTAATATAGTGTTTTGTACACAGTAGGTACTTAATAAATATTTTTAAAAATTTAATTACATTTTTATTTTTAAAGGCTTTATTTTGTTAAGCAATGTTAGGTTCACAGCAAAATTGAGATGAAGGTACAGAGATTTCCCATACCCTCCCCCCCACATACACACACACATGCAAAGCCTCCCCTGTTATCAGCATCCTCCATCACAGTGGTACGTTTGTTGCAATCTCTGAACCTACATTGACACATCACTGTCCTCTAAAGTCCTTAGTTTACATTAGGTTCACTCTTGATGTTATACGCTCTATGGGTTTGAACAAGTGTATAATATAATGACCTGTCCATCAGTAGATTATCATATGGAGTATTTTCACTGCTCTAAGAATACTCTGTGCTCTGACAATCCATCCCTCCCCTCCCTTCAACACCCCCTGATTTTATTGTCTCCATAGTTTTGCCTTTTCCAGAATACCATATAGTTGGAATCATATAGTATGCAGACTTTTCAGATTGGCTTCTTTCACTTAGTAATATGCTTTTAACTTTCCTCCGTGTCTTTTCATGTCTTGATAGTTCATTTAATTTTAGTGCTGAAAAATATTCTATTGTCTGGGTGTAGCACAGTTTATCCATTTACCCACTGAAAGACATCTTCGTTGTTGCGAAGTTTTGGTAAATGTGAATAAAGCTGCTATAAACATTCATGTGCAAATAAATACTTTAAATAGAATACTTTAAAAAGAAATAAAGACGAAGACATAGAGAATGGACTTGAGGACACAGGGAGGGGGAAGGGTAAGCTGGGACGAAGTGAAAGAGTGGCATGGACATATACACACTACCAAATGTAAAATAGATAGCTAGTGGGAAGCAGCTGCATAGCACAGGAGATCAGCTCGGTGCTTTGTGACCACCTAGAGGGGTGGGATAGGGAAGGTGGGAGGGAGACGCCAGAGGGAAGAGAGATGGGGATATATGTATATGTATAGCTGATTCACTTTGTTACACAGCAGAAACTAACACACCATTGTAAAGCAGTTATACTCCAATAAAGATGTTAAAAAATAAATAAAATAAAAAGAATTACTCTCTCCATTGTGCTTCAGCTATATATAATCATCTATTTGAGCACTTACCATATTGAACTGCATTATTATTTATGTCTATTTCCCTTTCAGTGCTACATCTTTTTTTTTTTTTTTTTAATTTATTTATTTATTTTTGGCTGTGTTGGGTCTTCGTTTCTGTGCCAGGGCTCCCCCCAGTTGCGGCGAGCGGGGGCCACTCTTCATCGCGGTGCGCGGGCCTCTCACTATCGCGGCCTCTCTTATTGCGGAGCACAGGCTCCAGACACGCAGGCTCAGCAATTGTGGCTCACGGGCCCAGTCGCTACGCGGCATGTGGGATCCTCCCAGACCAGGGCTCGAACCCGTGTCTCCTGCATTGGCAGGCAGATTCTCAACCACTGCGCCACCAGGGAAGCCCAGTGCTACATCTTTTTAAAGAAAGAGTCTGGGTCTTATTCATCAGTGCTTCTCCATCACTTGGTACAAAATCTAGTGGTCATAGGTTTGGCTCATTCTTTTGTAGATTCTGGGTAAGTGGGGTGGTGACTGGAAGCAGGATAAACCCTCTTACAAATACCTTAGTGATGAAGTTAACAAGCTCTTCTTTAAAAATATAAATACAAGACCTCAACTAAAAGAGTAAGTCGGAGGATTTCCTCATAAAAGGAAAACTAGGAGATTAAGTACTCTCAGCTTTATGGTAAAAGAAGAATTGGATTCCCATTAAAGCGATTCCGTGAAAGCCTTTATTAATATTTTCTGTGTTCAGGGAAAGAAAATGAACAGCCAAGAGTATCGTAAATAAGAAAATACCAATGATGCATTCATTACACATCTTTTAATTAGTACTAATGGGTGCTATGTAATTAATTCAATTTACCATCCCTTCTTCAGTAGAAACATCTCCCTTCCCTGCAGTTTCCACGAGATACTGTACATTTGTCCTGATTTGCTGCAAATAAGATGCTTTCATTTCCTGATGCTGGTTCTCTGACATGCAAATGTTTGTTGTCTTTCTGATTTTATGAATAGGGGCTGACCTCCTGGCTCTTTTACTGGAGAGCAGCCCAGATGAGTTGGATGTTTGATCTAGCTCAGTAGACATTTCTCAAACCCTTTCCCCAAGATCTAGGACTATGCATATTTAACACTATTCCTGCTAATTTCAACTCCAGAGGGACCCACTCCTTACCCAGATCTCAGCTTCTCCCTCCTAATAGACACCAGAGTGAACTCCGGCCCCCTGCTTTACTTTCCTTCAGTATATTTAGCACCACATTAACTTCTTTCTTTATTTTCTACCACTAATTCCTATTCTGAGGGTTGTAAACTATCTCAACCCTAACAGTCTCTCTTTTGTAATATTTCAAGTTGATCCATTCACCACTGTCCCTCACTTACTAAAACACATGTAATATAATGTGTCAGCTGATGAAATATCAAATTGCTCTTTCGACTAATGACTTCAGATAATACACAAGGTCATGAACAGTGATTGCCTTTTGGATATGGAAGGTAAAGAAAATAGCTTACATGTTTCAGAATGCAGTGATGCCCATATTGCATTACCTATTCCAGGAAAAGAAGATGAAATTCCCCTTTCTAGTCCAAAATGTATTCAGGAGGGATGAGAAGAGAAAAAAACAGCTATGGAGGAAGACAATAGCAGAACTCTGCCTAAGGCAGAGTCCAGATCAAGGACAAAATGGCTTTAATTAACCTCACAGGAAACAAATAAATTTGGATATGTGTGTTTCTTAGTAGTGTGACCTTTTGGCTGCACATGAAGAAGAAAAGTCTCGAAAGCTGACCTTTGCAGAAATGATGAAAAAACTGATCTGATGACACTTTTCTTTGGGAAAAGCCATTTTCTACACTACATCCAAAGAGAAAAACTTGAAGCCCATTATGCCAGGGCCAGGACTATGACGAGCCATATGGTGTCTCCGTGGGCATTAGAAAAATGCTTCCCTTTCTCCAGGCAGATGCCACCCCTCATCAGGCACATGTCCTGGTGAATAGAACACAGGCTCCATTGCAGCCCCTTTGTCCCCTCAGCCAGACACCCTTGAAAAGTGAATAAACATCATCTTTCATAACAACCTGACTCAATGCTCTACTTAAAATCTTTTAATGGTTTGTTTTTGCTCTCAAGATAAAATTCATGTTCCATTTTGTAGCCCCAATCTCGCTCTCCTGTCCTTCTAAAACTGATTAGGCAAATGTGAGACCTTTTAACTCTGTCTTCTGTATCTTTTAATTTCCCATTTATATTTTCCATCTCTGTGCTATATTCTGCATAATTTCTCCAGACCTGTCTTCCAGTTCATTAATTCTTTCTTCAGTGATGCTTAATATGCCCGTTGAGATTTTAATTTTAGTAATTGAAATTTTTTACTCCTACAAGCTCTAATTTTAAAAATTTGCTATGTTAATTGTTCCCACCACTAGAAGAAATTATATTTATGTGATGTGATAGTGTTAGCTTAATGACAATCATATTGTAATATAAATGTATCAAATCGATATACTAAGTCCCCTATGTACGAACTAGTTCCATTCCGGGAGTATGCTGGTAAGTCCCATTTGTTCTCAAGTCCAACAAAGTTAGCCTAAGGACCCAACTAACACAATTGGTTATTAGTACTGTACTGTAATAGGTCTATAATACTTTTCACACAAATAATACATAAAAAACAAACACAAAAAATAAACATTTTTAATCTTACAGTACAGTACCTTGAAAAGTACAGTAGTACAGTACAATAGCTGGCATATAGGGGCTGGCATTGAGTGAACAGGCAAGAAGAGTTACTGACTGGAGGAGGGAGAGGAAGTGGGAGATGGTAGAGCTGAAGGATCATCAGCAATAGGAGATGGAGGGCAAGCAGCAATTTCACTCATGCCTGACATTGATGGCACCGGTTTTGGTTCCTTGCTGGATTCAATTCTATGTCTGGGTAGTAGCTCTTTTTTTCTCATCGTAGATGACACAGTAGCACTGGATTGAGTTCTGAATGGCTGCTGCAACCTTTGTGTACCGTTCTACGTTCAGGTCCTTTGCCTCAAAAACTAACACTGCCTTCTCAAATATAGAAAATCCCCTTGCCATTTCCTGCATTGTGAATCTCTTCAGTTCTTCAGTTACTTCTTCCTCTTGTCTCTCTTCGTCCTTTCTCTGGGCCTCCAATTCCATCAGTACTTCATTAGTAAGCTCCTCATGTTGCAGAGCAAGGAGTTCAATGAAGTCGTCCTCCTGCAGATCTAGCTTGAAATAAAGATACTGTAATACTGTACTCTATACAGTACCATGAAGTACACAAAAGCACAACCACTTGTAGAGAATGCATGCACGTGACAATGTACGCCAGACACGTGAACTAACGTACGTAATTGGACATGCGAACACATGTTCGCATCTTTGAATGTTCACAACTTGAAGGTTCGTATGTAGGGACTTACTACTGCATGTTATATACCTTAAACTTACACAATGTTATATGTCAATTATATCTCAATTAAAAAAGAAAACAGGAATTCCCTAGCGGTCCAGTGGTTAGGATGCTTTCACTGCCGAGGGCCCGGGTTCAATCACTGGTTGGGGAACTAAGATCCCACAAGCTGTGCAGCATGGCCAAAAATTTAAAAAAATATTTTTAATTAAAAAAAAGAGAAAACAAAAAATCTGCTATGTCATTTTTTGGTATTGTTTCTTATTCCTTGAGGATATAGTCAAGCTTGTCTCTTTGTTTTTGATCTAGTAAGTTTAGTATTTTAAAAAATAATTTCTTTTGGATAATTTCAACATCTGAATTTTTTTTTCCTTTGGTCACACCATGTGGCTTTCGGGATCTTAGTTCCCCCACCAGGGATCTAAGTGGGGCCCTGGCAGTGAGAGTGCCAAGTCCTAATCACTGGACCGCCAGGTTATGCCCAACATCTGAAATTTTGTAGGTCTGTTCTGCTCTGTTTTTTTTATTGTTCTCACTCAGGGTACCTAGTTTGCGTGAATGTTTATTTATTTATTTATCCATTCATTTATTACTGTGAGCTATGCATTTTCCTTAAGAAATTATTTGAGGGAATTGCTTGAGGCCTAGGATGAAAGAGTGATTCTCTGAGATTTAAATTCGTTTCTGCCAGGTTCCTAAAGATATTAACAGTCTGGGACAACTTTAAGATAAAGTCATAGCTTGAGCTTTCCTGGATTACCCAGGAAGTGAACTGGGGCCACAAATCCACAGGAAGACTTGTTTTCTATTACAGATTATCTGGGCCAGGGGTTTAATTCCTCCTGATATACTCAGGTCCAAGAAGACTTTCCTTGGGGATGAGGAGGGAGGGTTAGGTTATTTCTGGTTCATCATTAGACATTAAGGGTACAGCTTCAGATTATTTTCCATTATAGGTTATTACTAGATATTGAATATAATTCCTTATGCAATACAGTAAATCCTTGTTGATTGCCTATTTTATATATAGTGGTGTGTATATATTAATCCCATACTCCTAATTTATCCTTTCCCCTCTCCTCTCCCCTTTAGTAACCATGAGTTTGTTTTCTATATCTGTGAGTCTGTTTCTGTTTTGCAAATAAGTGGATTTGTATTATTTTTTTTGATTCCACATATAAGTGATATCATATGATATTTGTCTTTCTCTGTCTGACTTACTTCACTTAGTATGATAGTCTCTAGGTCCATCCATGTTGCTGCAAATGGCATTATTTCATTCTTTTTTATGGCTGAGTAATAGGATCCCAACTTTATGTGTGAAAGATCTCCTACTAGACTCCTGGTCTTTGGCTTTTGTGGATCTTTATCCAAGAGGCCTTGACAACTGAAGTTCAAGTTCAGAAAACACACTCGATGAAAAAGCATCCTCAGTGTTCTACTTATTTATCTGGGTTTCTGCCTTTACTTGGATTTTAGCCTAATAGTTCTTTATTACCCTATCATGTCAGTTGTTAAATGCTTTCAAGAAGATTTTTAAAAATACATATTTGACTTAGGCTGTTTTTAGTTGTTTTCTGCAGGAAGGCTGGTCAGACCTTCTAGTTAGTCTTAGTACTGGCAGTGAAAGTCTGATCTCAGTGTTTGACCTTGGGCAGTGTTTGACCTTGGGCAGGTGACCTTAACTGATCTCTGCTCAGTTTGCTCCTCTGTAAAATGTAAACAATACTAGCATTGGGTTGGCCAAAAAGTTCATTCGGCTTTTTCGCAACATCTCACAGAAAAACCCGAACGAACTTTTTGGCTAACCTGATACCTAGCTCAAAGAACAGTTGTGAAACATACATAAAATAACAAACGTATAGTGCTTAGAACAATGCCTGGCACATAGTAAGTGACCCCTGCTTTTCCAAGCTCCCATAAGCCCGGCCACCACTGTCATCTGTTCTCACTCTACTTCTCTTCTTGGCTTTTTGTCACGGTTGAACTTAAAATCATGATTTCTGTAGCTATTAGGTAACATCTGTCTCCCCAGTTAGATTCATCTCAAAGAGGTGGGATATGTTTGTCACTCAACTCGGTATCCCTAGTTTCTAGCATATGACATGGCTTATATTAGGCACTTACCAAACATTTGCTGAACAAACAGATGTGTATTTCTACATTTTTAAGAGAGCACAAACAGAATGTAAACTCTCTCTAGGTGGAGAGGGCTTAAGGGATAATTCCTAACTCTGGTTAAGCACACTCTAGAATTGGGTCAGGGGTGAATATCCTAACCTTTGTATCTCAGTTTCCTTTCCTGTAAAACGGAGATAACAATAGCACCTACTTTGTAGGTTAAATAAAGCACTTTAGTAGGGAGCCTGCACGTGGTAAGAACTCAGTAAATGCTAGCTGCAATTATTTCCACTATTTTTATTTTATTTTATTTTATTTTATTTTATTTTATTTTATTTTATTTTTTTTTGGTGACTCTCCTGAAAACAGTCCACTTCAAGAAAGCATAGGCTTGGGCTTCCCTGGTGGTGCAGTGGTTGAGAATCCACCTGCCAATGCAGGGGACGCGGGTTCGAGCCCTGGTCTGGGAAGATCCCACATGCCGCGGAGCAACTGGGCCCGTGAGCCACAACTACTGAGCCTGCGCGTCTGGAGCCTGTGCTCCGCAATAAGAGAGGCCGCGATAGTGAGAGGCCCGCGCACCGTGATGAAGAGTGGCCCCCGCTCGCCGCAACTAGAGAAAGCCCTCGCACAGAAACGAAGACCCAACACAACCATAAATAAATAAATAAATTAAAAAAAAAAAAAAAGAAAGAAAGCATAGGCTAAAAAAAATAGGGGCCAGGGATCATGTGGAAAGTGGAGTATGTCGATGTTTTAGCTTTTCTGCTTTCTGAAAATGTGTATGACACGGTGTTTAGATGAAAAGCAGAAAAGAGCTTCTCACCGTGCCTGCCCTGTTCTTTCCATTCTCTAGGGTGTTACTGTAGCACTTAACTAGAGAAAATGTACACACATTTATAGAAAGAGCTCGGGGCTCCTATACCCCCGTCAGGTTTTACCATTTGATTTACATTTAGTGAAATGAATTATAAACGTTTATAAAAGTCACCAGAGCAAAGTAATGGAGTGTCCTGAGGAAGAGGAGGAAGGGAATCAATTTCTTAGGTGAGAAATACATGCCTCCTGGGCCTGTGAGGAATAAAATCCAAGGCATTCCAAATACAGCTGGAAATACTGTGGATGTTTTGGGTATCAGCCTTCTGACAGGCCTTATAAACGTACAAATCTAGGTTACAGTTGATTTCCATTTGTGAGGACCTCATTCATCATCATTTCAAATGTTGCCATCACTATATATTACCAGCTCCCACTGAGGCTTATACATCATATTGCCCGATTCACGGATGTTATGGAAGTGAGTTTGGTCCTCAGGTATATTTTAGGCCAGCTTTTCTTATCTCATGGTCTAAAGCCCAAAGGAGAAATAATGTTCCAAAATGAGTAACGCTCTATATTGAGGCTAGAGTGCGGTGGTTATCTGAGTTGAAATAAGCAGCAACAAAGCCAAAAAAAAAATTAATGAAAACATGTTTTGTTCCTACTGGAATAATGCCCCTCTACACTGTGTCGGCCAGCAGTGGTAACTGCCAATGTGCTGTCAATCATCTCTGAAGGGAAGAAGCAGCACACTGGTGGTTATTTGCATAAATTTTAAAAAATGCTCATTTAAATGGAGGTATCATCATATTGAAACCAAATGAGAATAAACTGTCCTTAAAATTAACTGACAGCAGTGCTTCTCACCTTAACTGCACATGAGGTTAACCTGGGGGATCTTTAAATGTTCTGATGCCCAGGCCCTACCCCTGATCAAAATACATCAGTATTCTGGAGGTAGGGCCCTGATGCTGGTATTTTTTAAGGCTTTGCAGGTTGTTATAACAGGCTGCCAAGGCTGAGAACTGCTGACCTAGCCTCTTGTTATCAAGGAGGTTACAGTTCTGGATGACAATATCACTATCCTTTAGGAAAGAACCAGCCTATCAAGGAACCTAAAGGAAAGTGAGGATCATATCCTGAGTAGACAAACCCAGTCTTGGAGAGCTGGTGACCTCTCGACATGGAGATGCCAGTCATGGGACAGTACACATTGTTACTCATCCTCTAGCATGAACTTCTGGACGTGCTGCCCTGGCGCTGGGATGTAAGTTCTGTGAATTGTTGGGAAGGCGTGCCTCACTGAATGCAGTCACTCCTCTGTCTGGACGTAGAGACAGAAACTTTCATGGTGTAAACTGACTGCATAGATGTGGTATTGAGTCAGACGTGCCCAGGCGCTAACCCTGGATGTGTGAACTTGAGCTAGCTTCTTAATTTCTCCAAGCCTCTGTTTCCTTATCTGTAAAATACTACAGACTGTATAGGATAGTTGTTGCTACTATTATTTTTTTGAGATGTAGTAACTGACATTATAATATAATAACATTATATTAGCTCCAGGTATATAACATAACGATTCGATATTGTATATATTGTGAAATGAGGACCAAGTAAGTCTAGTTAACAGCCATCACCATGCATAGTTACAATTTTTTTCTTGTGATGAGAACTTTTAAGATCTACTCTCTTAACTTTTAAATATACAATACAGTATTATTAACTATGGTCACCATGTTGTACATTATATCTCCCGGACTTATTTTATAACTGGAAGTTTGTATCTTTTGACCACCTTCACCCAACTGCTACTGTTATTTTATACAAAAAAAACACGGGCTTCCCTGGTGGCGCAGTGGTTGAGAGTCCGCCTGCCAATGCAGGGGACACGGGTTCGGGCCCTGGTCCGGGAGGATCCCACATGCCGCGGAGCAACTAAGCCCGTGCGCCACAACTACTGAGCCTGTGCTCTAGAGCCCGTGAGCCACAACTACTGAGCCTGCATGCCACAACTATTGAAGCCCGCGTGCCTGGAGCACATGCTCTGCAACAAGAGAAGCCACCGCAATGAGAGGACCGCGCACTGCAGAGAGGAGTGGCCCCCGCTTGCAGCAGCTAAAGAAAGACCGCGCAGCTACGAAGACCCGGCGCAACCAAAAATAAATAAATAAAAATAAATAAATTTAAAAAAAAAAAAAAAAAAAAAAAAAAAAAAAAACACTCATTACATTCTCTCTGCATAGATTTTTGTATTTGGTACTGAGATAAATAAAAGAGATTTACAAAAAAAAGACAAAGTGAACTTCCTTTTACTCTGCGTCTTATCTGGAATAAGTCCATAATGGAATCTGAAGATAATTAATATTAATTATGAACCCTGAGAGTACCTTCTGAATTGTCAATACAAAGGGTATTTAGTGTAGTTTATGAATTGATGTATTTCTATTGAATTCTCATTTTTAGAAAATTAATAATCTAAGTATGTTATATGAAGTCTTTCTGCTTATCTGGATATTTAATTAATCAGAAAGTCAAATTTTGAAACTGTGTTGAAGAATTCATGGTTGCAGATGTGGTCCCATGTTCTAAATCAGTGAAAAATGGGAGTGAAAGCAAGAAATGTAATCAGAGCAAGGATTCTGGTCATCTCCCTGGAAGGATCAGGAAACGTGTGTGTTGTGTCTTTGTGGCTGACAGGTTGTGTGTGTGTGTGTGTGTGTGTGTGTGTGTGTATGTTTCTTAAACTAGGATTCTGGAGATACTGATAAAATCCCTTCAAAATGAACTTATAGTGGCCAAAAGAAAAAAGTTTAGAACTAATAGCTGAAGTCCATAAATTCTAGACATAATGGGGGCAAAGTACATTTTATTTTTATTTATTTTTTAATTGTGATAATGACATTATAAATTATATAATATTTTTCATTTTACTACCTCAAAACACACTTTACAATCATGAGCTAATTAATGGGGGTGGGGGTGGGGGTGGGGTAAGCGTGAAAAGTGCAAAATTGGCTTTTTTAAAAAATGAATTTATTTATTTAATTTTTGGTTGCTTTGGGTCCTTGTTGCGCACGGGTTTTCTCTAGTTGTGGCGAGTTGGGGCTACTCTTTGTTGCGGTGTGTGGGCTTCTCATTGAGGTGGCTTCTCTTGTTGCGGAGCACGGGCTCTAGGCGCACAGGCTTCAGTAGTTGTGGCACGTGGGCTCAGTAGTTGTGGCTCGTGGGCTCAGTAGTTGTGGCACGTGGGCTCAGTAGTTGTGGCTCGTGGGCTCAGTAGTTGTGGCACGTGGGCTCAGTAGTTGTGGCGCACGGGCTTAGTGGCTCCGTGGCATGTGGGATCTTCCCAGACCAGGGATTGGACGCGTGTCCCCTGCATTGGCAGGCGGATTCTTAACCACTGCGCCACCAGGGAAGTCCCCAAAATTGGCTTTTGAGACCATGAATCTAGGAAATGCATCAGACTGCTACCTATATCTTCACGCTTATTTGTGGGAAGAAACAATACACCTACCTTCAGGCACACACGTACATGTATGTACACAGAGCCAGTTCAGAAAGCCTGGAGCAAAACATGAAAAGGATTGTGTTTATGATCTAAGAGAAAGACCAGGATGGTTTGTGTAGACTTACAGCTTTCATAATAACATGATAAATCATTCATAAAATATCCTTTATAAAGCCAGAGCTGAAGGGCAAGAACAAATAGCTTATCACACTGGGTCAGATCACTGCCAACCAAGCCCATATCCTGATGGTGGCTTGAGGGGGCTGTATCGTGGGACACTGAAATTGCCCTCATGGTGTAAAATTCCAAAGGTTGATGGGTCCTAGTGAGACCCCCCAAAGGTTGTGGCTTTGCTGCGAGGACGGACAGTACGAGCCCTCCCTGAATCTATTGTCCACTGACTTAACTAAACACTGTCTTGAATTCATTTTCCTTCTGAGGCTATATCACTTCTGGGGCCAAGCTTCACAAGCTTACTGTCCATGGTGTCAAGTCTAAAACCACCTCTGTTAAATTTCAGAGGGTATTCATCTCGGTGTTCCAGAATGTATTGAACAGACTGGTCCTGTTGGAAAGGATCCAGTGGGTTAGAGAGGGGAGGGACTGGGGTCCAGGCCCCCTTGGGATGACTGATCCATAATAGGAGTAGGTAGAAGTAGGATGCGGCTGTGGTTGAGGAGATGTTTCTAGGTGTGGTCATGGGAGGCCTTTTTGATGGTTTCTGTTTTCTTCTAGAACCAGGAATCAAAGCCATCCACTGAGAGTGAGGAAGTAGAAGGGGCATCGGGAATATGAGAGCACAGATGAGTTGGAGACTATGAATTCACAGTGGGCAGAAACTCTTGGGCTTCTTTATTTTCTTCAGTGATTTTCAGCTACCCAGGTTCAGGCTCAGATAAAAGAGAAACAGCAGAAGACAGGGAAACACAATTGGGGAGTAACTGCAAGAACAGGACTGAAATGAGAGACTGGAATTTGTTAGACCAGGAGGGTGGTGACATGATTACCAAGAGGTCTCAGAATTAGAAGACAGCAGAGAGGATAATGGTCTTGATGATGACAAGGGACATGTGGGATTCTAAATTGGGGTGTGAGAGTCTGTGATCAGAGTTGGCATTTAAACCATTGATTCTGGAGATGGGAGCAATTTGGATGTTGACAAAGTCTAAGATGTAGAGAAGAGGAAAAGGCAGTTGGAAATGAGGAGGTCAAGGGCCTGAGAAGCTGGGAGGTTGGATGGACATCTTTGCATCTGTTCACTATATCCCAGGAATAGATGTGGATGGAATAATCCACCTCTACGGAATCAGGCACCAAAGTCTTCACTCAGCATAGGTGTGTGTGGGGAGTGGGGGTCTGAGGAGGCGGCAGCAAGAAGGAGGAGGTAGGATGCCACAAGCCTCAAAGAAGTGCTTTACAGTTATTAAACTGAAACTTTAATGATAAACTGAAAAATATAATGGAATGTATTTTTAATGTGCTGCAGTTTTAACATAGGGTAGCCAATGCTATAAAATAAAAAAGACTTCTGATTATTTTATAAAGAACTTGAGTTTACATGATTATGAGAAATTTCTGTTACTATAAGAGCATAGGAGATTTGTTTCTTTTATATTAATTGGAGTCGAGTCTTCATGGCGCAGATCCTGCGGACCATGCAGAGTGAGTGGCCATTAGCTAGCAGGGCTTACTGGAATTATCTATCAGAAGGTAACAAGGCCATTTCCCCAGGCTCTGTTTCACCCATGAGAAGGAGAAGATTCCTTCCCCGTGGCCACAGATACTCGTGGTCCAAAGATACTCGGTTCTAGGAGAAAGGAAAAGAGAGGAAGAGAAATTGTTTTTGTGACATTCCCTAAGGGTAGTTAGTAAGAATGGTCTTAGAAATCTTCCTGCTGAAACAGGTGGGGAGGCTTCAGATAATCTGAAGTTCTTCACCATCACAGCCTTCGGATGCCCAGAAATTTTGCTTTCACTTGGATGCTTTGCCAGTCTCTGTAAATGCTAAGAATGGACAGGCAGCCAGTGTGTACAAGGCTTGATGCTTGTCCCAAAGTGCTTCTCTGGTCACTAGCCTCCTTTCAATAAGTAACACCTGCCCTTTTCTTGCAGATCTCCATCACGGCTGGCCCCAGAGAATTCCAGAGGCATCCACGCTGCCCGGAGCACAGGGAGAGTTCTCTGGGCATGAAACATAACACCAAGAGCTGTTTTGTTCTAGCACAGGCGTGAGTCCTGGTGATCTTATTCCACTTTTACAGTTCAGAATCACCTTCTAAACTCCTGCTTTGTTTCCAGGTGACGGGCTTCAGATTCCCTGAAAAATCTAGTAGGTTAAGCGGAGAGACCAGAAGCAGACTATGGTGCAATCCAAACATGAATTCAGTAAATTGCCCTGAGTTCTTGGATATGAAGTTTTTAAGAAATGCTTACAGCTGCTTCCATTTGATACCCCAGAGAAGAAGGTTCCCGATTATCTACTATCTTACACAGTTTACAGAATTTTGAAATCTGGACAAACTCTGAGATTGTCTCTTCCCATCACCTCATTCTTAAAGGTCTGAACCTGTGTGGGCATCTCTTGTCCTTGTGTGTTCAATGGCCCCATTTCATTTGCGGTCCTTCCCTGCTCTCATGCCATATAACTGTCAACTACTCTACTCTGTCCTCCCCTCCCCCTTGCACTCGGGTGGGACAGTGGCCCAGGCTGAACCTACCTTGGTTTGATAGAACAGCTTGGGCTGCAAGCAATCTTCTCATTTATTATACAGAAAGAATCAGGCTGTAGAATGAAGCCAAGTACGCACAAGCAGAGCCCAGTGCCAGAGCCCTGATGATATTGTCTGTACTTCTGGATTCAGGCATGTTTTCCTATTTGCATCCAAATGGTAGCCCAGGATAAACATGGTTCTGCACTTTGCTTTCTTTGCCTTTTAGTTAAACAATATAACCTTGAGATACTCCATATCAGTATAGAGAGAGCATCCTCATTTATTTTTACAACTACCTAGTACTTCATTGTGTGGATGGATCAGTAATTGATTCAACCACTTCTCTATTGACGGACATCTGGGGTTATTTCCAGCCTTCTGATATTTCAAATGCATGTCACTTCATATTTTCCCAATGCTGTTAGCCTTAGAAGTAGGATGACTGGATTAAAGTACCAGTGTAATTTTTGCCAGATATGGACACATTCTTCTCCACAGGGATTGTTTTGCATTCTTACCAGCAATATGGGAAAGTCTTGTTTCTCCAGTATCTTGCTCACAGAGTATGTGGTCAAACCTTTGTTTTTTTTCCTTTCCAGTATTTTAATCCTGTTCTGTTAAGTTCTGCCCTCCTTGGCAAGGCAAAGCAGCTGCTCACCAACATGCATAGTATTGACTTGATAAGACTGGGGAACATTCAGTGGGGTTGTTCTGGAGACGCTAGTGAACAGAATCTAGAGTAGGTGGAAGAGTCATCTCTGTTGGGGATCAAGTTATGACATAATCAGTGACATTGAAAGAATAGCCCATAACACTGGAAGGACGTAGGGGTAGAGGTGGGGGGAGTGATCGCAGTGAGCAGTATGGGGGTTGCATTCGGAGGTGAGAGATGGGAAAAACTGTAGAGAACACTTAGGGTGTTTGTCCCCTGCTGTTAGCTGTGTGAGTTGGTTTGGTTTATCTCAAGTGCTAACTCATGAAGTGTGAAGCCACTAATAATTAAAGAGGATTTCTAGTGTGTCAAAATCTTTCTCTTTTCCAATCTTCTGGGAACTAAATCATCTCAATGCCCCCACCTCCACTTCATCCCTTTTCCAGCACACAAGTGAAAGCTATTTCAACATTGTTAGGGAAAGCTTCACAACTGTTCGCTGTTTACTAACTTTGCCTCAATCTTCCCATTTTTAATACAAATAATAAAAGTAGAGAAAGTCATTTTAGAAGCATACTTTCAAAATTTTATCAGTGGAGTAAAGGAGTTCTGAAAAGAAAGGACACATTTCACCCTTTAAGTAGAGAGTTTTCAAGTCACTTAGATTATTATTTTTTTAAAAAATCAATAAACTTGTCAAAACTGTTCATTAAAGCAGCTGTTTCAGAACTTCTATCACAGAGTTGAAGGACATAATTTATTGCTTCTTGCAAATGAAAATATAATGTGAGGAGGAAAAAAAAAAATCATTCCCTTTCTACCAAAAAATTGGACTCAAATAATTGAGCGTTTGTGGCATCCAGCAAAGTATAGACTGAAATTCACCACCGCACTTCTTGTGGTTGGCTGAATAATGGGCTCCAAAAATATCTAGGTCCTAATCCCTGGAACCTGTGAATGTTACCTGATCTGGCAACAGGGTTTGCAGGTGTGATTAAATTAAGGGTTTTGAGATGAGGAGATTATCCTGGATTGTCTGGGTGGGCCCTAAATGACCTCACAAGTGTCCTTATAAGAGGGCAGTGGGAGATTTGACTACAGGAAGAGAAGGTCATACGGCCTCAATGAAGAGAGAGAGATCTAAAGATAGAGGGAGGGGCCCTGAGCAGAGAAGTACAAGGAATGCAGGTCTAGATGCCAATGGATTCTCCTCTGGAGCCTCCGGAGGGGCCGCTAACAAGTTGATTTCAGCCCAGTGATGCTGCTTTCAGACTTCTGGCCTCCAGAATTGTAAGAGAATACATTTCTATTGTTTTAAGCCATCAAGTGTGTGGCGGTTTGTTACAGTGGCCATAGGAAACTAATTTATACACTTCCAAATTTCTAGGAAATAAGAATTTGGTGTTTGATTTTAAAGTTTACTAAGTAAGTTAATGGAGAGGAATAAGAATGTAAAGGCATTATTTAAAAGAACAAATATGACTGCCTCTTTTAGGTAGAAGAACATAACTGCATTACATTTCAAGTGCCGCACTTGTAAATAAGGTCAGTCTAGCTACCCTGAAGGGTCTCCCTGCTGTAAACTATCCTGACTTTTTAAATGTATTGTTAGGCTTATGTTAAGTAACAAATTAAGGCCCGGAGGTTTCATATACTAGTCAGCTTTGGCTTTGATAATGATAATGATGTGTAGCAAAAATCTCAAAACTTCAGTGGCTACAACAATAAATACCTATCTCTAGTTCACACTGCATGTTGGCAGCTGTAATTTGGGTGACCTTGCTCCAGGTTGCAGGTCAAGTTCAGGGCTGTTTCTTGTGTGTCCTTATGGTACCCAGGTTTAAGGAGTGACCCTCACCTGGGATGGAATGTTCTCATGGTGTAGGGCAGGAGCACAGAAGAGGTGTCAAAAACTTGCAAAGCCTCTGTGATCTCTGTTTTGAACTAGTCACACTGCTACTTCTGCTCATATGCCATTGGACTAAGTAAGTTACACGGTCAAGTGCATTGTCATTGGGGCAGGAACATTTATTCCTCCTGGAGGTGAGGAAGTGTATATCTGCTGAACAGTTATAATGTGTTCCATACCCCTCCACCCTAAAAAACGTTACCTGAAACCAAAGAATGATGCAGGAAGCAGCAAGTAAGTGCTGTATCAACACTGCAATTAAGGGGAGACTAATTTGGGGGGCTAGTGACTGAACCTCAGGCTCCTATATGAAACTGAGGCTCCCAAATGGGGCTAAAGTGGTCCCAGGGTGGTAGTGTTCCCTTAGCAGAAACAAACACAAAGCCACTTTGGATTTCCAGAGACAAAGATTAACCAAATAAAATCATGACCAAATGAATTCACATTAAACATACGTGGAATGAAGTCTCAACGAGCAAGGGTCAGCAAAAACTAAGGAAGACATATTCCAAACTTTTAGATATGACTTAGCAAAATATAAAATAATTAGTTATGAAATGTTTAATGAAATAAAATTTGGAAACACAAAATAAAAAACTATAAACAAGGACGAGGCTGGGACTCCCCTGGCGGCGCAATGGTTAACACTCTGTGCTCCCAATGCAGGGAGCCTGGGTTTGATCCCTGGTCAGGGAACTAGATCCCACACGCATGCAGCAACTAACAGTTCGCATGCCACAACTAAGGAGCCCACAAACTGCAACTAAAGAGCCCGCCTGCCGCAACTAAGACCCGGCACAACCAAATAAATAAATAAATAAATAAATAAAATATTTTAAAAAAAGAAAGAATGACGAGGCTGATTTGAAAAAATTTCAGTAGAACTTTTGGACATGAAAAATTTGACCATTGAATAAAAAACTCAACTGATGGGTTAAACAGAAGATTAGACTCAACGAAATACTTATCAAAGTGGAAGAGAGATCTGAAGAAATCACTCAGAGTGCAGCATAGACAGACAAGGACATACAGTATGTTAAAGGGGTTAAGAGATACCGACAACAGAATTAGAAGGTCTACATCTGAGTAACTGGAGTCCCAGAAGGACACATATAGACAATGGAGAAAGGGCAATATTTGATGAGATGACAACTGAGCATTTTCCAGAAAGGATAAAAGATTTAAATCACAGTGCAAAGTATAATTAGACAGGATAAATAAAAAGAACATCACATATAGACAAATTATAGAAAATTTAGGACATCAAGAACAAAGAGCAGCTAAAGATAAAGCAGATGACCTACAAAGGAACAGTAATTAGACTAAAAGCTGCCCATTCATCATCAACAATGGAAGCCAGAAATCAGAAGAATAGCATCTGCAAAGCACTGAGAATGAGACAACCATTTACCCTGGGCAAGACTATTGAGTGGTTTTTCTTAAGGGTAGTTCCATTCCCCCCAAAACCCCCCAAATAAATTAATTTCAGACCTACACTTCAGAATGGTAGGGGTGGGTAAAATTAGTGACACTAGTCACATTAACAGCATTGATTTACATCCTTCTACATTCCACAACGGCTTTCAGTCTGCTTCTAATACATAATTTTCACCATCTTGCATGAATGAGGGTAGACATTTTCAGATAAAAAGAAACTGAGTTTATCACCGATGGACTTTTACTAAAGGAATTTAAAAGGGTGTCCTTAAAGAAGAAAATGATCTCAAAGGAATGTCTAAGAAGCAACAAGGAATTCTTAGAAACAAAACCACAAAATATATTGGTAAAGCTAAAAAAATTATATATAAAAATAATATCTAATTTGGTGGTTTAAAAAAAGTACAGAACGAAATTGGACAGTAATACCACGGAAGGAGTTGATGATCAAAAAGAGTGTCTTAAGCTTCTTGTATTGTTCAGATGGGGGATTAAGATATTAACTTTTGATTTGTCAAGTAAGGTATGCATGTAAAATGTCCAAGGTAAACAGGAAAAGAACAGAAAGGCAGTGATTAACATCCCAAATATAATAAGAAAATAAAGAACAATAACAGCATAATTCAATAAAAAGATGCATGAAAAATAAGAAAAAAAACAGTAAAAATGTGAAAACAAATCAAACATTTCAGAAATATTAATAAATGATAAAAGTAAATAGCTAATATAGTCAGATAAAAGGCAGGTATTTTGTTAGATTGGAAAAAACTGGAATCATGTACCTATATCTCAGCTATTTTATTATTTTTAGGGTGCTAGAATGAATAGCACACAGGTGTTCAAAATGTGTTTCTTAAAAAGCCTAGCTATTTTTATACAAAATGATTAGCTATTTACAAGTCATTGTAAATTTTGCTACCCACCTTTATATTTGTCAAAAGTTTGAAGTATGGTTTACTTGCCTGTATAATCATACACACCTTAAATCTGTGAGATTCCTCTATGTATCAATGAATGTCGCTAAGTTCCAAGATGACACCGGGTTTTACAGGCACATGTCCATCTTCAAAATGTTTGCTTCATGAGCTTTCTTTTTCAAGAATACAAAATACCAAAAATTGAAAAGAAAAAAAAATAGTGTTATTTATATGAAACACGCAGATATGTGACACTGTGTGTTCTCTTTGGGCACTTCCCAGACTTAAGATATACATAGCTTGCTAAGCCAACTCAATCATTTGTAGAGGCTTAGCATTAAAATGTTCCCTATTTGTGATTACCCATTGTACTTTAAAATTGTTCTTGCTAATTTTTCATTTCTGGTGATCCAAGTGAATAGCATTTACCAAGCACCCACAGTATGAAATCTAAGATGTTAAAGGCAGCCTCCAAAGGCAACAAAATGGAAGAAATTCCAGAGATGAATCTACAAGTTAGGTTCTGTATAATTGTTAGGTAGACGTGAAACTGACTGGAGGATGAAAGGACAGTTTTGCTTTGGATAAGACTGCAGAAGAGTTTCTCTTAAGGGTTGTGCTCCCTGAACTACCCCCCTGCAAGAAATTGGACTAATCTGAGACTTCAGAGTGGTAGGGGGTGGGTAAAACTGCTCCCTGATACTAGCCACACCAAGTATATTTGTTTACATCCACAAAGGATTTGAGTATGTTTAAAACATGTAATTACCTCTAAACTGAAAAAAAAATGAAAAGATCAGGATCATGGAAAACGTAAAGAATATCAGTCTAAGCCAGAGATCCCTAGATTTTGCTGTGCATTAGAATCACCTGGGGAGCTTCTAAAACTGATGCCCACATGGCACCCCGCAGCAATTAAATGAGCGTGTGTAGGGGGTGGGAGGTACAGAGCAGTGATTTTAAACATCCCCAGGTGTTCCTCTGTACAGCCAAGTTTGGGAACCACTGGCCAGGCCTGCCATTCTCAATCTTACAGGGACATTAGCATCACCTGGGAAGCTATTGAAACTACCATTGCCTGTGCTCCTATGAAAGTTACATCGGTCCTGTGAACCAATGAAATCATATTCTCTTAGGCTGGCCACTGGGTGCCTGGTCATTTTAAAGCTCCCCAGAGGATAACAATGTGTATCCAGGGGTGAGAACCACTGTACTGGGGGAAAGCTGGTACATAATTACACAGGGGATTGATTTTGTTGTTTATGGGGTTCTTTTATGACTTAGGGCCATAAAATGGGTCCTGAGTTTCCTGGTGGTTAAAGTTAATAGAAAAACAAAATTAGGTGAAATAATTCTTGTCATCCGTCATGGAAAAGCTTACCAGTTCCTTAGAAGAAAGCTTTTCCTCCTAGGTCTGAAATAAATGTCTTGTTTGAGTCTTCTTACAGGAAACACTGAACGTCAAAGATCATGATTTCATAAACACCTCTACGATACATGACATAAGGCAAGTTTCATAGTGTAGTTTCTCATAATCATCCTTTAGGGAAAGCCAAGGGCATGACCCCAGAGCGCAGGCAGGTGTAGACTGCCCTGGTGGGGTTGTTGGAGCAGAATCATGGCAACAGGACAGGGAGAGGAAGTAGGACACCCTCCTACAGCTCCCAGATGATACAGCCTCACCCAAAGGTAAAGTCCAGAACTGTGCTCCTCTAGGGCTGTAGGAAGGGTGTCCTGTGGAATTAGAAATTATAATTTTCTATTAGAAAAATTTTAAAAAGATTACCCTCCCTCCCATAATATAAACTGGACAGAACTTGACAAAGACCTGGCTAGCGAGGATAAAGACACAAGGACTCCTATACTATGTAAGTCACAGGCACGGTGAAGAGCATATTAGAATTGGGGTGTGCGCCTGTGTGTGTGTGTGTTTGTAAATCTTTATGAAAAGAAAGATATTCTAGGCCTGAAAAGGTTGAAAAACTTTGGTCTGGACAGAATGTACAGAGAACTGTCTTTTGAACTGTGCCTCCCTAAAGATGATTTTTTTTCTCATTTGGGCTTTTGTGGCATCTAAGTACTGTGGACTTAAATGGCTCAAGATAGGTGGGGAAGGCTTCTGAGTACGGGGTTGACTTCAAGAGGCTTTGTCTTGAAAGAAAATCTTGAGTATGGCACACATTTAAGCCACAGTAATGTCGCAGGGAGGCAAAGGAGAGCTTACGTTAGAGGATGGGTGTTTCCCTTCTTTCGAAAATGATCTAGATGGGCACAAACAGATACTTAGCAAAGTAGCTGCGGTTTGGATCACGTGAGTTCTGCTTTCTGAAACAACTAACTTGAATGAAAATCCTAAAGGCACCCTGCGAATACCAAAGAGGGCACTTTGATGTTTTTTCAGAGGCAAATGCGTGTTGTTTCTGTTTTCTTTTTGAACCCACAACTGTACTTAACATCTAAATTTAAGGAAAGGCTACCTGAAAAAGTCGAGTGACGAATTTCTCTCTTATTTAAACTAGTCTCTGGCGTTCCTATAAATCTGATGGATTAAATGAACTGCTTGCTAGAGAAACAGTAGCTGGGATGTGGGAAGAATCCTACCGTGGCTAATAGGACGTCTTAATGGTTTGCATATGCAGAGGATTACCTTAAACTTGAGTCTGAGACTTCACGTTGCGGCTCACAAAAGAGCTGCCTTTTATTCGAAGAACCACGCTGTTTTCGAGTGGGCGGCTGTGTACTCAGAGCGGGCGCTGCGTTGGTTTTGTTCCGTGTAAGGTTGACAAGGCAGTGGCGACTTGCGGCCACACCGGGGCAGCCTCTTCCCGGCTGGCGGCCGGGCCGGACGGATCGGCTCCGGGGAGCCGACAAAGCACCCAAGTTGGGCTTGCCAACAATTTAAAGGGGTCCAGAAACATCCATCTTCCCCCCTTTAACAATTACGGCGAGCTCAGGCGTCTTGGTGAAGAGACCTCGGGGAAGAGAAATGGACTTACTTGTGGAAAATGCCTTCAGCGGCCCCAAATGCCCAGCCCGCCCGCTCCCCGAAGCGGAGGGAAAGCGGGAGCGGGAGGGGAGGGTGGGTCAGCTCCGAGGAGACCCGCTTCACGGCTGGGGAGTCCACGGGGAGCCGCAGGGGAGCGAGGGGGTGGGGTGGGCGCTGGGACCGAACTCCACCACCCCCGCGCCCGCGGCCCGCCCCCCAGCCCGGCCTGTGATTGGCTTGGGGGGCGCGTGTGCCCGCCCCGGCGAGGCGGGGAGGATCCCCTCTGAGCGCGGGGCGGGAGGAGGTGGAGGAGGGGGCGGAGAGAGCGGGGGCCGAGAGGGAGCGAATGTGGGGGCGGGCGAGCCGGGTTCCACAGATCAGAGAGCAGGCTCGGAGAGGGGCGGAGAGCGGCGGGCGAGCTGGGAGGGAAGGAAAGCCCGGCGGGCGCTGCGCCGCCGCCGCCCGCTGCACTGCGCGCTCTCGGGACCGCCGGCCCGCAAGGCCCCGCAGCCTTCCGGGAGGAAGCGGCGCAGGCAGCGGCCGGGGCGCGCGCGCTCGGGCTCCCTCACCTGCCGGCGCCCGGCGGGACGTGCGCAGGGCCGGACGGCCCCGGAGGAGGAGGGAAGACCTGGCCGCCCGCGCCGCAGCCCAACAGCCCGGGAGCGCGTCTGATCCCGCGCGGGGGGCCGGCTCCATGGCGACCGGGCTTGGGGAGCCGGTCTACGGACTTTCAGAAGACGAGGTGAGCGGCGCCCTCTTCCCGACGGGACTCCCCGGGAGGTTCCTTTCCGGCGGCAGCAGGGAGTGGGGACTGGGACGACTCCTTGGGTGCGCGTCCCCCGCGCCTGCAGGGGGACCCCAAAGGCGGGAGCGTCCGGGAGCGGGGTCCCGGTGGGGCGCTCGCTTCTTCCGCCCTGCGCCTGTCGCCCCTCCCCCCCGGCCCTGCGCATTGTTTGTAAATAAAGCGGCGCGACGCCCAGCGAGCCTGGGGTTCACTCGCCGCTCCCCGCCTTTGGGTGGAAGGAGGGCGCGTGCGCTTCTCGGCCCGCGTGTTCCTTTTCTCCAAGCCGCGTCTCCTGGGGCTGTGGGGCAACTTTCCGCCTTTCACCCCTGCAGCCCGGGAGTCCATGACGTGTGTCACGTCTGGGTCGCGGCTGGAGACCCGCGCCGCGCGGGGGAGCCCGGGGCCGCGGCAAAACCTGGATTGTCTCCCCCTGGAACTTTCTAATGATGGTGTCAGCAAGTGTTCTGATGCGTGTGTGCTTGTTACGGTGGGAGAGAGTGAAACGTTCTGAGCTGTGCGTGTCCGACCCTCTGTCTTGCAGAGTCTAAAGCCAGGAGTGTGGATTTCGGGGTCTTTTTGGTGGGGGGAGGAGATCTAGGATGGGGGCAGGTGCTGCTGGAAACTTGGGGGAAGCTTGCAGCCCTGCCATTTTTTTTTTTTCCTCTCTAGGATCCAGCACCTCCGGGGTGGGTGGAGAGAGGAAAGCTCAATTGATCCTTTTTATTGATGAAGCGAATTAAGTAAGCCACGCCCCCGAGGCTGTCGGTTCGCCTGGAAAGGGCTTTGTTTTTACCCTCACTCTCTCCTCGCGGGTTCCCACTTCCCCCTTTTGAGAAGATCCTGCTACATCACTGCTTAGACCTCTCCCGACCAGCCACGCTCGGCTCTTATTAGTGTGTTGCTCTGCCAAAAGGGGGGTGGGCGGCTGTCGCTGGCGCGGCGTGACGGGCAGGCTGGATGGAGCAGGTAGGAGGGGTTTACCGTCTGGCGGGGCGCGCGTTCAGGTCTGGCTCCCCTTTCGAGAGGTGAATTTACAACCCAAGAGGCATTACTCAGCGGGGAGGTATTTCCTATCCTGGTTGTGCATTTCATGATAAGTTAATGCCTGGAAATTCAAGGATATCTGGGTTTCTCTTTCTTCCTCTCCTTTCTTTTCTGAGATCCCCTCTTTCTCTGGTGATAGGGGTGGGGTTAATAGACACGACCACGTTATGGCTTCTCTCCCACCCTGGTAGTGTGTGTGTGTGTGTATGTGTGTGTGCGCGCGCGCGCTCAGTAAGTGTGTAATGGAATAGGTGTCTTAGGGTGGAGAAGGTGTTGTGGGTATGTTTTTTTCCCCCCGTTAATGGTGCTAGGTAAAGCTTGCTGTGGTATTTATTTTATCAAAGAATGATCGCAATGCAAATAATGTGATTGGCGTTTCCGATCATTTTGCCATGCTGGGCTCTTGTGAAATATTTCCCCCCCTTTTGTGCACTTACCTGAGGATGGGTGAAAAGTAACATTGTTTCACTTACCCAGGGGGATCTCCTCTCCCTGTTTTCTCTTTGAGGAGCTTTCTCTTTCATTCTCTACTTCTCCATTTAATTAGTAGCGGTAGAGGGCAGGCAGTGAGCTTTTAGAAAGGTGGTGAGATACACATTCCCAAACAAAGGGGCATGAAGACAGCTGCCTTTCATCTTAGGTCTTTTTAAAAAATGACATGATTATTCTTAAAAATCCCCGGAAAAAAGAATTCTTAAAGAGCGTTTTGGGAAATGCAGCTGGATAAATGAATCACATGCATGTCAGTGTAGTTTCTGCTTTGTCTGCATTTACAGCTAGTGTCAGAATCTACCCAGAGCGCATCTTACCACTTTTGTCTAGGTGAGTTAATACTGATGATCTTAATTGGTGTCTAGGGCGAAAGTGAAGGATGGAATGTAAACAGAATCAGGGTGTGTGAGTGTGTGTGTTTGTGTATGACTGGGTTCACTCCTGTATGTTGCTGGAGGGGTATTTAGGGCTGTATAGGGAATACCAAGAGGTGATGAGGACATTACATTGATTGATTGAGTGGTGGCCATGTTGGTCGTACTATTTAGTTCCACACACTATTCCAAAGGACAGGTTACATCTGTCTTCCCTTTTCAGCTTGTCCTACCAGTGGTGAGGACAAAAAAAAGGCAGGGCTGTTTTGATGACTTCACATTTTTATGGTATTTGCTTTTTATGGGAGGTTTCATGCTGTCAGGTTGCCCTTCGGAAGATCAGGGACGGCCTTCGTGGAATATTAACAAGAAATTGTTGAATTTGAACAGCTTGTTTTGTCTTCCTGAATTAGTCTGTGTAAGAAAACAAATGGAAGATTTTAACAGGCTCTTAAAGTAGATGCCTGATGAAACAAACAGCAGGGTTGTTTTCCCAAGGCGTTCACTTCAGCTCGTACAGTTGGTGTGCTGTAGATCATCACAAACAAAGATATTTTGATTGCTGTGTGGAGGAGTCACCTTATAAACCTCTTAGCTAAGTAGGCATTCGTACCTAGCAAATTTCATAAAAGTTTGTATTTTCATTGGAGGTTGGTGAAAAGCATTATTGTGTGTTTGGCATGCACTTAGTTGTATCCCGTCACAGAAAGACTCTTTAGCTCTAAGTACTGCTGGTGATGAAGCATTGCATTAACCCAGAAAATCGCGGGATGCCAAGACAGAGGGCATTGTTCCTAGGTCTGTCCAGCTTGTCAAATGAAAGAGATTAAATGTGGGCTTTGCTTGTGTGAGTGCATGTGCTGTTTATTTTTTATTGTGCCTTTCTGGCTGGGTTTCCTCTGGTGAATTATAGTTCATATTCACCCGGATTCAAATTAAGTCCATTTAGGTAATCAAATTTGAAATTGCTATCAGACGAAGGGCTTTTGGTATTGGAGGGATTAGCAAATTAACCAAATTTCTGATTCAGGGCCCAGGATCAGATTTGATTTGGAATCAGAACAGTTTGGACTAGTTTCTGCATTTGGCTTAGTTCCTTGGTGGTTTTTTGTTTTTGTTTATTTTTTGGCAAGCTGCAGCACATTTTGGCATAGTTTACTCGTGAATGTTGCTGTTAACCTTTTGAAATCTTTTATTACAGCATCTCAGAAAGGTATCCTTTATTTAAAAGATTTTCTGGTGAGTGAAAGTTCGATAACTTTTTCCTTAGATATGGCATTTACATTTTTTGGCGGTTAGAATGAGACAAATGGCATAGAGATGAAGGCCAGGCTGACGTGGGATGGTACTTTGACACCCTCCCTTTTTATTTTATGCAAATAAGGATAGTTGGCTAACGTTTCATATGTTTTCTCTACACCTGGCACTGTGTTAAGCCTTTATGCACTTACTGTCTCATTTAATTCTTGTAAGAACCCAGTGAGGTATGCTATGATTTACAGGTAAGGAGTGGAGGCTCAGAGAGGTTAAGTGACCTGCATAAGGACCCAGAACGAGTTAAGTTGTAGAGCCAGGATTTGAACCCAGTTCTGTTGATTCCACAACCCTAGTTTTTAACATGCTCCCTCTCTTCCAAGTACTTGAAAAGTCTTCATAGCTAAGTTATTCAGGATAATGTAAGAGATAAATGTCAGGGGTTGTAAACTGATGGCTTCTGGCCACAATTGACCAGGGACCCTGCTTAGTATTGTCTCCATAGTGTTTTAAATCTTGGGAATTTTCATGGAAAATGGTAAAAATCTGACTTCATTGGGGCCACATTCTCACCTGGCAAGTTAATGGGTCTGAGTTGTGGCCCTTGAGATGCGGCAGCTGTGCTACAGTTGCCACGGTCTCTTCTCCCTATAGTCTTAGGAGTCTTCTTGCTCATTTGCATATAATTACCCGCTTCGTAACAAACATTTCAGGTTAACCTTTGGCATAGATATAGTATTTTCTTTACTCCAAGATGCTGTCAATTTTAAGATGCACCACTGTTTTATCGACCACTAAGAAAAGAAAAGCTGTCAAGCTGTGATAATACTGTTGATTTCATGAAGCATCATTATTTCAGAGATGTTAAAATATGAGAACAAGGATGTGTTAGAATTCATTAATTACTCTAATTGGAAGCCTGGGATAACCCTGGGTCATCAGTTTCAAACACCACGCCCCATCAGTCAGTAATTTTTTTTTTTTTTTGACTGTGTTGTGTCTTCGTTGCTGTCTGTGGGCTTTCTCTAGTTGCGGTGAGCAGGGGCTACTCTTCTTTGTGCTGCGCGGTCTTCTCATTTTAGTGGCTTCTCTTGTTGCGGAGCATGGACTCTAGGTGTGTGGGCTTCAGGAGTTGTGGCACATGGGCTCAGTAGTTGTGGCTCACAGGCTCTAGAGTGCAGGCTCAGTAGTTGTGGCGCACGGGCTTAGTTGCTCCAAGGCATATTTCCAAACCAGGGATCGAACCCCATCTGCAGGTTCTTAACAACGGTGCTACCAGGAAAGTCCAGTCAATAATTTAAAGTCAACTGCTAGTCAAATTTCTGCTCTTCTGTCTCAGAGAAAAGGGCTAGAATAAGGGAAATGCTCTTAAGTGGACATCAGCAGAGAAGAAACAGGGAACCTAGCTGCTGGGCCACCTGATTAGCCACGTGTGAGTAATTGAGAATAGTCATTAATTTATAGAATGTGGTCCACGTGTGTTTTCTAGCGATTACTTGAGAAACCTTGCAGGCCATCTTTGCAGTTGTGCAAAAAAATGGTCACAAGATTGCTTTCAGAAATTACAGTTTAGGTATTGTTTGGATCTGAAGGAGGATGCCGAGAGGCCACTTCTCAGAGGAACATAAGCCTTGTCCCTTCATTCCAGCTCCAAGTGCCTGCCTGAGTCAGGCCTATCCCTGCTGGTCGGTGAGCTCTCTACCCAGGACACGGGCTACCCCAGTTACATCTGTGTCATTACTGCTAACATTTGAGAAACAGACCCTAAAAGGGCCTAGGTTTTATGGTGACATTTGAAAGCAGTTTTTAAAATCGGCCAATATTATGTATTGTTTTAAATTCTCCTCTCTGTTGGTTTTTCTTTGCTTCAAGGAGTCTATGGAATTTGCAAGAAATTGACATTCTAATGTATAGTCTGCTGAATTTTATAGTCAGAATGTTTTTGAATTATGTCGTCACTGAAAAGTAGTTTCCTTAAGGAATACAATTTTTTGGTCAAAGGCATGAGGAGAGTGGCAAATGGGAATCCTCAGATACTGCAAGTTCTTTTCCATGCGGAATGCAATTTAATTTTAATTTTATTTTTAAATTTTATTATATTTTATTTTTTTTGGCCTCGCCATGAGGCTTGCGGGATCTTAGTTTCCCAACCAGGGATTGAACCCGTGCCCCCTTCTGTGGAAGTGCAGAGTCCTAACCACTGGACCACCAGGGAAGTCCCCAGAACGCAATTTAAAGGGAAGTGATTGAATGGGGCCTGGGCACCTGTCTCTTCAATGCAGCGAGTGCCCACATCACCAGGAAACTTCCTTGGAAAGCTGTTTGGGAATTGTGGGAGCATCCGTATGCTTGGTATACATTCAGGAGAAATATGAATAATCTCAAGGAAGAAACCCCTGACGTTAAGAATGGTTTTGGAATGTGACATCATCACGGCAATACTTCAGAATTCCTGCTACGTTGCTTCTGCACGCACCCCAAAGGGAAGAAACTGTATGTTCATTGATAATTCATAACCTTCCTGTATTGTGCAGTTATTTATATAATACCATAAAAACATGGTAGTGTGTGACTGGTGGAAGAAACAAATGAATTTCTCTGTGATAGATTGAGATCATATTAAATTTTTAATTTTGAGTTAAGAAGATGTTTAAACAGGTTTTATTGCTGCTCTTGAATTTTGGGTCCTAGACAAGTAGCAGCAATCAAAAGAGACCCTAGCTGGAGCTTTTAAGCATTTTGATGTGGTAGGTCTTTGAATAAGTGTTTCGGTCCAACTGATAGATTTGGGAATTGGTAATAAACCTGACTACATAGTGATCTTTTGACAATCCATGTAAAAGAGGATTAAAATAATAAACGAGTCATATGATGATGGTAAGTATTAAGATCGTAGGATTAAGGAAGAGCATGAGAAGTGTGACAGGGTTACTTTCTGTTTTTATATTGTTTCTCTTCCAGGTCACAGTGTAAACAAATGTATTTCATTTTCCAACTATAGGTGGCAACGTTTGTACTGTTTCTGTTTAATGATGTTACTGTTGGCTTGGGAGTTGCTTGTTGGTGGAATATAGAAATGGGAGGATAATTTAGAGATGAGGATAAAGAAACTAGATTTAGAAAATAATATTCTCCTATTAACTAAAAAAAAAGTCAGTTCTTTACTAAAAGCACTTAAAGTGATATTTCTCATTGTGGGCAGTATCAGGAATCATCTGTTTTCCACGTTTTTCAGGGTTCCTCTTATCCAGAACATATTAAAATTTGGGGGAGGGACAGGCATTTGGATTTGGGGGGAAAAGCCCCCAAAACATACAAACACACAGGAAAGGTCCTTTGAGAACCACTGTCACATCCTTTCTTCTTGGGTGTGTAGGGACTTCTGAATAATTCTACTTGTGTTGTACAGACTGTTTCATGATTGCTGTCATTGACTTTGAGAGAAACTAACAATCATCGCTACTCCCGGGTAGTGGATTGCTGGAGATATTCTTGGTTCCTGAGGCAAGACCGTGGAGCGGCTCAGGTTCCGGCAGAGAGAAAAGCAGTGCGTAGAGATCTGGGACACTTATTTCATGAAAATATAAGATCTCCTTATAGTCATAATGTTTTATTCTGAACCCGTGTGGCCTGAATGCTGACTATACTGTAATGGCTTTAGGTGAGAAGAGCTGTATTACATAAGCACGTCCCAGGTAATGAGCTTAAATTTGACGCTTTGGTCGACTTTTTGTCCCTGAGTTCAGAGTCCCGTATTGATTCAGAACTGGCCAAGTTTAATGATGAGACTATCAGATTCCCTTGCTGTCATCAAATGCACTGTTTGGTGACTTCTTGGCAGGCAAGCATCCACTGAGAGATTTCGTATTCTTTTTATGCTTCCTATGCACCAGGAAAAAAGGGCCGTTCAAAAATGACTTTTCTTTTAGTGTAAAATGCTACGATGTGAAAGCCATCCTGTGAAGATGCCCCTTGGCGGGGTTTGTAGGGATGGTGGCCCCATGCAGGGGATGAACACACCCAGGGAATAGGCCCATTGCTGGTTAGGGTGGTGGCCCATCACCCGGGACTTGTCAGGGCTTCCCAGACAATGCTGAAGTGAAATTTTGATGGATCACTTGAGTGGCTTAGGTCACCTCCGTGGCCACCTCTGTCTTCCAGATGGAGACAGTGTGTTCCATCTGTGTGACTAGGTCCCTCCGGACTGAGGGAGCAGACCCGGGTGGGGACCCTGTGGAACAGCGACAAGGGCCTGAGCTGTGCCTCTTGTGGTTCTTTTTTTTTTTTTTTTTTTTGGTGCCTCTGATTCTTGGTCTTGCCTTTGTTAATACAGTTTTCATATTTTAATTATATTTCCCATTTTCAGCCTTATTCAAGGCCCGGCTCTTCCTGGTCTCCTCAGGTGCAGTTCTGGATCACGTTTCGTGTCTTTTAGAGCACTTTGTAAAGCTGGACTTGCCCTTGTGGGTTGTCATAGTAGTGAGGCAGCTGCAGCGAGAAAGATGGACAGTGCACTCCCACCTGGCTGGAGGTCACACGGAGCTGCCCCAATTGAGCATCTGTTTTAATGTTTTAAACTTCAAAGTTAAACAGGTTTTTGGCGATCTGTGTGACTTAAAGTTTTTTTTTTTTTTTTTTTTTTTAAAGATTTATTTATTGATTGATTGATTACTATGTTGGGTCTTCGTTTCTGTGCTAGGGCTTCCTGTAGTTGCGGCAAGCGGGGGCCACTCTTCATTGCGGTGCGCGGGCCTCTCACTATCGCGGCCTCTCTTGTTGCGGAGCACAGGCTCCAGACGCGCAGGCTCAGTAGTTGTGGCTCACGGGCCTAGTTGCTCCGCGGCATGTGGGATCTTCCCAGACCAGGGCGCGAACCCGTGTCCCCTGCATTAGCAGGCAGATTCTCAACCACTGCGCCACCAGGGAAGCCCTGACTTAAAGTTTTTAATGTACATATTGGTCACCGCGTTAGGTGTCACCAATGTGGGGACTCCAGGGAAGACAGGCTTGGGTCCCAGGTAATGGAGCAGACGACGAAGATCCTCTCTACTAACTTCTCCTGTTGTTTAACTGAAGATGTTTGTATCGAAAGGGTTAGTTTTTATTTACATGTATTAAGTTTTGTTTTTTAGTGCTGGAAGTCACTTTGGTCTGGTTTTCCCAGAAAATGAAAACAAGCCGATGCACTTAGAGACTTTGCTTCATAAGCACTCAATATTAACTATTCATGAGAAAAAGTGGGTGGCTGTGTATCCCGCTCAATTAGAAACTCTACATACTTCTGACTCTCCCAGCTACTTTCAGCTCTTGAAGAATGGGAATCTGTTAAATATCCTGTGCTTTCTTTTCTAAGTCTCCATTTTTTCCCTCTCTCAGTTAATCAGTGGTTTATCTTTGGGTGTCATCAGAGTGCTAACTTCATCTTCATCTTCATTGGCAATTTGATAAGGAAAGGGGAAGGAGTGTGGGGTTTAAAAAAAAGCAAAACCGGGCTTCCCTGGTGGTGCAGTGGTTGAGAATCTGCCTGCCAATGCAGGGGACACGGGTTCGAGCCCTGGTCTGGGAAGATCCCACATGCCGCGGAGCAACTGGGCCCGTGAGCCACAATTACTGAGCCTGCGCGTCTGGAGCCTGTGCTCCGCAACAAGAGAGGCCGCGATAGTGAGAGGCCCGCGCACCGCGATGAAGAGTGGCCCCCGCTTGCCACAACTAGAGAAAGCCCTCGCACAGAAATGAAGACCCAACACAGCCAAAAATAAATAAATAAATAAACCCAAAGTTTAAAAAAAAAAAAAAAAAAAAGCAAAACCGAGCATCAGTTTGCTTCCTTCTATCCTTTCTTTTCATTCCTTTTGTGCTTTGTATACTGTGTGTGATGATTAGGAAGCAGCTGTAATTAACAGTAAGTTGGTTTTTAAACTTGGAACTGGCTGTATTTCCTCCTCGCCTGTTAACTCCTGAGGATAAATGAACGTGGTTCTTGAATTAAGCTGTAACTAGAGTGAGCTGAACTCTGTTGATTTTGAGTTCCAGAGTATGTTTTTGCTGATAACTGAGAAGTGGGTATGGGCTGCGCTGCCTGCCTTTGGAATAGAGGTCTTAATTGTCAGTGCATGTTATTAGTGAAAGAGAACATTTTTTTTTTTAAATGGTATTTCTTCAGGTTTATTGAGATATCATTGACATATAACATTGTATAAGCTTAAGGTCTACAACATGATGATTTTTTAAATATATTTTTTAACATCTTTATTGGAGTATAATTGCTTTACGGTGGTGTGTTAGTTTTTGCTGTATCACAAAGTGAATCAGCTGTACGTGTACAGATATCCCCATAACCCCTCCTTCTTGCGTCTCCCTCCCACCCTCCCTATCCCACCCCTCTAGGTGGTCACAAAGCACAGAACTGATCTCCCTGTGTGATGCGGCTGCTTCCCACTAGCTAGCTATTTTACATTTGGTAGTGTATATATGTCCATGCCACTCTTAGTGAAAGAGAACATTTAAGCTGGAACTGAGAGCTTTTCCTCCTTTGCTGGGAGAAGTGAGATGGAGAAGGGCATTTACTGTGCAGCCACAGGGGTGGGAGAGGGGGTGGGGAGATATTGAAGAATATTTAATAACATGGAGATGACAGTAATATAATAGTAAGTGGGAAAAGTAGGTTACAAAACACTGGTGTGGGGCTTCCCTGGTGGCGCAGTGGTTGAGAATCTGCCTGCTAATGCAGGGAACACGGGTTCGAGCCCTGGTCTGGGAGGATCCCACATGCCGCGGAGCGGCTGGGCCCGTGAGCCACAATTACTGAGCCTGCGTGTCTGGAGCCTGTGCTCCGCAACAAGAGAGCCCGCGATAGTCAGAGGCCCGCGCACAGCGATGAAGAGTGGCCCCCACTTGCCACAACTAGTGAAAGCCCTCGCACAGAAACGAAGACCCAACATAACCATAAATTAAAAATAAATAAATAAATAAAAATTAAAAAAAAAAAAAAAAAACACTGGTGTGCTGTTTCTCCAAAACAGTAGAATCTTTTTGTGGTTAAAAGTGTTTATGCATAGGAAAAATGACCAGGAATATAACCCATGATGTTAATGGCAGTTATCTTTAAGCAAAGGGATTACAGGTACTTTTTCTTGTCTTTTTTGCTTGCTTAATGTTTTCTATATTTCTACAACAAACTTTTTGTTTTCTTAACATAAGAATAAGTCTGAAAATGAGGTAGAAAGAAACCTCCCAAATGCATGTACTTCAGGCTTTGGGTAAAAATTAGAGCACTTGTTCCGTCCAGATATTATAGTGTTTGTTCAGTTGAGCACATTTTATCCACGCCCTGCTTTGTGCTTTGTATCTGAGGACATCAAGGTCATTGCATTGCCACTTGTGCCTTTTAGTAGCGTCCCAAGGTGGTAAGTGGAGGGGAGAGGTAAAAGGTTGGTTATTTTTTCAGAAAAAGTGGCTGGTAAATCCGATCTTTTTTTCACCAGCAGCTTGCAAACTAGATGTTTCATTTTCTCCACTGTAGACACGTATGATTTGTATTTTCATCCTTCAGGGCACTACAGTTGCATTAAAGTGATTTAAATCTTTAGTAGTGTTCTGACTTTTTCGTGTGTGTACTATGAAAATTGTGGCCTGTGATCAAACTCAAATTTGTTTCTCTGTATTTTGTTTTCTTGGATTTTGAGTGAGAGGTCTTGTCATTACCTAATTGCAGCATTGAGTAGCGTTTAGATATCAAGGTGATAACTATGAATAGCTATAGTCATAGGGACACATAACAGAGTGGCTGGAAGCTCTTCTTTGTTTTGCCTTCAAGCTAAGTAACGTCCCTTGAGTAACGTCCCTCAAGTGTCAGTGTTTCCCAGGATATGTTTCATGGTGGTTCCTTCCTGAACGGAAGGACAGAGTTGGCAAATACTATGTTACATCTAACCTGGGACATGGCTCTATCTCCCTTCCATCAGCCTTTTAGTGTTTCTGAAATAAGGATGCATCTTACAGTTGATAAGTGTGTTTAATGTGGTGGTAGGTTCCTTGCACACTTATCTCCTCCGTATCCCCCATCCTCCCCAAAGTTACAGCTTACAGGTGATGGTATCTTAGAATTGTGGCACTTGAGTTGGCCAATCTCAACTTGTGTGTTATGGTAGATTCTTGATAGTTGTCATGGCGACTCCAACCTCATCTCTCTTGTTCAGTTATGATGTGTCTATTAAGAAGTACCCACCTGGACCGTAGGACAAGTGCCAGCTCAATGATATCATCGAGGAATCAAGTTCGTTTTTCACGCCTCCGCTATCTACAGCCTGGCCCTGTTCAGAGGCCTTATTGGTCTGAGGGTGGCTGCCAGTGGCAGTTAGAGCTTTGTTCTCTTTTCCTCCTTGCAGAGAAAAGATAATCGCTTCCTGTGGCTTTTGGCTTAAGATAAAGGAAATCTCATTCCCATAATCACCCAGGAAATCTCTCATTGTGTCTCACTGGCCCCCGGAAGCTTAAATCTGCTCATCCCTCAACCAGCCAGTGGGAAAGAGGGGGTGGAATTACCTTTATTGCCTTACTGTTTCAGCCCATAGTGCACCTGTTGGATAATTCACCCGCCTTCAGAAATGTCCATGACTTCATGAAATCACATGCTCCCTTTCCCCAGGGAGGCAACCCAAATATTCATTTAAGTATTGCGGGGATCTCTGGGTGATACACTGTCACTTCTCTTCCACCTGAAAGAAGGTTTTTTTTTTGGTCTGGTGACTATGGCTTAACTGGTTATGTTCCCCCCAAACCATCCAGCCTCCAGTGGTGAAGAAGGAACAGGTTATTACAATAAACCTCCCATGTGGAGAGGGAGAAAATAGGGAAGCTCAGGGTATAGTTGCTGGCGGAACAGGAGTAATAAGGAGTTCTTGCCTTGGTCAGCCAGTCCGGCAGCTTCCGGCTCTGCTGCATTATGTCCAGTGTGAGGATCCTCCTTGGTCCTTGTCTTCTACAGCCGTACCTGGATGGATGGGAACTGGCAAAGCGCCTCCTCTTGGGTCCTGCTTGGTGTGAGTTTGGGACTTCAGGGTGGTTTGTCTGGGAGTTGAGCAGCCATAGGCTGGCATCATCTGAGCTGAATACGTGGCAGTATTGCTCCCATGAAAACTTAGGTTCCGGGTTTTTTTGCTTCCAGTCAATTCCGTGGGCTGGTAGTGACAGCCAGTGATCTTATCTAGATGAAGTCGGTGCTTCTGGGAATTTCTGTGTCTTAGTGACAGGTCTCTATGCCCTACTCATCCCATTGTTTCTGCCTCAGGGTGATTTGAAAAATAGCCTCCAATGAAGAGGCACAAAGTTTGGGTCCAACAGACAACAGGGCACTTAAACTCACTCTCCCTTTGCTTTACCTACTCAGAATGACCAACTTCTCCAGCCTGGTATTGTGGGACTCACAGGACCCTCCACCTACCCCACCCCACTTCGGGCATTCCAATTTTATTTATAACGCTACTATATCACAAAATCTGTGATAGTTAGGGCTCTTGATTGCAAGCAACAGCGACCAATTCTGATGAATTTGAGCAGGAAGGGATTTATTGAAGGCATTTTGCATAGCACAGAAGTACCTGGAAAGCTGGAAAGCCAAACCTGGGCAGTGGTCAGGGACTAAGGGAGGCTGGACACCCAGAATTGCAGCCAGAGAACCTGCAGGAAGCATCTGACAAGGGCTCCAGGGCTCTTAGACACTGAATGCCACCTCCGACGGTGTTCCCCACCCGTCTCTGGATGCCGTGTGGCAGGGCTCCACCTGCTGTAGCTGCATCAGCTCTCTTATTTCCTACTTGTGGCTCCTCACAGCCACTCTCAGTCTCCATGATTCAGCAGAAGGACTCACAAGACCCAGAAATGGGTACACTGACAGTTACAGTTTATTACGCGAAAGGGTAACAAAGCAAAATCGGTAAAGGGATAAAGATGCCCGGAGTGACATCCGGAGGAAACCAGGCGGGAGCTTCCAAGAGGCCTCCTCCAGGGGTGTCACACAGGATGTGCTTAATTCCTCTAGCGGCTACTGTGACCACATATAGGAAATGTTGTCTACCAGGGAATCTCATTAGAGACTCAGTGGCCAAGCTTTTTATTGGGGACTGATTGTGTAAGTGCCCTCTGCCTACCATGTACTAAAATTCCAGGCTCCCAGAAGGAAGGCAGGTGTTTGCACAGTCTGGGCACGCTGAGGCACACTTACCATTTAGGGAACGTTTATATCAGTGGAGGGAAGCCAGCCAAGAGCAAGTGGGCTTTCTAAGGATAGCAGCCTCAGGCCCGCTACACTGATTCTTTTCTGCCCACTATCTCTTTGCGTCCCTAGTGGGAAAACTCGGGCAGGAGCCTCTAATTAGCTCACCACAACCATGGGCTCACACCCTTGCTGCTGGGGGAGGGGTGCGACAAGTCTGTTTCTTCCCCTTTTAAACTTTTGGTTTCTCTAGTGGGAGATGGACACAGCCTCCCACCAGAACTCACACTGTGGGAATCCCCAAACACAGGAAGTGCTGTCTGATGCTGGGAAGTGCAGCATTCCTCTTCCCAGAAGCAGCCCCCTCTAAGCATGAATCAGGCCCTTCGTGGTGAATGAAGGGTTGCAGCAGTGAGGCTGGGTGGTATGAACATTTGCCATCCCGGCATCAGGGAGAGGCTCTGACATGTTTTTGCAAATTTCACGTCCTTGAGGGGGGCAAAGTGCCCCCCGCCGGGTGCCATGGGTGTGCACCTGCTCTTCAAGAACCTACAATATACTGTAACAGCAGTTCAGCCGAGACCTGAATGAGGTGTTGACAGCTCCTTGAGGTTTGGGTACAGAATATTCCAGACAGTGGGGATAGCAAACACAGAGGCAGCAAGCTTGAGGAACAGAGAGAGAATTAGCCTGGCTGGAGCATGGGGGGTGGGGGTACTGGCAGGCAGTGGTCGGGGATGTGGACAGGGGACCGATCCAGAGGGCTGGGTTTTCTCAGCACAGTTGGGGAGCCATTGGAGGGTTTTAAGCAGAGGAGTAGCAGAATCTGATTTGTGACTTGAAGCACCTCTGGGGAGAAAGGACTGTTGGGGGAAGGACAAGAATGAAAGCAAGGAGACCAGTCCGGAAACTCCAGTACTGGCTGGTCGAGAGGTGGTGGTGGGCTGGGGTCCGAGGAAGGGCACGGCGCAGTGTGGTGACGTGGATGGATTTGGCGTGTATTTTGGAGGAATTGCCTGGGTCTTGATAAACAGATATGGAGTTACCACCCAGGATTATCGTGTGAGCAATTAGGTGGTCTGTTACCAAGAGGAAGCTCTCGAGAGGAATAAGATTAAGGGGAAATGGGGAAATCCAAAGGTCTGTTTTGATTAGGTTAAGAGTCATATACCTACTCAGCCTCCAGGTGATGCCAGCGAGCAGGTAGGTATAAGCATCTGGAGCCCAGTGGAGCTATCGGGGCAGGGGTGGGACGCTGGGGTCCTCAGCATGTGGTTAGCTTGTGGGGCCTGGGAACTCGGAGAAATGAGGACTAGGGAGAGGAGAGCGCAGGCCCTGGGTCTGTCAGCCTTTGGAGGTCTGGGCGAGGAGGCGTGGCCTCTAACCACGTGTGGCCTCGGGAAGGCCGGGGTGGGGGGATGGGAGTGGTCAGCGGGAGTGGGAGTGGTCAGCGGCATCCGGTGACAGGAGGGCAGCGAGTGTTTGTGGATGTGGCTAGGCGGATGCCCTGGTGATCAGGAGCGGGGGGAAGGGATGCCCCAGGCAGGAGAGGAAAGAAATGTGGGCATGCAGAGGCAACTCTTCAAAGGAATTTTGCTGTGAACAGGAGTGAAGAGACGTGGCTGCAGCTAAGCAGGGACCAGGGTCCCGGAGGATGTTTTCTTTTCTCCAGTTGGGAGATACCAGTGTGTGTGTGTTTGTGGCAGAGAGGGAGAAGGCGATGCAGAAAGTGGATCTGCTCGTGCAGTGAGGTTGGGGTGAAGGCCGAGGAGCCAGCTCTTAGGTGATCACAGCTGCAGAATTTCTGGGCCTACGTTTGACATCATCTTGGTGTCACCGTAAGTGATCCTTCAGTGTCTCAAGCTAAGGAAATAAGACCAAAATTGACTTAATACACCAGCGATGTCCTGCTGCCCAGTGAATGCCAAATAATCGTGTGCCTGGCCGTGTGAACAGAAGTTTCCATTTGCAGTTAAAAAGGCGTGGGAGAATTGAGTTGACATCAAACACAGCTGGTAGCAGAGCCACATGGAACCCCAAGGAACCAGCTTGGTGGCAGCGAGTGCCATAGACCGTAGACCTAGTTTTACGCTTCTATAAATGAAATATCAGAGAATTTCAGACAGCACAGAGAGGAGATTTGAGAATTTTTTAACCTTTTAAACTGAGCATCAAGCTTGAGAAGTACTGTTCTAATGAGTGGTTGAGAACCACAGTTCACTTTCTGGGGTCCTCGGACCTTATTTCTCCATTCGAAGCCCTTTTATAGTCTTATATTTTGTATATTGTTATTTTGTAACAATCAACTTCAGTCTTGTTAGAATGAGGCTGGTCTTAATACACAAAAAGAAGATTAAAAAGTACAGGAAGGGGCAGGAGTGACCAATAATGGACAATTCGATGGATGGGATGAGGTGAGTTGGTAACTCCCAAATTTTGTAACATCCTGTCACTCCAGGGAGGAGGGACTTCTTAGTTTCCCAGTCTTTTTTTTTTTTTAATGATTAAAAAAAAATTGAAGTATAGGGAATTCCCTGGCAGTCCAGTGGTTAGGACTCTGCGCTCTCACTGCCGAGGGCCCGGGTTCAATCCCTGGTCGGGGAACTAAGATCCCATATTCCACAAGCTGTGCGGTGCGGCCAGGAAAAAAAAAAAAAAAATTGAAGTATGGTTAACTTACAATATTGTGTTAGTTTCAAGTGTACAGCAAAGTGATTCAGTTACACATACATACATAGATGTGTGTTTGTATATATATACACTCTTTCAGATTCTTTTCCATTATAGCTTATTACAAGATGTTGACTATAGTTCCTTGTGCTATACAGTAGTTCCTTGTTTACCTGTTTCATACCCAGTAGTGTGTATATGTTAATCCCAAACTCCTACTTTATCTCAGTTTCCCAGTCTTGTTGTGGTGATTTTAACACCTGGGCAACAAAGACATTGCCCTTCTTTGCCAAGTGACCTTAATTCTAGAGTCTGCAAAATGACGGTTTCAAGCAGATGCTCTGGTCTGGACAGTGGCAGTTTCAAGGATTTCTTTGCCCTTTTAAAGAATCTGTGGAAACTAAAAACCAGTGTAAAATGATCAAAGGTGAGTCTGTGCCCTTCTTTGGAATGTGTTTGCCTTTTACAGGGGGTTTAGAGAAGCAGGAGACCTTTTAGAATTTTAGGGAAGGAGGATAGTTAAGAAAATTTTAAGTAAGTAATGATATAGACTAGAAAAAAGGCGGGGTGATCTGTATGGCATGAGCAAATAAGGGGTTTTTCTGGGCCAGCTGATCTGATGAGATTGTCTGAGCTGAGATTCTGGCTCGTGTGGAGCAGCTGTGCACGGGGCCTGATGTTGTGCCAGGGACTGAGATGGCCACTGGCACACAGCCCTTGCTCTGAGGGTCTGACCTGTTTGAGACGGGCATGTGAACAGCAATCACTTGTGGTCAGTGAAGTAGTAGCAATAACTGTGCAGGACGGTGCTGTTGAGTCTGGGCTGTGAAGGTGGGTGGAAAACACTGGTGTCCGGCTTCGAGCACTGACATCTGAGCTGAGTTTTAGATTAAAATAAGCCAGTAGTTAAAATTCAGGCACTTTTCATGTGCTAGGTGCTGATGTGTATATCGGACGAAAACTCGTGGAATCTTCACAACAGCTCTTGGAGGTGGGTACTTTTATCTCCATCTCACAGATGGGAAAACTGAGGCACAGAGAGGTTAGCTAACTTGCTTGGGGGTCACAGAGCTAGTAAGTGGCAGAGCCAGGACTCGAACCAAGGCACTCTGGCTGCAGAGCCTGTGGGTGGAACCACCACCTTGCGGTGTCTTGGGGCAGTTCTCCAGGGAGTGGGGAGGAAGGACAGCGGAGGCCTGGGTGGCCCAAGTCACAGGAGGAAGTGGCTCTGTGTGAACAGCCTTGTGGACCTTGTCAAGGAACTGGAACTTTATCCTCTGAAGCACTTTGAGAACCCACGTAGATCTGTGCTTTTCTAATGCTCACCACGCAGCACCGGGAGAATGGATGTGAGGTTGGACCACAGGGGGAGGTCCTGCAGCTGGCTGGGCAGAGTTGGTGGTGATGACAGTGGAACCAACCAAGCTGGGGGGGGCGGGGTAAATGCAGGAGGTATATAGGAGACGGAAGGCATTGGATGTGGTTACTGATTGATTAGGTGAGGAAAAAGGGAACAATCTAGAATAAATCCCCGCCACCCAGGTTTGTTTCAGAAGACTATTGGATGGGAGGAAGGGAGAAACCCTTTTTAAAATTAAATATTTACTAAATACCTGGTACAATGGTTTTAAACTGTGGAGTAAGCCCCCTGCCCCCTGAAACACTTGGCAGTGCCTGGAGACATTTTTGGTTGTTACAGCTTAGGACGTGCTACCGGCATCTAGTGGGTAAGGCCAGGGCTGCTGCTAAACATCCTACAAGGCACGGGATGGCTGCCACGATAAAGAACTATCTGGCCCGAAATGCCAATAGTGCCAAGGTGCAGAAGCCCTGCACTAGTATATACCAGTTTTACGTGGTTATCTAATTTAATCCATTAACCAATCATGTGAGATTATTAAATACTCTTTTCCACGTTTTTCAGATGACAAAACCAAGGCTTAGAGAGCATGGGTGGCTTGGCCAAAGCCACAGAGCTAGTAAGTGCCAGAGTTGGCATTTGAACCCGGGTCTTCTGTATGTCCCAGTGTAGACGTGCCCTTTTCAGTTCTCCTGCTGTTTTATTCCTTGCAGAGCTGCAAAGGAAGAGGCACATTGAATTGTGGGGCTCTTTTTTCTGTAGTGCTGGCTCCAGACTGGAGAAGGCAGGAAGGAAGGTGGTTATTTATACGCAGCTCTGCACAGGATCGGATTTTCCAGTCCTGAAGGTCTTACAGCGGGGAGTTCACAGAAGTTATCATTGTCTAGATGTCGGCTTTCTCCTGCAAATATGAATATGTACCATCTTTTCCTTTGAAAAATACTACTGTTAAATTTAGGTAAAATAAAATGTGAAAATGATCATTTTAAGCCCTATTTATTCCCTGTGCCTATTAACCATTGCAGCTTCTCAGTAATTTAATTACTGAGTATCCCTTGGGGGAGGGATTGGGAGGGTCATTCGGGACTGCTCTGGATTTAAAGACAGCAGAACTATTAAAAATACTTTGATTTGCCAGAGGTAAGGAGCCCTTTTGAGAATCAGTTTGTTTTAGTGTGGTCTGGATGACAAGAGGGCTTTTGATAGCTCAAGAGAGTGTGGGGGGCTTCCCTGGTGGCGCAGTGGTTGGGAATCTGCCTGCCAATGCAGGGGATATGGGTTCGAGCCCTGGTCTGGGAGGATCCCACATGCCGCGGAGCAACTAGGCCCGTGAGCCACAAATACTGAGCCTGCGCGTCTGGAGCCTGTGCTCTGCAACAAGAGAGGCCGCGATAGTGAGAGGCCCGCGCACCGCGATGAAGAGTGGCCCCGGCTCGCCGCAACTGGAGAAAGCCCTCGCACAGCAACGAAGACCCAACACAGCCAAAAAAAAAAAAAAAAAAAAAAAAATAATTAATTAATTAATATTAAAAAAAAGAATATATTAAAAAAAAAAAAAAAAGAGAGTGTGGGGTTTAGAATTCTGTCAGCTGCTGTCTGCTTTTAATGGTTATTATCTGGTTCCCAGGCAGCCTTCCTTGGTGGCCCGTGATAGTAGAGGCTTAGGGACAAGGTTTCCACAGTTGAACTCTTTGTAATGTCATGTTACCGGTATTTTCAAGGTTATGCATTTTAAGATACAGTCTTTCGATGGTGATCTGAATGAGGCTGTCCTGCTGATGAGGTAGGTTTTTGTGGGCGTGATTTCTCTGCATAAAACAGTCTTTGTGTTGACCCTAAGTCCTGTTTTGTGTCTGGCCTCACAGCGCCCTGGTGCTTGGTTGGGCTGCTGGGACCATTGGATGAGGGTGCAGCTTCTGTCCTTTACCTATCGGATCCTTTGTCCTTAGAGGTGCTGGGACTCCTGCATCCAGGCAATGCTTCTTTGGGGGAAAGCTGTTTGCTGCAGCTTCCAATCTGATGCCAATTCTGCTAGAAATCAGAAGCTTAGGAGGGCAGGAGTTTGGTAAGCAAACAGCAGGGCCTTCAGCTTTATGTTAGGGGAGTGGGAGTTCATGTTTTCATAGAACATCAGAAAAAAAAAAATGGAGAAAAGGAGGACTCTGAACTTTACACAGTGTGCTGGTTGCTGGCCTGGATTATACTACATACAACGTTGAACTCGAGTGTGGTTTTTTTTCTTTTCAAATTCCTTATGTAGATTTACACGTATAACACGAAAGTAGTAATAGGACATTTTGACAAAAAAATTGAAGGGGCGATCAATTAGAAGAACACTTCTAAATTTAACCCAATATTGAAGAATAATCATAAAAATAACAAATGTTTTATTCACTATATTAATGTTACTATTTACCCAGTGCTTACCTGATTGGGCTTAGGTTTTTTCTTTTTTTTTTTCTGCTTCAAGATTTCCCGATGAGGGGTACCTTATTCTAATATTGCTTGCCTTGGGAAGGACACTTAATCATGGGTCTCCGTTTCTGCAATGGGAAGGCAGCAAGCAAAAATTATATAGTGTTTTTTTAAAGGCTGAATAAAGTACACCCCCTTGAGAGAAAGGACATAAATGAGAACTTCACGGGTTGACTTAAATTATTTTTATTATAATGTTTCTTAAAATATATCCAAATATAAAAGGAGGAATGAATGTGTTTATAATGCATCTATCACCATAACTATCACTGGAACCAACACACAGATTCATTACACATCCCATTCCCCACCTAATTCAGTTCAAATTAACTGTATGGTTTTTAATGTGGCAGGTGATGCTGATTTGTTGAAGCCGCATCTGTCATCTGTGTTCAGGAAGTCCTGGCTGCTGGGCCAAGTTTTCTTCTCCTGACCTGCCACGTGCCAGGTGGTGGTTACTCACTCTGTTTTCCTTTACTCCCATTATTCAGACTTCTATTATACCACGTGCTGCTGGAGCACAAACACATCAGTCTTGTTAGCTGGACACACAGTGGAATTACCGATGCCCTCTCGATCATGAATACCAAGACCAGTTTTAGCCCCAGAAATCATGGCGAGCCCTCCGTTACTTAAAGTGGTCTTGTTGATGATCTAGAATGTACTTGTATTAATATATTAAGATCGTCATGGCCTGAGGCTTCCTGGGCCAGATGTGGTCCTCGCTCTCATCCAGCAGGGAGGGAGTTGCTGTGGTGGGTGGTAGAGCCTCTTTGGACAGCCCATGTATTTTGTCTGTCAGCTCTGCCATCGCGCAGCTGTGATTTATCAGAATACGGATGATTCTCACCTGGCCCAGTAACCATCTACATTGAGAACGTCAGTTAGATCTAATACATCTTGTGCCATAGTTGCTATTTGATCTTGCACTGATCTTCTCTTTGCTTTTAAAGACAGCTTTGTACTGACCGTTTCCCTAGTTAGAGAACACAGTTCAGTCAGGCTCTCATCTTTCCATTCCTTAGCAACCCTCTTTCCATTGCCACCATCAGATGACCTTGCTGATTTTCCAAGTAAGAAATGCTTTTGTTGTATTGTTTTCAAGGCAAACAAAGCTCCATTTTTATTGGCTCTGGAGTCCCCTGGCAAGGAAGGCACCTCTCAGGGTGCTCTGCTCAGTGTTGAGTGGGTGCCTCAGCTACACACTTGGAGCTGTACTTTCCTAAGCTGTACTTCAGGATTCTTGACTTTAAAAAAAATTCCTTTCACCCTTTGCTTATTTTAGCCAGGGACAACAGTAAAATGAGGAGCAATTTATTTATTTTAACGGACGTGTCGGACGTTGCCCATCCAAAGGAGCATTGCCATTCAGGGTGGTTTCTTGGGAAGGCCTTGCCTGTACCTGTACTCTTAACGGGGTAACCACGGGTCAGTGAATTTCTTGGTAATCCTTACTCTGTCAAAACTGCCTTCTCAGCCAGGTTACTAGGCAAATTAGGCTCATTACCTTATAACAACACCTCATTAAAATGGTCTTAACCGGGTTGAACCCTCATCTTAGTCACTGTGGTTGGCTTTGAAGCTGTTTCTAGAAGTTAAATTTATCCCCTGGGAATAAACACTTGCCCACCACTCAGGGTGTCAGATGTAATGGGCTTCAGTGGCAGCTCTTCCAGCAGAGAAGGTCCAATTCCAGCTGTGGAATGATGACATACTATTGAAATAGGTGCTTAGGGTTCCAAGGTGGCTGTTCTGACACGCCACACTCCTTAGTGTTACAGCAAAAGAATCAGCCACGTTCTTTAATATTCATATCTCGTAGAATTAGAATCAGGAGAGAAACTTGGCCAATCTTCTCTATGTTAACAAAAGTAAAAGAGCAGAAATTACTGGTGGGTTTTTATACGGTAGAAATATATACACATTTTCTTATTTTTTCCCCATAGTCTCTTCAGTTGCTTGTCTCTTTCCTGTTACATCTCATATTTTTTGAAGCCTTTTTGTGAATGCTTTTTTAGAGCCTCCGTTTTCGTAGACGTTAGGAGGTTCTGGGTTTTACTTTTGACGTTGATTGCCAGGCACTAGGACATAACTAGTTGGGAGAGCTTTTTCTCCCTGAGTGCTGCAGCTTGTTTGGGGATTGGGTTTAATCTGGGGAGGTTTATAAACTTAGATCCCCTCATACACACCCACACTGTAATTCAGAGTTTGTCATCTTTAAATGTTTTTCTAATGTGCTTATCAACTTAAGCGCTGAAGGCCCACTCTCTTAAAGTGAATATTTAAATCTAAGTGCATTTTGGTTTCTGCCAAGAAGGAACAAGAGTAGATCAAGTGAGAAGTTGGCATAACAAAATGTAGTTCCATAGAAGCAAATTGACAGTGGAGAATTGTGTTGCTGGTTTTTGGTTCTGATCAAGCACTATGGAGTCCTAGTATAAAACAAACCTGGGTAAAAGTCCACACTCGCATATCATACTTGGAAGCATTTGGACCCAATTTGGGGGAGCTATATATGTACGTAATACCATGGTGATCTCAGGCTTTGAAGAGTGTCAATAAAAGGACATGATAAAATATCTTAATACCACTGCTTAGCTCTCTGATACCCTTTTGCTATTTGCATTGGAGGAATTATCCCAGAATGATTTGACATGTTCTGGTTAAAGCAATGGCTAGGGATAGGGTGGGGTGAACCGCTGCAAGGGCCTGCAGGGCCACACCTGGCTTACCTCGAACACCTAGCACACCTGACTGGGGGGCCCCTGAGGGTATACCTGGAATACCTTTCATACCTATGGTTCTCAGAGAATAGGGTCTTTTAGCTAAGAAATGAAACTCTAAGCGAGGCAGTAAAATGAGTAGCTCTGTGGGCACTGAGCAACACCTTCAGTACGTTTGTGGCCGCCCACATACATTGTCCTTTCTACTGTGTAGTTAGCGTCCCAGTGGAGCTATTTGAGTAGTGGAAGCTGGAGAAAGAGATGTCGCACAGTGTTCTGCAGGTGGGAGGTGAGGTGAGACGGTTTGGGAAGTTGGTACTCCCTAGCCTGCCTCGGAATGCAAGGATCCCAGATGGCAGGTGATGGTGGCAGCAGGGGCTGCAGGTGCACTGGGTCAGGGCTGCCTGGGCTTGGGGGTGGACTTACCTGAAGGCGAAACGGGACTGCGCTGTTTGGCAGCGAGGCTGCAGAATTCTTAAACCCAAGCAACAGAAGCATCTCTGTCCTCGCTCTTCTCAATCCCAATTTGTTTTTAGTCTCAGCAGAGACAGGAATGATCGTTACTTGCAAAGCGAGGGAGCTAGGTGAGGGAAGAGTAAATATGATTCTGGGCCACTCAGACAAGAGTGAGCAAATTTTCTAAATGGTCTTGTGTTAGGTGTTATCCCTTGCCTCAGAATTGCTCTGCAGAAGACTGACAGAAGACCTACCAGGGGAAAATGTCAGAATTCCCCACCTACGGTTCCTTTTCTCCTTTTCCGTTATTCATTGAAGAAAGGGAGAAGCTTGAGGGATGTCCCTGAGGTGTGCATGGCCATGGACCAGGCTCGGCCCTCAAGTGATGGGGATACACTCTGTTAGTAGGGGACCCAGTGGGGCCTCTGAAGCACTGCCTCCCTTAATTTTCCTTCTGAAAAGGATGCTTTCCCCTGTGGTTTCTTGTTACATGCTCTTCTCTAGGATGGTTTATCAGAAAATATGACTGTCTCTTCATGCTCTTCCTCAGCAAGTGTGTTAACAGCAGGATTAAGCACAGTTGTGAAGCCTTTATTTCCACAACTTTTCAAGTAGCTAAGCACCAGCAATGTTAGAGTTGAAAATGGGGCCATCTTATCAGGAACCAACTTTCAGATGTTGAAGTAAATATAAATTTAGTAATGTGGGAAACACTACTAAAACGACTCCATATTTGAATCATTTTTCTCTTTTGTTAGCTCAGTTTTAGGAAGCAGTCCTAGGGGTTCCCCTGGAAGAAAGTTTGGCTGGAATAGAGGGCAGTGATTGTGAATTTTCCAGATCTTTCTTGGGCATGCTGTTAGAGGAGCAGCAGGCTTTTGGAATACGAATAGGAAGTGTTGATGTTGTAATGCTGACTGACACAGTGATACTGAGTTTAAAATGGTGGTTAATACCTCACTACAATTTCACACAAAAATACAGGTAAGGGCCTTAGAATTCCACAATGGTGGAGTAAGGACTTCTGAAAATCTACTCCACAAAAGCATTGAGAACACTGACAAGACATATCAATATCAACTTTTTCAAAACTTTGGAAATTAGCTAAAGACTTGGAACAATCTGAGGAATATTTGTTCAAGAAAAGCCATGTGATCTCAGCAGGAACGGTGAACTTTGTGTGGTGTTTTAACTTGTGCTGATCCCATCCCCCTGCCCAGCTCCACTGTGGCCTTGGAAGCCAACGGCTTTGCAGCTATGGTAGCTGTGAAAACCAGCAATCTAGTAGCCACTGGATGAGGAAGAACAGAATTGGAGCTCCCCCAAAGGCCCACTTCCAAAGAAGTGTCAACCCGTCTGGCAGCTTGCGTAAAAGCTCCATTCTTAGGGCTTGTCTTTATTTGATCTGACTCAGAGCACGCTTTGTGTAAGGGCCCTGCTCACTGAGCATTTGTTGAGAATGGTCAGTTGCAATTGTTTAATCACAGCTGCCTGAGATGGTTTTGCTGTTTGGGGCCAACAGTAGCTGATCAAAAAAAGACTGAAAGAAAAATCAGGGAATGACATGTCCATCAGGAGCCTTGTAAAGCTCCACCATTTTTCTGGGAATCTACAAGGCTCTGCAGATGCCCAGGGAAGGCTGGAGAAGGCCCTAAATTCTCACCTCTTGCTGACCTTGAGGTTCTACGCAAGCAGAAAGTGAGACTAAGGTAGAGTTATAAACTGGCTGGCAAAGCATTGAAACCATGAGCCAACACATACATAGAAGCCCCCGGTAAGGGCTGGAAGATTTATTAGTTCAAGACATTTAAGGAAATCTCTGTTCACCTACTACTGAACTAATCAGGGACTTCAGTGGCCACATATGACAAAAAATACAGACTTTATAGACTTAGTCCAAGAAAATCACTAAACAGTAACAACAAACAACCCTGGGGTCCATAACAATAATTTTGGAGTCTGATTTCTGCACATTGACACATTGTATTATTTTAAACGTCTAGTTTTCAACAGAAAATTGCTCGACAGCCAAAGACACAGGAAAATATGGCCCATCCACAGGCAAAAAGTCAGTCGATAGAAACTGTCCCTGAGGAAGCCCAGGTGTTGAATGTACTACACAAAACTTTACATCAGCTTTGATAGACATGTTCAAAGAATCTATAGGAAACCACATCTAAAGAGTTAAAGGAAAATACGGAATGATACATCACCAAATGGAAAATGTGAATAAAGAGATAAAGATTATTAAAAAAAAAAAAAGAAATTCTGGAGTTGAAAAGTACAGTAACTGAAAAGAAAACATTGACAACATTATGATGGGTGAAAGAAGCCAGACACAAAAGGCCACCTTTTTAGTTAAAATGTTCAAAACAGGCAAATCCATAGCGACAGAAGGTAGCTTAGTGTTTGCTGGAGGCTGGTGGGAGGAAGGAATAGGGTGTGACTGTAATGGGTATAGAGTTTCTTCTGGGGTGAGGAAAAATTTCTGGCATTATCTAGTGGTGGTAGATGCACAGCTTGGTTAATATATTAAAGATCAATGAATTGTGTATACTTGAAAAGGGCAAACTTTATGATATATGAATTAAACCTCAATGAAGTTGTTATTTAAAAATAATGTATATAGATAAGGGCACATCCAGGTGCATCTAAGGTGTAAGAAAGCTGTGCCATAGGCTTCAATATCTGGCTTATGGAAACTTTGGGCATTTTGTGCCTTGAGTTGGATTCTTAACTCTGCATCTCATTTTCCCTATCCACTTTACTGCCCCTGGCAGGGTCTGCTTCCATGTCACTGGATTGAGGGAGCAGCTTGGCAGCGTTCCTCCATTCTGAGAGGGTGATGTGGGCCATCGGGCCAGTAGTCCACTTCTACCTAGTTAATGCCTGAGCTTAAGCTTTCATTGATGTCGGATGTGTCAGTGTTTCTCCCCATTCTCTCACCTTGTACCTTGGCATTTTGCTCTTATCCTCCCAAGATCAGGCTAAGAAAAAGTTAAGTAGCACAAGGAGGAGAAATGCCATAGAGATGATCTTGGCCAGTTTGAGGCGATCAAAAAGCATCTGCCTGATAGATGGTGTGCAACCCCCAAGTTGAGCAAGTGATTACAAAGCGAGCAAGAATAAAAGCAAACTCTTGTCCTCTGCTGGTTAACTCGAGGGAAGAAATGGTGCTGCACATTAAGGCAAGGAGACAAAGCCCAAATGACAGACAGATAGAAGAGAGGACGCTGAGAGATCAGCCAGCGTTGGCTGTACAAGTCGCAGTATGTAATGGATGATTGGCTCAGAGTAAGAGGATGCTGGAAATGGTGCAAGAGGCAGGAGCGGGGCGTTGGGGGGAAGACATCTCCATAGCTAAAGAGTCGGAGGGACAAGCAGTTGTTTGGACAAAATAATAACAATAATAATAGTAAAACCTGCATATATTTCAAATACTTTCTATTATGGATTCACCTCACCCATTCTTCTCTTAGGAGGAGGGAGTGTGTTTGCACAGATACAATTTATGAAAAGTGTTTGGACCAGAGAACATCATAGTGGCAGGGATTTCCTGTCCAAGAGAGCAAAAAGGAAGTAAAAAAATAGGAGACTCCAGGAGGCAGTTTTAAGAACTTTCTTTTGGTCTGAGGTCGTTGGAGATTACGTGTTTCGTTAACAGATTTTCCTCTGGTCTGGCCGCACAAAGTGATCATTAGGTTGGCACAAAGCGCCATGGAAAATAGCCGTTGCTGACATCAAGAGAAATGATTATGCCGTTTGGTAAACACAGGAAACTAGATTGCTAAGGAGGCTTTCCCTTGATTGCTTGAACTGTTGCTCAGTGGGAAAGTTACCTGTCTGTTTTTTATGGTCAGGAGTTTTTATAAATCGAGAAGCCCACAGATATGTAAGACGGAAGGTGTTGTACTTCGGGCCCAAGCCAGACTGGCCTGGTGCTAGTAATTGGAGTTGTGTAAACTGCAGTGAAGGGGGCAGAGCTGGTGGCTGGTGTCACAGGAAGAGCAAACCCTTTAACTTTTATTCCTAACTTATAACAGGACACCCTCTTTTCTGACACTGTGCATGGTAAGGGATGAAAGACTTCAGTAACCTGTGAAGAGCTCTGCCTCAGGCTTGGGACCATTAATCAGAACAAGTAAAATAAAATTAGGCAAGGTAGTCAGTTTTGTTTTATTTTAATGGAATAATAAGCTATAAAACAAGAGATAGCAGGGCCACAGAGCAGGGAGAGCGCTGGCGGACTTTTTCTTAATCCTTTTTGAGGTTTGGCTCCATTTTCTTGAACTTCTTTGCTTCCCTTTGGCTAACTCCATAATGGGTAAAGTGAGACAGCAAGATAAAGCCTGTGTCCTTCCACCACGAGAGGAGTTGGACTCCCTTCCTTTCTTTCTCTCTCTCTCTCTTTCTTTCTTTCTTTCTTCTTTATTGGAGTGTAATTGCTTTACAATGTTGTATTAGTTTCTGCTGTATAACAAAGTGAATCAGCTATACGTATACATATATCCCCATATTCCCTCCCTCTTGCATCTCCCTCCCTCCCACCCTCCCCATCCCACCCCTCTAGGTGGTCACAAAGCACCGAGCTGATCTCCCTGTGCTGTACGGTGGACTCACTCTTATTTCAGTGGTTTTCAAATCCTGATCATAAGAAGTGCTCCAGTCCCCACCCACCCCCTACCAACATTTTATTACGAAAAATTTCAAGCCTATGGAAAAGCTGAAAGAATGTTCAGTGAACATCCATTTACCCACCACACACAGAGTCTACAATTAATATTTTGCTGTACTTACTTTATCATATTTATCCCCTCTCTCCATCTTATTTTTACATAGGTTTCACAGTACACAGCAGACATAGTACACTTCAGTCCTACACGTTGAATGTGAATATCATTAGGTACAGTTTAATATTTGCTTACGGATCACTTCCGGGAATTTTTTTCAAGATTAAATTCCCAAGCGCCATCATAGAGTTTCTGATGTAGAAGGGTGGGGGAGAGCCCAGGAACCTCTGTTTTGAAAAGCCCCCAGGCTTGGGGTCCTCAGCTCCAGGGAGAGGTTGATAGAGGTCTTCTTCACAATGTCTAATTTGACTCCATAGAGAATGGCTTTCCTGGCTCTTGATAAAGATGCGTTTCTAGTATTGCCCTGGCTACTTATCTACATTTTACTGGTCTTTGGGAAAACAAAATGTAAAAACACAAAGAGGGCTTAAAAAAAGAGGCAAGAGAGCTTTTTTTGAGGTGAGAATGGCGGGATCAGTTGGGAGACAGGGCTTGCGCTGGCCCTGCCAAAGAGGAGGAATATGAAGGTTAAAAGGGAGTTTGGGTCAGCCCATTCATTCCTTGTTGGGTTCGTTTCAGGGACCTGGGGCAACATGGTGGGAATAAAAAGGCAGCTGGATTGGGTGAAACTGGACTTAGTCTCTGGATGGGTCTGTTCACTTCACCACTTCACGTCTACTGTTGAGGAAAAATAACACCTTATACGACAGTGGTGGATTAAATGAGACCACGAATGGGAGAGTGTTGATAAAGTTTCCTGTGCAGCCCCAAATGCTGGGAGTTGTTACTTCTGGGTGGAAGAAGCAGTTGGGGCTGAGTGTGGCAACGTGCTCAGACTCCTGCACCTTCAAGGTGTGTGTAAGGTGTGCATGCGTAACTCAGGACAAATAACCTGCCGGTTGTGCCGCAAGGAATGCTGATGAAGTCATCTCCACGGGGATGCTGGCTCGGCTTTGGGGTTTAATTACAACGTATCTTTGGGGCAAATTACTGAATGTCTCCCATCTTAACTTCCTTCACTTCTTCATGCCTGAAGTGGAGATACTTGGATGATCTTAAAGATCCATTCATCTTTAGCATTCTCTGCTATCGAATTCTAGAAGGAAGGCTTCTGGGAATGGAATGACAGTAACGAATGGTAAGCGTGGTAATAGATGGGAGAGTGCATACCCTTTCTCATTTATTTAACAAACACAGCAATCACTGTGTTCCAGGTCCTGTCCTCAGGACCTGAACTCTAGTAATACTCATTTTTAGTTTTTGAAACACCCTATAAAGATAGGTACTACTATTATCCCCATTATGTAGATTAGGAAACCGAGGCTCAGAGAAGTTTGTGATTTGCTCCTAATCACAGCTGGGAAGTGGCAGACCTTGATGGCATGCAGGCGGTCTGCCTCTGGGATCTAACCACCTGGCCAGCTCCCCTGCCTGAGGGCTTGAGAAGGCTTCAAGGGAGTCCCGGGGGGCCGTGGAGTAGGGGGGCACTTGCGAGCTTCAGGCACAAGGGTGTGTGTTGTAGAATTGAGGAGTCGTTTTGCTCTGGGTGGGGTTATGGAAGTTATTTTTCTGTTTTAAACGGCTGGGTTGCAAGTATTTAAATACTGAGAGGATGGGTCGGGGGAGCAGGGGCAATGAGGTGGTCCCTGGGAAAGTTGGGGGGCTGGGGTCTGGTGCTTGCGGAGAAGGATTCATTTGGGTGGGGAGTCCACCTGGACACCCGGCTCCAGCAGGTGCACAGCTGTCTCAAAGGAGCAGTAGTTGACTCAAGTTTCAGAGTTCCGGAAAAAAATTTCAGGTTTGACTTCATAATCCTTGAGGTTTTTGGTTCTCACGCTTTTGATACCCTGAAGCGGGTGGGTTTGATATGGAGAGTAAAGTGGGATTATTTCTGTTAGCTGGCCCTATTCCCTTTTTGGTCTAGAACGGTGAGAAGCTGTTCATTAGATCAAGCCACCTCATGGATGATTTATGGAAGGAATAACTGTTATGGGGAAAGCATCTGTTGCTCTCTAAAAAAGCATCTGTTGCCAGGCAAGGGGGACCAGGGGGATGTTCCTCATTCCTGTACCTGCTGCTTATTTGGAACGTATCCCCACGTGTTTGTGGAAGTAGCCACACTTGGATGCTATAAATACAGAACTTCCTTCACCTGTGTTGGTGTTATTTCCCAATAAACCCGTTGTAAGTCGAAAATATCGTTAAGTCGAGAATGTATTTAATACACCTGCTGAACATCATAGCTTGGCCTCGCCCACCTTAAACGTGCTCAGAACACTTCCAGTAGCTTACAGTTGGACAGGATCATCCAACACAAAGCCTATTTTATGATGAAGGGTTGACTGTCTCACGTAACTTGTTGAATACTGTATTGAAAGTGAAGAGCAGAATGGTCGTCTGGATGTAGAGTGGTTGGAAGTGTATCGGCTGTTTACCCTCGTGTCGGTGGGGCTGGCTGGGAGCATCACGAGAGGATAGTACCGCACATCGCTGGGCCGGGGGAAGATCAAAATTCAAAATCCGAGGTACGCTTCCTACTGAATGCTAATCACTTTGGCGCCATTGTAAAGTTGAAAAATTGTATTAAGTTGAACCATGGTAAGTTGGGGACCATCTGTAGAGAGGGTTTCTGTTTGGTTTCTTTTTAACCATCAAGTATAAGCAAACAAGAAAGAAAGAAAAAGAAAAGAAGAAAACAGTCATTTACTAGATGACAGAGGGAGCACGGGCGCTGGGGAGCTGCCCCAGGCTGCCTGGCTTGTGTGAGATGTGACAGAAAGTTCTGCTGGTGGCTGGCCAGCCCTGTTGGTGGAGACCAGGGTCAGCGGCTCTTTTCTCAGTCCCCACGCGACCTCTGCCAGGAAGAGGGAGCAACAGTCCCCTAGAGCAGTCAGTCTCTCAAGCTTTTAAGGAAAAAAAAAAAAACCAAAAAGCTGCTTCGGGGATGGGGAGAGGTAGGGGTGGGTGGGGGGCAGCCCTTGTCAGAGAAAGGTCAGCAGCCAGACTTCTAAGCATGAGAACTCCAGGGATAAAAAGTTGTCTGGGCCTTTCAGCTCCTGTATGATAATATCACAGTGGCATTGTCCTTTGCTATTGTCCATGAATTAAAAGCTTGTGGTGTTTTAGCTACAATGCAAGTTAAATCCACAGTTGTGGATTAGCTTCGGAAACTCATTTATGTTTGGGGAGATGGATTCCAAGTTTCAAATAACTGGCTTCCAGATGAAATTCTGGAACTCAGTCCGTGTTTTAAAGCAGGAGATTTACTGTTATTTTGTGCAAAAGGACATCTGAACACATGTGGAATGACCTGAGTGAAAACAAAATAAACTACGTATATTAAGCCGTTGTATCTTCCTCTGCCCTGATGTGAACTACAAGCTTTGTGAATTTTCCTGTTCTCACCCTCACCTCTGAACCTGTGTGGTACAGGTTCAGAAGTACCTACCTTAATTATTAGAGAAATAATTAAGTGTTGGCCAACTCTGCTGCACTTCCTGCTTTTCCCAGGCAATTTCTCTCTAGCGTATGTGTTTTGCATAGAGTTCAAATTGCCCATTTCCCCAATGATCTAATAATCTCTGCTTGTATTTGACAGGCTATTTATATTTTTGAGTGAAATAATGCATCTCTTTCACTTGAGAAAGGAATGGTACAGAAAATGATTGCAACACAGGACTAAAAATGCAACACGAAGTCTCAGCTATTTGTTTATCTGGGTTTTGAAAACCGGTTTTAGCTTTAGCTCAGGACATGTACTGTATTTGTAATTTATTGATTTCCTTCCTTATCTTGGTATCATACATTCCATTATTCTTTCTTGTTTGTGTACATTCGGCTTTTCTTACTTTTTGGTCATTTCTGCTCTGTTAACTTGGTGACATCATTTGGGGACATACGACTTTTCCAAGAGTTGGAACTGCAAATTGATCTTTAAATCTTTATAATTTTACACTTTGTAAGATATCAGGTGGTGTTTTCATGGAGGGGGGAGTTTGGAACCTGGATTTTTTGCCCATATCTAAAAGCACTTAACGTCATGGCAGAAACAGTCATAGTTACGTGTCACAGAAGAGTGTTATAATTTTTCAAGGTTAAGAATTGGTGTATAACGCATTTATTAAACATTTATAATAAGTGTCTATTAGGTATATGTAATAATTACTTAGGAGTAGTTTATGCAAAGGATGTGGGACATGTCATGATTTAATTTGAGATGATTCCTGCTCTTAAGGAACATACCTTAAACATTTTTGGATCTTTTTTTAATTGCGAAATATAATATGTGGAAAAGTGCATGAAGCAAAAATACCCGGCTCTGGTGAGCCGCAGTGATCCCCTGTGTCCAGTGCCCACCCACCCCATCAGTGCTCCTCCCCTTGACTCCTTTGCTCCTAAGCTTTCAGATTTAAGTAGAAACTCCAGTTCTTAAACATGCTGATGTTTTAAGGGGTATGTGTTCATAGCTGGAAGTGTCAAGGAAAAAGAAAAAAAAAGTCTTAAGTAACCCAACCAGAGCCAACTGATGTTATTTTTTTTAATGCTTCTAGTAGTTTTCTAATAAATAAATATTCTTTTATACAGTGAGATGGTACCCCTGATGCATTTTTTACACTGCCCTTTTAATTTATACAATAAGCATTTCCTTTTTTAAAAAAGTAAGGTTTAGTAAACATTTTTAAAAAACTATTTATTTGGCTGGGTCATGTCTTAGTTGCGGTATGTGGGCTCTTTCGTTGCGGCACGCGAGCGTCTCTCTAGCTGTGGCACGCGGGCTCCATAGTTGCAGCACGCGGGCTCTGTAGTTGTGGCGCGCGGGCTCTAGAGCGTGGAGGCTTAGCTGCCCTGTGGCATGTGGGGTCTTAGTTCTCTGACCAGGGATTGAACCCGGGTCCCCCGCATGGGAAGGCGGATTCATAACCACTGGACCACCAGGGAAGTCCCAGTACACATTATTATAAATGATTATAAAGTATTCCATTATATGGATGTTCTCTTTATTACTTGTCTGTTGCATATTCTTGGACTGTTTTTCCCTCATGTGTCCCAGGTTACGAATAGGCTGTGGGAAGCAATTTTATTCATCATGATCTTTCCTTTTAAATTTACAACTGTTTTCTCTTAATGAGTCAAAGAGCATATACATTTTTAGGAGGAACTTAAATTCTAAGTCAGAGGTTAAGTAGTAGCATGCAATAGATTGAGATTTATAAGGGAAGAGAGGGTATCTGTTTTGCCAATTGAGGATGTAGATCTACCTTGGTGCCTTAATATAGTAGATGCTCAATGAATGTTTATTGACTGAATGAATGAACATAAAAAGGCAACGATCATAAAGGGTCCGGTTAGTGGTATGTACAGGAAGTGCTGCAGTGGTTCATAATAATGAAGATAATAGCTAATGCTTGTTGTGTAACAGTTTGATCGAAGCAGCCTACATGGTGTCCCAGGGGGTTTGGGGAGTGAAGGGAATCCACATCTAATGCTCACACTCTGGGAAGGAAGTTAAGACTTTAAAATTAGGTGGGCTTAAAGAATGGAAACAACTCAAATGTCCATCCACTGATGAATGGGTAAACAAAAATGTGGTATATTCATCCAATAGAATATTATTCAGCAATAAAAAGGAATGAAGTACTGTTACTTGTCATAGCGTAGATGGACCTTAAAAACATGCTAAGGGAAAGAAGCCAGTCATAAAAGGCCACGTATTATATTATTCTCTTTATATGAGGTGCCTGGAATAGATGCATCCACAGAGACAGAAAGTAGATTAATGGTTGCTTAGGGCTAGGGGAAGGGGGAAACGGGTATGGTTTTTCTTTTTCTTTTTTTTTCAGGTGGTGACAATGTTCTAAAATTTGATGGTTATCTTGGTTGCATAATTCAGTGAATCTATTAAAATCCACTGAATTGTACAATTCAACCCATAACAGTGGTTACCAGTTTGAGATGAGGAACCCAGGTGAATGGAGATGCAGGCATGGGCCGTTGAGCTGGCAAAGCTTTCTGGAGCCAGAGGACTGACAGCAGTGGGAGGTGTGCATGGAAATGGGGGCTCGGCCAGTATGGAGGGCTGTGTGTGGCGGTCAGCAGCGTGGATGGACTTGGTCCTCCAGCCAGTGAGGGGGTCCTTGGGGTCAGCTGAGGGTGATGGAGTAAAAGCATCTTCCAGAAAGTTAATCTGGGCTGCTTTGAAGGTGTGTTGCAGAGGGAAGAGGCTGGAAGGAGGGAGATGAGTGTGCAGGATGGTGAGGCAAACACGGGGAAAGTACAGGGATTGGAGGCCTTGCACAGGCAGAGTTCAGAACTGAAAAGTCTGAGATGACTTCAGAGTTTTGAACCTTGACCCTTATAAGCACGGTAATGTGAAATAGGGAAATTAGGTAAATGTAAATACAGGTCCTGCCGTTGGTTAAGTTTTGTAATATGCTATCGATACTCTAGTATGTTGTTTTAGTCAAAGTAAAAGTGTATAACAGCTCTCCTAGCTTTCTTCCAAGCTGAATCTTTGCAACCAATCTTTTTTCCCTATTAAAAAAGGAATCTTTTATTCTACGCTAATTAACCACAGATTCTCCTACGGGAGTTTTCAGGAACCGGACTCTAGTGGTTGGATGGAGACAAGTGTATTTGATAATCTTTTGCATTAGTTCATGTTGTAATCATTCAGCAGATTTTACAGTTGGTTCCTTGGCAAGGGATGGTTGAGATTCCTACTGACTAATTATGATTTTGGGTTTTACCTTGTTGGTAACTATCCGAGCACGAGGGTGTACTCCTTGGTTTGGGTAAATTTTGCTTGTAGATATTGAGGTTTGGGCTGTTGAATTTCCTATGTATTTTATTTTGGCTTTTAATCCTTTAAAAATTTGACTCTGACTTTATTGAGCACTGTAGAATATTCACCATCCAGAGCCTTGTGAGGACAAGACCCTTGGCAGAAACCCTTGAATGGACAACTCTTTAGCTAATTTAAAGCTCCCTGCATCCCTGAGATGCAGAACGGTCTGTAAAATAAACTAACTGCTGAGTCAGGAAGGAGAAAATAAGATGTGATTTTAATATTTTTGCTTGTAGCTGAGAAAAAGAACTTTGGAAGGATTCCCAAGAAACCTAGCAATAGAGGTGCCTGTGGTGCTTTCTGTGTGTTGTGGGAAGGCAGTGGAGAACGGTGGGGGGGGGGCGGTGGGCGGGGGGGGGGGGTTGCTGGCAGGAGGGAGTCAGGGTGAGAGGGATATTTTTACAGTATCATCTGAGGTGTTTTTTTGAGTTACGTGAAGGTATTACAGTTGTCCCTTGGTATCCTCAGGGGATTGATTCCAGGACCCCAGCAGATACCAAAGTTCGTGCTCAAGTCTCTTATATAAAATGGCATAGTATTTGCATATAAACTACGCACATCCTCCCATGTACTCTAAATCATCTCCAGGTTACTTACAATAACCAGTACAATGTAAATGCTGTGTAAACAGTTGTAAATACAATGTAAATAGTAAAACTTTCTGGAATTCTTTGGGAATATTTTTAATCCACGGTTAGTTGAACCTGTGGCTGTGGAACCTGTGCAGAGGGCCAGTTGTGCTCATTTAGGAAAGCAATTTCACTTTCTAAGAATGTTAGGGAAAAACTCTTGTCTTTGGTTTTTTAGTCTTTTTTTACCCCTTGTTCTGCCGTATCATATAGGACAGATTGTCACATGCTTGATCTATTTTAAGTATAACCAGACTTTGGCTGACTTGACTTTTCCCTACTTTTTTCTAATCAAAAAAGCATTTTTAAATCCAAAAGAATTAGAGGAATAACCTTTACTCCATGTTTTGGGGAAAAAGTATATTATTCATTATATTAGTTACCTAACGCTAAGTAACCTCAAAATTTAATCACTTATTTAAAATTAAAAAATTTAAAACAATTATTACGTCATAGTCATCCTTCCTTTTCTATGAAAGTTAACCTTTGTTTCTAGCTGAGTAAATTTCTCAGTCAGCTTCTTGCCAAAAGAATTTTATTCTGTACTGTCTCTGTGCCTTTCAGTCCAAGCTGTTGATGTTGCTGCGAATATAATTCTTTTAAAAACGTTGTGAATGTCCTATGGATCTTATTGGGGGTTCACTTTATTAGACAAAAGTCGCATCCCCAGATCTCCTCAAGATAAGTAGTTTTCTTCATTGGGCTTGTGCTGAGTCTACCGAGGGACCACACCCTTACTTCTAAGAAGCCTGTTTGTTGGTCTGAATGGTTCTGAGGCACTGCCTTGGAGTTCTTCTGAGTTCCTAACGCAGTCTTTGTAGGTGGCACCTTCAGCACTCTGCCTGGACATTTCCTTAGGTCAGGCAGGCAGCAATGCTGCTGAACTGTCTGTCGCTAAGTAATAAGGATTCTTTTCACTCCAGCTTGTGATAACATTTCCCTCCCTGAACCCAATCGCTCACAGCCTCCTGAAGGACCGTCAGAGCTCTACTGAGCTTTATCAGAATGCTTCAGCTGTGTCCTTTGTGTCCTTCCAGCTTCTCCCCACTGCCAGGTTTCAAAGCCACTCACACATTTGGGGTTTTTATTACAGCAGCACACCAGTTCCAGTTACTGAAATCTATACTAGCTATTTATTGCTGGAGTATAAGTGAATCCAAAACTCAGTGGCTGAAAACAGAGAACATTATTTTTCAGTTTCTGCAGGTCCGGGGATCCTAGAGCAGCTCAGGTGGGTGATGATGGCGCAGGGTCTCTCCTGAGGTTGTCTTCAGTATATTGGCCTGGGCTGGAGTCCTCTGAAGGCTTGAATGGGGCCGGAGGACCTGCTGCCCGGTTGTGTCACATACGTGCCTGGCGAGTTAGTGCTTGTTGGCAGGAAGCCAGTTTCTTGCCATGTGGACCTTCGTCATGGGACTGCTTGAACATCTTCACGGCATGGCAGTCACCTTTCCTCAGAACTTGGTTCAAAAGACAGGTGAGGGACTTCCCTGGTGGCGCAGTGGTTAGGAATCCGCCTGCCAGTGCAGGGGACACGGGTTCGATCCCTGGTCCGGGAAGATCCCACATGCCAACGAGCAACTAAGTCCGTGCGCCACAACTACTGAGCCTGTGCTCTAGAGCCTGTGAACCACAATTACTGAAGCCCGCACACCGCAACTACTGAAGCCTGTGCTCTAGAGCCCACGAACCACAACTACTGAGCCCATGTGCCACAACGACTGAAGCCCGCGCACCTAGAGCCCGCACACTGCAACGAAGAGTAGCCCTGCTCACCACAACTAGAGAAAGCTCGCGTGCAGCAACGAAAACCCAACGCAGCCATAAATGAATAAATAGGTAGATAGATAGATAGATAAATAAAAATAAATTTATTTTAAAAAAAAGATGTGGGTAAAAGGTGAGATGACGGGGGCTGAAGTCAGGGCGGCTCCATGCCTTGCCGCCAGCACAGCCTCTTCCTTTCCGGTTTGAGACACCTTAGTCCGGAGACCAGCTGGAGGATGTCGGCAACACGGGAGGTAAACATGTGGACACGCCAGCTAAAGGTATTGCACGGGAGATGGATGATGGGACCTCGGGTCACAGATGATTCAGATCTGCCGGGAGTTGAGAGGTTGGGGTGGAGGGAATTGTGTGCAGGATGCAGGAAAGATTGTCGAGCATCTCTTATTTGGAACCTGGAGGTAGAAGTGGGTCTGGTGGGGCACCGCGTGCCAAGGCCCAGGACACATGAGGGGCGTAGCAGAGATCACAGTGCTGAGCAGGGCAGGTAGACAGCAGTAGGCAGGAGGGTTCTGATGGGACCGACACGGGGAACAGGAAGGAGGAGCTGCAGACAGCGCTGCCCCAGACGTCATGGAGAGGAGGAGACAAGTAGAAGGGAAAATTCAGGATCCAGAAGAGCTTGTGGTTTGTTTAGTAGCCTAAAAGCAATAGCATTTTTCGTAGGTGCAGTGCAAAGCGTCAACATTTCAATTTATGTGGAATTTAAGAATTTGCAGATTTTTAAAAAGTCCTCTCCCTGGTACTAAAGGGAAAAAGATCCATGCATTCCCTGTTTTGAGTGGAGTTTCAGCAACATGTGGACTGATGCTGTTTTAAGATACACAGTCAGGGATTCATATTATGAGTGTTGCTTAGGCAAGAGGCCATCTCAGTGAAACAGAGATGGTCGTATGTAGGTTCCTTCATAGGCTGCAAGCTCTTGGGAACGTGGATTTTGCTGAAGATGGTGATTTTTAAATTTCACGCTGTCTAGCCTGGTGCTTTCACGTAAGAGTTTTTCAAGAAGTATTCATTCCACAGCGATCTTGAGTAATAGCAAGCTGTTTGGTAAGAAATGCATAAGGCATGGTGGTAAGCACTTCCAGTCTCTCATAGTTGGTTAGTAATAGCATTTCATAATGGTCCTTGTCCCTTAGACTAACTGGTATTGCAGCTTAGCAGGTTTTTCTTGAAAAGCAGGAATAACAAAATAGTTATTTCCAGGCTGGGTGGAAAAAAAAAAAAATACCACCCCACCCAGAATGAAGCTGGGTACAGTCAAGTTGCTACAGCCTGCATATATTCATTTTCTGTGGTGAGTATTTTACTTGAGGAAACTTTGTCACATAAAGACGTGTGACACAGTTGGTGGCCCCGCCCTCCTTTGACCCGTGCTTTCCTGTCGTCTGATGATATAACACAGAGGTCAAAGGTTGTGCAACTTTTTCTGGGGGAGAATTCTCACATCCACTCTCCAAACATAGCAAACGCTGACGCACTAAGGGAACCGTCTGCGTTTTGTAGAAGAGTGACACAGCAGGTCCGAAGGAGGTTCAGACTGGAGGAATCATACTGTATATTGTACGTGGGAGCCATTCTTTAAAACTTGCTGCCGACCTCAGCCTTGTATGATGTTAGCGGGGGATTTGCAGTCCCCACCCAGGGCGCTTCCAGAACAGTTGAGGCAGGACTGCAGCAAGGTTTCTTGAAGACTGACCCCCTTCTCTCCTCATTCCTCTGCGCTGCTGTGGCCGGCCTCCCTGTTCACTTCTTGTAGAATAAAGGCCCAGTTCCCTGGCGCAGCTTGCAAAGCCCTTCTCACCTGCAGGGCAGCCTCACCTGGCTGCCTTGGCCCTGCCAGCCTGCTGCGACTCCCCCCGTATTACCTGGTGCTCTTATGCCCCTGATGTGCTCTGGCCGTGTCCTCTGCCTGGAGCACACCTGTTCGTCCCTTGCTTCTCGACTGATCGCACTGCAGGGCCCGTCTTGCTGTCCCCTTCTCCGTGGGCTCCACCCCTGCAGAGCTGACTTTCATCTTTGCGAGTGGATCGCACGGCACAGGGCCAGACTGGATGGCATGGCGGGATCTTGGAGGGCCCTGGACACCAGGCAGCTGGGGGTGCAGGGGTGAAGGCAGACCCTGCACCTTTGAAGCTGTCTTAGTGACACGTGAGAAACGTGTAGGCTTGTAGGACAGTTCTGTTGCCTCCACCTCTTCCACGAACACCTAGAAAGAACATCTGAAAGAAAACTACAAAGAGCAAATTTGCCTGTTCACGGCCTGGAGTTTAAAAACAAAGGCTTGGTGGTGTTTTTAAATTTAGGCGTCATCGGGGCTTTCCTGACCGCTGGGTTGATAGGTTAGAAGGATCTAGGTATGTCCTTAAGATTTTAGATTATCCATTGATTGCATATATACATAGACTTTAACACTTTTCTAGATGTGTTGCAAGTTAAGCTGTAGTTTAGGAGGTTATCGTTATTTTATTCCTTATTCTTTTCCTTCCTGCCAGCGTGATGTGCTGATCTGAGGTCTTCGTCCCCGACGGGCTGGTTGTCCACTGGTGTTTATTGAGCTGTGAGTTGTGCTTGGCTCCCAGGGCCGTGGATCTGGGTGAAGAGGACCACGATTACTCAGCAGATTCGTACTGGGGGCGTGGCTGCTAGGTGCTTGCTCAGAAAGGGAGAAAAGGCTCGGATACTGGCCAGTCCGGAAGGAGTGTGCCCTTAGGGGAGAAAACTTAACAGCCGCCCCTCTCCTCTGCCCGCACTGCCCACCCAATCGCTCTTCCCCTCTGACACCTGCTCACTCCCACACTCACTGGTTTATTTGCTCTCACCCTCTCTTGTTGCTTCACCCTTTGTCTTGCATGTCTGTTCTCACAGAGCCCAAGGCAATCTGGGGCCTGCTGCTGTCCAGGAAAGAGGGAGGCTCTGTCCCTTAAGGCGGGATGTGTTGTGAGCTGGCTTTGCAGGGTGGGTAGGTATTTGAAAGGTGAAAAGATAGAGGGCAGGGTGGGGATGGGGGAATTAATCCCAGGCAGCAAGTGTAGCACAGACACAGGTGTGAAGGCCAGAAAGTACCAGGGTCCCGGCAGAGGATGGTGCATACTTGGATGTGCCCCTCGGGGGAGGGGGGCAGTGGGGGTGAGGTGAGGTCTGGACAGGTGGGCGGGACTGGATTGCAGATCCCCCCCTCCCTCCTCCATCCCCCTGAGCTCAGTCTGGCCTGAAGGGCAGAAGGGGCAGCCTCCGGGGAGGATCTGGCAGGAGGACTGCCAGTGCCCGCCTCCCAGAATCACATGGACTCCTCACCCCTGGGTATTGAGACTGTAGGGCTGGAAATCCTCAGCTAGGGTTTGAATGTCTCTGTGGGTTCCCTGTGATAATTTCCATATTTTCTTCTATTTCTCATCGGGAACGTTTTCTAGTATTTTTATTTGAGCATAAAACAAGGTATGCCCATACACTTTAAATTCTGTCAGAAAGCTTTGACTTGTAGGATTAGAGTTTTAGGCCTTAGGTTTTGGGAATGCCAAGTGTTTACATTTTGGGGCTGCTTTTACTGGATGAGCTTGCCTCTTCCTAATGGGAACTCCTTGGTAGAACCTACTGTTAGTGTGCAAGTCTTCTTATTTAGGTTGTTTTCGTCTCTACGGGGGTACTTTATAGTCAATAGCTATGGGAGGATTATTTTTGAATGCTGAATCACCTTTTCAGGGTGATTTGGTGATAAAAGTCATTCTGTGGCTGTCCTTACCTGAAACTCACTGCCCTGGCTTTTGTGTGAATCTAAATTACACATTGTGACGAGTTTTGTTTAAAACAAGGAGCATCTGTGCATTCAGAAACCAGCTCTGTGCTTCCACTTGCTGTCATGAGTTTCTCCTTTACAGTGGAACAATACGATCGGTTTGTCCTGAGGCCTGTCTGTCATGGAATGTGGTGTGTCCAAACGTGAACTCTTTGCAGCCTTGCAAAATTATTATCAGTGCGGGAAATTGGCGTGTGGAAGAACAGCAGGTGGCATTTAGAAGCTTGGGAGTTTTTCTCCTCTATGGATTTCACGTCAGCCATTTAAGGCTCTAATCTTCAGAGCACTAAGGTCAGTGCTTCGTAAAATTGCAGGTCAAACCGTGGCATCTCAAATGGCAACCCATTTAGAAATCTTCCTTAAATTACTGGGGGAAAAAAAAGAAAGAAAAAAGAGTGAATGCACGATGACTGTTTTGTTTCCAGGACTTAGGACGTAGCCCTCCAGCTCTGTGGCTTTTTATTCTGACGTGAAGGTAATGAGACCATTGTAACTTACTGTCAGGCATGATATGTTAGTGCCAGCTCTGTGCTAAGCGCTGTTGAGAACACAGAGCTGCCGAGTCCTCGGCCAGGCCACCGTCTGCAGTCTGCAAGTAGGCTGTGGAGGCAGAGGCCATTCCAAGTGGGAGAAGCCTTCCGTTCCCGCAGGGAGTAAAGGGAGAACCCAAAATAGACAGGTGTGTAGTTGAATGGATACAGCGCCAGGCCAAGTGCCCTGCTTTTCACGCGCAAAGGATGTCAGAGACATAAGGTCAGAGCCCTGAGTTGCATCCTCAGCACAGTAGCAGGAATCCTCGGTTCTTTATCTGGTTGGAGTGAGTCAGGGCGTGTGTGACATGCTATCTAAAGTTTAAAGTTAGTTGAGCCCGAGGACCTTCACTTCTGAATAGCACACACTGGAATCAGATCTGCAGATGGCAACAGGAAGAGAGGAGTGGTCTCAAGATACTGACCTGGGGTGGTGTCTGCTGGAGGAGGGTGACAGGTGTTAATGTTACTGAGTCCAAGCTCATACTACTCGCCACACGGCAGGCCAGTAAATCGAGAGACAAGTTGTTGGGGCAAGGAATAGTGACTTTATTCGGAAAGCCCGCAGACTGAGAAGATGATGGACTAGTGTCCCAAAGAACCATCTTACCCCAGATAGAATTCAGGCTTCTTTTATACTAAAAGGGGAGGAGGGGGTGTGGTTGGTTGGTGCAGACTTCTTGGAGTCAGCATCCTTTGTTCTTGCCTCGGTCCACCTAGGTCAGGTCATGATGTTCCTGTAAACCTCCAACAAGACAAATGCTATTCTCTGTCCTGCAACTTCTTATCTCTATATGAATGGAAAAGTGTTATATCTTTAAAGGTCAGAGCCTTGAGAATGTGGTATCTTGTATCTTTCAGGATATAGGCAACGTTCTTAACTCTAAGCAAAAGCAGTAGAATCCAAAGGTTAACGTTAGATCCAATATGGAGTCAGATTTGTTCTTCCCTATTACATTAAGATAGGACAGTAGCAGAGAGAGGCTTTTCTCCCCCTTAGTTTTATGCAGAAAATGGTCATGGAATGATGGGGAGGAATCTGGCAAATGGCAGGATGCAGGGCCCCAGAAAGGGGAGCGTTCAGGCGTCAGGGCAGGGCCAAGCAGGGGAGGACTGACCTGAGCTGCAGAGAGAATTCTGTCCCGGGCTGAGCAGTGGTTTTGCAAAGGTGGCCCGTGGGAGGGCCGGCAGCAGGGGACAGTCGTGGGGGTCAGGCAGTGTCGCCCCCTCCTGCAGGTTTGGGAAGGGACAGCCACTCGCAGGGCACTCCCGGAATGGCAGATGTCACTCTGGTAACTCCTTTCAGGCCCTATGTTGCCTGTGAGGCTCAGACTGCTGCATCTAGAAGGGTCTGTAAGGCCCTCCTGGAGCCTCACCCCCACCTCTGGTCCCCTCTTCAGGTCCTGTTTCCTGTCATTTTCTAAACACAGCCAGCCTCCAGGCCTTGATCACGGAGTGCTGTGAATGCAAATACAGAGGCATCGTCCTGAGTGTTTAGAAGCAGGGACCCCTGCAGCCCCCCACCATCAGGCTTCCAGTCCTGGCTGTGCCACTTTCCAACTGTGTGTGGGTGTGTGTGTGTGTGTGTGTGTGTGTGGTCTCTCTGTGCCTCAGTTTCCTCATCTGTAAAATAGGAATATTGAGCTGTATAGGTGTTAGCTGCTGCTGTATCATCACCATCATCATCATCACCAAGCTCACACATTTCCCCCAAAAGAAATGAGTAATACCCTTTATTCTAGATTCCCTGTTTTAGTCTGTTTAGGCTGCCGTAACAAAAATACCATAGAATTGGGTGGCTTATCACAGACATTTCTCCCAGTTCTGGAGGCTGGGAAGTCCAAGATCAGGGTCCTGGCAGATTCAGGGTCTGGTGGGGACCAGCTTCCTGGTTCATGGATCACTGTCTTGCTCTGTCCTCACATGGAGCAAGGGAGCTCTCTGGGATCACATTTATAAAGGCACTAATCCCATTCCTGAGAGCTCCACCCTCATGATCTAATCACCCACCCAAAGGCCCACTTCCAAATACATGGGGAATTGGGATTTAACATGAAATTTGGGGGGAAACAAACAGTCGGTGCCCTTCCCTGTGGAGGCACAGAGGGCAGTAGAGTCAGAAGACGATGATTCACAGTTATCACTCTGTACTTATTAGGCTTGAAGACTTATCAAGGTACTCACATTCCTGAGCCTCAGTTTCCCCATGTGTAAAAGAGGGATCGTGACACCCTACCCATCTCACAGGGTTTTGTTATCAATTGCCAAGCCACAGTGTAAGCACATGTTCTCAGCAAGCGCCAGGTCCCTATCACTATTCTTATTATGAGTTTTACTTTTCAGCAAGTGTTATAGTTTTCCTGATCTTTTTTCCAACTCCAAATTGGGACCCATGGAGTCAGGTGAACTTATTTGCCGATATTTGAAATTGGGACTGTATTTGACTATCTGGGACCTATTTTTGTCCAGGTTCCAGTTATTTTGACTTCATTATACCCCAGCAGCTCATAAGGAGGCTTCCTTAAGGCCAGCCCTTGTGTTGTCTTTGTCATCTTTATTTCCCTGGTGGCTCCTAGCACATGCCTTACTCATGGTAGGCATTCGGCAGATGTTCTTGAATGCGTTTGGTATTAAGTAATAATAAATGTTCAGCTATATTTTATGGAAAAACAAATGCTTGGGTTCGCATGTACGTAAGAGACATCTGTTGACTATCTGCTGTGTACCAGCCAGCAACTTGCTTCTTGTAATGTTATTCTCTGTTACAAAGGAATTGTGATATTCCAGGTCACCACATGACATTTCAGGACAATTACTCGTTAAAGGAAATGTAAATTTACGCATTAAACAGCGCCACTGAATTGCACAACACCAGGAGGCACTACCCACATCGTAACTGCGAGCCCCGCTTCACTGGTTTCTTGGTCCATAGAAAGAGTTGGAGGATCCGGCTTGGGCGTTTGAAGTAGACGCGAAGAGGTGTAAGGTGGTCCTTCAGAGTTCTGAGACTGAGGAATGGTTTGAGCAGTTACATTAGTCGCCACACACAACGGAGAAGAGCTCTTCAAGGACACCCAGCCTCAAGTCAGAGAGGTAATATTCCACTTCTGTTGCTTGATACTCTGCCTGCTATAGAAAATAATCTGAGACAGCTTATAATAAAAGCGCAGCCCCCATAAAATGAGAATGATTAACAGAACCAGGAAGGAAAGGATAGGAAATGGATTTCAGGAAGCTCTGAGTCTCCTGGCAGCCAGAACAAAGAGAGCTCTTGCTGGGGTGATGCCTTCTCAGTTGAAGGAAGGAAAGGCCCCACGTCCTGCTGGCAGCTGTGGGTTCGTGGGAATAGATGCTGGAGTGTTTTACCAGCGTGCCACTGGAGCATCTGGCTGGGGTTGGATGGAGAGGGGCACATCCTTGCCCGCTAGAGTCATGAAGGCCCCTTAGCATCCTGGTTGATCCTGAAATTCCTCTTGGAAAGTTGAGGATTATAATGTTAGACTGTGGCTTCTTGAAGTCAGTTCTTCTGGAGGCCAGAGCAGTGAGTGAGTGTGAATTATCTGCATCTGCTTGTGAGGGGTAATTGGTGGAAAACGGACTTTCCCCAGGTGACACTGGTGCTTCAGTGAACAGACCTGGAAGGGCAGATCGTGTGCTCTTTCCACACCAGCACATTGTCCTAAACCCAGCTTTTACCGGTGGGACGAACACACTCTTTGGGAATCCCTCCCACCCTGGGGACATTGCCCAGTACGCCAGTCCTGAGTACCTCCCTGCCCAGGCCCCTTGAGGCTTGGCTAAAATACTACAAATTTCTCCACTGGGGGAGATTTTGACTCTTGTGTAAACCATATTTTCTGGTGGGAGTAAACCATATTGATGGTGGGAAAGGCCTAACAGAACTTTTTTTTTTTTGGCTTACTTTTCTTTTGCTTTCTTTTTTCCCCAGAACCACCAAACCACCTTTATTTATTTAACTTATTTTTTATTGAAGTATAGTCGAATTACAATGTGGTGTTAATTACTGCTGTACAGCAGAGTGACTCAGTTATACATGCATAAACCTTCTTTTTCATATTCTTTTCCATTATGGTCTATCACAGGTTACTGAATATAGTTCCCTGTGCCATACAGTCGGACGTTGTTGTTTATCCATTGTATATATACCAGTTTGCATCTGTTAATCCCAGACTCCCAGTCCAAAAGTACTTTGGCTTACTTTTCTCATGAAACCTGAGAAAAGACCTTCCTCTTTCCCACCTCGCTGATATAGGAGTTAATGGAAATGGATGTTAGTGTACGACATTCCTTTTAGGGTGTTCTTAAAAAAAAAAGAAAAAATTGATTTTAGATCTAAAAAGTTTTCCTATAGCTTTAAAAAATGCCAGCAGGGAATGCACATCTTATTCTTTTAGATGAAATGCCAGTTTTCATCATGATAGAGCCAACCAGGAAAGGAAAACGATTAAGGAGAAAGACTTAGGTAAGTGGAGCCAAACACTTCTGGTTATAAAAGGGGCATGGCTTCTGGGCATATTGAGTGTGGCCCAGCTGTGTTTCTCCCAGACCATGTCCTCCTTAGGGTCTGTGAATGGTTGAACTCAGAACAAGGCTTTTGCAATCTGCGCCTTCTGAATACGGGTTTTGTTCTGTTGGCTTAATTTGCATTTGGTGTCTGGAGTGCCTGGTCATGGAAAGAGCTGATGCTTTGTTTTGGGTAATGAGGGCTGAAGTTTCAAATCAGTGTTTCTAGGTTTACCCAAGTGTTAAGTGTCATTTAAGTAACAAGCCACTGTGTTGCTCATCGAACTGAGGTCCTGCGGGCCTCCATGTGCAAATCAGATTTTTTGTGTATTTCCAAGTCAGTAGCTAACAGAATGACATCATGAAAGAGAGAGCTACATTCAAAATTCTGTTCCTATTATATGCATTTTTATCCCAGGACAGATGCCTTTTTAAACTTCTTCAGATGCTTCGTTCTGTCCTTGTCAGTTATTTTGTAGCAAGTGTCAAAGTAAAACCAGGAGAAAGGGAGGAGCTAGTGTGGAAGACTGTTTTTTTTTCTGTTTAATTTGGTGCTTCTCGGAAAGCGCGTGAAATATTCATGTTGAAGTGAATGGGGGTTTTATTTTAAATTAGTGTAGAAGCAAATGGTTAGCCCACTTACTAAGCTGCTGATGTCGATCTGGCCGCCAGGAAGCTAGACGACCACGAAGAGCCTATGTGTTGTGTTCCTTGGTTGGCTGGTTGGTGGGTTATATAGTGATTTAACTCCAAGCCCAATTTCATCCTTTTCTGTTTTTCTTTTCCTAAACATTTTTTTCCCAAGCTCTCAATAATTCATTACGAAATAAAGCTGGGCGTATAGTTTCCGTTCTCCTCCAGCTCCTCCTCTTCCCCCTCCCATCACTGCACCACCTGGATAACATTCCCCTTGTGTCAGAGGCAGCACCCGTTCCAAGGGGAAGGTTAAGCGCTTGGAGTACTGAGCCCACGTGTATACAGAGGCATGGGTTCTATGAAGTCTAACTTAAAAAAAAAAAAAAAAGCCACTATTGTAATCGCTCACCGACCTGAAATTTATCATTTTGTAACCTGAAAATTTTGGACCCTGCAAATATGTGACAAAAATTCTGTACAGTAAATAGTATGCATTTTTAGAGAGTTCTTGCTCAGGGCCCCCTCTTAGGCCCAATTTTGAGGTCATTTTGTTTTCCTTCTAAAAACATGTACTGTAAAATAAAATAGGTCATACGCAAATATAATCCTGAAAGTTTGATCCTATGGTAGGCGCTGTTCCGAGCTGCTCGGTCTTTGTTCCCAGGCTCAAAACCAGCTTGTGATCTCGTGTCTAAGATCGCAGGGAATGAGAAAGGTTGAAGATGCTCTTCGTGAGGGTAGGGCTGAGCTGGCTTGTCGCGCACTGTTCTCAGTGGGCGCTCGGTGACTGTGGGTCCAGAACCAACTGAATGGAATGGAGAGGAACTGCGTCCTGTGTGTTTATTTCTCCATGAAGCAACCGTGGCACTGATTTCCTGCACTGCTCCTCATCCTCAGACTGTTTACTGTGTATGATATGAGTTATGCATAAGTGTGTTTATATATGTTTGTATTACTGTATGCCCACATGTATAGACATTCCTTACTTTGCACAGTTCTGATGATGCAGCAGTTTCAGTTACGAGGCATTAAATAATACCAGTCCCTTAATTCAAATTTCAGTTATCCCGGTGTGTTACCTATGAGTAATCGTATAAAGTACACACACTTTAGTACTTGTGCTTCAGTTCACAGATCGCTACATAAATAACAGATGCAACTTATGATCAAAAGCCTGTATTTGGGTTGCAGCCTTGTCCTCCTGTGATAAACCAGTGGGACATTTTACAGAAATGTCAGAAATTGAGAGGGAATTGGCCAACAAAGATCAAAGTGCAGCAAAGGAGTTAAAAATGGTAACGCTGGAAGTGAAATTCAGAGTGGAGTAACTGCTTAATGGGTACAGGGTTTCCTTTTGGAGTGATGAAAATGTTTCAAAACTAGATAGAAGTTGTGCTTGCACAACATTGTGAATGTACTAAAAGCCTCTGAGTTATTCACTTCAAAACGTTTAATTTGGGCTTCCCTGGTGGCACAGTGGTTACGAATCCGCCTGCCAATGCAGGGGACGTGGATTCGAGCCCTGCTCCGGGAAGATCCCACATGCCGCGGAGCAACTAAGCCCATGTGCCATAACTACTGAGCCTGCGCTCTTGGAGCCCGCGAGCCACAACTACTGAGCCTGTGCACCACAACTACTGATGCCTGCGCGCCTAGAGCCCATGCTCCACAACAAGAGAAGCCACTTCAATGAGAAGCCCACGCACCACAATGAGGAGTAGCCCCCGCTCGCCGCAACCAGAGAAAAGCCCGCGCGCAGCAACGAAGACCCAACACAGCCAAAAATTAAAAAAAAAAAAAAAAAAGTTTAATTTTATGTTATATGAATTCAGTTAAAAAATACAGTTGTCCCGCTGTATCTGTGGGGGATTTGTTCCCAGACCTGTGAGGATACCAAAAGACTGGCCTGCTCAAGTCCCTTGTATAAAATGGCATAGTATTTGTGTATAACCTACGTACATCTTCCCATATACTTTAAATTATCTCTAGATTACTTATAATACCTAACACAGTGTAAATGCTATGTAAATTGTTACCATTGCACCGCAAATTCAAGTTTTGCGTTTTGGAACCTTCTGGAATTTTTTTCCCCCAAATAAATGTTTTCAATCTGTGGTTGGCTGAATCCAAGGATATTGAACCCTTGGATGTAGAGGCCCAACTGTATGACATTTGGCCAAGGCGTAGAAAAGATACTTGCTTTGTATTGTCAATTATGCTTCAAGAAGCTGGCACTTTTAAACTATTCGTGATATGTTTTTAACAAAGAAGTAAAACCCTTCAATTCTCAGTGTTTCTAATGCTTTCAATGGCAGGAGTTTTACTATTTTTTGGATGGTAAAACTTTCTCTAGTTCTCTGGGTACACTGTGGATCAGTGTACTTTATTTTTTTATTTTTTATTTTTTTACTTAATGTTTTTAAAGAAGATAGAATTTATTAGAGGGAAGGGTCACTGCCAGAACAGCGGGCTGACTTCCTAGTAGGCTGGGAGAGTCGAGCCCGAACATGTGCTAATGATCAGTTTTTATAGCCAGAAAACAAAGGAGTGGTCCGAGGTGAAAATTTCGTTTACTGCTTGGTCGAGGCACATATACCTTCCTTCTATAGGGTGGGAGTGGGACAGGGCCGATGCCTTTCCTTATTTGGGACAGGTCCCGTTGCCCAGGTGGGCGTCGCCCAAGTGGGCTCAGGAATTTCATGACCATCGCAACATGGTGGGGAGGGGATTAAGAGTCCGGTAGGGGGTGTAACCCTGAAACTTTGCCAGGCAGGGTCATCCTTTGTCCTTGAAGCACCACATTCCCCCCTCTCTTTATAGGGCCAATTCCTTGGCCCTATTGGATACCCTGCTCATATCTACCTAACTGCCTAATTCCCTCTCAGGCATTCGGGAACCCCTTTTGTGAGTGCAAAAAATTTCCCTATACATTATAACCTGACAGAGTTTTTATGTTTTGACAAAAATAAGGTTATGGAACAATTGCAGTTTTTTCCATTGATAAGATAACCTTGCAAGGTTTCAGTTTGCATGGTCATTTTTATTTTTAAGATGGTCTTTATTTATTTGTTTGTTTATTTATTTTTGGCTGTGTTGGGTCTTTGTTGCTGCGCACGGGCTTTTTCTATTTGTGGCGAGCGGGGGCTACTCTTCGTTGAGATGCTCAGGTTTCTCATTGCGGTGGCTTCTCTTGTTGCAGAGCACGGACTCTGGGCGCGCGGGCTTCAGGCAGCACGTGGGCTCAGTAGTTGTGGCGCGTGGGCTTAGTTGCTCCACAGCATGTGGGATCTTCCCGGACCAGGAAGATCGAACCCGTGTCCCCTGCATTGGCAGGTGGATTCTTAACCACTGTGCCACCAGGGAAGTCCCTGCACGGTCATTTTTATGGTCTTGTACTACTGTACAAATTGAGGGCTCCCTGTACACCTAACTTACCATATGCACATGTGATAATTGGTGTGCATATGCATGACAGCACATCGTGGCTGTAATAACCACTCACTCTGCTTGTGAGGATTCTGAGATGTGTCGTCTACAGCAGAAAGGTGTGCTGGGCTTGCCAGGAAAAAAGCAGAGGAAGATAGAGGTGGGATAGTAACAGGTAAGTGGGCTGACCCTCATCTCCTTCTAGGAAAGGGAAGGTAAAGATCAGCAGACATTAGGAACTGATGAAAAGTCCTGGCTTACAAGGTGTGGGCAAACATCACAGCTGCCCGGGGGGGCCTGGTAGCAGCTGTGTGGCCAGCAGCTGGAAGATACAGTGGCCCTGGATGTGTCCTGGCTTCAGGAAATTAGGTGGCAAAGAGAGCACGGGGTGAGATGCCCGATGCCCAGAAATGCCACAACGGACCATATTGACACTGGTTAGCATTCATTCATTTGATGTGTTGCTTTTGAGGATCCCTCTGCCGTGTCATTCTGCTTCCCCCGCGTTGCAATACAGGCTATGCTTGTGTTACGATTCAGTTCGCACGTGACCTTCCCCAGCAGACCGAGACTTCTGAGGGTAGGGAAGTGTGTCTTTTTCTTTCTTGAGGCTTCTGGGCCTGGCAGTGCATAGTAGCAGCTTAATAAATATTGTTAATGAATGTAACATAAAATCAAGATTGCAATCTAAATCTTTTAAATTAACAAAGGAGTTTGTTTGTTTGTTTTGCTTAGGGATCACTGGTATTGTTTTCTGGCCAGAGCTGTTTTTTTTTTTTTTCCTGGGCCATGTGTTTATTTTTTCACTCCTGTTTCCTATTTATATTGTGAAAATGGTTAAGAAAATAGGTGGTATTGGCCCTGGCCTCGTGTCACAGGTTACTGTGATACTGAAGCCGATTCCAGCTTAGTTTATTAACTACACGTAACAGCCCAAACCCTCTCACTGCATCTTAGTTTTAATAAACTAAATTGAATGACTCCGGGTTTTTTTTTTTTGGTCAATTTCTAGTGTATTTTCAAATGGTGCTTTTTGGAAGGATGAAATACAAAAGGCAACTCATGAGAAATTATCTGGTGTGGATCATAGTCTTTGATGTTGACTGACTTTGCTTGTAAAGCAACTTTTTGCATTTTCCAGGGGTCAGCCTTCCAGAGCAGCTAGATAACAGACTTGTCTTGAGAAAAGAAAGCACTAGAATGCCCAGCAATTGATGGTTGCCTCAGCTAGCAGCGAAGCAAAGGCCGTGTTGCCCTGTAGAAAGCACCATCCTTAGGCTGGCTATGGATGTGTCCAGTGGGAGGAGAGGAGTGCCTTTTCTCAGAGGCCTGGTCCAGGTACCAGGTGAGGCTCACGGGGACGATGTCCCGATGTGGTGATGTCCCTGCTGCAGAGGTGGCCTAGGATCCTGAGACGCTGTCCAGATCAACTTTCTGACCGAGAGCTCGTGTCTAGAACTGTGGATGAAATTTATACGGGGTTGTGGAAAGTTCCTTTGTATTCACTCTTAAGTCTTGAATCTTCATCTCCAGCTCAGGTTTTTAAAATCCTAGTGGAAGCTTCATGTAGGTATTTAAGATAATTTTGAATCTGCCACTCTGTGGGGCGATTACCACAAAAACCCCTAGAAGCTGCTGCTCTTGGGGAGTTTACGGGCTCCCAGTTGTTTAGTCTCCTGAGTGCCAGGTGCTGTGGATTCAAGGAGGAGTTAGACGCGGACCCCGCGCTCTGGGTGGAGGAGCCTGGGGCAGTGGTCACAAGCCCGGTCCTGGAACCAGGCTGCCTGGCTAGGGGGCCCGTTTTTACTTCTCACGTGTGACTTTGGGCAAATCATCTGTAAAACAGGCTAATGAAGGACTCATGTCAGGGTTGTTATGAGGATTAAATAATTTTTTAAAATTGAAATATAGCTGATATACAATAATATATGTTACAGGTGTGCAACATAGTGATTCACAATTTTTAAAGGTTATATTCCATTTCTAGTTATTATAAAATATTTGCTATATTCCCCGTGTTGTACAATATATCCTTGTAGCTTATTCTATACCTAATAGTTTATACCTCTTAATTCCCTACCCCTCTTCTGCCCCTCCCCCCTCCCTCTTCCCACTGGTAGCCACTAGTTCTCTCTGTCTGTAGAGGATTAAGTAATTTAATGTATGTAAAGTGTTGAGAGCAGTGCCTGGCAGACGGTAAGTTTTTTAAAACCACAATTATTATTATAGAAATATAGTGCATTAACATTTCTGGTCACATTTAATCCTCAAAACAATCATGCACAGCAGGTGGTTCTATTGCCTGTTTCTTGTTGAGAATCTCCACCCCTTGCCCCAAGTCACAGTGTTTGAAAGGAGATCTGAACGTGTCCCCTAAATCCTTCCCTCTCTGTTTCTTGACTGACACAGCAGGAGAATGATAAGGAAAAGTATTATTCTGTTTGTGCTGCCATGACAGGGTACTACAGATTGGGGTGGCTTACACAACAGGCACTTATTTTCTCACAATTCCGGAGGCTGGAAGTCCAAGGTCAAGGTGTCAGCAGGGTTGATTTCTTCTTTGGCTTCTCTCCTTGGCTTATAGACGGCTGTCTTCTTGCTGTGTCTTCACATGGTCTTTCCTTCGTGCAAATTTGCTGCGTCCAAATTTCTTCTGGATCTCAGGGCCTACTCTGATGACTTCATTTTAACACAGTTACCTCTTTAAAGACCCTGTGTCCACATACAGTCTCCTTCAGAGGTACTGGAAGTTAGGATTTCAACCTATGAATTTTCAGGAGATGCAATGCAGCCCATAACAGGAAATGATTAGTAATCAAAACCAGAAGAATTGAACACCTAGATATTAAGAATCGATGTGAAGGCAGAGTCAGGGAGCAGTGGGGCTGACAGAGGCAGATTTTTGATTTCCGACATGGTTTTCAAAGGAGTTGGTCACGGACAAAGAGGAAAGGACTCTGTGTGATGAGAGGAGCATCCCCAGGATACGGTGATCGGGGGTCGGCAGGCCAGTTGTGGGATCAGCAGATACGTTAAGTGGTTCAAGCTTGGTGCGTTAGAAGAGGTACTGAGTAGCTGACTGTGGGTGATAAACCGCAGCCTGAGACCCAGTGTTTTGTTTTGAAAGGCATTGGAGTCATTCACTGGGCAAATCTTTATGGAGCACCCAGTGTGCTGCAGACTGGGTCATAGCACAGTCTCACCAGGGGAGACTTTGAGTCCCATGTTAGATCCCTGAAAGTGCCTTCTGACTCCGAAGTTGTTTGAGTCTGTGGTTGGAGAGGAACCGAGTATGTAACTTTTCTAAAATTAAACATCCTAAGTATGCCTTCATTTTATTATTCATAAATGTTATTATTTTAATCACCAAGCTGTGGAGTAGTAGAGGTTAAATTCCGAGGTAAGACCATCTGGGTTTAATTCCTGGCTCTGTCACTTATTAGCTTTGTCAGATTTATCATATGACATAAACTGACAGAGCTTCAGTTTCCTCAGCTGTGAAAAGTGGGTAATTATACATATTTCATGGGTTGGCACAGTGTGTACATGCAGTAATATATGTGAAGGTTCTAGTACTGTGTATTTCCCATGGGGTGCACTCTTTATGATAATCCAAGAAGGCGGAGGGAATTCCCTGGCGGTCCAGGGGTTAGGACTCCGTGCTTCTACTGCAGGGGGCCCGGGTTTCATCCAAAGGAGGATAGTTATGCAAATTAGGGGCCTTTTTTTTTTTTTTTTGAAGAGAGGAAAAGAAATGCCAGCTTTGGATTAATACTCTTATTCATTCAGTAACAAGAAAAAAGTCTGACATAGAAAAATTACCATTACCAAAGAGGAAATGGGGAAGGGATAAGTTAGGAGTATGGGATTATCAAGATACAAACTGCTCTACGTAAAATAGACAAGCAACAAGGATTTACTGTATATCACAGGGAATTATATTCAATATCTTACAATGGCCTATAATGGAAAGTAATCTGGAAAAAATATTATATATAACTGAGAAAAAAAAAAAAAAAGGTCTGAGAACCAGCCAGTGGTTGGGTGCTGGGGATTAGAAAAAGACAAGCCCCCACCCTCAGCAAGCTTCCAGGCCAGGTCGGGGAGACCAGGAGGGCGTGATAAGTACTGCCAGCCAGGTGTGCTCATGTTTCCCTGCTGGTATTGCAGAGGGCTGCTTTGGGAGAAAGGAGTTTTGCAGGAAGGGTTTCACAGGAGAGCAAGTACTTGAATTAAAATCTGAATTTCGGGGAGAAATACATCACCTAGAGTGGAACATTTATTTCAGGCAATGGTAACAGCATATTCTGAAGTCTAGAGGTATAGGATAGAGGGTACACGGCATGGTTGGAAAGTAGCAGTTTAGGGGTCCATACGACATATGGGGGGTAGAGGGTGGAGGAGGGCAAGACCCGACATGAAAGGGGGGAAAGATCACATAGACAGTGGGGAGCCGCTGAGAGATTTTAATGGGAAAGTGATGATATTAACAGTTGAGGAAGACTAAACCGATGGTGACACAAGGATGGTTTGCAAGGAGGCAAAGGGCCGACTGAAGAAGAGCTTTAGAAAGATTTTGTGATGATCCAGATGAGGCAGAGGTCCTAAACTTGGGCAGCAGCTACAGGAGCCTGGAGAAGAGGACCGAATCCAGAGCCGGTGGGGCGGCTGGTGTCAGGATAGATGTGGCTGGGCTGGGGATGACGCTGGGTTTTGAGCTTGGGTGTCTGGGTGGATAATGGAGCCATTCATACGGAGGCAGGGGAGGAGGGCAGGTAAGCAGCCACTGTGATGATCTTTGGTTGGGTGAGTTGGAGATGCCTGGGGACGGTACAGGTCCTTCTTTCCCATAGGTAGCTGGCCAGCTGCTGGGTCTGGAGTTGTGTACATATGAAAGGACAGTGACTGCAAGTGCCACTTTCTGGAGGGTTGGCCCCAACGAATAGAGCTTGAGATTTGGTGTCTAGGGTCGTCAAGATTGTTCACAAACGTTTGGACCTTTCCTCTTCAGGATAGATGGTGGAATTACATCTCTCTGCCCCACTGAGCCCAGGCGTGGTCATGTGACCATCTTTAATTAGAAAATGAACAGGTGAGGCTCTGGTAGATTTTGTGCTAAAGCACAACTCACAGGAGTGCCTTCAGCTCGGGTGCCTGAGGATGGTCCCGAGGGCAACCCAGCTGTGCTCTGGGCCTGGGTCCTCAAGTGAGGTCAGTGTCAGCATGGACCGAGTCCGGTCGGCCTGTGATGGACCTACACTGACAACAAAACCTTTGTTTTAGGTTCTTAAGATGATTTTGAGAGGTTAGTGGTGGTTTTCTAGCATCATCTAGCCCTTCCTGACTCAAGTTGTTTCATAAGAGGAAGAACCTTACTAATTTTAAAACTATAAATCAGTTTTAAACTTACTTTTGTCAGTGTATGCCTATGAATATGTGAATGCACAAACCGGTAGGTAAATGTAGCTTCGACCAAGAACATTTCTTTTGTCACTGTTAGCCTTCCACTGTAGGTATATTTAACGAATTAAACGTCGGAGATGCACATGCTCTTTTTTTTTAAAAACGACTGTATGGAGATAAAATTCGCAAACCATACAGTTCACCCATGTAGAGTGTATAATTCCCTGGCTTTTAGTAGATTCGCAGAGTTGTGTGATGGTTATCATTACAGTTGTAAGACATTTTCATTACCCGAGAAGAAACCCCCCTCTCCAGGCCTCCCACACATCCCCTCCCCAGCCATTGACAACTTCTAGTCTGCTTTCTGTTTCTATAGGTTTGCCTGTTCTAGACATTTCATAGAAATTGAACCATACACTATGTGGTCCTTTGTGACTGGCTTCCTTCACTTGGCATGTTCTCAAGGCTCATCCATGTTGTAGCATGTGTCAATACTTCATTTGTTTTTACTGTCAAATAATATTCCACGGTATGGAATACAGTCTATTGTAAAGCCATATGCCGACCCCTTTGTCAGTTAATGGACACTTGGGTTGTTTCCACTGTTTGAGTTATGGGTAACGCTGCTGTGAATGTCCATGTACATTCTTGTACAGTCTTGTAGAAGCTATTCTGCAAACATGTTTTCGTTTCTCTTGAGCTTATACCCAGGAGTGGAATTGCTGGGTCATGTGGTAACTCTACGTTTAACCCTTTGAAAAACTGCCAGATTTTTCCAAAGCAGCTGTGCTGTTCCACATCCCCCTCAGTGGTGTGTGAGTGTTCGGAATACTCCATGCCCGCACCAACACTTATTATTGTCTGTCTGTGATTATAGCCATCCCAGCAGGTGGCACAGGTTGCTTTAAATCATTTAACACGAAATTTTGATATCACACTTCTGTTCTCTTTGCACATCCTCTCTTTCATTGTCAACTCATGCTTTTATTACTTTGTACAGGTTTATCAGTGTTATCAACATGTATGTTTGGTAGGGAAGTGCTTCCCTTCCATTATTGGACCCACATTCGCAGTTTAAAATGTGCTATTTTGTTCAATGTTGGGTTCTTCATCTTAACCAACTGGCAAGTCCTATGGCTTTTCTTTGAGAAACTTTCAAGCTTAAACTGGAATGAGAATTAATCATGCTTTGCCACAAAAATCCCATCACTATCACTTCACTTAATTGAGGGACTTTGGTGGTGGTTGCTGTTTGTCTTCTTTCTTTAGCCGACTTCAGTTTGTGATGGGTAAAACCAAATGGGATTTTCAGTATATATTTGAATATTTATATTGTAAAACCACATGGTTTCTAAAGATGAGAACCTTCTAGAGTTTACGCATTCAGCCAACACACTTTATTGAGTGACTAGTCTGCCGTGGTGTTCAGACCGGGTCCCTGCCTTCATGGAGTGTGTCTTCTGGTTTGGGGACAGACCTTAAGGAACAAAGGCAGATGGGGTTACAAACTGAAACAGGGCTCAAAGGAAATCTCTCCGCAGGAGAATGGTAGGGGCTCCCAAGTTGGGTTTGCTTTGTGTTTGGTGGGGGATGTGTTGGGAAAGACCTCGGTGAGGAAGTGACCCTTCAGCTGAGACCCAGAGGAAGGGGCTTTCTGAGGTGGGGAAGCTCTGGAAGGTTAGAGGAACTGAAATAGAGTGTGGGGGGCCGTGGGAAGAGAGGAGGTCAAGGGAGAGGCCATATTGGGCAGTGCCTTGTGGACATGCTAATAATTTGGACATTATTCAAGATGATGTGAGATGGCATTGAAGGGCTGTAAGTAGGGGAGTAGCGTCGTCTGATTAATAAAAAAAAGACCCCTCTGGGTTGCTGTGTGTCAAATGGATTGCAGTGGGGTGGGGGGCGGTCAGGGTGATGGCCTGCAGGGAAGGGATGCAGGGATGAACGTTACACGTTGAGGCAGGGAGGTCAGGGATCGGATCTACCTGCCTGGGAGCCCAGGTAGAGGTGTCATCAGAGCTGAGCCTTGAACTTGGGGCTCCAACCTTGCACTTGGGGCTCTTGCACCATTGCTTTATTCTTCGTTTTCCAAGAGGATATGTGTATTCTTGTGCCAGAAGTAGGTCCCATCTGCTTGCTTCTGTTGCAGGGAGATAACTTCCTTTAACATTTGTTGTTGTAAACCCACTGGCAAAGACAGGGCAGAAGCCACCTTCGAGCTTTTAAGGCCTTGCTTTCTCTTAAGCAAGTATTTGAATGACCCTTCCATAATTAAAATTTATCAGCCAAATTAGAAAATGTGTTTTCACAAGCTTCTAACACTTGGGCAAATTCGTTATTTATTTACGTGGGGAGCTGAAGTGTGGCTCCCAGTGACAGTTTTGCTGTTTGGGCAGTGTTTGTAGTGTAAAGGTGTTCGGCTTTTTTGTTTTTGTTTTTTCTCTGTCGGAATCACTTGGGAGATTTTTTTAAAGCCGTTATCTTTTTTTCCTCTCGCTTTTTAAAAGCCAGTATGTCTTTTTTGCCTAGCACTTACCATAGATCAGAAGTCATTTTGGTCCTCGAAAAAGGAGCCATAGACCTTCTGGGGCATCGAAGAAAGGTTTTCCATGGTTGCTTAGAAAATCAACACATTTAGTGGCTTAAAACAATACACATTTATGATCTTCTAGTTCTGTAGGTTACAAGTGCCACGTGGGTCTCATGGGCTAAAATCAAGGTGTTGTCAGGGCTGCGTTAAGTCCGTGAGCTGCAGGGGTGAAGCCCTTGCCCTTTCCAGCTTCCCTGGATAACCTACACTCATGGGCTCATGGCCTCCTTCTTCCATGTTGAAAGCCAGCAATGTAGCATCTCTGAACATTCCTCATTCATAGGCACGTCTTCTCACTCTCCTCTCCTGCTTCCCTCTTCCATTTTTAAGAGCCCTTGTGATTACATTGTGCTCATCTGAATAATCCAGGATAATCTCCGTATTTTAAGGTCAGTTGATGACAAACCTTAATCCCCCTTTTCTCTATGACTTGAGGTCGTCATGGGTTCTTGAGATTAGGACGTGACCATCTTTGGGGTCCATTATTCGGGGGAAGACTTACTCTTAAGCTGTCTGACGTTAGGAAATTGGCCCAGTGATTGGCTTTTGTCTTTTCACTGGATTCCTGTTGGTATTTACCTTAGATTTTTTTTTTCTGTTCTGGGCATACAGTAGGTGCTTTAAGATCACGGAGTGGAATTACCTTCCGGGAACGTGTATAAGGCCTCGCTGGAATTCATCTGTAGCTGGAATGGTAGAGGTTTTTAAAGCAGCGTTAGGAGAGATGGAGTCTGCTTAGGTTTGGATTTTTCACAGAGGCTATTTTGTTTAGGAAACATGAAGGGTTACCTTGTGTTTTTCTCCTTAATGCAGGATATTAAAACACTGCAAGAGGACCCCAGGAGTCCTCCCAAGATTAATTTAAAGGTTTGTCATAATTGTAGAAGTTCTTGAGAAATAATTGGACTCTAATTTCCAGTGCTTGGGTCGGGGAGGCGGCTAACACCATCCTAATGGAGAACAAGGAATTATGGTACGATTTTAGGAACTTTGAAACAATGGCTTGTGCTTTTATTGTTCTGTTGAATAGCTCCTTAATGGAATGAGCGTGTGTCCTGGATGGGGGTGTAGAACAGTGCAGTTGGGACAGTTGGGACTCGAGCCGTGGATCAATGGGGACAGATGGGAGCACAGCTGAGAATATTGTTAATACAAGGTTCATAAGTTTTGTCTGAACTTCGCGTTTTGTGCGCTCTTGACATCACAGGCCTTGGAATATGATTCTTTTGCCTCTGCTAAGAGGTTAGAAAAATCAATGCGCTGTGTCTGTTTGCCAGGCCCTATTAGACAACACTCTACCCTTCTGAACTTCAGATTTGGGCTGGAGGTTGGGGTTTGTTGGGGGAAAGATGTGTTTAGACCTCAACATTTTTAGGTAACTCGATCATACCCAGGATTGCCAAGTTTTCCGCCAATCTGCAGTGTCCCCTCTCAGCGGCCCCTGCCCGGTGTGAGGACCAGGCACCCTCCACGGTGCACCTTCCTTGGGCTGTGGGTGCTTAGGCTGGTATCCGGCTGACGATGAACTGACATGTCCGGTGATTTTAGCACACTCAGAATTGCGTTTCCCACCTGTAGTCTTATCCTGTGAGCATTTTCTGTGGGTCACTAAACCAGCCATAAAATCATTTCATTTACAGAAATGGAAAATCACGTTTATTGGTAACATGTTGTGTGTCTTGAGCTCCCAAGGCTGTCTCAAAGGGTGGTTTTGGTTAAGCTGTGGTTGTCCCTGGTGCAGATTTCTGAACTCTCCCCAGGCCTGCTTCATCAGAATTCATGGGCCTAGGGGTCAGGAATTTGCATTTTAAACAGTCCTGTCCAGATGAGTCTTTGCACTCTAAATTTGGAACCACTACCCCCCGAACTCCTCTGCCTTGTACAGCAGCATAGTGCTAGGACTCAAGGGGGTCCAGTAAACGCATCCCATCAGAGAAGTAACAGAAGAGTTTGGGGGGTGAGGGGGGGGTGGAGGACCAAAGCATTATCTTGACTTGTGCCAGAGCTTGGCACAGGAGGATGTGGCATATGTGGCCAGACCCATGGACTTGATAACGTGGAACTAGGCAGACTTAAAACCCCCTCATGCCCACCCTGGTGAGGACCAGCACGGGCCTGGGCTGCCTCACCAAGTAGAGGGTCCATCCTTGGACAGATCTCTGTATGGTGGGTAAAAAGGAGCCAGAGGAAGGGGCTTGGCTCGGCACAACCAGTTTCTTATCCAAACTCAAGCCAAAGCTGGCGTTTCTTCTTGCCTTGGGTGGAGGGAGTGGTTTGGAGCTCCCTCCCTCTAGAAAGGAATTCCAGGAGTGGGAAGGTTGCCCAGCCCCCAATACCTAGGGGGAAATAAGTGCTTAGTAAATATTTGAGGTATGAAGTAAGAGTTAAAACTGGGATTCTCCTAGTCCAGAGCATTTGCAGAACTGCCTCTTTTTTCCGGGTGCATATTTAAGGCCATGGTTCCAGATGCTAATTTAAATCAGCACATATATTAATTTGAGGATGGAGGCCCTGTTTGCCTTCGAGCAGGAAAAACAGCCTCTCCTTATTACTGCCTAGAATAATTTATGTTCAAGATAATATGCAGTCAGTGTATTTTTTTATTGTGTTCAAATTTGATTTAAGTACGCGTTTGAGTTTGGATGTCAGCCACGTTGCTCCTGCACGTTAATCATTATTTATGGGGAAGCAGTTGGCCGTTTTTCACTCTTTATTGGGGGAGCCGTATCATAGTGGAAATGGTAAAATTCTAAGCTAATGAGACCAAGTTCGTAGGTATGAAAAATCATTCCCCTGAATGTGTTTCCCTCCGATCATTTGACGTGGTGTGAGTGTGGCTCTGTTTACCCTGACGCCTTCGCCTGTGACCCACACAGAACGTTTCCTCTCTTTGGTAACACTGTCCTGACCTCTGGTTAATGGCTGCCTCTCATTTATTCAGGTGTTTTTCTCGCCCTTTTCTTTCTTTTTTCTTTTTTTTTTTTTTTTAAGAATAGCTGCTCCAAACTTACTTACTGTGAGTGACGACCCCTCAGAAAGTACATACTTGATGCTTGAGGCTGCACAGCCCGCAGTCCTTTGTGTCCTTCCAACATTGATAACTAGTTCCCTTTACTTCCCTTCTCATTCACGACATATTCCCCGAAGCTCGAACAAGAATTACCAAAACGTTCCAATAAGCCTAAAATTTTACACGATGCATAGAACACATCTGCTCTTTTAAGTGATCCCACAAATCATTCTGTGGAACATATTGTTATCAACATGGACATACCCTTCTGTTTGCTGCGTCATTCACTTAACATTTCCTGCATGTTTAACATTTATTTATTTTTTGGCTGCGCCATGAGGCATTCGGGATCTTAGTTCCCCCACCAGGGATCGAACCCGTGCCCCCCGCGGTGGAAGCGCTGAGTCCTAACCACTGGACCGCCAGGGAAGTCCCATTTCCTGAATGTTAATCATTGCTTTTCAGGGGCCCTTAAGGCTGCTGACCCAGTGTTCACTGTCGAAAAAAATTTATGAATAGATCAGAATCGAGTTGGTGAAGCAAACTTGGGGCTCTTCATAGTTTTTTCATCTCATTTACTTGTATAACTAGCAGTTCTGCTTCATCAGTGACTGTGCCAAATTTGTTTATAGGTAGAAAATCATATTTTCTTGTTATGACAGATTAGTTTAAAATCTTCCCTCCCTTTGATTTAAAAAAAAAAACAACCAAAAACCCAAACAACTAGTTCTAAGAACTGCCCTGCCCCTTTCCAGGCCTGTTCACGACTCTGGGAACTTGTATTCCTTCTGTTTTGTTGCTGTTTTCTGGCTAAATCATCTTTTGTACCAGATCTTTCAAAATTTCCTGAGATAGTTATCAAGCTGTAGATCGTTAGGGCTGAAGGGAAACCTGTCTGATTTGCTCATTTTCCAGCCAAGGAAGCTACTGCTCTTTCACGTACAGTAACTGTGGCCCCAGGACCTTGCTCCCTCCCTCTCTCCCATGAAGGCTCCTCTTCCAGCTCCAGGGAGCTGATTCCAGATCACCTTTGGCCCCCAATACAAGCGGGATATCTTTTGAAGATCCTGACCTTGGCTCACACCACCTGCTACCACTCTCCTGGGGCCATACTTCCGCATCTCTTGGTTTTCATCCGTACCCAGGCCCCTGCATCACCCTAAGGGTCTTCGATATCCCCGTGGATGGGCTAATACACTGGCCTCGTCATTTCTTATTGAAGTAAATTCAATAGTATTTCTCTTCAGTCCAAGCCACTGCTTCTGTTGAAGATGCTTGACCTCTAAGCTCTTAAATTCTGCAGTCTTCTCTCTCTGACATTACTTCTCTGTTTCATTTTTCTCCTGTCTACACCTTCTTCTGTCCCAGTGGTCTCAGTGGGACAGAGGTACCAGAAATACCTGGGAGGACCAGAATAGTGGGGATGTAGAGGGAACTAGTTATCATATCCATCCATAGGTTGAAAAGGTATCCAAGCGATTCTGACATCTCTGCCTGTCCCTAGCCTGGTCCCTTGGCCTCCCTGGATTCTCCCTGCCTGGCAGCTGTATTCTGGCCTCGTCTCTGTATTCAGCCTGGTCTCCTTTATCAGCTGCTGCCACAGTACCTTTGCACCCACTGCACACCCTTTTACCCCTGACCCACTGACCTGTCCTGGAAGACTTTGCAGTGCTGTTCTTTTTGCTCCTCGCTGCAGAAAATTGTTGGTGAATGTCACCAACATTCACCAACATGCATGCTGCTCACATGGGCTGGACTTCTGAGAGTCTGCAGTCCTGCCTCCCTACCCTTTGTTCCTGCCCAAGTTTAGTCCTCTCAGATGTTGGTTTGGCCCAGTGGTTCTTAATTCTGGCCACACCTTAGAATTACCTGGGGGAGGTTTGAAACTTTTACGGAGGCCCTGTTCATGCCCAGAGATCCCTATTTCATTGGTTCAGGGCAGGCAGGCCTGGGCACTGGTGGGTGTGTTTTAAAGCTACACAGGTGAGTCTTAGAAGCAGCCAGTGTTGAGAACCAAGGTCTTTTCTGTTCCCCAGTCCTCCCTTAATCACACTTTACAGCAGAGCGTCGGCTACTGTATCATCAGACATCTGACAATCTTCCTTAATCCTCTACTTTCTGATCCTCTGAGGAAGAAACACTCTTCTTGCCAAGGTCTGACCCTGCCTGTCTCTGGATCCTTCCTTCACCTGCTCTCTTTAGGACCCAGGCCCATGAACCATCTTTCTGCCTGCATTGACGTTGGCCAAATTGGACAACGCAAATAAAAATGTCAGAATATTGTGAAAACCAGACAGCAAGGGCAGAGAGGGGCTAAGGATGGAGTGAGATTCATGTCAGAAGTAAAGAAAGTGCCATCTGATCCACTTGCCAAAGGCTGCAGTTAGAGAAGTTACAGATTAGACAGCCCTCAGTTTGAATCCTGGCTCTGCTACTTGCTGGCCAGCTGTGTTTCCCCTCCCTCTATAAGGAAATTCATGATAAAGTAGTCCTTACTTATGCGTGTGGGATACCTCCCAAGACCCCCGTGGATGCCTGAAACCGTGGGTAATACCGAACCCTATACAATTGACCCTTGAACAACACAGGGGTTAAGGGTGCCGACCTGCTGGCCAGTCAAAAATCCACGAATAATTTAGAGTTGTCCCTCTGTATCCATGGTTCCTCCATATCTGTGGATTCAACCAACCGCAGATCATGCAGAACTATGATCTTTACTATTGAAAAAAATTTATATATAAGTGGATCCACACGGTTTAACTATGTTGTTCAAGCGTCGATTGTATATACTGTTTTTTCCTATGCATATATACCTATGATAAAGTTTAATTTATAAATTAGGCACAGTAAGAGATTTAACAACACTAACTAATACTGAAAAAGTATTATAGCAATATGCTGTGATAAATGTTATGTGAGTGTGGTCTCAAAATGTCTTATACTGTACTCAGTCTTCTTGCGATGAAGTGAGATGATAAAATGCCTAAGTGATGAGATGAAGTGAGTGAATGATGTAGGCGTTGTAATGTAGTGTTAGGCAACGATTGCCCTTCCGACCATACTTCAGAAGGACAGTCCTTTGCTTTGAGTGATCCTGGAGCCACGATGATGTCCAGGTTGATGGTTGGATGCTGGGAGCAGACAATGTTGTTGGCAGTGGGGGATCCCAGGTGGGATGGCTTGAGATTTCAGCATGCTACTCCTAATGGCAAACTATTTCAAACTTAGGAATTGTTTACTTCTGGAATTTTCCATTTAATATTTTCGGAACTTGGTTGACTGCAGGTAACTGAAACAGCGAAAAGCCAAACAGCAGATGGCGGGGGCAGTGGGAGGATGCGGGGTTCTGTAGTTACTGCACAGGATTTTGTGAGGATGGAATTTGGTAACAAACTACTCATAGCCCAATGCTCAGCCCATAGTAAGCACTCAGCAAATATTCACCCTCTAAAAAATGTCCTTTCTTACCTTTCACCTCAGGACAATTTTTCTCAGTCCAGCAGATGTAATATTTTACCGCCTGTTGAATCCCTTGGTACTTGGATGATCATTACCATATTCCCCTTGTACTGTTTTAATAAACTGCAGGTGATTTGAAGATAAGGACTAGGTGGGACTATCCTCTAATTGAGTGATTATTATGTTTTTCATCAAGAGATGAAAATGTCAAGCAATATTTGTTAAAGTATAATTTAACTTAAGAAAGACATGCTGTTTTAGGTACACAATTTCTAAGTGTTTCCCCACGGCCCCTTTTTTTTGTCGGAGGGTGGGGTGAGGGAGTGGAGAGGAGAGAAGGGAGGTGGGAAAGATCCTGGAGAAGTAGAGAATTGATGAATAAATGCTAACGTTTTAATAGAGGATGAAACACAGAAAGGAGTCCCATGTATTAGGATCTGGGATGAGAGTTGGGTGTTATTTTAATTTTGCCACTGTTATTTGAGCAACTTACTTAATCTTTTGAGGGCTTATTTTCCTTTGGGTAAAAAACATAGATGTGATGGATTTTCAATCCCTGCTGAATGAACGCTGTTTGGGAGTCTCTCTGTAGTTACTTTGTGCAAGGTTTTGTTTAATGTGATACATTTTCTATCTATATATTGTATCATTACATTTTTAATGCATTTTAAAGTTATACAAATAATATGTGAATGCATTCTTGAAAAATAACAGCACATAGACTGAAAAGTGAAAGTAAGCCTTTTTTTGCGCATCAGCCCTTCCTACCCCCATATCTTACGTTGCCAGAGGTGAGCCACTGTTGACCAGTTTGATGTCAAGCCTTTGAGACCTTTTTATGTACATATCCATACACATGGCCTCTCTGAATTCTTATAGCATTCCCTCTTCAAAATTCAACTAAGTGAATTATGAATTTGAGTGAAATTCCAACCAGTGTCTGCTTCTGCTTAGAACTTTACTAAAATTAGTGCCTGGGAGTTGCTTAAGTCTTGGGGCTGTGTCGCCCTCTAGTGGTGGCTGACTTTGGTGTAGAGCGGGCGTCCTGCTGTAGGGCTGGAGTGGAGGTGATGGCTATGTCCCAAAGAGCTGGTGACAGGCTTGGCTGTATTCAGTCACCGACACGTGAGCTCTGCAGTTGCCATCGCCTTTATACCTCCAGCTTGCCCTTCGTTAAGAGGCTTAAAATTTGTGGTAACCTTTTTTTTTTTTTCCCCCCCGGCTGTGCCGTGTGTCTCGCGAGATCTTAGTTCCCTGACCAGGGATCGAACCTGGGCCCTCAGCAGTGAGAGCGCAGAGTCCTAACCACTGGGCCACCAGGGAATTCCCTGTGGTGACGTTTCACATGAGGCGTGCAGAGGTACTGCTTATACCCAGCTGATTTATTGTTCTCCACCAAACCAGTTTCAAAGGGGGGCCCACCCATTACAGTATGTGCATTGGCTACACCGTTCTTTCGCCTGTTCCCTTTTGGGTCCTGTCATCGGCAGAGTCCCCACATCCTCTGCCTCCGGAATGTTCCCTGGCCTCTTCGCTCTTGTGAAAACCTGGCTGGCTGTCCCTGGAGGACACTGCTTCCCTTACAGTCTCCTCAAGGAGTAGTTTTTCCCTATTGCCATTTCCAGCTAACCTACCTTTCCCCCTGTTTTAAACCTCAGCTCCCGCTGAAATTTGTACCCTCATTTGTAGCTCCCCTTCCCCACCTCGTTCTGGCATCGTCTCCTGATCACCTCCTCCTCTGATGACTTCCTTCTGGCCTCACAGTCTCCACCCACCATTGTCCGTCCATCCACCCGGCAACCTGGCCTCTCAATTCTTGACCTCCCCGACTCCAGTGACCTTTCTGCACCTCATTATTGACCCTCTTTAGATCTTGTTGTCTTGATTAACCTCCAGAATCCGGAATCGTGATTTAAGGCATTCGCCTCCCAGATCTCCATGCCCGTCCTTCCTACGTGAGACTCTGCCTTCAGAATTCAGGGTTCTGCGAGTCTGTGGACCCCCATCTCCTTTTCACTGCCCGTCGCCACCGTGGTGCCCTGAGATGGCAGCCTGGACTTCATGCGTCCCTCCTGAGGACAGCCACACTACTGGGATCCTCTTCTTCCTTTGGACTGCCCGATGAGACCCCAGCCGGCCCCAGTTAGACTCCCCACCCTGGTTAAAATCATTTTTCCAACTATTGCAAGACTGTGTCAACCAGACTCATCACATCTGTGACCACCCACCTCTGATGGGCATCTGTCTTACTCCACTTCTGGGGTAATTTCACCAGTTGCAAGAAAACCGTTTGACACCTTCTGATCGGTCATCAGTTCTCCCACATCTCCCTCCTCCCCTTCTTAGCTGATGACTTTGCTTCTTGTTTCATTGAAAGAAGCCATGCAGTCAGTCTGTCTTACCACCCCCTGCATCCTCTTCCGCTGCCTTGGCCCCTACGGGAGCTGAAGCACAGGCTGGTTCTTGTCTGAGGTCACTCCTCTCCCCGCAAGGAACCTTCTGCCACCTTCTCAAGGATCTCTCTCCTGCAGCTCACTCTTTTTGCTCCTGGATCCTTCATTTCTTCTTTTCTTCTGGATTCTGCCTAACGGCCTGAAAACTAGGCCTTATAATGTTTCTCTTTGAAAATTTCCTTAAAAATTCTATGCTCCTCTCCAGCCATTGCCCTCTTGTGCTTCACTGGATAGCAGGTACCCTTTTACCTAGATTTAACTCTCCACTGTCTACCTTCGTACCTTTTTTCAAGCTTGTAACTGTGTCTCTTTCTACTCCAATGACTAGGGTGACCAGTGGCTGCTACCTGGTTGGGACGCCAGCCATGGGTGCCCACCTGCACCGTCCTGGGTAAGCCTGCCCATGTGTGGTCTGCCCTTGTCTTCCTTAACCTTCAGTTGCATTTGAAACCCCTGGCTCTCCTCCTTGAAAGCCTTTCTGGTCCCTCGTGTTGCCCACTGGGTCTGTTCTTCCCTTGCCTCATGGGTCATTCCTTCTAAGCCTCCCTCTGGTTCCTCCTTTGCTTCCAGGTCTCCAAATCTTGCAGGCTCCAGGGGTCGGCCCCCATCCTCTTTTTTCCCTTATTCACTCTGTTCCCTGATGTTTCATCCAGGCCAAAGCTTTAAGCCCTCCCTGTAAGCTGATGAGTCTCAAATTGTATTGCCAGCCTGGACTCCTCCTTGCCTCTAACTCACACTTAGAGAGCCAACTTCCCATCTGACAGGTCCACCTGATGGCCCATGAGAACCTCAAATGTAACCTGGCCAAAGCAGAACTAATTCCTTTCCTTCTCAAGTCTGCCCCCACCCCCCAAAGTCTTGCCCACCATCTCTTACCCAGTTTTTCAGTTAAAAACCTAGTTTACCATCTTCCTTCATATTCCTCATCCAATGATAGTAATCACAAGGCACCTGTTGAGGGCTTACTACATACGTGCCAGGCACTGTTCTAAGCATTTGAAAAAGCATATCTTAAACTCTAGAGGAAGGCTGTTAGCATCCTGTTTTGCAGATGAGGACATTGACACAGAGAGGTTAAGTGGTCTCTCCATAGTCACAAATTTTCTAAGTGTTGGAATTAAGATTCGAGTCCAAGCAATGTGACTGTAAGCCTGGGCTCTTAACAAGAACCCAGCGGGAAGGGTGGCCAGCCTTGTCTCCAGCCGGGACTCCTACCTCCCTCCCCATCTTCCCCCACCTCCTGTCCAGAGTGATCCTCCAAAGTAGAAATGAGATTGCATCACTTCCCCATCAGACTTGGGTCCCAAAGCCCAGGCCTGGCTCTAAGTTCCTACATGATCCGCCCGAGTCCCCAGCCCCGCCTCTCCTCTCTCTCTGCTCTGCTCTAGCACTGCCGAGAAAAGGTGCTGCGAGCCATGAGTGCAAGCCACGTGTGTACCCTTCCTTTTCTAGTAGTCCCATGACAAAGTAAACAACAGGTGACATGAATTTTAATGTTTTAGTTAACCCATTCTGTCAAAAAGATTATTTCAACGTGGAATCAATACTCACACAAAAAATGAATGAGATCTTTTAACATGCTTTTCTTTTTATACTGGGTGTTTGGAATGTGGTGGGTATGTCACCCTCGGAGCATGTCTCAATTTGGGCCAGCCCCGTTTCGGGGGCTCAGTAGCTGCTAGGGGCCACCCCCTTGCACAGGGCTCACCAGCCCTTCTGCCCGCAGGTCTCAGGAACTTGGCCTCTGCTGTTCCTTTTGCTCAGAACAGTCTTCCCCTAGATCTTCGTGACCTGCCTCCCTTTAGCCTGGGAAGGTCTGCTGCTTGGAGAAGCCTTCCCCGAAGACTGCAAGTTTTCCCCCTGAGTCATTCCGTCCTTTTCAGGTTTCTGTGTAGCATTTACCCAACCTGAAATTAGCTTACTTCCTTGTGGGCGCCTGTCTCCCTTCTCAGGAATCTTGGCCGCCTGAAGGTGCTCGCTCACCCCACCCAGCCCCTTAGCGTGCTTCCCACCCGCCCAGCCTGTCTGTCCTCCCTTCCCGTTGACTGTGAGTTTCTGTCCATTTCCCTTCTGGTGTAGGTGAGACCTGGTGACTACTTTTGCTGCTCACATTTGTGACCTTTTTCTCTGTTCATGTCCTGATGCTGTTGTGCTTTTCTCTGGTAACACCATGTATTCTGGCATCTGCTGCCACTTCCTGGGAACTAGAGCTGCACCTGCCGATCAGGAGGCACTAGCCGTGTGAGGCTAGTCAAGATTAATTAAAGACAAATAAAAGTTAAAATTTAGGTCTTCAGTTGGTGTTCGCCACATTTCAGATGCTCAGTATCTGCCCGTGGCTGACAGCTACCATGTCGGACATTCCCGGCGTCATAGAAAGTTCTACTGGGTGGTGCTGTTTTAATATTAACTACAGTTATTTGATTGCGTGAAGGTTCAAGATACTGATACCTTTCCCATCGTAGTTCATTTATTCAACATCCCTGGTTGTGGTTCGTTGTAAAATTCTTCTTATCCCAGGAAACTTAATGGGGTAAAGAACCCGAACTCTGAAATGGTTTCTCTGGGGGGTGGATGGGAATTTATATGTCCAGCTGCCTCTGAGTAAATAATACTGACAAGGGTCTGGACAACTTGAGTCCAAAATGATAGATTCCATTTTGAGTCCAAAAAAATGGTAGATGCCATAATATAAATGACAGCTTGTAACCTCAGCCATGTTGCCTTTTCCTCCTTCACCAAATCCCCCCTTTTTTTGTTGTTCTGTCATCTTACCGCTTGACCGGAGACCTGATCTGGCCTTTCCAGGTTTGCAGGCAGGTGTGGCTCAATAGCACTTGCTGTTACCATTGTATAATGTTGGGATTCAGTGAATTAAAAACCTTCTCTGCTTAACGCGCTGTGGTTGAACAGCCCATTGAGATGCCTGGAGCGTAAAATGCAGTCTCTCTCGTGGCTGTTGAGGGCAGTGATGCCTTTGTTTTTCCTGGCTGAGTTTGGCCTTTGGATTACTGGGCACACACTCTCACCGTACTCGGTTAATGATTTCCCACCTACAGTAACCCGCTCGGCTGCGTGCGCCCACTACAGTGTGGTTAGTTCCAAGCTATGAAGCGCCTGTCATGCATGTAGAAGATTTCTCTTATTAAAAGAGGGTGTTTGGCAGGGGGTAAGATTTTCTGGCATGTGTTTTCAAAATAGTAAAAAAACAAAACAAAACAAAAAAACCCAGATTACAAGTGAGAGATTAAAAAAAAAAAAGAACCTTGTGCTTTTATCGCCTTGTTGAACATGTATTCGTGGCTGCTGGCTCAGCTCAGGTTGCTGATGGAGAGTGTCCTGAGAAAGTTGTCTAGACAGTTGTTGTGCCTCATTGCACAGAGTCTAACCGGGAAGTTCACGACCAGCCTTGGCTGCCACTCCTCGGCCTTCTTGGGCCTTGTCCGTGTTCAGTTATCAACAGTGAGGGGAAACGGGACAGTTGATTCAGGAGGAGTAACAAAGTCCTCCACATTTGGCCTCCATATGTGTACATATTGCCCTGGAATTTGAGTATAACTCTGTGCATCATGTCCTGGGATCAGATAAAAGAATGGAAACACATGGTGCATCCAGCTCATCCTTTTACTTGGTCATTGTCTGCCCCGCCATTCTAGAAGCTTCTCCACTAAAACAGAGGACCCAACTAGGTTTCCACTTTCTCTTTTGGGCCCATCTCAGTTGGAGGAATTAAGTGTTAGGGTCTTAAATCTCTTGCAGCTGCAGGGAGAGTGGATCCACAGATGATTTCATTAAGCTCTATAAGTATGTGTTCTTCATAGAGCTCTTGAAAGATGCATCACAGACAAACCCAAATGTGGATCCTGTGATCCCAACTGTCCGGGATTCATTTCCTGCGTCCGTGACCTCACTGTGACTTGCTTGGCCCTGTTAGCAGAACTGCTGATGGCAGAGCAGTGGCCTGATGCTTTTCACCAGGTCGTGCTCTTTGAACTTTTGTTTCGTATTATTTCACGTACAGTTGCTTCTTGGACTCTCGTGTTGAGGTGCACGTGGAGAGTTCTGAGAAGAGCAACTTACAATTTTGAACCAGTTTCTCAACAAATTTGATTATTATCATTTGAGACATGTTCTTGTATAAATATATTCTGAAAAGGTTGGAGAAAACATCCACTTTCTATTCTAAGTCAAGCCCCCCTGCCTTCTTTCTGCCAGCAGAACCCGCGTCGGCTGTGCGTCCTTGTCTGGCTTCCTTTCCTCATTTCTGGAGCAGAGGAATTAAGCCTCAGGGACCCTAAAAGCTCCAGGTTAACCGGAGGAAATGGAAACCACAGAGTCAGGGCTGATTAGACAAGTCTTCTAAGTTCTGTTCTCCCTTCGCTAGGGTTAGGGTAAGGGTTAGCTAACCCTAGGCGTTCTAAAGCCTTTTAGCCTTATCCCGACTCTCACCGCTTAAAGTATATGTTTTTTTTGCCACCCACTGGAAAGGGGATTAGGAGAGGAAGACCTATGGAACTTCCTTAGGATGAGTTAAATGTGAGGCAGCCACATGGGGACGGGTCCAAGGGATGTTGTATTTAAACAATTAGGTTATTTTGCAGATGTGAATTAACTCTCACATACAGTACTACCACGGAGCCAGCGTTTTCCTGTTTGGTTGCTGCATAACAAAGGGCACTTGAATAATTTAGGGTCTTTACTTTTGAACCCTCAACAGTCAGGTTGGGCAGTGGTTAGGTTATGTTACCGAAGGTGGGGTCCGGCAGCTTGCAGCTCAAAAGTCAATAAAGAGGCACGGTTGGTGGAAAGGAATGTTTGCTTTATTTGGGATGCTGGCAACGGGGGGTCGGGGTGGGGAGAGGAGGGTGGACTCCTGTCCAAAGGCCTCCTCCCCCCACCCCACCCCCCAATCAGTGGGCAAGAGCTTATATAGATGGAGGGAGGGTGCTACAGGCAGAAACAGCACAGTCGGCTCTGACAGTCGTCTTAATATTGGTCATGCATTGGTCTGACCAGCGCCATCTTGATTGTTTTAAGTACAGTTAATCTTCAGTTCCAGGGTCAGTTTGTTCCCATTCCTTTGAGGCCAGTTCTCGGAATTGTGGCAGCTTATGTCATGGCAACAGTCTGGTCATCAGTCATCATGTAGTTAACTTCTTCCACCTAGTGGGCGTTTCAGTATCTACAAGGTAGCTCACAGGATACGGCTCAGAATATTATCTGTAGCCCTTGAGAAGGAACTAAAGGTCCTTTGCTACGCTTAAGGACTAAACTATTATTATTTAGTCTTGTCGGACTATTTCCCTTTGTTTCTGTATTTTCTCACTTCTCTGATTAAACTTATTCTTTGGCTAAAGTTTTTGTATAGACAGAAGGCTGGTAAGGACATTGGAGGGGGGGCCAGGGAGGGGGCGTAAGGACCATAGCGTCCTGCTCTGTTTTAGTTACCCTGTTCCAGAATGCTCTTAGCAAGTTAATTAATCTACTGTATATTCCCCAGTTTCCTCATCCATAAGGTGGCATAATCCTATGACTTATCGAGTCATGAAATTTAAGGAGTTAATAAATATATGGCGCTTGGCATACGGCCAGTCCTCAAGCTGATGCCCGGTGCCTTTCTGAGTGTCGAGAACTGTGAGCTGTGGGTATTATTCTCTGGTTTGGGGGGTTTGTTTTGATTTGATTTGTTTCATGAAGGTGATGAGAGTATCTGTGATTTACTTTTGATTAAAAGCTTTTTGTTTGTGGACAATGTCAAAGTTACAAGGCAGTCTGTGAAAAGTGATTCTAATATATGTGGTAGGTAGAGGTTTGAGATCCTTAATGTATCAAGAGATCAGACAAATTGAGCAGGCACTCATTCAACTCAAATAGCGAAATGTTGGTTAACTCCTATTTAGGAGGTTAATACTTTATTAGTGGGCTTAAAAACCATCGTGCGTATCCCAAAACCAGGTGGAGGGGCCTCTTTCTCCGCAGATTTCAGTTATTCATGGTGCTAAGTGGCTTCGTCTTCTTGTATGCCTGGCACGTGGTACTCAGTAAACGTCTGTCGAATGAAGTATGGAAAGAACACGAGTGACAGTTGAGAGTTGGGTGTCTTTTCTGATTTATTTGGGAGATCCTGGGGTTTTGACCCCAATAGAATTCTTATGGTTTTATATGCTTAAATGTTACTGTTTATTTAATGCTTTGAAGCTTTGAGCAAAGGGTTAATTAGGAGAATGAGCTCCTGAAGTTTCTGGGCCAACTGTTTTCACTTCTCTAGCATTTGCAGAGCTGCAGGGTTTACAAAGGGTTTTCCCGCAGTCCCACCTTGACTCTTAGCCCCTGGGGTGGATGTCACTTCCCTTTTATAGATGAGGTCAGAGCTTGAGGAATGTAAAGAAACTTGTTCACAGCTGATGTGCCAGGACTTGAACGCAAATCTTTTTACTTTGGATCACATGCTCTTAGCATTAATGAGTGTGTGTGTGTGTGTGTGTGTGTGTGTGTGTGTGTGTGTACATACGTGGGAAAAAGTATATGTATTTAAATAAAGAGCTAAACTCCTAAATTGCAAATTGATTTTTTTCTTAATATGCTAATGTTCATAATGAAGCAAAGGTATCATTTCCCTTTCATGTACACTAGACTGCCTTATCTGTGTTTCACCATGAAGATGGAAAAGCCAGTGTATTAAACACATTTTTGACCGGAGATGTATTACGGCCACAGGCGTTAGTTTCTGCAAAAATCCCCCCAGTCGATAATGTGTTAGGCGTGCCCTCTGTGCTTGTCCATGTCCTAATCGCTTTATGAGTAGAGTATGAGCTCATTTAATCCTCATAACGAGTCTCGGAGAGAGGTATTAATTTTTATCTCCCTTTTGGGTATGAGGTTGTGAGGTAGAGAGAATTGAGCTTCATATTCTTAATTCTACTGTCATTTGTCACCCAAATCAAGCAGAGGAATTCCACTTCCTAAGTGAAATCTCAGGATTACCTTTTTTTTTTTTTTCCTTCCTTTCAGAACTAGGGTTGCTGTGATGTTAGTGTGCCCTTTGTATCCTCAATTCGAGGGTTTCACATTTTATTGGGATTGCCTGCTTCTGCATTTATGTTTCCTCGAAGGCAGTGACGGGCCTTCTTATTTGTCTAATACCAGCCTCCACTGTGACGCTCATCCAGAGTAAAAGCCCATTGCAGTGCAGTGAATGAGTACGTGAAAGAAGGCAGGAGTGAACGTTGAGGAAAGGAATGATGATTTGGCAAACGTTCCCAGCATCTTGAGATCTGCAGTGACTCTGGCCTCATGCTGTAGTGTAATGACATCTTTCAGGGAACGCACTTTCTAAACTGCAGTCTGTCGTGAGCATGAGTGTGTACATCTCCTCTTGGAGACAGGGCAAAGCTGTGTTATTGGTGCCTTCTTTTTTGGTTTGCTCTTCTGATTGTAAATTCCCATTGAGATGGAGGCCATCTGACCTTGAACTGAGAGATAAAAATCAGACTGTGAAATTACAGGTTGTGATCTCAGGCATTCTGCAAAAACTAACCTTTGGCATACTTGGCTGCAGCCAACCTCTTTCTAGTAAATTCCCCACTGGTTCTTGGCTTTTCTTGTGGAATTAACACATTGACAAAGTTTTCTTCATTGGTATTCCTGGTGCGTGGGCTCGAATATCCTTCACCCCTTGATTTGTGGGATTGTTTTTTTTGTCTTTGATGAGAGTTTTAATGAGAGAGAAGCCAGAAGCCACGCCGGGTATGGGAAGAACGGAAGCCTGTCTCTGGCAGGGAGACCCCAGGTTATTCAAACGGTCGTCGCCTGGGTTTCCTGAAGAAGTCACCGGATTTTCATTTTGCTCATTGATGTAAATACCCCTGGAGTGATTGGCCAGGAAGCTAGATGCCTGCTCCCCCTGGTGGCTGAATATAGTAGTTCCTGCATCCACTAGGGAATCAAAGGGAGATTATAAGTGTGAACTCAGAAATTTTTGTGTGTTAGGGGTAAACCAAGGAGATAATGAAGATAATAGCTCATTTGCTGAGGGTGTTTCCTGTGTTTTTATTGTGGTTGTTAGTAACAATTTTGGCTCTCCGTGGGAAGCCGTTTCCTAACTTAATCAGTTGGCAAAGAAAGTGCTTCAGGGATGATTGTTCTCCACAAGCAGGGAAAGTGGGGTTTCAAGTTAAGAGCCGAGTCCGAGTGGAGATGGTCTCCTTCTAAGTTACTGATAAAGTGGTTTTAATGACAAATGGTCTGCTTTCTTGGGGGTTGGGGTGGACCCTTGTTTATTTACTAAGTGCCCTCCCTTCCCAAAGTTCAAGCTGGGCTGGCGGTGAGGCAAGGATGACACAAAGAGGTCAGAGTCGGGAAATGGGAGGAGAACAAAGGGGTGGGAACCTTGGGGCTCCTGACTGGGGTTACAGGGGTCTTTCAGGGAGGGAGACTTTGAGTCTGGTTTGAAGTAGTGAGGGAAGGGTTTATGGAGTAGGAGGGGTTTGGGTAAACTCCTCAGGTTTAAGGTAGATGGAAAGCAGAGGATCGAAGGCATTCCAGAAGGACCCAGAGAAGCCCAGGGAATTGGGCATTGAGATGTTGAGGACGTGAGGAGAGGCTGTTCCAGACCCAGCACTGGTCTAGTACTTTCCTGCAGGCAAGTTTTTCTGTTTCATCAACTGCCTTGAAATGTACAGCCCCAAGCTGAACATGTTAACCCCCAAGCAGACCAGCTAGTGCTGTGTGCACTGGCTGATGGGTTTTGCTACTAAAATGGAATCATAGTCTGATTTTACTAATTCACAGAGAGGAAAAAAAAAAAAGTAAAGAAATGGAGGAGATTTTTTTAAAATTTAAAGAATTTCTCCCACATTGTTTTTCTTAAACATTTGGTCCCCGCGACTGTGTATTTATGTTGAAATCAAGGTTAGAATGATGTCTGATCTGGCAAAAACATAATTATTTTAAGTGGAAGCAATATTTAGTGGCTTTCACAAAGCAAAGAGAAGAATTCGCTTTCTTCGACCCACACACCTCTGTCCTTGCCACATGTTGGTGAGATCGGTTTTCTGTGTTTACCTTGTGATGAATCTGGAAATGCTCTTGACATGCGTCCTGGGTAGTACACAAGGATTACTTTCCCTGCACAGCTTTCCTTTTCCTGTCTTATATCTTGTTTGCTTCAACATTCCCCAGCTCTTTTCCAGCTGGGTAAATCCCACACGCATTAGGTGGTCTGTCTTGTCAGCCTGTGCTCGTGAAAAGTCTTTCCCAGAGCCCTCTGATGTGGCTGACGCTGGTTGGGGGCCCTCTGCCCGAGCCCGACCTGGTGTTCCTGCCGTGGCCTTCAAGATTCCCATTACTTCACTCTCATAGCAGGGTCTCCGTTGGATGGCTCTTTTCTCTCTCTTGGCTTCTGGTATTTTCTAGTTCAGTGGTGCTAGTTTCCTCTGTTCTCATCTATTTTAATTTTATTTCAGTAAATAAGTAGGATCACTAAGTTGATTTCATAACCGTGGGTTGTGTGAAATCACAGGGGAAATAAACAGCGGGCGGGTGTCACCCCCAGCAGTGTTGCCATCGCGGTATTGGTGACAGGTGCTTGGTGCTCCGGGGGCAGAGCAGGGTGCTAGGGCCTGTGCTGGGTGGCGTGGGGGGAAGGTGCTCAAAGCTGAGGGCTCAGCATGTGCCCACCTGATGCTGTGATACTTAACCCGGCTTGAGAAACAAGCCATTTTCCTTAGTTTGTGGATAAATTAGTAGAATGTGGGAAATAAGCACTTTCACCCTATGCCTTCTCCCTCCTCGGCTGAGGGACCGGACTGGGCACCCTGTGGCTGACAGCAGGATGGCAGAGTCCCCGGAGCACCTCGCTGGCTCGCTTCACAGGGGCCGAGAGTCACCGTGGCCCTGTGCCCGCTGGTTCTCTGGCCGTTCTTCTGAGCCTGGGTGCTCTGCCTTCCGACAGCCTAATGGAGCCCTTAAAGCTGACATGCTCCGTACTTACTACATTCACTTAGTACACTTGGCCGGTTTACAGTGCAAATTCGGCTCCCGTTATTCTGTTTGAAAGACGGGAGGTCGTGTTTTGTAGTGTTTTGTAGTCCTTGTATGATTGCTGCAGATTTCCTAGGGCTGAGCTGGGAGGAGAGGATGATAAGATTCCTCATTGTCTCCCCCGCTCTGAACAGCGGACCCTCAATTACATTCCTCTCAGTACCCTTGGCTGTTTATCTTGGGGGTAGAATCCTTCATGAACGGAAACTTTGTCTGGATGACGTGGGGAGAATGGGGCTGATATATTCAGAGGATAATCCATTCTATCAATTTTATAATCAGAAAAGTATGTTCAAACCAATGCATGTTTGTTTTTAAAAAATCAAATACAAAAAAAAAAAAAAAAGCCCCAACAAAGTAGAAAGTGAAAAACCCCCTCTATCTGGTGGTTGTTAGGAACAGATTAAGGGTCAAGGGTGTCTTTCGTCTATGTTGCTTGATAATAAATAAAGTCACTCTGCTTTCTGGTCGAGCCGTATAGATCTGGCTGATTGGAGATGCGTCGGGAGAGCTCAGCTTCGGAACAGCTGTGTTCATACATCTGCTTCCTTGCTAACCTCCAGAAGGGGGGAGCCTATGACACGACTGTAGAGCTCCCCCAGCCCCCAAGAGTAGGGTGTGGCCGAGGCAGAGTGTCAGGTGGGAGGCATGGAGAGGGCTGAGGCCGGCGAGGTAAAGGTCAGGGTTTGTACATCGTTAGGGCCCCTGGAGTTGGAGAGTTTTCTGGAGGGTGTCGACATCAGATTTATATTTTGGTTCCGTCGCCCTGGTTCAGCCTTTATTGTACCGGAAGAGGGCAAGGGCAGACAGAGGCTGGGACACGAGATAGGAGCTGTCCAGGTCAGCCAGGTGAGAGATGTTGGTGGCTTGCATAGGGTTGGAGCACCCAGAATGTGGATGGGGCGATGAGGTACCCACACCTGGTCTCAGGCGGCTTCCCTCTGGTTAAGAACATAGTGCCCAGCCTGCAGTCCTACTGCAGATTATGCACATGAAGTGTGAAGGGTGAAAATTCAGTTGCAAAGGTCAAGGAACCTCTCAAGTTGGGGTTGATGAATTTTTTTGCTTGATTAGAATCAAAATTCCCAAAGCTTATAAAAGCCCACTGTTTGGGACTTCCCTGGTGGCGCAGTGGTTAAGAATCCACCTGCCAGTGCAGGGGACACGGGTTCGAGCCCTGGTCCGGGAGGATCCCACATGCCGTGGAGCAACTAAGCCCGTGTGCCACAACTACTGAGCCTGCGCTCTAGAGCCCGTGAGCCACAACTACTGAAGCCCGCGCACCTAGAACCCATGCTCTGCAACAAGAGAAGCCACCACAACGAGAAGCCCGCGCACTGTGACGAAGAGTAGCCCGCGCTCGCCGCAACTAGAGAAAGCCCGCTCGCAGCAACGAAATAAATATATAAATAAATAAATTTATTTTTTTTTTTAAAGCCCACTGTTTGCCCCACAAAGGACCAGGAGCACGAGGAAATACATTTTGTTCCCTCGTCATATGACAAAAATGCAGATTGGTGCCGTGTGCTGTAAAATGTCCAATCAGATTGGTTCCTCTGTAATCAATGGATTCTTTTGTCCATTTCTGAGCACAGGATTCCTTTCCCCTTCAGTGGTGTATTTGAAGTGTTTTTTCTTAGAGGAGGAATGCCTCCCTCGTGTAATCCATCCATTCTCCCCTTTGCAGCAAAGTTCTGATGAATGAATCCTTTGTGCAGCCCTCAATCACCCGCAGGTCTCCACTGGAGATAAAACAGGTGCCGTTGCCTTTGCTCGGAGTCGTCAATTATTTTGCCGAGATTATTGGAGGCCTGAGAGGAAGTGTTCAGGATTTCATTCTGCTACAGACGACTATCACCTGGCGGTCCATGATTCTGATGAGAGTGCCATGGGGAAGAGCGTGGGTTTAGTGGGCAGAGAGACCTGGGTTTGATTGAGGCCCGGCTCCTCCACCATGAGCCATCCTTAGGCTTGTGGTCACCCCCCTCCAGGCCTCGGTTTCATCCTCTGTAGGAGGAAGACAGTAACGCTTTCCTCATGGGCTGGTTGGGAAGATGGTCTTGGCCAGGTGTATCACATCTCTGGCCTCCAACAAAGGGCCGATGCTTTGGCTGGTGTTGATCAGCATGAGTGGTCACCCACAGATTAGGGATTAACAGGGCCGTTACCTTACAGGGGGACTTTGCAGTGTGTTCTAAAAGCACCTTCTATTGTCTCTCAACCGTGAGGCTAGGAGAGAAAGCAATACGAATTATACAGATTAGAGAAAATACGAACTCTTGCACAGTATTGTCACAGAGAAACGAGTATGGTTTTGGGGAGAGGATGAAATGAGTAATCCTGAATTAGAGAAAATAAACTTCCTCTGCAGCATCAGGGGTGAGGTGGAAATGAGGCAATAGATTGACCTTCTCGTGGAAAGAGTCTGGCTAAAGTCTTTTGTTTTGTTTTTTTTTAAACCTTTAAGTGCTAGATCATTTGGCAATGGTTTACTCAGGTTTCCTGATTGTATGTACAAATTATTGAAATTCATATGATGAAATTCTGTTTTTCCCTCTAGACTAGTGTTATGAATGTGTGTCATGTGAGTAGTGTTATGAATACATCCATGTGTTTGTATATGTATATATCACTTAGATTGAGTGTAGCTAATATGAATATTGGAAAAATTTCCATCGCTTGTCCCCGATTTCCAAATTAAAAACGTGAAATAATCCTAGAACCCGTGCCTGTGGTTAGAAAACCTGGCTGGCTGCTGTCTGATGAAACTTGCAGGGGCTGTGAAAACCAGTGCAGCCCTGTTTTGTGAAAGCAAGTGTGAGGCTATGGTCATGGCAGATTTCAGCTAAATGTCATGCTGGCAGGCAGGCACCTGGTTTATCTTTTCCCCCTTCCAAAATTTCTCCTTGAATTTGAATCAACCGCTTTAAAATTCTGATTCTAACGTAATGTCTGTGATTCTATTCGGTTTTCAGAAGGAATAATCTTGTGTCCTCCGATGGGCGTGTTTAGGGAGCTGATATTGACCATTTCCTGTGACTTGTTATAACCTAACAGATGGGCTCCAATGTAGTAACCCTTAGAGGATGTCTGAATGGCAGAGTTTGAAACTCAAGCTATAAAAAAGGGAGTTTTGGGAACCTTAACCTTGTACTCTGTTTTGTAGTGACAAATGTACTGAATGTATTTCTCATTACTGGCTCAACCAAGTCTGTGTGTTGAGGAAAAGATCTTTCCACTTACGATTTTAATGCCAGATATTTAAGGAACATTGAGGCCCAGATAATGAGGTCTCTTGAAATGAGAATTTAATTTCACATCTCCTTGAAAGGGAAGCTTGAAAGTGACAAGCCTCACCTTTCCTTATTTTTCTAATTGTTTCTAACTCCATTTAAGAGGACCCTCTAGCTCAGGTGTTGATTGACTATCAAGCCACCAGTATGTGGATACCGGCAGAGTCTTTAGAAATGGAGGTTGGGAGAGGGGAGACCAGACTACCCGATTGGGTCAGAGATGTAAAGCGGGGAAGTACCTAGTTAGTGCTCAGGAGACCTGGCTCCTGGTTCTGAGTTGGAAATGACATATATTGCTCTCCTCCTGTGCGCTAGGCACTGTCCTGGCTACTTTGTGTCATACCATCCCTCCTAGCAACCCTTCCAGATAAAGGAGTCTATCTCTGTCCACTGATAGGGAAATTGAGGCTTAATCGTGCCCGAGGTTAAGGAGCTGAAAAGTACCCCTCCTTCTTGACCTTACAAGACTTGACTCAAGCTCATGAGAGATCACAGCTGCCTCTTCTCTCCAAAGCGTTGGGCTATATCATCAGTAGTATCTCTTGAGCTAGAAATTTCCGTAGTTTTCATAATTATTCTTGAGAAAGGGCAGTTTACTTCCATATTTCTTCTTTATCGGCAGTGACGACAGCTGGCTCTGGAACAGGCTCTAAGGGTCTCTGGGTTACGGTATTTTACAGACCCAATGCCGGGAATGATGCGGTGCTGTTTGAAAGTCATACGGTAAAGCTAACCAGAGAGGAGGGGCAGAAGTTCAGCGGGATATTTATGCTCCAGGGCAGTGGTCCCCAACCTTTGGCACTAGGGACCGGTTTCGTGGAAGATGATTTTTCCATGGGGCGGGGGGGCGGTGTGGTTCAGGCGGTAATGCGAGCGATGGGGAGCGGCAGAGGAAGCTTTGCTCGCCCGCCGCTCACCTCCTGCTGTGCGGCCCGGTTCCTAACAGGCCTTGGACTGCTACCGGTCCACGGCCCAGGGGTTGGGAACCCCTGCTCTAGGGACTCTGATGGGCTAGGCCGGCCTGTGTTCTGCATTCACGTCCTCAGAGGCTGTGACGGACGAAGGCATCATCGAGGAGGAGAATCAATCCTTCCTGCCACTGGTCCTTACAAAGGAGTCACAGTGGTGGGCTGTGGGACAGGCAAGCCAAAGGACTTCTACAGCTGTCCAAGGACAGGAGGAGAGAGGGCCTGAGGGCCAGCTCTAGGGTTTTACAGATACCAGTCCTAGTAGTGTGAGGCTTTGTGCTGTCTCCACTTAGGTAAGAAGGGAATTAGTTAACATTGTCTAGAATTGGCCTTCTCCCTGTGGTCGGATAGTAGGCACCTAAAATAGTACTTGAGGTGTTAATAAGTGATAGCTTTCCATTTAGAAATATACCAGGTGCTTCAGTAGGTTGTTTTTTGCTGTCGGAATTGTATCTGGGATGGATCTCTTTTGATTTTATTTTTTGGGGGGGCCAGAACAGAGAATATTCTGCCCTAAACATCATTTCATGACCGTATATTAAGAGCAGCATCTTTTTTATTTTCCAATTTATTCTTCAGCTCCTCTTACTGATCTCTTTGAAGCATCATGGAGTTCAGAGAGGCCGCTAGTTTGTCTACTTTATTTTAAAATTATTTATTGGCTTTTCTGATTATAAAAGTATATATTCACTGAAAAAAATGTTAAAAACCATAGGAAAGGATAAAAAAGAAATAAAAATGACCCACCATCTCACTAGACTGAGGTAAGAGCAATCACTGTTGTAGCATCTGGACCTCGTTCTCTGCAGATCAGCATCTTGGTTGGGAGACAGGTGCTCTGAGGGCAGAGCTGAGCCCGTCGTGGTGGTGCTGTGTCCTCGGCACCTGGCGGAGGGCCCGGTGCATGGCAGGAGCTCGGTAATTACGTGTTGAGTCGTATGTGCGGTGCTGTCAGTCAGGGTCCAACAGAGGCGACCTCACCCTGGGAACTGCCCACACAGGTGGAGGCTGAAAGAACAAAAGGGCTCACCCAGAGATAATATCTGCAGGAAACGGGGCTCACCCCTGGGGCGGGGGGAACCCAGGGAAGAACTGGGGTGGCCTGAACCAGGGGCCGGGGGAGACCCAGCAGGGATGGTGCTGAGCCCCTGTGGAGGGAATGTTGTCCAGCTGCGGTGGAACCTCCGTGGGGTGGGGTCTGGTGGGGACGCTGAAGGACTGGGGCTGGGAGAAGCTGGGGTCGACTGGTAATACCAGGGCGACACTGACCAAGACAGGAAGGAAGTCTGCCCCTCTCCTCCAAGCAGGAAGTTGGCCAGAAAGGGAGCCAGGAAATGTAGTTCATAGGATGCTGGTCCCAGCAGCCCAGGGCAGAGAAGGGAAAGGTTGGGTTTGGAGTTGAGAAGACAGTAAACAACCAGCACTGTGTCATTTTAAAGAAGTAGATCTGGAATCCAACTGTGCTCTGTTCTAATGTAATTTACATTTTTTACTGCGAATAATACATCATGGGCATCTTTCTGTATCAATAGATACAGCTCTACATCCTCTTTCTCTGTGGCACAGATTCCGGAGTCAGGTTCCAGCTGAACTACTCATTAAATGTATGACTGGCCAGCTTATTTAATGATTTAGGCAACATTTCCCGCATTTGTAAAATCTACCGAGTTGTGAGGATTTAATGAGATTATGTCAAAATACTAGCGCTTTACCCTGGCTGTGACAGTACCTGATGATGAGGGTGAGGATGACGGTAACAATAATGAGAGTTATTCGGTTCAGTCAGTCCCAGATGATGCGTAATGAATTATTTGTGGTGTTTTTGCCTTCATGAATATCTGTGGAAATAAATCTGTGCCCAATTGTCTGGGTCTTTCTGCAAAAAGTGGACTGTTCTCATCGAAGTCTGTGCTATTCGAGGTTGGGCTGTTCATATACTTTAGCAAGTGGCTCTCCAGAAATCTTACATCAGTTTTTAATCCCCCTCCTATCAGTACCTGTGTCCCCAGCACTCTCACCAGTCTCGGTGTGGTTTTTCTTTTTGCTCTTTGTCCATCTGCTGGGTTGAAACCATATACTCTTGTTTTTTATTTGCATTCTTTCGATTATTGATGAGTGTGAAGGTTTTTCCCAGACTCAGGTGGCAACAGTTCTGCTTTGTGATCAAGCACCTGAGGCCCGGACTGCTCGCTGGCTGGTCCACCAAGATCAATTTCCTCACACTCTCAGCGTCGTTTTTCTCTCTGGAAAACAGGATTGTGGGAGTAGTGCCCATCTCACCCACCAGGGGTTATGGTGAGGACTAAGAGAACGTACGAAAGCGTTGAGTCAGTGCCAGACTTTTGGTAGTTCACCTTCTAGTTTCCTGTTGAGTTAACCTCAGCTCCCACCCCACTGTTGGTCTGTTGATCTCAGAAAGGTGAGGTGGAGAGACCTGAAGGTTGAGGAGGGGACCCTGGGGTTAGGGTTTTCAGAGACAGAGCATTCCTGAGTAGGGGTGAAGTCCGGCATGGCCATGGGTGGCTGAGGTAGAATGTGGGTGGGGATGCTTGGGGTTCACGAGGCCATTTGGGGACGGAGGGCGTCCGTGGGCCCGGGCCCTGACGTCTTGCAGGATCATGGAGGATTTGAGCCAGGGAAGAAGGTGGTGACCCAAGTTCCAGGGTCACCTTTGAAGAGGGGAGGGGGATACAGGGACGTTGGGTGACTGGCCAGGTGGGCTGTGGACAGTATGGCAAGGAGGGCTCTTCATGACAAGTGGAAGAACCAGGGGTATGGAGGCTGGGGTGGAAAGTTCCAGCGTAGGACTGAGTCCTGGCCTCCCTGGGCCTGTCCTCTGTGCTGAGCCCGCTTCAGGTGTGACAAGGACGTGGTGGGAGCACTTTGGAAAAGGATGCAGGCGAAGGGGGTCCCAGTGGGCCTGCTGCAGAGGTGGGGGAAGGGCGAGCAGTTAGTGCAGGGTTGCGGTAGCCACATGGGGCCCCGCCCTTCTGACTGGGTGACGCCCTGTGCCTGGTGTAATGCGCTCGAAATTTCGCCGTCTTGAAAGTTTCGGACGAAGGGCCCACATTTCCATCTTCCACTGGACCCCACAGATTGTGTAAGCGTCCACAAAGATGTGTGGAGCGGGTCGGGGGTGGGGGGGGAGAGTTGACCAAGTGGGCGTGGTCGGAGGCTGGGGTTCACTGTCTCAGGATCCAGGTGGAGCCCGTGTGAGCTTAGTCTGGTGCCAGAAGCCCGAGGACTGGGAGGTTTCTCTTGGTTGAAAACAGAATGTTTTGTATTGTGCTTGACAGCTTTGACTTCGTGCCTCTCTGTCTCTCTCTCATGCTTTGGTGTGTGTTGGTAACTTTTTTTTAAATAAATTAATTAATTAATTAATTAATTTTTGGCTGTGTTGGGTCTTTGTTGCTGCGCTCGGGCTTTCTCTAGTTGCAGCGAGCGGGGGCTACTCTTCGTTGCGGTGCTTGGGCTTCTCACTGCAGTGGCTTCTCTTGTTGCGGAGCACGGGCTCTAGGCGGGCGGGCTTCAGTAATTGTGGCAAGCGGGCTTAGGAGTTGTGGCTCACGGGCTTAGTTGCTCTGCGGCATGTGGGATCTTCCCAGACCAGGGCTTGAACCCATGTCCCCTGCATTGGCAGGCGGATTCTTAACCACTGTGCCACCAGGGAAGTCCAGTTGGTAACTTTTTAAAAAAAAATTATCTCAAACTTAGGGAAAGGTTGCAAGACTGTAGTTGCACTGGCTTGGGTTCTAGAACACGGCTTCCCCAGGGTGGCACTGTCAACTGTTGGGCTGGGCAATTCTTTGTGTTTGGGGGCTCACCTGTGCGTTGTGGGATGTTTGCAGCGTCCCTGGCCTCTATCCGGTAGGGAGCAGTGGCACCTCCCCACGTGGTGACAATCAAAAATGTCTACACATTGCCAAATCTCCCTTTAATGGCAGTCACCCCCAGTTGAGAAGCACTGTTCTAGGAAGACCTGAGTTTCTTCCTTACCTCTGCCTCTTACAGCCCCATGACCTTGGTCAGGTCACTTCTGTCTCCCCCTGACCCCTAAGCTTCAGCGCTCTTGTCTGCGAATTATCATGCTCTGAATGTGCTGTGTTTGCATAAACAGCGTTGAGTGTTAAAATTTTGAATTTCTCCTAATTTAAGAGATTAAATCACATATTTTAACTTGGATATGGTGATGAAGAAGATGGGCCAGTTATTTCACATGTGCATTTGCTTATTATATGTTGCCGGGTTGATTCCTCTTGCCCTTTGTTCAATTTTTGTTGTTGTTGTTTTCTCAGTTGGGGTTTTGAATGCACGCGGCCTCTCCTTGCTACCCCTTCTTCTCTGCCAGCCAATCTCACCCGTCCTGCCGGGCCCACCTCACCTGCCAGGTCCTGTCTACAGGGCGGGGATGCTGCCCTCTGGCCGCACTGCCGGAGGGGCCGGGCTGAGAATGTGGTTTATGGGTCACGCCATGTGCCCCCGGGGAAGGACTCAGGACCCACGGGGTTCATCCTTTTTTCTCCCCTAGAATCGCCCATCTGAAGATCGTTTTCACTGCTGTTATATCTTATACTGCTGTCTTGCTTAATTAATTGGTCATTTAACCCCAATTTTCTCTTTCCAACTCTGTGAGTTTGCTTGGGCTGCCGTATCGAAAAGCGCAGACAGCATGGTTTCAACAGCAGAAATCTCTTCCTCGTAGTTCTGGAGGCTAGAAGCACGTGGTCTTTCCTCTGTGCGTGGGTGCCTGGAGTCTCTTCACAGCCAGATTTCCTCTTATAAGGACGCCAGTGAGACTGGAGAAGGGCCCGCCCCTCAAGGCCTCATTTTGACTTAATCACCCCTTTAAAGGCCTTATCTCCAAATAGAGTCACATCCTGAGGGGCAGAGAGTTAGGGCTTCAACCTATGGATTTCGGGGCGGGGGTAGAGGAGGAGGACCACCCTCAATTCAGCCCATAACACCGACTTAATTTTATGCTTTTTGTGACAGTAGGCCAATGTGCAGCAGCTTGTTAGATCTTTCTTAGAAGAAAGGTGAATCCATATTTTGGGTATTTGAAGATCTCATCATCTGATTGATTGCTTTAAGAGGTTGCTAAGAGTTTAAATGTCCCTTGACCAGATGAAAGCACTGCTGATTGATGGTCTCGCACGTACAAGGAGACTAACATTTATCCTGAGTGAAACCAAGCAGATGCTTTCTGAGAAACCTCCGTCCAGCTGTATCATTAACGTAAATGGGAAGGGGCAGAAGAGGAGCATTTGCGCAGGGAAGAGAGGACACTAAAAGGGTTACTTGAAGACAGGGTGTACCCCTAAGCATTTACCCAAGGCGGAGAGGCACGGACCACGGAGTTTTCTGGGTCTAAGTCATTACGTTTCCTAAAGAGGTCGTGTGTGGGGCTCTGAAAATCTGAATGGTGGTGTCAAGGGGGCAGGTTCCTTAGGTGATGTGACGTGAGGTGGGACTAGAGCAGGGCTCCTCAGAGAGGCCCACCCCTGGGCTGCACTTTGCTGGAAGGGAAGTTAAAGCCACTGTCCTTTTCCCTGTCACCTGGCAGTGGAAAGTTACCCTTGGTGGCAGCCAGCACTTCCGCATACTCTTCAGAACTGCCCATTCCCTTGAGTTTTCCAGCTAATCTCACCTTTAACGTTTAGTTATTCGCCTAAACGAGACGTCTTGCGTTTAAGGAATTAATGCCACTTGGTGAGACTTTTTTTGGAGGGGTAAGGCGTTTTACCTTCCTGGGGCATTTTTAAATTCTGCGGATTCATCCAGAGTCATAGTAGTTTGACATTACCTTGAGATTCTTCAGCCAGTAATTCAACTCTAACATAGTTGACCTAGTTTACTTCTCTCTGGAAGGATTTTGTTCAAACTCAGGGTTGTGAACTTTTGTTTAGAAGCAAGTCTCAATGGGCCTGATAGGTTTTCTTAAAGGAGAAGTTGCTTTGGGGAAAAAAACTCAAGAAAATGAATGGCTTTAAAATGTATGAACATTATGAAAGTTATGACTTTTGTTTTCTTGAAGGAAAAAAAAACGGGCATCTGTGAAATGTTTCTCTTAAATTGTATAGTGAGAAATGAAGCTTTACTGGGGATGGTAATTTATTTCTATGCAGTTTATGTGGGTAAAGCTCTTTCTGATGCTGAATATTGAGTACAAATGTTAAATCATTTTTGGGAAGAAAGATGAGTTTTCTTTTAGGTTTCATAATGCTTCATTATTTGCCTGTTTAAAGGATTTGATGAAGATTTAAATATAAAGAGCTGAATTACGTAGCATTCTGTGTGAAGCGATGGTGCCTTTTAATTCTGGAATCAGTGCATCCATTTACCTGTCATTTGCCCTGCTGGCCTATGCCACCTTCCTTTATGTTTCTGATAAATTTTAACGAATTTGAAATCTTTGTTGCTACACTAGCTTAGAAGGAGAACGTTAAGAGCACCAGTTACTCGGGCTGACAAAATGCATTTTAGACTTCAGATGGTTAGATTGCTTTGAGTATTTACTTACGGAGGGGTGGGAGTGAGGGTGCACGGACAGCTCCTTTTCTGAGGCGGGCACAAGGCATTCATTCCTTCAGGTAACCGGCGACTTATGAGCTGGCCTGCCTGCACTTGCTGGCCGTCATTGCATGGTGCCCGGAGCTGGCAGGCACCAAGGCCAAGGGCACTGTTTTCCATACGGGGGGGACCTTGGTTCAGTGGGGGTGGGAGTCGGAGTGACTCCCTGTCTACTGTGACCTTGCCCTGTCCCTTCCCCTCTCCTCTCCTTCCCCTAAGTAAGTTAGTGTAAATCCCCGCCTCCTCCAACTGCAAAAGGACTTTGAACTTGAACTCTGTTAGGGAGCGCAGGCCCCACCTCAACCAGGCAGAGAGTTTGGAATCTCGTCTCCTTTTTAAACACCTCTCCAGGGGATTTCATAACTTTCCTGAGGGTCGTTTTCTGGTGACTAACGACGTTGGTTCTGGGGAACCCTCCCTTTGCCAAAGGTGCATCTCTCATGTGCTCTCCTAAAATGATTCTGAAAAGTACGCCTGTCTGTACACACCGCTGGGACCCGGGCTGTGGGAAAGGAACTGCTCCTTCTGCCCCAGAGAAAACACGGGACGGGAGAAACCCTTTCGAGAACTGCTCTGCAGGTTTCCGTCCGCCTGGCCCACCTGTTCTCTTCCTGTTTCTTTCTCCGCAGAGTTTGTCCAAGTTCCATTGTTTTTACTCATATATTTTAATGGTTTTTTTGCATCATGGTTTGTTGCAGGAGGTCAGGGGTGAGTTGCGGTAATTCAAAATGTAAGTTTCTGGCGTGTAGTAGGTGCCCAATGAGGGTCACTAAATATGAAGGTTTCTGTGTGTGAAAATACAGAAATCACCATAGCATGGTCATTTATGGGATGGTTGTGAAAGAGAAGGCTGTAGACTGGTGACGGGACTCACAGTTGTGTGTGTGTGTGTGTGTGTGTGTTGGGGGGGGCAGCCTGGACTAGGCTGGTTAGTAGTTTGAGTCATGTTGGACGTATAGGGTCAAGTGTTAATAGTAATGGACTTGACTCTGGGATTAGAGAGCAGAGAGGGTGGAATGGGGGTCCATGGTCACAAGAGAGTCCTAGACTGACGGTGACCAGGGCTGCCGGAGTGTTGATGCGTCAGCACAGGAAGAGAATGAGATCCTTCAGTAGGCGGGGGGAGAGAAGGGAGGTCGATTCAAATATATTATTTATATATATATATATATATATATATGATGAAGTTGAGTGTCAGAGCATCTATACCATAGGCTAGAAAGAATCGGCAAGATTGGGTAAACGTGGGGTGACATAAAAAGAAACTGTTGTGGCATAAAGTGCTTCTACCTTCTCATGAAAACAGTTTAATTTCTCATTTTGAAAGTAAAATAAATGCTCTTTGGAGAAATAAAAAAAAGATAAACAAAACAACTCAGGCATGATGGAGAATTACACTCAAAGTGAAACAGTCACTTTTTCCGCCATGCCGGAGGAACCGTTGGAAGTGTTTTGGTGTCTGTTCTCTCCCACAGAGTGATTCTTGATAAGAGTCATTGGGAAGCTTCGAGGCGTCGGAACAGAGGGAGGAGGTGAACACTGCGGACCTGTTCAGTTTTGGGTGTAGATCCCAGCTCCTCTTCCCGGCATTGCTGGCTCAGAGAGAGACTCAGGGCTGGGATGCGGGAGGAGGGCTTAGGGTTGCAGGTGCAGGTCTGGGGTCCCTGCATTTAGAAATTTTGTTGGCGCTTCTCACACGTTTCTGTCCAAGTTTTCCCTGGAAGAGGGGACTAAGTTTGTCCCCGCAAATGGGAGATCTTAAAAACGGGTTCAAATTGCCCATTTTGCTGCATGATGCTTTGTTTAATATAATATTCTTTCACAAACTTTATTGAACTTCAGGATCACCTGGGAGCTTGTAAACACAGATCACTGGACCCCAGCCCCAGAGATTCTGGTTCTGGAGTATTGGGTGGGGCCTGAGAACCGGCATTTCCACCAAGTTGCCAGGTGGTGCAGTTGCTGATAGTTGGGGGTCCGCACTCTGAGAACCACTGTCCTATTCATCACGACTTCCAGAAAAATTGGTACTCCAAGAAGATGCTCCATGCCGGCCCTGTGGGTTCTTGGCACTTCTTCCTGCATAGACTCTTGCAGGGAAGTAGCACCGGTCCAGTGTGGGAAATGCACAAATTCCATGGTTGTGAATGGCCACTTGAAGGGTGGGTGGCTGTTGCTCTCTGCATCCTCAGGGTTTTGGGGAGAGGGGAGGTGAAATGAGCCGGTCCAGGCTGTGGAAGGGATCTGGCTCAAAGGCTCCTTTGAGTGGACCGGTCATATATCATGAGCTTTATCATCCTGTGGATGGATGGTTGGTTCCTGTCTTTCTACAGTCTCTCATTTGATAATAATTTTAAAAACTTTAAAATCGCCCTTATAAACATAACAGGCTCTTTATAGATGGTCCTGAAGGACAGCAGAGGCCTTGTGAAAGGTATAAAACGTGTCGCTGCAGGGGAGGAGATCGCACTTGGAAGTGGGAAGAGGTTGACGTGGCGTCCCCTAGGCTGGCATGTTGGTAGATTCAAAGGAGAAGCAAGTCGGTAAAACTTGTGAAATATTGACCGTCAAAACCAAGTGCAGAGAGCTTGGCGTTAAAATTAAACATGAATTTTGGGCTTCCCTGGTGGCGCAGTGGTTAAGAATCCGCCTGCCCATGCAGGGCACACGGGTTTGAGCCCTGGTCCGGGAAGATCCCACATGCCACGGTGCAACTAAGCCCATGCTCCACAACTACCGAGCCTGTGCTCTAGAGCCCGGGAGCTGCAACTACTGAGCCTGCGAGCCACAGCTACTGAAGCCTACGCACCTGGATCCCGTGGTCCGCAACAAGAGAAGCCACCGCAATGAGAAGCACGCACACTGCAAGTAAGAGTAGCCCCCGCTCGCTGCAACTAGAGAAAGCCCGTGCTCAGCAACGAAGACCCAATGCAGCCGAAAAAAAAAAAAAATTAAACATGAATTTCAAAATATAGAAAGAAGTAGCATCGGATAGAAATTGATCAATAAAATGAATGCAGTATTCAATAGAAAACTCTTAGGAAGGAAGAAATGGACATGAGACGTGGGCCTTAAAAAAGACCCTAAGTCCAAGAAAAAAGTTCCCTAAAATGAAAACACTGTACACAGATGGCCCTCACCTTGCCCAATTCTGTGGTAGCTGAACTCAGTTCTGTGCAGAGCGAGGCCTGCCTGTGAACTCTGTTTCAGAGAGCAAGGACTGTGGGGTGCAGAGGAAGATAGGGGATTGTGTGCTGTACCCACAAGGGGCCTAACTAGGTGATGATCACAGCTCTAACTTTGAATACCCGCTGAGTCCCAGCCCCCATCTGGAACCAGGAGTCTGCAAACAGTTTGCCAAATGTTCAGAAGGTGCGGCCAGTGTAACACCCAAATATTATTCATGATACCCAGTTATCCATCACATATTGATGAGGACCTCCTATGTTTCAGATGCTGTTCAGATATAGGGAGATGTGTGTGTGTACATTTGTAGGTAGAAAAAAAAATGAAAGCAGTTTTGAAGGGATTATTTCCTTTTGGAATTTCTCCCCTCCTATATTATGTGAAATCCATATTAGGACCATTCGAAAATAATCAAACTTCATAAAATATTACTGTGAAAGGAATAAATATTTTAAAATGTATTTCACATGGTCTTTCAGAGAACTCGCTCCCTAACACCATCTAGCCTCCTGCAGCTGTCTGAAAAAAATTTCCTGAACCTTCTTGCTTTCTTTTTCCTCCGAAATCGTTCTTTTGGAAGTAACACATTTGTAATTTTAGTTCTGGTATTACTTCACTATACCTCTCTTTCGAAGCAGCACACACCCACATAGTAGTTGAGATTATTTTGTAGTTTGAAAAAGAGCTAGAAAACTTGATTTTGATAGTTTTAAATTTTAAAAAAGTCCAAGTTAGCACTGATTTGAAAATTATCTTATGTAATTTTAGGAAGAAACTGGAAAAAAAATAATTTAGCACAATTCTGATAAATTAGGAAATAGAATTTTTGAGTCACTATCTTATTAATGAGTTGCTGATATGAGTTATGTCTTTGTAATAAAGGGGCATTGCTGGGTAATGAGGCTCAGCTGAAATGTGAAATCTGATAACACACATTTGCACATTTTAAGGAAGTACAGCTATTAGAAGCAGTGGTTCTGCCCGACATGAGATCATTACAGCCAGTATGCTTGTCTCCTTTTAAACGTGAAGCCAGTGACCCTGAAGGTTTTGCCTCTGGTGTCCAGATACCTGGTAGATAAATTACAGGTGAGCATCACGCACGGTGTACTGCTGGCTTTCAGCCGCGGACGATGGTAGAAGGGGAGTGAGGCGGGAGGGATGGGTTTGAAGTAAGGGTTGCTATCTGGGCCTCTGGTCCTGGTGGTTGCACAAGTCCCATTATCCTTGTCGCCCCACCCCTCGCCCCCCCGGCAGGATCCGCTGTCCTGTGGTTGACGCCTGCAGCTCTCCTAGGTTTGTGGCACCGGGTGCCGTGGCTTCTTGAAGTTCTGATGGGACAGCTCAGTTGTGTTGGCAACTTCTCCCTGGGTGAGATTTATCTTGACTCTCCCCTTGCAGCAGATGACTGTGCTCCTCCGTGGTGTCTGAGTTTAGCTTTTCCTGCAGCGTTCAAGCTAACTTCAGCCACTCCTTGAATCAGTGACCTCCTGCCCTCTTACCTAGTCCTTCCCTTGTGTTAACTCTTGGAATGATTCTAAGACCAGCCCATTGTAGAAGGAGTGTTGCCATTCTTCATAAAGGGATTTTAAACATCACATATAGAGCCAGTTAGCCACCATAAATCCTTTGTGGAATAAGAACAACAACCAACAAACCAAAAAAAATACTGTTTACAAATGCTCTTAGTTCATTTCTAATGGTTATTTCATTCGTGATGTTTTGACACTGGCTGAGAGTCAGGAAGCATCCTGATTTATGAATAGTCTTGTGTTTCACTGTGTGGTGGATGGGGGTTGTGATTCTTACTCCTTTGTTTTGTCTTAGAGAAGTTACACGTATCCATTCTGCTGGCAGGGTGTGATCTCGCATAAATTTCAGATGAGTTCTTCACCCCCGCCCCCCATGTGCCTGTCTTTTAAAATCGCGGCATCTCAGAGTTGGGAAGGGGCGCCAGGGACCATCTGCTTCATTTTCTTCCTCCCTGGTGATACTTCTGGCAGGTGCCGATCTTTTCTCTTGCTCTGGGGCTAACCGGCCATCTCTCTGCCTCGGGAGGCCACCTGCTCCGTGTTTGACCAGGGTTAACAGGTGGAAGTTCCTTCCCTCAGTGAGGCGCATCTGCCTTCCTGCAGCTTTCACTCCTGGGGTTGGGGTTTGTCCTCTGCGGCCTCGTAAGAGAAGATGACTTGGTTTCTGCCAACCCACCCACTTCCTGCAGAAAGAATCTGCTCTTAGAAATGTGTTTAACCCGTTTTTCTTTTTTTTTTTTTTAAGTCTTCCAGTTATGTTTGTTTGTTTATTAACTATCCTGGCTACTTAAAAACAATTTTTTTGAGTTGTTAATATATGTAAATGGTTTTAAATTAAAAGCGTGAAGAAAGCCATACAGTGATATATGTGTGTGTGTGTCTGTTTCTCTCTCTTACCTGTCCCTAACCAACTAATTTCTGTCCTCAGCATCAGCCAGTGGTACCAGTTTCTGATGTCCTTGCAAAGTTTACTTTATGACACGCAAACACATAATTCGTGTGTGTCCACATACACACGTGTCCTTCCATCTCCTTTTTATGTAAAGGATGGCGTCACCCCACATCTCCACCTAGCCGTTTCATGTGACAGTACATCTTGGATTTTCAAATCTGTCCGTAGAGAACATCCTCATCCTTATGGTTGCTTAGTGTTGTATTATGTAGATTTTGTCCTATTTACTTAAAAAAACAAAGCAAAATGACCACCTCCCTCCCAAGTCATGCCTCTTGGGTTTGCACATGACGCTGGTCCAGGGCACAGTGTGATGACGTTCCCTGCTCTGGACTGGGAGTAATTATACTGTCACAGAGTTGAGTCATATTGCGCCAAAGATGAACTAAAACCCCAAGGATTCCGCCCCCCGCTTTTGATGCTCTCCCATTCTGTTTCTTCCATCCCTCAGCATTGACTCAGGCAGCTCACACAGCGCTCACCACTATAAAACTCCATCCTGTGAGATTTGGCCCGTCACCCATTCTGATGAAATCTTGTTGGATTCTGATCCAGTTATCTGACATTTTATCTGGTTGTGTGTATCAACTACAAATTGGTTTAGCCTGCCATCAATAACCCCCTCCAGATTTTCCTGGCTCACAGTGTGGCCCAGGATGGAGCTAATCATAGAGCCCCGTGACAGAACCCCCGGAGGACCCCTGGAGTTTTCTAATGATTAGGCTTTGGATAAGAGTGAGCAGCTGGGTACAGCTAAGCCCCAGCTCACTTTAGCGTCACTTCACCTTCACATCATCATCTTGTCTAGAAGAATACAGTGTGTTTTGGTTGTAAGCTGGCCAGGGTCCACATCCACTAGTATGCAACATGCCCTTGAACTTTTCACCTTCTCAGAAAAGGGAATAAGTGTGCATGTCTTTTATTCTTAGCAAACCTTTGCTGGAGATTTTTCTTTTCTAAATGTTCATAAAACATTTAGTGATTCACTCTAGAACATTGCTTTGGATGAATATCATTTATTCATTCCCCCTGAAACATGGGGTGCCCAGCTCTTTGCTAGAGTCTAGGAGAACAGTCCTGAGCAAGGGGAGTGGTTGCCTTGTGTCTCTCTGGCGTTGGGCGGCTGCCCGTGGACCATTCTTCTTGTCAGTTCCCGAGATCTGTCTAGCCTCTACCCTCCGAGAGCTTCGTCTTTGGCCATGATAGCTAATTTAAAAAGCCAGTGACCAAAAAGGGTGAGAGGAGAAATACAGGGTCCTATGGGAGTTTATTGCAGGAGAACTTAACAAATCTAGGAGCCCTGGAAAGACATTTTCAGAAAACATGATACTTAAACTGACACCTAAAGACAAGTAAGGAAGAGATCTGAGCAAAAACAGCCAATTGGTGGTGCTGGTGGAGGGATAAACTGCCATAAACCCCGTCCGTATAATTTATAATGTGATTCGTAACTTCTTTCAACGCTGGGACCTTTGCCCATCTCTGATATTTGTCTGTAATTTCTCTGAGATGACTGGCAGTTTCTCTCAGCCATGGGGAATTCACCTGGGGAATGTCTTCTTGGGGACCCTTGGGAGTCCCTGCCTCCTGAAACTCAGACCTCTTCCAGTTCCTTCCGGCCAAAACTACACACTCTCCCCAGAAACCTAGATTTCACTTTATTGCGAGAGGTCAGAGTTATGACTGCCATGAAAAATACAGAATTTTAGGGACTTCCCTTGCGGTCCAGTGGTTAGGACTCCGCACTCTCACTGCCGAGGGCCCGGGTTCGATCCCTGGTTGGGGAACTAAAATCCTGCAAGTGGCACGGCCAAAAAAAATCAAATCAAATAAAAATATATGTAATTTTAGATTTGGAGCTATGATTTTTTGGCTTTCAACAAAGTGCAACTGTTTATTATCATTTTTAGAGCTAGAAACACAAGATAATTCTTGTCTCAGGCATCTCAAAGGAATTTTAAAATGTTTCCTGTCTTATGATTAGGTTTGGAACAAAAAGACCATTGATAAATGGATTCTCTGAAGACCTTTTACATGGAGTTTTACCGACTCTTCCGGTAAGAAGAGAATTTTGACTCAGTGGAGGAGAGTGGCGATGTCCTGGAAGCTGGGGCTCTTGCCAGTGCAGCCGTCTCGCGGACATCGTTCACTGGTGCCCTCCCTGCCCCTCCCCACCGTCACTGAATTGCTGTGGGTTCCAGGCATTTGAGGATTTAACGTTTCTAATTGAGAGCCAGTCTAAAAACCTATCCGTACGTGGAAGAATTTGCATTCTTGCCGGGGCGTATGTTTGAGTCATGTTAGCTGTGAGGCCTGTGGAAATGCAGATGTCACTTAGCCTGGGACTGACCTTGGCCTCCCCCCATTGCTAACTCCTCAGCCTGCCGCTGACCCCTAAGCCCACCTGCTCCTCCATCGCTTCTTCAGGGTTGTATTTCCAGGTGAAAGGATGTAGAATAGTGATAACCGCAAAGGACTCGTGGTGACCACTGGGAATGCCATGGTTCTGTTCTCTTGGAGAGTCAGAAACAGAGACATCCAGTGCTGTCACCAAAAGAAAGAAATGTAATGCCAGCACTTTTCGGGCGAAACAGTCCAAACAGTATTTGGTCGGAGGGGTGGAAAGGAGAGTATGAGACAGACCTGCGTGGTTCGGGGCAAGCCATGCAGAACTGGCATTAGAAGAGACAGAAATTGTATGGGTGCTCGAATGTGATTCTAGTGGAATTTGTCTCCTGTGACAGCCGTGCTTTTCTGGAGCAGGTGGACGTGGTCGCAGCCAGTCTGCCCAGATAGAACTGTTCTGAGGCTTTCCTCCCATGCGCTTGCGGTCTCCTTCCCCTGCGGGTCATCCTCTGGGCCTGGTCCGGCTTCCCTCTGGGGAGTTTTCTAGGTCATCGGTCACCCCCACTCCTTCAGCTGTTTTCAGTTCCACCAGCCCTTTGCCTCTATTGTCCAGGAGGTCCATAATTCTCTTAAAGGGACCAAGAATCCCTGTTGGAATTTTACCTCTTTTCTTTCCTCCTGAATGCTTTTTCTGTGAATATTTTGCAAGACTTAGCAACCTTGTTATGATACTGGCCTCATCAGCAAAAACTCCCAGATCTTTATCACACTCACTATGAAGTCACTATCTCTGCAGTTCTTCTATGTATAGAATGATTTTTTAAATGTCTAGATGCAGGAAGACCATGCTATACTACATAGTATTTGCTTTATTAGTCTTCACAGCTCTTAATTTATAGGTACCTAATTTGCATGCTTGTCTTTAATCTTTGAGAAGAAATCTTGATCCTAGAACATGTGATTACCATGATGCCTGTCTCATTTCCAGATAGCTGTGTTCCATAGTTTGACTCTTCTGCAGTGTTCTAAGTTATAATTGGGGTCCTTTCCTCCCTCCTGCCCTTCTTTCCAATCTTCCCTCTCATGAGACATAATTCAAATCCTGCTACCTTCTTGCATTGAGTTGGTGCCCTTGGAGCAGCACCGTCCAGTAGAACTTTCTGTGATTATGGAAATGTTCTCTGTGTTGTCCAGTATAGTAGCCATTAGGCATATGAGGCTGTTGAACACTTAAAAGTGTGACTAGTGTTACCAAGGAACTGAATTTTAATTGATTTTAATTAAATTTAAATAGCTTCTTGTAGGTAGTGGCTACCATATTGGACCGTGCAACCATGGGGTTTAGTTGAGAAAATAAGACTTACCTAACAAGAAAAAAAAAGACGACAGTGATTTATGACTTAAGTACCAGAATAAATGGTCAGTCTGAAGGCAGGCTCAGAGGCAGGGCCTCCCACACTGGGGGTCCACTTCTGACCTCTGGACTGAGTTCTGGTCTGACCTCTGACAGCCTCTTGGAGATCTCTACCTGCACACTGAGAAGATAACACCAGATCAAGAAACCCAAGTCCTTTTATTTCCCTGAGCCTCAGACTCGCTCTTCTTCCTTTGTTTTCTATCATCTGACAGCATCTTCCCCCAGTAGCACCGAAACTGGAAACTTGACTTGATGCCGTCTCCTTGTCTTGCAAAGCCAATCTGTCACCAATCCGTGCTGCTCCCCCAGCAATAGCTTTGGAACCAGTCCCATATCCTTCATTCAGGGCCACTGTGCTGCTCACCTGTCAGACAGTGTAGCAGCCCATGTCACTGTTTTCCCTGTCCTCCTCTCTGGACCCACCTCCCTTCATTCTGTCCTCTGCTTGTCACCTGGCGAGCCTGTCCCTCACCTGCTAACCGTGTTTGCCTTGCACAGCACAGAGGATGAAACCAGGCCGGGACAACTCTTCCCTTCCCCCATCGCCTTGCTCACTAACCTTCTTTCCATCTGGAGGTGCCCTTGTGCTTCTCTCTTTGTCTGAAAGGATGCTTTTCCCTTCTCCTCATTCTTACTCATCTGGGGCTTTACTCAACCTTCTAGTCTACTTCCCTCTCCCCACCCGTCACATGAACACTAATTTCTTCCTCCTCTGAGTTCCCGTAGAATACCATCCATTGCTTTTATTAAACTTACCATGTCATCTTGTAATTACATGTGTATTTTGTTCTCCTGATACATAGACAGTGAATTTCTGTGGGTGTGAACTGTCTTATTGATTCGTTATTCCTTGTACTTTTTTCACGACAGAGTAATAAGCACTTTTGGTTGAATAACCACATGGACCTGAGCAGACCATAGGGCGTGAATAGGTGCTGTCTGGGCAGGTGCAGAGGGGAGGGCAGTTAGGTCCCCATGAAGAGCACAGGTAGGCTGGGGATAGAGCAGGTTGTGGTGACCCTTCAGGGAGGAGTTTTAATTGGGTCCATTTGTCCATGGGGAGGTCCCACCAGAGCAAGGGAGAACAGACATTTTAGAAAGATTGGGCTAGTGAGGCGGCAGGTGAATTAGGACAAGAGAAGCTGCCACACATCAACGGCAAGGACATAGAGCAGGGCACATAACAGGTACCCAGTAACTATTAGAAGAAGGAACAGTTGAGGCTATGTTAGTTGGTTGACGGACGATCCCGCTGTTAGTGATAACTCAAATTGAGGCTGCCGAATGAAGAAAATGGGATGAATGTAAATGAGTGTTGGTTTTTAAAGGCAAATGTAAGTTTCACAGCTACACTCATGTTATCACCATTCTTTCTGGAATTTTTTTTTTTAATGTCATCCTTATGATCATATATCTGAAATTTTCTGAAGTTGTCCCAGTTTCAGATTTTGACTGTACTAACAGGGCATGGGGTTCCATACTACTTAAAATAATATAGCCGATGCACTTATGTTGAGCAAATCAACCAAATTCTATTAATCCTGCCTTAAAAATGCCACTGTTGGGGCTTCCCTGGTGGCGCAGTGGTTGAGAGTCTGCCTGCTAATGCAGGGGACACGGGTTCGAGTCCTGGTCTGGGAAGATCCCACATGCCGCGGAGCAACTAGGCCCGTGAGCCACAACTACTGAGCCTGCGCGTCTGGAGCCTGTGCTCCGCAACAAGAGAGGCCACGATAGTGAGAGGCCCGCGCACCGCAATGAAGAGTGGCCCCCGCTCGCCGCAACTAGAGAAAGCCCTAGCACAGAAACGAAGACCCAACATAGTAATCAATCAATCAATCAATAAATCTTTAAAAAAAAAAAATGCCACTGCTTTTTACGTGATAGAAAATACAGGCAATAGTCTTTCTTCTCACTGGTGTTTTTTTCCTTGTATTGAAACATTGTCCTGATGCACAGGAAAATCTCAATTTAGCAAAGAGAGAAATCAGACTCCCATTATTGCATGGGATTCTCCACGTGCATTAGTTCTTTATTGCTGTGTAACAGATTATCCCTAAACTCAGCAGCTTAAAACAACAAGCGTGTGTTATCTCACAGTTTCTGTGCGTCAAGAGGTCAAAAATGGCTTAGCTGGGTGGCTCTGACTCATGCCTTGATGGCACATAGCATGCAAAGATCTGTCATGAGGTTGAAGTCATGATGTCAGCCAGGAATGCTGTCATCAGAAGGCTTAATTGGGGCTGGAGGACCCACTTCCAAGACGGTTCACTCACATGGCTGTTGGCAGGAGGCCTCAGTTCCTCGCTACATGGACCTTTCTTCTCATCGGGCTGCCTGAGCGTCCTCACAACATGGCAGCATCTGGTTCCCCCCCAGAGTGAGTGATCTGAGAGGGGGAGTGAGACACAATGCTTTGCTTTTTATGACCCAGTCTTCAAAGTTACACACTGTCACCTCCTCCACAGTCTGTTAGAAGTCACCAAATCCACCCCCAGCAAGGGAGAGAAATTAAACCCTGCCTCTTGAAGAACGGGATTTCAAGAATTCATGGACCTACTTTAAAGCCACACAACATAATTTCTGAAAGTCAGTCACCTTGTGCATTAAAATTGACTCTGCTCTGGAGGGCCATCCTTTCACTTCTTCCCATTTGTTAACTTTTCCATTTGACATTAAGAATGGCTGTAATCTAGTAGAGGTTAAGAAATTTAGGTTGCACAGAATCCTATGTTTCTGTAGCTTTTTCCGGAACTGATATCCTTGGGACTTCCACTAGTTTCAAATGTTGTGTGTTGGCCTGACAGTGGTGAACAGCTACTGTGGATGGTCTTGTAGGTGCGGGCTGTTTGCTGTCATCGGTATTATCTGAGCTTGAGCTGGATGTGTAGTCTTGGTATTGGGCTGCTCTCATTTTCCATCCTCTATCTTTATTCTCCCCACACATATCTCACACCTCTGTTTCACCCCTGTATTACTGGCATATTTCAGGTATGTGTGTACTAATCTCTGCAGCTGACTGTAAGGCCCCGAGGGGCAGAGAAGAAGGCATGTTGTTCAGTTTTGTGCTCCTCCTTTCTGCTAGCAAAAATTCCTTGAACATAAATCACTCAACACATTTTTTTGGTTGAATGTGTCATTAGGTCAAAGTGGAGAACACAGAGAGAGAGAGAGAAAAGTTACCAGCAGTGTAAGGTTGGGAAACCCCTCAAGAGAGTGAAGAGGGGAAAAGGTTTAGGGGGCAGGAATTGGGGTAGAAGAGGCAGAAAGAAGATAAAGAGGACAGGGTATAACAAGAGTTGGAGATGACAGGAATGTGGGGTGATTGGGGGAAGATGGGTCAGTGTAGGAAATTTTCAAAAATGTATGGAACAGGTTCTTGTCTCCTAGTTAGGGCGAGAGCCAGGTGGGAATGGGGAGATTAACAATATCTCTTGGGTAGCAGGCACTATGTGGACACTTCCCATATGTTGTTTTATTTTTTAAAGCAACTAAAATTAGTTAACTTATATAGAACTTAGATATTTCAGTGGTACAAAAAATATCAATTATCTCTTTTAATCTGGAAAGTGGTTACTGCTAGTGTCATGGGTGATAACTAGAACTATAAATATACTGTAGAATTTGGAAGGTAAAGACATAAATTAATTTAAGGGAGAATAATCAAGATGTAAGCCCCTGGCTTAGGACTTCCTCCTCCACAGGGACAGCTGGTGTGTGTGTGATACATGGGGTCACAGTGGATCCCTATGGAGTAAGAACACTAGTTCCCAACCCAGATATCAACTTGCTTTTTGGAGGGTGGGGGGAATCTGCCGTGGTTAAGAATAGGGAATAAAATATCAATATAAAAGTTATCTTCTCAAGGCAGATTCATAGGAGACAGGGTAAATTCTAGTGTCTTGTGTTGAGTTGCACTTGAGATTTATTTTACCAAAGGAACGATTTTGATAGATTATGTATTTAATAGGTTTTGTGGGTGGGCATGGAAATCTGGTAACCACTTACACACGGTTTGTATGAGCAGGTTGCCGAGTTGCAAACAGCTGACTTACAAAATGAGCCTTCGGAATACCACCCGGCTTACGGACTTCCTCTGTGCCACTCATTTATGGTTTGAGCACCTTATCTTGTTTAATGTCTTGATGAAGAATTAGAAAATTAAGTGGGAAGGAAAAACACCTGTCAACTGCAGAGAATCCTCCCTGTTACACAATAACAATGCAGGGCAGTTGATGAATAGAATGGGAGGAGCCCCTGAAAGTCATGGGAAAGACTGTGGTTATCTGGCCTCACCTCTTCTCTGCCTTGCTTTCTCTGCCTTATGCAGTCCATTGCCAAATAATATTTTTATTGTCATAAGCCACCTTAGTTAAATATTTAATTCTACAGAGTCATAACCAGGGACCAAAATGTCATGCATAGATTTTATGAAAGTAATAAAATGCTTCAGAGAGTACAGTTGCTCGGCGTGGGGCCCGTTGCATCTGATAAATTAGTCACATACCTGGTCATGTGTTTCCTTACAGAGTGACGATGGCTGCTTATCTGTGTGCAGCCTTGTTATTTGGAGGAAACAAAGATAAGAAGTTTTTGCTGTATGTCTGAAACCCATGTGTAAAAACTATTTTTATAGAGTAGCCTTCTCTTTCCTGCTCTCCTGCCCCTAAACTTTGGAGCAAAGTGAAATTTCCTGCAACAGCTGCTTGTAAATAGTAAGTGCTCAATAAAGGCCCTCTCTACCTTTTATCTCCCAGCCGTTGCCTCCGTATTACATAAGAGAACCCTTTTCGCATCCTCCAAATAGGCAGCTCTATATCTTTGTGAGTTGGCGAAAATACAACATGTAGCTGTGTTTTCTTATGACAAAAGGTTTATTCATTTTAGAAATACGGAAGCCTGTTTGCCTAAGCCTGTGATTTTAAATTTTTCCTTTTTTTCTTATGTATTTCCTGAAGTTTCTACAAAAATGTAGTTTCCAAACAAAAATATTTAATGTTTCAAAAGGAAAATAATGCAAATATGCAGAAAGGTGTTATCCATTATCCAGAGGTAATCACTATTATCATCATCCTTTCTAGGGCTTTTCCTGTACATATATGTAATTGATATTTATTTTAAAATGAGACTGTATTGTATGCGAGGGCAGGCTAACTGCTAAAGCGACCTTCGGTTTTCAGTGGGAATAAACTGTACCAGTCTATTTCCGCTTCACTGTCTGGGAAGGGGCAGTAGGTGGTGGTGGACGGGGCAGGGTGAGGCAGGGGATGCTCTATTCCACTCCTCTCCTTTCATGGAGTTCCCCCTTCTTGGCCTTCAGGATTTTCTCCACTGAGCAGGGGAACAGGGAAGAGAATGGAGGTGGGTGAGTAGGAGGACCTTGTCCTGACAATGTGTCCATCATTTTTGTCCACATCTCATTGGCCAGAAGTTGGTCACATGACTGCAATTTATGCTTGGAAACGTAGTCTAGTTGCAGGTTCGAGTCGAAAAGGGAAACAGTCTGTTGAACCACGTGCTGCTCTCTAACTCAGTTGTGTAAACCGTTTTGAAACTTTCAAAAAAACCCAAATCGTTTATTTCGAACATGTTTTTGTGTGCAAAATCTGGTCCCCTCTCCATCTCTACCCTATGTGAAGCCCCACTGTCTCTTGCCAGATCTTCTTATAATTGGTCTTCCTGCTTCTGTTCTTGTTCGCCTGTAGTTGCTGACCCGCAACAACTGAAGGGGTCTTTTAAAAACTGAAGTCAAATTTTATCACTGTCCTGCTTGAAACTTTCCAAAGATGGTTGCATTAATGCCCACCCTCTAATGAGGCTGGCGCCTCGGCTCTCTGACCCCACCGGCCATGCTGCCCTCCCTCCCTCTGGACTCTCCCCTTGGACTTGCCCTCTGCAGGCGGTGGGACTTGCCAGCATCCCTGAGTGAAACTCCCCCCACCCCATCACCCGTCAGCTTCAGTGTCACCTCTCCAACCACCAGTCATAGATAGCCTCCCCTCTCGCTCTACTTAGTTACTTCTATTTAACTGTCATGTTGTTGTCAAAGCACTCAACCACCATCAGAAATCATCTGGCTTGTTTGTTGGTATATGCTTGTAATCCATCTTTCTGTTTTCTAGAGTGTGGGTTCCTTGAGGCGGGAGGAACTCCATCTTGCTCCCATCTGTGCCCCCAGATGATGAGTCCTGCACGTGGTGGCTACTTAGTACATACTTGTGGGATGAATGAAGGTCTTGACAGATTCTCACGTATTTTTTTTTTCCCCCCCAAGGACCTCTGCTTCATTTTTTTTTTTTAATTTTTGAATTTTATTTATTTTTTTATACAACAGGTTCTTATTAGTCATCAATTTTATACACATCAGTGTATACATGTCAATCCCAATTGCCCAATTCAGCACACCACCATCCCCACCCCCACCGCGGTTTTCCCCACTTGGTGTCCATACGTTTGTTCTTTACATCTATGTCTCAACTTCTGCCCTGCAAACAGGTTCATCTGTACCATTTTTCTAGGTTCCACATACATGTGTTAATATACGATATTTGTTTTTCTCTTTTTGAATTACTTCACTCTGTATGACAGTCTCTAGATCCATCCACGTCTCAACAAATGACCCAATTTCGTTCCTTTTTATGGCTGAGTAATATTCCATTGTATATATGTACCACAACTTGTTTAACCATTCATCTGTCAATGGACATTTAGGTTGCTTCCATGACCTGGCTATTGTAAATAGTGCTGCAGTGAACATTGGGGTGCATGTGTCTTTTTGAATTATGGTTTTCTCTGGGTATATGCCCAGTAGTGGGATTGCTGGATCATATGGTAATTCTGTTTTTAGTTTTTTAAAGAACCTCCATACTGTTCTCCATAGTGGCTGTATCAATTTACATTCCCACCAACAGTGCAAGAGGGTTCCCCTTTCTCCACACCCTCTCCAGCATTTGCTGTTTGTAGATTTTCTGATGATGCCCATTCTAACTGGTGTGAGGTGATACCTCATTGTAGTTTTGATTTGCATTTCTCTAATTATTAGTGATGTTGAGCAGCTTTTCATGTGCTTCTTGGCCATGTGTATGTATTCTTTGGAGAAATGTCTATTTAGGTCTTCTGCCCATTTTTGGATTGGGTTGTTTGTTTCTTTAATATTGAGCTGCATGAGCTGTTTATATATTTTGCAGATTAATCCTTTGTCCGTTGACTCCTTTGCAAATATTTTCTCCCATTCTGAGGGTTGTCTTTTTGTCTTGTTTATGGTTTCTCACGTATTTTTAATGACAGTGTTATAGCCCGTTGCACGGAATTGCCGTGAATATTTAACTGTCTACTTTTGTGGCTTTTTACTTTTTTTTTTTTTAATACATTTATTTATTTGGCTTCATTGGGTCTTCGTTGCTGAGCACAGGCTTTCTCTAGTTGTGGCGAGTGGGGGCTACTCTTCCTTGCGGTGCGCGGGCTTCTCATTGCGGTGGCTTCTCTTGCTGCAGAGCATGGGCTGTAGGCATGTGGGCTTCAGTAGCTGTGGCTCACGGGCTCTAGAGCACAGGCTCAGTAGTTGTGGTGCATGGGCTTAGTTGCTCCGCGGCATGTGGGATCTTCCTGGCCCAGGGCTTGAACCCATGTCCCCTGCATTGGCAGGCGGATTCTTAACCACTGTACCACCAGGGAAGCCCCTACATTTTTAAATTAAAAAATGCTTTGGTGACTCCGTTTAGCTAGTTTTGGGGGATTTTTATGGATTTTTTATTTTATTTTTATTTTCTTAGGATTGATTCCTAGGTGAGAATTTGTTTACTGAATGGGTGTATGTATAAAATATTAAGGTGTTTAGACCCTCCTGATTTGTTTCCCCATGTAGTTGAGGGGTCTGGTATAGCACACTCTCAATAATACTGGAAGGTGGGCTGGGAGGGGTAGGGGGTGGGTGGGAGTTTTGTCTGTGTTCATTGCTGTATCCCCAGATCTTAGAACAGATGTTCATGTTTACTAAATGAATAAATCAGTTTCCATAAAAAATTCTAGGTATCCCTTCATTTAAATTTATTTTTATTCATTTATTCGTATAAATGTTCCCTGATTTTTAAAATGTATGCTTTTGCAGAGTAGGTCCGTCCAATGTAAGAACATTCACCCAACGTTAAACCTAAGGGAACTGGGTGTTAGCTGGGCTCATCCTATTCCTTAGAATCCAGACAAGGTTTCATTGAGCCCCCTATGGAGTTGGTGGAAAGGCCAGGATCTGCCCAGGATTTCCGAGAAACCCAAGGGCTGTGAGACAAAGAGACAATTTCTAACCAGAATTCTTGTCTTCTCCTCCGTGACTTGTGATTGACTGTAGTTTGGTTTTCATCACACCATCCCTTCTTTATTGCTCCCACATCAGTCACAAGTGCAAGACTAGGTGTGTTGCTCTGAGTTGGTCACTGGAAGAGTTACTGCTTTGTAGACCCTCCATCCTCCTCCTCCTCAAAGGTCCTTTCACCCTTCTGCTGCCAGATCACACATCTGCTTCAGCCAGCATCAAGGACGGGCCTGGAGCTGTAGCGCTTTCCTTTAACAGTATCCACCCTCCAGGGGTTCCAGCTGTTGTCCCCCCTCTGCACAGTGGTGTCTGGGAGAATTGCTGATTTGCAGTATTTGTCATTGGTGAGAAGGGCAGAGAGTTGGGATGGGGGAGGCAGGGAGACAGAAAAAAATAAGTTCCTCTCCAGCTGTTCCTTGTCCTCATTTCTTCTTCTGAATGATTCCTTATTCCCCCAAGTAAAGTCTTAACCCCTTCGCCTTGCAGATGAGGATTTTATTTTAACCCATGGTTCTCAATTGGTGTGCTATGGGCACTAGTGGGTCATAAGCTCTTCCCAGGTGTACTAGGAACTGTCCACAGGTGTGTTGCCAAATTTTGATCCACGTGTAAAAATACTTCAGCTGTGGTATTCCTTGAGCTGAGTAGGCCATAGGAGCTGTCAAATGATGGCTGTGGGGTACAGCCTGCTATGAGAAACAGAAAAGAGCCTTAGCCTAGATAACGTGCCAAGAAAGAATCCCTGGTGACGGGTGGTGAGCTGAGTGTGTAAGAGAAAGGGGAGGGCACTCAGCACCTGCTTAAAGGACCAAGGGAAGAGCATGTAACCCTGGGAGCTTTGGTAAACCATGTAGTAGGGTCCTGTTTTAGTTATCTCTGGCTTGGCTGAATCCTTTCATGAAGGTTGCCAAACATATTAAATCCTGCCAGACTTGAATGCAGGCCTCCTTTGAAAGGGAATTATAAACACACACATGTTTGTGTCCCTTGCTGTGTTTGCATGTGGGCAGCCTTATGGCGGGGGTGGATGGTTGGAAGGATGAAGGATCCTGGAAAGTAAAGGTTCTCAAACATGGGTTCCGATTGCCTGTATGTGTGCTTGATCTGGGCGGCTAATTGATAAGGTTCAGCACCCTTTTCGCTCTATGTTTTATTATTTCACCCTGCCTTTATCTCCTTTGACAGGACATAACCTACAGATCATTTAGGGTTTCTTTCCCTCGCCTATGTCTTGACTAAACACATTGGGTAGATGAATTTCATATTACTTCTCTCTTGCCCCTCAGCACTTGGGTCCCCAAGGGCTCCACCCCTAGCCATTTTTTCTTCTCACTCGTCTTGGATAACTTTTCACAGATCTTGAACTCTACCTACCAACTGTCAGCTCTACACTGATAACTCCCAAGTCTCTAGCCCAGACTAGATCTCTCTCCCATTTATCTATTTAGTCATCTCTTTTTTTTCCACCTGGTTGTTTCACAGGGCACCTTGAATTCAACTGAATCCTCTATTTCAATTTATGGTAAGACTTAGTGACCCAAACTGGAAATCTGAGAGTTATCCTGGACTTCTGCCTGCCCTTCCCCCTAAGCCATCTCATCTCTCCTGAATGTCTTAGCCCTTAGACTAGACTTCTCCTGGCATGGCACCATCACAGGGTCCTGAGCTATCGTCTGCCCATCACTCTCAGTAGACCATCAGCATATTCATGTCTATATTCCATGTCCAAGCTCAATGCCCATAGGAGCTGCTTAGAAAATATTGGAATGAATAAGTAAGCAGGTGGATGGGATGAATGAATGAATGGTTTCTGAGATCTTTTGGGGTGATTTCCATTTAGGATGATGCTTTTTCTTTCTTTTTACTGGAATGAGACATTATTTTTGTTTGCCAGCACCAACATTTTGAAACCGTAATTTTGAGGAAATATTTTACCACGTGAAATTCCTCTCTCAGGCCACACACACAAATATATTAACTTCAAAGGAGGAATTATTTATGAAATTTATGGTATGTTATTGCACTTGGGCATTTATCTAGGTGGTTTCGTGTGTGCGGTTGTGTTCTTGGTACAGCTGGGAAATCTTTCCTGTCTGTGGCAGGAATCATTGATCTGCATGACCTAGTTTGAATTAAACTTGAGCTTAATTAACTTGGATGCTCTAAATGTCTAGGGTTGCAGGATTTCAGAGCTGGAATGTTGCTTTTTGAACTTCAGCATAAGGAACAATCGCCTATGCGTAAAGAGAAATCATTGACTTTGCATATCGGCTGAGAGAACGATCGATTGAAAGTCCATTTTGTAAACTATTGTTTTTCCCTGTCCAACAGGGAGAGTCCCGTATCCTCAGAGTGAAGGTTGTTTCTGGAATTGATCTCGCCAAAAAGGACATCTTCGGAGCCAGGTATGTTTGCTTTGTTGTTGTTGTTGGTTTTTTTAAAATTTATTTATTTATGGTTGTGTTGGGTCTTCGTTTCTGTGCAAGGGCTTTCTCTAGTTGCGGCAAGTGGGGGCCACTCTTCATCGCGGTGCGCGGGCCTCTCACTATCGCGGCCTCTCTTGTCGCGGAGCACAGGCTCCAGACGCGCAGGCTCAGTAATTGTGGCTCACGGGCCTAGTTGCTCCGCGGCATGTGGGATCTTCCCAGACCAGGGCTCGAACCCGTGTCCCCTGCATTGGCAGGCAGATTCTCAACCACTGCACCACCAGGGAAGCCCCTGTTTGCTTTTTTATCTGGTAGGCTTCTGAAGAGAGTTTAAGCAAGCGCTTTTCAAGTTCAGGTGCATGGGAAGGACCCGGACAGGGCGGGGGCGGGGGTGGGGCGGTGCTTCTTAGAGCAGAGATTGCTGGGCCCTGCCTCCCGAGTTCCTGATTGAGCAGGTGGTGCTCATGCTGCAGCTGGTTCAGGGACCACATTCTTGCAGGGGTGTAGACCTTGTGTCACGGCGGCAGTTAGCAGGCTTGGCCTTCCTACGGGTTGATTTCATGAGGAAATTAGATTCAGATGTTTGTTTTTCTGCAGTAGAAAAATAAGTTTGAGAACATGTCTGTGTTCATTTTAATTTATTCCTGTTTTTTGTTTTTTTGGTTTTTTTTTTTTTTTTTAAAAAAAACAACCCTAGCTGAGGGAAACAGAGTATTGTTTTGTTCCTGGGAGAGCTGGGTATTTTTTGGCATGTGTAATTTTGGAATTAAGAGACTTGGTGATTTCTGTGGCATTTACGGAAGCACGCGCAGCCTCATCGTTCTGGCTGTTTCAGCTTTTGTATTTTGAGTGCGGCACCTGGTATCCCTGTATCTTTCAGTCACCCCTGCTGGCTCTTGACTGTGTCGCCTTAAGTTGCTGGAGTGGTGGCAGAGTGAGGTTTAGAGCTGCTTGGAACTAGGGTTTGAACCAGATTTCGGAGAGGAAAGCCCTTTTGAGCTTTTGACCGAAAGGATATATTAGCGATGATGTAGTCCAACTTCCCTGTTGAGTGGAAACAGGAAAGGTTACTATTTAAATCCAGTCACATATGAGGCCCCCCGGTCCCTGCTCAGCACCCTCTTCGAGTTGGGTACCCGATGGGGTTGAACCAGAGGGCCGTGCTGGCTGCTAGAGTCACCACGTTGGAGCACGGGGTCATCCCGTGAGTCTCCGGGACCATTGCCCGTAGTGACGCTTGGGTTCAGGGCCTCAGCCTGACACTGGAGACCCTGAGTTATGAGGCCTCGTTCTGTCCAGCTAACCTCGTCCTCCCCACACCGCTCAGAAGCCCTTGTCTGCCGTTGGTCGGCACACCTCTTTTATATTCTGTCCTGTTACCATGCCCATTTTGAGTTTTGTCTAGCAAAGAAGTCGGTAAGTTACTAATGTGATTTGCGTTAACGAGCAAAAATAAATCCAGGCATATCTCGCTTTATTGCGCTTCCCAGATACTGTTTTTTAACAAATGGAGGGTTTGTGGCAATCCTGTGTTGTCAGACGACGATTGACATTTTTTAGCAAGAAAGTATTTTTAAGTTAAGGTATTTACACTTTTTAAAAAAGACATAATGCTACTGCACATCTAATAGACTGCAGTATAGTGTAAACATAACTTGTATATGCACTGGGAACCCAAAATTCGTGTGACTCGTTTTACGGTGATATTCGATTTATTGCGGGGCTCTGGAACTGAGCCTGCAGTATCTCCGAGGTCTGCCTGTAAATAAGTAAAATTGATGCACGTTCAATATCAGGGAAATATTTTTTTAAATTTCTGATGCTTACGTGTACCCCAAATGACTCACTGAGGGTTAGCTTTCTGAGTTGTGTCACTGGGAAACCGCATGCTTTGGGGCACTGCCATCAGCCTGAGCTGCAGGTGATGGGGTGGGGAGGGGCAGGGGAGGCACATTGCACCTGCAGGTTCTTTCTCATTTGACTGTGAAGCCACCCTGAGTGGTTTACCATGCGCCTGTGCTAATGCTCTAGCATTTCACTTGCCTCTTACTAAATTAGACGTTTATTGGAGACAGAGACATCTTTTTAGCATCTTTCTTCTATTGCTTAACACACAGAGCGCCAAGAACAGGACTGGGTCAGTTGGTTTTTAAATTTCAATGTTTGCACGCTGGCTAGTAGATTGTGCTCTTATGTCAGAAATGCCTGTTGCTCTCACTGGCTCTTTGCGTCAAATGTTAGAGTTTGGAAGGAAGAAGTTGGATTTGGAATATTACAGTCACTTTTCTTTCGATTCATTTTTGTTTTGTTTTATCCAAAACCCTTCATTAAAAAAAATGAAATTGATTCAGATTGTGTTTTTTAGCCTGTTCAGAAGCTCTGAGGTTAAAATTGGTAGCAGAATTGGGCTCCAAATCATAAAAGAGCCAGGCAGATCTGAATTGTTAACCATTTATATGAAAAGAGGAAGAGTTATTTCTTCGGGGCAGGGTTGAGAGGAATTATAGATAATGCCTCAGGATGTTCAGTGGAAAGAGAAATAGTGTTGTGGCTTCACGAACCAAGTGCCAGAAAATGAGCCAGAAGCTCTGAATCTGCGTTCTGCCCTTCACTGTCTTAGTTTAATAAATTCAGCACACACACCCCTGCCTGCCTGCCCGCCTGCCTCCTTCCCTCTCCCCGTCTCAGGGGCCAGAGTGCTCAAAGGACCCGTTTGCCAGTGAATGGGTGCCAGTTGGAGGGTTAGGTGACCATGCAGGGTCCCGCCGCACTGGCGTCTCCCTGGAGAGTGGCGCCGGTTCTTGCCTCATTATTTTGCCTGGTGACCTGCGGTCTCTTCCACGTTGTCTCATGCACATCCTTTCAACCCACCTCTGTCACAGTTCGTTAGCAGAAAGCAAGGAGAGCAGTTTCCTCGTCACCGGCGGGCTGGGGTCAGGGAGAACCCCAAGGTGACTCTGGTTGGCTGGCAGCGCTCATGTGTCCTAGGGGAGTAGCCGTGAGTGTGGCAGGTGTTGTAATGTCTTCTGCGCTGTCCCCTGGAGTGAGACCCTTTTCTCCGTGTCTTTCTGAACCGCAGGCCGGCAGGCCCCCCTTCTCCCCCAGCCTGTCACTGAATCTTCCCTCCACCTCTGTGTCTTCCAGGACCCTGATTCTCCCTTCACAGAAGGAGGGCTGGGTAGGCACTGGGAGCCCAGATGGATGGAGGAGGAAGGACAGTTTTCCTCAGCAGCAGCGTCAGGCACTTGGAAGTGGGAGAAATCATACAGGCTTGGATGTGCTGGAAGACGGATTTACAGTCTCTGGAGTCAAAGGAGGCTGCCCGGGTCACGTGGCCTGAGGGTGGGGGAGGGCCGGGCGTGTTGGTCGGAGTAGGTGATGCTGGAGGGTAGAGCAGTGCACTCCTGGGTGGGCTCCTGGCCCCGCAGAGGCTGCCTGAGGCTCCAGCTCTGAGGACTGGCATCTGCGGGGCCCTGGCCTCTAGGCGTCCCTCTCAGCTTGGTCTCACGAAGACCACCCTTTTCCAAAACAGAAGTGGGTGCCCTCTGTATGCAGTGTTCGTAACATGATATTACTTCCGTTTTGACGTGTTATTGGCATTTTACACATGGCCTACCTTTTGAAAGAGTCTGATTTTCTTTTGCCCAGGCTTTAAAAAAAAAAAGAAACTTTCCACTCACCGCTCACCTGAAATGCCCTTCTCCTTACCTGCTCTCTCTGTCCCAATCCAGTGCTGAGGACACAGGATCACTTTCCAGCTTCCATCCAGCAAAGTCTCACTTTATTAAAAGAGTTTTTATTGTTGGGAATGTCCTGGCGGTCCCATGGTTAGCACTTGGCGCTTTCCCTGCTGGGGCCTGGGTTCAATCCCTGGTCGGGGAACTAGGATCCCACAAGCCTCGCAGTGCAGGTACTTAAAAAAAAAAAGAGCCTTTGTTGGAAGAAGATTTGATAATTGAGCTGTTGCTCCCCTGGAACTTCTCAGCAGCTGGTCTGTGTGGAGAATTGCCGCAGTAGAGAAAGATGTTTTCTTTTGGACCCTACCTTCAGGTGGAGAAGGGCAATCCTATAATCTGTCATCTAAACAAGGGACACTCTTGTTTGCAACAAATGCTTAATCAAATGGGACGTAGATGGAGACGGTGGTCACCTTGGGTCAGAGGCATCCAACTGTTAAGATCTATACTGTGAAAAAAAAAAAATGCTGTGCAAGGCTTTTGAGCGTTTGCTGTTGTTGCTGTCTTAAGCTTGGCCAAAAGAAAATCAAACTCTTTCAAAAAGTAGGCCATGTGTAAAACGCCAATAACACATCAAAAGGGAAGTAAAATCATGCTGGAAACACTGCATACAAGAGGGTACCCACTTCGATTTTGGAAACAGGTTGTCTTCGTGAGACAGAGTGCAGCGTTAGGGGATCAAGGTGACAGCGCCACCTGGGAGGTCCCTTGGATGCTGTGCTGGTGGATGGTTTGTCGCTACTCGCTTTCTGAAGTGACCCACCGACCTGTCCACACCTCCCACTCTTCAGCCTGCTGCAGAGCGTTTGAGCTGAGGCGAAGACCTAGCCAGATAAATCCCCTCCTTGCCTGGTTGGATCTGCATTCGCCTGTGGGCTGAAATCCCAGTTTCCTTTTAAGGTGGAGGTTTCACGTCCCTTTGTAAGGCAGTGTGCCACGCCCTCTGGTTGGTTTGCCACTGCCTGCTTTTCCCTGCTCATCCCTACACACAGCACACTCTGTCTTTGCTCCCTCCGCCCCTCTGCACCCCTGTCCTCACCCTCACCTGCCAGGCAGCTCGGCCGGTCATCTCCTCTGCTGGTCCCTCCCAGTCCCCCAGCAGATTACTTCCCGTCTTTCATATGCCCTACAACCTGGAAGTATTATATGTCCCTCTGTTGTTGTTTTACGATTATAACTATTTCTTTCTCCCAGACTACATTTTTAGCTTCTGACAGCTAGGGTTTATTTTATTTATTTTTTACTCTCCCTGCCTTACACGATACCAGCACGTAGTAGATTCTCAAGAAATATTTACGGAAAGGGTGAATGATGACCTCATCTCTTCCCCCCTTCCCTCCTTTTCCTGCCCCTTCACTGAAAACTCACCTTCCTCTAAGTGCGCCGTGGAACGTGCTGCTTCTTGCCTTTGCGGGTGTTTCCCCCTCTGCCTGGAGGCTGCTTACATTCTTTCTGGCACTGCTCGCCCAGCTCTCCAGGTCCAGTTCAAGTGGCAGCACCTCTGCTGGGCTCCCCAGCCCAAGAGGAGAAAACAACTCTTGTGCCTAGGCTGTCCTGGTTCCACAAGTTTCCCCCTCCCTCCAGCCCCGGTCTCAGCTCGGAGGCTGTAGCTCTTATTCCTGTTTGTCAGCCCAGAGAGATCCTGGCACATGGCAGTTGCTTGACTTGACTTCCATAGTAGAATCTAATAGTAGAACCTAAGCTATGGTGCAGGGTTGCCAGCCTGGAGGAAGGGTCACTTTTTTCTAATTCTCAGAGGTGCCCTTAGCTCATCAGGCATCTCCCTCACCCCCACCCTGCCATCCAGGGCAGGTGCTTTTTGTAATTCTCACAAAGGGTCTGTGTAGACCAGTGGAGGAGGCCCGCCTAGGAATCTGATAAAAGGTGAGCGTGGAGGAGGGATTGAGGGAAGCGAGCACGAAGGCTGGTGTCAGAAGAGCATCTCAGGGAGCCAGCGGGATGGCAGGCAGGAAGGGTCTCCGTTTGATGCTGATGTCTTTGCAGAATCGCTGCTTCAAAGCCCACAGAAGGGAACACACTTGCTTATGGTGGTGGATATAGAAACTTCTGCTTGGGGGGCACGAGGCTGAGCTGGGGCTGCAATAGAAGGTCAAGACCCTGCACCAACCACTTAGTCTTAGGGTCAGGATGGAGCCATTGGCACGAGTCATGGGTTGGGGAGCATGTGGCTGTCATTTCAGACAGGAGAAGTAGAGGCAGTGGGCCGGGCTCTTCACGGGCAGTTACAGGTGGGGTCGGCGGGACCGCTCTGACTTCCCAGGGAGCCTTTTAGTTACTTTCTAATGTGGGAGGGATGAGTCCTGCTGTTCGGCCACAATGATGTGTGCAGTCCGGGGTCCGTGAGTCATGCTTTCCTAAAATGGGGTATAAGGAAGGAGGGGAGTGAGTCACGATAGCTCATGTTTATTGAGTGAGTCCTACGTGCCAGGCATGGCCTGACCTATCTACAGAGGAGCTCGTTTGATTCTCCCAAAAGCCCTTATGCCGCAGGCCCTATTCTTCTTTCCATCTTGCAGATAAGGAAAACATGGCAAGAAAGAGAAGTTGCAAAGTCTATATACCACTAGTAAGTTTTAGAGCTGTGAGCTGAGTGAGAGCCTAGGCTCTTAAGTTATTTACAGACTATTTTGAGTGCTTCCAGGTTGGCTGGCCCAGTGCATGGAACGTGATATGAAGTCATCAGAGTCTGCCTTTATGAAGAGGGAATAATTATCTCCATTTTTAGGTGAGGAAGTTGAGGTTCAGAGAGATTGTCATCAGCCCAAGATGAAACCACTCTGTAGTGAGTGGTGGGACCAGCTGAGTCCAGATTTATCTGACTTCAGGGCTCTTTCCCATGGTGCCTTAACACTCATCTTGAACGGCCAAGGTTCAGCCATTGGATGGGCCATTGGACTAGATGACTGTTAGATTTGATGAGCAGGCATTTTTTTAGAAAGCAGATTAAAAGAACTAGCCAGTGTGTGTGATGGCAGCTAATCAAGTGCCTAGAATTGTGAGTGAATATCATCAAGTATTAGATTTCGAATAGATAAGTAAGATCTTTTTTTTTTTAAACTTAAAATACCTTTTCGAGTTTCAAACTGTATTCTTTTTCAGTTAAGCTTGTATCTTAAGACATCTAACCTTTTGTCATAGGCTTAAGTGGTCACTGAATAGGATCATTTTAACTCAAGTTTTAGATCTACCCTCCCCCCTTTTCCTCCCTAATTATGATCAGAGTCTTTATTCGAGGTTACAGTGGGTGGAATGCTTTTGAGACTATAAAGCTGCTCCTTAAAATTGAGCAACGCTGGCGAAGACAGACCAACTCCAGAATTTTATGCGTTTGTGCAGAAAGTTTCAAGACCCAGATTTCACAGTTGCTTCTTTATTGTGTGGGTTGAGCCTCAAGTTAGACCTGTTTGGGTTGCTCTCATTTTTTCTTTTGGCAGCTGGTGATTTAAAATTTAAAACACATACGACTCGGACGTTGGAGGGATGTGGTCAGAAAATCCTTCTGTCTTCCAGTAATTGAGACTGATGGGGACTTAATGCCACCTAATGAGAGCTCTGTGGCACCAGCTCTCTCCAGTCCCCACCGTCTAGATTTAAGTTGTTAACATTTTGCCACATTGGCTGCATCTATTTTTTTTTTCCTGAAGCATTCAAAAGTGAATTACAGACCTCATGACACTTAGCCCCTAAATACTTCAGCCTGTGTCTCTAGGAGGAAAAAAAACCCCCATATTCCTTCATAACCATCATGCAGTTTTCACAAAATTAACAATAATTGCCTGCTGGACTTTATTACCTAGTCCATTATCTGAATTCCCCCAACTGGCCCTGAAATGCCTTTTACAAGTGGGCTGTTTAAACCAGAATTCAGTGGAGAATCATGTATTGCAGTTAGCTGTGAGGTCTCTTAAGACCCTGTTAATCTAGAACAGTCTTCGCTTCCCTTTCTGAATGACCTTGAGGGGTCAGTAGGTCGCCTGTCTGACCACATTTGATTGTCTCCTGTGGTATCATATAATGTGTTCTTCTTTCTCCTGGGTTTCCTGTACCTTAGGAGTTGGATCTAAAAGGTTGATCAAATTCAGTTTAAACTTGTAAGACAGGAATGGGGGATGCTATTTGATCAGGAGGGACCCAACATCTGGTTGTCCCGTAACTGATGATGCTACAATTCATCCCTGGGTTAAAATCTGTTCCCTCCACTGTTGAATTACATTTTCCCCTAGGGGACCAGCAAGAAATGGGCGAGGTGATAGTTTGGCACTAGATACATGTAAATTTTCAACACTAATTTGCTTTTTCTCCCAAAGGATTAGAAATTGTTTTTTCTTTTGCCCCTTTTGGAAAACAGTGCACAAAAGAACTCTCCTCCTTTTACAGATTGAGAAACCTTGAGGCCATAAGTACCTTGAGGGTCCCTTGCTAACTGTCCACACTTCTAGGACACGATGAGGCCAGGGTTTGTATAGTGTCAGGGTTTGTATAGTGTCAGGGTTTGTATAGTGTGGGTTCTAGACTGAACCCACAGGTGTGTCTCTTTGGCCCATGGAACACTAAAAGAAAGAAATAGAAAATTTGAGCCAACGTTTGGGAGATTTCTTATTAAAAAACCAGATTTCTAGGTTTCTGGAGAATCTCGACGACCTAGACATCCTGGCCCGTGTTCCTGTGAGGCCGCGTGGCTGGAGCTGTGTGCTGGTGGTGCCCTTTGGGTAGGGCCGTGCCCTTGGGGCCACCATGGACCCCGCACCTCCTGCTGTGTTGTGTGTGGCCAGTCTCCCCCACTGACCTGGCCCTGAGGCCCCTGGAGGGACCGCCTGCGTTTGGTGCTGACCCTGCCCTGGGTGGTCTTCGGCGTGTTGAGCTGACCTCCCTGCGGCACACCTGGCCCCTTACGCTCTGCTGACACTGTGTTTGTGACCTGCCAGCTCTGTGCAAAACTCCCTCTCCCTCTCCCTCTGGAGACCTGTTGGAGCAGCCTTAGCTATCTAGGGCGTTGCTGAGAATCACAACAGCAACACTAATGGCCTCTGGGCCAAAAAGTATTTGTATTAAAATCCTTGCACCTAAGAGCTCTTACAGTTAGTCACGTGAGAGCACAGAGCACCCAGCTCTCAGACTATTTATTCTAATTGTTCTCCCCTGACCCCCAAACCCTGAAATGACGTTAAAAGGTACTAACCCTTTCCTCCCAAATAAAGACCTCTTCTAATTCCGCAGCAGGCAAACAGCTTTTTATATATTTGTGCTTATCTCCTGGTCTTTGAATGGATGAACAGATGCAACATCCTTTTTTTAAAAAAATAATTATTAATTTTTTTTTTTTTTTGGCCACACCATGTGGCATTTGGGATCTTAGTTCCCTGACCAGAGATTGAACCCATGCCCCCTGCAGTGGAAGCGCGGAGTCCTAACCACTGGACCGCCAGGGAAGTCCCTGCAACATCCTTTCAAAATATGTCAGTCACCGTTTGCACACCGTTTAGGCCACCAGGTTTCCCAGACAGAGACGTGAGGAGTGGCAGATGGGTCAGTGCGCAGGGCAAGCACGTCTCCATCCTGCCTTAAGCCCCAGGCTTGCTGTCCTAGAGCCAGTGCCGTAAGAATGGATGTTTAGAATGATCTGGACTCCCTGAAGAGGCTATGCTGGAGTATGCACTGATTGAGAATTCAGGGACTATCTGATCAGTTTAAAACTATACCCACATAGACTGGCCTTTGTGTCTTTCCAGTTTTGGTAAATAAGGGGGTGAAGTAGACGGGCCACATTTATGTACCATTCCCTGCTGTTATGTTAATGAGAATCCCTTGTTCAGAATCCCCTCCTTTGCCTCAACTCCTGACACATGAATGTGTTGGCATCTGTCACCTAAAGGGCCTGGGCTCTGCCACCTGCTTTAACACAGAGAGGAGGGAAAATTGCAGGATGTCTTGCCCTTACCTTCATCAGCGATGGTCGACGCTCTGGTCCCTGAGTCTCTAGGTCAGGGAATTTGATGCGTTTTAGGAAGATGAGGGCGCCCCACACGTAGCAGGTGCTTGATAAATTTTGTTCATCTGGTCACAGTGGAGCCTGAGAAAATGGAAAAATTAAAAAGCAGCTGAAGAGCCGTGGGCAGTATTTTACTCCAGTAACATAATTAATTTCAGAGGGCACCAGTGGGGGTTGGAAGTCTGAGGATGCCACTGGAGAGCGGTGAGGTTGGACCCTCTGCCCGACATCGCTGTGTCCCGGGGCCCCGGCATCCTTTCTCTGCCTCCCGCCCCGCCTACCCACCCGACCCTGGCCAGGCCGCCTCCCTCTCCTCCTTCCTTCCTTCCTTCCTCTCTTTCATTCCTCAGCTGCCTGTGTCCCCCCAGCTCACCCCGATAGCCTTACTCTTGCTTGATCCTAAAGTTTATTCTATATTTGTCTCCCAGAAGTTCCCCTTTTGGTGATGGGAAAGGACGAAGGGAGCTGAAGTATTATAAGGGAGGGAATGTTGCCAACTTGAGATGAGTCAGAAGTGAAAGCATTTTGGAATGTGTAAGACAATGAAGACAATATTTATTTTACAGAAATGGAGCTAACAACCCAGCCTTCAGGAGCACAGCCAGTAGGTATCGCATGGAGAGAGGTCTGACGTTCGGATGGCGGAGGGTGCACTGCTATAGTTTCGTCACCAAAGGAATAAGGGAGACGTTCCTCTCTCTGTTAATGGTTCCCCAGTGTTTTAGGTGAGGGCTGACTCTCCAGCTCATTCCCAGTGGTGAAGCCTGGAGGAGGCCTTGAGGGTGGGCTCACTGTGCACCTGCACTGACAAAAATGGCATCACTGAAGGTGAAAAATTGTTATACCTGAAAGAAATGCTTTGCAAAATGCACAATCCACAATCCATTTTGGTTTGCAAGGCAGAAATAGAGACACAGATGTAGAGAACAAATGTATGGACCCCAAGGGGGGGAAAGCGGGCTGTGGGATGAACTGGGAGATTGGGATTGACATATATACACTAATATGTATAAAATAGATAACTAATAAGAACCTGCTGTATAGCACAGGGAACTCCACTTCGCTGTACAGTAGAAACTAACACAACATTGTAAAACAACTATACCCCAATTAAAAAAAAAAAAAAAAAAAGAATCCATTTTGGATGCATCTCTCTGGAACCCCAAAATATTATTTTTCAGATCCAACTCTCATATGTTGGATTAGTGCATCTTCTAAGAAACATTCATAAAATTATTTCTATTTAATGTTTATATTTAGGGCAGGAACTTGGAAAATTAAGTTTTTAAGACTGCCTTAGAAGTTTCACCAAGCTGGCAGGTTCTTCAGTGGTAAAGACAGCCTTTTCTAAGTGCTGCAGGCAGTCTGAATCGGGGCCAGCAAACCTTTTCTGTAAAGGGCCAGAGAGTAAATAGTTGAGGCTTTGCAGGACTTACAGTCTCTCAAGATAGTACTAAAGCAGCCAGGACAGTATCTAAATGAATGGGCTTGGCTATGTACCAGTGGCCTGTGGGCCATAGTTTGCCCGCCCCTGAGAGTATAAGCTGTTGATTCTCTATAACATATGTATTTAGAACTGGGGGTGCCAGTATTATTTGGTCATGATTTCCAGATTAAACTATTTCATTGAGCTGTTGGTTGGTCAGTGACAGACAGGAATTTAGCCAGTATTGACTTTTAGGGCATGAGGGAGTAGGGTTCCTAGATGCAGCAGTAGCTTTTAATTTTTTTCCTTTGCTCACCAAGGGCTGCATGCTTACAATACATCTTATGAAATGTTCTACATAGGCACTGTGGATTTTAAAGTCTGCAAATGAATACAACTGTAAAATGTTTTTGTCTTAGAGAAAATGATTTCTCAGTGCTTTGTATATAACTACACAAGTAAGAAATAAAGTTGAATTTATATGCATCCCAGCAGATGCAGACACATCATTTAAATTAGGGTGTGGCCATTAAAATATTGCCTCTTTTCTCTACCGAATATTTCTTGAACTTATGACCTTACTGCCAGTAATGTTTAATAAGGAATCTGCAATGTGTAACTCCTCAGTAAATTATTAAAAGAACTGGCATTCCTACTGTATAATATCAACACAAGTGATACAAAGTATGCCTTGCCCCAGTGGGTATGTGCTAACATTCCTTCTGGCTTGCCGAGAGGGATGGGGCATAAATAAATTGCAAGGTTTGTTTCCAAGTCTGTCTTTGGTTGTTATAGGTACATTGTTGTGCTTCCCCTTTTGAAGAACTGATTATTGTTTCAAAGACTGCTATTTTTAGATGCTCGAAATTAGGCATTCAAGATTGGAAGGTAGAGAAGCAGTTGAAAGAAATACTGTGTTTCAAGTTTGAGGGCAACTGGTTGCGAAATCAAAATGGATGAATCATAACTTTATCACAGTTTTCCTTTTTGCTAGTGAGAAAATGATAGTGTTGGTTATATAGCCTCTCGCTCTCACTTGTAAACTCTTGGGAGTTCATTGCACACAGTGGCTTTAATTTTGTTGAAGTGATTTTCAATGTTATCTGCAGTTTGGACAGCAGAAGAAAACATGCAAATTCCTTCCTTCCAAAATGGGTTACTGGCTCCCTGCAGTGTGATTTCATTTTCTCTCTGTTATTAAGTATGTAGTCAAACCATCATGTGCTAGAAATGAGATTTGAGTGACCATATACCTCAGTCAGGCTCTTCTGTTTGCAAAAACAACAACAAAACCAGTTTCTTGGCCTGAAATGTCAAAATATTTGTTCTTTCTCTGGACTAATCTTTCTCAGCCGGTGACTCCACCGTCTGTCTGCGCATCCAGGTTAGGGACCCGGGAGTTGTCCTTGGCCGTCTCATCCCTCCAGCTCTGCCTGGTCTCCGTGTTTGTGCCGAGGGCTTCCTGAGCGGGGTTCACACCTTCACGTCTGTCCTCTGCATACAGAGAACGCTCCCTCTCAAACAGACCGTATTCCGCTCCTGGCCGACCCTCCAGCGGCCACTCGTTGCGGTGGATCCAGGTCCTGGCTCCTTAGCCCCGACTCCACCGCCCTCCTGGGCGGCCGTTGGCCTCGGCCTCCCCCAGCAGCCGTGCTCAGTCTGGGCCTTTGCCGGCCCCCAGGACGACCACCATCTCCCCTTTTGCACAGTCACCTCTTTCACAACGACCCCCAGTGAGATCTCCCGCAGGCAGCTTTCCCTGTCTCTGCGCCCACCTTGCCCAGGTGTGCGGCCTCAGCTTCGTTTGCACATCACTGTGCTCAGTGGTCACACTGCACGGTGTTGGGACTTTGCTAGACCGTCATCTCCGCACCCCGCTGTGGTCCCGCGCTGGGCACCAAATCCCTGACAGCCGTCGCCACTCCCACCCGGCAAACTATGGCGCATGCGCATTCCTCACGGCCTCGTTGGTTCTCAGAGCCCTCCCTGCCACTAGGCTGAATTTATTTTTCGTGCTTTTGTACCCTCCCAGGGATTGGTACATGCCCCTATTTTCCTTACCCTCTCATCTCATAATTTTTTATTTTATTCTGTATGTATTGTTAAGCCCCTCGTTCTTTGCAATACTCAGGTTATATATACATTTTAATAATATAAAAAGTCTCTACCAGCACATACCACATTACTTTTAGCTCCTTCCTACTTTGAAGTTACCACGATTGCCTTTAACTTTAAGGAGTGCCTCACCCTTAACCCCTCTGTCCTTGTAAAGTTCACTGGAGGAGAGGAATTGTGAAGCATCCCTAACCATCAAGGCTTCTGAAGGGCTCTTTCTTGTGTTAAGGGTCCACTCAGGTGTATGGGGGAATTATAGCTCCCTCTGGTGGCCAGATCATCAGGTGCATTTTTGTTCTGGACTCTTAAAATGGTATTCAAATCTAATAATTCTTTGGAGTTCTTTTTTAATTTTTAAAATAATTCAAATCTTGTTTGCTTTGGCAGGTATTTAAATCATTCTCAAGTAGTGACACTTATACAGAGGAATGAATAATTTTACTTTAAGCAGCCCATACTTTTTACACAGTTGGGTCTTAAAGTAGACAGTACATAGCATTTAAACTTTATTTCCCTCCTTTTTCCTTCCCTTCCCCTGCCATATAATTTCCTAAACTTGTAGAATCATCAAAATAAAATGCCACGAACTACAAAGGAATAATTTACTAATATTGGGAAGAAATGAAATTCTTCAAATGAGGGTCCAGTATGGGCCCAAAGACAAAATGAATTTAATGCATTTTTAGTTTCACATTTTAATGGATCAGAGCTTCAAAACACATTTCGTTTTCTTTATGAAAGGAACTTCCAGACCGACATTCTTAATATAGAAAAATATTATAAAGAGTTAGCTATATCCACGCTAATATGGGAAACAGGTATGGATGGTCTCAAAAATAATTGTATTTGGCTTTGGAAGTTAAAAAATATCCTTTAATATGGTTCTGTCTGAGGTTGTGGGAGTTTTTAGCATTACAGAGAAGTTAATGAAAGCAATCCATGATGTGAAAAACAGACTCAGGAAGACTAGAGAGGTTTTAACATTTTTCTCTTGTCATCTCTTCCGTGTAGCTAAATTTTTAAAGATGTGTTTAGACAGCAGTGCTTTTCAGATTGATGACAGTGACCCTCAAAGAACAATAGCAGCAGCAATTTAAATTGTTTTAAATGCAAGATTGGCTAATTTTCTCTCAGGTATGCTTGGGGTTTTTTGGATAAAATTCTCTTGGGAGCAGGGGAAGGGGTCATGAGTCTTCATGGGCAGCCTGCCTGAGTGGGAAGGTTACAGTCAAGGGCTTATTTAAACAGCAGGGAGTGGCTCAGACACCCCCGGAGGAAACAGCACGGGTTATTTCTCTACTCATTTTGCAATAATCTTCTTTTCTCCCTTTGCCATTTCTTCATGTCTGCAAATACTGACAAAACACCATGAGGGCTTTCAGTGGGACTGAAAAATTGGGGAGGTACTAGGGAGAAAAAAGTGTGTGTCAGTTTGCGATGGTGTTAAAAGAGTTTAATTTCTTTTCAGTTGAATACATTCGGGTTTATTAGGGCTGTCAGGAGGGTTCTCATGAGATAATGTTCTCATGTGACAGCTCGTGAGTGCTGAGACATGAGACAAATACAAGGTCTATTGTGTGACACCTCCCGCTGAAAAAAGCCAGCCTCCAAAGTAAAGAGGTGAATCAACAACAACAACGAAAAATCCTAGAATCATCTCAGCTGACGAGAAGATGCTGCTTAAGTGGAATGGTACTTCTTTTGGGTGGAGAAGCGTGAGAGATGTGATGCGAGCTCCACGGGCTGCAGAGAGAGGTTCAGCCGTCCAGAGGGTGTTAACTGTTATCACAGGAGACGTTTTTTGGTCACCATGGGTCACAGCCTCACTCAGCTTTCCCTGCCTTTTGCCTCCCTCTGGCTTCATTTTATCCTCCTGGGCATTTGTAGAGAATCGGAGGCTTTCTTTTTGGAGTGGACTAAGTCGAGTGTCCCTCCTAACAGTGAGGATGGCAAAATAAATGTCGCCGTGCCTGAGAGGCTTGTAAGTCCTGTAAGCAGGGCCTAAAGTTGGGTTGACATGATAAGAACGTACAGATTAAAGAAAAGTGTGGCAGTCCATTGGAGAGAGATGGATCAATTCTGTTCCTTCTTTTTTTTTTTCCAAAAAAGAAATGCCGCAGTGCTAATGGGCGGCACATGCTAAATAGTTTTCCAGTTTGATAACGAGAAAGGCAGGTGAGGGGGGCGCTTTGGTTTACTTTCAAATTTACATATTGAAGTGGTATAGAAAACGGTGTGTATTTATTGTGGAAATCTCAGTAGATACGTAAGAGAGGAAATTAAAAGCCCCTCTCTGCCTTCTGCCCCAGGCTTACCCTTTGAGCATAGCCTCCCCGTCCCCCCATCTTGGTGTGTGTGATGGGGGAGGGAGGGCATGAGAGTCACACTGTACAATCCTATTAACTTGTTTTTAACTCCCCAGTACACTGTGGGAATATTTCCGGGTCATCATAAGTATCTCTGTCTTAGCCAAGTAGAGTCTGAGAATGCTGCAGAGCCAGTCAGTTGAAGGGCAGGTCCCCATCTCTTCAGGTCCAGAGCAGCCAGAACTTGGCTTGGAAATGGCCTCCTAGTTCATTTGGCCAGAAGTGACAGCAGTGGCCCTTACTGTTGTTGTAGCCGGACTCTTGTAGTTTGTACCTTGATTTTTCAGGTATTTTTTTGAGTGGCTACAATGTTCCACGTACTGTGAAAGGCACTGGGTAGGAGGAGAACTTAGGGTCCCTGCCCGCTCAGAGCTTAAATTCCACACTCCCTTCATCATCGAAGTCTTTGGCCAACTGCAGAGGAAGCCACCTTGAAAGATGCCCCCGCCTCCCCACCTTCACCCCTGGGCCCCTTGCCACTGGGAGTCCTGGCTAGAGGACTCTTATTCCTGGTAACCTGGTTGCTACTGGTTATAAATGATGCTCCAGGTGGAGGTCGCCTGTTAGGCATGCTTCACCCTTGGTGTGAACACTTGCCCAGACAGGTGTGCTTACGTTAGGACTTAGTGAATCCTTAGCTGGGAGTCCCCGGCGGTGCCATCCTCCGGCAAGCTCTCTAGGTAGGATGAACGCCATCACCTGCGCCCTGAGCCACAGCTTCTCACCCCGCTGTGGCCCCTCCTTGCTGAGAGCTCTTTCTGGAACATCCTTTTTAGCTGGCTGAGTTGAGTATTCCCTTTAAAGCTCTTTACTGCACTCATGGGCCTGTTAGCTACAGCTGACTGTTTTTTGCCCTTGTGGGTATTATTTAAGCTTGCTTCTTCAAATGTGAATGACCTAAGTTTTACTTTGGCTCACTCTGAGTTTGCAAAAACCTTTTTTAATCTAAAAACTTCCTTTAAAAAAAAAAAAAGTTTGCTTCTACCCTCTTCCCTTTTCACCGTCTGTTTTAGTCATTTCAACTTCGGATGTCAAAGGAGTTCCAAGTTCATTTACAGAAAGAAACGGTTAGTTATAAGAGAGTTCTAAAAGAAGAAACCACAACCGAAGGGAAGGATGCTTGTGTTTTGTGGCCTTCAGGATCGAATATGTTGGTAGTAGACTGCTGGACTTTTAGCCGGGGGGGGGTAGGTGTGCCTGGCTTTGGTGTCACCATCTCTGAGGACCTGCCCTGTTGCAGAGTTGCCTCTTGTGGGAGAAGGTTCTGAGGGCAGGTGTGGTTTACCCTCTCACAGGGCTTCCTCGCTCTTGATTTCCAGCCAGCAGCCTCCTGGGTGGTTTTGAATGTGGAGCTGAGGCCTCGCTGGGGGTGCTGCCCGGACCATCTCGGAGGCCTTGTGGGGCATGTGGGACGGTGGCTCACAGTTTTCTAGAGGAGCAGGGTCAATCGTTAAAGTTTCTCTCAAGGATTAGCACGTGTCTTCCAGAAGTGTTTTTCAGAGTCTTGTTTTTTGGGTCCAAGAAGGTGTCCTTTTTCTAAGCCCTGCTCACCCATCTCCCGCAACAGGAAATCAGCCCTGAGTAGCGGTCGCTAATCAGTGGTGCTCATTAATGATTGTCCTTGGTCTCAAGGCGCCTGTGTTAGAGGGCAGTACGGGCGTGCAGCTCAGCAAGGAGCACAGGTTCATGCTGGTGCCACGGGAATGATGGGGAGGCCTGTTGTGAGAGGACCCTGGGGTGAGGTTACTCGAGTCTGTGGCCCAAATGTGACTCACTTCCCTGGAAGTTTCTGCTCTGGGCCTTGGAGTTAGGAAGAGTTGCTGGGACCAGATTTCAAAAGGAATGATCCGTTTCCCATAACACACGCTTTAAAGCTAAGAGTATCCACAAATCTTAAGATTTTTTATTTTTCGAAAGAGGCTCAAAGTGGTTTCATGTCAATGACAACAAAAACTTAAGAGAAGCTATGAACGACCAGACCGAATTATGTCTATAGTATGCATGGCCAAAAATACGCCAGAAAGATTAACTGGGGATAATACTGCCAGTTTCTAAGAACAGAGAAAGAGCTAATTTTCTTAATATAAAATACTGACCTACAAATCAATAAAAAGACCTATAACCTAATTGAAAAATGATCATCAGAGAGTACAAATAGAGGAGGGGATACCAGTGACAAACGTATTGAGATAGTTAACTTCACTTACAATAAAAGAAATGGCAATTCAAGCTCTAATGAAAAACCTTTTTCAGCTGTCACGTTGTCAAAAAGTAAAAGTTTTAATTGCAATATGTTGATATGAGTGTGAGGAAATGGCTCCCCTTTGACCTGTTACTGGAGGGTGTTGAAGTGGGTACAACCTCTAGCAATTTGGAAATGTTTATCAAAATGACAAGTGCCGTAGAGCCAGCACTCCCAGTTCTGCCGGTTTATCCAAAAGATACACTTGCACATGTGTGAAGTGATCGGGATACAAGAATGCACATTCCCTTGTTGATACAATCAGAAAAGATTAGAAATAACTGAAGTGTCTGTTAAAAAACAGCTGATTCCTGTGTTCCAGCATCAGCCTCAGCTGTGCTCTCCCACCCACCCCCTCTTCTTTTTTTTTTTTGCTGGTTTTATTCTCAGCAAGGTTTTCTCTCTTTGATGGCAGCTCTGGGCTCACATTCACAGCAGAGAGAGGGTGGCCCCGGCAAAGTTTCGGACTTGCCTTTTATTGGGTCACCCCCGACCTGTGAGCTGGTGCGTGGCATGTTCTTTAAGGTGACCTGTTGTGGAGTAAATCACTCCTTTATATTAAAGAAAAAATCCAGCCCAGTGACTCACACCCCCTCCTGTCTTCATTTCCTCTTCGTGTTCCTAGGAGGTCTCTCTGTCCCTTGTTGTTATCATTTACAGATGAACCAACAGAGTCCGAGACGTACTGTATTTTGAGACATTGTGGTTTTATGCCTTATAATTAAATCGTCATCATCACGTCAACCTTAGGAGGTAGAAACTATTCTTTGCGGTTTCCAGATGAGAAAAATCGAGGATCAGAAAGGTTAAGCAACTTGCCTAAAGCAGGGAAGTGGCAGAGCTGGGTTCCACCCCAGTTTGCACAGACTCGGCTCTCGGCTGCCTGTGTAGCACCTGGGGCACCCTGGCCTAGCTCCCAGACAGTCTGATTCAGCTGGTCTGAGGGGAGGCCTGGGCATCGGTGTGTACAGCCCCCAGGGGATTGGAAGGAGCTGGGAACCACGAGTCTATGCCACGAGCAAAGGATGAAGGTCGCTGATGGTCTTCACGTGGCAAAGGGCTCAGACCCCTTGTTCTCTGCTTCCAGGCAGAAAACTCTTGTTCACACTGTCAGGCCTGTCTTTATGCAAGAAAGTAATATCGGGGCTTCCCTGGTGGCGCAGTGGTTGAGAATCTGCCTGCCAATGCAGGGCACACGGGTTCGAGCCCTGGTCTGGGAAGATCCCACATGCCGCGGAGCAACTGGGCCCATGAGCCACAGCTACTGAGCCTGCGCGTCTGGAGCCTGTGCTCCGCAACAAGAGAGGCCGCGATAGTGAGAGGCCCGTGCACCGCGATGAAGAGTGGCCCCCACTCGCCACAACTGGAGAAAGCCCTCGCACAGAAACGAAGACCCAACACAGCCATAAAATAAATAAATAAATAAATAAAAAAAATTAAAAAAAAAAAAAAAAGAAAGTAATATCGGAGGTAAGTAATAGGTGCTTGGAAAGAATTTAAGCATCAGATAGTGGACAGGACTGTCGTGGGCATAGTGCCCAGTGCTGTGAGGGTTCTAGAAAAAACTCCCTTCCCTGTCTCTGTGGCTGGCGGCCTTTGCCGGTCAGCCGTTGTCAGTTTCACGTGCGGTGGCTCCAGATGGGCCTGGGGAACCCGGAGGAACTTTGTGACGTCTTCACGTTTGTCCTCTTCTGGGCATTATGTTTCTGCACTCATTCCTGGAAAAGTTACTCAGCCACATTGGCGGGTGGCGGACAGGAAACTGGGAGAGAAGTGCAGCTTCTGGATGGAATATCAGACACATGGGGTGAGGACTGGGGGAAGGGTTAGGGAGGGAAAAAGTCCTTTCTTAGAGTTCTTGTTGTCAATTGAAAAAAAAAACGCCCAACATGAGAGCTGTGAGTTTCAGTTTTTTGGGGGGGCTTACTGAGGACCATAGCCCTGGAGATAGCCTCTCAGATAGGTCTGAGCAGCTGTTCTCAAGAGGCAAGGGGGGAGGTCAGTGTGTATGTGATTTTGGTGAAGGGGGTCCTTGCAGCCAAGCCCACATCTGGGTAGAAGGTTGCTGCTGGTCACGAGGAGCAGATGTCTCCATTAATGATTTTAGTGCTTTTCTGGGTATGAGAAGATGCAAGAAATTGGGTTCATAAAATTTTCTCCTGAAAATATCTATCTAAAGGCCTGTTCGGCCAGATTTCCCAGAGCACAGAGTGTCCCGTCCTGAGCTCCTTTCAGAGTGTGTGAAGGTCAGGGATAGCAGAGGCTAGTGACTTCATTCCTGGAGGACCAGATGGCGAGCGACATTTTTTTAGTTGTCACTGTAAACCAGAAGAGGAATAAAGCGGAAATTGAGAAGACTACATGATTAGGATTTAAGTTGAATGAGCTTCACGATGTACAAACGTTGTACTTAATACTTTCCGTAGGTAGATGCTCACAGAGGCTGTGTGGTCCAGTCAAGGCCAGGACCTACATCCGACGAGTATCATTTTCTCCTCTCTTCAGACAGGGCTTCACTAACCTACTGGGGAAAAAGAGAGATAAGTCAAAATACACGTGTAGAAGTTTAGAGCTGAAAGAGACCTTAGAACCAGGGGTTTTTCAGCCTGGCTGTACCTTAGAGGAGCTCCAAAAATATATTGGTGTCAGGACTCACTGGAGACATTCATTCAGTTGGCCTGGAATTGCACGTAGAGGCAGGATGAGGGCTTGGGCCTCCTGACCGTGCCCAGTCTGTATTCCAGTGACCACGGCAGGCATAGCGTCCGGCCCCAGGGCCCTCGCCAGGTCTGTGTCGCTCAAGTCCCACAGTCTCTGCTCTTGACCTTCCAAACGGCATCACACTCCTGGGCAGGTGTGTGCACAAGCCTACCATCCTCTCACACCTACTCTTGAATGGTGGAAATTGAGTAAAGGCACACTTAGACCTGTACTGAGGAGAAGACGGTCTCTCTTCACAAGTAATCTGGATGTGTTAGTCTTGCACGCAGGTTAATGCATTCATTGTCTTTCTAATGAAAATGGTTGCACAGCCCAATATTCTTCCAGTCAGTCTGTGTGGCAAGATAGAAGCAGGGTGTTAGTTCTTTCTCTGAACTGCTCTCCAGTATCAGAAACCGAACCCTGACCTTCCCTCCCAGGCTCCTTTGTTATGCAGCAGGGCTGGGAAAAAAGACTTTTCTTTCAGCTGTCCAGGGCGCCAGGCAGAGGAAACCCGACCAGGGCTTTGTACACTCCCAGTGGCTCAGAGAGCCTTTATCCTCGTCTGATATTTACTCAACACCCGATACCTCCTGGGAATCTTTAAAATTGTTGTTGGAAGGAACCATTCTGCCTCAAGTGCCTATTTTTAGACTGTATATAAAGCCCACGTTGGATTTCTGCTACCTTTCTCTCTCTCTGCTAAGCCTGCTGTTTGAAAGGCAACGGGATCTTTTGTCTTTAAAAGTTCAGCACCTCTGGCTAGTTCCCCATCTGAACCCCAAAGCCCTGGAATGCTCTGGGGTATATCTCTTCATCCCTCATTCTGACCAAAACCGAAACCACAGGTGATGATGACCTTTACACCAGAGCAGTTGAAATAATACAACTGAGGGGAAGGAAGCTACTTCAAAACAATGAACCTTGAGTTAAAATGAGTATGAGTTGGTCTGTCTTGATCAGCCCTGGCTGTATTTAACCTGTTCAGTGAGACTGGTTTGAGCTTTGGGCTCTTCAGTGGGCTGTCCAAGTTCAGGACAGGCCCATCCGATGGTTATGAGCTGAAGGAGTGTCGCCTGCCATATCAGTAAACAAAGGATGTTGTGGCCATCAAGCCCTGGGCCACTGCAGCCGCCCTGCCTGTGCACCCTGAGGGGATTCAGGATGGAGAAAAGCAGGATACCGGCCCTAGATAGTTAAGGTGCATGTCAAAGGAATGATTTCAGTGAGTCCAGACTCCTCTATCTTCCCATACATAAACATCTCAAGTTAAATTCATTAACTTTTTTCTTTAATTAACAGTAATCTTTTGATGTCCTCTGTGGTTTTTGTTGCAAAAACTCTTATATATATCCCAGCTCCCCCCTTACCTCTTCGGAGCAGTCCCTCAGAGCTATGTGAGAGGCTGCCTCTCGGGCTTGTGTCCTCAGCAAAGTCCACCGAATAAAACATAATTCTCAACTTATAGGTTGTGCATTATTTTTTAGTGGAGTTCAGTGGTGAACTGTATACAAAACAGGATTAAGGTGTTGAGGAGGGGATCTTGACCGCATTCTCATCAGCCTGGGGTGATTTCCTCCTTGGCCAGGGGTTTTGGCTTTTTTCTTTACGTGAAGGTCACTGTGTGACTTTCAAGGCAGTGATGATTCAGAGTGAAGCCCGAAACCCAAGGGCAGTGGTGGGGGCAGTTTTACATCCTCTCTCCTCTTTTTGCCTTTTCTTCCGTTTTTTCCACCTTTTCCCCGTCCTTGCTTCCTTCTTCCCCGTCTCCATAGGGGGCCATACAAGAGAACTCAATATCTTTTGTATTCCCTATTGAATACAAATTTTATGATTCATGTTACTAAATTTAAAGTAGACAAATTGAATATTTTATATGGAATTCTCTCTTAAAAAAATCAAAACTTCAGTAAAACCATACTGAGTGTTCCTTTAGGCAAAAAAAATTTTTTTAATTGTTTTTTAAAAAGGATATACGTATAGACATAGAAAAGACTGGAAAGGGTGCATAACAAAATCCCAACGCCATATCAAGGTGGTTAAGATTATCGGTTATTTTTGCTTTTTTTATTTCCTAAATTTTCTTCTATAAATATATTAATGTTATCAAATATAGAGAAAGAAAAATGCGTGGGCCTGATGATCTAGCTCACATACTTGAAAGGAACTCATCCTGAGAGAATACTGAATAATTTATTATATCCTTATAGAGTCGAAGGATATATGTTTATATATATCCTCTTATATATCCAAAGGTTTAGCTATAAGGATGAAGCATTGTTTATCATAATGAAAGAGTTAAAGCAACCTAAATTAATTATGGTAAATGTCTAAAATGGAATAGTATGAAGCCATAAAAAGTGATGTTGCCTGGAAATATTTACTGATATGGAAACATTTTATAACATTGAGTGGAAAAGTAAGTTGGATTGGTTTGTATCATTTGATTCCATCTCTTTTGTAAGAGATCTTACACATAAGCTCTATACATACGTAGAAATATAGAAGATCTAAAATATAAAAGATGTATTAATAGTGTTCAGAGAATGGGATTCCTGGGTGTTAATTTTTTTCCTTTGCGTGTGTGTGTGTGTGTAATTTTTCTGTAAAGAATCAATATAGCTGTCATAAAAATTGGGAAAGTTTATTTCAGTTTTAGAAAATTGCCTCTTTACCTGAGTGAGAACCTGTGGTTTAAACTCATAGTCGACCTTCTACCCCCATTGTTAAATCCATCTTCTTCTACCTTCAAGAGAATTAAAGCAGTGAGCTTAAATTGGCAGATGGATTTCTGAATGGATTGTTGATAATTATAATGGCTGAGATTTTTAATTGCCATTTGTATCAATGAATGTTTTTTTTTCTTTTCTGTTGTGTTTGGGATTTTATAGGAGAGACAACAGTGCTGTTTATCATACTTTACTGCAGATTAGAAGCTTCATCATAATGGGAAGCTAAATAATGAAGCTTGTTCAGAATGGTGTTATAGTAAGTGATGCTCTGAGCCCATGGGCCTGGCGATGGTGCCTGTGATTTCCGAATTCAGAAGCTAAGTTCTGTGTTTATTGAGGTTTTGCACTTAAGTTCCCTGGGCCAAGGCTGTCTCCAAGAAGGTTGGCTCCAAAGTAATTGGTAAATTACTGAAGAAGACGTTGGCCTTGCTCTGTAGCAGCTTAAAATTTTACTGGTGCAGTAAGCTCATTACAAAACAATTACATTAAGCTTGAGCTTGGTGCGTAAGCAGTGGTAAAAGCTGTGCACAGGTGACATTTATTTCAGAAAACTAAGACCTGGATGGGCAGTGAGAGGCCGTCTCCAAGAAGCCCTTCCACCCTGGAAACCCCAGAGCCAACACGGTACTCGGCACAGGGTAGGAGCTTGAAAAATTCTTGCTGAGTGAACTGCTGACTTGGCTTTTGAAACCTGGGCTCCTATGTACATAAGCCTGGATCATGTAACTGCAGGATGAGAAGGTGTTCCTTACATACAAGCATTTTGAGACTACGATTAAATGAATGGTCCAGGATCACAGATGACTCCCAATTCTCAACACTGCTGACTGCGCGTCAGGTGCACCATTGATTCAGTACCAAGAGGAGAAAGTGGCAGGCATGTTCCTTGATGACTTTCCTGTGAGAGGCTTGCTGACTTGGGAAAGGTTAAGATGTTGAGTTGCCTTAAACAGAGCAGAGAAGGTCGTTGGTAGCATCACTAGGGCTGATTCTCAGGTCTCCTGACTCCCCCAGTTTAGTTTAGTGATTCCGGTTAGTCCTCTGACAGTTGACCACCCGCTGTGCTGTCTTTTTTTTTTTTTTTTTTCCTAGACTGCCTTGATGGGCTTTGAAGTGTCCACCTGGGTCCTTTGTCCCCTGCCTAGCCCAATGCAAACATCAGTGCTTTCTGCTCGGTTGGTTTGTGGGGATGCAGCCCACAGGTGCTTGTATCTGTCTTTCACTGGAGTTGGGCCACCGTCTCTTCGTGCTGAAAGGTGCTGTGCTGGCAGCAGGAGAACACAGCAGCTTGGGCCTCCAGAAACTTACCATCAGTTACTAATCTGAGCTCAGCCTGGCCCTTGAACGTGGGCCATAGATTTCTAGATTGGGGGGCGGGGCAAGGGAGATCCTTTAGTGTATAGAGTTGTCTTTCTGCCTGCTTGCCTAATTTCTGATTGTTTCAAGAAATTGGCGTCCAAGTCGGATATTGTCATGTTCCAGCACGACATACCAGCCTGTGTGGCCTTGGCCGTGTGCTTGAGTTGGTTGCAGAGGTTTTTAAAGTAAAGGACCTAAGAAGAGAGCAAGGCCAGTGTATGGGGTAGAGGGGGTGGGGCGCTCCCGTGTGGCCTGTATTTTTTGATACAAGCTATTTCATGTATGAGCCATTTCACATACGAAAGTGTACATCTGATGGAAAGACAGAATGTACTAAAATTTACCGCTTTAAAAAATAAAATGTACCTCTTGAATGAGGCTAGTGTAAAACTGAACTAAATAAATAGCAATCAGATACTTAATTTTATAGTTGTTGCAAATATCATCTTGGGGTAATATGGGTGAAAAAGGCAGGACGTTTTATGTAGGATAAAGTCCTGAAATTTCGTATGTTCTTTTGTTACTGGAAGAGGCATCTTCTTCTCTTATATGCCAAGCAGATGCTGCTACTACATGGAGAGAGATTTGCCAGCTGTGGTACAGCTGGTCACTCAGGCCTTTTCACAGCTGCCTGTAAAACCCACGTGTGTTGTCTTCCCCCTCAGTACTTGCTTAGAAATCGCTGGCAGCGTTGTAGAGCGTATCCCAGTGACACCGCTTACCTACGAATTTTCCCGTTTCTTCTTTCTCCGTGACCTTCACTTCCTCTGGCAAATTCTTCCCGAGGTTGGGTGCGGCTCTTCAGGGCCCCCTGGACTTAGATGTATTTGCCCAAGATTGATGAAGGTTTTGGAGGCATGAAGTGGTTAAGAGCATTTCATGGCAGTGTCACCTGCTTGGTAGCTCTTTGTGACCTGATTTCCAGCATATTCTGTCCTCCAGCTGCAGAGATCCTCTTCCCGGAACCCACCCACGTCTTGCTCACCGGTCAGGGCTGACTCTTCTTTGATACGTCCTGGATCCTCAACTGGTCTCTTCACTTGGTAGTAGAGGTGCCTTCCTCCTAATTTTTCATGAGAATTGGCTCTTGGCTATTATGTTTTGGGGACACACTGGTGTTTTGCTTCTCTTTTTTCCATCTGAATCACTGGGTGTTGGATGCGGGAATGAGGTGGTAGTGAATGGGGAAGGTTGGGAAGATGATTCGGGTTTGCAAGAACAAAGGTTGTCCTAGAGCGGCCAAAGCAGCTGGGATTCAGATGGGCTGCCTCTTGGAGAATGGACTGGGGACGTGTGGGTCTCACAACTGCAGTGTGTACGAGCCACCACCAGAGGGTGATGGCTGCTTTTTGGCCCAGCGGGGCTCTGCACTTCCCCTCCCCCAAGGTCTCTGAAAGCATAGCCTTGAACAGGTGCTCCTGCCATTGTCTGTCGCTCAGATTGAAGAGTGGTCTTATAAGGAACCTGGGGATTCCATTTTGAGAAATAATTGCCTTTTTAAAGGGAACATTAAAGAAAAAAAGACCTTTGGGCTCAATTAAGAGCCTATTCTTTTCCTAAATACTCTGTGCTCTCAAACGTGGGCATGCTCTTGGCCTTGAAGTGGGAAGTTAGAGGGAATTGGGGACAGAAACCTGCTCTAATGTGGGCCGCAACTTGGTGTCCCCGGCAGGATTGGGGCTGGGGGCCTATATGACCTATCTTTGACTGTTGTATGCAAAAGTGATTTTAAAATTGGCCCCCCTAACTTATTGGAGACATCGGTTTAAAATAGTAGGAGAAACATCATTTGCTGTTGGCCGTGCATTGGATCAGTTTTTCAACGGAGGGAAGGTGACGGGGTGTCTGTGGCTGATTTAGGACAGCCTTTCCGCCTAGGATCTCACTGATACCTCACAGTCCAGAACGGGCGTTTCAAGGCTCCATTTCTACAGATGAGGAAGCCAGAGGTGCGTTAGGCCAGGGACTTGCCCGGTGTCCCCCAGCTAGTAAGGTGGTGGAGGTGGAATCCAAAGTCAGTTTTGTCTGATGAAAATATATGCTCATTCCGTATATGTAATGACACTGGAGCAATTCTTTAAACAGAAGTATCCAGAGGGGTTTCTTCTCTCCTGGAATGCCCTTCCTTTCAACATTGGCATGAACATTTGGGGCGGGGAGGAAATGCCATTAATTTTCAGGAAGGGACATTCTGTGTGCCTTGGGGTTCCAAAGGTTCCAGGGTCACCTGTGAATTGGCTGGTCACGTTCCTGTTTCGCTGCGGGGGCAGTGTTGTAGGGTGCGGTTTGTTTGAATTGTTTCTGGCATTGCTTGAACCCACAAAGTTCCCCCTCTAGTCTCTGGTTCTGCTGCCTCGGATGAGCCGCTTCCATCTCCCCCGCATCCGAATCTGCTGCCGATTTGAGCGAGGCGGCGGCGGCGGCGGCAGCTCCCAGACCAGACCGGCTGCGGCACGGCACCGACCAGTACAGCTCTGGGGCGTCTGGGGTGGGCGGCTCTCGGCAGGGCCCTACCTGGGCGGTAGCTGCCGCAGAGCCGTCCCCTCGCCCCTCCCTCCCTCGGACGCGGCACCTCCTGCTCCAGGCTGTTGATCACCTGTCGACAGGGGGACCAGGCTGGGTCCAGGATTTCTCCTCGCTGCTGCTGTTGTCAGGGGAAACCGACAGCCGTCTGCATCTAGACCAGCCTCGCTCTATCCCTCTCCCCTTTAAAGTGAGGTCATCCTGCCTGGCATCTGGTAAGTGCCACAAAGGATTCTGTTTTCCTTGGTGAACATCAAGAAAATGTTCTCTTATAATAGATCCATTAGCTTTAATCTAAATGTGCCAGGATTTGGGGAATTGTTTGATCCTTCTTTCCTTGTCTTTCTCTCTCTCTCTCTCTCTCTCTCTCTCTCTCTCTCTTTCTTTCTCTCTCTCTCCCTCCCTCCCTTCCTTCTCTTTTTCTTTCTTTTTTCTTTCTCTTTCTGTTTCTTTTTCTTTCAGTCTTTTTCTCTTTCCCACTCTGTTTCTTTTTCTTTCACTCTTTTTCTCTTTCTCTATCTCTCTGTCTCTCATGTCCATTAAACAATTTTTTGCATGATTCAGAAATCAAAATATAGACAGTGAAAAATTATTTGTGTTTAATCTGTGTCATCTTGTTTGAAACCTATTTTCTTTTCAGTGCACTGAAAAATTATTATACAGCCACTGCTCTGGTGCCTCCCTCCCCCGTCACCCCTTTATGAATAAATTACTGCATTTGTCATCACTGTGTTCCTGAAATGTCGAAAATAGACACAGTGGAAGGGATCTGTCATGCAGAGTTTGGAAATTTGGTACAAAACCCCAGGTGAAATGAGGACAGATCTTTTATTTAAAAACATTTTTTTAGACTTTATTGTGTATCAAGTTCAATTTAAAGCATAGCGAATGCAGTCAACGAGGTCGAGGTAGGACAGGGGTCCGCCTCTTTATTGATTTAGATTTACCTCCTGGGATACAGTCACCTTCCTTGTTTGTTTTATAACCTTCACAGGAAGTGCTTGAGGATGTCACATGACTCCTAACTTTAGTTTTCACTTGTGTTCAGAGATTACATGCTTTTGCTCTTATATGGATAGATACTCAGTTATGAACTTTAAAAAATTGTAGGTGAGGTGCCTGACGATTAGATCATTGTTCATTGTCTTTTCCCCACGTTCCTCAGCCTCCAGACATAGAAACTTGTATTCCCTTTAAGAGAAAAGAAAACCAGCCCTTACATTTTCTAGACTCTGAGTTAAGGAGTACTCGCGTTTAACGTCATTAAAAGAAACGAATCTCCAGGAACCTATTGTCTTTCCATTTGAGGTTAATCTCACTAACAGGAGTTAGTGTGCTTTTACATTTTTACACTTCGGTCACAAATAAGGCTCCGTGGCGAATATGTAATTGCATTATGTAATACTGGAATGGAAAACCAGGGCAGTGGTTGCTCTTTTGGGGTGAGTCCATCCATAAACGACGAGAGACTCGGGCTGCCTTAGACAAAGGTTGAGCGAGGAGCTGGTGCTGATTGCTATGAGTCACGAAGGGAAGAAGGAGCGTGTACAGAAGCTCGAGGCATGTCAGAAGCAACACTTGTCAGGAATCTGCAGTTGAACTTCTGACCCTGTTTGTCTGATGGTGACTTCTCGTTGTACCTGAGAGTTGAGTGGCACTGGGTCCCTGGATGTGGGAGAAGCAGCACAGCCGCTCTAATGGAGAGGGACCTGCCGTCCTTTTGGTGTGGGACTTGCAACTCTAGAGTCAAAACCATCACCTTAAAAGGAGATGTTTCCCTGGAGAAATGGGAAATCACAGACACAGACCCCGCAGACTTCACCTGTTGATACTTCCTCACCTGTACTCTCCCTTGAATGTGGGGGCACAGTTACACCTCATGAGGGGTAAGGAAGAACAGAAAGTAAACCCTAGAGAATTAGCTGCGGCTCTGGATGGAGAACAGTGGTGGAAGAAAGGCAAGAAATGCCCCCCTCCCTCCCGAGACGCCCCCGTTTGGCTCTGCCCCTCCCGTGCTATTGCGGTGCCCTTCTCCTGAAATGACCCAAACCGGGTGTTTGGCAACAAGAGGCTGTAACTTTATCTAAATGAATTTTTGCAGCTTGTGAACTCTCATCCCTGCCAAGGGGCCCGGGCGCCTGGTTAATGATCTTTAATGTGAATGATTCTGTGCCATGATTAGCATTTAGCTTGGTTAGTGCCCCACGGGCTGAACTCCGTGGTCCTCCTGTGTGATTGAGTCTCTGCCCGCCGTCTGCCCACCTGTGGGAGCTGGGCACAGCCGGTTCTCTCTTGATGTGCGCTCTTTCCATGGGGGTGGGGGGTCGGTGGGAGCCAGAGGAGGTGGAAGCAAAGATCTTCAGCAGAAGCAGCAGCTGCAGAGCGCCCTGCGTCGTGGAGGACTCCCGGCTGGCTGTCAGGCTCTGGGATCCAGAGCTGACCTTGTGAGCCTTTCCACTGAGCCTGCTGTAGGGACTTCTGTCCAGGTGGTGGTGATGCTGGGTGATCAGCGTCTCCCAGCCGCAGGTGTTGACTGCCTGGGTGTCTTTAAAGGCACCTTGGCAACCATCTGTGCTTCCCGGCTTCCTTCTGTTAAGACACACGTTGGCATCCTTCCATGAAGGAAGGAGGCATTTGGATGCAGTTTACAGGGTGGATAGAGTTAGCCCTTTTCTTCTGACCTAAGTAGGTTGTGGAGGTGACTTCTACATGGTCACACTGACACCTACAGAAAAAGAAGAAATCAGCTTTCATAATCACAAAAATGAGGAATGACCTTTTTTATTATAAGAAACAACTTTTAAAACCAGTTATTATAAATCCAGCGGCAGCAACCCGCAATCTCTCAGATTTCCCTTAAGAACTTACTCATCCTGTTCCACTGTTGCTTATAAAATATTCCTCTCCAGCCCACCCCTAACTTAAGCAGAGTGACATATAAAAAAACCTCGACACTTTTGCTGAAAGCATTTATAAGGAAAGCGCCTACTCCCATTAGATCTTTCCTCTTTCCCTGGCCTTAATTTTCTTCTAGGGAGTGGGGTGTGTTTTAATTGCTGGTGGCAAAATGATCCTTGGGCAGCGTGTCCCCGTGGTCCTCGGAGGCGGAATGTGGGTGGGTTGGGTGGCACCCAGTGGTCATGAGTTGTCCGTTTTGGCCTCCTTCCCAGACCAACTCCTGCCTTGTGCTTGCGTGGTTTGGCTGCTGGTTGTAGAATCTGATGTTTACTTTAGAATCCTGGGATGGAGAGGATGAAGAATGATTTCTAACCCTTGTTTCTTCTGATCCGTGTTTCTAGGGAATTATCAAATCCATACTTTTTTTTTTTTTTGGTTTTAAAAGTACTAACTCATAACAGTTGAGGGGAAAAAACATAATTTTGCTTCTTTGGTCATCCACAGTGATAATATTTTCTGAGACAAATACTGGTTTATATGATCTAATAAAAGATATTTTAGAAGCCATTTAATCCACATTGAAATCTTACATTGCTATTGAAATAATATTATATTTATTTATTTATATGTATCATGAATTGCTTCAAGGCAGTGCTTCTCAACCAGGGTTGATTTGGCCTTCTCCCACCCAGGGGACATTTGGCAGTGTTTGGAGACATTTTTGACTGTCCTTGAATGAGGACAGGCCACGGATGCTGTTCAACCTTCTGCAGTGCACAGGACAGCCCTCTACTACAAACAGGTGTCCAGCCAGCCTCAGTAGCGGCAAGGTTGTCACACCTTGCTTTGAGGAACGTGCAAAAGTAGAAAAGCCAAGGAAAATCTGAGAGCTCTGAGTAGCCTTATCCATAAAGAATAAAAGTTTGATTTTTGCGAAAGTGCTCAATTGGGCCAGGTTGAATTAACAAATTAGTGGAGCATGTGAATTATATAACATAGCAGTAATGTAGTACATTTCTTTCAAGTTCAAATTATTGGCCCAGTGTCTTATTTTAACATAATTTATTTAGTAGTTGCTTGGTAGTTTGCTAATATGAACGACCTGAATGGAGGGTTAGTTTTCATTGTCAGGCAGGAAGAGCGCTCTCCGTTTGTGGTGGAAATCACTCCATGGCAGCTGGTGGGAAGACCCTGTTGTGGTCATGTTGCCTGAGTCCCTCTGTGGCCAGTGACAGGATAGGGATATCCCTGGCATTAACCTCGCTGTAGAGACTGAAATAAGAAAGGATTGTGGAATTTTAGATACAGAAGGGGATCTTAAGAGTCAATTTAGTCTAACACCTTGTATTTCGAAATAAACTCTAGCCCAGAAAGATTAACTTCCCTTTTCGAATCATTCTGATGCGGTTTCTCCCTCAATTCAGTTCTTGGGGAAATTTTTGCCTGTTTATTGAATTCACTTTCCATTAGTCATGTGTTCATTTTCGACACCTTTTGTTGTCATCCTGCCTTGCTCTTTGAGAACTTCAAGGTTAACTTTTTATGTGTTTACTTCTTGATGCCTTAATTAGATTAAACTAACCTTAGGAATGGGACAATGGCTTACTCACTCAGAGAAGTGTTTTGTAAGTTTCAGTCCCCAAGAAGCTATTTGTTGTCCTGAGTTATATGACACCCAGCTTAGCATGACTGAACCAGTCGTAGTACCTGAACTCACTTCCAGGTTGGTGTTTTTCATGTAACAACTCACTTTTCATACATGGAAACTCATTATGTATTTGATAAATGTAGGTTCTCTTAAGATGGTGGTTACTGTAGCTATAGATCAGGATTGGTCTGTTGAAGAGCTGAGTCTTGATGGTGATTTCATCCAATATTTGCACTTTTCTTGGGCTTAGCATGCCTTGAGAAGCATCATTTTAGTCTTTTATGCTTGTATTTATTATATTTGCTTAAATAGCCTTCCTATGGTTGAATTTTAAATTGAAAGAAAACCAAAATTGCATCCTGGAACAGGAAAAGGACATTAGGGAAAAACAGGACATTATGGAATAAAGTATGGACTTTAATGATGATATATTAACCTTGATTCATTAATTATGACAAATGTACCAGGCTAATGTAACCTGTTAATAATGGGAGAAACCAGATATGGGATATATGGGAACTCTCTGTACTGTCTTTGCAATAATCCTGCAAATCTAAAACATTCTAAGGTTAAAAGTTGATCTTTAAAAAATTACTGTCATTTTGTTAAAGGATAGAGTAGTAAATTTTATTGTTTCATTTTTCTTTGGGATAGACTGCTGCTACAAATTTGAATTCCTTGTTTGCCTCTTAGCTTTTTGCTTAGGATAGCCATGAAGTGCCCCTTTCCAAAATGTGTCCAAATCAGTTTGAGCAACTTTTCAAACCATATCATGTGATTTTAATTTGCCTGCCATTGCATTGACTCATTTCTAGGTGGTATATTTAAAAGACTAGACAGAATTTTCAGGTTAAAAAGTTACATCAACAGAAAGTGTATTTGTAGGTGCCAATTGAATTAGTAGCTGGGAATGCTACCAGCAATGTGCTAGTTGGACAATGGGACGTGTCCTCTTTTTTTTGCTGGGCCTCCAAAGGCATCTGGGTGACAGATGTCCCTGTCTCATTGCAGCCTTGTGTAACTCAATGCCTCTAAAACTGGAATAAGGAATCACATGGGTTCATCAAGCCATAAAATATATATGTGGGTCTATTGTATTTGATAAGCCACTAAAAATGTTATTTTCGTGTGAATACCAACATGGTGGGTATATTGTGGGGTAAGTAAAAATTAGAATGAATTTTTAAAGTTGTGCCTGAAATTGGTGGCAGCGTCCTCAGGCCCTCAGGTGGTAGCCACCACCCCACTGCTCTGTTGTGTGGGCACTGGGGACAGTACAGAAGCACTGGGTGTGGAGATAGACGGACTTGACTTTGAATCAGTTTGAGGCAATTTCTCAGCTGTAAATGGGCATAATTGTCATCCTGCAATTTTGTTGTGAAAACGGAATGAGATAAGATACATTTGCATAAAGTAAGATCTGTACAGATGCTGAATATGTTACTTTATGCAATAGTAAGAGGCAACCTCCCTCTGCACTTGTAGGTAGAGGTTATATTAAGAACGTTGACGTTCACTTTGGTGGACAAAGGTTGGCTTTGGTGCCAACCCATGCTCTCTCTCGTTCTTGCTTGGTGTGCCTGTGTTAATAATGGTGGATAAAGAAGGTTACTTAGAAAGTTGATTTTTTAAAAATTATTCAAATGTATACAGTAATGGAGAAAATTACATGATGGCAAACAGCATAATGAAATCCCATCACCCAACTTCAACAGTTATTAACGCTTTGCCATTTTTATTGCTATGGAATGCAGTTTAATATTTCTTTGCAATTCTTTTAACCTTAGCATTATATCCCATTAGGGATGTAGGATTAAAAACATGTTTCAAAGGCAAGTAAAATAATATTTCTCTGTATGATTGCACCAGCAACTTGATACATTGTTGGTTTTATTTGTTCCACTTTGTTATTTTCTAAATTTAATTTTCTTTTTTAATTGACTGAGTCATAACTATAATATTAGTTGTATTAAGTCAGCCTTCCATCCCTATCCCCCTACAGGTAACCATTTTTTGTTACATTTGGGGTTGTCCCTCCATTGTCCTTTTTGGAAATGTAAGCAAATATATGAGTATATTTTGTATTCCTTATTACTCAGAAAGTAGCAGAATATATATACTGTTCTGAACCCTAATTTATTTATTTTTTCACTTAGAACTATATCCTAGAGCTCACTCAGTATATAGAGAACTTCCTGTGTTTTTCCCAGCTGTGTTAGTACGCCCTCATATGGATGTACCAGAGCTTATTCAGTCAGTCCCCTACTGATGGACATTCGGGTTGTTCCTAGACTTGTCCATTGTTTTGCAATAAATAGCCTTGTGTGCACGTCATTTTGTATTTTTGTCTAAACATGCCAGTAGAGATAAGGGGATAAGACGAAAGAGGCAAGTACATAAATTCCTTTTCTCTTGTCTTGTAGAAGGATAGCTCCTCAACAGTCCTTCATTCCCTCCAGCTCTGGCCTCCCCTTTGATACCAGATTTAACAGGTGAAGCTCTTCAGGCTTTAAACCTCCCTTCCTGCTCCAAGTTTTTAAAGCTAGAAAGAGACCTTGGGGATGGGCCCATCTTCCTTTGTTAATAGATGAAGAACCAGAGACCCAGAAAACAAGGGGAGAGCTTTGAGCCCAGCTCTCCTGTGCCCCCCTCTCCTCCTCTCTGCCCTCCATTGGCCAGGCTGTCCTTGAAGGCAGTGATGCTCAAAGCTTGGTCCACGGACCAGCAGCATCACTGGGGAGCTTGCTAGAGATGCAGAATCTCGGGCCTTGCCCCAGATGTACTGAATCAGAGTCTACTTTTAATTGGATTCCCAGATGACTAACAGTCAAGTTTGAGAATGCTGATGTGGTAGCTGCCTTCAGACACAGCTGTGGTTTATCAACAGGGATGGTACAGGTCATTTCCAACAAGTGGACTCACCCCCCTCCTCCTGATGCACCCCTCCCGTCTGCCTGTCCCTGCCCCTCACTGACCCCCCTGCCCCCTATAAGGGGTTCAGCATTGATCTCTTCAGGGGCAGGGTCTTTTCTGGTTATTCAGCTTCCATTTCCCCTTCACATGCAACCTTTTGTCCTTCTGGATTTACCTCTGTTCTATCATGCTCCTCGTGTCAGGAAACTGCTCTTAACTTTTTTTTCATGACTCTGTTCATGCCAATTTGTGTATTTATTGAGTTCAGTGTGCATCTGCTCACCACTGATGTTAAGGGCTTTAAAATGCTTGCTATTGTGTAAGAGTTCCATTATTTTTAGTTATTGTTACTATTATTAGTTCCATTTCTTCACTTTACTACTGCTGTGGAGTGTGTGTATCTATATCCATACCTATAACTATAACTGATATTTGGCCTCAATGCATACTTGATTAATTTAATTGGAAATTACTCCTTAAATTATCCACAAACTGAATTGGCAGCTACAGTGACTACAAGTGGTGAAATCATTGCCTTAATAAAACTAAGATCCTTCTACTGTTGGATTCACTATTTCCAGTCTCTCTTACATTTGAGTTTTGGAAGGTCAGTTTTTGGAAAGTGGAAGTAATAATTTATCAGATTCAGTGCTGAGGTTTAGTACACTGGAGGAAAGATTTTAGTATAATAATAATATGCAGTGTTGGTAAATGTACAAGAATAAGTAATTTTTTTTTAAAGGCAGCTTTTTATACTAAGAAACAGATGATCTTTTTTTCTAAACTATGTCAGCTGCACTCAAATTAGTAAATGTTAAAATAACTATGACTGGTAAAAACATTTTTCAAATTCTTTTTACTTTTTATATAATTAAATGAAATTCTCCATTTAGTAGTTGATCTCTCAGATAAATTAAGTCTTGCCAGACTGTCTGAGGAGATAGTGAATCAGACCCTAAAAACTTGTAGCATTTGAAAAATAACAACTATGTACTGCAGTTTATAAGGGCATAATTAAAGAAATTTTTTCAGTATTTTAAAATTTGTACTAGTAAATTTTATCCTGGTTTAGGTGAATCCAGTTCAAGTCAGCTGCTGTGAAAAAAAAAAAGTCGTTGCTTCTAGTCACAGACAATAACCAGTGTCAAAGAATGACTTTTAATTTTTTAAAAATTCAACCTTTTTTGAATTCGAAGGCCTAGTTGACCTTATTAACATCCGCACTCCACTTTTTAGGTACTAATACATTTATGAAATAGTTCCGGATGATTCATTTTTTTCACAAGCGTTTTTTTGCTCTTGGTGTGACAGGTGATTATCTGGAATACAAAGAGGATTAAGTCCTTTGACTTCTAGATACTTAGACTAATAGAAACCTTAAAATCTTCACTGGGCAGGGTATCCTGGGATCACTCTAGCCAAGTAAATGAATAGGCATCTAAATAGATGAAAGTTACTCTTGTTACGATATTTGACATTATGTTGACTGACAGGTTGTGATGTATGAGAATTGCATGTTTCTGAGCTTTAGCTAGTGTTTTTGAAAATTAGGTTAAGAATTTCCATAATGTTGATAGCATTAAACATTCATCACATAAAAGGTTTCGTGAGTATTGTACATCTTTGTGAGAGTCAGTTATGTAAAATTTGAAAAAAGGAAGAAGGTACTAAAACACTAGAAAGGAGATCAAATTCAAATAGTTGTGAGATGAAATGAAACTCTCCAACTGTAAAATCTGACAGAGTACAATGAAGAAAGAAAAGAAAAAATAGATTAAAAAATAAAAAGTAGGAAAGAGAGGAACTCAACATTATATCAAGTAGAATGTGTATCAGATGCAAATATCCAATAGCCCATGAGCTCTTCGATACAAGACATTTGGGTTGAGAGTTAAACTATTTCAATAAATATTATCTTATGAGTAATCTCAAGATATTCTAAGATGATCTAAGATCCAGTATAGTAAGTAATGTAGAATCAATGGTAGGTATCCTCATTCACTGTGACTCATTTGTACTTTCTGCTAGTTAGATCATTAGTCCTCTTTAATTGCTAGCGAACTAAGGTGGTTTTATGGTCACCAGCATCTAGCTACTACTTAAAACACTGAGCTAACTAACCCTTCTGGTAATGTTATGTTCACAAATGGCCAGAGGAATAACAGAGATTAAAGAAAGATAAATACAGTCATCTGGTAAAGATATTTGGCCTTTCTCAAAATGATGGAAGTTATATTTAGGAGAAGTGTTTTTGGTAAAAATATTTGAAAGTTTGTTTTATCATCATAAGTAGCTTTGGGTTATTTTGCCTAGAAGGAGGGGTGTGTGTAAGAGAGGAACGGGGAGAGAGGGAGAGGAGCAGCTGTTACAGGCACTGTGGCATTTGTCAGCTGTGAGAAGGAAATGAGATGATTAAGTTAATTGGTGTCGAATAAGAATAGAAAACAACGTGGGAAGTAAAATCTTGAAATTTCGGGTCTTTGCATTAGTCATTAGTTGAAGACTTAGAAGAAAATAATGGAAACCACCAGTAATTAAGAAAAGAAAGAAAATTATTGCAAAAAACCGTCCCATATCCTTTTCCTGGTGTTCAGGTAGAATGTAGTTCTGGTCCAGCCCAATTCCCCTCTCACTTCCTTTTCCACTCACTCTATCCTTGGCAAGTTGAACGGCCTGCGTTCCCTGTGTACGTCCTGAGTTTCTTTTCCTCTGTGCCATTCTTCAGGCTACACCCCAGGTCCTCCTCCTCCTGTGTGTCTGAGCCCAGCTCACCTGGTGAGCCCCAGTTCCCATGCCAACTTCTGTATGAAGAATTATGAGGAATTCTTTTCATTACTCATAATTGAAGTAGGGCGATTCTCAGAGGAATCAATTATGCTCCCTATGCCCTGAGTGTGGGATTCCTTGAAACCTGGAGCATAAGCGTGGTTAGTTGAGTTTGGTGAAATCAGTTGAAAGGTTACACCAAGTTTTCCACTTGGACAGGACCTCCTGTCTTCAGACCTCAGTCCTTAGAGGAGGGGATGAATCCATCTCTGCCTGACAGAGTAATTCGAGAGTAGAGAGCTGGTGTTATGGTTTAAGATTTGTGGGAGAAATAATACCAAAAAGTGGAGAGAGGACAGTGAGAGCAGAGGCAAGGGGACAGGCTATACCACTGAAGTGACAGCAGAACTGCTGGCTAGTCTGGAGGCGTTACAGGTGTATATGTTTGTGGGGAGGCCTTGGTGGGGGGGTGCGTCTCTCCTTGACCTCATTAGGCATGTGCAGCAGCACTAACAAGCCTGCAGGAAGCAATCACATTCCCACATGAGCACCTCGTACATCATCACCACGGTACCCATTGATGGGATGGGAGGATGGGGTGACCCTCAAATACAGTCCTCCCACCCCACCCTGCCCAAGAAAAAGCCCCTCCAAGTGCCTTTCTTCCCTCTTGTCCTTTGCCCTATGAAAATACACTCTAGTTCTGCTGTCTCCTCTCTTCTTTTTAAACTTTAGCATGTAATTGTTTGCTAAGAATAGGAACAGAAGTATTTCCGCCAGAAAGTGAATTTTAAGTACTTCAAAAGATAATATGAGAATATCTGGAAATTCCAACCTGCTCAGCCAGATTATTCCTTGACCATGACAAGTAGCTGGTTGCCATTGAACTTTGGCAAACACAGATTACTCCATTTCCTTTTGACAGATGAAAACCAGAATGCCGTGCAGAAAAAAGCCAGCCAACCAAAGACCTCATTTTAAAGATTTTTTTCTGGAGAACTGAAAACAATTGCTTGTTTATAGCCAGTACTGGGCCTTAAATATGAACCTATGACTGATAGTTCTGGAGTAGTATCCCCTCCTGAAGGATGGGTTAAAGCAGGCAGGGTTATGTGCATACAGGACAGGTATGTGGACTTGATAGCTTAGGGCCCCCAAGACCTACTGCACTTTTTATTTATTTATTTGTTTGTTTGTTTGTTTATTTATGACTTTGTTGGGTCTTCATTGCTGTGCATGGGCTTTCTCTAGTTGTGGCGAGTGGGCTTCTCATTGTGGTGGCTTCTCTTGTTGCAGAGCACGGGCTCTAGGTGCACGGGCTTCAGTAGTTGTGGCACGTGGGCTCAGTAGGTGCAGCTCGCGGGCTCTAGAGTGCAGGCTCAGTAGTTGTGGCGCACGGGCTTAGTTGCTCCGCGGCACGTAGGATCTTCCCAGACAAGGGATCGAACCTGTGTGCCCTGCATTGGCAGGCGGATTCTTAACCACTGCGCCACCAGGGAAGTCCCTATTGCACCTTTTTAACACATCTGAGACTTAGTAGCAGTGGTTCCCATGCCAACCCCCCTGTAATATTCTCAGGGACCCAGGCACACCCTTGACTTTGCCTCTGTACTCATACAGACACTGGTGTCTGGACATCTGGCTGTTGATCAGGATATGTAGATCGCTTAGACAGTTTGTTATATGAGGTGAAATTGTGGTCTGTTCCCCGAAAGCAGTGCATAGGGAAGGGATGTATTATTTCCTCACTGGTTTCAGAGACCCTCGGGAACATTAAATGGTTCCTATTACCAAAGAGTTCCTGTTATAATGGGGCTTTAATAGTAACGTTTTATTTACTGGGATTCACTGGGGAAAACATCTAGGAACAAAGAAAAAAATTAAACAGAGAACATGTTAAAAATTTCTTTTGGGTTTTGGTCCTTACCAGGACTTAGGGTAGCAACCCAAATAGAAGTATTTGCTTTAACCAACAGATAAATTATTAGCACATTGGTCGTTTACACGAGTCAGAGCTTCTAAAATGTGTTCCCATAAGTAGGTTGAGCCTTCTTCTCTGCCTGTTGTCCTAGGGTCTAAAAATTGAAACATGAGTCCAAACTCTTTCCAGATCATAAAAATAATATTGAATTAGTAGAGCGTAAATGAGTGTGGTTTTATTTGAGTGTCATCTTCAAGTTCCTCCAGCCATGTTGGGACCTTGTAAGTCTTCTAAAGTTCCCTGTAGTGAGGATTAAGGAAATGGTAGCTGCTTTGCTTCTGGCCTCAGACACTTTTCTAATTAGGTCAGAGCCGCTCACCCTTGGATAACCAGACACTTTCTCTGTCCCTTCGGCATTGATTTTTAAGAGTTGCTGTCTGAAGCAGTCACACAGACAGGTCGCTTCTTACATTGCTGAACCTGGGCACAGAGTGTGTTCTGAATAATTAGTTCTGATCACCTGAGAGTTTTGTATCAACCTGTCCTGAAGATGCAGCTCAAATGTGTTAGGCCGCATTCTTGCATTACTTAAGTTCACTATCATGACAAATCTTTGTTGATTCAGGATCTTGTGGTGCCCTAGATTTGGAACATTGTTCTGACTACAGGTAGAAGTTTTAATATTAGGCTAAATGTATACTGACTGCAACGTTTATTCTGGTCGTAATTTTTTTTTTTAAACCTGTATATGAATCGGATCACTTTCCCCAAAATGTGAAATGCAGGGTGAAAACCTGCCAGTAAGGGAGATGATAGAATTTTGTGTAAACTTGGCCTCTGTTAAGGAAATGGTGCTGACTCTTCCTCCTCCTTCCACTGGTTTATTAATCCTCTGCTCGTCAAATGTCAACTAATGGATTAGTTCCATTGCCTGCTTGTATTGTGGCTCTTAAAATTTTCATCTTAGCTATTTTTCTTTCTTGTTCTTCATGAACGTTCTAAATATTGTAGAACATATCACCTAGAAAGGGAAAGCTACCTTCATTATTAAAGAAGATGAAAAATAAAAGAATATGCATCATAGGAAATTTGGGGGGAAAAAAACCCCAACTAAATAAACAAAAATAAAGAACTAGGAAGGAAGAATTAAGAGGTGACAAAGATATGTTAGAATTAATAAAAGAGAAGATAAGATTTTAAAGGATAAGTAAATCCAGTAGCTGCTTATTTGAAAGGACCATACACTAAACTCCCATCATCCTAACTGAGGTAAAGGGAAGGCAAAAATAGCTAACAGGCATGAGAAAGGAGACACGGGAGGGATTAACTGACTGTATAGGAAAACGCTACATGTAGCCCTCTGGAAACACATTTGAAAACGTCGAGTTGATTTCTCCGTAAAATACAAATTACTAGAATTGATTCAAGAAGCATGGAAAACGTGAAAAGACCAATTAATATAGAAGAGGCAGGAAAGGTGGTTAAAATTACTATTGAAAAAGGCACTAGGATTCCATGGGTTTCGAGCTGAGTTTTATCTGACCTTCAAAAAACAGAAAATATTACAGACCAATATTTATGAAAGCAAATACAAAAATTCAAAATAACTTATTAACAAATAGACTCTTGTCTATTTGTTAGACAAATAGACTCAATAGTTTATTCCAGTAATGCTAGTGTGATTAAGTGTTAGGAACGCTTATCACCATCATCCACTTTTGTACCCCAGCATTTTAAAGGAGAAGAGTTTATGACCAGGTCAGTAGAGGCTGAAGAGCCATTTGATAATTTAAGCAGCCATTCCTAATATATTATAATCTAAAAAACCAATAGGAAGGGCTTCCGTGGTGGCACAGTGGTTAAGAATCCGCCTGCCAATGCAGGGGACATGGGTTCGAGCCCTGGTCCGGGAAAACCCAAAATGCTGCGGAGCAACTAAGCCCATGTGCCACAACTACTGAGCCTGCGCTCTAGAGCCTGCGAGCCACAACTAGTGAGCCCGCGAGCCACAACTACTGAAGCCCGCACGCCTAGAGCCTGTGCTCCGCAACAAGAGAAGCCACCGCAATGAGAAGCCCGTGCACCGCAACGAAGAGTAGCCCCCGCTCACCGCAACTAGAGGAAGCCCGTGCGCAGCAACGAAGACCCAATGCAGCCAAAAATAAACAAACAAATAAATAAATAAAACCAATAGGAATAAAAATAAATTACTTAAAGGCTATTTATTACCCCCCCAAACCAACCAACAACAGATATTTTCTAAAAGGCAAAAAACACTGTTTCAATTAAAATTAGGAATTATAAAAGGATGTCTGCTTTTACAATTATTTGACATTGTCTTAGAGGTTCTAGTAAATGTTGTTAAGACAGTGAAATGTTTGCATGTCTAGAAAATGCAAGAGCCTATGGTGGGAAAAAAATCTAAAGTCAATTGGAAAAATTGTCATGGTAGCTGGATAAAAATAAGTCTCTAAAAATGATCGTTTCTCTGTTTTGAAAACAAGCACCTGGAAATGGAAGTTAAGCCTTTCTTTTCTCAATAGCAGCAAATAACCTAGGAAGAAATTGACCAAGAATGGTACCTGTATCCTTTTCAGTGAAGGATTTGAAATAAGAATATATACCATGTATACATCAGTTATCCCCAAATTAATACATTTATTGCCATTCCCTTTAGAGTTTCCAAAGCAGTAGGTTTTTCCTGTTTGTTTTCTTTTTTTTTCTTAACTAAATGAAATAATCCTAAAGTGTATGTAGAAAAATAAATGCATAATACCTGTGAAGAGCACATTCAAATATGGAAAATAAAACCAGTGAAGGGAGGGCAAGCTTGGTTGACAAGTGATCACAATATGCTAATAAGAAAGTCTGTGATCAAATCAGTGTGTTACTGATACAGGATTACGTAAATGGTCCGGTGGGACAGAGCAGAGAATCCAGGACTGTGTATCCTTAAGCAAGAGAAGTTAATCCATAATAATATAGACAGTTCAGTACTGTTGAGGAAAGAATGCACGAGTTATTCAATGGTGTTGGCACAGTCTTCTCTTTATGGAGTGGGGGGAGATGGGCCTCTATCTTATAGTATAATCAGACATAAATTACAGAATCTTCAAAACCTTAAATGTAAAGAAGCAATTCAAATTTACAAGGAAATATAAGAAACGACTTGTATGATCTTAGAATGAGGGAGAACTTCTTAAGCAAGACTCAGTACCTGCAAGCTAGACAGTTGGGGAGGGGAATGTATAACATGTATGACAGACAAGGGATTACTGTCTATAACTCTTGTGAATTGGCAAGACAAACACGACTCGGGGAAAATGGACAAACAATATAAACATGCAATTCCCAGAGAGCAAATGCAGAGAGCCAGGAAGCCTGTGAAAAGCAATCCATATTTGCTAGGGAATTGCAGATTAAAACAAAAGTGAGAAGTTACTTTAAACTCATCAGACTTGTTTAAAAAAAAAGAGAGAGAAGAAACACTTCTTGCTAGCAAGGATGTAGTAGAAGTGGTATTCTCATAATACTGACAGAAATGTGAATGACCATGCTTTATTTGGAAAGTAAACTGGTAATGCATATTAAAATCGAACATTAAGGAGAAATGAAACATTTCTCGTTAGCAGCCTTTCTCCTGGATACCTATCTGTCTTCTAAAAATAAAAGTGTCTAGGGACTTCCCTGGTGACGCAGTGGTTAACACTCCGAGCTTCCAATGCAGGGGGCCCGGGTTCTATCCCTAGATCCCACATGCATGCTGCAACTAAGAGTTTGCATGCTTCAACTAAGGAGCCCGCCAGCCGCAACTAAGACCCAGCACAACCAAATAAATAAAATATTTTAAAAAATAAAAAAATTTTTAAAAAGTGTCTGTACACAAAGGCATATGTAAAAGGCTATTTATTGTACCATCATAGTGGCAAGATTTGAAAACACAAATGCCCGTTGCTTGAAAAATGGCTAGCTTTATGGAATATTTGTACGATGTCATATTATGCGGCCATTGAATGGGAAGAATGGAATATTTGTACGATGTCATATTATGCAGCCATTGAATGGGAAGCCATTGAAAGCACTCCTTCTCCAAGTCAAGAGGGGCTGAGTGGAGGTTGGTGTGGATGACGGTGGGTTGGGAGGAAGCGGGGAAAAAAATCCCACCTGTGGTTAAGTGTTAAGCACATTTCATAGTTTTCCTTGTGGAGCAAGCTGAACCGTACTGCGGTCTGAAGTTACAAATCCTGGTTCCTTCTCTTAGACCTCTAATTCTTTTTCTTTCTCATACCAGCCTGTGTTTGTTTTGATGCCCCGATGCCCTGTCGGATTTTGTGAGGTTATTAATTATGCATCTTTAAAATTCTCCTTCTTTTTCCGACTCTGTTTGCGTGCTCCCTATACAAGCTCGTGCCCCTGGTGTTTCATGGCCTGGTTTTCTTCACATGTTTGACGATTCTTGGTTGTCTGTTGGTCTTGGCATCTGTGAGTCCTGTCGGCCCCATTTGCATGTGAGGAGCCTGGCCCTGGTGTGTGTCAGGTTGAGGCCCTGGGTAGGACTTGGTGGGATGGGCAGCAGGGGGCCTCTTACATGTGGCTGCCGCATGTCCCTCCTGGCCCCCTTTAGCTACCTGCCCTTTCCAGACGTAGGACCACAGTCCTGCTTTCACCTGCATGAAGAAGGCAGTGACCATAGAAGCTAGAGGAAGCGAAGTTTCCTGATTAATCACCCTGATTGTTGCCCAGGGTCTCTCCAGTCCCTTGTATCAATTGCCTCCTGAATTTCTGGCACCCAGAAATATTTCCACCGGTTTGGCTCTCTCCTGCGCACTCGGTGGCTCTGGTTTTGTTTTTCTGTCCATTCAACCCATCCCATTTATGTTCAACTGGTGATAGTCTTTCTGGGGGACTTCCCTGGTGGTCCAGTGACCAGGACTCCGCGCTTCCACTGCAGGGGGCCCGGGTTCCATCCCGGGTCGGGGAACTAAGATATCCTGCAAGCCACGTGGTGCGGCAAAAAAAAAAAAAAAAAAAAAGTTATGGTAGTCTTTCCTCCTTCCCCAGAACTTTTGTGGATGTGGTATTTAGTCTGGATGGAAGAGGGGGAGGTAGGAATGTGCGGTCAGAGGGCCATCTGGATACTAATTTCTATTTAATCTCTCTAAGTCTTAGTTTTCTCATCTGTAGAGCAGGGATAATACCAGTACCTATCTCCAAACGTTACTGTTAAGATGAAAATAAGTGATGCTCTTAAAGGGCTTAAAGCAGTGCCTGTCATGTAGTAACAATTCCATCAAAGTTAGCTGCTGCTATTTTCAAAAAATGGGATCAGGATAGAGGTACCAGATTGCAGTATGTTTTTTTCTTCCCGGTTAATATATCCATGATGCCATCCAACACCATGTTTTGAAAGCTCTGTGGTGTCTGTTGATGTATCTTTGTGTGCGTGTTTCTGTAAATAAATCCCTACAGTTGAATTTCTGGATGAAAGGACATGAACGTATACAGTGTGATGTTCAACGATATTGAGGAATTGCCCTCCGAGGTATTATGCTAGTTTCCCTGGCTCCATTAGTTGATGAGGGTACCAGTTTTTCCCGTCCTCAGTGTTACTCCGTTTTATCAATCATTTAATCTTTGCCAATATGGAAGGTAGAAATATTTTATGTCTTTAATCAGTGAGGTCGAGTGTCTCTTCATATGTTTGTATTTCCTCTTTTATTCAGTGCTAATTTGCAGTCCTACTCCATTTTTCCTTAAGATTGTTAATTTTTCATTGATTTGTAAGAAGTCTTTGAAGAATAGGGGGTTTAACTCCATATCTGTGATATGTTACACATGTTTTTGAAATACTGTATATCTTATATAGAAGCTTTCCATTTTAACATTGTACTTTTTTAAAAAAACAATTTCATATATCTTTATTTATTTATTTATTTATTTATTTATTTATTTATTTTTGGCTGTGTTGGGTCATCGTTTCTGTGTGAGGGCTTTCTCTAGTTGCGGCAAGTGGGGGCCACTCTTCATCGCGGTGCGCGGGCCTCTCACTGTCGTGGCCTCTCTTGTTGCGGAGCACAGGCTCCAGACGCGCAGGCTCAGTAGTTGTGGCTCACGGGCCCAGTTGCTCCACGGCATGTGGGATCTTCCCAGACCAGGGCTCGAACCCGTGTCCCCTGCATTGGCAGGCAGATTCTCAACCGCCGCGCCACCAGGGAAGCCCAACATTGTGCTTTTAAATATGCCTTTTCTGTGATTTCTTGGAAAGCTAACAACTGTTTATATAGCATTATTTCTTTGTTAAAAGTAAGGGGCATTCTCCCTATAATTGTGAAAGTTACGCATACACATTTTTCTCAATCTGAAAAAAGAAATCAGAAGGAAAAAGTTACCAGCAACAGAAAGAACATCACTCTTAATATTTTGGCATTTTCCTTTTAGTTGTTTTTTGGTAGGGAATGTGTATTTTTACACAATTAGCATCATAATGTAGGTAGACATTATAGCCTTTTTTTTGGTCGCTTAACATCCCCATGTGTGGTATACAGCATTCCAATTTCTCAATGTGCAATATCTTAATCATTTCTGTCCTGTTTAAATTTCTCATTTCTCATATAAGAGAAGAAAGGTGCAGTGAATGTCTGTGCAAAAATTTTTAACTTGGATTAAGTTCTATACCTCCCTGGAAATGGAATTACTGAATCAAAGAATGTTAGGATTTAAGTACTTTGGTATGTATTACCAGTTTCTTTCCCAAAGCGTGGTACCAGTTGATGCTTCTTTCAGCATAAAGACTCTCACTTCACCTTAATCAGAAGATGAGAACCAGCCTGAACACCTAGGGGAAGAGCCTTCAGAAAGAGGCACAGCCAATGTGATGCAAGGCCTCACGTGGAAGTGAGTTTTTTCAGAGATTGAGGAAGAGCAATATGGCCAGTGGGGCTTCAGAGAGGAACGTAGCAGGCGGGAGCCATGGCTCTTGAGGGCTTTGTGGGCCACTGTGAGGAATTTGCATTTTATGCCTAAGGTTGTGGAAAGGCAGCAAAGAGAGCTGCCAGACAGACAGGGGAGTGGCTTGGTGTGACTGTCTGTTGCAGGGAAGAGTGGCCCTTGAGGCCAGTTTGGAGGCGGTTGCAGTAGCCTGTGTGAGAGAGGATGGCTTGAACACCTGGGTGGTAACTAACACCCAGGATGGAGAGAAGGGCATGGTTGGGGATTTATTTTGGCCATTGCGTCCTTAGGGCCTGCCAATGGACTGGTGTGTGAGAGACACAGAGAAGAACAGAATCAAGGAAATTCTGGCTTGAGCAGCTGGCTGGATGGTGGCCACCGAGATGTGAAGGGTTAGCTAGGAACAGATGTGGAGGCTGAATCAGAAGCTCATTAGGTCTCTTCGCCCTCCGAGTGGACATGTGAAGGAGATGATGGTAAATGAGAATGGAGCTCAAGAGAGAGATCAGGGTTGCATAGGTTTTTGGGGGGAGTCATTTGCATTTAGATGGTCTTTACAGCAAAGGACCTGGACCATATCACAAAGGATGAGGTATTTCTTCCATGTGAAAATGTGCTCAGGTTCCTGAGTAACTGCCCTAAAATAATGAACATTAGGAACCACAAGCGCTTCATGAATTGGGCAGCTGTGTCTGTAAGCTGTCAGGTTATAAATGCTTGGAGAAGACAAATCACTGGGTCCTGGCTAATGCCTTGAGCAGAGTAGAAGCAGGATATGATGCTTACTGAGTGATGTTTAAAGATTCAAGAGACCTTTCCCCCTTCTCGATGAGACAATTTTCTTTTCAGATGTTTTGATAAAGTCACTAGCAACTTGATTGCTTGTGTTAATGGTTAATTAATTGTGTTAATGCTTGCTTCACAGCATTAACCTGTGAAGCATGTAAACCCACATCAGCCTTTTTTTGTAAGGCGTTGGAAGAAAAGGCTAATCCAAGTTAGGAGGATTTAAGACCTTGTGAGGAAATTCAAGACTGTGTTTTAATCACCAAACCTTGCCTGTGTTATGTAAAGATTTTTGCCTGTGTCATGTCATCCTTGTTTGGTTCAATTTATTCCTCCCCCTCCAAGTGTCCTAGTTTCTCTTCTAACTGTAGCTGGATTTGAACAAAACAGAAACTTGGTTTTTTTTTCTCCCCCAGCGTTTGGAGTCTTCATTTGGTTACTCATTCTTTATAAATAAGTGATAGTATATTCTTAGCAATTTTTAAATAATTCTTTTTTTCCCTGATTATAAAAGAATTAGACATTGGAAAAGATGAAGTATAAAGCAATATCCACCTGTAATCTGAATAGCCCGAGAGAGATCGTTGGTTACCATTTTATTTCCTTTTAGTCCTTTGGCTGTATTTATATGTGCATATGGAAATAGTTTATGTATTTGGAATAATGCTATAATATTGTTTAAAATGAAGCTTTTTAACAAATATTTTACAGTGAACATTTTATGAAAACTTGTAATATTATTTTTAGAAGCATGTTTTTATTTTTTTTTAACACCTTTATTGGAGTATAATTGCTTTACATTGTTGTGTTAGTTTCTGCTGTATAACAAAGTGAATCAGCTATACGTATACATATATCCCCATGTCCCTTCCCTTTTGCATCTCCCTCCCACCCTCCCTATCCCACCCCTCTAGGTGGTCACAAAGCACCAAGCTGATCTCTCTGTGCTATGCGGCTGCTTCCCACTAGCTATCCATTTTACATTTGGTAGTGTATATATGTCAGTGCCACTCTCTCACTTTGTCCCAGCTTACCCTTCCTCCTCCCTGTGTCAAGTCCATTCTCTACATCTGCGTCTTTATTCCTGTCCTGCCCCTAGGTTCTTCAGAACCTTTTTTTTTTTTTTTTTAGATTCCATATATATGTGTTAGCATACGGTATTTGTTTTTCTCTTTCTGACTTACTTCACTCTGTATGACAGACTCTAGGTCCATCCACCTCAGTACAAATAACTCAGTTTCGTTTCATTTTATGGCTGAGTAATATCCAAAGGCTGCAGAGTATGGGTAAATTTATACTGGCTTTTATGGGGGAAAATAAATCTCTAGATGATCTCAGTAATTGACAAATCCTCCTAAGATTAAAACCAAAAGCAAACAAAATAGAAACTCTGAAGTCTTTGGAATGCTACTCTGAAATTCAGGTTTTCTGTTCTTAATAGGATCTTGTTTTGAAGGAAGTCAGTCTTGATACTTTTTTTTTATTCTTTTTGCTTATGTGAACTTAAAATTTAATTACCTTTTATGTATTTCCTCTCCTTTCCTTTGGAACATACTGATCCAAGGTGACCCTTTGTGGTGGTTCATAAAATCCCATCTTATAAACCATCCCAGTCTTCTAAGTGTAGTAAGCGATAGTGAGCAAAATTTGGGGGTAATATATCAGAAGTGCTAGGAGCCATATGAAGGTTATGCATTTAATTGTGTAAGTAATATAGTATTAAAAAATTGCCATGAAGTTTTAACATTATTTCAAATTTTAAATTAAAAAAAATAAGTGCCAAGGGATGGAAGCAGCCTTTCTTCTTGGCAGACTTCTGGTAGACCCACACCTGGTCATTCACAGGCGTGCCTTCCGTGGCCTCTCCTTGTCAATAAGGACTGTGGGGAATTCCGAGAAAGGCTGCCGTCCCTTCCACTCCCTTTGCTAACTGCATTCTGCCAACACTGTGAAACTCATGCATCTGTCTTAAGGTACCAGCACCTTCCTGTTCATCAAATCCAGAGAGGCCTGATTTGCTCAGCACACTCCCCTTTAACCTTATGTAGCCCTTGACCCTTGTCTTTCTTGGCTCCTGGTTCCCCTCCTTTCCTCTCTGACCAACTCCTTCTGTTGCACCACCTTCTCCAAGACTGCAATCCCATTTTCTTGTGATTTTTTTTTTTAACCTTGGAAATCTCATAATGACTTCTATTGCCTTGGTGGAGACTGACTCAGGTGCTTTAAAAATGTGTACATGTAAATATGTACAGTTTCTAAATTGGGCTATGTCATACATAGTTTTATAGCTCACATTTTTAAACATTATACTGTGAATGTTTTCCCATGTCTTAAAATATTCCTTGAGGACGTGAGCATATAGATATCTGTAATTTATTTTCTCTGTGGTTGGACATTAAGGTTGCTTAGTGTTTTTATTTTTGTAATGAACTTCTTGACGCTCAGCTTACACCCCTGATTATTTCCTTGGCAAAGATTCCATGGATTGGAATTAAGTCAAAGGGGATGAGTTTATTTAGCCCTCTAGATTGTCAGTAGGCTCTTTATTTCTTTTTCAGTGATACTCCTTCTTTAGGCTTTCTATTGCAGCAGATTCTAGCTGGTTTCCTTGTTTTCAGCTTCAGCTGATGCTGGGTTACGTGCCACTGCTGACCACAGTGACCTTGGAAACTACAGCACATCTGCGGCACTGTGTCCATAACCCTTGAGGAGCTCCAGTTACGTTCATCTAGCCAGTCTCCACACCTTCTTCCTGGATCCTCTGACTGCATTCGGAGCCTTCAGTTTTGTGCCTGCTGGGGCCACTCTGTTTATGGTATTGTCTTCCCTCAGACATCCTTGACTCAGCCCAGCTCTGCACCCTTTCTGCTCTCCGGTGGTCCCAGACTTGGATATTCCCAACTCAACCTCTAATCCCCTTACCCTCAGCTTATGACCCAGTCTTCTGCTTCTTTGGAAAAAACAAAACAATAAAACACAAAGAAGACCTTCAGTTGGGGAAATACTACACCCTGCCTTCCCTCTGCCTTTTTCCTGGTGTGTCTACAGCAGCACTTGTCCTTTTATTCCTCCGTATCACCTCAGATGCTACTTCCCCCTGCTTCTCCAAGGCCACCAACTCCTTCGCTCTGCACAGAGTTCTGTCCTTTGAAACCAGTGGTTCTCAACTAGGGATGACTTTGCCTCCCAGGACACACTTAGCTGTGTCTAGAGGTATTTTTGGCTGTCACACCCGGGGAGAGCTTCCATCTAGTGCGTAGAGGCCAGGGATGCTGTTAAACATCCTACGATGCACAGAACAGCTCCTGCAGTGGAGAGTTACCTCACCCCAAATGTCAGGGGAGCCCCAGTTAAGAAAGCCTGTATCCTTAGTCTCTGACCTTGGTCATACTCCATCTGTCACCCAGCGTCTGCCTCCTTGTCTCTCTTTACTACAGCTGCTCCGTGGAGCAGCGGTTTTTCTTTGTGGGACTGGAGAGATTTGATCATTTCAGGCTATCCTCAGTGAATAGTGTAGCAGAAGCAGGGCTAGTAACGCTGGATTAGGACTGCGCGTCTGGGTTGGATCTGCTTCAGCGTTTATTCCAAGATCCTGGTGCTGCTCTGGCTGGGTCCTCACTTCCTTCTCTAGACAGAGGGGCTTGAACTAAAGAGACTTCTAGCATTTCCTTCATTGTTAGCCTTTCCTAATTCAGCGCTAGGATTGTAGTTGCCGAGGTTTGGTTGCGTTGTTAGTGGAGATTGGGCAGAAGCTGATTGTCCGTTGGGGAGTAAGTAAGATGTGGATGGAGACCACTTCGTCGTTGAGCCTGACTAAATCGAGGAGGCAAAAGTGGAGTCTGAAGGGTGTGTAGGCTTTTTACCCCCTTCGTCCAGAATAAGGTTTTTCTACGCATTTTTCAAGGCAGAGCCTCTGTGGACAGGGAGGGAGTAAAACACACTAAAAGGAGAATGGTCGTTAATCAGAAATCTGAATTCTATCTTCATTTTTTTGCATGAATACTTGGAATGCAATCATCATTTAATTAGGGTATTAGTTTGCTGGGGCTGCCATAACAAAGTGCCACGGACTGAGTGGCTTAAACAACAGAAATTTATTGTCTCACTGTTCTGGAGGCTGAAAGTCTGAGATCAAGGTGTCAGCAGGGTTGGTTTGCTCTGAGGTCTCTCTCCTTGGCTTGCAGATGGCCACCTTGTCTCTTCCCTGTCCCTTCACATTGTCTTCCTGTTGTACCTGTCTGTCCAAGTTTTCTGTTATAAGGACACCAGTCACACTGGGTCAGGACCCATGCTAATGACCTCATTTTAGCTCAGTTATCTCTTTAGAGCCTCCAAACATAGTCACATTCTGAGGTACTGGGGTTAGGACTTCAATATAAGAATTTGTGGGTGGACGATTCAGCCCGTAACAGTTGGGTAATATTTCATGGGAAGTATAGGTGCCTTTTATCTTTAAGGCATCAGGAAAATTGTTATTCAGCTTGTTTAGGTATATTTTTGTATACTATATTGTGGTTCTTATTTTTTTTTAAACCTCCCAGTCAGTGTGTGAATGTAAAACCTCTTAATTTTATAATTTTAGTTACTAATTTTAGTCAAGGAAGGTAGAGTTCCTGCTCTTAAGTTACACTGTTTTGCACTTGTGTGTCCTCACCTGCTCAGTACTAAAAACTCGGGGTATTCCTCTCGTTGTTTAGAAAGTTCTACAGAAAATGGTTGGACCTGTCGGCCTGCGTCTCTGAGGGTGTGTTTGGGGACAGGGTTTCTGGATAACCAGGTGTGGACTTTCTCCAGCAAGCCTTCAGTGACCCTTCCAGCCACTAGAGGTCACTGGCTCCCCTGGTGACCTGTTTTGTCGTCCCAGCACCTCTGGGAATCCCAGCCTTCCAACACCTGTGGGAACTTGAAAGCCTAGATTATCGTTTCTCAGCTGACATTCCAGGAACATTTGGGATCATGTGGAAGGTTAGCTTTTTGCTACAAGTGGGAGCACTTCCTGTTGCAGTCGCACCTGCAGGGGTTGTAGAGTGGGAGTTGACTTGCTTCAGGTAAGAGCCAAGAGTTGTAACTGGTGCCGGTCACTAGCCAGGGAAAGAAGACACACCTTACTTGGCCTCGGGAGTTCAGTAAAGGGTGGTCAGCTGGCTGAGCTGTACCCCTTAAGGAGGACACAGTGCTGAAGAGTATCCAGGTGAGCTCTGCCGACCTCACTCTGCCCTCGACCTGTGCCGTAGGGCACCCAATGAGTTCATCTGAAAATGGGCTTGCACACCAGAGATGGTGGATTTACAGAGTGGTGCTGTCTCTCATGACACCAAATGCCCCCAACCTGTCAGTTCTGTTTGGTGTTGTCGTTTGCATCATAGTTACCTTTATTCTGCGCTGCTTCCCCCCCTCCCCCCCGAAGACGTTCAGCTCTTGGCGGGCAGGTAGGGCTGGCAGCAGGTGTGCGTTCAGCCTGCTTGGTGTGCAGCCTCCCACGCAGGAACTGGAGAGAAGCCGAGTTCACTGTAAAAGGTGAAGGACGGACCTCTACCGCCTGCCTTCCCAGAAAACTCGGAAACAGCTTTACATGAGCAAACAGTCTAGCCCAAGTTACGGTTATTCACGAAACCGTGTGCACGCTGGCTATTGCCCATCCTGTTCGGTAGCCCTGGGTTCCTCTCCCTGCCCGCTGAGAACTGCCCCTGGGAGAAGCAGCGCTGCGGGTATCCTCACGTTAGGGCACCCGGCGGCTTGTTTCAGCTAATTGCTGAGCTGCGTGGAGTTACTTAATCCTTACGGTAGGGGTGGAGTTGACTCAACTCCTTTTCCAGCAACAAGCATTTCTTTCTAGCTGTCATTGAAGTGAATCACCATTATAAGTAGCCAGCTCGGGGCATTCCTCCTCAGTTGTGTTAAAACTTGCTGGTGGTGGTTCCCGAGGATCGGCAGAGGTGTGAGGGGGCAGCGCTTCAAAACCGGGAAGGAAGCTGGGGCTGGGAGCCCAAGGGTCGCGGAGGTAGAGTCCCAACTGTGACTGCAGCGCTAGCCCCCCGGGCGCTTTCCGGCAGGAGAGGTGGCTTGCTTTTCATGAGCCTTGAGGACAGGCTATAGGTAAGGACAAACACTCCACTGTCTGCTTTTATTATATGAATGCATAACATCTACTGTTGGCACAGAGTTTGCTTTTGATGTAGTACTTTTTGTATCGGTGGCATTATGCTAGCGCAAGATTTCCCTTTGTAAATTACTTCTTTTTGGTGTTCAGAGTTCGCTGTAGTTGATCAGCTTTGCTCTCCGTATGCATAGACAGGATGGCAGCAAAAAAATGAAACGTGGAAAGAACTGTGGTCTGAATTCTCCTGATTCTCTGCTCTCAGCTTTCTTCTCTCTGTCTTGGCTATTTAGAAAAATGTACACTTTTGATTCCGAAGATGAGAGCACAATGGATACTCTTGTTTTCTTTTTGGAAATAATGGAAAATGTCGACCACTTAAGTTCTGTGAATGTTGTTCTCTGATTTAGAAATCACTGGTTGGGGAGGAAACAGTTATGTTTTTCTTCCTGTTTTGTTTTGGATCTCTGTTTTCTCTGAGTATTTCTGACTTAACAATCGCACTGGAGAAGAGGGAGACACCAGCTGTACTTGGCCTCAGATGAAATAAGATCTTAGGTCATGAAATGGTTTGCTTGGAGAATGACTTGTGGTTTATATCTGAAGTTTTGGTTGGTAGTGATAGAAATCTTTCTTCCCCTTAATGTTTGACTTACATGACTTATTCTAAATGCATTTATTATTATTGTTATTGTTATTTTTGATTGGACAGAGCAAAAGTTTAAACCCAGAACATATTCATCTGGTTTCCTTTTAGTTTTTGTTATCATTTTCCCACCCTTACTACTCATACGTATGGATGTGCGTTACGATTAACACGTGATTTTTGTTTCTTTACTGTCTCATTTGATGATGATTCATAAACTGTTAACTAGTTAGTGTATGTCTGTGTGTTGCTAAAATGGATTGGAGTGCAGGTCACGCCTTTATATTAACGAGCCAGGTTACGTTCAAAGAAGCGTTCCTAATGTTAAATGATGACGAAAAGGTATCAGCAAGGTGAAATAGCCAAGCCTGTAGTCAAATCCGAGTTATTCTTTATTTCACATTGTGAAGTATGTTGTTTACATGTGTTCAAGTTAGATTGTGCCCATCAAAGAAAAAGCAAGCAACTAAACTATAAGAGGGAGTTTAAAGGACTTATGTGGTAGTGCCTCCCCCCCCCCACCTTTTCTAAATGTTTGTGAGGAGGAAGAGGCGAACTTTCATTCCCATGGGAATTTGAGGAAGATGATGGTAAAACTTTTAAGAAGACAGGAAAAGGAAATGCTTTCTATTTAGACAGAAGAAAAGCAGCGGGAATGATTCTCATGTACAGTTGTTGCAGGGTTTTTTTTTTTTTAATTTAAAAAGGATTTTTTTGCGTGTGGGGGGAGTCTTGTAGTGCAACTAGATGTTGATTTTAGAAAACACCACATTTAGGACATTCTCTTATCACTGTGGAATATAACTTAAAGATATCAAATGAAGGCAGGAACAGAATGATGGGAATTTGCTACTTGAGGAATATAAGAGTTTTATTCTGAAGTGGTTTGTTTGGTGGGTATGGGGAGCCCTGTGTACTTACTGACAGCATCTTAGAGGCAGTTGATAAGACTTTGGGGGTTATGACGGTTGCGTTGGGGTGGGAGGGTTGTTCTGATTTTTTGTAGTTCGCTCGAGGCAGTACATCAGCCTGTACTTCTGAGGGCGTTTCCAAATCGATTTTCAGGAGCAGTCACTCTTCTCACCTTGGCAGAAGTCTGTGCCGCCTTGTGATTTCCCTCCTGTGTGTTTTGAGTTAATGATGATTTAATGCTCTAGCAACGTCCAGGGCTTCTCATTGTACAGGTGGGCTCGTAGCCTGCCTGCTGGCCTCTCCCCTCGGATCCCAGGGGCATCTGAGTTCATTCACCTTCACGGTGATGCCAGAAGCACAAGTTCCCAGGTGTTTTCAAAACCTATCTCAACTATGTTTTCAGTGGCTCGGAATTCCACCGAGGGTCACTTGACATGCCTTCGCCTACAGTCAATATTTGTGTGCCCTCCGCCCTTGGCTGGGTTTTCTCTATATCCAGGTAGATGGGGTCACAGGTAGGCAGCTCCCCGTGCCATCCCGCCCGCTGGCCAGGACTTGGGGGTCAGGCCTGGCTGAGACCCCCAGCTGCCCTCCTGGAGTCAAAGATGGCTGGCTTTGTTCCTGGCTCCTCTAAAGGCCTGAGGTCTAGATCGTAGAGAAAATCCTTCCTGCTTCACTGTTGTCGCCGCAACAGTATCAGCCAAAATAATCACGAGATCTTTCCAGGTAACCACCAGCTGTACTCTCAGCTGTCGAGAGAGTTGTGAGCTGCTTATTCATCTTAGAAGCAGTTACTGGGAAAAAGGTTAAAATTCCAGCTCCCGATTGACATTACCCCTGAAAACAAAGGGTTGATTTTCCTTCTCCTAGAGAACGGACACGTCCGTGGAAATTTTTGGAACAGCACATGGACACGTGACAGAGCCTCACCTCCCAGAGGCAGTTAGCGGTGTCACTTCAGACTAAGTGGAAGCTCAGAGATGATAGATTCCAGTGGGGTAAATGGAGTTGAATAGAAACACATTAAAAAAGCACCACCTGCAGTGATGTAAGCTGTCCTGCTCGCTTCACTGTTACTCATCCTTCCGCTGTAGGCAACCGGGTCACATGTGATCATAAAGCACCTCTGACTCAGGTCAGGGACTGGAAACCCGTCACATTATGGAGGGCATTTGGTCACAGATTCTGGACCAGAGGCCAGGTGCAGTCCTGGGGCTGTGATCTGTGGGAACATTTTCCAGTGCAGGGATTTGAACGTGCAGCTCAGTTAACAGGGTTGGCGAGTTGATTTTGGCCAAGATCTGCCATGCTAAGTAGACTAGCCTGAGACTCAAGGAAGTCTCCAGCTTCGTGAAAGGAAAATGTGGTGTGGCGGGCTTTAAGGCATTTTAATATGTCCCACTTTTTCTTACTTGCCCTGTTGTGTTGAGGTTTTTCAAGGGCATAACTGTATGTGAAGTTAGTGAGTGATACGTCTGAAGGACACTGTCCTGTCTGATGATATAGTTGTGTGACTATTTTAACTCATTGACAAGGCTATTGAGGACATTTGTAATACTGTGTTCGTTACTTTGAAATAATTCATCTTCTCCTTATTCTTTGAGTCTGTCAGTGACCGAATATTTATTATCTTTGTGCTAGACATTGAGGGGTACCTGTTTCTCACTTATGCTTGGCAGTTTTCGTGGAGCTAAAATTCTTTTAAAAGGTTGATTGTTTCTTCCCCTGTCTCATATTGTTTTCACTTGCTTGATTTTATTTTTAAATACATACTTTAACAGCCCTTAAGCATGGGGCTGAGCGAGGATGGCAATCAAAGACAATTATGATTTAATTGATGGGTCAGATTAATCAGACTGGCAAAAATATGTCCCCTAATTTTGTTAGCTAGTTAAAAAAATTTTTTTTTTCTTTTAAATTTTTTGTTCATTAACGGGAGGCCACACACTGAAGATGGAGTGATTTTTCCCTGCATGTGTGTGTGTGTGCCAGTGGAACTCTGTTTCCGAAGGAAATAAAGAATTTAGTGGCTAGAAAGATTATGTCAGCTGAAAGGTATGCCTGTCAGAGAAAGAGAGAGTGAGTGAGAATGAGAAGACCAAACCAGGGCCCTGTCACTTACGCGGAACTGCAAATCCAGGAGATGAGGCGTCACCCACTGCAGGGCTGTTGCCATGAAAATTAGATTTTGAGCATGACACAGGACAGAAAGCTTTGATGACAAAGCCAGCAATAACCACCAGTTTAAGGCTGAGACCCACAGACTTCCCCAGTAAGGCTCAGCGGAGCCCGCGTGGGTGAGGCACCCGGGCCTCCCTCCCTGGCATCTGCTCTGAGCTGCAGGCCTCCTGCAGTTGCCCCATCCTAGGTATCGCCCGCATCGTAATTAAATCACCCTTTTGTCATGCTTGTGAACAATCTATATTTGGCTTGGCTGCTTTTTGTGGGGGAGGGGAGAAGTGTGGGCAGAGAACAAAATAAAAAGAGCAGTTTGTGAGCTCCAGATGAAGAGCACACCAGTAAGGGTCTAAACGGGCCTCCCATTCTTGAGGCGAGGCTTGGTTATTTATTCAACAAATGTGCCCTGGAGCCCCTCGGGGGGCCACTTGGGAGCTGGGTGTTGGGGAGGCCCAGTGCCCATCGGTGCCCGGGCCCTCGGGCCGCACGGCATCTGCAGGGAGCTTCAGCCGATAGTAACCAAGGGAGCGTATGATAACCAAGCACGGGAATAACAACTGCATGGGTGGACAAGCCTTTTTTCTTTTTCTTTCATATGGTACTTTCTAGCATTTTCCAGTATGGCTGTTTTCGGTTAATTTGAAAGTTGTGGCCGACGCTAGGATAGTGGTTAGAAAACCTGCTTTAAAAAACCCTTTAAAACATCTTTCCCATAGAAAGCTATGCATTATTGTGCCTAGAAGGGTAAAAATCCGCCACTGATCTATTAGAGCAGAATGAAAAGATGTTTCCTGGAAAAAAAGTATTTCCGCCCATCAAACATGTTTATCTCATCTCATGCATGTTGGAAGCCAGGCACATGCGCATCTATGGAGTAGCCCAGAATGAACGAATTATTCCGCCTTCTAAGCGGTGTGGCAGCCTAGATACAGAGGCGAAGGGTTGAACTTGGGGCTGGACCGTTGACATGACACGAGTTCTCTCAATTGCCAAATGGAGTCACGTTAAGTTACGTGACCTCTAACATTGAGCTCTCATTTTTCAAGTCAGAATTTATTTTAGCAACTTATGGATCCAAGCCTTGGAAAGGCTTGTTACTATTTTGAAAGTATAGGTGAAATACGAGAGGGATGGGTGAATGTGAACACGCGCGGAACAGTACATTTATGAGACGCCGTCCATACTTCCTGCACTTAACCCAGCATCGCTGAGAAAAAGGCATTGTGTTCCGGGTTTCTCAGGTCGTCATGGCCACAAGCTCCTGTGCTGTGCTCGGGGTCAGGGAAGCTGTGGGACGACTGCAGACACCTGCAGCTCACCAAGTGCTGAAGTAAAGGGTTGGAGGCCTCCCTTACCATTTGATGAGATTAGCTGACAGCCATCATGACATCTGATTATTTCCAGTTTCAGGTGGCAGAACTAGAAAACAAACTTGGTGTGTCTTACTCCAGGGTGCATGCCCTCAATGACGTTGCTATGTTACCCTAAATCAAGTAAACCAAGGCAGCCATTAAAGAAGGAAAAAAATCCTATATTTGTCAAATGTGCAACTGTTAAATTTTTGTGAGGGTCTTCCACTTAATGATTTCTCATTTCCTGCAAGTTATTCAAAAATCACTGCTTCAGACAGGTCCCGGGACCGTCCTAATAAACAACAGCCAGTGGCTCCTTCCACTTGCCAATGTCAGTCGCCTTTGCCTGCTGTGTTTCTTTTCTCTTTAGTATTTGTCATGTGTATGTTTACCACCTGTTGCCCCTTGCTAGAGGGGAAAGTCCGCAAAGGTAGGGGGTTCAAACGTTTTCTTCCCTGGTGTATCTCAGGTGCCTAGGCCAGTGTCTGTGACATAGTAGGTGCTCCTGAATGTACTGAGTGAAGGAGCAGGAGAGGAAACCAGACACTTGAGCCTTGAGGGGCCGTGAGGGGAGCCACCGGGTGCCCTTGTGGTCCTGACTTGGGCCATCAGGAGGCTGTAATTTCTTCTGAGTCATCCATACTTTGAGGTGAGTTGTCTGGAGGTGGCCCCGCCCCACCTTTAAGCATTAGTAGAATGGAATTGGCTGGGTGGCTCTCACGACCCTGAGGGGAAGGTCTCATCGCCAGCCTTTCTTACAGACTTTTCCCACAGGTCGGGGCCGAGCTTCCGTCTTCGGTTACACGGAGAGCTCTGGTCACCGGGACTGGCTCCGTGGCGCTCGTTACAAGCTGTTCCTCGACGTGGCGAGTGTCCCTGCCTAGTTGCCACTCTGGGTTTCGGCACTCAGCGTGCCGTGGTCGCATGTTCCACAGTGGTCTTACTTAGCCTTAATCCTTTATTAATTGCCTCTCACTCAGACTCCCTCAGAGCAGATAATCCTTCACTTTCGGCTTCCTTTCCATTACTATTGGATTTCTTGGTTTCAGCCATGACATGAGAAAAAGAACCAAGAAATTGTGAGTGAGGCTGTTGTATTTCCATCCGATTTACCCCTCTCTTAGCGGTATTATGCTTGAAAATAATAGAGAGGGCCATTGCCCAGCGTGTGAATTCTGTGTGTTCCGTGATTCGTCTGGTGATGTTTCCCAGTCTTTGCTTACCACGGAGCTGAGGTTTACCCACAGCACCACACATCACCACCACACCCCCCGTGCCTAACCTACCCTTGCGCCATCACCGTACCCTGTAAAGCAGTTACTTGTGGGAACCTACTGTGTGACCGAATGTCGTATACGCAAGTGACCGGGACATGGCCCTGTTCTCAAGGAGCTTCTAGGCCAGTCGCAGTAACGGACACATAAGTAAATGATGGTTGTACTGGGCAGTTTCTGCCAGCAGGCGTGGGGTTGGGCATTAAGAAGCCTTCTCAGAGACAGTTGAGCTGCTCTTTCAGGTCGAGTGAGGGTCAAGTGCAGGCCGGGTGGGATCAGGGCGTTTCCAGCAGAGGAGAAAGGTCATGGTGTGCTCGGAGAACTAAACGAAGTTCCCCCTTGACTAAGTGTGAAAGGCACTTGGAAGATGACCTCGGAGGGGCAAGCAGAGGCTAGAGCCGGGCAGACCTTGGATGCCACGGTCGTCTGGACTCTATCTTTGAGGTTACAAAGAACCAGTTCAGAGTGGGTGATTCCCATGTGTTTGGCTTGGGTGATTAGGTTAATACTTGGCTGCATTAAGAAGATGTGGAACAGGGGAGGTGAGGGCTTGCGGCTGGGGTGCATCATCACCGGGCTGGGATCACCAGGAGGGTTCCCTCTTTGCTTTTCTGGTGCTCAAGCTTAGGGTCCTGGCTGGAGTCAACTTGGCTGCCACTTAGCAGTTCATAGTCATGGAAGAGGAGCGGGATGTGAGCCCCCCCAGTGAGCATTGTAGAGTGAAAAGACGTCAAAGATAAGGCCTTGGGGAGCACCAACATATAAACTTGTATTTCTCCGGTCTGGACGTCCCAGTCTGAGCTCTTTATGTGAGATCCGTGCACTTTTCCACACCTGCGGTTCTCTCCTGAATGTGCTGTATTCTAATCACCCTTAGAGCCTTGCTACACCCACCTGCAGTATCGCCTGGGAGCTTGTTCGGAATGCAGATTCTCGGGGCTCACCTCACACCTCCTTAATCAGAATGCATTTAAACAGAATCCTCAGGTGATTGCTATGCGTGGCCAAGTGCTAGAAACCCTGCTGTAGAACATCTTTACCAACCACGTAAAATCAGGGGGCTCGTTTCTTCTGTGTTCTCCATAGGAGGACCTAGTTGCCTTTTAAAATTTTCTCAAAATTACAAGACTATCGAATATATAGAGTGTAAATCTAATTAGCAGCTAATAAGCGGCATTTGGCTAGGATGCAGAGCTTTCCCTCCTCCATGCTGTTTCTCGCATTCTGATCGCTTTGTGTTCATTTATAAGGAGGCTCGCTGCAAACAGACATGCTACCTGCATGCTCACTTGCTTGGCGTCATCTAACACACTTTCCCCCCAATGACCCAGTGAAGAGAGAGATTGCATCTCACTTTTGTGGTGGCACCGGCCACATCCACAAGTAGCTTATATTTGATGTAATTATGATCACTGTTGGATGGTACCTCCATCCATGTCAGCTGCACAGAAATTATATTCAATATCTTGTAATAACGTATAATGGAAAAGAGTTTGCAAAAGGATACGTATATACATATACATAATATATATATAACTGCATCACTTTGCTCTACACCTAAAACTAACACAGTATTGTAAGTCAACTATACTTCAATAAAAAATTGTGAGGTTAATTACAATGAATGTTTTCTCAATAATGTGCCTTTATTAAGGGCTGTTTAAGAGTTTGTTTGGTGTGTGAAAATTCACAGCTGCGTTGAAGTTTACACGTCTTTATTTTGAAAGGAAACCTTTTCAGGCTTGGGGAAAAGATCAGCGACAGATGACAAAAGCATGAAAAAAGACACTGAGAACTTGTACAGTTGGAGAAAAAGCTTATAGTGGTGCATAATGAGCTAGTGATACATTTTTAAAAGTTTATTTTTCATTAATTTTTATTGAAGTGTAGTTGCTTTACAATGTTGTGTTAGTTCCTACTGTTACAGCAAAGTGAATCAGCTATATGTATACTTACATCCCCTCTCTTCTGGATTTCCTTCCCATTTAGGTCACCACAGAGCATTGAGTACAGTTCCCGGTGCTGTCCAGTAGGTTCTCATCAGTTATCTATTTTATACATAGTATCAATAGTGTATATTTGTCAATCCCAATCTCCCAATTCATCCCAGCCCCCTTTCCCCCTTGGTGTCCATATGTTTGTTCTCTACATCTGTGTCTCTATTTCTGCTTTGCAAATAAAATCATCTGTACCATTTTTCTAGATTCCACACATATGCGTTATTATACGATATTTGCTTTTCTCTTTCTGACTTACTTCACTCTGTACTACAGTCTCTAGGTCCATCCACGTCTCTGCAAGTGACCCAATTTTGTTCCTTTTTATGGCTGAGTAATACTCCACTGCATATATGTACCACAGCTTCTTTATCCATTCCTCTGTTGATGGACATTTAGGTTGCTTCCATGTCCTGGCTATTGTAAATAGTGCTGCAGTGAACATTGGGGTGATGTGTCTTTTTCAAGTATGGTTTTCTCAGAGTATATGCCCAGTAGTGGTATTGCTAGGTCATATGGTAGTTCTATTTTTAGTTTTTTAAGGAACCTCCATACTGTTCTCCATAGTGGCTGTATCGATTTACATTCCCACCAACAGTGCAAGAGGGTTCCCTTCTCTCCACACCCTCTCCAGCATTTATTGTTTGTAGATTTTTTGATGATGGCCATTCTGACCCATGTGAGGTGATACCTCATGGTAGTTTTGATTTGCATTTGTCTAATAATTAGTGATGTTGAGCATCCTTTCATGTGTTTGTTGGCAATCTGTATATCTTCTTTGGAGAAATGTCTATTTAGGTCTTCTGCCCATTTTTGGATTGGGTTGTTTGTTTTGTTTTTGTTTTGATATTGAGCTGCATGAGCTGTTTGTATATTTTGGAGATTAATCCTTTGTCAATTGCTTCGTTTGCTAATATTTTCTCCTGTTCTGAGGGTTGTCTTTTCATCTTGTTTATGGTTTCCTTTGCTGTGCAAAAGCTTTTAATTTTAATTAGGTCCCATTTATTTATTTTTGTTCTTATTTTCATTACTCTAGGAGGTGGGTCAAAAAAGATCTTACTGTGATTTATGTCAAAGAGTGTTCTTCCTATGTTTTCCTCTAAGAATTTTATAGTGTCTAGCCTTAAATTTAGGTCTTTAATCCATTTTGAGTTTATTTTTGTGTATGGTGATAGGGAGTGTTCTAATTTCATTCTTTTACATGTAGCTGTCCAGTTTTCCCAACATCACTTATTGAAGAGGCCGTCTTTTCTCCACTGTATATTTTTGCCTCCTTTGTCATAGATTAGGTGACTATAGGTGCATGGGTTTATCTCTGGGCTTTCTATCCTATTCCATTGATCTATATTTCTGTGTTTGTGCCAGTACCATACTGCCTTAATTACTGTAGCTTTGTAGTATAGTCTTAAGTTAGGGGGCCTGATTCCTCCAGCTCCGTTTTTCTTTCTCAAGATTGCTTTGGCTATTTGGGGATTTTTGTATTTCCACACAAATTGTAAAATTTTTTGTTCTAGTTCTGGGAAGAATGCCATTGGTAATTTGATAGGGATTGCATTGAATCTGTAGATTGCTTTGGGTAGTATAGTCATTTTCACAATATTGATTCTTCCAATCCAAGAATATGGTATATCTCTCCATCTGTTTGGGTCATCTTTGGTTTCTTTCATCAGTATCTTATAGTTTTCTGTGTACAGGTCTTTTGCCTCCTTAGGTAGGTTTATTCCTAGGTATCTTATTCTTCTTGTCGCAATGGTAAATGGGATTGTTTCCTCGATTTCTCTTTCTGATCTTTCATTGTTAGTGTATAGGAACGCAAGAGATTTCTGTGTATTGATTTTGTATCCTGTGACTTTACTAAATTCATTGATTAGCTCTAGTTGTTTCCTGGTGACATCTTTAGGATTTTCTATGTATGGTATCATGTCACCTGCAAACAGTGACAGTTTTACTTCTTCTTTTCCAATTTGGATTCCTTTTATTTCTTTTTCTTCTCTGATTGCCATGGCTAGGACTTCCAAAATTATGTTGAATAATAGTGGCGAGAGTGGACATCCTTGTTTTGTTCCTGATCTTAGAGGAAATGCTTTCAGTTTTTCACCACTGAGAATGATGTTTGCTGTGGGTTTGTCATATATGGCTTTTATTATGTTGAGGTAGGTTCCCTCTATGCCCACTTTCTGTAGAGTTTTTATCATAAATGGGTGTTGAATTAATGATACATTTTAAAAATATGAACTCCCTTTCCTGTTTATAAGTGATTATCAGCAGTGTAATCAGGTATCTGGAATTAACTGTTCTGTTATTTTCTCCCTTAGTCCTCAACTGTTAATATTTTTTGTGTCCTTTAGATTTGAACATTTAAGTTTCTCACACAAGAGTGTGTCAATTCCATAAGACATTTGTTAAAAAGTTTTTGCTTTTGTTAATCAGAAGTGACTTATAATGTTAGTTTGGGATATTAGGTAATATTGCTGAAAATGAGGTTTGCTGTGAAGCTTTTTTTTTTTTCATTTTCTTATTTCTTTGCATTTACTTGAGCTTATAACTCAGGACAGTTTAGGAAATGACCCTGTGGCTCCCACACTGTGGAAAAGTGAAGAAAATGAAGGAAGTTTAAGAAAATGAGATTTGCACAGAAAATACATTCTGTGTCTAGTTGATCAGTATCAGGTATGTGTTGAGAATTCCATGTTTTGGCAACTCAGGCAACACAAAGTTTCCAAATGTGTGACCCTGGGAAGAAGTTACCCTATCATATGATGAGTAGGAAGTCAAGCAACGAAGAAATACTTATTGAGGGCATGTTCTCTGCACAGTTCTATGGAGAATGCAGACTTGCCCAAGAAGTAGACAGTGGCCATAAGTGACTTGCAGCCAGTTAAAGAGTATAATATTAAGATTTACACACTTGAAAAAGGACAAACAATACAGAAAGGCACGTGAGTCAACAGCAGAGGAGTGGCCTCTGTACTCACGACTTAGGAACGCAGAGCACAGAGAGGCTGGTTATTATAGGGTGGTTTGTTCTGGGAAGATGAGGAGGAGGTGCTGGCTGCCTGGAGCCTGGAAGGGTCAAGGATTTCCACAGGAGGAAGAGGAGAAAACAGAAGGGATCGCCGATAAATGAGTATGCACCAGGGGTAAGTGGGCTGAAAACTCTGAAGGTGGTAGATAGGCATATTTGGGGAATCAAACACATGTGGCTGTTACTGACAAGGGGGTTTAATTGGATTCTGCACTTATTGCCTAATAGAAATTCTTAAGCATAGGGCAAAAGTAAAACAAGGATCCTGTGTTGTGTTTAAGTGTACTAGAGGTCTGACCTCCATAGTTTTTATGGGAAAGGTACATTTTATTCTACGTAAATTGTCTTAATCTGTCCTTTGTGTTCTTACCCCGTGATTATTTAACACTTTCTCCTTTAGGGTCGCAGGGACAGGGAGAAACACATATATCCATAAAACAAAGTCATCTAATAGCATAAACTGTAACACCCTTACAAGGTGGGGGTGGTGTGGGAAGGAAACACACCTTCTGTAATTCTAGAACCTACCCCAGGCTCTCTTTAGAAGTCCTTCGGTATCTAGTCTCATCCAACGTGGTAACTTAAGGGAGGATTTAAAAATATCTGAACGCAAGGAGAAATCTCCTGGGTGCATCCAACTTTGAAGATGTTGTAAGGGACTCTGCTCTTCATACTGGTGAGGAAGTCAATCACGATTTTTAATGCTGATGAAGGCTTCGTTTCTTCTGTAAATTCCCTTCTTGACAACATATGGGTCCTGGAGATCCAAATGTGAGTACCTGCCATGTATTTATCTGCGTAACTGGGAAAAAAATATGTGCTCCATGACATTCATCTTCCTACCATTGGGGTGGAGCTTTAATGTAACGCAGCCCTCTTTCTATTGATTATAGTTTTTTCTTCCTGCCATAATGCTGTGAAGCATAATTGATTGCGCCTCTCTTTTAAAATTTTATTCTAAAAACCCTTATGGTGATACAGTACAGAACTCGCTGTATTGGAAAGGTCAAGTGTCTAGTGGTTTGTTTGTGTGTTTAACAGCCTTGAAGATAAAACTTTAAATATTTGGCCAATTATTTAAGAGTTGAGGGGATGTTTTTGTTTCCCTGAGCAGTTCTAGGATTTCACACGCAGTTTTTTGTGCTTTTGAGAGCAGTGTGAACGTCCTGGGCAGGGCGGCATCTGTAGTAAACATATTTTAAGTATTATTCTGCAACCTAATATGGGCCCATAATCCCATGCAGTTCGAAAATCCAAAAAGCCCTGGAAAGAAAACATTGTTGTAGGTTTGTAGGAAACTCATTTGGTGGCAAAATCTGACCTCAGTGGACTTGGGAGTATTTCTGGTTTTATCTAAAACACTTAAGATAAGTATTTGTACATGTTGGCTGTGGGTCCTGCCCCCAGGCCCCTACTGGGAATGTTATGCAGTAATTGGAATAGTTAGGACCATCTAAAATGAGAAAAAAGTCAGAGTTCTGGAACACATTTGGCCGCAAGTGTTTCCAATAAAGGATTGCTTGTTTCCTAAAGCTGCCATATGAAGTGCCACAAACAGGGTGGCTTAAAATGTAGAAATGAATGATCTCACAGTTCTGCGGGCTACAAAGCTGAAATCAAGGTGTTGGTGGGGTCATGCTGTCCCCGGGCTCTAGGGGAACCTTCCTCTTCTCTTCTCTCCTCTCGTGGTGGAGCAGTCTTTAGCATTCCTCCGGTCACGTGGCCATCTTCTCCCTGTGTCTTCATTCCTGTGCGCACGTCTGCGCAAATTTCCCCTCTTCTGAGAGCACAGTCGTGTTGGATTAGATAGAGTCCAACCTAATGAACTCATTTTCACTTGACTACCTCTGTGAAGACCCTTTTTTCTAATAAGGTCACATTCTGAGGCTCTGGAGTTTCATATCGTTTTGAGGGGACACAGTGGAGCCCGTAACACAGGGAGTGGTTTCATGAGGAGGCGCTCCATTCTTGCCGCGTTCAGGCCAGTGCTGATTTCGAGACCCTTGCCTCCTGACTTTCCTGGTGCCCTGGCAGCTGCTTCACTGAATGGCTGTCACTCGGGAGCTGCCTATTCAGACTTGAGAAGTTGCCACATCTCGTGTTAACCTCCTGGAGGGCAGGAATCCCTTCCCCTCAGAGAATCTTGCCCGTGAGAAGAAAGATTCTTACATTGAAAACTGGCCTGGGTTCCTTTGGCACTACCATCACTCGCATCCCTGAGAAGTCTAGAAGGTTCCTACCTACGTTAAAGGAAGGATTGTGCAGAAATTCTTTAGGACAGTGCTTGGCACGTAGTAAACACTTAGGTAGAGAGGTCGCTATTGATGTGCATAGGAGCTGTTGACCTGTCTCCTGAGCTGTCCTCGGATTCCTCTTCTCTCCACCACTTGCCCTGTATACCCAGGAACATTGGTGCCACAAGGCTGCTCTCGGCGTAGTTGTTGTTTACTCATCTGCATGGCAGCTCCTTCTTCGAGACCTTTGTTCCTGAGCGCTGAGCCCTGCAGGTCTCAGCAGTGTCTGTCGCTGCTGTTGAGGGCCCCTGAGAACCTCCGAGTGCCCGCCTTCAGTCCCGGCACCCAGAGCACGCGGTGACAGTAGACGTCAGGCACAAGCTGTGCTCTGGGCACCCACGGCTCTTGCACAGTTAACTAAAAGCATCTTTTTCTCCCTGTTTAGTGAATAAAGGCTGAATTCCCTGAGTAGTTCTGTGCCTTAGAATTTGCCCTCTTCCACGCAGCTCGGTGTTGATTCCACTTTGGCATCAAGGTCAAAGTTCCTCTGCTTGAGCAGCGTGGCTTCTTTTCCACCCTAAGGGCACAGGTGAGATGAGCCGAGGAATGGGCTTCAGTGTTAGAGTGATGACTTTGGAAGTCTGTTCCTGTACTTGGTGATTTCAGTGTGATAATGTGTCTGCGTACCTGTTTTTTTAGGCTACCGACTTTATAAATTGGGGGAGTGGAGGGAGCTAGTTTATTTAAAAAAAAAAAATATATATATATATATATATATATATATATATATATATATATAATTAAGCAATTACAAAGGGATCTTTGCAAGAAGTTTGAATTGGCTTGACTTCTCTAACTATGAGGAAAGTAGATGAGTGGGTATCAGTGTCCACTAGACTCATGTCAGGAAAGAGAGACGGATGAGGTGATCACATCTCAGAGTTTGTCCCCTTGCCTTATTTCCTTCAGAACTGAGTTCCTGATAGGCTCTTATAATTACAGGGTACTTGCAACTGTCCTCTTATTACAAGGTAGTGTTTTTAAAAAATAGACAAGAACTGACTTGCCTTTCCTCAGCTGCCTCACCGCACCGCCTTGAACTAATGAACAAAGTGGTGCTGACTGTAAATTGTAATTACAGGTAGGCCTTGTAAGTTGCCCTTTCTATGACCCCAGTAAATGTGGGCAGTATCAAGCGGTCAGAGAAAGCCCACCCAGAGAGGCAGAGTCTTGGGCATCCAGTAGATATGAGCTGCCTGTACCCTGCTCCCATCCTCTCAGGAGTGATGGCCTGGCTGGATAGTGGAGACAAGTACTGAGTTGAATGAGCTCATTCTGCTGGATGCTGGAGAAAGAAAGAGGAAAAGACAGAGTCTCAGGGGTTCCCAAAGTGGGGTGCCCAAATGGGCAAATTGTTAGAAAGGCAGATTATCAGGTTCTACCTCGGATCTGAATCAAAAACTCTGGGGGTGGGCCCAGCAATCTGTGTTTTAACCAGCCCTCCAGGTGATTCTGATGCCTGCCACAGCGTGAGAACCTCTGCACAGGAATTCCTTACGTCTGCAGGCCTTCTGCAGGCAGTCCAGCCGCCGTGGTGGTGCCGTGTGCTGGAATCCACACGTCTGCACTGCGGTGGAGTCCTTGTCTGAGTGCACGTACAACGGGGAGGGGGTAGGGAGGTACTCTGAGTTGTTCTAGTTAATCATTACCGTGAGCAAACACCATCAGAGTGTAGGTCCTGCCAAGTGAGCGTAAGAATGAAGCCCTCAACAGGTACTTGGAAAAAGGTGAGCAGTAGCCTGTTTTAAGAAGGGGGAGGGGTACTGATGGGGAATATTCAAATGTTTCCATGATACAGATTTGTGGTTACCAAGGGGGGGGGAAGGATTGGGAGTTGGGGATTAACAGATGCAAACTATTGTATGTATGTATAACTGAATCACTTTGCTGTACACCAGAAACTAACATAACATTGTAAATCAACTGTACTTCAATGGAAAAAAAAGTTCCAATGATAAATCTATTCAACCTCATAATTTGTCGTAGGATTCGTAGTCTCTGTGACACAAGACTTCTGATGTGGTGACTTTGCCTGTGCCCCACGTAGATTGCCTTCTCTGGCCGGGATAGTTAATAGATGGAGCACATTTCCTTTCTCTTTCTGCTAGAGGATAGAGTACATATTGCGTAAACAGTAGAACTGGACTCTGTGGTTTTCAAAGAACGTCTTTAGGGAAGATTTAGCGTTTAGGTCCCACAGTCATTCAGATCCATAGGACTCCTAAGATTCAAACCTGTTGTCAGCCAGCCCAGGATTCTTTTGCCAGGGTGGGGCCTGAAGGAAAATATTGGCAGGGGGTGTGGCTCTCCTTTCTGATGGTGAAATGGGAGAGCCATGCATAGTGAACTCTTCCTTGATAGCCATTTCTGCATCTGTTATTAACACGTTTGCCCCATCTGTAGAGCTCCCGCCTGACCTACCTCTTGGAATTCCTGTCCGTTTTACTTCTGTAGCGTTGTAGAAGTTTATTACCCTTTGTGCTAAACAATTTGCATAAATATTTTCTAGCTGATAACCCTTCTCTAGGCAGGAATTACTGATAAGTCTGTGGAGCATTTGGTAAGTGAATATACAAGTATATTAGGCATAACTTGGTCTTTGTTTGAAAACTTACAGCTTTGAGGTTATATTAATTATTCCAGTTAAATAGTTAAGATCAGTAAAAGCTGATAATGAAATAAGAATTTAGTTGTGTGGTAAATTTGAAAGTGTGCATATATTATACTGATTCTGTATTGTCCTGTGGATATATTTCCCATTGGACAGTCTTCTGGGACCTTTTCTTAATTAAATGCACACAGATAAATTTATTGACAAAGACCAAATGCTCTTTTAACTAACAATAGTAGGACTTGTGTGTTTGTGTGTATGTATGTGTGTGTGTGTTTAAAAACACTTGTTTTACAGATAAAATCTCTGTTCGTGAAACCATGTCTCTGGGGCTGTGATGGGAGGTAATGCGGAAATGATTCATTATATAGATTTTTGTTCAGCCAGAGCTTTTAAGGACTATTTAAAGTTTATATAAAGTGAGCTTGAGCTCTACATAGTCTTGGTGTGAGTACGTGTATATACTCCTGCAGTTTTAGTTATCCAGAGTCCTTAAAGTAGGGATCCTGTGGGTTCGGATCCTACTACTTTATGCTGGACTAGTCCTCGGAAGATAACAAACATGACTACTCGAATAAAGGTTGAAGAAAAGTGAGTAAAAGTACCTCTGACAGACTTCCCTGGTGGTCCAGTGGTAAAGAATCCGCCTTACGATGCAGGGGACATGGGTTCGATCCCTGGTCAGGGAACTAAGATCCCACATGCCGCGGGACAACTAAGCCTGTGCGCCACAACTACCGCGCTCACACGCCTCAACTGGAGAGCCTGTGTGCAGCAAACTACAGAGCCCATGCACGCTGGAGCCTGCACGCCACAACTGGAGAGAAGCCCGTGCAAAGCAACAAAGAGCCCGCGCGCCGCAACTAAAGATCCCGCATGCCTCAGTGAAGATCCCGTGTGCCACACCTAAGACCTGATGCAGCCAAAAGTAAAGTGAAAATAAAGAAACAATAAATAAATCTTTAAAAAAATAAAATAAATAAAAGTACCTCTGAACTATCCTACGGCAATTTGAAATGAATGATGTATGTAATTATAGTATTTGCTATAATGGTCTCATTTGGCTGAAGATTTCTATAATGTCCACAATGTTTGTTGCATAAGAGAGAGGACTACTATACTACATGAGGAATCATGCGAAGTAGTTTTAACTTTCTTGTACTATTTCTAATCCGAGAAATCCACATTTAAAACATCTCATCATGGATTACTTTTGGTTATTCCACCTACATTAGGCAGTAAAACCCTCTAAGCTTTGTAAACGCTCTCAGGTTGTTGAATAACACCTGTCTGTGTGCATGTGGTTTGAGTATGTGCACGTGCTGTGATGTGTTTCTGAACTGTATTTTCAAAAGATACGCTTTCGTGCAGTCTTGTCTAATCAATTTGGAAAATTGGTAATTTCTCTTACAAGTGCATGATTTGAATTGCTGAGTGTTGACATGGTAATTAAACATCACTTCCCTGGCAGGGGTCCCACAGATAGACGCTATTCCAGTGGTAATGAAGCATATTTCACCAACAGGATACTTAACAGGGGTACTAAGAAAGGGCGTTCCTTTTTACTCCACTGAGTGTGTTTATATACCTTTCTTTAAAGGCTCTTTGAGATGTCTTGACCCTGTTACTTGAAAAGGAAGGTGGTGGTTCAATTAGAAATTGACGTTAAATTTGTAATGTTTACCCCACATACTTTATCAGCACAAGTCTGGTATGTTTAACTTGAATTTTCTGGTTGTTGCCATTTGTTTGGGACCATTTCCAGTGAGACTTCCCTGGTGGGGAGGGGCAGAGAGGCTGGCCATAGGGACTACCTATGTCACCTTGCGGTCTCAGTGTTCCAGCCTAAATAGTGACCATCTCTATCATTTGGAATATAGAGAGAAATGAAAGGAAGAAAAAAATCACTCATGGTCTCATAAATGCGGTAATAAACACTATTTTATAGTTTGGTATATTTATAATGCAGTAGGTGTATATGCTTTTACAGTTTGATTTTAATTGCTAATACAGCTTAATTAAAAATTTTCAACTTTCTTTGTAAACAAAGCGTAGGCAACTACATCAGGTTCCTCATCAATGCCATTTCAATGGCTCCATAACATGTCATGTGTGCACGTATGTACTAGGACATTATCTTTTCTTTTCTTTATCCGTGAAATGGGAATTACTAACATCCTGCTTACCAGGGTTCTTCTGAAGATCAGAGATGGTGTATACATAAGGCACCATGCACGATGCTGTGCACTCAGAAAGTGCTTAATAAATGATACTGGAAGTTATTATTTCTGTTCATAAGATGGTCCCTGCATTTCAGATCATCTAATAAACATAAACATTTATGACTTTTTTGCGTTCTTAGAATATGTATATAGCCAACTTTCATAAAGGCGACATCTGCATATTTTATGCATTCACTCTTGTCTGACTTTGGTTTCTCTGGAGCAGAGGTAGACAGCCTCTTTGAGGGCAGCATCTGTTTACCTCTATCCCCCTGCCCCCCACTTTTTTAACCTCCCCCCTTGGTGTCCACCACAGTCCTTTGCACATGGTGGACACTCTATTTGAGGAATTAATTACTGAACAGTTTCTGATAAGGGAGCAGTTTTTGGTTTCCCTGTTTCCTTATGGCTTTGTGAGTTGCTATCTCTCTTGGCTCTCTTTTTTTTTTTTTTTTTCAGGCCGCGCTGGGCGGCATGTGGGTTCTTAGTTCCCTGACCAGAGATTGAACCCGTGCCCCCTGCATTGGGAGCATGGAGTCTTAACCACTGGACCGCTGGGGAAGTCCCTCTATTAAACTATTACTAGCATAAAAGAAAAGTGGTTTCTTAATCTCTGATGATTGCATGTATACGGGAAAAACATGTGATAGAAAATGCTGGAGACAAAGGCATGTCACAACTATCACTTTCTTTGACAGCTGTATGAACATTTTAGTAATTTATAGGTGGAACTTTGCCTATTAGTGACTGCCACTGAATGATATTTATACTAGCAGAAGATAAGAAAACATTGGTTTTAATTCAAATTGTTTTAAAAACAAACTCTTCTGGCTTAAATATTTTCATGGGCTACTGCATATCTACATAGATATAAACAGAACTGTGTATTTATGTGTCAGAGATAAACAGATGCACATGCAGTGCTCCCACCACCCCCCCCCCCGACTCCAAAGGGTCTCTAGGACCCAAGGTTGGGACCCCCGAGTGACTGGTTGTGGATGGCAGAGGACAAGGAGAGAGTTGGTCCTGACTAGCCATTTCAAGACTTGGGTGACTGCAAAGGTGCTGGGATAAGGGCAAACCACAAGCTGCTCCAAATAGCCAAGTCATTCCTGAAATATCCAAAAGTATATTTTCCAGCAGCTTCACAGAATGTGCCTAAGCTGTAAAGTTGTTGGGTTTTTTTAGTTGAAATATAGTTGATATACAATGTGTCAGTTTCTGGTGTACAGCAAAGTGATTCAGTTATATATACATTCTTTTTCATATTCTTTTCCATTATGATTTATCACAGGATATTGAATATAGTTCACTGTGCTATACAGTAGGGCCTTGTTGTTTATCCATTCTATATATAATAGTTGGCATCTGCTAATTGCAGACTCCTAATTTGTCCCTCCCCCACCCCCTTTCCTTTTTGGTAACCATGAGTTTGTTTTCTGCGCCTGTTTCTGTTTTGTAAATAAGTTCCTTTGTGTCATATTTTAGATTCCACATATAAGTGATATCATGTGGTATTTGTCTTTCTCTGACTTACTTCACTTAGTATGATAACCTCTAGGTGCATCCATGTTGCCTCAGATGGCATTATTTCACTCTTTTTATGGTGAGTAATATTCCGTTGTATATATGTACTACATCTTCTTTGTCCATTCATCTGTTGATGGACATTTAGGTTGTTTCCATGTCTTGGCTATTGTAAATAGTGCTGCTGTGAACATTGGGGTGCATGTATCTTTTCGAATTATAGTTTTCTCCGGATATATGCCCAGGAGTGGGATTGCAGGATCATATACGAACTCTATTTTTAGTTTTTTAAGGAACCTCCATACTGTTTTCCATGGTGGCTGTACCAATTTACATTCCCACCAACAGTGTAGGAGGGTTCCCTTTTCTCCACACCCTCTCCAGCATTTGTTATTTGTAGACTTTTTAATGATGGTCATTCTGACTGGTGTGAGGTGGTACCTCATTGTAGTTTTGATTTGTATTTCTCTAATAATTAGCAGCGTTGAGCATCTTTTTATGTGCCTATTGGTCAGCTGTATGTCTTCTTTGGAGAAGTGTCTATCTAGGCCTTCTCATTTTTTGATTGGGTTGTTTGTTTTTTTATTATTGAGTTGTATGACCTGTTTGTATATTTTGGAAATTAAGCCCTTGTCGGTCTCATTATTTGCAAATATTTTCTCCCAGTCCGTAGATTGTCGTTTTGTTTATGGTTTCCTTTGCTGTGCAAAAGCTTGTAAGTTTGATTAGGTCCCGTTTGTTTATTTTTGTTTTTATTTCTGTTGCCTTGGGAGACTGACCTAAGAAAACATTGCTACAATTTATGTCAGAGAATGTTTTGCCTTTGTTCTCTTTTATGGTGTCATGTCTTATATTTAAGTCTTTCAGCCATTTTGAGTTTATTTTTGTGTACGGTGTGAGGGTGTGTTCTAACTTCATTGATTTACATGTGGCTGTCCAGCTTTCCCAATACTACTTGCTGAAGAGACTGTCTTTTCCCCATTGTATATTCTTTCCTCCTTTGACAAAGATTAATTGACCGTAGGTGTGTGGGTTTATTTCCGGGCTCTCTATTCTGTTCCACTGATCCACATGTCTGTTTTTGTGCCAGTACCACGCTGTTCTGATTACTGGAGCTTTGAAGTCTGGGAGGGTTATGCCTCCACCTAAGCTATAAAGTTTTAATGCCTCTTTACCTACCTTGGACAAAGGTAAAAATGCATCTGTCTGTAGTAGACCCATTGCTTTCTCGCATTTGTTGAAAGGTCATACATATTTAAGAGCAACTCATTGTCAGTGTTAGTGACAAGTGATGTATTTCAAAGTGTAATTCATGCCTTTCAGTAAATGTCAAAGGCTGGAATATATGTGCATATTTCTTTCAAATATCTTCAGTAGTCACCCATTTAAGGCAATTTTCTGGGTAGAAAAAACATCTGAAGCTCTTTTGGGTTTGTTATTAAGGTTTTAGGCTAGCCATGAAATTGCAGGGTTCCATGCCTCACTGAAGAGTATGTTATAGTTGTAGCGTATGTGTAACTATTATTGCTATTTTCATAATTTTTGTACTTATAAAAGTAGTACTTGCTCACAGTAGAAAATTTAGAAAACAATGAAAACCACAAAGAAGAAAATAAACATAATTCATAAAGTTGTAATCTAGAGAGAACAACTATTAACTTTAGCTATGTGTCAGTTACTTTTGTGTGTATATATATGTTATATATATATATATATATGCTTAGTGTGGAAAATGTAACCATGAAAGCATAACAGATTTTAAGTGCTACCCACGTAAATAAACTGTAAGCATTACTGACTAACAACAACAAAAAAGTGTGGCTATATAGAATTAGTCACATTTTTAGATCATTTCTCTTCTAAACCACAAAGCGTTGAGCTTCCTAGAGAGTAATGTTAATGAGTTGCACTGAACACCAGCCACTAGGACAGTAACTTGTTGCCAGGAGTGAACCCTGTTGAGTTCTGTTGTAAATAATACTGCCAGTTTGATCCTCTCCACCCAGATCCCCATGGGGCTTCCACACAGCATGAGTAATGAGGAAGCATGGGATACTTAGTGTGCTGGGGTTGGCCGGCACCCAATTTATGCTATAAGGTAATCAGTGTCAGATTAGATCAGCAATCACAGCAGAAGTTAGGGGGCTTGGAAGGAGCAACAGAGAACCTCACAAGTCTCGAAAGAGAGGCAAAAACAGGATCAGTTACAACATCTGTCATTAATAGGGCACTTATGCTGTGTGTTTGGTGCTGAAGTGGCTACTAATATTAATACGTAATATTCTCTGGTCCTTACAATGATGCTCTGAGTTAAGAATTATCGTTCCCGTTTCATTCATGAACCACCTGAAGTTAAGAGCGGTTAAGTGACTGTCTGAAGGTCACTTAGACAGTTGGGGAAGTTGAGATTTGAGACTCCAGTGGAGATGGTCAAGGGCACCAAATGAAGAAGTACCAGCTGAGGGGATAGATGGTCTTCTTGCCTACTTCCCTCCATGCCCCTCCTGGTTTTTTAAAAATTATAGAAGTATTATGTATTACTGGTTAATAACAGCAACAAAAATCTTCAGTGTACAGGAAGTGACATGAAAACCAGAACCTCTACCCCTATAGCTGTACCCTGTGTCTACTCCCCGTAATACAAGCTGCTGATGAGCTTTTTATGTGTCTTTCCTAAACCTTCTGGCGGTCTGGCTGGGGGGAGGTAAGTCTTGAACATAACCTACCATTGACCTCAGGATTTGGCCAGCCTTTCGTAGTAAAGGTGTGGAGAGTGTGAGATCTGAGAAGTAGAGCTTCAGAGGGCAGAAGCTTCTTCCAGAACTGCTGCCTCTATCAGACGGCTCAAGTCAGTGTGAAAAAGTCTCTGGGAACTGAATTCTTCCTCTCACCACTCCTGCAGAGTATCACACTCAGATGAAGGTCGTCAGGGGTTAAAACAACAAGCAAGCTTTTGAAAAGAAGCTCGTGATGAGGCTTGCTGTCCCTCAGCCTTGCCCCTCCCCCTAACACACACGCACACCTGCCTGCCTTTTGTCTTGGTTATTGCTCAGGTGATATGTTTTTGATACCTCATAGGTAAGTTGCTTAGAGCTGGTAACGTGTATAAGAAAATACCAGCCCAGTGATGATCAAGGGGGGGTTCTCATACAACTGGGGGCTTCACCCTTCATGCCCTGGTGGAGAGGATAGGGTGTTATTCCCTCTTCCTGCCATATCTTTAGGAAGCCAATCCGTATTTACTTAGGATGGGCTGGGCTATTGTTATTACGGATGAAGAGAAGTGAGTTTGAATTATTCTGAGACTCAGAATATCTTAACCAAAAGGAATCATCCAGTCCACTGGCTTTAAACTTTATTTTTTTAAGTTTTAGAACCCTGTCCCAAAATATTCTAACATGAACAACCCATATATAAAACAGATTAAGGTGGAAATGGTAGCCTGTAGTTATCCTGAGATAGTTATGCAGAACTAAGGCTCTGTCGAGTCTGCAGTTTGAAAACCACTGATTTAGTCCAACCACTTGTTTTTGGAGATACAAAAATCGAGGTTCAGCGTGCTCAAGTGGCTTGTCCAAGGTCACACAGCTGGCTATTTGGAGTGCTGAAAAGGAGATAAGATCTCAAAGGTGTGACCTTCCTTAAAGGTAGACACTTAGCCCAAGAGTCTTGTTCCTCCACCAGACTTGGATAAGATAATAAGATAAAAATGAGGTCATAATAGCAGTTACGGCACAAAATGTTTTCCAGAATTTGGGGAACTCGTGCCCCTGGACATTTCTTCCAGCGAGGTCTGTTGGTGGTCAGCATAGTGTATTGCAGCAAGGCTGGATCCATGCACTCAGAGGGTCGGATTCCGGAGCAAGCATGCCTGTGTTCCTTCCCACCTCCCCTGCTTCCTGTTGAACGTGGGACAAGCTGCTTGATTTCTGTCTCACCTTCTCCTCTGAAAAACGTGCCAACTTCATAAGCTTGTGGTGAGGGTGGAATGAGATACTGCATATAAACATTTGCCAGGTGCAGCGTGGATGCTTGATGGTGGTTGGGTGCTGCTGGGCTGGTGGCAGTGGTGACGGTGATGGTGGTGCTGGTTTCAGGTGTGCTGATGGTTGGGGTAGAACTGATTGCTGCTCTGGCATCTTCCTGCTCATTTTCTGATGCTTGATGCCCTGTTTGTATCACAGCTTTCTGCTCCAGCCTTCCCCTTGGTGAAATGGGAAAATGTCGTCATCCTCACTCAGCTGAGCTAGGGAAGGCCATTCATGAGTGTCCCCTTTTTTTTTTTAACTATCTTTTTAAAAACATTTTATTTTTTATTAAAGTACAGTTGATTTACAATGTTGTGTTAATTACTGCTGTACAGCAAAGTGACTCAGTTATATATACATATACATTCTTTTTCATGTTTTCCATTTGAAAATGTGATATGGTTTCTCACAGGATATTGACTATAGTTCCCTGTGCTGTACAGTAGGACCTTGTGTTTATCCATTCTATATATAATAGTTTGCATCTGCTAACCCCAATCTCCCACTCCCTCCCTCCCCAAACCCCACCCCTTGGCAACCACCAGTCTATTCTCTGTGCACCCAATTCTGTTTCATAGATAGGTTCATTGGTGTCATATTTTAGATTCCACATATAAGTGACATCATACGGTATTTGTCTTTCTTTTTCTGACTTACTTCACTTAGTATGATAATCCCTAGTTGCATCCATGTTGCTGAAAATGGCATTATTTTTTTTAATGGCCAAGTAGTATTCCATTGTATATATGTACCACATCTTCTTTATCCATGAATGTCCATTTTTGACCTTTGATGGTTTAATCCTTTTTGTTGCCCACTCCTGGGAGTGTAGTCGGTGCTCTGTAAACATTTGTTGATGGGAGTGGTACTGCTGTACCGTTGGAAAGGGAGACGGATCTGGACAGCTGGCTCCCCTCCCCACTCCAGCCCCACCACTCTTGAACTTACACCCTACCATCCTTTCACCAGCCCATCCCAAGCCCTGTGCTCCCTTCCCTTGAACTTGCACCTTACTGTCCTTTCACCAGCTCCCACCCTTGGCCTTTGGCTCTCTGTTCACCTTTAATTCTCTTCCAGGAAGTTTCCTGGTCAATCTTTCACATAGTCACCGTAGTACCTACTTCTGCCTGGATGAACACTCAAGACAAGCCCAGACATGCCTTCCTTGTCACAGCTGGGGGACATTGTCCCAGCCTCAGAAACCCCACCCTCAACCCCCAACTGCATGTGTCACTCATTGTGAACTATTCCGGGCATATAAACTGAGGTCAGTAAATGATTAGAGGAAGAATGTGGGTGTTCCTTTAAAGTGAGTGCCTAGCTCTTTATTGCAGTTGTACAATAGGCAGCAATCGTGACAGCCAGGGGGCATGAAAAAAGAGATGGCAGTCAGCAGAGTTTTTTGTCTTCTCTGTAATGTGTGTGTGTGTGTGTGTGTGTGTGTGTGTGTGTGTACGAGCGTGCATGCACCTCCATGGCGTACTGGGAGCCTATTGAGATAACAGAGTATCAGGCCGTGAGCTCTTTTTAGCAATAGCTTGGTGGCTGGAAATAGAAAATGGGTTTCTATAACTAGAAAATACTCTTTTCAAATACCATGTAGAACAGTGGTTCTCAGAGTGTGATTCCTGACTCAAGAGCACCAACATCACTGGGCGTTTATTTGAGATGCAAGTTCTACGGTCCCACCCCAGACCTACTAGATCTTTTGTGGGTATTTGGGGTTGGGGCCCGGCAAGCTGTGTTTTAAGTACTCCGCTCCCAGGCAATTCTGATATGCTCAAGTCTGAGAACCACTGACCTAGAATTATACTCCTGATCCATCACCCAGACCATGGCTCTGATTAGGAAGGTGTTCCTGGGGTCTGTAGACCTAGATTAGGTTCTGGTTCTTGGTTCATCTTTATTCTGAGGCTGAGGGTGTCCAGATAAGGAGAAGTAGGTGCATCTGGTTAGATGTTCTTTAGTGAAAGAGCATCTGTGGTTTATGGTTAAGTGACAAAGGGTTGACTAATACCTTCTTCTAAACCAGAATGTTAAAAATAAAAATATTTACTCAGAAAATAACTGAGAAAATTCTATTGTTTTTTTTGTGTGTTTAAGGAGATGGGTTGTAGCTTCCACTGAGATGCATTTTACGGGTAATAAATACTACACACAGACACCAACAATATTTTTCACTGACTTTTGATTTCTGTTTTTTGGATATCAAGTATAGTCCTGTTAGGACTAAACTTTTCATTTTATCACACCATTCTCTTTCCTTAAGAGATTTCACGGCATATTTATTGAGCTATCTAATAAAAACCAATATAGTCTTAAGCATTTTATGATACTCCGTATAATCTTTAGAAATACCCTGGAAGTTGCAAAATAAGGGTTAATAGTCGTGGTGTATAACTACTAAAGGATAACTCTCAAATTGGATAGAAATAAGTCATCCACTATCGATAATTAGATGAGTGAAAATTTGGGGATTGAATACACGAAGGCCCTTCCTATGACTTTAAGAATCTCAAGTGTGAAACAGAAGAACCTGGATCCCAAATTCTTATAGTTTAACTAGATTTGAGCTATCCCAGTGTTAGCAACTCCAGAACGTGTGAGGAGTGGACTTACCAAGCTCTTAGTAGATAATTCACATTAAGTAATCCTTTCAATATACTTCTGGCTAAAAGTTTTCAGTTTCCCAAGGAAATGATAGGAACTCTGGAACTTGTAGTCAGGAAACCTGAAATTTAATCAAGACTTTACTAAAATCTGTAACTTTGGGCAACTCTGTTGACTTACTGGGCTTTAATTTTTTGTGTGTATGTTTTTGTTTTAATCTATAAGATGATATATGTTGACTTAGATGAACAATGCCTGTTTTACCTCTACTGAAAGAAAAATAATTTTTACCAACGTAATGGAAATCAGAATATAAATAAGATGCAAACTAAATTTTCTAGCTAGATTTTACTAGTCTGAACAAATTTTATATGCCTTTTAATAATTTTTCTTGTAATCTTTTCAGAATCTGATTGTGCTTAGAAAAAATACTATGGGAGATTAATTCTTTTGAATTAAGAATAGAGAAGATGATCTTTAAAATTAGAATATGAGTTTGATGTTAGTTTTGCTTTTAAATAAACATCCTTGGTTCTAGGTGATAAAAACTTTCCTCAGTATATTTACCTAGTTATAAGCATGTTAAAAATGTTACTGCTTAGTTTGTGAAATTTACACAAGCTGGCCATTAAGTGATATTTTTGCATTTTCAGTTAGGTTATGGCTACTTTCTTTTTTGTATTTTTAAAATGAAAAGTATAATCCTATTTTTTCTTACAGTGATCCGTATGTGAAACTTTCATTGTACGTAGCAGATGAGAATAGAGAACTTGCTTTGGTACAGACAAAAACAATTAAAAAGGTAAGCGTCCATCCTTAATTAAACATCTTTTAAGTCATAATTAAATCTCATTAAATTATGTCTTTGAGCTCTGTAGAAGTTTATATTTTAAGATGGCAATATTTGCATTTTAAGCATCTCTCAGTATGAAATCTATAAATTCAATTCAAAGTTTTCAGAGTTAACCCAAGACACCGGTTTTGGCTTTTAGTTAAATGACTATAAAAACAGTATTAAAATATGCATTATTACAAGTAGAAATTTTTTTCCCTGCAAAGAATAAAGCAAAACAAGGACTTTTTCTTGTTGGCTTGTTAGTTTATGAAAAGAAATTTAAAGCAATTTAAAATACATTTAATGAAATGGAGTGGCTTGTGGATTTGGTAGGCACAAAGGGAATGGTTTAACTCAAAACAGGTATTACCAAAGGAAGCAAAATACTTGCTTAGCTACACAAAAACAAATAAAAAGTGTTAACAATAAAACTGCACATTTGTGTGTGTGTGTGTGTATGTTTCACTTTTCTAAATTTTACACCCATGATTTCATTAAAGATTTGTTTCCATAATTATACCTTAATTCATCTGTCTCCATATTTTTATATACAGCTATAAAATATACTAAAACATATACTTATATCCATATTTATATCTTAACTCATCTATCTCCATGCTTTTATATACATCTATAAAATATATTAGAACATAGATTTATATCCATAATTATATCTTAATCCATTTATCTCCATGTTTTTGTATATCTATCTATAACATATATTAAAACATATATTTACTCCATATTTGGAGCATTTATTGAGGATGCATGTTTTCTATCAGAAGTACTGTTCTTATCTGTGCTTTAGTATTACTTATAGATTACTATTATTTTTCCCTCCCCACCTTTGCGGGGTAAACAGTCTAACACTCTGTGTGATAAGCAGTTCCTGGAGAGTGTGATGGCTTTTAAAAAATGGTAATTCTCCTGCCGTCGTGCAGACGCCAGGGGTCTGCGGCCAGGTCATTTTGTGTAAGGAAGACACAGCAGTCTAGCGTGTCTTCCACCTGGCATTCGACTGGCACTGCAAATCAGTTTAGCGAACAGGAGCCTGTATTTTGATGAGTGGGGAGGATTCCTGTGAAGGACGGAGGCCATTGTTCCCTGTTGGGCGCTGCCTCTGGTTGAGTTTCCAGCGGGTCGGGAGGCCCGCCTTGCAGGGAAGGCAGTCGGGGACCTGATTGCCTGCCAGACGCGGAGGGAGCAGAGAACCAAAGCCACCAAAGCCACCGAAGCCGGTGATCGGGGATACTGAAATGTGTTTCCTTCCGAGGGGAGGTCCTCCTCCCTCCGCTCCACGGTAGAGGGTGTCGCTGCGTAGCCGGGGCTGCGCTGCCTGCCTCCTGGTTAGTATTTCTGTGCTGCGCCCGGGTTTAAGAACTGTTTTCATCGTCCTCTCGTGGCCGGGTGCCTGGTCCTTCATGCGTGTTGTGGTCTCACCTGTCTGTTTCCTTCCCTCACCTGTCCGTTGCCTCTCCCCCTCTGCATTTCCGTGAAGCTGGGCTCCCGACCAGCTGCAGCCCGTGGCGGACCTGGGCCTGCACCCACCTCTCCCCCTTCCTCCTCCCAGCCCTCTCACTCGTTACCATCCCCGGCTCGATTCACAGCTGAAAGTGTGAAACCCCTTTATTTAGGGTTAAACGCCCCGTTGAGTTGTGGGTGGGGAAATTGCTGATTTTTTTTTTTTTTCTTTAATGCCAGTTCAATGTTGTACAAATTCAGTTTATTTTTTTATGGTGCTTTTGTGTTGCTCTTATTTTGCTGCTGCTTCCTGCACTAGTTTTTAAAGGAAATAGATTGATAAAGACAAATAGCATTCTAACTTTAAAATATCTGTAGTCCTTGGTGAGGTGGTGATTTTTCAGTCTCAAATTTTTACATAGAATTTTTGAGAGATGTGTTTATTTCAGAGTATGATGCATGTCCAAATGCACAAACACATGTGTAAATGTATTCTCCCATAGTATGTTTCATCTTAGTTTCAAAGGCTGTTTGGTAGTCCATCTTTTATCAAAGCTGAGGACAAAAGTATCTTTCCATGTCCTTGTGAGAAGTATATTTATATGGATTGATGTGGAGATGGATGGATGGATGGGTGTGGATGGGTAGAGAGGAGGATTGAAGGATAGGTAGATGAATATTTTTAAACCTGGTTATTTGGGGGAAAAGAGTTCACTTTTGGTTTATAACTGGCAGAGTTTTTTCATGTTACATAATCTGATCATCAATATTGTTCTTTATAAAATAGTCTTCAGATTTCAGTTTTTGTATAAATAGTGAACACTGTCACCCTTCTGCCACCTGCTTCATTGCTCTCCAAGACAGATTTGTAGCAGGTGGAGGGAAATAAGCAAAGTTCATTTCCTTCTTGATAGAATACTCATATCAGTGTTAATTTCTTGAAGAATATCTTTGTTTTCACGATGATGGCTCTTTGTAGGTCCCTGACGTTATTCCTCCTGGTTGACAGCATGAAATTTATGGTTTCTTACCTGTGGATCATCTGTTTCATAAATACATCCATCCCCATCTAGTTTGGTTGATAGAATAGTCTCAGATAATTGACTAAATGCTTCCTTTATTGCCATTTTGAAAATCTCTTAGCTGTTTTTTTACTGGGGGGGAAAAGGAAAAGTTGAAGCAACTGTGTGGACTGCATTGTACTAGTAACTGTTAATGTTTCAAAGACTGTAAAATAAATTACAAGATGATTTCTCTTCCAGACGCTGAACCCAAAGTGGAATGAAGAATTTTATTTTAGAGTAAGTTTTTCTTTTTTTGGGGGGGGGGGCGGGTAATAATTGTTATTGATAACTAGATTGATATATTATCACAACAGACTCACATTGAGTGATATCTGTTAAATTTTTATTATGAAATTCCTTTTAAGATGAGAAATGGTTGGGTAGCTTCCTAATGTGCCCCAAATTTTCAAAGACTGTGTGACTAGTGGTAACAAAATCTGGACTTGTTTCATTTTGGGATGTTTGAGGGAAACAAAAAGAAAGTTAACCAAATACCATATTTTAGCTTTTCTATGCAAGTTTTTCTTTAAAAAAAAAAAGGAAGGTAAAATATAATTAAAACAAGAGCTTAATTATTTCTATGAGACACGAACCCAGTAGAAGCAACATGATTAAAAAGAAGCCTAAAGGTTGCCAATCATGTTCCAATTAGGAAGGAAAATTTTTACAATTCAGAGATTCAGTGTGAGTGTATGTGTGTAATATAAAACTACTTCTGGAGTTTAAATATCACCAAATTAGGTAAATTTCCTCAACCTTTTATATTTAATATCTAGAAGAGCTATGTGTAGAAAGACTGAATTCTGTGAATTAATGGAGACTACAGTGAGTTTTTGCAGTTGCTTTTTTTTGTACTGAAATTTTGAAAATATTAAGCTGCTCAGGTATTTAATGGAAAAGAGGGTTTTTTTTCTCTTCAGGATGAATTAATTTTTATCATCTGTATAGTTGTGATATTAAAAACTACTCTACTTCCAGAAATGCTCTAAATAAGATCTTCTGATTCGTGTAGCTTCCCAAAGAACAATATTACCATTAGACTCGTTATAATTGGTCCTGATTTCTTCCTTTCAGTCACAATGGTATCTTATGTGCTCCGAACTTAGATCGCTATATACGACATCTGTTTTCTATTATGTTCAGAGCTAAAATATGGCATTGATATTTTAATACTTGGTGAGATCCTATGTGTAGCTTCTACCAGATGTATTTTAAATTACTTCATGAAGGACTGAAAAAGTAATGGGGGCAGATAGATATTATTGGCCCGTAGCTAACTCTCAGATACAGCTTTCCAGTTGTAATACTCCAAATTACTTAGACTTCTTTCAGTTTAACACCTTGGCCACATTTCTGTAAATTTTAGTACATCCAAGGTTTTTTTCAGCTTATATTAGCTGTAAACATATGTAAACTCGATTTTTTTGGTGGGGCATTTAAAAAAACATTTTTGTTGTATTCATCGCACAAATCTTTATTGAGTGCTTACTGTATGCCAGCTTCTGCAACGGCCTGTGGACGCACTGGTCAGCAGTACAACCCTTCACTGAGCTTTCAAACAGACACTAAGCCCCCTGCCCACCTGCCTGCTCCATCACTAGGCTAAGAGCAAGCCAAGGGGTCAGAAGCACAAGTCGTGTTCTCTGTACCATCAAATGTTATTTCATTCCCTTCTCCCTCCCTCTACTTAGTGATGGTAGACCTGGGTCCTACCACTTACATCCTTTCCAACCCTGGAGAAGCCCCCCCAAAGACTCGCACTCCCCACAGCCTCCTCATCTCTCACTAGGAGAGAGGAATCCTCACTTGGTAAGGTTGTTTTCCAGGATTTCCGTACAATGATAGAAATGAGAACGCTTCCCACCATGTCCCACACGTGGTTGGTCCTTAACTAAATGATATTGAATACTTGAGTCTGAAGGATGATTTCTGCTATTTCAGTGAGGTTTGGGTGAAGAGACAGAAAGAAGCAAAAAGACATCGAAAGCCCAGTAGCTCTGACATTGACCCCACAGTTGCTGGAAGAGGGGCTATCTTTTATTTCTTTGTCTCTCTAATGGCTCGAACCAGGGGCTCTGGAGACTCGCAGGCCAGACCTGGTGGGGCTTCTGGTTGCCCTGCATAACCAGCTCCTGGGCCAGTTACTTGCCCCTGCTGGGCTCAGCTCCTCATTTGTAAAATTGGGGAGACAGTTATACATCATAGGGCTGCTTTGAGAATAAATGAGATCATGTGTTTTTGATATTTAATAAAGGAGATAGTGCCTAAAAAGTACGCACACAATGATAAAGAGCCGCTTTTTACTATTTTCTTCATTATTTTTTATCACTGCTTTTATTATTAGGCCTAAGAAATTTCCTCAGGCGTAGACCTTTGTGAGGATGTAGCCTTTGGTGTACAGGCACGAGGATGCCTTTTTAGGGGAGATTTAGCAACTGTTAAAAACTACTTAGAATTATCCTTTCTTATGTTGGAAAAGCAGCTTAAAATTAAGCGTTTTATTCTTCTGATATGTCTAAATATTAGGCGTAGAATAATAATAGAAATCAATAATAGAAAACTTGATTTAGTTGATGAAAGAGCAGGTTAATTGTTTATATTACACAGTTGATTTGGGTGTGTTATAAAGCATTTTATTCTTTCAGTTTCTTATTTCATTCCTTGAATTATTTCTGCCCATTTAAAAAATATTATTTCTGTCCCTCATAGGTAAACCCATCTAATCACAGACTCTTGTTTGAAGTATTTGATGAAAACAGACTGGTAAGTGGGTCCCAATTTTTCATTTTTGCTTCATTTTTTCAAAAACTGAATTTTTAGAGCAACATCTTTTAAAAACCTGTATTTATGTTGTACTTCTGCCAGTATACATGTCCCTCAATAAGACCATTTTTGTCCCATTCCTAGTTTAATGTTCATAATTCAAACATTTTGATATGGGTAGGACAGTTTATTTGTATATGTGTATGTTTGTATCGTCGTTAATATTTGTGAAAGTCACACTGGTGACTTATCAAACCATGTATGCTTACGCTCTGCTTCTGGGGATACAAACGATATGCAAATCTGTCGCCGCCATTACTCATGTAAATGAACCTTTCAGGGTTTTTATGTATAAGCCAGACCATGTGATTGTGACATGTTCAATAATGAATCTCTTTGGGAAAACAAAAATCTAATTAAGAGTATATAGCAAAAAGTAAATCTATATTTAGGAGGTAAAATTAAGCTGTTTTTTTTTAAAGTGGTACTTTCTCGAGGGAAATTCATAGATAGTAACTTCAAAGAACCAGAAATATGCCTGAGGCATAAAACTGGTACATACATTTTATATAGATTGATAGGTAAGTAGGTATATATATGTGTATGTATGTAACTGATACAACTTACATTTCCTTTTAGAAATGGAGTTTCAGAAGCAAATCTGGCTTAAAGCACTTTGCCAGATTTAACTCCCTAGAATATATACATCAAATACCTATGAGCCAAGTGTTCCAACTATGAAAATGAATATTATTATGATATGTATAAGCTTTTAAGTTAGTCTCAGAAGTGGTATTATAACTCAGTGGAGTCAGTTGTACTCAAATTTGCTTTCTCTGAGACTTATGTACAGTCGTCCCTCAGTATCCATGGGGGGATTGGTTCCACGACCCCTGCAGATACCAAAGTCCAAGGATGCTGAAGTCTCTAATATAAAATGGTGAAATATTTGCATGTAAGCTAAGCACATTCTCCTGTATACTTGAACTTTATCTCTAGATTACTTATGATACCCAATACAATGTAAATGCTATGTAAATAGTTGCCTGTATGAGGCAAATTCAAGTTTTGCTTTTTGGAACTTGCTGGAATTTTTTTCCCCTGAATATTTTTGATTCGAGTTGGTTGAATCCATGAATGCGGAACCCGCGGATACGGAGGCTCCAACCGTATATTATTTGCTTAAAAGAAATGTTCTTATGGACTCTTCTTCTTTCTGCAGAATTCAACTGAAACTTACAAGTTTTTGAATAGCTTGAGTTTAATAGAATATTTGATCTGGAGGAGCCTTCTAATGTTAACTCATTTAATTCTCTGTCCTTGCAAATGAAGAAAGAGAACTGAGGTCTAGAGCCCTTATGTAATTATGTAACTGCTGGTCTCCTAAGTCTCAGTCCAGTGGTGGTGAATAGCCAGGCCTTTAACCCTTAGGGAACTTGGGAGTATATTTGATCTCCTATGCCTTGTGTTACTCTCCAAATTAGAAAGCCAACAGATGCTGGCCCATCATCCTGATAGCTTTTCTATTAAAATATATGGATTCTCGGTGGTTGCACTGAACTGGACATTTTGTACCTTAGGTGATACTTAGTAGTACTCAGTAGCTAAAATCACTTTTGCTTTGTGTATGAAGTTATTTTCTTGTTAAATCGAATGAGAAATTCTGCTTGAGGGTGCAGTTCTTAGCACTCCATCTTTCATCCAGCAAACACTGAATGCAGCAGTGTTCAGCAGAGTAACAGTAAGTCCCTGGAGACACACATGCAGCCACAAGACTAATCCTTACTCTCTCATTTATTGAGTATAATAACACTTCAAGGTGAAGAAATGGTCAACTTTGAGGAAAAATTGCCTCTTGTCAGATGGGCTTTAACTCATTATTTTTCTTCTATTAAAGGAAATTCACCGTAAAAATTTTGTTTTCCAATATCTAGAAGAATAACTGTTGTTGAGATGACCTTGCCATGAGCCCTAAACTATACTTCTAAGCCCAAAAGGGCTTTGAATGAATGCAGAGCTCTAAGAAATCCCATTTGAATACAAACTTTATCTGAAAAATGGTGTTTTATGTACCTAGCTTTGCCCCAGGCCATCTGCAGTGTTGTTACTATGCAGTGAATGCTGCTGGCAGTGGTTTTTTCTTTGTTGGCTATTAACCCAGCTAAGACTATACGTGACCGACCGTAGTGGTGCTAGGCAGTTTTCGCATTAAGCAAACTGGCTTCCATTTCTCTCATAGAGATCATTTTTGGCATTTAAAACACATGCCTTTAGAAAACAGATTTGGATGTATGTAAACACAGGTGAATCCTCCACACCCTGGACTCCAGAGCTGTTGACACAGTCATGCTTTGCGGATTTTAAAATAAACTTTTTGTCACTCTTTGCAGCTTGGTATTCCGCCCCCCGCCCCCTATTTTTTACTCCCTCCTAAATAAACCTCTTTGTTAAATAACTGATGTTTCTGGATCATGGAAAAGAGTATGTTTAAAACACACAGAATATATTCCAAGTTAGCTACAAATCCGATGACAGCTTTTTGAACGTGGACTTTCACTTTTATTGCTTAGGTCCTTTTTGGCCCTTCAAAAACAGCAAGATTCTATGTTTGTATCCCAACTGGGGTGATAATGCTGACTTCTTACCGGAAAACAGGCAGCTCCAGGCAGCCTTTTTTCTGCATGGTATTTAAGTTAATTTATTACCGAAACCACATGCCCACCCTTCTTCAACTTTCCTTCCCCTTTTTTTCGGGGGGGGTGGCGGTGGCGCGAGGGTGGTGGTTTTTTCTCCTGTCTGGCATAGGGGAGAGAATGTTTTCTCCAGCTGAGCTCCTTTCCTCTGGTACCGCCATGTCTGAGAATCATATTATGTATGAGATTGCGTCTCCCCCCCCCCCCAATCTTTTAAATGAAAAACGTTGTAGTAGCCAGAGGCAGGCCTTAACTGGCAGTGTTGTGAGTTGTACCCCCCTCCATTTAGCTATTTTGTTACTTGTAGATCATGGTCTAATTATTTAGTGTTAAAGCGACACTTATCCTGTGGGGTGTGTAATCGTATTTATAGTACATTTTATTAGTTTGCATTCCATCATGGTAGTGTGGTGACATCATAAGTAACAGGGGAGCATAACATCCGATTGCTCGTGAAAGAGTCTTCCAGCGGCCACGGCATTTTTACTTGTCATTATCTGGTTCGGTGGGAAAGGTGGTTGGGGAGGTGGGCGGATATACTGCGTGTGCTTCTGTGTTGGACGCCAGGTCTCTCTCTCACATTGGTTAGAGAGAGTCCCGGTGCCCTGCTTGGTTCGGAAAGAACTGTCCGGTGAGCGCCGTGCGGTTAGATTTATAGCAGCATGGCTCGGAGTGTGTTTGCTGCCTTAGTCAGCTGTGAGAGCTCCCTGCTGGGGCCACTCCTGTCTGATGGAAAAGCAGCAGCTGGGAAGGTGCTGTTTCAGGCTCTTGCTGTTTAAAAAAAAAAAAAAAAAAAATTGAGAGCGAGAGGGGGGAAAACTCCACTAAGTCCACAAGCTGGCATTGGAGGGGGAGACCGCAGTCATGTGGTTCTGGCCATCCTACCGTCTGTCACAGTGTGGATGAGAGCTTTTTGCTCTTATCCAATCATGCCTGGAATGCCGCTTGCCACTTGGGTTATTTCTGCTATCTGTCGCTCTTGGTGCCGCAGTACTAACGGTTTGGCAGATGGGACACTTTTTCTTGGAGTTTGTGTCTTTGGTTTTTGACTTCTGGCAGCACCAGGCTTCTTGTTGACGCTCGTCCTCTCCCTCCCTGGCCCTCTGGGCACCATGGCCCATCGGCTTCGGTTTCATTTTGGCTCAGGTCGCAGCAACACAGCCCCCGAATCAGAGATCCTAGACCAGGAGAGAGAAGACGACTTTTTCATGGCATTCCACACGCTCCCGCGGCGGAGCGGCCCGCACCCCTTCACCCCGAATGGAGCAGAGGACGGCGGAGGCGGCCTGCAGGGAGGCGTGGGCGCGCTCAAGCGCAGCACGTCCATGTTCATCCCGCAGCTCCTGAGCCCCTTCGACGCGCGGCCCACCCGGAGCTCGTCCGTGCAGATCTCGCTGCAGCGCAAGGCGGCCGATGGGGCCCCTGACGGGTGCGGGCCGCCCGAGGGCCTGGACGGCGACGCGGGCTCGGCGCCTTGGGGCGGCTGTCCGGAGCCCGAGAGTCCCGAGAGCTCCCCTCCCAGAGCGGCGAGGGCTTCGGCCCCGCAGGTCAACGGTATGTGTGGCCGCCAAGTGCCGGGCCCTGTAGCCCCCGACGGCCTCGAGGAGGCCGAGCCCTCGTTCGTCGGGGGCCGGGAGGGCGGCGGCGGGCTCCGCATCCAGCACCGCGCCTCCAGCGCAGACGTGCGACAGGTGAGGCTGACGCCCTTCGGGGCCGACGGCCAGAGCGGCCCATCGGCGCCGGAGCCCAGGCGCTGGTCCCTGCAGCATGTTCCAGATGCTTCTGGAAGTTCCGGGAAGCGGTGCTTTGTCTTCCAGTTGCAGCAGCCGCAAGCAGGCGCGCCAGGGCTGGCCGGTGACTTCAACTTTGGGTTCACTGGCACCAAGGGGGACAGGTTGGTGAGGTATCCCCGCATTCGTCTGGAGAGGAGCACTTCGTACCCCACGCAGCCCCGGGCCGAGCGGGGCAGCCCCACGGAAGAGCGCGGCCACCCGGGCCACCCGCAGACGCCACCTCGGGGCCGCAGGGTGGCTCCCGAAATCCACAGGACCAACTCCGTGGAAAGGACGCCACAGGGTCAGGGCTGCACGTTTAAGATCAGGCAAGATCAAAATGCGGGGCAGCAGCATTTCAGAATTCTTGTGACTCGGGGGCCAGAGGAAGCTCCTCCGAGTCCCGAGGAGAATAACGCCGCCAGCCCTGGTTCCACGGGAGCCTGCGCCTCGGTAAGTGAGCGTGCGTTTCCATGTGACGGCCGGTTGGTAGGGACTGATTCAAGCCCAGCAAGCTTATTCTCCAGTGTAATTAAAATAAACTCCATCCTCCTCCCTCCTGGAAGTTTCCCTGCTTCGGGTCAGTGTAACTTAATGTTTGGCCGCGTTCTGGGGCCATGATTTGTGGTCCAGCCTTTGGTAGAGGTCCATGAAACTAGCGTTTTAGAAAATAGCCTCAAAGTCGAATCACTCTGTTTTGAAAAATCCAGACAACCCCTTCCCCGCCCCTTTCATCCCTTCTGAATAAAAGAATTTTTTAAATGTATTACTTTTAAGTTAATCTGCAGTGCCCCAACGTGTTGACGTTGGAAATGCATTTAAAAACTGCTTGCAGATACAGCCTTTAAAAAATAATCAGTTCTAATGAAGGTGAGAGAATCTCACGTTAAACTTGTCTAGTTTCTTAATAATTCAGTGTTATGTCAAGTTGGACCAGTTCTTCCTAATGGCCTTTAGCTGTAGAGGGCCAGCCCTTGTTATATAATGTATTGTCTTTGTTTTTTTGTCCCATTAAGTAATACTGAACAAACATAGTCACACTCGTGGGACAGGAGGAAATGTGTTTTTGAAGCAGATAGGCTTATGGGCCAAGGCAAGGCGAAACTGATTGGGGACTTGTTAATGATCAGATTGCACAGCCCTGCAATTTAACACTGCCCACTTGAGTGTCTAAGCTGGACTGCTGTATATAGAATAGTAAGTGCCCTGTCTCCAGCTGTGGAAACAGACGCCCTGCAACAGATTTTGGCCTTTATTGCGCCTGTGTTCTTGCTCTCTCCCTTTCAGTGAAATGGAGCACAGAAAGACAGCTGCTAACTCCACCAAGGCAAATGATGACTGCAGCTTTCATAGTTCGTCGTGGGATGAAAAGTTTCATCAGTTAGCTTTCTTTTACTAATAGTCCCTAGTCACTGAGTGCTTTTTTTTAAAGGACAAGCTCCTTATATTTTGAATTGGGTTTTTTTCCTTGAATTTCCTGTGATGGCTGGTTTTGAGGATCCAACAATGAAATGTCTAGGAGACTTTTTGTTTGGGTTTCAGTTGTGGATGTTGACTTTCCAAAGTGGATGACTGAGTATGACTGTGGAATCGTATTGTCTTTTGCGTTGAGAAATATTTTGGGCCATTTGAGTAAATTTTATCACTGCTCCATCATTGGTTTTCACCATTTTGAAAGCGTAATCAGGTGCTAAATGCAAATATTATATTTTTCTTGGTGTTATGTAACTGTTTCTTCTTCTTTTCCCTTCTATAAACCCTTTTATTATCTCTAGCCCTTTTATTAGGAAATATCTGAGTGCATTGTCTTAGTCTGAACCAATACCATTTTTATACAGTGGTACAAATTTCAATAAAATTTTGATAAGAGCTTCTATCCTTCAACTCAAGAAAGTACCATCACAACAGGTGTAGGCTTCAATGGGCAGCGCAGTTCCATGCTGAATTTGGACCACCTACCACATGAAGGTCGACGAAATGCATTTCCTGAAGTTTTGACAACTGTTCAGTTATCAGAATTTAAATCATTTTGCAGTTAGATGTTGAGGACAAACGGATTTATATAATTCCAGTCTCACTTGGCTTGAAGTTTCTCATGTGATTAAAAAACAAATAGAACATACCAATTTACATGCAAGGACCGCTCTAACTTGAGAGGGCTATTAGAGTGGAAAATAAATTTCTTCAAATTTGGAAATGCAAGTTCTAGAATAAAGAGCTTTTCTTGGAAAGTAAGTTCCATTTGTGCACAGTAGTTTTTATTTTCGTATTTGTATTTTTGTACACTTACAGAAATTTGTAAGTGGTTGGTAGGAAGCTGGTTTTCTTTTAAGCAAAAACTTGTTTCTTCAAGAAGCAAAAACAAAACTTGTCTCATAACAAAACCGTCTGTTCCATTCAACACTTTGTACGTGTTTCATATGGGCAGGGGTGTTAAGTGTAGACAGCAGCTGCCACAGCCTTATTTATCTTGAAGGAAAACATTCACTTGGGCGTCTACAGTCTGGCTGCCACCAAGCTTTTTTGACGTTTCAAATATCTGCTGCTTTGGACAGAAGGGCATTTCATTATTAGTTTACGTGAAAAATCGATTACAGTCTGGTTTTTGACTGATGTCAAAAATCTTTCTCGGAGAAAACCGTTCAAGATTCCTTTTGCGAATGTGTTCATATGTCATGATCTATGCCTTAGACCTTATTACAAGGTTACCTTGTTGAGAAATTTTCTCTGTCTGTGCCTCCCAAACATCCTGTCATGACTGTCGTGAATAAATCTAAAATGCAACGTGGCCTAAAAAATGCTGATCAGATTCCTGGGACCCCATGTGATCGTTGATTTTCTACCTGGTCTGACACCTCTGTAAAGTAGAATTGGTTTTTAGAGTTATCAGTTATAATCAGCTGTAATATTTCAGAATTCTTAACAACTCATCAGTTCAGTTTGTAGCATTTTAATGGTCATTTACGAATAAGTTAGTTATTTTCTTAAATTAGTTTTTTGGGTTCCTTGGTTTGGTTATGAGCTTCTTAACTGCATGACAGTTATTCTGAGGAAGTGGGATCACTGTTTACCAGGCGTTTGTGTCCCCTTTCACCATGCTGTCATGCCGGTTTTCTAATCCCACATTACACTGAGTCCTTGGAAAGTTTCTGGGACTATCTCAGTTTCTTGCTGATACAAAATTCATAATGTAAACAGAGTTAGAAGGGCCCACAGCGGGGACAAAAACACGTATTCTGACACCCACTACATACACTACAGGGAAGGAGTGTTCCTTCTTTCCTTCGTCCCAGGTTCTCTGAATTTTCCTCGTGCCCTCTCCATGGACTTACACTTCCCAGAAGTAGCATGGTAGTCTTCTGTGATTAAAAATCCATTTTACTGAACGACAAAGGAATACCCAAACTATTTTTGTTTGGGGGGGGAATTTTAGTTTGAATCTCTTTCAGAGAAGGTGATTTGACTATACAGAACAATTTTTACATTAGTATTAGTTGTTGTCTCTTTTTTACCTTAAAAAATAACTCTAGGAAAATAGGTATAAACCACCCCTTTATTTAAAAGCACCACCACAGCAATGCAGTGGATAAAAAAAGCTAGTATTCCTTCCATTGACTTGGTCTCTGAATGGATTCTGTAAACTTTTTCTTCTTGGCTATCTCTCTTAATGTGGTTCTATACGGGCACATTCCAATATTATGGAACTTGAAATTTCAACTTAGACGGATGTTTTGGAAAGTGTAGGTGGTGACATCAGTAGGTGTGTATACACACAAACACATAGGGCTTGCAGGTGACAACTCACATCTCTGAAGCACTTCACAATTTGAAGAGTGCCTGCCTTTCTTTCACTTAGTCTGTATAACCATCCCACTGTCTCACTCAACCTTCCCAACCATCATGTGAAATGGTGTTATTTTACTGTTTCCAACCAAGGTATGTGATACTGTCATTAGGTGTGATAACTAATGACAGTATCACATCTATCATTTTGCGTATATACAGAATAGGAATTTTAAAAATACGTATATCTTTGCACAGTTTAGAAGCCTGTGTAGCCAAAATGCAGGTTAATGCTTTCTGTGATGTGACGTCTTAATGCTGAGAATTTTGGAGATGGCCACTCCATTTGGTGCCTTGGAGCACGGGCCTAATGGGCTGGACTGTGCAGATTCCTGACGTGTCCCGGGGGAGTGACTCCCTCTCTGCGTGTCCTCTCTCGTCAGCGAAAGAGGAGGCTAAAAACGTCCAACTCACAGGTTTACGGTGAGGTTTAAATGAGGTGTTATGTTGTTTTTTCCCTTCTTACCCAGGTCTCTGTAATGTACACATCGTTCTCCAAGGAAGGTAATTAGGTTAACTGTGAACAGTCGGGTTTTGATCACAGGGTATTAGACACAGGGCAACATGAATTTAAGGCATACCTGGAAATGTTTACTTTAGTAACGGGCTTTGATCTCCTTTCTGCTGTCATCTCATCTTTCCTGAGTATTTGCCCCTTGGATAATCAGTATCACAGAGCCTTAACATTGCCCTGCGATGATGCAGTCCTTGAAAAGACTTCAATTAATTCGTGAGCTGTGCGTCGTAGAACAGGACCTTTAGTTGTATTTGCGCTATTGAATTTTGAAACTTAAAAATAGTTATTTCTGCTGACATTTCAGACATGTTATTTGTTTACCATGCCATTTTGGTTATATAGATAAACACACACACACACACACACACACACACACACATACATATATATATGTTTTTTTTTTCCATGCCGTGTTTCCAGTTGTTTACTTTTCCTTCTTACGGGCTGTGGCTTTTGAGCAGCAATCTAATGTTATCTGTACAAAATGTTCATGTTATGTGGTTTACAAATGAGGACAGAATTTGGGAATAGGCCTTATTAGATACTGACTTTTAGAGGGTTTTCATAAATGCTGCAGCTGCTTCTCTTGGCTAAGCTTGGAGGCAGAGTTCCTTGGCACTGAAATAAAACTACAATTTTATAACATGTGCTAATAAGAAAATTGTTATCTCTACATAAAAGTTCGTAATACCAGAAGAAATTTACTCCCTGTAAGAATTATCTTAAATTTAATAAATGTTGCTGTCTCTGTGTAGTTGATGGTTTAAAATTAATTGAGGCTAATCTAAATGGTAGTCTATAAGCAGATTTTTTAATAAAACTAATTGACTGCATATTATTACTGGTGAGATGGATTAATGGCTAAATATATTGACCTTTTTTATCTCCTAATGATACTACCAAGACATTTGCAAAAATGAGGAAAAAGCTGGAAATTCATGGAAGGTGTTGAAATTGTTGATTGAATGCTCGAATACCAGAATATCTAAGTTTCCACTCTAAATGCCAAAAGAAGCTCGGGAAACCCAATCCAGAATTGGCTGGTGATTATTGAGAGGTTTAGTATCCTGTCTGCAATCATCCAGTTCCCTTGATTCATACCTGGCAGCATAATATTCCATGGCCTACACAAGAGAGGGCGCCAAGACAGTCCACCCGCAATGTAGACCCAGCTCCAGTTTAAAGAAGAAAAACGCCTAAAAGGATAGAGTGTTGAAAATATTAGCTAAACTATGTATTGCAAGAGCTTGGTGATTTTTCTGGGTAGATGGAGATTATGGAAAGATTTTTAGAAATTATCTTGACTCAGTAGGCATCACGGATGTATGATGTTCCCAATGGGTTTTCCTTTTTAAATCTCTTGTTTACTTATTTATTTTTTGTGCTACAGCTTCCTTGGGCAAACGGGGATGCAGAGGGAATATAAGAAAGTAAGTCAGTGGAACAGGTGGCCTGCATGAGTGGGCCTGAATGAAGCTGTCAGTGTCCTGCCTGTTTTGTGCCGTGTCCTGAATTGACACCTCGGTGGTCTCTAGGCATCACCACGTTTTAACAGGAAGTTTAGCTTTCAGGGCGGGGGATGAAGTAGATTGAATTTCAGGAAGCCTGCTTTTTAATCCGTGATCATTTTAGAACCAAGGACTGTTCTGACACTTTTGAATAGAGTGCTTCATGTGAAGGGAGAGGTCATAAAATGAAATCAAAGTATCATAAATTGAGTTGGAAGGGACCCTGCCTGCCTTCTCTGGGTTGACTGTTGTGGCCACACTTAATGTTCAAATACTTTGTATTGGTTCCTTTAGGTGGCTGCCCCAACTACCTATTCTTTGAAAAACTCCGTGTTTATTTTAGTGTTAGGTATTGTTCTCTGTACTTGGTAAGCAGAAAGTGAGGAAATTCCTCCAGGGAGGAAAAGACCAGTGCTTCCCCAAGCAGATCTGCCTTTCAGAATTTACACAGCCTTCTTTTGGGACTTAACTTGGGACTTAATTTTTATAGATCAAGGTAAGTCAGGTGGCATTTACTTCCCTCATGTAATAACTCTGAGGAATCTGCTTTCAATCCATCATCTTTTATTACGTTGTTTACCTCTTTCTGGGGGACTGGGATGGGGTAGGGAACGTCATCATGTTACGTATTTGATGATTCAAGTAGTTTGATAGATTTACAGTTTCTCTTTCCTACTCTGTGGGTCAGTCCAGAACTGACAGACTTTTAAAATATATTTAATGACCCACATATGTCATAACTCATCCACTTCCTTGAGAGACTTTTTAAAGCTTCATAATCATGCTTGTTGAGGGTTTTTTTTCATTTTCTTTTAAAATACACGACTGGGTATTTGACTCTTCAAGGAGGACAAAAAGCTGCTGTGGTCCAGTTGTTTAAAAATTGAGTTGAATAGAAGAGTTGAGGTGGAATAGAAATACTGAAACATGTATACTAAGCTCCAACCAGAGAACCTAGCGCTTCTTCAAAGCGGGGAGTTTTTCAGGCCGGGAGTTCTGTTGTAGCACTAACAGCTTTCTTTAACTTTCCTAAGGAGTTGGGCTGAGTTAAGCACTGCATGCTAACAGCCTGGCTCTTGGTTCTTTATATTATCTCTCTCATGAGTAAAAGTGCCTTAAGCTTAGTATGTATTCATTATGTACTTACCAATTATGCTTTTCCACTTGAAGAAAGAGATACTAAATTGCAATATAACTTTAAACTTTTTAATGCAATTTTAATATTTAAGTTTATTTAATCTCTTATCATAGTAGAAGCTGTTTTTTTAAATCCTGATATAATATTCTCCACGTTAGCGTATATTGTGAGGATGCCCAGATGTTGCAGCAAAGGACAAAGCAGTGAAAATAGTTTTATATAAACACAGCGTGCCTAAGGGCCTGCCTGCACCCTAGGGTGAAATTATACTAGCAAGAGATGCTCCTGTATTCTGCAATGTGGCACTCTTCTCCGACATATGTGTGCAGGAGCCATTTTTTATCTTACATTCATAAACTTAAAGAGCTGTGAGCTTCCTTAGGAATTATGTAGACCAGTTCCTTTCCAGGTTAAAGATGAGGAAACGGAGGGCATTATTTTCACACTTACAGAGAATATTCTTTTTATCTCACAGGTGTGCAATAATTATTTTTGAATATACAGCATGTGAAGCGCTGTCAGCAGCCTGTCACCCGCTGCCTTTGCTGGGTGTCAGCACTTGCACGATGCCTGTTCTCGTGAAATCAGTGCTTCTGCTGGATATGCGTGCCTCATCGGAGCTGTCCTGTCCCCTGAACACGGAAAGTTCTATTGATACAAACCAGGTTTCCCAACCTTTTATATTCCAGCATTAAGGCATGCTTACACACAGGACAGGATACCGTGGGTCATGATGGACAGGAGTGATGTCATGCAAGGGGAAGATTGGAACCGGATCTGGAAAGATGACTAGGATTTGTCCTAGTGGGTCAGTGGGAGGGACCGTGTTTTGAAAGACTGAAGGTAGAAACCACCAGCGATGTGGTTTCTATATTTGCCCAAGAATTTCCTTGATCGTGATTAGCAGGTTTCAACAAATTGTTTTTTAATGTGAAATGTTGCTGAAGAATTTGGGGGTATGGTTATTGGCATGAATAATTCCTTTCTTTCCCATCAAATGTGGAGTTGAATGAATTCCTTCCTTGACTGCCTGCCTGCCTTCCACAGAGCTATTCTTTGAGCATCTGCTGGGAGAGTAGGAAGACCAGCGTGGAGGTGAACGTGGCTAAAATGGGCGCAGTGGGGTGGGATGTGTAGGCTTTGAAGCCAGTGGTGATGGAGCGGGTATGGCACGGAGGGAGAAGGCTACTGTGAGGATGCGAGGGTAGCAGGCCACAGGAGGCAGTGAGCACAGGAGTGATGGACGTGATCCCATTTATATCGTCATGGCCCACACTGGCTCCTGTACGGGGACTGCAGAGTAGGAAGAGGGAGGCCCCAGTAGTCGTAAATGTCACCTTAGGGGGTGGCAGAGCCCGAGCCCTGGCCTTGGCTCTTGTCCCCGTTCCACACCTTTATCCTTCCAGCTCCTAGGAACAGTCATCACTTTTCTCAGGAGTTAGTCTAACCTCAATTCTTAGACTGTCAAACCTTAGTACTTAGACTGTCATGTTCATATTGCAGTGCCTAGAAAATGGGAAGCATTTATTCTCCTTAAGCAAGTGTTATTTCAAGATGCTTTCTGCTGCCTGTGTCATGGCAGGATGTGGGTGGATTTATTTTTGCAGGTTTGCACCAGGGAGTCTGCTTCTGATTTGCAGATTGCATTTATTATAAGGCATATTGTCCATTGATGAATAATGTGTGGGCTATAAAGCAGATATGCAGCTTTTAAAATAGCTCATTTATTCTGCAAGCCTCACCTCCAGAGACAGGCAGTCCCTTCAGAAGTGGCGTCCGGGAGCAGGGGTTTCTGCGTCTTTTCCCCCGACTCCTGAGGTCATTGTTTTTGCCCTCTGGTTCACCGTGTGTTTCCTTGACGGGCTGAGGCCTTGAAGCACGGTCAGTCTCAGTTCATGGAGAAGACATGAGACGGGAGAGAATTCTTAAGTCACTGCTAAGGAAATTGATGCTTGTTTGTCTCGGCCACTGGCAATTTCCCTGATAATGTGGATTGAGACAAAGGGAAATACCAGACGTCGTGCTTTGTACTGATGTCCTTCCTGTGGGCATCGGAAGGTGACCACAGCCAATTTATCCTCATTTCTTTGAACTGACCTGCTAAGGCCTGTGCAGAGGTTCTGGATTTGGAGAAGCCAGTGGAGTCCTCGGAGAGGGGAAAGTTTCATTGGAGAGAGCAGGCCTGGGAACAGTCTCTCAACCTTACAACCAGGAAAGGGTCAGGGGCAGGATGCGAAGTGGTTCAGAGGTGCCTCCCTTACTAAGTGGAGCCCTGCGATCCGCTGATCTTTGCTCCCAGAACCGTCCCTCCAGATAGTTTTTCCTTTTGAACAGGTTTCTTATTTTGCTGAATATGTTGCAATCTTCTCTCAGTGGCCAGGTGGCCTGTGTTGGAATGCTGGTGTGTGTTGCCAAGCAAAACAGATGCAGGAAGATTTGCCTGAAGTGGGGGGGAGGGGGGTGCAGGGAAGGTCAGTTGTATTGGGGGCAGGGCGGGGCAGGACTAAATGGTGTTTATCTGCAGAATAGAGGGTCTAACACAGGTTTAAAAAGTCATTGCTTCACAACTCTCAGAAAATCATCCTAGGTTCAATGCAAGCATTTCCAGGCCTATTGAAGGCCTCTTTTTTATTTCCCACCCTGCATTCAGAATGGGGTCTAAACGGTTCAGTACAGCAGGAAGAATTATTAACCTTCTGCCCAGCTCAAGCCACTGGTTACCAGATTTTTAATTTTATTTTAATGTATTGCTCTTTCTGCTTATTAATCGGTTGACTCTTAATGGAATGGAATCTGCCACAGATGATGCAGACTGGGTAAGGAGAGTTTCACTGATTCTGATTTTCCAGCTCATTCAAGGACCCCTTGGCTAGGCGTGGATTGACTGTTCGGGGGAGGGTAGCACCCCAGTAACTCCGACGCGCAGTCAGGGTTGAGAACAACTAGTTTAAGAAGTTAATGCTAGTGACAGCCTAAACCTGGGTTTTGAGTTGGTTAATAACCCCTGGTGTAAATACTCATTTAGCACGTTTATTCTCACATGTTCTTTCACTTTTGTTTGTTCCTGCGGTGGCTCTTTCTGGAGGTGGGGTGTTCTTCTGTGGCTCAGCCCACAAGGTAAGTTTCTGTGCAAAGGAGGCTGTGCAATACCTATGTTAAGAGGAACAGAGTGTTCCAGTTGGGTATTTGCAATGTATATGGAGAAAAGCTTCTCTCCCAAAATAGCTTAGAAATGAAAACAATAGTTTTCTCCTCAGTTTCCAACTGCAAGAAGCAAGTGAAAGTGGGGATTCTAATTCTAGACCGGCAAGACCGGTCTGTCCTGTTGTATCTTACCTGCAAATATGACTTTTCTCCAGGTAACAAAAGTTATCTTCCTTCTGTAAATATTAACTGAGCGCATTTTTGTGGCTTTTGAAAACTCCGCTTCTTGAAAGTGTTGACCGGGCGTCAAACTTTCATGAATTTCAGAGAAGTGGTAATACGTGCTTTCTTCCCTGTAGTGTTTAAAAGCAGAAGTGCAAAGGACTTTAAAGGTTACCTGGGCCAGTGTCTCATTTTTTTAAACAGGAAAGTGTGTGGCTTGTCCAGAGGCACACAGGAAGAGGGTAGCAGAACTTCAGTACCAGGCGGCTTGATGCCGGAACCGCTCTTCTTCCTGCTACACTCTAGCTACGTCTTAAGGGTCTTTTGCAAGTGAACTGTCCAGGGGTGGTTCACATGATTCTCTTACTCCTTTTCATGCCTTCTTAAGTAGAACATTCTAAGCATATCTCAGTGGTTTTTTTTTTTTTTTTTTTTTTGGACTCACTGTTACCCTCACAGCCATGGATTATCGTATAATCTAGTCATTCTTTATGGATATGTTTTATTAACGTTGCTATCAGGGCTTAATAAGGTATATAATACACTTTGCTTCAACGTTAAAGTTCTCAAGACGTCCATCATCTCTGAGATGAGTTTGCTGCTTATTGTTGATTTCTCATCCCTCTTGCTCGTCAGTTACCACTTCTTAGAGCTGTGAGTATAGTAGCCCGCCTCCCTCTTACCTGCTAAGGACTTAGAAGGTGTTTAGGGAAGTTTGTTAGGATTGTTTATGAAGTGAGACTAAATAGACCGAGAGCAAGGATTTGAGTCGTTCTTTTTGAAGAAAGGGCATGTGGTCTGTCTTTTGTCTCTCTCCCCAATCCCTTTGCCTGTTTTATTCTTCTTTGTCCTTGGAGCATGTCTGGAATCAGATAGATTATTTTTAAGATTTAAGTTTAAGAATTCAGTGGGATAGAATCTATGCCAGCTGTTTAGCATAGCTCCTGGCACTTAGCGGTTAATAAATGTTAGGTGTTTTTACTATTATTCCCTCTGAAGAAGATGAAAGTTCTTCACAGATGTTTAAGGATTGGATACTCAGCAAACCCGTCAGCTGAATTTATTTTGGCAAACACGTTTGTGGTGCATCTGAATTATTATTGCTGCCTGCGTCTTGTCCTTATCCTTTTAGAGTTAATGACTTTTCTACTGGACTGTATGGAAGAACTATGAAAAAAAATCAATAAAAAGTGTTCTTAAAAAAAGATTGTATGATTCACTAAACTACCAGGTGTCAGCCAACTTTAGACTTTAAGTTAAAAGGACTTTCAGGGCTTTAGTGGTTTATTTGCCTTTTTTTTTTAAATTGAAGTGTAGTTAATTTACAGTGTTGTGTTACTTTCTGGTGTATAGCAAAGTGATTTATTCTCTTTTTTAAAGGCCAAACCAAGATCACTTTATGACAGTGGCTACCTTTCCCCTAGATGTATTTCTGGAAGAGTTCTTTCTGATTCTCATTAAACCCAGAGTTGTCATAATTTAAAAGTTACCCTTTAGATCTGTAAATTATGAAAACCAAATTATAAACCAAAATGTACAGTTGATTATAGATCAGTAATGTTATCAACAGTTATGTAGTTGCACATATTAATTGTGTATTTTGCTATTGAGTAGAATAAAAATGTAGGAATTGAGTAGTTTCCCTCATTGATTACCATGTTTGTTTGGTAACAATTATATTAAAATCAGTCTTTATTTTTCTTTTTGTATATTTTCCGTGCTTCACACTGAGTGTGCTTCTCTCGAATCTAATCTCTGAATTTCAGGAGTCTATTAATAAGTATGTGTAAAGAATTAGTTGCTAATTTTGGATGTGCTTGAAATGAGATTGTCAGCAAATTACAACTTCAAACCTGGGACTGTGGTTTGTTATAGATTGGACATCATCCCTGGTGTAGAAGATAAATTCCAAACGTATGAAAGACATAAAAACTTCATTACTTCTAATATTTTTTTTGTATATTAGACTTTTCTTATATGCCTTTAAGATACTAAAAGTCTAACATAATATCATGGATAGTTTTTCACCCCAGACATTTTATTTGTGTTAAGGTTTTGCAATGTTAAATTTATTGGAAATTAGAGACTAGAAAACAAATCTTAACTGATGAAATAGTAGCTATTTATTTACTAAGCCCAAGTCTCTCGGTGACAGCTGTGGAATAAGCTACAGTTCAGTGGTAAAGCTGGCTGGAAATTAATATTATTTAATGCAGCCTCCCCCGCTTTAACAAAAAAATAATTAACTCCAGAGAGGTTGTGTGATCTACCTGCTGTTGCTTCCTTTATGAACATGAAGGTCAGCAAGGATAAGTGACCCTTCTGAATTCCTTCCACATTCCAAGTGCTGTTCTAGAGATGCAAGTGTTGAGTAAGAGAGACACGGCCACTGCTCTGGGAGGCTTATGTTCTAGCTACTGTGCTTATTATAAATAGTAAAAAGACACTACTAAATAGAGTATTTCCATAAATATGCCAAAGGACATAAACAGGAGTCTGAGACAGAGAAAGTAATAGGGAGGCCTACTTGAAGAAGGGCGACCAGGAGAAAGAACCACCTCTCAAGAGCCAGCTATGACCGAGGCCTGATGTGTGAGGTGTGGGCTGCGTGGGAGGAAGGGAGTCCAGGAGGAAGGAACCTTGCGCCCGTGCACACGGAGGTCCTGCATGGGGAAGGGACTTGGGTGCATTGGAGGAACTAAGAGGGATCATGATGAGGCTGGAGTATAGAGAATGAAGGGGGTAGTGGCCCAGGGGGAGTCGCAAGACATGCCAGGACCCCAGGTCTTTCACATCAGAGAATATGTCCTGTTTGTAAATCACATGGAGGCACCTTGGTAGTTACAAAACTTGAATTAACCCAGCTTCCCTGGAGCCTAGGAAAATAAAGTCGCTATTTTTAAAAGTACAAATCGTCTGATTTTCTAGAGGAAAAACAATTAGCATCTAATATCACCTTTGAGATTTATGAAGGGTCCCTCCTTCAGTTGTTCCTCTCACAGATGATAGGAAGGCACCTTTAAAAAAAATTTTCTTTTACTGAAGTATAGTTGATTTGCGGCGTTGTGTTAATTTCTGCTGTACAGCAGAGTGATTCAGTTATACACGTATATACATTCTTTTCCCTATTCTTTGCCATTGTGGTTGATCACAGGATATTGACTGTAGTTCCCTGCTATACAGCAGGACCTTGTTGTGTATCCGTTCTGCATATAATAGTGTGCATCTGCTGACCCCAGCCTCCCACTCCATCCCTCCCCCACACCCCCAGAAGGCACTTTTTGTTTCCTTTCCAAAATTCTGTGCCACATATTTTGCCTCTGCTGAGATATAAAGACAGGACAGACAGGAATGGGTGAGGACGTAAAGGTTTCCTTACGTGTCTTTAGATTCCATCTTCACTTTTGAAATGTTTGACAGAGAAGTGTGAGCTGGTTTTGTTTGGTTTTGGTTCATCAGACGCTGTGTGGTTGTTGACAGTTGGGTGTTGCAGACAGGGCTTTGTGACCTCGTAACAAGTTGGGCTAATGTATGTATCCGTTCATTGAGCTCCTTGCACGGTGCTCTGTTTCAGACCAAAATGGTAGGTAGGCTGTGCGACCTTAAAGCGCAGATTTTAGGTCTGGCCCTAAGACCATAGAGAGTATGTCAGCATATCCTTCTTAGAGTAAACATGGGAAGACAGTGTGGCGGAGTAAGGCTGGCTGCAGATGTTTTCATCCCTCCCCCATCAAGAGGTAGCATGTATTTCCCCTCCCCTTGAATCGGGGCTGGCCCTGTGAATGCGGTGGCAGTGAGGCTGGGGTCCTTCTACACTTAGTCTTTAAAAGACCTGGCAGCTTTCGCTTTCTGCCTTTTTGGGAGTGTGTGCCTTCAGGATCCGGCTGCTGTGTAAAGAAGCTTCAGTTAGCCACATATAGAAAAGTTCCGGCTTTCTACCATCCCCACCAAAGTGCCCAACAGGTGAGTGAAGCCTTGGACGTTCCAGCCCCAGTCCCCATCTAAATCGCTCTGGTGGTTTTTAGCCCCTAAATTTCAGGGTGGTTTGTTAGCAATAGATAACCCAAAGAGACAGGGTCCTTACTTAATATTCAGTCGTGGGGAATTTAAACCTTGCTTGTTTGTCAGAGCTGCCTCCTGTAGGTGAGCTCGGCGGGGCGTGGGGTGATGGAGTGCCCGGACAGCTGTTTTCCCGGAAGCTGGAGGAGGGCCGCCTCGCACAGGACGGGCAGACCAAATAGCTCAGGGATGCACTTGGCTTAGACAGCTGAGAACCAACTGCAGTGGCCCAAAGGAGTGGGGAGAGTGGGTGTTTTGCTATCAGGAATGGAGTTATTCAACTTGAAGGGAAGAAGATGTATAGTTTAAGGAAATCCATCACGTTTTTAGAAGTTGCACTAAGAGAAGCATTCTTAGCCTAGGCCCTGCACCAAGATCCAGTTATTTGTTAAAATCTAGTTTAGTAGGTGGGTGGTGAAGGACTTCTTCCAAATAATAAAGAATGGTTTAATATAGGATGATAGTCTTAATTTTCTCCCCTCTGAATTGCTGGTGAATTTCAGGGTCCAGAAAAATTTCATTTACCTTGTCCTGTAGGCCCTTGTGGTCGTAGCAGTTGGTAAAGTGTTTTTGTTTTTTTCTGTAGCAGGTGCTCAGTAAGTGGGATCAATTTAGTTTCCATAGTAATTTGATTCACGTTACATGTAATTTAACTCAGTTTGCTCTAAAGCAAAATCTGTTGCTATGTTTAAAATCACAACAAATGACGTCAGTTACAAAGCACACCTGCGCACTTTGGTGGATTTTTTTTTTTCTCTGTGTCGTGTGATTAACCACTACACACACGCATGCGTGTGCGACAACACACACAAACACACCCTCAGACCAAAAAACAGATTTGACATGCAAAGAATTTCATGGTTCTTGAGTAATTTGAAAAGATACAAAGCCCAAGTTAACCATCCCGAGCATAAAGGTGCGTAAGTCCTCATTTCGAGGGAAACCACAGCCTGGCAGTTGTGTCAGCCCCTCCCCTTGCTGTGGCCTGAATCACCTACACGTTATGGGGGCTGCTGATGACCGCCAGCATTTCTGTCACTGCAGCCTCAGCAGCCTTAGGCCACACCCCTCACCCATTCCCTGCCCCAGACTGTGGGGCAGAGGGACCTCATCTCGAGAAGGATGGAACCGGTGAGGACAGGACCTTTATTTATTTATTTATTTTATAAATTTACTTATTTATTTATTTATTTTTGGCTGCGTTGGGTCTTCGTTGCTGCGCACAGGCCTCACGCCATGGTGGCTTCTCTTGTTGCGGAGCGCGGGCTCTAGGCGCCTGGCTTCAGTAGTTGTGGCACATGGGCTCAGTAGTTGTGGCTCGGGGGCTCAGTAGGTGTGGCTCGCAGGCTTAGTTGCTCTGCGACATGTGGGATCTTCCCAGACCAGGGCTCGAACCCATGTCCCCTGCATTGGCAGGCGGATTCTTAACCACTGCGCCACCAGGGAAGTCCTAAGGCCCTTTTTTCTGCTGCTGACAGTTTCTGTGACCCCTGGTCATGTCACTTTTCTGAACCCACTTCCTTATTTGTTAAATGACAGCACCTGCACTAGAGTTTCTGTGAGGAATGAATGAGGTAACTTTAAGAGCTCTGGCAATGCTAACGTGCTGTATAAATGTGGTTGATTATATTATTATTAATGATAAAATGCTTGCTAGAAAAAGTACAGTAGTCCTTTTTTCTCCCTTAAGATGGCTTGAGAAGGATTTCAGACTTAAGTGATTAAGGAAGGCCCCACGATGTAACGAACAACTTTGCTTTGCTTTGAACTGTGTATAGGGCTGGGCGCTGGCTGCAGAATTGTTGGAATGTGTTGGGTGTCCACGGTCACCAATTCTGATACCACTGTGCTCAGGCATTTTGCTGGAGTAGACCATGTCCTGCTGTTTATTAAACATGTCTGTGTAGAGAGAATTGGTTTTTTTCCCCCTGGAGAGGATTTATTTCTTAGTGCCAGGCTCCAGGTTGGCTGTACTACCCTCGGCGTTTTGCTTGGCAGACGTGCAGCTAGGTCATAAGGGGGAATTTATGGCAGGTCTGGGTAAGAACACTAGACGAGGAGAAGAAAAGAGATTTGGCTGTTGAAAGGGAAGCATGTTGGCCTTGGCATCTCTGGGCCCACTTTGCCCTGGGGGCTTGGATTTGAACACTGGATCCTGTGGGTTCCCTCCAGGGGGGAGGGGAAGGAGCATTAAGAAGGGGAAAGAAAAAATGCTTTGGTGAAAACAGAAGCAACAAATAAAATGGATGGTAATTCTGGCGTGATCCCTGAGGCAGCAGAGAAAGGCAGGCTCTAGGCTGCGTGTCAAGAGCTCGGTTCCTGGGGGTGGGCGCGCTTGGCTGGGGTCGTATACTCTGGGCATGTCGGGTTGGTTTGGGAAGCCTGCAGCAGGGAAAGGAGAGGTTGTTGACCAGGCCTCTTGTTCACGTGGTAGCTCTTGAGTTGGAGTTGTGACAGTTCGTCCTCCTCCAATAGGTAGTTGCTAGATGTTAATTGCTGGCTAGATCATTGGTTACATTTGCATTTTTGGCTTGTTTCTTGGTGGGTATAAAGGAGATAATTCAGACCTATGGCTTTTAAACTTTGTTCCCAAGGCTGCTTCTGAGGTTCTGCAAACATTCACCTAAATGTCATTTTTATTATTTTTAACTTTTTACAGCTCTGAAAATGTGATCATAAATTCAAACATACAAAATGTGTGAGATAAAATATCTTATCAGTATGTTTTATATTTTGAGATTATGCGCTGTGTGAAATCCATTGGCATATTCTGCTGGCTTATTTTTAACCACTTCTGGATTATTGTTATATCTTAACTGGTTGAATTGACTAGGCAGGTTATGGTCAAAAACTTCAGTTTTTATAAGCATCACGGGTGATGCCAATTCAGGTGGTCCATGACCTGCTTCGAGAAACCTTAGGCTGAGATATGTTGAATGATGCCTCACTCAGAACTGACAACCTTGGAAATACTTTCTCCCTAGCTTAGTTATTTCCATCTGCAAAGCCATTGTTTGAGAAATATCAAACGTGCTTTCTTTTTCATAACCAAAAAAATGCTGAAGTGTGTTCATAATCCTGTCTAGTTCTTTGAGAGCACTGAACCTCAGATAGGCCTGTGAAATTCAGAGAGGCATTCTCTCCATTATATACACTCGAAATCTGTGTACTTCGCAACTAACAATGTATAACGCAGTTTGTTCTGGAGTTGGAGGTCTGACCTCTCCGTATGGCCAAAGCCATTTGAAGATCAGAAACTTTGGAGGCACCTTGTACCCTCTTCCACATCCACCCGGTGGCCAGGCCCTGCGCCTTCGGCCTCCTGCGGTGACCCCTCCCCTCTTGTCCTCCCACCACTGCTGTGGCCAACTTCTTATCCAGGACAGTAGTGTCCTAACTGGTTAGATGGTTAACCGCCTCCAGACTGACTCTTCTAGTCTATCTTCCTAATTGCCGCCCCAAAGTACTATCTCGTGAACTTCAAATCTTATCCTGTCACATTCTGCTAAAACCCGCTGGTGGCTCTCTTACCGCTGCGATTAATCTGCTCGCATTTCTCACCTTATGTATCTCTTTGGCTCCATCCCCCCACCCCCCTCAAACATCCCCTGGTACAGGGCACTTTTCTAGACCTTTATTCCCCGTTGCCCCTCGAGGATGCCCTCCCTCCCCTTCCTGCCAGTCCCTTGCTAACAAGTCTTTTGCTCCCTCGCTCTGTTTCCTCTACCCCCGCCATCGTACCTGCATGTGTCTGCAGATCTGTCTTCTCTCAAGCAAGGTTGAAAATTTTTAAATTCGAAGACAGATTTTCAGAATAATCTGTTCACACAGTGATTATATACTTGGCTTCTTTTACTTTAAAAATGTTTATTAACGTGAGTGAGTCCAAAATAATCTGGCCCCTGCTGTCAGAGAGCTTATAGTCTAGGGAGAGAGACAGGTATGGAAAAGATACATGCGAGACAGTATGTACCAATTATGGAAGTGAGAGTTCAAACCAACAGGAAGACAGAAATGGATGAAAGCTACTGCTTCTCACAATCGAGAAAGCCTGAAGGCTGCAAAGGAAGAGAGGGGTGAATGGGGTCTTGAAGAATGCATGGGGCTGAGGCAGCAGGCAGAGAGGGCATTTCTAGCAAGAAGGCTTGGAGGAGAGAAAAATCTCAGGCAAATGGGCCTGTGTTAGTGGTTAGGTGAGTGGTTGAGTAGAGAGGAAGTGGGGCTGGAGGGGTGGGTTGAAGCAGGTGTGTAGATGCTATTTGCTAGGGTGTCAGTAGGGTTTCTCTTTCGTGCAGGGTCTGGGGGAATGTCTCTGCCATTTGAGGGCTGGGATTTTGCTGTGACACATGACATGGTTGACTCTGCTTGATTTAATAAGAATCTGTTTTATGCTCTAAATCAGGAGTCAGCAAACTTTTCCTGTAAAGGGCCAGATAGTAAATATGTTAAGCCTCTATTTAGAGCCTGTTTAGAACAGACCGCATTATACACTGTTAGTTGTGAAATACACGATTTCGAGTGGAGAGAAAGCCTCTGAATTTCTTGGTCTCTGCTTTAAGCTGGGCGAAGTGTTCTTGGCAGGATTCCGCACCCTCCATCCCTGAAGCCTGCTCTGCAAACAGGCCTCCCGTTCCAACTCCTCCAACTCGGAGTCTGCAATGTACTCTAGGTATGCCTCTGTGTTTACAGTGTGATTGTTTGCCTGTTCTCCTGGGTAATGAAAAGAGGACCTGTGGGGCTGGCCCGGTTAGGAAAGCTTTCCTGGCAGGGGCAGTGGGGAGGGTACCGTGGAGAGAAAGGGGGAAGGTTTGAGCTGGGCTGTAGCGTTGATAGTTTAATCTGAATAAACAGTGAAAAGCTGGCGGGCACTGCAGAGAGGTAGGTTGGGTGGGAGGACCTGATACGGCAAGGATTGAGGAGGCACAAATAAGATAGGTCTCTGGGGGCTGGTAAATCATGTAGACTTTTCGTTAAGACAGGCTGACTTCTGGAGCCTTTCCAGAAAGTTGCTGGTGTGTTTTCACTAGGAACTTACCAGTGGCAGGGATGGGGGGCAGGGGGGTGGCAGAGGGAATTGGAAATGAGGGCTGAAGCTGAGAAACAGTCCTTTCAAATTATTGTAGGTACATTGTTTTTTCCTGTATTCAACCACAATTAATATATGTTAATCGTGGAAACATTCAAAAGTTAACAAAAAACCCACAGAAATCACTCGTAGTCCCATCACCCAGAGATAATCACTGTTTATTCTCTGCTACCTATGTGAGAGGCATTGAAAAGGTGAACAGAGGAGTATGGTAAAAGGATAATCAAAAAATGACTTCTTTCATAATTAACTGCTTTCCACTTATGTGCCACTTCCTGAACTCTGCTATAATTCAATTCTTTTTTTTTTTTTTTTTAATCGGGAAGGAATAAGCCCCCATGGAAATGGTGAGACTTACAGTGGAATACATTAGCGTGGCTGTGCAGTACAGAATGTTAAAACCTTCTGAAGTGGCTTTTGTTTCTTGTTCTGTGACTCGCCCACTGTGGCACATTTTTCATCATGTTTTTCTCTCAACTTCTACCTCATGTTTCCCTTCTTTATATTATACAGTCTCTTTTCATCACTAGGTAATGAGTCCTCCTCCTGCCCTCCATGCCTACAAACAATGTTATGGATAAGCCATGTTTCATAAACAAGTCAATAAAAATTTCTCCTAACCTTTGGAAAATTGTTTTAGAGGGGGAAAAAAAAAAAAGCCTTTTTCCCCCTTAGTATATTACAACTGACCTATTGGAGCAATATTAAAATTAAGAATTTTAAGAAACGTAATCTTTAATTAAAAGGTAAAGTTGATAGACGTGTCTATTTTACAATTCCAACAGTATACCCATGTGAGTAGTACATAGTTTCTGCTTGCTTATTTTTCCATCTGATCCTCTCATTTCTGGCAACAAGGAATATTTTCTAACCCGGTTAAAATGCTGTCCATTAGCTGGTAAATCTAGTGCTGCCACCTCAGAGGAGAGGCAGGAACTCTTTCTTAAAAAGGAGGATTGAACTACTTCTCATTATCTTATGTGGCCCATTATTCATCTATCTGATTTTAAAATGGCACTGAAAAAAATAAAATAAAATAAAATGCCACTGAAGTTTATACTCCAAGAAATTTAAATCAACGTGGTTATTAATTGCAAAAAAAAAAAAAAAAGGTTTGCAGAATATTAATTGCAGTTATTGAAATTAAATAAAAGGTCAGTCAGTCCATTTTGGATCAGTCCAGTGGATTTAAATTAAAAAGTTATACCTACTGAAAGGTCAGATGAATGAACAAGTGAACTTTGCTCTGTGCAGCTTATCTCCATGAGCTGACCCGACTGGGGCTGGGTCTACTTAGCTCTCTTGCAGACTTTGATGTCTCAGTTGAGTTTGAACGCTCCCAGTGGGTGGGGCACAGTAGCTCAGACTGGTGTAACATTCTGCAGTTAGGCCTGTTGCTTTATATGGGCTCATGAAATGGATTTCCCTCTCCTGGTTACACATAAAAAAGAGAAACCCAAGGGACTATGGAGAGCGTGAATTTCAAAGTAGGAAATTCCCATCTGTCTCAGGTTGGGTTGTACTGCAGAAACAAAATCGCAGTGGCTTAGACCACGCAGGTTTACTTATTTATTTTTGCTCACGATAGATGTCCAGCATTTGTCAGCAGGGGAGCGGTGCTCCGTGTGGTCACCAAGAGTCCCCAGAATGATGACAGGTGATCGCAGGGGTGGTGTGCTTCCACCCCCCCTGCCATGGGGGAAAGGAGCATGGCGGGTTGCACGGTGCTCTTAAAGGCTCTGCCGAGAAGCCGCAGACATCACCTCGTCGGCTAAAGCAAGTCGTGTTGGCTGTGCCTAACTTCAGATTGAAGCAATGCGCGTCTGCCATCGCCCAGAAGGAGGAGAAGTGGGATATTGGAGAAGAGCCTTTAGGACTCAACTGCTACCCTTTTATCCGCCTTAATGATCGTGAGGCTTTGGGGCAATAGCAAAATCCTTCCTCTTACAAAGGTCCCAGCAGTCAGTCCCCCAGCCAGCTGCTGATGCTGTGCTCCATACGCTTGACTTGTGAGAAATCCCTTTTGAGAAAGTAGCTTCCCTAGCCAGTTCACCATTATTAATTGTTATGGGCTGAATTGTATCCCCGCAAAAAGATGGGTTGAGGTCCTAACCCCAAGAATATAAAAATGTGACCTTATTTGGAAATAGGGTCTTGGCAGACATAGTTAAGATTGAATCGGGTGGGCGCTGATTCAGGATGCCTGGTATCTTTATAAAAAAGGGAAATTCGGATACAAACGGGGAGAAATGCCATGTGAAGATGAAGGCAGAGATCAGGGTGATGCAGCAGGAGCCAAGGAACACCACAGATCGTCAGCAGACCACCTGAAGCTTGGGGAGAGGCCTGAAACGGAGCCCTCAGAAAGAACCCACCCTGCTGACACCTTGGTCTTGGCCTTCCAGCCTCTATGACGATGAGACAATAAATTTCTGTTGGTTAAGCCGCCCAGTTTGTGGTACTTTGTTATGGCAACCTTAGCAAACTGATTCACTAATCAATATACTTAAAAAAAATTCTTCCTGGGCCTGGCAAGCAGACCTCCTGGGGAAATCAAAACAAGGGCCACCTTGGGAAAGTTTGATGAATTCTAGCCAAGATGATGTGTGAAGCTGCTTACAGAGAAATTCTGTTTGCATAATCTTGATCCCCCATCTTGGAAGTAACTTTTAGCAGATGTTTCTCATGTCTCAGCCCTGGAAGCAAAGAGTAAAATATGTTAGCAGGAACTCCCTGTTAATAATAATAATAGGAATTTAGGGATGATAGTAGCAATATGAATAATCTATCTTTATCATACCATTGCCTGTGGTTATCAGTGTAGAAAAAGTTCCTGTGGGATAAAAAGCTTTGGGGACTGGAATTGCTTTTGTCAGTGATGGGGGAAGGGAGAATTGTATATCCGCAGACATGCCCGGTAGCTTCCATCAGTGATTATCTCCATTGTTGTGGCAACATCTGGTCTTTTGGACAAGGTGATTTTGCATCATCTTGTTATTCTCAGTAAAGATAGTTTGTCGAATACTTAATTTTATTGCTTTGAAAAACTTTTATATAATTGATGCTTCCAGTTTAAACTATTTTGCTAAACCATATGTCTGGATATTTTATTTAATTGTGAACCTGCTTTTTCACTGTTGCCATAGAGAATAATGCCGTGGACATTGTCCAGTTATGGGTAACTCAGTGAGTGATTGGTACTGCTGCATGGCTGGGTACCAGGCTGGTACTTGTACTTGTAGGCGCTGGTGATCTGCCGTGCTTGTCCGCGTGTGTGTTGTCGTGGGGCATTCTTGTGCTCGCTCTCCCTTCTATACATGCACTACACGCGTGTGCACGGGCACACCCACACACACACTGTCCCTTGCACACATGCTACTATATTTCAGGGTCAAGAGCTATATAATTTTAGGGACTTCCCTGGTGGTCCAGTGGTTAAGAATCCGTCTTGCAACGCAGGGGACTCTGGTTCAACCCCTGGTCGGAGAACTAAGATCCCACATGCCTCGGGGCAGCTAAGCCCGTGCACCGCAACTACTGAGCCCGCACGCCACAACTAAGACTGGATGCAGCCCCCCAAAAAAGAAAACCAATTATATAATTAAAAAAATTCTGAGTAGATGCTTTAAGCAAAGGATTTCTTAATTGATCAGTGCTAGAAAAGAAGGTACTAAACGGTTACCAAGATATCCTTTTGCAGTTTCCCCCTTCCTACTGCTTGTGAACCCCAGATTTTGTGTGTGTGCTTACCACATGCTTCTGGTGCTGAGGCCTGTGGACGGGTGGTAAAGTGGTTTATGTCTCCAGTAAACAGACCCATTCAGAGAGTCCCTGAGAAGCCAACTCACCAGTGAAATGATGTACACCGGTGTGTTTTGAAGCACGAAAAATCCACATCAGTCTAATGCATTCTTGATGCCCTTCTATGCACAGATTGATTGTTCCGTGAAATTTAAAATTTCAAAATGGTAGAATTCATATTCAAGTCTACATGTGTTCTAATGATGCTTTGCTTTTTTTCTGAAGATTTGTTTCTCTCTTTTTTTTTTACTGGATCTTTTAAAAAAGGCAAGTCATATCTGTTTATGTTTGCATAACCACCATAATAAGTACTTTTCAAAGTTAGTAAATGCTGTTCTGTTAGTAAATCCTTTAACTGTTTTAAAGTTAGTAAAGTTAGTAAATTCTAGTCTCTTTTGCGGATACATGCGTTATCCTGAAATTATATGCTGCCCAAACTGTTGTTGAAATACTTTGTTCTAATTGACTGAATACTTCAGACTTGCGTTATAGCCACCAAAGAAATGAATATAAAGCAAGAATACTTTTTGAAAAATTTTCTTATTCAGGGGTTAAATAAATGCTACAAGTTGGTTCATCTTTTGCTAAAGAGTAGTAAGAACAGAACTTGAACTCATTGGAAGGGAGCCGTTGTAGGCAAACATAATTATCATGCTTTTGAAACTTAATTGCAATGCGTCTCTTGGCTGTAATGTTGCAAAAATTGACTTAAAGATTCAGTTCGGGATTGGAAGTGGCAAAATAATAACTGGAAAGAATCAGAGAGCCATTTCTTTGTAATTTGGGATCATCTCTTAGAGTTTCTCTTGACAGCTAATATGAAAATTGATCTGCAGATCTGTGTCTGGGTGGTTTTCAACAAAAAATCTCAGCGAAAGGACTGATGGGCCCTTTCTCATTCTACCCCTGATTTAATTTAGGGATTCTAAAATCTGTTTGCTTTGAGAAATAGAGAACTTTCTGTTCTTACACCGTTGCAGCATTTCCTCCGGATATTGTAGTATTGTTTGGAATTATATTTAAACAGTTTTCGCATACTTCTTTTGGCACTACATAATGGTTGCCCCGGGCACGTGTGTCCATGACTGATCCTGCAAAATCATCCTCTTTGTTTACAGTGAACTTGGACCATTGCCCCGATATCATCATGTCGGTTTCCAGGGAGGCCCTGCTTCTGCCTCATGTATCTCTAGTGGATTATTATGTACCAAGGATTGTAGAATTTTTCCTCTTCTTTAACCAGATGACTGCTTGGGTTTATTGTTGACTTGCTTTTCCATTTTCTCTGTTTGTTCCCATTATATAGCCAACCAGTAGCGCCATCTCCCTGTTACTAAGCTGCTCTGCTCAAGTAGCACTGCGCATGCTCACAGGGGAAGACTTTTACTTCAGTTATACTGAGCAGCTCTTCATCAGCATTCTTACTTTACTCTAGACGCTGATTCAGAGAACTGTGATTTGTTCATTAAGTTTCACTTTTATTTTGTTTAGAAATTCTCTGAATTGAGCTGGATAGCAATATAGTAAGGAAAGCAAAATATGAAACTTAAGCCATTGGAAAGACTGTTTTGGACACAGTGGATTCTAGCTTTGAGTGGCTCGCTGCATTTTTCATAGCAGAGAAGTCATTAGCAATTTACTAACATGAAGTATTTCTAAACATCCTTCCGTGTGTCTGGCTCTGCTAATGGCTGTGATGGGGGGAATTTAAGTTGAATAAATGGCCTCTGCAATCAAGAAATGCACATGCTGTTTGAAAAGATAAGACTTGCCTACCAAACATTAGATAATAAGTCTTTGTTTTTGGAATTTTATTAAAATTAAGGCTGAATATATGTATATACCTGTGTTGAAAAACAGTAGGTTAAGACGTATCCTGAAAAAGTTTTGCCTCAATGATGAGAGTAAATTAGTGCTCTTAAATCTACTCTTAGCCTTCTTGTTTATTTAAAATAAATGAGAAAAAAATACAGAAACTCAATTCATAGTATAATAGGTTACCAAAGCTTTATAAACAGCTATCCTGACAGCTGTAAGTTTTTGGTTTTTTGAGTTTATACTGATTTATTATATTTTCCCTTTCCAATAAGCCTGTGGACATCTCTTTACAATCCGATTGATTGTAGCAGAGTTCCTGTGTCATTTTTGGTCATGTGCAGAAATATCCTCAAGATGATATCCTTGTTTGGTTGGCCTATGGATGTATCAAATCCCCCCCCGCCCCCGTAGTTTTCTTCCCATTAATTTTTTTGGTCTTAAGGAGAAGTCATAAGAGGATAGTTACTTGGGGCTCCTTGAATTAATTTCTAGTTACCTGAATTGCTCACCAACTTCCATTCTTACTTCCTGGGTAACAGCTTTCAGGCGCGCCAGATTTCTTTAGATTTATCTCAATTTCGTAATGATTCTTAACACTGCTGCTTTTTCTTTTCCATCTAATTCTGGGCCCCTTTAAATCTCCTTAATCCAGCTCTGATCACATTATTAGATATGGCAGAGTCATTTTGGTGAACTCCAATTAGCTTTCTTCTTGTTAGAAACATTAGACATATTTCTGTTTTCATTATTCTGCCCACAGCTTGAAAGAAGTTTGCAAATGGAAAGGGTGTTTGTGAAGATGCTGGGTGACTTTCTGGGTTATATGTTGGTTCTTTCTTGCCTTTTCTTTGCCTCATTTTCACTCATTTGCTCAGACTTAACATCACTTACCACCTAGTATTACGTATTGAAGGTAATAGACAGTAAATGCTTGTTGACTGAATGAATGAGTTAAATATGCCTGAAGTACTGAATAGAAAAACTCAACTCTTATTATTTGTCAGTTCCAGGGAAGATGGCCTTGTATATTATCAAGTTTTTCTGCAAATGCCTAAATTTTGCCATGTTATAGGACTTAATATAGTTGTTACTATTGTTTTGTTTTCAGGAAGGTCAGGAGTAGGTGTACCTCCTTGGCTAGATGGGGCTCAGTATTCTGAGTTGTCTGTTGGGAATGTTTGGACAATCCTAATTGTCCGGATTGTTGGGACAAAAGTCCACTAGACAAATTTACATGTTTTGCCTTCTAGATTTTTCTAACCTACGGTTACTTCCCACCCCTTCAATGAGGCCTTTCTCTGAGACCCGGCTCAATTAAGATAGAAAGAAATTGATAATAGATTACCTGTAAAATTGATGGAATGAATAGTCAGCTCTCATTCTGTCCCATTCAGTCATACTGGATGTTTCTAACTCCTATTTAGGAGAAGTTCTAGATCAGTCCAGTTTTTTCTGGAAGTGGGGAAGTCAGTTTTGCATAGATATTAAAACCTGCCCTCCTTTTTCAAATGATTCTTTCCAAGAATCAAATATTTTTAATGAAGCAATTTTATGAAAGCAGAATGTAGAAATTAAATATTAGAAGAACTGTATTTCTAGTGGGTTGGTACCTCATTCTTTCAGCACTTTACCCTTTAAATCTTATTCAAACAACATGTTTTAATAAACTGTTTTCCTGCTTATACAATAAATAGAACATTATTAAGGTGCAGTCTCCTCACCTATGAAAAAATTTAGCTTCTTTTATAAGTAGCTATACACAATTTCCATACCTTAGGTTCTTAATTATTTATATGATATTTCAGAAATATTGGAATATTTTGCATGTAGGTGCACATTCTTACCCATACAGGGTCCGTGTTTACAGTCACCACAGGTATATTTAAGTATAAGGTGGTAAAGAACAGAAATTGTGTTCATCAGAATCTTTACATATCCAATTCTGAAGTTTTAAAAATATTATATAGTCATAATTTAGGTATATATAATGAACTCTACTAACATTTACTGAGTGTATGCCTATAGAAGTACTCTATTCTGCAGACTGTAAGGAGATACACCCTGTTCCTCAGTGTTTCAACAGTGTGGTCAACATTCCAGTAAAGGTGCCATATTTGAGGCATTCATTTGACGTCTGCAAAAAGTGCTGTCCTTTTCTGAAAAATAACTTTTATATAAAGTATTTAAAAAAATACTCTATATACGTCATATAAAATTAATTAATTTTAATCTTGTTAACTTGTTTGCACTTAATTTTGTCACAGACTTCTGTCAGTGGATGGTGTCTTAAAGAGAAAGGCATCCTATGAAAATAATTAACAGTCCTTATGTAGCCTATACTCTGTATCTCCTGGACATAGTGGCCCCTAGCAGAAAACGACCTGTGTCAGTATGTGGAAGAGTGAACCCCAGCACACTGAGGATTCCCTAAAGGTAATGATAATCCCAGCAGCTTGGAACGTTGACTTGGTGATGCATCGCATACGGTAGTGCTAATTGAGACGGGTCAGTTTGGGTAAGCAGTCGAACATGGGGCACCACTGAGGGCTCTGCTGGACGTTGGAGCTGCAGTGATGAAAACATGAGCTGTTCCTCAGGTGCATCACCTGCATTTGGAGATTTCCATGGTTTGAGGGTCATGTATGGGGGCCAATAGAAGTTTTCCCAGAAGGCCAGGCATATATGAGAACATTGGATTGTTCTGTGACCACAATGATATAACCTTGTTATTGGCCCAGAAAGAGCAACTGCAGGCTAACATTTACACAAAAGGAATTTAATGTGCCGATAATATTTAATTGAAGAACTAGAAGAGCTATTTTAAAACATTTCCTTCTATGACTTTTTTACTGGACACTTCTAGTTTGACATTGTTCAGGTTTAACTTTGTCCTCATTTAACTTTATCCTGTACAAATGCTAAGGAGCTTAATAAAGGTCTATATGATCGAAAAGGCAGCTCTTAACCCAGCATGAAATTCCAGTCTCATTTATTTTTGCTTGCCCTCTGCCAAAGAATTCAGACAACTGCATGCTTGACTTACAAATAGAGGACAAAGCGTTGATCAGCAATTCTGTTTAAAATATGGAGTGGAAATAAGTTTATGTAAAATAAATCCACAAGAAGAAAGAAAGTGGAATATACGTATCTCCTCTAGTGTGTGCTTCCTGCCATGGAGTCCACTGTGTGAAACTGGGGGTAGGGATCCTACAGGGGCCATCAGCCCTGCAAGGTGACATTTGCCCTCATGATCATGAGTTCACATCTATACTACAGGGCATCTGAATAAATTGAAGTAATTCTGACTTTACATAGCAGAATCTAAACCTCTGTTCACACTGCTTTTCATGTTCTTAGGGTATACATAAATATTTGATATATAGTTTTGCAGAATGAGGTCTAACAGAGTTTTGTAGGGCAAATTTCCATTTGCTTCCTTATGCATTGTGTTTTGTCCAATAGAAAACATCAGACTTGGTAGACAGTTGACTCATCGTGTTGGGGTTTTAATTGTGGTGCGTGTCCTTTTATATAAGTTGTGTGTGTGTGCCCATGTCTGTGTTTTGCTTGGAAGAACGATGAGTAAGCTAAGGGCAAAACCCGTTTGCTCTTCCTAACACAGATGGTGGGAAGAATACGCTTACAACCATTAACAAAACAAAATAACGCAAGAAAAAGGCAATAATCATGTGCCTAGTTCATATTCCAGATTCATTTACAGCTGAGCATCATCTTGAATATTACAAGGAAATAAGCTTTAAAATCAACTTACTGTAGAACTTTGCTAATTCATGCTTGACTAATTTGCCCACCCCAGTAGTTCTCACTGAAGTCTTGCTGATCTTCTGTGACTTTGAGAAAAACTTGATAGTAGGCTGTGGAGAAGGCTCCTGTTACTTCTGTTTTTTGTTTTGTTTTGTTTTGTTTTGTTGTATAATTAGTTTGTTTATTTTTGGCAGTGTTGGGTCTTCGTTGCTGCACGCGGGCTTTCTCTAGTTGCGGCGAGTGGGGGCTACTTTTCGCTGCGCCGTGCAGGCTTCTCATTGCGGTGGCTTCTCTCATTGTGGAGCACAGGTTCTAGGCACGCGGGCTTCAGTAGTTGTGGCTCGTGGGCTCAGTAGTTGTGGCTCGTGGGATCCAGAGCGCAGGTTCAGTAGTTGTGGTGCACGGGCTTAGTTGCTCTGCGGCATGTGGGATCTTCCTGGACCAGGGCTTGAACCCGTGTCTCCTGCATTGGCAGGCGGATTCTTAACCACTGTGCCACCAGGGAAGTCCCTCCTGTTACTTCTTATTTCCGGGTTCATTGTGGAAAATGTAGTGATATACCTTAAGGTATCGTAAACAAATAAAAGAGAATATACATCTATCTGCCAAACCCTCAAGAGAGGGAAAACATCTGCTGAAAGGCTTGGATTCGATTTTCTTCCTTATTTTTGATTGTAGAATTTTTTTTTTAATGCACAAATTAGAAACATGAGTAATTGTTAGTAGTCTCCTAGTTTAAGAAAACCTACCATAAAATTTCATATTGTACAGTAAAATTTTATTTATTTACAAAATTTTTTTAAAAGTCTTTGTTGAATTTGTTACAATATTGCTTCAGTTTTATGTCTTGGTTTTCTGGCCATGAGGCATGTGGGATCTTAGCTCCCCGATCAGGGATTGAACCCGCACCCCCTGCACTGGAAGGCAAAGTCTTAACCACTAGACCGCCAGGGAAGTCCCTGTACAGTAAAATTTTAAAAGCACTAAACTATGGAGAGAAGTATCAGGCAGTTTATATAAGGCCGTGAGGTGGGCATTAACATGATTTAGTACTAGTTTTATGACAGAATTTTGTTTTATAAGGAAGAAAAGAAAAGTGAGAGACTTAACTGTGTTGTACAGTTTAGTGTATTGTCTACTTAGACCTTTGGTTTGCTGCTTGCAAAGTAAAATGTTTTGGTTAAATATTGATTTTTATTTACAAAACCCTATGATAGATGCTAACCGAATATATACCAACAGCACCGTTGAGGGCTTTTTAATATTGAGGTCCCAGTGAAAATGTGTTTTAAACCTTGAACATTCGCTGCATCACTTTGTCTGCAGTCTAGATAAATACTACTAACTTGCCACCAAAATAACTGAAAGGCTCAGCTAATGACTGGCTTGTACCCTGTCCAGTTACAAAATCGGAGTAAGTGTTCCAGTTATGCCGTGTTCTCAGTGTAGATTCAGCTTGGTTCCTTGCACCACGCATCTAGAGGTACAAATGTAAGTAACCACACAAAAGACCAGACCCATAATTAGGCACCATATCCTGGGTTTAGGTATAGTTATAATCAGAAATGTTTGCTATTTTATTCTGACAATTGAAACATTCCTACTCCAGTACCACTAAGTTAATCTGCATATTCATTTATCTAGATTACATGTAAAAATAAATGAATGAGTGGCCCACGTTGCTGCAGTGATGAGTGCTAGATCGGTTGTGAACGTTTTCCCAAGTAAATATAACAAATTGCTGATGTTTACAGGTGATTGCTTTGTGTATAAACTAGCTCCGATTCAAGGCTTTGGGCCTAGTCACTTCACTCTCAGTTGCGTCTCGGAAGGCTCTGCTGGAGAGAGGCTGAGGAACAGCGGGGGGGAAGGAGCAGCTTTCTGTCTCCGGGAATTGCTGATGACTCCTGGTGCTCCTGGCTTGCGTCTCTGGGAGGCGTGGCCAGTAAGACGTCAGGTCTGGAGAGGGAAAAAGGTTGGGAACCAGTGAGCCTAAGCATGCCATTTACTGAATTCTTAATATTTTGATGACTAGAATCTGCTTTTCTGAGTGCTTTTATTTATTTATTTATTTTTGTCTGTGTTGGGTCTTCGTTTCTGTGCGAGGGCTTTCTCTAGTTGCGACGGGTGGGGGCCACTCTTCATCGCGGTGTGCGGGCCTCTCACCATCGCGGCCTCTCTTGTTGCGGAGCACAGGCTCAGCAATTGTGGCTCACAGGCCTAGTTGCTCTGCGGCATGTGGGATCCTCCCAGACCAGGGCCCGAACCCATGTCCCCTGCATTGGCAGGCAGATTCTCAACCGCTGCGCCACCAGGGAAGCCCCTGAGTGCTTTTAAAATAAGTTTCCGGGCAGAAGTGTGCTTTGCACACACTCTGCAGAGCACGCCTCTCGAGGTATAAGATGAATCGGTCGCGCACACTCAGAGCCTGTTCCTTCAGCTCCGGTAGCCGCTGATGGTGACAGCAACTGAAGCAAGAGAAGCCTTTAGTGAGGAGGGGAGGAAGCCTCCACTTGACACCTCATGGCCACCAAGTCTTTATTGAGTGTCCTCAGTGTCCAAGGCGGGAGAATGTCTTCTATGGATTTTACACGTTTTAGGGTTACCAGAGTTGTAAAATCCCCTGAAATCTGTATGTGCTGAGTGTGAATATCTGTACAGCTCTTGGCAAGTTTTCAGGTTCTCCCTTAAATTACCTAAATTTGCTCTCCTGAACCTGAGGTCTTACCCCAGCACAGTATCCCAATGATACTCATGATTTCCGTAATAAAATTAATTGACTTTCAGGCACTTCATTCCTTATTCCCACGTAACAATTAAAAGTGGCATGTTTAATATGCATCCCTCTGTACTATTAAAACAAAACATCCATAACTGCTAGCTATCCTGCTAGCTAGCTAGATATTTTAATAAATTAATACTATTATAAACCCATAGATTGGCGTTAGACTCTGGTTGCTTGGAGCCTGTTACATGCTTGGCACAAAGCAGGCACTAAATAAATATTTGTTGAATGAACAAATGATTGAATGAAGAAGCAAAGAAATGCCTAACGGGCCAACCATTTATCGTACAGTTTAGTAATCAGGAAGTTCAATAGGGAAGTACAGTGACCAGATTCCTTTTGCAAATCTTATTAGTGCAAAGGATTTGTTATTAAATATAGATCCACCTTCATTGTTTGCCTGGATAGTCTAAAATAGATCCAAACCCATTGTTTGACTAGGCTTCATAAACGCAGGATAAAATAGATTATACTTCCCGTCATCTGCATGATGCACTGCTATTGCTGACGAAATCCCACCCTTGGCAAATGTGAAACAATAACCAGCATGAAAGCGTGGAGGTTCCTCCACATGTATATAAACAACCTTGGCCAGGCTCAGAGCTGGTAGAGCATCTAAAAATAGATAGATAATCCCTTATCTTGTTGCATATGAAAATAGTGTTTATATTAAGGCAACATTATTAGAAATGATGTGTGAGAAAAGAATCCTGGCAGTGTCTTTTACAATTTAGAGCGAGAAAATATATTAATGTGATTTTGAAGCACAGGATTAGTACTGCTGGAATGTGGAGCAGAGTTGTAGCCAGTTTCTCTTTGGTGAAAAACTGTTTGTTTATGCAGACATGTAATATTCTGCCCCATGGAGACTTGTCCCTTGCCCACAAAGTGGCACCCTGTTTTTCCACTGGATGTCCACTGAGAAACACACTGGTGGTGATGGTCCTTGAAAAAGAGAGGTATATTAGGATACCCCCAAATCTTACTGGCTTAACACACTAAAAGTTGTTTCTCACTCATGCTACGTGCCAACATGGGTCAGCAGGCATGCCCATCCACGTGGTCACTCGGAGACGCAGACAGACAGAAGGTTGCACAGGAGCCCAACTCGGAGGTGCCACTTGTCACCTCTTCTCTGAGCGCACTGGCCAAAACTAGTAATATGGCTCTGCCTGAGGCTGGGAAACGTAGTCTTCTCTGTGTCGAGGAAGGAGAGAGAACTGGTCAGTGCTGAGCGATTTTTGCAATTGGTGAGTAACATTCTCATATTAAAATCAGTTAGGGAGAGTGTGGTATAATAAATCCAGCACCATGTTTTTCAGATTTAAATGGACTAATTTAATTTGTCTAAGTCCATGTCAAGTGGCTATTTTCTGAGCCCTGAGAATAATGGAGTCTGGTTCATTTTCCCACTGTACCAACTTAATAGGCATACAATGCATGGAATTTGGCCTGTGGTAGAATCTTTGCCTAAGAAAGGCAGCACTCATTTTTGTTTGGTATTTTCCAGTAAGCTAACTTGATATATCAATTTTTAAAGCTAAAGCGTAGCTGGGTGAAACTAAGGACCAAACAAAAATTGCCGCAAATGATTGTTGGTAAGTGAAACAAGAATTTTCAGGGGGTTTTTTTTTGCCCCCATGGATACAGTGAACATGGCCAGCAGCTGGTTGTAACCAAGATAAAATGTATTTAATTTTCCCCTTGCCTCCTCTCCTTCAAACCACAGTACGCACGCACACATGCACACACGCGACCTGCTTATTTAGAACGAAGCAATCCAAGTTGTCTTCTCTTACCTGGGATATAACCAATTTAAGAAGCTAGATTGAATAAGCCATGTAGCCATTAATTGCCTATCATCTTCAAGTGCAGAAAGTAACATGAAAGATCACAGGTCTGGGGGTTTACGGGAGGCACCTCAGTTCACAGCTCTAAAGCAGAGTTAGAACTTGAACTCATAGTTGTTGGGTGCCGACCAGCGCATCCCAGTGACCTTCACCCGTGAAGGCACACAGAAAATTAAACTGAGTGTATCCCCCTCAGTTCCAAGGGTCCGCCGGGACTCCTCAGGTGAGCTGCCTTGAGTGGTTTTCTGAACCTCGTCCTGCGTTCTCACTGCTGCCTGAGTGACTCCCCATTTCCCTCCATTTGGACTCCAGATGCCTTTGGTGCTCCAGGCCTTCCTCCGTCAGGTCACCGTGTCTGGGGGTAGCCCTTTCCCTTGGGCTCTCCTGGGTTTTCCCCGTTCTGCAGAACCCTCCTCTGGCTCTGCCTGAGAGGGGGCCTCCCTCCTGCTCTCTCCTCCCCCGCTACCTTATCCCTCGGGGCTGGGCTCCTCTCCAGTCCCTCTTCACATCCTAGGGGCTCCCTCAGCCCCCCGTGTGGCCATCCCCACCCAAGTCAGTGCTTTATTCTTGCCTTGCTCATGGCTCATATTACACTCTTATCTTGCAGTCATAGATATTTCTATATATATTTCTCCCTTTACATCCCTTTCTCTAAGCTCTTAGGAGGTCAAGGATTTTTTTTTATGCATTTTCTTATACCCTTATTGTCTAGTATAGTGCTTGATATATGATTCAATGCTCACTAAGTATTGAATGAATTTATTATATGTTAGTTTTTAGTACAAACAAGTGTATGGAATGTTAGTTCCCCAATATTAATATTCTTTGCATGCTCAGATTATACATACAATGTACTTAGTAAATGAATGCTTACAAAATGTTGGGCTGGCCAAAAAGTTCGTTCGGGTTTCTGGTACGATGTTACAGAAAAATCCGAACGAACTTTTTGGCCAACCCAATAGAATTTAATCTGAAAAGTGAGATCTTTTGATCCATAGAGTATTTATCTTAAAAACAAATGAATTGATCCTCGTGTAATTTTTTATTCTCTTTTATAAGTTTAGTGTACTGGGAGCCTGACAGTAACACTGACTTTGGAGAAGGGTGTACCTAAAGTAATATTTTTCTCTGAAATCATTTTGCTGGGTTATTTCATATCCAACTGGGTGATGTCCAGGAATTTGAGACTAGTGGTTCAGACAAACTTGTCAAACAAGACAAGAAAAATTGTACTTAGCCAGAGAAAAATTAGTTGATGGTTACCTGGTACGTGCTGTGCATGGGTTTGTTTTTCATTCGGGGGATAATTGCATCCTTGGATTCTTGCTTAACTGTTGAGTCATGTTTCGTAATAAAATTATTTTATGAAGCTAAGATGAGAAATGGCTTGTTCTGTTCCTGGCAGAATCGGTGCCAGTGTAGTTAATGCACCAGCCTAGCTGGGTTTTAATTTAAAGAACAAATTATCTTTTAAAAGAGTAATAAATACCCCTTTGGAATAGCAAGAAGATGTCAACTGTTGATATGGGGTTATTATTGTGTGCTTAGATGTCATTAGAAAGCACAGTAATTTTAATAACCCAGGTTGTGTACAATAAAGCTCTTGCTTTTTAAGCATACATCAGCTGTGCTATGATCATGTAATGATAAACTGCTTTTATTTATGCTGTTATTTATTTAAAGTTTTAATTAACATAACCTAGTCTTCACAAAACATCTTATTGCTTCTGACTCATGTATTCTCTGATGTGTAATAATGGGTTCTCATGATTTGTTTTTAAGATCTCCTTACTCTGAGTAAGGGTTTGGGTATTAGGAAATATTTCATGTACTATTTGTGTTCAGTGACATGAATTCCCATTTTATACCGACCTTTATAACCTTTATACCAACCTTCACATTAGCACGTGGGAAATCTGATCATGAATCAATATCTTGGAAATGCACACCACACTTTCTGCTTTTTCCCCAAAATAAACTGAAGGAGTCTCCTTCCTGCCACCGTCTGGTAATATTTTCTCATTTAATTTAAATAACCAGGATAACCAGGAAGCTTTTGTAATCCTTGGTGGGATGTCTTATCAAGCCTGTCGAATTTGGTTTGACGTGGGTTCATTTTGGTTTCACCTTTTTTTGAGAACAAATTGCATCTGGGATTGGGGGGGAAAGCACTTTCACTGAATGGCTCCAAATTCAATCTCTTGAATTTTTTTTATCTCCCTGCTTTTTTTTAAAAATTGAAGTATAGTTGATAGTCTTTTATTTTCAACCAAGCAGCTGTTGACACAGATTTCTTAGCAAGTGGCTAAATAAAAATATGGCAGTTCTGAAATGAACAGAAACGGTTGCTCTGTCAAAAACTAGCAGCTGCCAGCATGCGATTTCTGTGCCACAAGTGCTGGTCTTTCTTAGGTATTCTCATTGTGAGACATTTGATTAAACTGCCCGACCAGCTTCATTTTTCCTTTCAGCTTTTGAGGTCAGAGGTAAAAGCAGTTGAGAGGTTTCACATTGTGTACTTGTCTTCCATTTTAAACTAATTATTAAATAGTATTAAAACTACAGCAGTAAAAGCAGCCACAACAAAACCTTCAAGCATTCGGATGGCCAGTGGAGCTTTATTTTAAAAGAAACCATCGTTCAAATAAAATTCAAATACTTCAGTATTTTAAATATCTCACTTAATCGCGTGGCCTCAGAAACCACAGTTTAATGAACTCAGAATAGTGAGGGATATTACAGCATTTTGCTTCGTGCTTTTGTATAACACTGTGAAGAAAGACGATTGCAGCAGACATGTGTGTGAATAGACGTACAATCTGCCAAGCTGTGCCTGGGCTCTCAGGGCAGGCACATAAAAATGGAGGAGGATTTTGGATGTTGAGAGAGGAAAATACTGGCAGGTAGTAGAGATTCTGTTCAGAATCCTTTAGGTTTTATGGGGGGAAATAGCTGTTTTAAGCAGAGTTTGAAGGGGGTTTGGAATAGAAAGGTATTTCCTTTTTGCCTGTGCCGTCTTCGTGTTTCCAGGAAGAAAGTACCTCCTGGTGTGTGAGCACAGACCGGAAGCGTTGGGCAGGGCAGGGGAAATGTGTGCATCTCAACCCAATTAGTGAGTCAGTTGTAAAATAATGTTGGGGGGCAACCTTCAGGTGGTCCCCTGATCGCTCTCACGGAATCTGAGTTTGGCCCATGAATAGCATTTTTATTTCTGGTGGTGCCCAGGATAAAGGTTTGAATGGAACCTCACAGAGCTGTTGGTCAGGAAGTTCTTTGGGTTCAAACAGGATTCCCCTGGCAATTCAGTCTCTGCTAGTTTCACAGAAAACATCCCTGTCGGTCCAAGGGTAAGGCATCCTCCCAGCCCTCCGGTTCTGTTCTCCTAAAACAGGTTTTTGGACTGGTCTTGGCCCACGTAAGAGTTTCCTATGGCTGCCATAACAACTTACTCGCAGACTTAGCCTAAAAACGCAGAGATGAATTCTCTCACAGTTCTGGAGTCTGGAAGTTCAAAATCAGAATCACTGGACTAAAATCAAGATGTCAGCAGGTCTGTGCTCCTCCAGAGGCTTGAGGAGAGAATCAGTCTTTTACCACGTCCGGCTTCTGGTGGCTGCCAGCGTCCCTGAAGTTGTGACCACATCACTCCAGTCTCTGCCTCCAAGGTCACATTGCCACCTCCTCTTCTGTCTTCAGTCTCCCTCTGTACTTCTCCTATAAGGACACTTGTAATTCCATTTAGTGCCCACCTGGATAATCCAGGATAATCTGCCTTAACTTCGTCATATCCGCAAAGATCATTTTTTAGATAAGCTGACATTTACAGGTTCCAGGAATTTAGGACCTGATATCTTTGTAAGCCATTACTCAGCCTACTACACCCCATTTTCAACACCTGGGACAGTTTACAGAGAAAGCCAAAGGATTCGGATTCTATCCTGCAGGGGTCGTTTTACTCTTGAAGTTAAATCAAGCAGTTATTGAGAAGGTACTGTGTGTTGTTGCTGTTCCTAGGCACAGTGGGAGACAGATACAAAGATGTACAAGGCTGTGTCTGTCCTGAGGCTGCTTGTGGTTGTGCTGGAAGGGAAGACGTACGTGTAAAATGAGTCATAAGAAAAAGGTCACGTTAGATCCAGAGAGCCAGGGAGTGGTACCAACAGGGGTTGTTCGAGCCCCTGAGCCTGTGTGCTTGGCGTGGATGGCTCTGTGCGCTGGAACATTAGACCTAGGAGAGATTTAAATGATCACGTCCAACTCACCACTTGACTGTTCCCCATTGCATTGTTTTCTGCTGTCTCCAGGTCTTTTCCCAAGAGCTGCCTCCTGCAAGTGTGCCTTCCTGGGTGTCTTATTCTTTCCTGTTGTACTTTGATGGTGCCATTACCTAGGCTTCAGTATCTCTTTCTCCAATAAAATAGCAGTTCAGATTCTTGAAGGTAATGCCTCTGTGCTAGCAAACACAAATAGAATCACTTCTGTAAATCAGTGATACAGAAGAATAAAATCTAGGAAACTTAAATTTACAGTAGAATCAATCTGTTACAGTATCATGTTCTGTCATTTGGGGTAATTGGAATTTGCCCTAGCTCAGTCTGTCTACAAGAATGTCACATATCTTGGTGAAAACTATGATAATATCCCTTTAAAAAGAAAAGTGATTATCTTTTCTGTGTATATGTTTTAAGAGAAGCTGCATGTCTCTGAGTTGTAATGCATGATTTTGATAAGAGTCCAGGGCTATCTGCTGTTGAGTTTATCTCTGGGACCCTGGTTATCTTAAGTAGATCTACAGAGACAAAACATGGAGAGATGAGCCAAGCCCGAGTTTGAATCCTGGGTCCATCACTACCTGGATCCTGGCCCTGCTTAGTGGACCGGATGGTATGAGCAGGTCACTGAACTTTTCTAAAGCACAGGTCTCGCATCTCCAAAACGGGGCTAATGATGGTACCTCCCTCAGGGTTATTAGGATGATTAAATGAGATAATGCATATAAAGTGCTTAAAACATGTCCTTAAAGTCTGTCTTTTGCATCTCTCTCCCCTTTTTTCCTTTCCAAAAAATGTCTGTGGGCTGGGCGAGTTTACTGGTTCTGATTAGCGCACTGCCCTAAGTAATCAAACACTGTCCCATCTGGTCCCTTCCAACAGGCACATGATGACAAATGGAACATTTCTTAGGATACCGTTTCACCTTGGATGTCAACCAGGCTTCTAAATTACATTTTTTTTTTAAAGATTTTTTTGATGTGGACCATTTTAAAGTCTTTATTGAATTTGTTACAGGATTGCTTCTGTTGTTTATGTGTTTGGTTTTTTGGCTGCAAGGCATGTGGGATCTTAGCTCCCTGACCAGGGATTGAACTGGCACCCCCTGCATTGGAAGGTGAAGTCTTAACCACTGGACCGCCAGGGAAGTCCCTAAATTACATTTTATATGGCAACGTCTCCCCGTATTTTTGTCCCCTGGGCTTCTTGAATTGCAACGTAGCATGTTTCTTCCAGTAAAAATCAAAATTAAATAAATAAATGGTTCCGTTGCAGCCTGTGTCTAAGAGTGATTCGTACCATGACTGCAGATTGGATAGCCATTACAGTCAATGACAGTTGTCTTCTAAACATTATCTTTAATCAAGTCTCTAGAAGGTGTGCGTGTACTTTTGCTTCTAAAATGTGTGTGTGCGCACGTGCACCCCCCTCTGTACGTGATCAGGTTGAAGAAAGCATGTGGCTAGGCACAGTTTGGTCTGTTTTGAACAAAGTCGTTCTGGAGTTGATCATTCTATTAAAGTTCTTACCTGAATTTTCAGAATAAAAAGATTCCTCCCACACAGAGGCGCTGATTGTTCACACAGCGTGTGCACCCTGCATGATAAGCGACTGGGGAAGGTGCCACATCAGTGCCTTTGTTCAGTTACCATTTTTTGTCCCCTTTGCAGGGAGAGAGGCATAGACTGATATGAAAAGCTGTTAGATTTCTTGACTGCAAGATACCAAGATTTTTTTTGACACATTGATGCCTAAAAAGAAAAACACAATATGTACTGGTGAATCAAAAACATTTTTCAGTGCCTTTGTATAAATTGGATATATTTTGTTTTCTTTTTGAAAATTTAACTGTAAAGCTAGTCTCCATTACTGTGGCTTTGAAACGCCCAAGATTGTTTTCTCTGGGTGGGTAGAGAAAACGTGGACAGCTTTTACAGACAGGGTCTGAAACAGTTATAGTTAGGTTATACGTATTTCATAAATACATTGCTTAGAAAAGCAGTCTCCTCGCCTCCACTGGCCCCTCTTGGAGATGAACTGGGATGAGGGTGGTGGAGAGCTTAGGAAAGACTCTTTGGCATTTATATGATTTTAAGAGTCATAGGTAACTCTTCTCAGTTTTTCTCAGAATGGCATCGAAAGTAAGGCTCAACTTTGTAATTTCTTCTCAAAATGTAATGAAGTGGTCCCTTAATGATCTGCCACATGTCCCACAGACGAGCTCCTGAAGGAACAGGCAAGGATGAGCTAGAGCCTGGGTAAGAAGACTTTTTTATCCAGCAAAAAAACAAAGGACATAAGAATTGGGGATTATACTGTGAATACAGGCAGCTAAGCCTGCGTGACTCTTCAGAGACTGTACGTGTTGGGTGAGAGTTCAGATCTGGGCTGAGCTACTTACCAGCTGTCTGACCTTGGACAGATTACTTAGCCTTTCCGTGCTTTAGTCTGCATGTCCGTAATGTGCTTGTCAGGAGGATTGAGGGAGGTTGAGTTACGTGAAGCACTTAGAGTGCGCTGGGCACAGAGTGAGTGTCCCGTATGTGCTAATTGTTGTTGTTGGTTTACAGCTTCAAAGGAATTGTGTCATGCACACATTCGGGAGGGTTACTACCCCCAGCTTAAAAGAAGTTTTTGCTGCGCTTTGTACCTGAAAGAATATTTTCAGGTTTAATACTCCCTTCCGTCTATTGGTCCTGATGCAGCTAACACTCTCTGGGTTCTTTCCGTATGAAAGTTACTGCTGGTTCTCACACCACGTCTCAGTGTTGCTGTTACCATCCCCACTTTGCAGATGAGGAAACTGAGGCTTAGAGAGATTAAGTAACTGCATCAAGTCACCATCAAAATAAGATGCAGGGCTGGGAGTAGAGTGAAAGTCAGAGACAGAGCCACTGCCACCCTCTCTTAGTGCCGCCGTGCACAGGTGTCTGGCCCTCAGAGTCATCCCAGAAGGAGAAGAAAGGAATTCGGTCTGTGGAAGTCATGCTTGTAGTTTCTTTGGACATGGTAGTCAAAACAGCCCCTGCTCCACTCAGTGTAATAAACACGATTGAATTCCAGTGTATTTTGGGCTCTGCTGGGTGGGAGGGGCTCCACCATGATTCAGTGTGAGGTTCCAGTGGGCAAGGTTTGTGCTATGTGCCACTCTCTCTACTGTTCTAGGTTTTTCTATCAGTTTCTAAATGGAAAGTAGGTGCATATTGCTTGATTTACAGATTACTGTAGAAACTTTCAAGTTAATATTTTATCCAGAATTGACACTAAGGGCAAGACACACTGATACAGTAAGTTTATCTTGTTAAGTTCTGGGACTTGTACACACATAAAGAGCCTTAGAATTACTCTATTTTATAATGGAGATAATAAGGCATAGAAATCTAAGAATTCTCCTTAGATCCATGATGAGTTAGGGCCCCAGGTAACTCCTTCAATACTTTTTCCTTTGAAGTATGGAGAAAAGCTCAAATAAGAAAATAGATAAAAGAATGACAATTTGGGGAATCCCCTGGTGGCACAGTGGTTAAGAATCCACCTGCCAATGCAGGGGACACGGGTTCGAGCCCTGATCTGGGAAGATCCCACATGCCGCGGAGCAGCTAAGCCCGTGCGCCACAACTGCTGAGCCTGCGCTCTAGAACCCGCGAACCACAACCGCTGAGCCCACGTGCCACAACTGCTGAAGCCCGCGCGCCTAGAGCCCATGCTCTGCAACAAGAGAAACCACTGCAGTGAGAAGCCCACGCACCGCAACAAAGAGTAGCCCCCGCTCGCCGCAACTAGAGAAAGGCCGCGTGCAGCAACAAAGACCCAAAGCAGCCAAAAATTAATTAATTAATTAAAACAATAAAAAAGAATGACAGTTTAAAGCTCATTTAAATGTTTACCTTATATCTGTTTACCTGAGAGTGTTCAAATTCCCGGGGCCATTGCTGTAGATTGACACCCACTTCAGTGTTCCAGTAATTAATGTTTAGCCCAGGAAGGTGGTCACTAGAAGTTTAATTTTGATGCAGTGGGTTGCACTGATCAATGAGAAGGTTAGGAATTACATGGGAATGTCATTATATTTTTATGTGCCTTTTTTGTATAGACCTCTGTACAGTTTATGGCTATGAACACATAGACCAGCTCATAAAGACAGTCTCCAATTTGTGACTCTTCCTGGTTTTCTTTCTGGGAAAGGAAGTATACTGTAGAATAACAGCGATTTAATTTATTTGTCAGGCATCTCCTTTATCAGTGTCTGGTGCTAGTTTTGCACGTACTGTTTTCACCACTCCAGTAGCTAAGGAGCTCGCTCGAGGTCAGAGAGCACTGCTCCACGGTCCTGCCTGGGTCCCTGCAGTCACTGGTGCGGCCTGTGCTTTTTCAAGCTGGTACCTGCACATCCCAAGGTAAAGTAATGACCTTAGTTTTACTTAAAGATTTTTGTAGGGAAATTTTAACTCCTATTAAAATAAGCCATGGAAATATGATGGGGGGTAATGCAGAGTTCTCATTAACATTTAGGATGACCTAGAACGTTGCCCTGGCCCCAAACCCAGCTCCGGAGGTGACTCACCTCTACTGTCAGAGTCATTGCCCCCATGCCCAGCCATTCCCTGCAGGTGACTTACGAAGTGCCCACCAGTGTGCAGTTGGAGGGGTGACAGTGGGATGATGTCGACAGGGGCTCGTCCTGGCCCCATGTTGCCCCAGCTAGTGAGGGATGTTAGCTGAGAAGCTCGGGGTGGAGGTAGAGGGTAATTGAAGCCCCCAGGTGAGTGCTGCTTCACGCTCCGGTTACTTCATAGATGTCCTGAGCCTTTGTAGTCTAGCCTCGGGATTACTATTTATGATACAGTTTTCTTCGGGATTATAGGTTTAATGTTCCAAACAACCAACATATACATAAATGGATTCTTTTGTGTAACTTCTTAAAAGTTGTTGAATAGCCTCACTGCAGATCATCTTTAAAAAAAAGAAAGAAGTCATTTCTAAGCTTAGACTAACCTTTTTATGCTTATTTAGTCTTCCTTCAGTCCTTGACATTACATTTCATTTTCATGTATTTATTTTTTAAGGAATAATTAACTTTACAACAGTTCATTTCATTTTTAAAGCTCTTTCATGTGGTTTGCCCTCAGGATGGGACAGGGTTTCTCAAACTGTCTGTGCTGAGCTCTTGGCAATACAAGAAGTTTCTTGATTGAAGACCAGACTGATTGAACCATCAAGTTTCTAAAAATAGCTGTGTGCTTTACAGTTGGCTGGTTATTGGCAGGGATCCTCCCCGACTCCTCCCATTTCTCAACTCTCAAAATCTTCATTAATAAGGCGGCTTAATCACATTCCATAGTAACTTGCACAAGTCTTCCACACACACTGACGTTTGAGGTGTGTGATGGTTTATGAAACAGGAAGTACAGGTGGTCATTGCCCCATTTTCCGGATGAGGAACCTGGTCCAGGGAAGGCTTAGTGCCCAAGGTCATGCAGCTAGTTAGTTCCTGAGCCAGGATTAGCACCCAAGGGGCCCGTCTCTGGGATTCTTTTCCCTGGCGCACTTCACATCCACACCTGTAATTTAGAACCCGCGCCTCTAGGCTGTGTGCTTCTCGAAGGCGGTACCTCCCCTTCCTTTGAGTCATTGCTGCAGGGTATACAGTGCAACAGATGTGGGTTTCAGGGCAAGGACTAAGGGGGAGCGAGAGAGGCATCTGGGGTTCAGCATTTAAGTAAGCACTTAAATTAGCATGAGCAGCCCTGCTCTCGGGGCCTCGCTGGCCTCAACCTGGTTCCCGTGCTAGTGGGTTTTACAAATGACGTGGATATTCGACCACTTCTTGCCCGGCATGTGGGCATTTGAGTGTTAGTCCCCAGTGATTCTGATTCTTAGAAAAAGTCACAGCTTTTCTTCTCCCAGGTTTGCCTTGTGTTTTGAGACATCAGTTGAAGACTTAAGGTTTGGTGCCCGTGATGCTAGCTTCCGTCTTCGTTGGTTTGATTGTTCAAGACTTGTGATGTGACATGGAAGGGAGTATTGGGGGCATTTTTCTCCCCTGTGATTTTTATCTAAAGTACGCGCACATTCTCTCTCCCATGTTCCTGGGCCTTCCTGGCTTGGACGCCAGCCCAACTGTATGCTTTCAGTTACAGCTCTTTACAGCACGGTTCCTTGTTCTGGAAACGTTTCTGGCCCAGAGCTTCAGTTCCTTCCTGATAACTGCATAGCTCTTGCTGTTGATCTTAAACACAGCTCACTCAGACGAGGAGCTCAGCCATCAGTCTCAGCTTCTCAGGGATTTTCCTGGCAGCTATCTAGTGAACTCTGTCCCACTCTCTGTTTTACCCATTAATTAGGAAATAGTCCAGTGCATGAAGCTTTGCTTGCAGATCTCTCGTTCGAAATTCCTCGGGGTGGGGGGAGGGGGAGAGGGAAACCAGCTAGAACTGATAAGGACGGAACTTTCTTCAAATGAGCGATTAAGCCGTCACATCCCCCTGTGAGAGATGAGCTAGCCCCTAAGAGAAATGTGGTATGGTAGAAACAAATGTAAGTGCTGCAGTCAGGGGGACTCTTGTTCAGGTCTCAGCTTTGCCACTTTCGAGGTACAGAAACTTAACTTACGCTTCCTTCTTCCCTGGTGCTTCAAGGGGTGGGAGTTAAAGAATAACGAACACCAGATCACGAGAACATTCTTACAGAATTGCCCAAAGATGCCACGAACGCCGTACGGAGCGCGGGGAGGGGAGTGGACTAGGACAGCGGTTCTCAGCTGGGGGTGGTTTCGTCCCATCCACGACCCCCCCCCCCCAAGACATTTGACAGTATTTGGAGCTATTTTTGGTTATCATAACTGAGGGGCAGGGGTTGCTTTTGCATGTTGTGGATAAAAGCCGTATGTTTCTGAAACCCTATAATGCGTAGCATAGATAGTCCCCTGCAACAAAGTATTATCTAGCCCCAGATGCCAGTGGTGCTGAGGGTAAAAAGCCCTGGGTTAGGAATTATGCTTATTGAATCCAATTGTCCCATTTAATACCCAGTGACCGTGCAAAATAAAGTTGTTTCTATCCCCGTTTTACAGATGAGAAGATCAACCTTGGGTGGTGATTAAGAAACTTGCCTTTGGCTATTCAGCTATTTCTAGATAGACATGGGACTTTTAAACTCAGCATATATGCGTCCAAAGCCTATACCCCTTTCTCCCGACCCAGTAGGTAGTGAGCTCCCCATCACTGATGGTGCTTAAAACTAGGCGGGGTGAGCAACCACTTGAAGGATGGACAGAGAGAGGAGTCTCAGATATTTTGCACTGAATGACTTTTGAGGTCCCTCCTAAAGATCACATTCTCTGATTCTATTTTGAAATGGGATTTGTCTTTTTAGCCCTGGTATTAGAATGGCAAGCAGATAGCCCTTGGCCATGACCAGTGAAATCTCTGTGCTTTGTCTGTGCACCTGTGAGTCTTATTCCTATTAATATCCCAGCCCTATCAGGCCAGAGGGCTAGGGTTCCAAACAGGGGCGGCCAAAAATCATCCCCCTCCCCCATCTCATCCACATTCCGGGCCCAGGCAGTTATTTTTACCAACACGTGTAAATGGGTCCAGCTAGTTCTCCTCTGGGAGGACAGTAGAGGCACAAAGGAGGGGAGCTCTGGGGTTGGGACGCAGGGAACATGAACTATTTTATACCTTTAGAGGCTGCGATTTAATATTAGTTTGCTAATCAGTATAATTCTACCAGTTTAACAGGTAATCACAGTTGCTCTTTCGTGAAGAAGGAAAACCCAGAGGTTTACTCACTGGTTGTCAACCGGGGCCTCAGATAAGCATGAGCTGGAGAGCTTCTAAAACACACCTGGGTCTGGGCCCCTGTACCAGAAATTTAATTGTCTCAGGTGAGGCCTGGGTCGCAGCGCTCTGAGAGCTTCCCAGGAGATCGTAACGTCCAGCCAGGCCAGGAGCCCCTGGTTACCTCCACACTTGAGTCCTGCTGTTTCTGTTCAGAAGGACTCAGGTACCCGTGGATGTTAATCTGTCCTGAAGAGCCGAGAAGGAGGTGCTGTTGGGCCATTGTTTCCCAGGGTGTCCTTTGTAGGTGGCGGAGTGGAGGAGTACCCGCACGCAGCTGCTCTTAAATTTGCACCTGCTGGAATCTGAAACTGACATTTCTCTTCGTCCTTCAAATTCCTTATTTTAAATGGTATAATCTGAAGGTGCATGTGATCATTTGCTTAATTTTTGAAAGCTTTGAAGGTTTCCTCTCCAGGCTGTTTTTCTCACCAGCGTAGTATGTGGAAAGGAGAAGCCTTTCCTTTTTATGGCTGCAATCCTGTCCCCTGGAGGGGGAAGCTTTAAATACTTAATGAGTTTTGAGGGAACCTTTTAAATAACAACCCAGTTAATGACCTGACTTGATGATCGATTGTATGCTTTAAACTCTGGTCTCCAAGCGTCTTTGCTCAGTAAACCTTATAAAGAATTTTGAAGAACTATTTCTCACACATTTTTTTAAGATGACATCTATAATTTATCAGTAACTTGATAAGTTATTAGTCCAGTAGTTGCAAAAGATGTAATTTTTAATGTACTGAATATTTTGTGTGTGCTTTAAATATATTTCATAACATATCCAGTATTTTGGTTCTTTTATCTTGTCATCGCAGATACAGCTCATTTTATGGAAAATATCTGCCATAAAATTGAATTAACCAAATCAGTCCTTATTGCTAAAAACAAGTCAGCCATATCAGGCTTATTTCCTGTCATTTAAAGGTCTGACTTCATTTTTTAAATCAAATAAACAAGAAGATTAGTTGGATGGATGGTAAATATGCAAGCCATTGTCATTCCATGAGCCTGTCGTCCAGGGGAAGTAAGAGTCTCTCTCATGTCCCCTCAGCTCGGGAGCTGTGCCTTTTCAAACTGTCCCTTCGTTTTGTGTTTCAGAGGTTTTTATACCCAGCAAACTGCACGGTGGTAAGATTAGGAAGGGTGAGAAGTACGCCTTTCTTGGGAAAGCGGGAGAAGGGGGTTGTGATTTAGGAAAGGCGAGCGAGCGGAAGACAGACTCTGTTCTCAGGCAGATCGAGTTTAGGGAAGAGGACATATGGAGGGGTCTAGAAAATGATTTCTTTAAAACTTCCCATGCCCAAGTTCCCTGGAAAGTCTTTGTTTATCCTCAGGGGTCTGCCTGCTGCAGTTTGAAGAGCTCAGCTTTAAAAGATATTGGGGCAGGGGGAGGGGATTAATCAAAGAATAAGCAGTATTTAGCTCCATTTCATTTCGCTTTCAAACGTATACTTCACTCATTTCATTTTTGTATTAATATACAGGTGAGGAAGGAAGGACACATGTAAGAATATGGACAGGACAGACAGTGCTGAGATTATGTTCCATGGGAGTTTGCAGATCGCAAGAACTGGATCTGGCAAGCGTCCCCTGAGGGGATGTGGAGTTGGGGGCTGCAGCACATCAAACTAGAATCTTCGGGGGGTGGGGGTGGGGCTGTTAATGTTTGTTTTTAAGTCCATGGAGTGTGAAGTTACTCTGTGGTGGTGACAGCATGGACCCTGGAGCCAGCCTGCCTGCGTTCACATTCTGGCTGCTATTTACTGACTCAGTGACCCTGGGCAAGTTTCTTAACCTGCTAATAACAGGTGTCTGATACATGATTGGTGAGCTGCACGTAAGCTTATTATTCTTTGCGGTCTTGAAGTTCTTACCGGAGTATGGCTGGATGGAGCTCTCCCCCCAGCAAACTCTGATAGAGTCCATTGGCCAGAGATGTGGCTTCAGCCAAAACACAGCCATTGCAGAAAAAGACTTATCAGGACCTAACTGGGATGCCAAAGCTCCTCTGAAAAGTCAGTCAGCGTCCTCTTGTAGCTCTAGTACCTCTAGTACCTCTTGTAGCTCAGAATCGTCACTCATTAAAATTCCAAGAATGATACCATACTGCACTTATGTTACAGGTGATCTGTTTTTGCTTGAGGACGATATTCCGCACACCCAAACTACTGTCCAGCCAGACAAGGAGATGGGCTGCTAGTTTCAAATGCCTTGAAGTATGAGGAAGAGCTTTCAGCAGTAAACCTGTTCATGAAATCAAACTATAAAAATGACGTTGAACCCATGGTGTCCCTAGGTGCCCTTTTCCCCATCCTTCGGTCATTCTTTTACCCTGCTTTGGTTACTAAACGTGTCTGTCGTGAATCATTTCTTTCAGATTATTAAAGTTTATTTATTGGTAGCTGAGTTCACAGATAAACAACAGAATCTAGAGGTATCTTTACTTTCTTTTGTTCTTTATACATTTAATCTATCATTAAAATTGCTTGCAGAAAAATTGATTGTAAAACTTCTCCAGAGAAGAAATGAGACATTTATCCTGAGAAGAATCACTGTATCCTGAGACCTTGAGAAATTAAAACAGCTTGGTATGATAAAATCAGAAGCACAGAGTTAAACAATACTGTGTCATTAAATGAACTCAGTGACACATTTTCCTTTTAACCTTGAAGTTTAATCTCAGGCCAGTTTGCTTTGTAACAAGTAGAATATATGTGAATGTTTACCTTATTGTAGCAGATTGTAGTCATTAAAAACTTAGAGTTTATTCAGCAAATTTACCATGCCTTTCACAAGGAATGACAGTGACACCTAAGGTTTTTCTACATGTGCATTTTTTACAAAGATAAATTAACCTTATAAGAAACTGTCAGGGTTGTTTGTGGGGCAGCTTTTGTGCAGCTGGACAGCTTTGAAGCAGATGTAAGACGGCATTGTGAGGCCAGGCCATGCCCCAGACCCTGCAGGGGTGACAAGCTGTGGGCTCCTCCTTTCTCTGAAATGATACACAGCTTTAGACCACAGTCTGTGTCACCAAGCGCGTCTAGGCTGAAGGGGAAACTTCTTTACAAACAGGGAAATAAAGAGATGAACGTTGGGATGACACCCTGGGGCTGATGACACTCCGCATCCTGCAGGCAGCCCTGGGCCACGCCTGTTCCCTTCCCGGGCCTTTGCTTTATGTCGTCAGCGCCATGGCTGCCCTTGTGCTGTTGTACTGACCGTGGCAGTGGCTCCTGCGGGCGCCTGCTGGGTACGGTGGTCAGGACCTCGCGTGCATAACAGTACTTACTCCCTCGTCGCACCGTGAGCAGCCTCGAGGCTGACAAGGAGGGTCCAGGAGCAGGATGCTCTGAACCACCACCCCGCCTTCCGGCTCCCCCCGTGGTCCAGCCCCTCATGGAGCCTCATCTGAGCCCCTTGACGCTGTCCTGAGCACACTCTGTCTCCAAAGTCTTCCTCTCCAATACGTTCTCCCTCCCACTGTCCAGGGACCTTTCTAAATGCAGTCCTTGCCAGTTTTCCCTCCTTGGTGTCCTCATGTATTCTCTCATCCCCCAGGGTGCTGTCCTCCCACATAACCGCACAGGGCCCCTCAGACCCAGCCTCACCATCTCTCCCTTCCACCACCACCCCAGTCCCCACCAGATCCCCCCACCGGCCCTCTCTTCAGGCCCTTGCACCTCTTGCCTGATCGGCTTCATACCATTCTCTTTCCACCCCCGTCCGTCCTCCTGGCAACCTCCTACTTCTGACCTTGCATGAAGATTTCATCCTTTGTAAAGTCATGCCTGCCCTTGACCCTGGGCAGAATTAGTCACTTGCCCCGCTGTATCCCTGCAGCATTCTCTTCATGCCTCTGAGATGTGGCAGTCATGGTCAGTGTCTGTACGGAGATATCCACCACCTGTGGCTATCGAGCACTTGAAATGCAGGTGGTCCAAAGCGAGGTGTGCTGTAGGCGAGAAACACACACCAGATGTCAAAGACTTAGCACAAAAATAAGAATGTAAGACACTTTTAGTAATAATCTGCATATTGATTACATGTTGAAATGATAATATTTTGGATATATTGGGTCAACTAAAATATATTATTAGAATTAATTCCGCCTGTTTATTTTTTTTATGGGACTTAGAAATTTTCAAGTTCTAGATGTGGCTCATGTTACATTTCTCTATCTAGGACAGGGCCAGTTAGCTTCTGTCCCTAGGAGATGAGGGCACCTAGTCTCTGTGCCTTTCAGGCCGGGCACAGTGTAGCATCGTCTACCTACGGGTGACGCCCTGCCTGAAGGAGCCAGTGACCTCAGCAGCGCGGCTCACATTTTGTGCATCTGGTTCCCAAATCTCTTTCCCAGTGTCTGCATTCCCAGAGTTTATTGGATCTTAAGTTCAGAGTGTCAAGCTTGGCAGAAGGCTGTAATTCCTGTGGCCCTCAGTTGACCCCTGGCCTGGAAGATGCTTGCATTTGGAGGGGGGAGAGGACTGGACTGTGCCCTGGAGCTTCACCCACCCGGAGGGAGGAGGGGACGTCAAGCGCATCTCATCCCTGATGTGGTAGCAGGACACCTGGAGCAGTGGGGACTCCCCTGGAACCTGAAGAGCACTGGCTTCTCACAGCCCAGTTTGAACTGGTCTACTTATGCTCCTGGTTAAAGCCTGGCGGCTACTGCCAAGCTACCATAGTCTTTGCCAGCAGGACGGTTCCTTGCTCTGTCTATCCCTTCTGTTTTGTCTTCTGTATTTCAAGCAAAGTGTCCCTTAAAATAGAGGCCTTCATGATCACACATCCAGCCAGCACGGTTTCATTCTGCCCGCCTACCCAGCGTGATTTTACAGAGCCTGTAAAAGTCCTCTGAGCTTGCTCTGACATCTTGTTGACAGGGAGGTCTTATTTGTTGTTAGAAATAGCAGCCAATGTCTCCAGGACACACCTTATTCCGTTTTAGTGAATGGGAGGTTTCAGCCCTAACCTCTAAACTAAATGGCAGAGAGGCTGGCGGAGTGAGAAAGCTCTTTGTGTTTTGCCAAAAAAGTATCTGAATTTTGTTTGGGTTTTGTGTTCTGGCGCTTATCAAGTGGATTTTGGTAAGAGCGTGTGCGTTCAGAGAATGTCATCACTGGACCTTTTTCTTTATTTTTAGTGGAATGCCACTTGGCGGTTTCATTAAGGTAACTTTGACATTGTGTTTTGAAACAATGCACCGTGAAAAGCCAGAGGCACCAGGTGGTACAACGTTGGATTACGCGATGCGGGGTGTGGGTGGAGGCCAGACTCATGCTCTCCTCCTGAACCACAGCAGCTCTGCTGTCGGAGGACAGGCTGGAGTGTACGGACGGAGAAGAAAGAATATTCCTCCGCCCTTTCGTGTGTGATGGTAAAGCTGCCTTCGTGCTCTCTTGAGGAATGAGACAGCACCTAGAACTAAGTGCATCTCGACATCCAGGTGACTCTCCAGACAGTAGACTGTTGAAGAGTCACTATATTTATAACATTTTGTCTAAAAGCTTTTGCAGTAGTTTCTCAAGCCATTCATTATTTAGATAATTCAGAGTGCATGCTTCCAAAGTCACTCTAAAAATAGAACCCGTTTCCCCTGTCTGGTCGGTGCTGGTGCCGGAGTGTGGGCTGCGTGCCTCACAAGGAAGAAGCATTTACTGGTTTAGCGGCAAAGCAAAGGTTACTTTTCTGTCTCTCTGTTTAGAGTTGGGAGATTTACCTTGATTTGTAATATATGAAGATCTAATCATTCCATGTCTTTACTCTTAAATTCTTTTTCTGTGGCTTATGTTCGAATGCCTCTGTACTTCTCTTCCATTTGTCTTGAGAAATTCTCAATATAATTTTCTTGGAAGTTGCTCCTTAATGCTTTCTAGGGCATGGGTTGCACTGGATAGTTATCATTTGCTGGAGCTAAGTGGCTTTTAAACTTGTGATGGTGACACGCAAAAAAATTAATTTGACATCACAACTTAGTACACGCACTCACCTGTGTATGTAATTGAAACAAATTCCTCAAAACAGTACTTACTTATATTTCATGTGAGGCTCTAATATTTTTTATTCCATTATATCTAGTTTAATGCTTCTTGTGAACTACTAGTGGGATTGCAACTCACAGTTTAAAAAGCACTGCTTTAACGTATAGCTCCTATATTACACGCGGGTCATTTTACCTTCCAAGAATCGCCAGTCCTTTCTGATATACCTTTCCTAAAGAGCCTTTACGACCCCAGCTTTACGTGCCAGCACCCCTTACTTCTGGTGGTGTCCTCCCCACATAGCCCCCCTCCTCCCCTGCAGCTTCGATGTGAAATGCACAGAGTCCTAGCCTGGCTCTTGCACGGTGACCTCTGTGGTCATCAGTAAGTAGTAAGATTCAGATCATATCCTTCGAGTGCAATTCTAACCTAAAGATCAAAAGTCTGTGGTGTTTCTTGAATGGATGTGTTCTTTGAGAAATTGCCTCTCGTTTATTTTGTGAGGACAGCTGAGCCTGGTGTCCACTTCAGTGCTGGCATCTCTGGCCCGGTGTGCACAATGAGAAATGCCCGAGGGCTGTGTTAGGGTTTCACTGGAGCTATTGCGATCGTCCCCAGGCTTTGGGGTCCAGTGATATTCACACATACCTCTCCATGGCCGTGGCAGACGCTTGTCCTTTTTCCTTCGGAGGAATGGTCTTGAATGTAGTTAATCGTCATTTGGGACACAAACTCTAAGAGAGAGACTGTTTGGTATATTTGTTTCACTTTTCCAGTAATGGAATATAGATTTTTGTTTCACCTTATGTGACACATTTCAAGGGCTCCATTTTGCATTGTCATTATGTTGGGAAAATATTTGATGGCTTGTCAGAAGGGAACATTTATAATTGTGTTACTAACCTGCACATTTTCAGCCTCTAGGATAGTGTGACAGGTAATTGAGGTTGAAATTGACAACATTTACCACTTAAAAATAAGCACAAGACATGCTAATATGTACTGTGTGAGTTGAAACTAATTTGGTTTTTTGTAAGCTCTTAGGGTTAACATGATGCCTGATGGAAATAATTTTGTAACGGAAATTATTTACCTGATTTGATTACTGTATTTTTATAACGCTGGTGCAAGGTGTCATCCTGTGGCAGTGATGACCTAACGGTGCTCTGCTGGCCTCAAACCTTGGCTCTCCAGGGCCCGCAGGTGGGGATCCTGCCATATCAGCACACCCAGGTGTCCTTGAAGCACTCCTGCTTCTCATTTTGATGTAAAGACCACTAGTAGGCTCTCTGGTCCCTCCTAGATCTCCTCTGTGGTATTGAAGACACATTTAATATTGGTGTAGTGTCACTGACCTAAATATTTTACATTGCCTGAAGTGTCTGTACTTTTGGCAACAGTGGGATGTTTTGAAACCTAGATCTCACCAACATGTTCCACTGACTGGTGAATCACTTGTTTAAGCCAGTTCCTCTTGACCATGTGCTGCTCTATACACTTGATCCCTATTTTATTTTTAAAATGATTTTATTACAGTCGCCCTTGATGTAAACCAGAAAATAAGAGCCTTCTGTTTACTTTAATGGTGAGGTTGCTCCGTCTTCGTCTGTTTTAGGAATTGTTTTTTCAATGTAATGAGAAAACTTGTTAAGGTACAAGTGAAGCCGCCTAGCTTTGCAGTGGGTACCGCTAGGATCCCATAAACTGCTCCTTTGAGGAAAGGAGCAGGGTCGGAACAGGAGGTTGTATTAAAGATAACATCCCAGATGGGCGTTTTAGCAGAACCCCCTTCCCCAAAGTCTCATAAACTGTGCTCTCATCAGAGTCCCTTCTCATCCACACTGTTGAGAGCCAGCATCCCTATAAGAAGCCCATTATTGGTGCACAGCCGCGCTTTCCTGCCCATTATTGAGATGGGGGACAGTGTATTAGTTAAGAGCCCAGACTCTGGAACCAGTCTACCCAGCTAGGAACCTCTCTGGTCTCTAGGTTCCCCATCTGTAAAATGGGTATAATAATGGTGCCCACCTACTACAGCTGCTGTGAGGATTAGATGAGGCCTTGCCACAGCACTTGCTTTGCTACTGTAGCCCTGAGTGGCAGGTGCCTGTCTCTTGGTTCAGATGGTGAACTCATCTGATGGGTTTAGAACTCTTAACATCTCCCAGGCAAAACAACATGGGCACGTGGATGTTTTGTGAATTTTTGTTAAAATGCACTTAGGTTAACGATCGATAGATAGCTGTTCAAAGAGAGCAGATTATGAAACAGGGCTTCAGGTAAGACTGTCCTCTTCTGATGGTTGCATCCCCGTGTCCTTTTCCTTCACAGCATCAGTACCAGTAGCAGGAGGGGAGAGGGGACAAGTGGTAGAACCTCACTACTCTCATTAGGTAGACACACAATTTATGGTCAGGAATCAGACATTTCTGTGTGTGTGTGTGTGTTTTTTTTGGTTGTGTTGGGTCTTCGTTGCTGCACGCGGGCTTTCTCTAGTTGCAGCGAGTGGGGGCTACTCTTCGTTGTGGTGCGCAGGCTTCTCATTGCGGTGGCTTCTCTCATTGCGGAGCACAGCCTCTAGGCACACAGGCTTCAGTAATTGCAGCATGTGGGCTCTAGAGCTCAGGCTCAGGAGTTGTGGCGCACGGGCTTAGTTGCTCCGCAGCATATGGGATCTTCCTGGACCAGGGCTCGAACCTGTGTCCCCTGCATTGGGAGACGGATTCTTAACCACTGCGCTACCAGGGAAGTCCCCATTTCTGTGTTTTTGATAGTGGAATTAACTGACATTTACACTGGCTTTATAGTTAAATCAGACAAATTCAGAATGGGACTGCGCCCTAATTCTTTGGACAGTGAAGATGTCTACTTTCTGGGCCTTGTGCTGACTGCTGCTTGTTAAGATACACAGCATCGGCACCTGACGGCCATGTGCGCGGTGAGGTATCCATGGTGAGCTGAGGCAGACATAGCTGAGAAAATAAAAGAAAGCAGAGTCTTATCAGAAGGATGGGGGCTCTCCTCCTGCTTTGTGCACGCTCAGCCAGTAGTAACTGATTTTTCATTATCCTTCATGTACTGTTTAGAGGAGACAGATAGTTTTCTAGTTAATCACATAAAAGGAAATTCTAAGCGTGGAGCAAATCATTTCAGTAAATCTTGTTCACATTTATCTGCTGCTGCTTTTTAAATGCAAGAAGAGAATGTTTTCAAGTGCGCTTCAGAAGCATGTTTTATAAATTAGAAAATTTCATAGGAAACCAGTAAAGAGTGAAAATAAGAGCCCAGGATTCGGAGTTAGGAGGTCTGGATTGTCTCTTGGGCTTTTCCCCAAGCTAGCAGTAGGACAAGTCTGATTATGACTGAAGAACTTTCCACCTATTATTGGCATTTTGAATGTGGTAGAAGCAACTGTGTTTTTGCGGGTAACAGAAGTCGTCGTGTTCCTTCTGGTTCACATCGCAGGTCATCTAAGCATCAGAGGCTCTGACACAAGCCCTCCTACAGCAGGACATTGTGTCAGCATGACCTACTGGACACCCCGTGGTCCAGACTGGGGACCCCTGACCCTGAGTTATGACTTCCTGTGCTTCCCAGAGTCTGAAAGGGCACCTGTGAGCTTCTCCACATGCATTTCATCGAGGTCTGTGTGGGAGATGGAGAGGGGAAGAAGCACAGTGTGTCCAAAAATGTAACCAGTAGCTCATGCATGATCTTGGATTCTGAAGCAGTGTACTTACTAGATTGAAAGTTCAGTGCCATTTTTTAATAAGTAATGTATAAGATATATTAATAACTGGACTCTGTACTCTTTCCCAAGACTCTCAGCTCTCAAGGAGCTCTTTTGTTTATAGCACTTAATAAATATTCGTGAAAATGGTCCCAACATTTCTTTACAATCTTCTCTTTAAACTGGGCCAGCTGTGCCCCCAAACCCTCTGGGGTCCCAGGTGTCCCTTCCCTGACTGATCGCATGCTCCCCAGGTCCAAGAGAGGATTTGTCTCCAACGCGCTGGGTGGTAGATGCCCTGCAGAGTCTCAGGCAGCTCAAGGTCAGGTGTGTGAGGCCTTGGGCTCGCTGGTCTCCGAGGCGACGGCTGTGTGTGCCTCACCGGGGTCTCTGCCTTCAACCCATCCCCCCTGCTCTCCCGTGTCAGGCCCTGGACCTTTCTCTATTTGTAAAGAAACACTTTTAAGAATGCTGACACTCAGCAGATAGATGGAAACATTAATTCTTTTCTCTCTTCTCAACAGACACGAGACGACTTCCTGGGACAGGTGGACATACCCCTTAGTCATCTCCCGGTAAGAACGGTCACCTGCTTTATAGCGCGTGCTCTGAGCAGCAGTTTCTAACCGTCTGCAGTTCGGGTGTATTTTCAGGGCGGCATTTCCTCAACACAGTGGAGAAGCGTGTGTACTCTGGCCCTGGCCCTTTCTAGAAGGTGGTCCTTTCAAGGGGAGAGGAGATAGCTTAACTGTAAAAATCAAGTGCCTCTGAACCACCCACTGACGCCTGGCAACGTCACTGGCTGCTTCCTCGTCTGCTCCTTAGTTTGTCTTCCTTCGTCACCTCATACAAAACAGCTACCTGCTTCTGTCAGACCCCTCCTCCTTGTCACTGGAATGTCCCTGCTTTCAAGTTCACCTCTTGGGTCTAATCAAACGTCTGTTCCCTGTGTCTAGAATTGTACATGCTGTTTCTCTTGGGCTACATCTGTACAAGCTAGTGTTTCCATGGCTTTCTCAGTCGGCACAGAGACAAAAGAAAAGATGCTGTCAGTACTGAGTGAACTTGTCAGCTGGAAACACCCACTCTGGCTTCGGAAGTTGTACTGGGTTAGCGTGTGTGGTGGTGCTACCATTCCTCTCCACTCAGATGAGCAGCAAAACAGTTGGGGCCGTTGACATTAACTGAGCTTAAAGGTGACTCTCGCACGTTCCAGTATCGATAGAATGAGGGGTCCAAGACCTCCTTGGTGGGAGGTAGATGGTCTCGTGTTCCAGCTCCCGGCCCTCCTTCCCCGGGGCAGCACTAAGTGCCTAAAGTAGCACCTGAGAGAGGATGAGTCAAACGTTTCTGCCTTCCGAGGGCATTTTATTACGTTTTTAAACGCTTTATGTGAGCAAATAGTATAAGCAGTCTATACGCTAAAAGGACTCAAACCACCCAGTGTGAGCCTCCTGCTGTGCTGAAACTCTAGCTATGGCTGTCTGTTAAAGACCAAGAAGGACTGTGTCTCACCCAGGAAGCTGTGAAGCTCTGTTGGTAAGGAACACGATGGCAAGCACTGTGTCCTTGCTTACTCAGGGGAGCTGTCAAGGAAGAAAGGTTTCAAGCGCCTTCCCTTCCGAAAGATCGGAAGCAAAAGTAATATCAGTAGAATATTTTTGTTTGTTTCTGTATAAAAACCTGAAGCTCCAAGGTGCTTGTGGAAGGTGGGCTTATGCTTGATGGCCTAAGCCATCAGAACCCTGATTGTTCTTTTAAAGTCACATTGAGAGCGTATGGATGTCTCAGCCTTTGTGCAGAAAGACTGTTCACGTATTTCTACATCAGTGAGTCTTCTCTTCATGCTCTTCAGGTTGAAGCTGTAACCGCCTCACATTTTTAGGCAGTGTTGGTTGGTTGGCCAGTTCTTTCATGGGTGTCCCCAACCTCCCTTTTCCTCAACATAAAAACCACATCACAGTCAAGGCAAATTATGTATTAACTCTAACAGGTGTAGGTGAAATTTTTAAACAACTTGCTCCAACAATCCCTTGAGTGATTGAGTGCAGATTGGTTTTGAACAGTTGAGTGGAACTCCCAGAGAATAGAAGAGTGTTCCTCTTCAGAGACCACATCAGTAGAGGGAACATTTTACCTTTGGATTTCGGTGGAGGCAAGAGTGAGCTTTCAAAGAAGGAAGCAGTGCCAAGGCTCCAGGCTGGAATAGAAGCCAGCCGGTTAAAGAGTGGAAGAGGGAGAGACCAGAGAGGACCGAGGACTTTCACAGGAGCTGAGCCAGTTGAGAAATGGAGCCTCCCAGTTTTCAGTCTGTCCCAGGATGAGCTTACGCTGGAGTGCTATATCTCCTCCTTAAAATTGACTGGTTTTGTGGAGCCCACTACAGTCTCCAAGATGGACCACAAAGGAAGCAGAAGGAGAGGTGAAGGTGCATTCTTTATCCTCTAAGTGGTAGTAGAACCCAACCGGCATATTCTGAGTGGATAATATGGCTTTGGTCCCAAGATTTGAGGTGCTCTCGTATGTATATTTGATCATATGTGTAGGACGCTCATGGGAAAATAGCACAGTTAATTTTGTATGATAACGCAAGTGTGGGCATGTAAAATGGATGTTAGCATTTGAATATATTTTGTGGATAAATAATGGATGCTCTTTTCTTGATAGCTATATGACCACTGTCAAGGCAGTTTATGCATGTATGGCTATGTGGCCTATGGATTCAGTATTGTTTGATGTCATCAAATTTTAGATTAAAGAACTTAGGTCTTACTAATAATGAGAGAAGATAGTGGAGAGCAGTCATGTGGCGGTGAAGTTGCTGTTGCCCACCCTTCCAAGCCTTCTCCAGGTTTAACAAATCCGACTGGGTATTTGGTTATTAATTAATTCTTTCCAGCCCCATTAGCTGATAGAGAATTTATTCGTTTAACAGATGTTTGCTGATAGACATAATTCTACCCTCTGATGAAGGATCAGTGAGGCAGGTTCCTCACTCACGTGGCTTAGCAGGGCCACCGTCGCGGTAGCCGCATGTGGTAGCCGAGCATTTGAAATGTAGCTAATGTGACTGAAGAACGGAATTTATCTATTTTATTTCATTCTAATTAATTAAAATTTATATTTAAAAAGCCACACGTGGCAAATGGCACCCTATTAGATGGCTCCGGTGAGATCAGACCAGAGTTCTCTGGCTTAGGTGAAAAATACATGATTCTGGATGCCCTTTTCCTAAGATAATAATTCTGGCTGTTGGAGGGAACTGGGGGTGGAGGGATTCCCACACCAAGTTTTACGTGGTGATTTTTTCATTCAGCTTTTTTCCCCTACCTGAGGCTGTTTCTCTATAGTTCTACATATTTAATATACCAAGAATATTTAATTTAGGTAGAGAAAAGGCCCAGAAATTTGGAATCGTAGATATTAAGATAAAGAAGAGAAGTAATCTTTTGTTATTATTTTTAAAATCTATATTAGCAAAATACCTAATTGCATACACTTCCATCTTGACATATATACACACTTATTTACTACAAGGCATTTTAAGCTTTATCTTGTTGCCCCAAGATAGCATGAACCTTTCTACCTTTAGAAAAGAATCATCTCTGCCTTGATTCTGGTCTAAGAAGTTGCGACATTTGAATGAAGCTCTTTTCTAAATCAGGAACTTGATGGAGAAGATTCAAGGCCACAAAACTGAAGTTAATGTAACCTCTCATGATTGTTAGGAAATTATTTTTAATCATTTAAATACCCTACTTTGTGGGATTTTGGTGTGCTTTTTGAAAAACATAGTTTAGACTTAGTAACTGATGTTCGCTAAAGAACCTTCTTCCCTTGCTACAGTCCTAGAGGCCTCTGGGTGCAGTTGCTGGGGGAAAGTGGCATTTGCAGTATAAAACCATGCTTTTAAATTCTTAGGAATGGCTCTCCTAAGCTGTCCTTTCTTGCAGCTATAAATTCCCTGATCCCGAGAAGCCTACCAGGAAGAGCCAGAGGGTCAGGGCACTTGAACATCTCAGACTGGGGCACCACGGGTCCTCCTCGGCCCACTGCCCACTGTTGGGTCTCTGGATAATTGTGTGCCCTTGTGAGCATTGGGACAGTCCGGGTTGGAGTTCTGCCAGGGAGACGAGTGAAGGAGGCCACTTGAAATAGAGAGACGGGGCCGGGAGGGTTGTGTGAAGCTGCGATGTGCTCTGCGTGTTAGAGCCTCACTACCTCGACTACCAAGGAGGCCAGTGTTGGCTAGGTTTTTGTCCCTGAAACAGGAAAGAGTAAAGAGTGATAATGAGAAAGAAAAGAAACTTATTTTTCCCCCTTTGATCATGGATTCCTCGGTGCTTTATCAGATGCTTCCAGATGAAAGAAAATAGTTTTGACTTGTCATTCATTTTCATTCTTGGCTCTCAGACCAGTTCTCCCAGTTTTATTTGTGGAAGAAAAAGGATAGGAAATTGGACCCAAGGAATTTAGAATGGTAGGGATCTATTTCCTTTGCTTCTATTCCAAATATGCCACCCGTCTTTAATATTTTTTTCCATTTTATTTATTATTGAGTGTGGGTGGGAGTGAGTAAAAGACGAGGAGGGAAGAGGGAGAGTAAATAAGGTTAGTCGTCTGACCTTTTATGCAGATCTGAGAATTAAGAAAACATAGATTCATATTCACAGAAGTCTCCAAATGTCAAGCTTTAAAAGATCTCTCAGGAATAGTTGACTCCGAGGTTGGAGATGGGCAGGTTGCCTTGGTAACCTTAATAAGTTAGCAGTCCTTTTTGGGCCTCTGTTTTTCTCACCTATAAAATGAGGGCATACACATAGATGATACCAAGTTTCCATCCAGCTCTGTGAAAGAGCACCTTGGCTGTAAGCAGAGGCACGCGACTGTGATGACATACGTTGTTACCGGGGAGACTTGGGCAGCGTGACGAGCTGGAGGCACGTGGAGGAGAGCGGAGATGGAGACTGTATTTCAGCAAGGTAGTCCTACCAGCCTGACGCCTGTAGTGCAGCTCAAACTGAGCGCCTCTATTTTATTCTTTTACAGTGTGGCACCAGGGGTGAACTTAGCTGTAACTGTCCTGTTCTTGTAGCATTCTCTTCTCCTATTTCAGGATCTACTCTGTTTTTGGCCGCGTCGCGCGGCACGCAGGATCTTAGTTCCCCGACCAGGGATCAAACCTGTGCCCCTGCAGTGGAAGCCCGAAGTCCTAACCACTGGACCGCCAGGGAAGTCCCTGTAACTGTCCTATCCTTACTGATTTTTTTTAAAGAACACTATCATTTTTACGTCTGTCTGTTAAATCCTGTGTGTCATTGCCCAGAAGTTCATACAGGATTTTATGACTTGTCTTTAATAATTACTTAGAGACAAAAATAACTCCAAGACTTGTGTTAACAACAGAATGACATTTCTGGTGGGTGTTTGCCTTTTATGCCTCGGAAACTTTCCTTGCCTCGTCCGTCAGTTGTGTCTCCCCTGCCCTTTGAGTCCCAGCGCATCACCCCTACCAGATGCAAAATCTCTGTATCTATGGGAAGCACACTGGGGTTGAGAGAGCTATTTTAAAAACATTAATTTCTCCTATTTTAGTCAAGTGCCACTCAAGGCAACCAGGGTTAACTTGAATTTCAGTTTTCCTACAGTGAGGCATTTTTGGGGGTGGTGGTGATATTATTTGGCACCTTAATTGTGCTTGAAGGTAACTCAGACGATGAACACCCCTTTTATAATTCCGGCTGGTACCAGGGTAATGGTTCCCTCTCACGTGTACAGAATTCAGTATCATAGACCTTAGAGGGACTTTAAAGACCATTTAACCACTCCCTGTATTTTACAGGTGAGGACACCTGGGCCCAGAGAGGGAGATGACTTGATCAGAAGGCTGACCGGACCTTGGGTCTTCAGCCTTGATCTGTGGTGCAGACAAGGGCCGAGGGGGCAGGAGGGGCTCCGTCTAAGGCCTGGGTGCTTTTAGCTGTTGCATCCCTGTTTTGAGTCTAAGGTCCTCATAAGGCCATTCCCTTCCACTTGCCCACAAAGTTATTTACCTCATTACATATATGTCAAAGTAACTGCAGTTCCGTTGGAAGCAGCAAATCTTTTTAAGATGAAATTGCTGTGTAACCAGAAGATTTTCTTTGGAGTGCTCACGGCCCGGAACAGGAGGTTGCAGCGTCTATTTTGGCCAATAATACTGTTAGCATCAACCTGTTTGAGATGGCTTTCTACCATCTCAGTGCTGTCCTGGGAGTCTCCCCTGGGCTTTTCTCCAGGGAATAGGATCCAGCAGGAGCCTGAGTAGAACCAGGAAGAATCCCGTTGTTATCTGCAAGATCACCGTCTTGTTCACCCTGGAGAATTTCCATGGAGGTGAATTTTCATTTTTTAATGCCCTGCCTTTTTGCAGAGTGTTGAGTTGGCAGTGCTCACAAGTGACATGAAAATGTAGAACTGGCTGATGATGACAATGGCCAACATTTGTCAAGTGTGCCAGGAACCCTTGTGAGAACTTGCTATGTATTGATACCAGCTCAAATGATTGGCTTAATCGTCACAACTCTGTAAGATCCTGTTACTGCCCTACTCTGCAGATGAGGACACTGAGACACAGAGGGCTAAGGAACTTGTCCTTGGCCACATGGCTCTGTCGGTAACAAAGCCAAGACACAGACCTAGGACGTCTGCCTCTTGATTTGTGTGGTGTCTGTCATTTAAACTATGTAGTGTAGGGACAGTTCCATTTTTAGAGTACCGGTAAGTTCTCTGATTTTTTTTTTTTTTGTCTGAATTTAGAAAAAAGTCTAGAGAATATAACTGACTTTCTTGAGTGACGGTGAATTTTTGTGGCCTCGGTACTTTACTGTAGATCAGGTGGGTTAATCAGCTACCTGTACAGGTACTTACTTCGTGTCGGGCAACGCTCTTGGCACTAAGAATACAGTGGTGAGCAAATCCAAGTCTCTGATCTCATGAGGTTATATTCTACAGGTGATGGATGTTAATAAACTAGTTAATAAATAAATGAGCAAGATAATTTCAGGTGGTGAAAGGGGGGTATAAATCAGGATGTTGTGACAGCGGATAATAAAGGGAGGCTATGGTGGCGATTTAGGATGTGGTGTCTGAAGATGTGACTTGGGATCCCAGACCTGGATGACAAAGTGGAGACCGCCGTGGCCATCTGGAGCCGGAGCTGTTCAGCAGAAGGACCTGCTAGGGCAGGATTAGACGTGATGTGCACGCGGGACAGAGGAGGTCAGGACGGGTGGAGTATGGGGTGAATGGTTATAGGTAATTAAGAACCACATCATGTTTAACCTTATAGGTCCATAGGAAAGAATTTTCAGCATATTATAAGCAGAGTAGGAAGCCATCGCGAATTTAAAGCAGAGAGTGACATAAACGGATAATGTTACAAATATAAATGCATATACACACACATACCCTTCTGCTACGTAATAAATCATTTTGTGGTTTGCCTCTCTTGCTACAGAAGTAAATGTTTTTAATTGTGTTTAATTAAAGAGTTTAGGTATTTGAAGTTTTACTGCACATAGTATTTTTAAATTAATGAAATAGTAACATTTATTTTTCCAGTTGCCTGCTTACTTTGACCATCTGATTTTGCACAGTAAAATACTGATTTCTTTCAAAAATGCATAAATACCACCACTACATTCATAGCTTCTTGAAATAAGCACCAGCAAAAGGCTGATGGATGACGCCACCTAGGACAGTCTCTGTGGAGGCAACCGTCTTTCAGATGACAGGATATTTTAATGTTAAAAGTAAAGTCAAATTGCATTCACAGATTGATCTTGCATATTTTCCTATTAACTGCATCTTTAGGTTTCTTGAATCACAGGGACAAGCAGGCAGGCACCAGTGACCCCTGGTTCTCCAGAATTAATCAGCAGCGTGAGATTGAGCCCTGCACCCAGCAGTTAGAAATTACACTTGGGAATGACGACTCTAATTTTGTAATTTGTCTAAGGCTGAGGTTGACTCCTAAAAATGGGTGTTGATAGTGACATCTAGTGGATCTTGAGTAAAGCTTTGTGACCTATGAAATGTGTAATTAATTGTCAAGTACTGGGTAAGGAACCAACTCTGTTTTCACCAGGCTCACGTTCTAAAACATGAAAATGTATTCTCTGTAATCCACCTGGGTGTATCTGAAATACGAAACTATCAGGAGTATTGAAACTTACGTTTTCTTCCTTTAGACAGAAGATCCAACGATGGAGCGACCCTATACATTTAAGGATTTTCTCCTCAGACCAAGAAGGTGAGGCTTTGGGCTGCAGCCGTTTCTTACGCTTTGGCTCTTGGTTTTCTCTGAGGAAAATTCCAACTTCTTTTCCTGTTGCATTTTTTTTTTTAAAGCATCGTAAATATGAACCATCATAAAGATGTAACTAAGTCACATCCTTTATAACCAATTTTCTTCCATCATGCAGTCATAAATCTCGAGTTAAGGGATTTTTGCGATTGAAAATGGCCTATATGCCCAAAAACGGAGGTCAAGATGAAGAAAACAGTGAGCCGAGGGATGAGATGGAGGTAAGCTACAGAGCTTCGGGCCTCGGTCTGTTTTCCTCGCCTAAGAGCACATTGATGTTTTACTTTAAGATTTTATATTTTAAGGAAATAAGAGTTTATAAAGCTTAAATATGAAGAAACTTCAGTGTGTCCATGATTCTACGTCTTTGACAGATCTACCGATGTGTTGGTTTTTAGCAAAAAAGATAAACTTTTCATTGCATGTTATAACACTAATAATTGAAGAGGTGTCTCTTTTTAAACTGCTATACCCCTGTTTTATTAACAGCCCACCGCCATGTGAAATTCTCCCCACATATTTAATTCTCTTATTTCTTTGGACTTGCAGCTCTTTGTAAATTCCTTTTAGCACTTGGAATGGCTTCAAGTGACTAAAATAATTCAGGAACTCATCCAAGTTTGTTACTCATTTGGCCCACAGGTGAGAGCGTGCATTAGGTAGAAATGCCATTTTGGAATTAGCTGTCCAGAGGAATGGTCTTTTGTTCCCTCCTGGCAAGGCCACCTTTTAACCCTCCAGTCACGTACCTCTACCGTGGGTACCGTCTCAGCTCAGGCTTCGGATGGTGCTGTTTTGTTAGACAGATTCTCGTATTGTTCTGAAAATGCCCGTTTACAAGACCTCTCTGTGGCTTATTTGCACATCTGTTCGCAGCTGTTGCATATACATGATGTGTGAATAATGCATTATGGGCAAGTTAACCGAACCCCACTCAGATCCAGAGGTCATATTACCAGGCAGTATTTCATGTGCAAGCTTTCATCTCTCTCTGTGAGAAGGACTGAAGTGGGTGGTAGGCAGTCTTGAATGTTAAGATTTCATAAGCACATCCACAGAGTTTTATCTCAAATCCAAGGAATTTTTTTTTTTTTCACACTCTTCCAACCTTCCAACTGTAGTAATCAGTGAATTACTTAATTTTCCAGTGACTTTACTAGGCAGTGTCAGGAAGGAATACTTAATGCCGAAAATATGTGTTGCAAAAAAAGCACGTCTGACTCTGGTACCAGGAGGCCTGTTGATGCGGCGGCAGCAGGCGGGGAAGGGCTGAGTGGGAAGCGGTGGCTTCCGGGCTGCTCCTGGCTACCTGGCTGTCCGTCCTCCCTGCAGCACAGGAGCTTCCCCTCCTCCCTGGGGCGCGAGAGCGCCCCGGGCCTCCTGACGCCCGGGCAGGCCACGGATTCTGCAAGAACACACGTGCTGCAGGGCTCGTCTTCCCAGCTCCCTCTTACCTTACGGAGGTGTTGAAAAGACGACAGCTGTAGCGTGACCCATATCATCGGCAAGGCTTTTGTACGGCCCCGGAGGCCTTCAGGTCAAAATAACAAACACGAAATATGAAAAGAGTGTAATGTGACTTAGGTAACGTGACAGCCTGTGCAGATCCCCATCCGAGTGGCACCCTGCAGTGTCATCTTCTTAGAGGGCAGCGCAGTTCATTGGCCACGGCTCAGAATATTTTTGAGACGCTCCTAGAATTGATTTTTTTTTTTTTTTTTTTTTTTTTGCCCTATTTTGGGAATTTCTTTAAATGTGGCGCAGGAAGCCACCGTCAGAGCCAGAGAGCACAGGAGCGAGGACGAAGGGCACACGCGCCCTGTAGCCATCAAAGCCGCCTCACCATCTCCCCTCTGTGCTCCACAGCCCGGCTGGGAAGTCGTTGACTCGAATGACTCGGCGTCTCAGCACCAAGAGGAGCTTCCCCCCCCTCCCCTGCCCCCCGGGTGGGAAGAAAAGGTGGACAACTTGGGTCGCACTTACTATGTCAACCACAACAACCGGACCACCCAGTGGCACCGACCCAGCCTAATGTGAGTACCGTCGATGGTCAGGAACACGTCCCCACGCTCTGCGGTCAGGTGCGCACGTGGCAGTGCCCTGGGACGAGGTTGGGAAGTACATCTTGTACCGGTGAAAGCGCGTGGTCGTGCAGTACAACAGGATTCCTCTTCGTGGAGTTAAAGAACGTGGGAGCCTGAGTTTGTAGGTTGTAAAGAAACTCTTGCCTTCCTATCAGGTTCTCCTGTTGTAAACACGCACTCATTTATTTTGTAGGACTTCTTTATGTAGATTCGTGAGATGTAAAGCAGGGGTTATTTTTCCTCGGTTTATCTTACATTTGGTGATCACATCACTTTCCCCTTCTTCAGCTTCCTCTCCTGGCTAACCCATCATGGAAAATAGCAAACATATTGGCTGTTTAACTTTCTGGATTTTTATTCCATAATTATTTGATTTGAAAACTCTCTCAAAATTTTTCTTTTCCTTTTTGGAAAATGTATAGATCACCCCCTTGATATAATTACAGACACATGGGAGGGTTTGCTAACTCACAACTGGTAATTACGGTTTCTTCTAATCCCTTGCCAGCCTCAGGGATACAGTGAATTGATTACTGTTCTGTTCACTCGACCATTTTTGGTCTAATGATGGCATATAAACACTGGTTAAACCTCAACTACTATAAAAAAGGATTTGAAGCAGCTTGTTTTTTGAATGATAGTATACAGCAAGACCTAAAACTATTAATGTACAATAAAAGGCAAAACCAAAATAGTAAAAACAGAAAAGGAAAAAATTGTCCTAGAAATCATGACCTCCCTAGCAGTCAAGACAAGGAGGTAATTACCACTAAATTGTATAATTTTCAATATGAATAAAAGCAAGTATATGAGGTGAGATAATTTTCTCTTTAACCCAGACTCTGAAGGAAATTTGCTATTGATGGTTTTTAGCAAGTATTAGCAATGGGATGGATGGTGTTGTCAGTAACCCTTTTATCTTTAGAAATTGCAAAGATGACCTGCATAGGTAGGAAAGGTGGCCAAGAAGTATAGGCTAGATTTTGTTTGGTTTAGAGGAAAAGCTTGCAGAATCTGCAGCAGTGAATAGCCGATCCTTCCTAAGCCCCTACGTGGGTTCTCATGAATATCAGCCGTCCTTGGTCAGCTTTGGACCACACGGTGTGTGCACCAGTTATGTTCCCAGGACAGCATAAATATCCCAACATCCAGATGACGTTGAACTCTTCTTTGTTGTAATTTTTTCCCATAGAAATATAAATGGAAATGGTTTAGTTGATTCTTTTAATTTATTTAATTTTTTTTTCACGATTTCCCTTTGATTAATGACCATAGGTGTTAAAACTGTTGTAAGCCATTTGACTACTCTAGTTATTTGTAGTTAAAAAAAAAAAAAGTAACCGCCTTGGGCTTGGTTACATGTAGTGATCAGAAGAATCTTGGTAGCAGTACCCTAAGCGAATTACCTTTATCTACCTTTGCTAAAGGTCATAGGAAAGGAATACTTGAAAACAACACTCTCTGGGGACCACAGTGTCATGACCTCTGTAGAAAAGTGACTCCTAGCAGCTCACAAAGAAAGACTGATGTCCAGTACATACATAGAAAAATGTTCACTTTCATTAATAATTATGCAACCAAGTCTGTATTTAGGAGGTAACTGGGGACAATTGCTACTTTCTCTGCCTCACAGAGTTGTGAAACTCTAATGAGGAATTCCTCACAGAGTTGTGAAACGCTAATGAGGGAATTTATACAAGCTCTCACTTGTATAAATGCTGGCTCATCAGTAGGGAAACTGTGGTTCTTCCGAGTTCATGTTCACCTGTAGTTTAGGGAGAAATCAGTGGCATGATGGTCCACCTCAGTGAGGCAGCTGAGCCAGGAAGGACGTCTGCAGAGCTCCAGGTGGGACCTGCCAGGTACCTCCTTTCCACCAAGCATGACTTCTAGAAAGCAAGAGAAAAGTTAGATGAGGAAAAAGATTCGGTTTTCACAGTAATCTCCTCATCCTGTCTGAACTGTTTGAGAATGTGGGGTTCTTTTTCCTTAACTTTATTTGGCTTGACCAGAAGCCCTCAAGCCCACCAGGTTATTTTAATGTGTTGTTTTAATTCAAAAATGATTTTTTGTGTAACTCAGTTTTCACAGAATACTGCAAGTTTGGGTTGGGGGGGAATGGATGTTAAGAAGGGTCTTTATTAAAAGGCTGTATCTGAGGAAGTCAGATAGAGAAGTGATGATCACATGCTGCGCAGAGAATTAAGACTGTCATGGAGACTCTCATTTCCTACCCAGTTTGCTACAGGCTTGCACTCCAAACTTCAGCCCCTGAGAAGTCCTCATTGACATCCCGTTGCCCTCAGGCTGTTCTTACAGGGTCCTCCTCACCCTGCCTCCTGCCAGCCACAGTCAGAAACGCAGAAAGGTCTGATCATGCAGAGCTGCTTTCTGATTACTTTCCCTTCTTCTTGGCCCCATGGATGTGCTAACCCCCAATCCCCGCCCCAAAAAATAAAGCCAGAACGTGCCCCTTCCCCTGGTAACCTTCCGATGTCAGCCTACTATCCCTTCCTCTGGGAGCACCAGACGTCTTCTGTCCCGGTCTCTCTGAAAGCCCTGTGACTCCCTGTCAGGACACAGAGCACATGATACTCTTACTGCCTGTATGAGCAGGGACTGTGGTTTCCTACGCACAGATCAACCCCTAGCACCTGGCACAAGGTAGGAGCTTTTAATTGAATGAATGACTACAGATGAGTCACTTCTGAAAAGTGGGTACAGGCACGTGGTTTAGTGAAATGTCCAGGCCTGGATGCAGAGCTTCCAGACGGAAGGCGGCCACAGAACACTCCCCAGCCCTCTCAGGTCAGACAGTGGCCTTTAAAATGCCTCTAATTTTAGAATTGTCCTTATCCTATTTAAATGTAAACTGTAAACATTTTACTGTTAAAAGCACAAGTTTAAAAACATGAAGGAATTGCATTAAGACTATAAATGAACTTGTTAGACTCAAACACTTACTTTAACTCTTTTCAGTACTTCTCTTTCTAAACCACTTCGGCCGTCTCCCATCTTAGCAGTAATTTAATCATATCTTTATGACTCAGGTCATCATTAGTCACTGATGTATATGAATGTAAATGATCAGATGCGCTGATCTTAATTGGCACTGAATTTGATAAATTTATGGTTTTCCTTCTCTTTATTAATTTGTATATTCCCATAAAAGTCAAATGAAGACTATATATGTGAAATTAATGACTGAAGAAAATTGAAATAGCCACTTCTTAAATTCTTTCCCTGCCCCCAATAAAATCATGTTTCTGTTTTAATTTGCCAGCTCAGACATATTTTTAAATGTTCATCTTCCCATTAGTGACCATTTAAACTTCCTGTCAGTTTCAACAGCCCTCTCGTTCAATTGCTTAATTAAGGGCAAAAGGCCTCCCTTGTATGAACATTTTCATTTTATCACTAAAGACCATAAAAAAGCCCAGGGTTGGAATTTCAGAATCAGAGACATCTTTCTTCTTTATGCTATTTAGTTGTTTCTGGTTCACACTGGTTACTAATTATTCAAGCATGTTGGATAAGGAGGATTAGCATAATTGATTTTAAATGCCCCTTTTAAAATAAGTCCTTCCAGAATAATGGAATTTTTATATACTTCTGAGAGATAGAAAATGCAAACATAGCAATATTAAAGCCTTATTCTTTTCAACCTCTCCGAAATCCCTGTAACAATTCAAGTGTGTGTTATAACCCGGAACACACATTTGATATTGACTAAGTGACACCTGGCATTTCAAGTGAAGATTTAAAATTTTGATGAAACTTTTATATATACAATATTTTTAAGTAAGGCCAGTCATTATAAAGTGAAATTGAATTGAATGTCCTATAAAAATCATGGCAGCAGTATAAAATCACAAAGACAATATTATATTTTCTAACATATCCAAGAGAGTGTTATTTTTTATCATTCTGTTTTAGTGGTTTCAGAAATTGTGTTAGTATACTTGTGTGTCCCTTGATTTTAATTAGTTTCTCTATGGCCTTATGCGATTTTTTTTCTGAGGAGTCCTGCTTAATATACTATTTTTAGTCCAGTTATAGTTTAATACAACTATAAAATATGCAAAATGTATATTTCTGTTAGGTTTTAAAAATTTGTATATTGGGCAGTAAAACTTCATTCAGATCTTAATATCAAGAGTTTTTATTTTAATGTGGATTAAAGAAAGGTAACCTTCATACTGTCCCTTTACCAGTAAAGCTAAAAAATGTAAAGATTTTTGGTGAAAATATTCAGACTCTCTTGGAAACTGGCATTAAAGAGTCACCTGTTTATTTACAAACAGTGCTGCTTACTGCAGACTATTCACTGTTACAGGGGCCTAGCACGTTCTTTGGGGGGAATATAGGAAAATAGTATAAGTTAGCTTGAGATTCATTTAGAATGTTTTAAAACCTATGTTTTAGGAAGAGTCTATAATGAGGGTCCTTGATTAATACTGGATTTCATTTAGTCTGAATAATGTTTTCAAATATTAATTTGCAACGTCATTTTTTAACTGAATATGGTGTCTTATTGAAAGAGTCTGTAAAGGTTTTCTCTGAAAAACATTTTGACATTTAAACTTCTACTCTAAAAGCCTCCAAGTAGTATTTCTCCCAAAGGAGAATTGCCTGTAATTTAGTGCAGAAGTTTTCAAGATTGACTCAATGCTTTTCACATCCTGAATTAAGAGAGTTACATGACGCCCCCCCACCCCCCCCCCAAAAAAAGACAATAAAGTTGCAGCGTTCCTCAAATCCCAGTTGATTTGGGAGGTTATTGCCTGATGTTTGTGAATTTTAAAAAGGAGTTTAATGGGGAGAAATGCAGTGTCATGCTTCTGAGATTCTGTCAAAATGAGATCCTCAGAGGCCGAAAAAGTTAACATTGCGTCAGGAGCATTTCCCTCCAGAGCCCAGCTTTGAGTTTATACTATTTGTGCTCATTGGTTAATTGTTGGTGACCAAAGGTTACGGCCTTGTCATTGCTGGACTCCTAGAGAGGGGTCACCACGGACTGGCCACGAGTGTGAGCTCACCTGTCACCTCTCCTTCAAGAGGCCTCACTTGTCACTGGGGCAGATGGATGGAGGACTTTGATTTCTCTTCTTTCTTAAACGCTAAAGTACATGCTGCAGTATGTGCCTGAAGGATACCCAAAAATATTGGGACAGATGCATTTAAAGACTGTATTTCAATGAAAGGGACCTAGGAGAATGCTTTAGCCGAGAGATGGTGGCAGATTCCCCTGCTGAACGGCCAGCTGATTGTCAGTGTTGGGCGTGAGAGCACTGATGCTGTATTAGGCGTCAGGCCCTTGGTGGGTGTTGGTTGGTGTTGAGGGGCCAGGTGTCAGCACCGGTTCTCCTGACTCCCACCCTCCCCCCGCGCTCCCAGGGATGTGTCCTCCGAGTCCGACAGCAACATCCGGCAGATCAACCAGGAGGCAGCGCACCGGCGCTTCCGCTCGCGCAGACACATCAGCGAGGAGCTGGAGCTGGAGCCCAGCGAGGGCGGAGACGGCCCTGAGGTAGGACTTCCCGCTCTGCCGGCACACTCCCTGGAGCTCCTGCTTTCCGTATTCTCCAGGTTGATCCTGTGTCGTAATTTCTTGTCTCGGTAAATCTGTGTAAAAAGGAAGGATTCATGGTCTCGTAGCTGATTGATGACCATTGGGATTATTTATTAACTTAGAAAGTGCTTACAAAAGCCATCTTTGATGAGTGCACATAGTTTACATTACTACAAAAGGGAATGACATTATTTTTAGCATGGAAATCTTAAGATGTTTTCACTTGATCCTTTATTTTTCCCCAGAGTCTAACCATCTCTTGTTAAAGGGCGACATGGTCATCGTCTTTGCGCAATTGAAGTAGCCCTGTAACTTGTTTGGGTACCAAATACAAGTTTTTACTGAGTAGTTTTGACATAGTGAAAGAGATTTGTTACCAAGAAAATAGAAATTTGGGTGAACAGAAATGTTCCTAAGTTTACCCTTAAATGCTCATGGTAAATTACTGGGGAAGAATGTATATAAATTGAACAGCAAATTAGCAAGGCAGCAAACCATGACTTCCATGCTGCCTTAACAACTCTGTTTACTTATTAGAAATCCATTCTTTTTAAACATTGCGTTAGGAAGATCATTCACAAAATGTTCCAGTGATCAAAATTAGAAAAGCAACATGAATGATGCCGTAATAAATTCACTAAAAGTTACTTTATACCAGGGCTTACTTACAGCTTATAGCATGTCTGCTGTTTTCATTGTGAATCCTCAGCGGTTAGAGTAAAAGAAAATTCATGAAAATCATAAACAAACTCCTGAGAATATTTTTTTAACCCATGCAGGTAGTATCAAGTGCTAGAAGCAAAGCACTGCTCAGAGAGGCGCTATTACAAAGGGGCTGAGAGCACAGCCCCTGGGACCAGGCTTCCTTGGCTCAAGTCCTGACCCCACCACTTCCTAGCTCTGTTGTTACCTTGAGCAAGTTATTCCCTCTGCTTCAGTGTCCTCATCTGTTAATCAGGGTAGTAGTCTTTATTTCCTTATGGATCCTGAGAAGACTGTGTGCCTCCTGAGTGCTCATTCAATGTGAATTACAGTTATCATAAGGGTTATTACTGGGGCGGGGAATGAGAGGGTCCCTCGTCCTAGCAGTTACCGCGGCGTCTTGTTCCTTGGTAGCCTTGGGAGACCATTTCGGAAGAAGTGAGCATCAGTGGAGACTCCCTCAGCCTGGTGCTGCCTCCGCCACCAGCCTCGCCTGTGTCTCGGACCAGCCCCCAGGAGCTGTCTGAGGAACTGAACAGACGGCTTCAGATCACTCCGGACTCCAATGGGGAGCAGTTTGGTTCTTTGATCGTAAGTAATAGTCTTGTCTTCTAGCTCCCAGATAACTCTGACATTTTCCAAAGTTCCTCCTTCCCTAGGAGAAGCAGGACTATACCAAAATTAGCCCAAGCAGGTGAAAATCTTTCTTTTTTTTTTTTTTTTTGAAAATCTTTCTTGATTCACAAAAAAACTCAAATCTATGACTTGTGTTTTATCAGCTTTAACCTTGTAGAATTTCTTTTCCCAGCCAAAGGTTCATAAAGAGTACCTTTGTCATAAAGGTGGTGTTCGCACTGGGACCTGGGAGACATTGGGTCTCCGGGTTAATCCTCTTACGTCATACTCTGTGTGCTTTACCATTCTCGTTTCACAGATGAAGACGTGATTTTAAGTGACCCATCCAAGACAAGGTTAGAACAGGAGATAGAAGACATCTCCCAAGTCCCAGAGTACCAATCCTTGAGAAAGGTTGTGAAATTGTGACACTGTCACCAGGGTAGCATTTGAACTTGGGTTCTTAACCATCAGGGAAATTCATTGTAGATGCTTCAGGTGGGACTGAGCCCCAATGAGAAGCAACAGAATCAGCCATGAAGACCTGTGTTTGACAACACAAAGCTTTGCAGAAAAAGCCCACAGAAAATTCCTGCTCATGCATAAAATTGAGAAGCAGTGCAGTCTCAGTGTCTCTCGAGAAATTGAACCTACAGATGTCCTGTAGTAAATGATGGTAGTCCCTCTGCTGGAAATGGCATCCTAGAAAAATAGTCATCATTACAGCCATATCAAATGTAAATGAATAGGAGGACTGCATAAAATGTAAAAGCCAGTAAGTACTCACAAAATTGTTACTCCTTCAGTTATGTGTTTTTGTTTTAAAAGACACCATTGGCCCGTGTCATGAGTTGCACTGATGACTCAGCTAATGTGCTGTTGTATTAAAATTCTATGAATGTCCTTCAGAAAGAGAAGTATCACTGAGATGAAAATTTAGTACTAAAGAGGCAGGAAAAAAAAGAGTTTGCATATATGGGATATTTGAATTGATAAAACTGTTGCTATGGAAACAACATAAGCAAGGAAGCCATATATTTAAAACTTTATAAAAGGAAGTAAGTACTGCCAGAAGCATAGCAGTGGTATACCTTTAGTCTACCAAGTGAAAAGCCATCATTTCAGGCAGCACTGATATTAAGCTATCATCTCTTATTATTTTTATAGGGAGCTTCTGCATTAATTATTCTAGGTTCATAAAATGTCTTTAAGATCCAAGTGCAAGTGTCAGAATTATTTTAAGTTCATGTTGAGTCTGGTTCAACTATTAAATAACAGTGACTAGGAAAGAGAGGAGTAGGGGAGTAGGGGGTTCTTCTCCAGTTTTGCTTGTCAAGGTCACTCTGTATTCAAGGACAACAGCATGAACTTTTACTAAAGGATGAATCCTTCATGCTAACCGTTGTGAAAAGACTTGAAAAGCTTCCCATTTACTGCCACAGACTCTGTCTTTGACCTTACCCCATTTTCCTGATTGCAAAATATTAAAAGTGAGGAAATGCTACAGACTTGTCCCATGTACAAACCTGTTGCTAATTAGACCCCTGCCTTGTGTGTGTGTGACCTGCTGCTGATCTGTGGTCTTTTTTTTTTTTTTTTAACCATATAGATTAATACAAACAAGTGAGAGGAACATATTATACATTACACTCTAGATTTTTTTTTTAGATTAACCGCACCTATTTTCCTTCATTCCTGTTCTGTACAACTTCTGAACTCCATTCAGAAGCTGAACATATAAATACCTAACCGTTCAGAAGTAGCCGAAGATTATATTTGAGTTCCACTGGAAATGGAATCCAACTGATTCTTTGTCATTGGTCACAATAGTCAATAAATGTTTAAAAACTGTATGTCAGTATCTCTTCCTCTATTCGTGTTCCACTAGAATTTACCCAGAGGTTGCGTCTCAAAGCAGAATACAGGACTTCTAGCTTCTTTTTTCCATTATTAAAGCAGCACTCGAATGTTATCTGTGGAGTCCCCTTTCCTGTTTTGGCCTCTTATTTTTAACGTTATTTCTATCCCATCTGCTTAAGACACTTGAAAATGACAGTGGAAGATACTTGACTCCTTAAAAGATTACTCTCATTACCCCGAAAAGATGGTGTTTCATTTAATTACCTTCTAATATTAAAGAGCAGTGAATAGGCTTGAGTGATATATATTTTTAAACCAGTGAAACTCGTTTCTCAGAATATGTGTTCCTGATGCTCCGTGTCCTTTCCTGCCCTTCAGCAGAGAGAGCCTTCCTCGAGGCTGAGGTCCTGCAGTGTCACCGACGCGGTCGCAGAGCAGGCCCATCTACCACCGGTAACCCATGCTCATTTCCAGCCATCAGCTGGCTCTTTGGGCTTTCATTTAAAATCATCTGGGCTACTGAGGAAGAGTTTTTCCTGTGCAAATCCATTTACCATATACATAAGACATTAAAATTTCCTAGCAAATTGCCCAAGGAGAGTGAATTTCCAATACAAAGAGTTGTTATTGTCACCAAAGTCTCTGAAATGCTAAAAACTCCATTGTTTTGCTTTTCCATCCAAATTAATACCAATTCTGATGTGCTTACTTGGCCTAAACATTAACAATTCCTTTTTTAAAAACTTCATTTGGTCCCTAAAGCTGTGTTTGAGTGACCTGTATCTCAAGAACACAGGAAGAACTCTTCTAGGTGGGCAGCAAGAAGTTCTTTCCATTACTAATGGCCTAAACTCTTAACCCGCAAAGCCTCTGTACCATCTCTTTAAAGGCAGCTCTACTGACTCAAGAGTTGGCTGTAATTTGTTCCCACTTTCCCACAATTTTCATAACTAGCAGGAAATACAGAAGTGTAAAGGGTATTTAATAATATAGGACATAAATAAAAATGAATATTCTGATTGGAAAGCAGACCAGAACTGCTTTGGGAGATGTTTAATAAACACATTAAGAGTAAATTTTATGTAAATTTGTTTCTTGTTTTGGAGGAGAAAATATTATGTGGTTTCAGCATGCTTAACTTGATGTTTGACCTTGACCAATTTTTTTATTACGACAAATCCTTGATCACTGTTAGCGCTTGTTTATTGCATGTGAAATTGTTTGCAATGAAATGATCATTGTTTATTGCATATAAAATTGAAGGGAAAGAAAGATTGCACTTAACAGTTTTTGCAATCATGGTGTCTTCCCTATTGTGTACATTTTTGCTCAACTTCGAAGGACTTTTTTTGCCTAGGCTTTAAGTCTTTTATGTTTACAGAATGAATTGATGAGTACATTAGTCAACTGAGTAATCAACATAATAGATGCAGTTGTGGCATACATGGAAAGGGCTGGTAGGTCAGAAGCTTGACAAGAGCATCCTTTCTGGGATGCAGTACAGGCCTCCCCCAAAACAGAACAATCAGCTGTGATGGACTAATGGGATACTCTTCAGATGATTCTGTGATCTTCCTTGATGAATTAATGGTGCTTTCTCTCCTTTTCAAAAATCAGTGTCAGTTTTATTGGCCAAAAGAGCTCACTTCCCTGAAAACTGATGATTCTTCCCTCTTTCCTTGTGCTCTGTGAAGCTGTGAACTCACTGATCACCAGTGGCCTCTTACTTGAATTTCTGAGTTTGACAGATTTAAGAATCTGCTAATTATTTAACAGTGGGGGCACAATAGTGGTGCTTTCCTTTTTTTTTTTCATAAGACATCTCACGTCGTTGAGGTTGTCAGTTCATCGTTTACCCAGATCAGGGCTGCAACCTGAGCCTTCTCTGGATGGTAGGGTGATCGTGTTCCTCTTTCCCTTCTGGTCATCAGTGGTTGCTCAACTTTATTTGGACCGGGTGGATTGCAGAGATTTTGATTCATGTCACCTGCCTTACTGGCTGCACCAGCACTGATTCCTGATTCAATAAGCAATGGGTGGTCTCCCGAAATGCATTTCACTGATGTAAATTATCATTTAACAGCCCAGTGCCCCAGCTGGGAGAGCACGTTCATCAACTGTCACGGGTGGTGAGGCACCAACGGTAATGATACCCTCGTTCAGACATTAATGGCAAAACTGTGGGTTGGTTTTAATATTTTGGGTAATGGTGAATATATACTTTTTTCTTCTTTTTTTGATAAGAGCAGCTTCTTATGTGCCACAGACCTGCATGCTTCTTATTTTAAACCTCTCACTTTCACGTTGTTTGAAGGTACTGGGTAAAACGAATTGATTTTTAGTCCCGTATACTTTTATGAGGAATACTGTCAAGCTTTGTTTAAAGTGCATTTTAATCTGAACATTTAGAGTCTATTTCTGCCTTTTAGTGTTTGTACTCCTGATAAGTTTTTCCCATGTGTTTAGAAGACTTGGGTAAAATATTTTGGTTGGAGGAGAATCAAGGAAGCCACAGGAATTGCATGCAATTATACATGTGAATTTTCAGTTATACATTTCCTGTACCACGTTTCAAAGGCTGGGTTAGATTTTTTGTATCACAAGCATGAACCAGTGACCTTTCTCTGCTACCAGGGGCCCCTAACCACAGGTTCACAGGTATGAACAAGTGTTCATATAATTTAGGAGGAGAGAAGAAAGAGTATAATTAAGAAATTGAAAAGATCTAGAAAAATGGTGTTTTTAAGCCAAGTATCTGTTATTCTTATTACTCATTATTTTAAGTAATTTCTACTATTCATGTTTGTGGGTAACTTGCATGACTGTGTACTTTAGTTGCCTGTTTTCTCCTTGATCCCTAAAGACAGGCTAGTTTATAGTTTATGCTTGGAGCTGCTGTAGCTATTTGAAGAATTGTCCTTACTGTTTTAACTTTGTATGTTTGTTGTAACTGCTTATTACTCGAGAACACCTTTAAATACATATACAATCGCTGATTTTCTGCAGGATGTTGATTTAAAGGAACAATTTGGTTATATTGTTAGAATTTACCGCTCAGCATTGTACACTGGAAAATAGAAGTGGCAGTCAGCAAAAATCAGCCCAGTTTAAGGTATTGAGCTGCAGTGAAGGGCATGTGTTGGGTGGGCGAGGCTCAGCCTCCAGTAGAATTCAAGAAAGTTCAAATAAACTCGTATATTACCTATTGTGCGCTAGTAATTTCCATGGGAGTAGAGCTGCGAGGCAGACAGGATCACTTCATGAAATGATTTTAATAAGAGTGCGGGGCTGATGAGCATCTACTATCATTTTTGCATTTTGTTGGCCTTGGAACCTGTTGTGAGTGTTGCAGTGTTGCGATAGCTGATGACATTAAATGACAGGGTAAACTGAATTATGATCGTCCTGGGTTCCATGGTCAGAATCACCTGGCAGGATGAAGTGATGCATGTGAATGAGCTCCCCGTGGCCCTGCCACTGTGCTTTTCTTCTTGCCTGTGCTCTCCCCCTCCCCCAGCAATGAATTAAAAATAGGAATTTGGTTTTGTTTTCTATTTTCAAAGACTGGGTAGTAATATTTCCTAAATGTTTTATCTACTCTCATGCTTTCTACATACCTGGTAATCTTTCACCTGGAATAAGCAAACTTACCTTATGGCTGCATTAGAAATTATCACGTCTATTTCTTTTGCACCCTCACCATCCCTCGTGACGAATAGCCTTTACTTTTGCTTTTCCAATTCCATCTCCTACCATGTGTTTCCTCCTCTTTTACACCTTCTCCCTGTCAGCCGCAACACTGAAGTGTGCTGTGTCATCCTGGAGCTACCCTGGGACTCCCCATCCCACTCCTTCCTCTGTGCTCTCATAAACGTACACGTGTATGCATGCGTGCACACATACACACACACATACACACACACACAAGTGGGATCTCATATACGTATTAGTTATCAACTTGATATTAATTCACTTGTGGTCATTTTTTCGGGACATACTAATTATTACATAGTAGTCAGTGATGTGAATGCACCGCAGTTTATGTAATTTTCCCACATCGATGAACATTCAGCCTCCACCCCCTGGGCACTGCTCGCCATGTGGCTTTATTAACCATCCTGGTGTTGCTCTCTTTCCATGGTAGTGCTTTTATTTCTATAGTATAATGAACAAGCCCTGATTCTCATCTGCGGAGCCACAACCCTTTGACATATGACAAATAAATACGCACTGGTGTCACTTTCCAGCTGGCTAAGCATGAACCCTCTCTGTGAGAGAAAACGAGAGGCATAGCACAGTTTGGGGGTTTTGCTATATATACCCTAATGATACACTGAGGTAAGAGTGTGGCAGGGTTTGAGTGAATCTTGGAGAATCTGTGATAGCGCCAAACGTTTATCATCTTTAAAAGCATTTTGAAACTTTTACAGCTCCAGTGTAATTGAGTTCTTCATTTTAAGGAAATAAATGGAGCCACCATGAAGCTGCAGTTAAATGGCTCCTTGGCTTTGTGAAACACGGCGGTAGAATTCAGATGAAAAGCTGTGAAGTGTTAAATTAAGCTGACTGGCCGTTTTCTAACTTGTCTCCTGATTAATTCACATGTTCTTGAGGTGGTGAGGAATGCACGTGTGCAGCGGCACGCGCACTCCACGCACACCGCAGGAGAAGGCTGACGTGGGCTCCAGGGCTGCGCCCCTGCCATGGTCTGCTCGTAGAAGCCGAGCCCCACCCCCTCCCCAGCTGTGGGAGGTGGTGTTTTGAGTCGCAGATGGAATCCTCAACACAGGTTGTTCTTCATGGTCATTTGGAAAGAACCCTATAAAGAACCATTTTAATAACACCATCTTGCGTAAATGGAACTAGATCGTAGGTTGCCAATTCAATTCTCAATAGAAGGTAGAAGGAACATTTTAATCAAATTCAGTGTTCTCTACAACACTCCTAGTTTTCCATAAACTGATTAGTCCTGTTAACTGTGGATCTATGAACGTAACCTGGTTGCTCCAATACTCTGCTCTAACTCAGTCCTGAGATTATCCATGACACAAACCAGTTATGTTAGTTTATTAGCCTCCTCGTAAATATCCTTTCCAGGGATACTGTAATTGTAAAACTATCCTTACTTAAGGTTTCCAAAATGGAGTTTTCTGAGGGCACATCTAATTGCCTCTCCGCAAAAAATAATTCAACGGGGAAGCCAAAAAGCAGCATTTAGTATTTAGTATTCCATTCAGCCGAAACATTTTTGGTCCTCATATAAACAAACAGTATGTCAAGGCTTGATAGCATGTACTTGGCCAAAAATACTAATCAACCACGAACTTAGGTTACAGAGTCCATTAGGTCAGCAGAATCCATTGCTGTAGTGCCCAGATAAAAAGTAGCCTGGAAATATCTCCTTTGTGTTGGTGTCACAGCGAGAGGAGGAAGGTGGAAAGAGCTTTCAGCTGTACACAGATTCATCTGTCTTTAATACTCATGGAAGGATCAGGTCTGCATGTTGATGTTTCTTCCACTCTTGTTGTATCCCCACACCTAGATCCAGGACTCTCCATACTCAGAGTCTTGGAATTGCCATTATGGGGCCTTGGGGACTTTATCTGGAATAATGTCAAGGAAATAGTTGCTTCAGTTTTAGCAGAAAGTTGTCTTTCAGATAAGTACACTTGCCCTGCTGGGTAAATGTGTTTTAGAAATAACCATTAAGGCAGCTGCTTCCCGGTCTGTTTTTCTCTGGAATGTGCTGTTTGAGCTCATGAAGTAGGATATTAAGCCTCGTTGCCTGCAGTCCCCAAATTACATGGCTGCATCCCTGATCTTGCTTTTCAGTTCAAGGTCTTGCAGTGGACTGGGGGACCCTCTTTGCCAAGGTACATTGTTGGTAGAGAACACGAAAGATGGGATGAGCACAAGGAGAGATTGGGCTAAGAGATTGACATCTTCAGCCTAATCAAGAAAACTGCACCTGGTAAAATGTCTGGAGTTTCAGAAGATCCTAATTAGGGAAGATGGTACCCTAAAAGAAGTGGTTTCCTTTTGTAACCTCACGTAAGAGATTATTCCTGATGCTTGGCCTCTTGTTTCTTTTACGCTCTCCCAAGAGCCTTGGTAGTCATGGTTGGCTTCTTGTTCCTACCCCCTTCCTTAGAGTAGCAGCCCTTTCCCAGCTATAGATCTCATGCGCAGCACCCAGACGTCCAGGACGTCCTGGACGGCACTGGCCTCAAACAAACATCCCCTTGCCTCCGTGAGTCTTTGAGACACGCTGCTTTCCAGCAGCTCTCCACCCCGCCTGCATTTCTCAGACTGCTTCTTACAAGCAAAAGTGTCGCAGGAAGCCTTTTGCGATCTGCTTTGAACTATCCAACCATAGTCACTCTGTACTGCACATATCTCTAAGCCCAGAAGCTACCTGTGCTCCATTCACCCTTTAAGGAGACAAACTCCATATGGGAGGACGGCGGGAAATACAGCCTCAGTTATCATGCTTCTTTGGAATTTTGGCCTCAGATTGCCAGGTGGCATTCCGGGCTGGGGTAGTTGCGATGATCTGGTCAGTCACTAGTGTGAAAGCAGGCCTCGTAGAGAACAGACTCTGTGAGTGTGTCCCCCCGCCCCCGTGCCAAAAGCTACATAGTGTAAGGGCCCTAAGCTGGTGAGGAATTTAGGAATAAGCTAAGAGAACATCCCTGTGACAGCTAGATTGAGGAAAAAATATTCAGGGCATCCCTCTCAGAGTCGGTAACATTTAACAATTTGAAATACCTTTTAGGCTCTACGTGGTTTGACAGTAAAATGCAGTAACTCAAATGAATTGTCACATTATTCTCTTTCCTTATGATCACGTTGGCAGCAACCCTTTATGTCAACCCTTTATGTTGAAGGCTGCATGGCCTGGAACTGAGTTTTGTAAGATTTTTGACCCTATGGCTTGTGTAGGAGTTCATTTCACAGTAGGTTTAAAGCTATTGGAAACCTGTTGCTGTTTTCCAGGCACTCATGTTTTCGGTACCATTAGAATTAACTCACTTTGTCTAGCACAAATAATTCTGGGTATGTATTACTTTATTAAGTTGATCAGAAAAATGCAAGATATTAAATAATAATGATTTCTTACATAAACAGCCATCAGTGGCCTATGTACATACCACGCCGGGCCTACCTTCAGGCTGGGAAGAGAGAAAAGATGCTAAGGGACGCACATACTATGTCAATCATAACAATCGAACCACAACTTGGACTCGACCTATCATGCAGGTATGCAGATCGCCACACAGCTTATAGTCACAGGCAGTAGAAGCCGAAACGTACGCGAACCCCATGTCCCTGATGTTGATGTGTTGTTCCGAAGAACCCATGTTTAAGAACAGTTTTCTCGCACATGCATTACTTTTAAACATAATATTTGCCTAAGGAAGAATTTGGTCCCTGACTCAGTCTCTCCCAAGATGGTCCGTTTTAAAAACGTGATGTGATAAGAGCCTGCTTATTGCAATGGGTAGCGTCCCTCCGAACCCCCTTTTTTTCCTGAGGCTGGTTTTTATGCCGGCCGGTGATTCATTTTTATTTCCTCGGAGTGTGCTTCCCCCGTCCTTCCCCCCATTATTATGCGCAGGCATTTCCTCCGTGCTTTAAACAGGCCAGACCTCTCATCACCGCTGGCCGTGTTGTTGGGTCCACACCGCAGTCACGCGCGCAGGGAGAGCCCCACACGAAGCTAACTTGTGTTTGCCTCCAACGTAGCTTGCAGAAGACGGTGCATCCGGATCCGCCACAAACAGTAACAACCATCTAATCGAGCCTCAGATCCGCCGGCCTCGTAGCCTCAGTTCGCCAACAGTAACTTTATCTGCCCCACTGGAGGTGAGAAGGCTACGTCATCTAACTGGGGTCACGTCTCTCCTGTGACTTCTCCTCATTCTCTCTCCTCTCTGAACCGGGACTTGCGTTTCTCAGCCACCTTGCTCTCTGATAATCAGTCGCTGTGTTCGTGGTGAGGGGTGTCCTTGTGCCGCCTCACTCCATACTTCCCATCCCTGGACTCACGTGATTCTCATTCTCATTGGGCTGAGGCCACGGTGGCTTGTACTGGACATGGGCTCCTCTTTTCAGAACTCTCTCCATTCGTGTTGTGTTTCGCTCCTTACTGCCTGTTACCTCATGAGACTCGCATAATAACTCGTATTGGTTCAAATATCCATGCTTACGTTGAGTTTTTAAACATAGCTGTTGCTTTGATCCGTTTTTCCTTTCGACCGTAAGGTCTTCCATTGTATCAGCCTCCGTGTTTCTGATGCATGTTTGCATCTCTGAGTCACTGCTGGGCATCTGCTTTGCGCCCTCCTGTTTGTGTGGTTTTAGGGACATCCCTTAACATCACAAATACCAGAGACTAAACCTTTGAAGTTCTAAACGTGACTGCATCTTAGAGATGGCTGCGGGCTTCTCCATGCCCGGGTTTAAGATGTTGATAAGTGGGAATGGGCGATATCGCCTCCAAACTGTGATGTAAATGTCCTGGGTAACAACTGTGCAATTCCAGGTGGCTGTCTCCGTTGATGGAGGTTTTTCTTTTCTGCTCTAAAAATTGCCAGTCCATCTTCGTTAGACTGTGAGCTCATTCAGAGCAGGGGCATGTTCTTCTCCACCTTCTGTAAAATCTCCATCCATAATGCTTACTACGGGACAGTATTTTGTGTACGTGCCAAGTAGCTATCAAAGGATGGTGGTTATACGTACTTAATATTGTTGTGTGTTTAACCAGTAGAAAAACCTTACAGTTAGATTAATTTGAAAAGTAAACCAAGCAGGTTTTTTAGGAGCTTCCCCCTTGTCCCTCTTCAAAGAGGAGCGTTCCATGACCCCCAGGTACATGTTGACCCCTCTGGACTAGCACCTGATAAGACTTCTAATGCGCATTATTATTCCTTAGGGTGCCAAGGATTCACCCATACGTCGGGCTGTGAAAGATACCCTTTCCAATCCACAGTCCCCACAGCCATCACCTTACAACTCCCCCAAACCACAACACAAAGTCACACAGAGCTTCCTGCCGCCCGGCTGGGAAATGAGGATAGCGCCCAACGGCCGGCCCTTCTTCATTGACCATAACACAAAGACTACAACATGGGTAAGGTCACTACTTTTATTTGGCTCCATTTTCATCCTGAGGTCTGGCATTCATTCCTTTATTTCCTTACCCAGTATCCATGGTTCTTGCAGAGAAATTTCCTGGCAGTGAAGCATGTCCCCAGAGGGTCTTCTCAGCTTGGTCTAGACTCCGCACATGGGGGCTGGTGGGGAGCAGGTGACTTACGGGCACAGGCTAATGGCCTTCTTTGGTATTGGTGCCTTTTCTTCAGAGCACTCCGGCAAAGCTCCGGTTGTGACGATTTACCATATATGGAAAAAAGGTAGTGCTACAAATAGCTAGGATTTTGATGTTACTGCTTCCCATTTCAGGATGCTGTAACCTTATTAGGAATTCTAATCTTTTTAGAAATAATGTTTCTTTGTCACTTTCTTTTTGCATCTGTGTTGACATTACCCATCTTTATTTTTATTTGATGTGCCGTTTTAGTTTTTACTGTTTACATCAGATAAGTATTTTATACTCTGTGCTACATTACTTTCTTTTAATTGTGGATCAGGGGGTGTACTAAGGACTTTGTAAATTTGATAGCTCTTTTTTTGTGAACATCTTGTCACAGTTGGTTATTTCTTATCACAGGGCTCTTCCATATGCCCCTGAATCATGCATGAGAGAGAATCCGTGTATTGTGTTAACCTGAGAAAAATGGGATTAATGAAAAGTACATATGCATATCTTTATATTCCTCTGTTCACTCTTCATTTCTTCCGGGGAATCAGTGGTGGCTTATTTAATGTAGCATAGAGTTCTTTTGAAAGTCAGTGGTATTTTTCTACTGAATGATCTCTAGACCGATGATTAACCTGAAATGCGTCCTCATGTTTCTATTTCTGATGCTACCGAAGGTTTGTTTTCCTTCCTCTCCCTTATATCCCCATCTGATTGTCTGGGTACCGAGTGTAACTCAAGTCTTTCTGTCCTCTGGGCTGCTTGCTCAGAACTGATGGTACGTGAAAGCTGGTTGAGTCTTGGTGATCGTCACTGGCCCTAGCTCTGTGGTCTTGGACCAAGAGTGAACACATGCTTTAAATTCCCATTTCTAGTGTAGACACCAAGCATACCCAGTTGAAAGAACAGCAGTATCGTGTTAAGGAAGAGACCTGGACCCAAACGGTCTGAACTGTCACTTACACTTTGCCCATGGTGTGATGGTAATTCAGTCCCTTGAGAATTGGGTTAGGTGGCCCGGCAGACTCTCTCAGACCTCATGGAGCGTGGTACGGTGTGTCTTCACGAGGACAATCCTAGCATTTGGGGCAGGACTGTGCCTGTTATTTGCAAGACATTTAACATCCTTGGCTTCTGCCACTGCATCCTAATAGCCACTGTTCCCCACCCACCCCCCCCGACCCCTATCCTAGTGACAACCCAAAAAGCTCCCACGCATTTCCCAACACCCCGTAGTGAGAACCACGCCAATTTTGAAGTAAAGGAATAACCTGCCAAGAGAATTTATCATTCAGATCTGGTAACATTCATTGGGTAAACGCGTCGCTACTGCTAATGCATATATGATAACATGTAGCTTTGAAGATAAGATTACAGGTCTGTGGCAAGATGAGAGTAAAAGATAGGTCGCTCCTTGGGAAATAGAGCGAGAGAGATTGGTTTGAAAATCTTTTTTCCCTCGTGGACATAGAACCTGTGGCAGTCCTGCTAGTGTACCCATTTCTACTTACCGCAGCACAGCTGGGATTTCAGTTCCTCAGCCAGAAATGGGAGCTCCAGAAACAGGGGTAAATATTGTAAAAGTAGATGGATTAGCGTATGGATCCACTGTGGCTTGCCAACATAAGCTATGATTTTAGTAATCTGAACTAGCTTCGTAATCAAATCCCCTAACCTTTTCACAGCCTTTCACACCACAACTGCAGTGTAATTGCAGCTGGGCAGATTTTATTTAAAATAGCACCAGCTTTATTTATTGCCTGCATCGGTGCTGAATGAAACCCAGTTTGAATTTTCAATTGCCCCTTTCCACCAGATACTTGTGACTCACTGATTTACTGATTTAAAATTTTAATTGGTTAAAACAACATTTTGTTGCTGCTGCTGTCATTGAAAATCCTGTAGGGAACAACTGGGAATTCCACAAACCGCCACGCTTCTCCTCTAAACTCTGGATGTGCTGACACAGCCGCGCGTTATCCCTGCTAAACAAAGGCCCATACAAAATTCTCGCTGTGGAACGCAGGCTCTGAATTGCTTGTTTATCTTGACAAAAGGTGGAAGGATGGAGAGAACTGTAAAGATAATTTTCGGCTTAAAACCTGTGTTGAGTTTGTTTGGGGTTTGCTTTGTTTGTTTTTTAAAGAGAGCACAGATAAGAGAGAACAGCTATTCTTAGATTTGAGCATTATCATAGGAAAAGGAAAAAAAAAAAAAATTGGTCAGACAGGTTGAGAATAATGAAAATTGTACTTCTTCCCCCAGCACCCTGTGTCCTCTTGGTTCCTACACTAACCAGAAGCAGGAAAAGGTTCAGGCCAGCATTTCCCTCGTATACACTGATAGAGGAAAATTCCCTTTGAAGTCTATTTATAAAACACGGCCTCTCGCACACACAAATATTGGAGGCCATGTGCCAGCCATCTATCAGGAATAAAGTCTGACACAGCAAATAAGCATCACTTTGTCCCCACCTGGATCTGGGGGGCTGTAGCTGCATGGTAGAGACCGCCGGGGAGCTGAGGAGAGATTACAGGAGGGCTTCGGCTCACGCATTCCTTCTGCTGAAGAAGCAGCTCAAAGCGTGCGTGTAAGAGTATATTTATGTCTTTTACAGGACAAAGCCTTGGCTTATTTTTGTAGCAACAAAGGTTATACCTTAATAATTAAGTTTCAGGTTTGTTTTCTACCCAGGTCCAAACTAATAAAACTCACTGTAGTCTAGCCCTGGTGGTTGTTCCCTTCCAGGATCGAAAAAGCGCAGTTGTCTTTTCAACTAGCCAGCATGCCCATATTTTATATATTTTTAAATGATTCCACGAAGAAACTTTTTTTTTGGGGGGCTGAGTGGCATGTGGGATATTAGTTCCCCGACCAGGGATCGAACCCACGCCCCCTGCATTGGAAGCTCAGAGTCTTAACCACAGGACCACCAGGGAAGTCCCCAAAACCTTTTTTTTTTAATTAAATGAGATGTTGATCTTTGCCTTCTGTTTAAAAACGCTTTCAACTGTAATTGAGGGAAGCAGTTGTGAAATACTGATACAATTACGAAGGAGTGCCCCTACTATGCTGAGGAAAGGGAGAAACAGCCCAGTGTGTTGTGTATTTTATTCATTCGTATTTGTATCGTTTGAGACCTCATTAGGATTCCAGCTGACTGTCATTCCTGAAGTTGTCCCAAGTCCTGTGGGGCCTTGGCTGCCCTTCTCCCGCTCGTCTAGCTGCCCCTCTGTCATTCAGGGGATTCCGTGGGAGGGTGGGTTCCGTATTGCCCCCCAGGCTTAGCCCGCAGAGCTTGATGGGTGACAGCTGCTGCCATTATTTTGATTTTTGTTGGTGTAAAAGAATCACGTGACCCCTAGGGGCCTCCAGCCCTCACATTCTGTGAATTCCGGGTTTCCGTGCAAGGCCATTTCAGCAGACCTGTGAAATTGAATTTACTTTATGCTTCATGTTCCTTCTCCTACCCCCTGTCACTTTTCTTTAATTTCAGCTTTTTTTTTTTTTTCTTTTCTTTCAATCACCAGCTCTTTACCAAAAGGGTCGATTGTCTTTCACAGTAGCCTGTGTGTGTGATTCCAAGGCATGGCTGGCCTCGCACGTAGCATGCAGAAGCCGCTGTCCTCACGCATGGAATAGCAGCCTCAGCCTTTCTCTCTTCCCAGCGTGAGCAGCGGCTGTGGTCTGCCCAAGCTTCCCCTGCGGTGGCGGCATTGCCTGGGCCAGCCCTAGAGCTGGCCTTGGGTAGCTTTAGTGGGGTTCAGGGCTCTAAGGTTTTCCTCAGTCCATGGCCAAGCGGTCACAGATGTTTACCAGATTATCAGCTTTTTAGACCTTCTAAATCCTAAATCTACCTAGCATATCTGTTTACACTGTAGGTGTTCCAGTATACTACAGAATACTGGACTATTTTATGCCTCTAAGGAGCAAAGGTTGATTTGTACGCGTGTGATTCTTGTTGTCGTTCTTGCCAGCTCCAAAAATCTATCACTTTGTTACTATCCCTTGATACTAATGGTTTAGACTGTTAACTTGGGGAAAATAATTTTAAAGCTTTATCGAGGTATAATGCACATACCATACAGTTCGCCCATTTAAAATAATACAACTGAATGGTTTTTAGACCATCACACATGTGTGCAACCATCACCATAATCAGTTTCAGGCCATTTGCATCGCCCCCAAAGAAAACCCCATACCCATTAGCCGTCACTCTCTGTAATCTAGGAGATGTTTAATACAGTCTTGGTATATAATCATATGTAATTTCATATCTCCGAACAAAAGTGGGTTTTATTACTTTCCCAGTTTTATACCGTTTCATTTTCTTGCTGACTTGGGAAAATGCTGAGGCAGAAAACCTTTTAGTAGTTTGACAGCAACAAAGGCTTTAACATTAATGAAATAAAGGTTTTTTTTTTTTAAGGTTTTAGGGGTTTTTTTGTTTTGTTTTTTATTATCTTAGGCTTATTTGGTTAATAATGTGTTATTCTGAGTTTTATCATTTTGTTTTCTAATCTTTTGAGTTTCAAATAGGGATTCTCTAAGTTACACTGCATTTTAATTGGGTCTGTATAAGTGAAGGACAGCTGCCAGACTCTAAACCAGAACCTCTGGGCAAGTTCTCGTTCTCTGTGAGACTCCGTTTCCTCATCTAAAGGAGCAGAGATTACGTGCCCAACCCCCTAACAGGGTGGTTGCAAGATCATACATCTGACTGTTCTTTGTAAGTTATAAAGCATGACCCAAGATGTCAGAGTATGTATTTTTCTGTCATTGGTTCTGTGTGGTATCTTATGAAGCATATCCCTTAAGAAAAATATTTTGTAAACTTTTCAGATCTAATTTGTGGAACTTGATCAAGAATCCCAGTGAAGTTCTCTCATAGGGATGCGACTCTGTGATGTTGCCGACTAACTCTGGGGCAGGACATGCCTGGACAGTCAAACCAGATTCAGATTTTCGGCTTTAGCTCAAGAGAGGGTGGAAGGAAGCAACAGCAGACTCAGTACTGACGGAATGGGTGTTTCTAACAGGCTAGCTGCCCTCACCCCGGAGCTCCGGGTCCACAGGGAGCTGTACGAACCAGTGTCCCCACCCCCTCTCTGTGGAGTAGGACCTCCTCGTCTTCACTGGCATCCTCTACTCTGGTCTCCATGGTAACATCACTGCTGGAACCCTCTTCCTCTTCACCTGCTCAGGGTCTGGGGGAAATGGTTAACCTTTGACTTAAACATTCTTACTCTCCTCCTTTCATCAAGTTCAAGGAGGAAGAGTAGAATCTTTTTGGAGAGATGGTCAGCCAGGCCTCCTATATGGAGGTGGGGTCCTCCCCTCCCCCCTGCAGCAGCCCCCCACACAGGCAACCTGCTTGCTGTGGAACACACACCTCCAGAAGGGGAGGACCAGTACCACTCACAGATATCGCTCCTAACATCTGTCTCTTACATTTTTCTTGCAGGAAGACCCACGCCTGAAATTTCCAGTGCATATGCGGTCAAAGGCATCTTTAAACCCCAATGACCTTGGCCCTCTTCCTGTGAGTACACTGGAGACACACGGAGCAGTCTGAAAATGTTTACTCATTCATGGGCCCAATGTTGATAGGGGAGCCCTGTGACCTTCTCTTTCTCCGGACGTTTTGAGTCCCCTTGGTCTGTCATTTCTTAATAGAATCGGGTGTATGACTGAACTCACAGCTCACACAGCTCACACCCCACCTAGCTCTTCTGAAAGAGGTTTCTGAATGGCTGACTGCTAGTGAAAGGTAGACCTTGCAACTAGGGAGATGGATGAGGCATTCTCTACAGGTGACAGTTTAAGCAGCACACATTTATTTTGTAACTTAGCAACCAACTAATTTCCGTCCATATTGCTGATTTAGTCATAGGAACAAAAAATTTTTTAAAAAGTGGGAGAAAAAGGCGTACGTAATCACGGAAGGTTTCTATAAGTCATTTATCCAGCAGATGTTTTAAGTTTTTCTCCCTTGTCAGTGACTGTTCATAAATCTAATTTTTTATTAGTTTGTTCTCTTTTGGGGCCTGAGTGAGAGTCGAGCTATTTACTCCAAGTTAGATTTTGAATGAAACCTTCACCATGCTTTCGTGTTGACCCACCCCCAGTTTTTTAAAAACCCTTACGGCCTAGAAAGGTGGGGAGACTCTAAGACTATTTTAAAAATGGAAGGGTGCCGGGAATTTTTTTGGTGGTGGTTTTCCAAGAACCTTTCTGTTGCCTGGTGTATGGTATATTACAGCAAAATTTGAAGCTAGAAAGATTAGGGTGCAGTCTTTGTTCATCAGGTGATACAAATATCCCACACTCTACAAATGTTTGGTTCCAGGGTTTAGATGGAAAGAGCCTGGGGAGAGACTGAAGAGAGAGTTTAGAAAGTGAAAGATTGCAGGTTGTTTAGATCTGTTGGATTCTTGACTTTCAGATAACAAGTAGGCACAGTTCAGATCATGAAAGCATACCAGCCTGATCTTGGAAAAAGTATCCAAATCTGGTTCCTACTCAGTAGTGAGAGTTCACAGCAGAGAATTTCAGTATTCGATTGTTCAACCACCCGATGACATGAGTAAAGCGTCAGTCTCTCCCATTTTATATCACCCTTCATCCTCCCTTTAGTACTCAATAAATACTCATTTAATTAAATGAGCTATTCAGCCCCAGGCTCAACTGTTTCACAGTGTGCTGGAGTTTCCCTTTGAAGCTTTTGAAATAATAACCCCTGTTTTTCTTGTTCATCATACAGTGAGTGCATCTGAGACTGTAGAACATGTGCTAAAGTGTGTTGCTGGGTGTTGTCATTTGAGTGAGTTCATTTGAAATGTTTCTATTTAGTTTATTCTTTATGTAAAAATGTACCCCAGGGGAGAAGAGTAAGAAGGTGTCCTAGAGTCTTTAACTTTTGCCTTTGATTTTGGAACTGCTGGCTAATGTTTGTCTTCTCTTCCTCTCTTCCCCTGATACCAGCCTGGTTGGGAAGAAAGAATTCACTTGGATGGCCGAACGTTTTACATTGATCATAGTAAGTAGGTGCTGTTACGGACGCATAGGTGGTGCAGGTGAAGGGGGGATGAGGGTAATTCAGATATGACAGTGAAAGCTGTGTCATTTTACCATTTGTCTAGGCAGCCAGGTGTTATGTGGCGAGGATGATACCAGAGACTCAGTGCCCTCGTACGGTACTGTGCATTCACCCAAGTTTGCTTTAAAGTAGCCCATTCCAGTTTGATCTTGTGACCTATTAACTGTTTTTTGTAATTAAAAAAAATTTTTTTGATTGATGACCCCTTGCCTTTTGCGCTTTTAATAAATACACTCTGGTAATAGAAAATAAGATTAGAAGTGATGATTATGTCAGAAATCTGTGTATGAGCAGTGCTTGAAGCAGCCGCTACGTTTTTTAAAAGCTGCCTTCAGAGGTCTCAGGGCAAGATGCCCATTCTGACTTATTTTCTATTCACAGCATGTCTCCCTGCACCCAACACACTAATACATGTGCAGTTCTTTTCTTGAAATTATATTTGCTGCAGACATTTGCTCCAGCTCCTATGAATAAATGTGTGGTTTCTCATGCCAACTAAAAGTTAAACTAATAAAGGTTTGCTTTTAGCCAGTGTTGTTTTTTTTTTTTGTTTTCCCCCTTGTTGAAGTGACATTTTCTCCATGGGATCGTATTGGTATATCCCTTAAAACTTCTGAAAATGTATATTGAAAAAAAGTCTTCAAGTAGATTTGAAGTTCACATACGCGTGTGATCTGGTGCTGTTTATCTTTGTTTTCATTTGGTTCATAAACATGAGCATTAAGTCTACATCAGATTTCCCAGCCTCACATTTTCTTAACTGATTGCATTGGTTAGTTAAGCACGTTGCTGAGCTGACCGGGAAGCACGGCCTCGAGGGGTCCTCGTGTGGGTGGGGCCTGTCTCTGTCTTTCGTTTCAGGGCCTCTTCCTGGGCTCCTAAGCGACCAGTGCATGGTAGAGAGACCTTCGCTTTCAGGCACAGGAGATTGAGGGGTTTTTAGAAATCGAAGTAAGCAAGAAGCCCAACAATTCAGAATTAAACCAAAAGTAGAAGTCCTGGGTGTGTTTAGGGGTGTGGGTTACCCTTGGTTAAAATTAGATAGTTCGCAGTACTTAGGCCTAGTTTTTGTCTTCGACCGGTAAAAATGCTGATTCTTGCCTACGTTCCAGGATTTTACAGTGAGCATAAAATTGCTGCCATAAATGCTTTAACATATGCGGGAACCCCCACTTACTTCCTTCCTGTGCTAGTTATAATGCTCTTTCTCAGCAGAATTTGCTAAAATAGAAGAGGAGTCACACTGCCTTTTTCCCACTAAAAACAAAAGATAGTTTCCTTTTCAGTTTTTTCATGCATTACAATTTCCGTTTTCAAAGAGAGGTACGAGTAATAATGAGCATTTTATTAAAGCAAGGTCTTAACCGGTAACGCGGCCTTGGTCCGCCACACGGAGAGTACTTCACACAACATTGTGGCCATGTTCCGGCTGGTGGTCTGATGTCAGGTCAACCTGAAAAGAACTTTATGAAATGTTCTCGATGTACTATAAGGACCCAGAAACAAGAAAAACACGATTGCAAAGGGCCATCCTAGTGTACATTAGAAATTAGAGAAATCATGGACAGTTTTTCTGGAGGCGTGCATAGACCCAGTGTAATGTGCGGTAAACGCTTGTTAAATGGTGACTCGGAGTCCATTCACGGAGGGCCAGTGGTGCTGGTGTTGTGTTAGGAAGTGGACGCCCTTGGGTGGAAAGTGGAGAGAACCTGCCTTGAGAGGCAGCAGCTGTGCCTCCAGCCTCAGGCCTGCCCAGCCTCTGTTTTCCAGGAGGTGGGAAAGGCTGGTTCCTTGCTAAATGCCTGGGTGGTTCCTTTATTGCTAATCAGTCCCTCCAAGCTCCCCTCAGACATCCCCCATTCCTCTTTTCCAGACCACACAGCTCTTGGGAGGCTCCCCCTCTTCACTCCTGGGAGTCAAACGATAGGATATAGACCACACACAGAGCCTTGTTGATCTGAGCTATGCCAGTGTGAGATTTGTGATCCTGTACGTGGAGATTAAAATGTACCTTTGCTCAACTATACTGAAAAGTTCTCTTAACCAAATACAGTGTAAGTTAGATGACCAAAGACTGTGTAAGAAAAAGGTCTGTTTAAGAGAGCCTCATTAAGCTGAGAATGTAACATTTCTGCCATGTCTCCCTAATTCGTCAAGGTTTATTCAATGGAAAGCAGTAGAGTGGTGTACTTATCAATGAAACAGAGTTCAATTCGTATGCCTTTTTTCTTAAACAAATTCCAGTCTGTGAAAAATGAAGCATATCTATCATTTTAAGACGCTGTATCAGGTACTCAAACCCACTCCAAAACGGGTTTCATTACCTGGAATTTCCTTACCTTCCGAACGAGTCTCTGCTCCTAAACGTTCTTCCCGAATCTTATTTCTAGCAAAATTCAGCATCTCGTTTTGCTCTCCTGCTGCCTGCAGGGCAGAAGCCAGGCCATCCCTACTACACCATTTGGCTGTGAGAGCAGTCATCTTGTAAGCTGTTCAGAGTCAACCGTCTTCACGTCTCTGGGGCACGCGACTGCACGCTGAATGTGAAAGGCAGCGATGCGCTTGTCTCCTAATTCATTAGGTTTTTTTTATTTTCTGCTTCATAAATTCTTGAGAAGTGAGACATTTTCAAGATTAGAAATGTTAAAGATTTAATTTCAGAAGAGCATGAATGCTCAATACTAATCTGCTCTTTAGACTTCTAGATTCATTTGATTGACATTTATCGCAAAGCTCCTATGTCTCAAGCCCGGTGTGAAAGGTTATGGGAAGGTCTTGAACTGAATCCCTACGTCTCTCAGGAATAGCGTAGTTCTTCTTAAAGACCCGGTATGCCCAGCCGCTGAGTACTTGGCCACAGGCAGTTCATATACAAAGCTAGAAAATAAAATTCCAGGGATGCTGTAAGATCCTGTTTTAATCTTTCCTGCCAGCAGTCTTACCAAACCGGTTAATAGTAGCTAAATGGACTGAGTTTTTTATTCTTCTACTTCATTCTCGCCCCTTTATTTGAAATATTATGTCTCAAAGACAAAAAGCAAGTTTAGATTCAAAAGTTTTAGGACAAAATGGGTAACTGGCCGGCGACAGTCATATGTTGATAATTCTTAAGTGCAAAATTGATCATTATTGGAATCATACAAGAACCATATGTGGTTCTGAAAGCCTAGACTGTTTTAAAAAGAATCTGTTTTCGCCATCAGCTTCATTTGGTCATTTAAAAAGTCAGGCTCCTGCTACATGCTGGGAAATGTGTTAAGTGGTGGAGAGGGGGCTGCGGAGATGAACAGCACACAGTCCTGGTCTTCAAGGGGCTTAGGTTCTGGTAGGGAGTGCCAGGAGGTATTTAAGTGTTGTCTTAGGGGAATGAACCAGTTGTTATGTAGAAGTACTTGCTGAGTGGGCTCCAGCAGGGGAAGAAGGCTGCAAAAGAGCCTCGTAGAACGGGTGACTTTTCAGGTGGATCCCAAATAATGAGTGAGGTTTAGCCAGGCACGCCCAGCGAAGAGCAGTTCTAGGAGGGAGAAGGCGTGCGCAGGTGTGTGAAGCTGTGCAGGTGACACCATGTTCCAAGGAGCACAGTGGGGTTGCAAACGGCCGGTGTGCGTATGAGGCTGGCGTGACACCCGCGTTAAGTCAAAGGGGGTCTGCTGGTGCGGGGACTCGGGTCCCTTCCGCGGCCAGGCGGGCGCGCCTAAGGGATGGTGCAGAAGGGACTCTGCCGCAGTCAGATTTGTGCTCTGGAGCAGCCGTCCCCGGCCTTTTTGGCACCAGGGTCCTGTCTCACGGAGGACAGTTTTCCCACGGACTGGGGTTGGGGGGGGGGGGGTTCGGGGGTGACGCGAGCGATGGGGAGCCGCAGATGAGGCTTGGCTCGCTGGCCCGCCGCTCACCTCCCGCTGTGCGGCTCGGACAGGTCCTCGGCCCGGGGGTGAGTGAGACTGAAGCCAGGGAGACCTAGAGAGTAGTCCAGGGAGAAGGTGAGCGCTCGGGAAAGAAGCCTTTTCAGAGAGGTGGGGACGGGTGGTGACCCCCGGAGTGAAAGGTGAGCGAGGATGGAGGGTATGGCAGGTGCCGGATTTGAACAGTGGGCGGATTGTGGTGCTGTTAGTGAGGAATACAGGGTTGTATGAACCATTTTGGTAGTGGAAGGTTATGGGTCAAATTCTGGCAGAGTAGGGCTGGAGGTATTTCCCAGGGGAAATCCAGGTGCAGCTGTCAAGGCTGGAGCTCGAGGTTCTGGTTTGGACAGATGTGGGAGTCATCATTTGTAGGTAGTAGGTAATTTATTTTCTGGTTTGACGATGGTACCCAGTCTATGTATAGTCCTAAGGCAGTTTTTACTCAGCTGTATTCTTTTTCTTTTATTTACTTTTTTCCTGTTTTCCATCACAGCAACAGCTCTTAATTTCCAAAAACTTCTGTCTTCAAAGTAAGGGACCGGAAAATACCTTTTGCTTCCATCAGCGTTCTCTGAAACAGTTGAAACGTTTCTTGTAGCTTTTCTGCCAGCGTGAATCTAGAATCGTCATGTGCTTTGGTAGCTTAATTTTAAAACTTTACCACTGCTTTTGTTAAAATAATTATCATACCAGGCTTCGAAAAATTCCTGGGATAGTCATTAAAACCAAATTTATTAGTTATTCTTATCAGTCCACTTACTAAGTATACCAGAAAAAAACAGACTGTTCTTCTCAAACAAATAATTTCCTTTTTTACAAACCAACTTAGATTTCCTAACACTCCAGAGAGAACCTATTCTTCCCCGTCTACCCTCCCCATATCTTTCATGTGAGTCCATTCCTGCCCCCCCCCATATACACACACAGTAGCATAAAGTCTTTTTAATTAAGGCACAGTCACAAATCCCAAGTGATCCAGGTAGCTAATGTGTGTTTCCACCTACACCATTGAAGCAATGGTATTGGTGCCATTTACTAATCTTATTGATATTGACTCATTTGGAAGAAAGAACCACTTCTCACCACCTTGACCAAAAGGGAACCTTTTCTCTGGAATCCTCCTCTGCTGTATCTAATTCTCATTTTTTGGACTGCCTTAGCTGTTTTGATTTTTGTGTGCATATGAGTGACACATGTAATGGATTATTCATGTGTTCAACTTAGAATTTTTAATTGAAAGCCGTTTGCAACACCATAAGCAAAGGGAAGAGTATTTGAAATGAGAAAAAAATCATGTGTGTGTGTTAACTTTTGGGGAACTAAAATCTTTTATGCTTTTTTTTAATTAAATGAAAATCAACCTCAAGTTATAAATCCTTGAAGGTACAGGGGTTTATAATTGAAATTTCAGCAGATTGCTTGCCCAAAACAGTGTGAATAGATGGTTTTACTTTAGTTGTGCATTTTTGATTGTTTTTAACTAAACAGTATGGGGGGCTGCGGTGCACATTGCCTTACAGAGTATAGTTCTCTTCTAACCCTGAAATACTAAGTTATTTATCCTTGGGAGTCAGGATGGGGAACTGGGGGAACTTTTGGAAAATCCAGAAATAATTCTTTCTAAAACATTTTTGACATGAAATAGATTTGAACTAATAAGCCGTTTTTTGTTTTTTTTTTAATATTTCCAGATAGCAAAATTACTCAGTGGGAAGACCCAAGACTGCAGAATCCAGCTATTACTGGTCCGGTCAGTATTCTCAAGTTCTGACTCTTCAGTATAATATTTTGGTTTCATCTAAACACACATTTCTTGTATATTCCTGCTTACCTTGATGCCAAGGGCCTGGCTGGTGTCCTTGAGAAATTTAACATTACTCCCGTCTCCTCCTTCCCGGAATTTCTGGGTGAGGTACAGCTACATTTGCCTTTTCACAGGGCTTTCAATATAAAGGAAAAGAAAATGGTTTGCTAGTGGTAACAAAACTAAACATTCTCTTTTTTCTTTTATAAAAGGGTAGATTAAAAGTATAACAATCAAAATGTCCTCTCTTCCTTTTTATATGAAGCAAAACTTGGTCCTGTATTTGTAGAGTTTTAACATTCCTTGAGGCCAGGGGTAGTATATGCATGCTAACAAATTTAAATTGGTTCCTGAATCTCTTCTGGCTCTAAAAATCTGCAAAGGACTGGGTGAGGTGGTAGCTGCACTCCGGAGCTGGCAGTTAAGAATCTTATCTCTGCTGACCCACTAACTTTCTCATAGTCCCCTTATGTGTGTCATAAGGAAGAGCTGACAGCCTGGCACTGGTCAGCAGGCACCTGGTATCAAACACCTGAAAGAAGTCTGTGGAATACTCCAGAATCTCTTGTCAGTGGTTACATGAGTGCAAGGAGAGACTCTGGAATTGCAGGAACTGTACTGGGATGAGCAGAAGATTGCAAATTGGGGAATCTTTTAATAACTGGAGGAGCTAAAGGAAGGGAAGTTTGTTATATCGAGTGCTGAACTAAGACACCAATAGGTATATTTAAAATACTAATTTTGTGGCTTTAATCTGATTTGGTTCAAATTACATTTTGAATTATAGGTCCATTTGAAAACTTGAAAGATAATACAGTGCAAACACACCTTGATACCTGGCATCCCTTTAGTTACTTGTTGGATTTGGATTTGTTCAGCTGCTCTGCTTACCGGTTGATGCAAAGTGCCCAATGCCACGTGGGTCAAAACAGGCGTCCCCTCCTCTGCATGTAGCTTAACAAACACCTGCCTCACTACCACGGCTCCTTTTGTTACATCCACAGTCACAATAAGTTAGAGTGGTATTTTCTCTTCTCCATCATGAGAAACAAGGTAAATTCAAGAAACTATGCTGTTTTCAAGCAACAGAAGACTTTTGACATAATAATGAAGCCTTTTCAAATATTTCTATTGCTTATTGATCATCTGTCTTCATGCAACACTGTTAGTTCTTATTAATTACTATTGAAAATTATTTAGCATCATAAATCCAGGTAGATTTGCCCTGAAGAAAGCTCTTTCTTTCTTTTCTACTAACAAAAGAGCCTTGTTTACTCTTTTTTTTTATTACTGGTAGTATTTCTTTCAATAAGAGCATGTGTATTTAGGTAATTATTACCTTAGTGTAGATATTTGGTCTTCGTTTTAATTCAGTTCTAAATTTTTGGTAATTTCCATAATGATTTCTTTCTGTCCTTAACTTACAAATTATTTAGAATATGCTTTTTAGTTTCTGAGAGTATGAGAGGGTTTTTACCTGTTTCTTACTGATTTCTGAGTTTATTGCATTGTGGTCATATAATATTGTCTATGGAATATTATCAGATATTTGAAACTTCTTTGGAGGCTTGGCCATTTTTTGTTAATGTTCTTTTTGTATTTGAAAAGAATGTGTATTCTGTCTTTGCTGGGTATAGAGTTCTTTATATATGTCTGCTGGATCAGGCCTGTGGTGTTCAAATTTTCCATTTCCATGACAACTTTTTTCCTGGCTTTTCTATATCTAACCGAGTCAGCTGTGTCAGAGTCTCCCACGGTGACTGTGGCTGTGTCAGTCATTATGTTCACTTTCTCTTCACTAGTACTTGCCTAGTATATCTTTTCTGTCCTTTAACTAGCTCTGTTTTTCCTTTTTTCTTGGCTTTCTATTGGACTGATAGAGTACTCTTTATTTTCTTTCATTTGCCAGACTTGCTTGGACGTTGTATTTTCTATTTCTGTTCTTTTGGTGCTCACATTAAAATTTTTAACCAGTATACTTGACCTTTGTCAAAATTAATCACTCTCTACTCTTTTCCTGGATAATATACGACTTTGGGGAACTTTAGTGCTGTTCTTCCCACTCCTACTTTCCATTGTTCAGTGGAATTTTAAAACTACCTTGTCTTTAAACTTGCCAAATAATCATTAATATTTTCTCTTTTTTTCAACAGTCAATGCTTGTTTAATTTACTTATATGTAAACAAATTTCTTTGCCCACCATTGTTCTTTTTTTTCTAACATCTTTATTGGAGTATAATTGCTTTACAATGGTGTATTAGTTTCTGCTGTATAACAGAGTGAATCAGCTGTACATATACATATATCCCCAAATCTCCTCCCTCTTGTGTCTCCCTCCCACCCTCCCTATCCCACCCCTCTAGGTGGTCACAAAGCACCGAGCTGATCTCCCTGTGCTATGCAGCTGCTTCCCACTAGCTATCTATTTTACATTTGGCAGTGTATATATGTCCATGCCACTGTCTCACTTCTTCCCAGCTTACCCTTCCCCCTCCCCATGTCCTCAAGTCCATTCTGTACATCTGCATCTTTATTCCTGTCCTTCCCCTAGGTTCTTCAGAACCAATTTTTTATTTTAGACTCCACATATATGTGTTAGCATACGGTATTCGTTTTTCTCTTTCTGACTGACTTCACTCTGTATGACAGTCTCTAGGTCCATCCACCTCACTACAAATAACTCAATTTAGTTTCTTTTTATGGCTGAGTAATATTCCATTGTATATATGTGCCACATCTTCTTTATCCATTCATCTGTCGATGGACACTTCGGTTGCTTCCACATCCCCACCATTGGTTCTTGCATCTACTTTTTTCCAGGTTAAGTTTTCTCCTTAATAAAGTTTAATGTCTAGTTCATGGTTCTCAAAGTGTGGCCTATAGATCAACAGCATCATTCAGAAACTTATTAGAAATGTAAATTTTGGGCTCCCAACCCAGACCTACTGAAAATCAGCAACTTTGGTTGTGGGCCCTGCAGTCTGTGTTTTAACATACCCTCCCAGGGATTCTGATGCCCACTCAAGTTTGAGAACCTCTGCTCTGGCAGCAATTTCAGTGAGGGTCTGAGAGACGGGGGGCTTACCTACCTCTCTGGTAAATGATAGTTTAGCTGATTATAGAATCCTTAGTCAACAATTACTTTCCTTCAGTACTTTGGAGATTTTTTTTTGTCTCTTCTGGCCTCCATAACTGATGATGAGAAGTTCGTTGTCACTCTAATTGTCATTTTTTTGGTGAGTAAATCTCTCTTCTCTGGTGATTTTGAATTTTTCTCCATGCCTTTGATTTTCTACAATTTTACTATCACGAATCTAAGTGTGGATTTCTTTTTATTTATTCTGCTCTGGATTCGTTGTGACTCTTCCATATGGGGATGGTGTCTCTCCTTTATTAAGGAAAATTCCCTGCAGTTATTTCTTCATATATTGTACCTTTCCCATTTTTATTATCTGCATCAGTAATTCCTATTGGGTATTTGATTCAGTTTTACATTCTGTCTTCCTTATCTTTTAGCTTTCCGATCTTCTTTCTCATTGCTGTATTGTGGGCTCAGCTCTTCCAGTTAATTATCTTTCAAGCTTTTTATAATCTACTCTATCAGTTCATTGTGTCTATTATTTCAGTGACTAGATTTAATTGCTCAAAGTTTTATTTGGTCTTTTTCAATTTGCTTGGTCTTTTGAGTTATTGTTATTTGGTCCTGTTCTTTCCTTTTATTTATTTTTCTATTCATACTTACAGCTTTTTAATCATTCTTAAAATACTTGTTCCATCACCTCTTTTAGATTATTTTATTATCTCTGGTTCTAGGGGCATTAAATCTCCCACTTGTTATGTCTGTAGACTCTCCTCAGTGGTAGTTGATTGCCTAGTTCAGTTTATAATTTTGTGTTTTTAAGTGTGTGTGTGCTCATCTTCATTTTTTTTCTTTATGGGGCTTTTATACATCCTGACTTGTATTTACTGTTAACTTCTTAGCTTGGGTTTATGCCCCCTTAGTTACTATAACTATGGACCTCATACCCACTTTGGTGTAGGCTTGGAAGTCTGAATTTATTAGAGGTCTGGGGTTTTTTGTTTGTTTTTCTCCCGGTTACGGTCCTGGATAGAAGGGAAGCTTCCTTGCAACTCTCCCAGGCCTGTGGGTAGAATTTTCTTGAACCCTGTTCAGATGTGGGTCTTAAGCAGGGAACTCTGTCTGACTCCTCTGGTCACACAGACTGTAGGCCGTGCTCTGTGTCCCCATGTGAGGATTAAAAGCCCAAGCCCCAAGTCTAGGTCCAAAGCCCACTTCTTTAATTTTGTTTTTCTGTGTATCTGGTGCCTAGAGTTCCTCTCTCTTTTCCCAAGTTTTAAAAATACCTACATATTAGGGGAGAGGGGGCCCTTCTGTGGCATTACTGTGAGTCAGTATGCTCTCTGTATGACAAGCATCACCATTAAAAGCATTAGAAACATGAAGTGCTATTTGTAGTTGCTACTCTTAAGAACACTATCTCATGCTTGTGTAGCGCTTTGTACTTATTCAAGAACTTTATAATCAACTGCTTTGAAACTCACAGCAATCCTCTCAGGATGGTAGGGAAGAAGTTGGGATTCCCAATTTGTCAGCAGCTCAGAAAGCTAATTGCCAAAAGTTTGAGCACATGTCAGAATCCAGGCCAGAGCCCCAGATGTGCTGGCTTTACCGACGTCTCCGTGTCAGGCCCGAGCCCTTCTCTGCAAGGAGCTCCGGTGTCCGTAACGGACAATAATGGCATGAAAACCTTTAGACCCCACTTACACAATGTCAGGTTTTCACTTTGTTCAAAAAAGAAAGCATATTTAATAGAGAGCAACTTTAATCAACAGATATGTTAATTCTTTAAATAGGCTTATTTTACACATTATATTGTATGTAAGAAAAGAAGATGCCAGGTTTTCAAGAGAGAATAAATAATTTGGCCTGTCCAATGCAGAAATGTAATTCTCTTCAGAGGCTGCAACGTATGGATGTCTTTATCCTGGTATGTTGTTGGAATCTTTTCAGGAGAAGAATATAAAAACCTATTCTTCTTAGGCCATCATAAGAACGACCCCTAGAGAGAAAAGATGAGTATTGGAGGAGGAGGGGTATTTCTCAACTTTCATGCATTGTTCCCCAGAAGGAGAAAGACCAGAAATATCTCAGCACTGATTTCCACCGATATCTAGTCAGCACCTACCAGGTTACAAGCCAGACAACGGCAGAGATACCATGGGCGGGGGGCAACACTTTGAAATACGTTCCTTGGGAAACTTGTCATTTGAGACAGTTGAACTTGCATACACAGTGATGAATGTTTAAGCCTTTTTTCAACATTTTCAGGCAGGGAAACAAAAACAAAAAATAATTGCTTGGAATCACAGATTTTTGGAAAGGGAAGAGCCTTAAAATTTGACTAGTCAAGTCTTTCTGCTTAACGCTGAAGGAATTCCGGAGTGGAGAGGTTATATCACAGAGCTAGCTGGCAGTAGAGTCTGCCCTGGAAGTCAGGTCTTCTGAAGCTGGCATGAGATAATAAAAGGAAATCTTTTTTTTTTTTTCAGCTTAATTTTCTTCTATCACAGTTAATCATAGCTAAGAACATCAAATACTTTTCCTTTTTTGAGAACTCACTGTTCCTGTCATGGTTTGTTCCCTCCTGTCATTCTGGTTTCTGCTCAGATTTCCCTTTCTCAGAGCTGCCTTCCCCAACCATCTCACGTAAAACAACCACTGAGGAACTCTACCATTGTCCCACCTAGCATTTACCACTATGTATTCATTTATTTCTTATTGCCTATTGCTCACAATAGCTTCTAAAAAAGCTACAGAGCAAAAAGCATGATAATGCCTTTATTGGCTTATGTCAGACCTTTGTATTGTATCCTTTTCCTTAGGTTGGTGGTTGACCAGATAGTGATAAAATGTCTACCTTTTCTGGAATCAGAATTCATACAGTATTTCGTCAGACTGAACACTGCCCAAAATAAATACAGTATGTAGTCAAATCTAATGTTCAGTGAAGAGGCAAATGAAGGCTGGCTTAAAAATTAAAAACTAAGAACAGACCATAGGTAGTATAAATTGTCTTTAGAATGTTCTTAAGATACTTAAATATATTGTCTTTTGCTCTTGAATTACAAAGCAAAATACTGACATGATCATTGTTTTCTATGAGAGTAGTAACTTGTTTTTGTTTTGGCTTAGTTATTATTTGTGTGACCATGTTTTAAAACAGTATGAAGCGGGGAAGCTTTTGTTCTTCATTTCTCCTCTTTCCGGTCAGGAGTAAGCATGGTGAAGGTGTAAGGTTTAGAATCTGGAGACACTTTGCAAGGGATCAGTGTATTTTATTAATGTAGCACAAAATGATATCAGCAGAAGTATTCTTGCCCAAATTCACACTATGCGCTAAAAAGCAATGAGTTGTTCTGAGTGTGAGGCTGTCAAGTTACGTCCGCGTGTGTGCAAAAGCAATCCTTTCTGCTTCATAAAAAAAATTGTAAGCCTTTTCTATCGCCTGAAGTTACGGCTCTGACTCTCGGATACTGTAAGCTACTTGACATCATAGCAAGTACCGAATATTTAAATGACTATATAAAAATGTAATTACTTTGCCTGAAAAGATTCCAGAACTTATGAATAATGTTAGCTCAGTTACTGAGCTCACTCCTGTGGTATCATCACTTGCTCCATAGATACTGCATTCCAGATTTAAAGAAATCCTTGCCCACGACCTCTAAATAGTCAACTCCTAAAATGAGGCCTTTTCCAGCATGCTGTTTACCCACTTTTTTTCCTTGACAGGTGTATCAGTTCGCTTGCCTTTCTACTTGTTACTTTTCTCCCAAAGATTTTTTTTTTAACATCTTTATTGAAGCATAATTGCTTTACAATGTTGTGTTAGTTTCTGCTGTATAACAAAGTGAATCAGCTATATGCATACACATATCCCCATATCCCCTCCCTTTTGCGCCTCCCTCCCACCTTCCCTATCCCACCCCTCTAGGTGGTCACAAAGCACTGAGCTGATCTCCCTGTGCTATGTGGCTGCTTCCCACTAGCTATCTATTTTACATTTGGTAGTGTATATATGTCCATGCCACTCTCTCACTTCATCACAGCTTACCCTTCCCCCTCCCCGTGTCCTCAAGTCCATTCTCTATGTCTGCATCCTTATTCCTGTCCTGCCCCTAGGTTCATCAGAACCAATTTTTTTTTTTTTTTTTTAGATTCCATATATATGTGTTAGCATACAGTATTTTTTCTTTTTCTGACTTACTTCACCCTGTATGACAAACTCTAGGTCCATCCACCTCACTATAAATAACTCAATTTCATTTCTTTTTATGGCTGAGTAATATTCCATTGTATGTGTGTACCACATCTTCTTTATCCATTCATCTGTTGATGGACACTTAGGTTGCTTCCATGTCCTGGCTATTGTAAATAGTGCTGCAATGAACATTGGGGTGCATGTGTCTTTTTGAATTACAGTTTTCTCAGGGTATATGCCCAGTAGTGGGATTGCTGGGTCGTATGGTAGTTCTATTTTTTGTTTTTTAAGGAACCTCCATACTGTTCTCCATAGTGACTGTATCAATTTACATTCCCACCAACAGTGCAAGAGGGTTCCCTTTTCTCCACACCCTCTCCAGCATTTATTGTTTGTAGATTTTTTGATGTTGGCCATTCTGACTGGTGTGAGGTGATACCTCATTGTAGTTTTGATTTGCATTTCTCTAGTGATTAGTGTCGTTGAGCATCCTTTCATGTGTTTGTTGGCAATCTGTATATCTTCTTTGGAAAATGTCTACTTAGGTCTTCTGCCGATTTTTGGATTAGGTTGTTTGGTTTTTTGATATTGAGCTGCTTGTAAATTTTGGAGATTAATCCTTTGTCAGTTGCTTCATTTGCAAATATTTTCTCCCATTCTGAGGGTTGTCTTTTTGTCTTGTTTATGGTTTCCTTTGCTGTGCAAAAGCTTTTAAGTTTCATTAGGTCCCATTTGTTTATTTTTCTTTTTATTTCCATTTCTCTAGGAGGTGGGTCAAAAAGGATCTTGCTGTGATTTATGTCATACAGGGTTCTGCCTATGTTTTCCTCTAAGAGTTTTATAGTGTCTGGCCTTACATTTAGGTCTTTAATCCATTTTGAGTTTATTTTTGTGTATGGTGTTAGGGAGTGTTCTAATTTCATTCTTTTACATGTAGCTGTCCAGTTTTCCCAGCACCACTTATTGAAGAGGCTGTCTTTTCTCCATTGTATATTCTTGCATCCTTTATCAAAAATAGGGTGACCATATGTGCATGGGTTTATCTCTGGGCTTTCTATCCTATTCCATTGATCTATATTTCTGTTTTTGTGCCAGTACCATACTGTCTTGATTACTGTAGCTTTGTAGTATAGTCTGAAGTGTAGGAGCCTGATTCCTCCAGCTCCGTTTCTCTTTCTCAAGATGGCTTTGGCTATTTGTCTCCCAAAGATTTTTAAAGCAGAATTAGTCTTTTCTGAACGACAGTGTAGGTCATTTGGAGTTGTGTGTTAAGGTATGATAGCCAATAACTTACCTAAACTACAACCTATAAAAAGATTACAATGCACCCTGATGCATATTCAGACAGAAGTCACATGGAAAGTCTATTTAGTTTATGTATAATACCTCTAAATGATTTCTTGAATATCCATATTGTTGTTTTCAGGGGTGAAAGCCCTATTCAGTGCTGATTAACCTTAATCATTTCTAGAACATTCGCATGTGCTATGTAGGCATTATGTAAATTTCAATGGTTATATGGAGAGTGACGATTTTAAGGTTCATGATTCATGAAATTTTCTGAATGTTGGCTTAGTATACATAAAATTTCAAGCATGTTGTTCATATTATCTATATTTATACATTTGTCTTCCAGGCTGTTCCTTACTCCAGAGAATTTAAGCAGAAATATGACTACTTTAGGAAGAAATTAAAGAAACCTGTGAGTACATGTCTTCCAAAAATGCTGTTTTAGTCATTTGTAAGTTACCAAAATTACTTCACTGAGAACAACTCGTTTCTTATTGTTACGTGTATACTAAAAATATGACCTTCCTTTTCTCACTGCACTTTGATCCACCTGGATCTTCAATCTGAATTTTCTTTTTAACAGACATGGTAAGTGAAGATTAACTTAGTATTACATATCAAATCACCTGAAGGTAATTTCTTATGTAATACATTAAAAAATAGAAATGATTTTTATGAGGTATAAAATAATTCAGGAACTAGTGAAAAAATGTGGAGAAGCCTATGCAATCAATTATGGTTATCCTATGTAATAAAACCTGGATCCTAATTAGAAAAATGTTCAAGTCCCTTTAAATTCAGAAGTACAGTTTTAATGATGATATGTACAACAAAAATATAATTTATAATATTTGACATATTAAGACCAAGTGTAATTTTCAGATTAAAATTCTTACCAGGAAACCCGTTAAGATTCTGACAAAACTGAGAAACCCTGTAAGGCTTTTTACAGGCAGTGTTTTAAAATACAATATTATATTTTCTACTGACATATCTCCCCAAATACTTTAACACTATCTTCTGTTTTACTTTGATTTCACCTCTCTGGTGTAAATTTTACTAATTTTCTCCTGAGTTTGTGCCTTCACTATTTTGGGGGTGTTTTTGTTCTGGTCATTGTTTCTTGGCTTCCTCACTGGGGAAAGCTGCAGCTCAGATCACCCCCATTTGCCTGTGCTCCTTCCCCATCTCCCCCACCCCACTCCACTCCCTCAGCTGATGCCTCATTTTCCCGGCCTCTGCTATGGATGAGGCACTGGGGATGCAGAGACGCTTGAAACACAGCCTCTGCCTCGGGGAGCTCCCTCTTAGGGGTTCTGTTCTCTCTTCTAACATCCTGACTCAAGGAGCTCCTGAGTAACTCCTTTTGAAATGACTCAAATTTGAACCTGTGGAATTCCCGTGTTTCTTTGTGAGTCGCCTGCATTTCCTCCAGTGATGTGATGACTGTAGATATCACACTGTCTCACTTTGTGGCACTTGCACCGTGGTACCTTCTGCCTGGAAACTGACTCTGTAGATCCATCATCATGGCAAAGCTGACCCTGGACCTGTTTTTCCGGGAAGCGGTTATTCACAACTTCAGTCAAGTGCTTTTTTATTTTCACGTTTATTAACTGTTGCCTTTGGGGTGCTTTCCCACAACTTGGCCATGATAATCGGGGTCCCGCTCCCCGTGGCAGCAGAACTAGCTTGTAGGCATCATGGTCACGGCTACCAGCCAGAGTCCCTACCAGGGCTGAGGGTCGTCCCAGCCTGGCCAGGTGGGGATTGTCTATGGGTTTTAATCCCCTGGACTACAGTCCCTTTCTCTGACTAAAACAATATACAGAGTTGACCATATTTCAGTTGCCAGTGGGCGGATAAGTGCCCCACAATTGCTTATAAAAGGGAGAGAGGATGATTGTCTTTACTCAGCATAGTTTCTTCTGCAGCGCGTGTTGCTGGCTCAGTCTGACACCTGCTGGTGGATGCTGTGTGTCTCCTCCTGACATAGGCTTTCTGTCTGTGTGAAGAACAATCTAGAAAGGAGAGAGTTTCGGTTGGAACCTTTCATCATTGCTTGTTTATTTGAAGGCTGCTATCATTTCTGCTCTTTGTTCTTTTTTGTGTGTGTGTTAGGAAGTAAGGTGTATATTTACTGTCTGATGGTGTGTGGGGTTTTTTTTTCTCTTGTTTTTAGGCTGATATTCCAAATAGGTTTGAAATGAAACTTCACAGAAATAACATATTTGAAGAGTCCTATCGGAGAATCATGTCTGTGAAAAGACCAGATGTCCTGAAAGCTAGGCTGTGGATTGAATTTGAATCAGAAAAAGGTCTGGACTACGGGGGCGTGGCCAGAGAATGGTTCTTCTTACTGTCCAAAGAGATGTTCAACCCCTATTACGGTCTGTTCGAGTACTCTGCAACGTAAGTGTCTGGAGTGCATTCAGAAGGTGTCCGCACTGAAGCAGTTTTATTCTTCATGAATTTAAACTTAGTGAAAGAATAAGCAGCTCACTCAGAGGTGAATTAACACTGCTGATTTCAGCCCCTCCCCACCAGCCCTTGTAAGTCTAGAACGGGTCTGACTCCACATGGTGAACGAACGTACTCTGTGAACACCTAAAAATAAATCTTCTCTTGTCTGCTGGGTTCATGTAATTGAGATTGAAAATGTGTTGGGTACTTACAGTAAGGAACAAGGCAATTTTCATTCGTAACGTTACGTTAATTCAGGAGAATTTGTCACTGTCAGAATTCAGAAGGTTGTTGTCTTATGAACAAGAATAGTTTCTGAAGTCAAATTACTTAAAGGCAAACTGAGGACCCGTCCTTTAGGAGCCAAAGGACCATGCCCTGGGCTTGTGAGGGAAGGCCCAGACCGCTCCCGCTTGCATTAAGATTTCATCACTGCCAGGCATGCGGACCGAGGCAGAGTCAATTGCTTTCTCGGGAATCAAACATTGGCTACTTGCAAGGCCACCCTTTCCTCCTCCAGGCTGTGGCTTCTCCAAAGGCTTAGGCAGGACCCGAGCCCCCAGTAAAACAGTTGACCTTGAAAAGCAACCTGTGCTCTGCGGGGACAAGGGTTCTCCCGTGTCTCTCCCCTGGTGCCAGTCTCCTGGGGGCTCTTTTGGAAGGCAGCCTCAGTGCTCTTCTCCGGTGCTCCGGCCAAGAATTGCCCATTTTGTAAAATTGATAAAAGCCACTGAAGTGGAGGGCAGGATCCGGAGGCGAGATCTGCACCTCTTACCCACATTCCCAAAGCTGCCCCCAGAACAATCTGGCCACGGAGCCCATTTTGCAAACCACCGATCCCCCTGACTGTGAGACCAAAGAAGGACGATTTAGGTGCACGTCAACGTTTTGAGGTCTGCACTGCTGGGACAGCCGTACGTTGCTCCCAGTGGCCTCCGGGCCTTTCAGGGCAGAATGCTGGTCAGATGGATCAGGGGTTGGACCCCTGGGAAAAATTTTAATCCCCAAACCAAAGCTTCTCAAGGGAGTTAACCCCCTTTCTCACAGAGACAACCTGTTGCACTCACACATAGCTGGGAATCCATGTCCAGCCCCTTTGGTATGTGGGGTTTCTCAGCTTCCAAAAATACTTGGCTGAACCATATGAAATTGAGATTTTTGCCGATCAGCAGTAGTCAGATATCCAGTTTCTCACGGTTTAACATAACAGGGCATATCCACCAGCTCTAGTAGACCTCTGTCCTTGGTCACGGAAAAGGGCTAACTAAATAAGCCCCGTTGCCTAGCTTTTATGCCTTATCTGTCAGGTACAGGATGTTTGCAGGCACACTGTAAAAGCTTAATGACAGGCAGCAGTGGAAAATGCAAATTCTTGCATTTCTTATTCATTGCATTTATTCACCGCCTTTCTTTTTCCCTCTCTCCCTCCCTAAAAAGGGACAACTACACGCTTCAGATCAATCCCAATTCAGGCCTCTGTAATGAAGATCATTTGTCCTATTTCACTTTTATTGGAAGAGTTGCTGGTCTGGCAGTATTTCATGGGAAACTTTTAGATGGTAAGTTATTAAAAAGTATTGAAGTAATAAAAATTGGACAGTGCTGTCTGTGGTCTCTTATCAGGTGCCTTATCTTTCACATCATAGGTTTTAAGCAAAAGTGCTTCACTGGTTCCCCCTCTGTAAATCAGTAGTTTCTTTAATGTTTTGTCCATAATGAAGGTGCTTTTTCCTGGTATCATCTTAATCCGAGCACTGAAGACATAGTGTCAACACACAGTTTGAAAAAAATTTTTTTGAAAAACTTAAGTGTGAAGCACAGAACATTCTGTATTTTTGCATAAGTTTTCCAGAATAACGTTTCTTTAGCAGGAACTAGATTTGATGACAGATGGAAAGTACGGATTGAAAAGTTCATTAAAGCAGTCTAATTCAGCCAATATCCTGCCTTTGTCCTGTTTGTCCCCAAATTACCATTTTTTTGAATGTGAAGAGACTGTAAATAATTTCAAAGCAGTGTTATAACTCAGCTAAGACCTTGACCCCTGGGATCACTGCTGAAACAGATGGCACAAAATAATCTCATTATTATCTAGAGCACGTAAGTCATGCAAAGTACCAAGAATTTCAAGGTACCTTGGAAGTTAGGAGTGAAACCCCCCTCCCTGGCTGTATCAATAGGCTTATTAATAGAGACTTCTTATGGATTTGGTCTTTGAAAAAGTAGTGCCCTTAAGAGAACATTACAGGAGTCATCAGTGAGGAAAGAGAATCAGAAATATTTTTGAAGAATTTAGGGGTGAAATGGTTGAGGGTAGAAGGCAGAGCAAGATTTAAGATTGACACTGCAGTTACTGTAGAGAGAGATTTCCAGGAGAATTACGTGAATTGCATTTATGGAACCTTAGCTATGCTAGTAAATAATTGATGTACCCTGTGTACTTTCTCCTTTAATAAATTTTTACTGGTAATTGCTAGCTGATTTTGATCCTCTAATTTCAACATTTTATTTTTTACGGGGGGGGGCAGCGCTGGTGGCAGGAGTAAACCCTTTTTTTTCTGATTAGAAGGAAACTGGTCTCACTGTGTATATGTATATACAGTGAATGTATTTTAATTTGCAGCACTGGAGTCATGCCATAGATTATTAGAACATCCATTATTTACCTTCTGCCGAGCAAGAAGACGTTCTTAGTTGCTACAGGAGAAATAGAGAGAAGTTTAATCTAAGATCCTGACCTGAGGGGACCGATGTTCTAGTGAGGGTGCGGGAAACATGGGTCCAGAGTCCAGCAGAAGGGAACACAGGGAGCTCTCGGCTCCGCCGGAGGGCCAGGGAGTGCTTTACCAGGATTAGCCTCGCCGGGAGGCTGCGGTGGGGTTGGCGCACTTAGAAGCTGGGATCGTTTCAGATGAGCGAGGACGGGCCAGGAGTCAAGGCTGCCTGGAGTAGTGATGGGGGCATCTAGGTCCCGGCTGCAAAAGGAGATAGGAGGTAACCGTGTCCTCGGGAATTGCGAGGAGAAGAGCCCAAACGCCCCCAGGTGTGTGGCCAGCAGTGTCTTTGTTTCCCGGGACCGTGAACGGCCCTGGAGACAGAGCAGACACGCTGCACATCAGATCAGCCCCTGCTCCCTTCTGTGGCTTCACCCCCCAGACAGCAGGGGGTTTGAGCCTCAGCCGCAGGGCCACACTGAAGCCAGTGGGAGCGGGAACGGGCTGCGAGGGTGGCTGGTTAGACCTGGAGGGGGCGCTGAGGGTGGGAGTTGAGGGTGCAGGGGGAGGACTGAGGTTCCGGGGGCGCCTGTGTCAGGAGGCGCGTGACACTGACTTGCCTGGGACGGGGTGAAGCGGGGTCCCTGTGGGGCACCTGCGCGGTCGTGGCGGCGTTGCCACCGCCCTTGCCTCCCTCAGGCCGTCATCACCCCACCCCCCCGCCCCGGGAAGACTGCACAGCCTTCTTAACAGCCTCCCTCGTTCCCTTCCTGTCCCTTCCTGTTGCTCTTCCCATTACTGCCCAAGCGATGGCACTGAAATGCAGGTGGAATTGCCTCCTGGTGTTTCAGTGACTCCCCTTGGCCCTGGGCAGCAGCCCGGACTCTCCGGCACCTCGTGTAAGCTGCACACCCCCTGCCCAGCCCCTTCTCTGGCCTGTCTGCCCAGGACGCCCTGTGCTTCGGTGCTGGCGAGTCCCCAGTCTTGTCCCTCTGCTGGGAGCGCCCTTTTCTCCCCCGTGCGTGCGCCCTGTTTGCACTACAGCTTCCTGATTGTGCCTGAAGCTCACTTGTCACCTCCAGCAGCCTTTCTGACCTCACCCCTCTGCTGTACCATCTCTGTTAGTATAACTGCCCTCCTTCCTAAACCCCTACCCCCAACCCTGCCCCAAACCAGGCCCTCATCTTACTATAGAAAGCCCTTGATGGTTCTGTCCCGGTCTCTCATTCAAACGAAAGCAGGTTCATCTTTTATTTCATGTTCTGATGCACAGCATGATCAAAGATTTGAGACTAACTCAGTTTTCACCGTGTTTTAGGTTTCTTCATTCGACCGTTTTACAAAATGATGCTGGGAAAGCAGATAACTCTGAATGACATGGAATCTGTGGTGAGTAAATAGAGGTCACTCCCGTGGACATCACCAGCAGCTTGTGCCTTATGGAAAGGTAGTTGAGACCATGTTGTAGTCACAGCAATTCTTATGGGCGTTGTCATTCAGTATGGACAACAGGGATTGTTCGAGAGGTTAACTGATCTCCCTAACTTTTTTAATAAGAAAATCATTGTTCACATTTCCTAGAGTCATGGTATTTAGGGTGGGTACACCCACATCTCAGTTACCTGTGCTTACTCAGAACTGGTTTGACCAAATTAAATCCAAGGGTCATTTGGAGACCTCATTGCTGCCCTTGTTCTCCATGGAAAACTGCTAATACTGAACACTTAGAGGTTCATCTGCTATCCCTCTGTTTTCCGACCTCAAAAAAATGGCAGGGAGCCAGACCAAAACAGTAGATGAAGGGAAGACTATTTATACTCATCCCAGATACGGAAGAAGGGTAACTGACCACTACAGTGTAGGAGAGGAATGAAAAGTTAGAAAATAATTGCTAACTTTTGATTTGGGTTTTCGTGTTGCATTTAACTTATTTAATCTAGGCTGACCATTTTAGAGTTGAAAGGCTTTTCTATAAAAAAACAAAAGTTGATGCTCTTTTCCTAGTATACTTTTGCTTCTGTTTTTCTTTTAATTTACCTGTACTCCCGCCATTCACCTCTCACCTCTCACCATTCACCAGCCACACACGGGGCCGTCAGGAAGCGTCTTCGTCCATTTGGGGTGTTTGCAGCTCTGCTTGCACGTTCTGTCACTTGAGTCACCTCAGCCTCGCTGCCGTGTTGGCTGTACGCGTTGTGTGGTTGGGTGTGTGAGCCGTGTACCCCTCTCTCACAGCTCGTCCTCTGGGTGTGGCAGGAGAGTAGAAGGCCAGCAGCGCACACAAGTCCACTCAGCTGGGTTTTCCACGGGCGGGCAGCTCTGTGTGTCCACGGTACCCGTGTCAAGTTTCTCTTCAGTTTTTACCTTTAGCTTAGGCTTTATGCTTTTGTTACTGTATGATGAGGAAGCTAGGAGTATAAAAATCTCTCTTCAAGTCTAAATGAATTTTATTCCCCATGTTGACAGCTGGTGCACACATTCTGTTTTGTCTTCGTGGAGCCCCTGGGGCTGCCCAAGAGACAGAGGAGCCCAGGCTCTCGGGGCCTGTGTGCTGGGTTTTGACCCAGGGCAGCCTTCCTCTTTGCTCACAGTGACTTGCAGAGAGTGGTGGAAGCACAGGAAGGGACATAACTTGAAGCCATTGGTACTGAATTAGAACATTCTCTATCCTTCCTACTCTCCTCTGATATTTTCACTCTTAAAAGATTGGGAGTATGTTAATGTCTGCGTATGACCGCCGTCTGAAGCAGGCTGCTTCCTCTTCGCAGAGGGCAGGATCCGACTACAAACCCCCGTTACTACCAAAGCAGTTTTTTAGTTTGTATTTTTAAAGTGGAAGAGTAGGTTTGGGGTAGAGCTGGAAACATATTAGTGACTAATGCATTTCTTGAGATTCTGGATGGAACTACATTGCAAGGACATAGTTATTTAAAGAAGTGAGTGTATATTTTGGGAAAAAAATGCTTAATTTTAATTTTTGTGTCATTTCTGTAGGATAGTGAATACTACAACTCTTTGAAATGGATCTTAGAAAATGATCCGACTGAACTGGACCTTATGTTTTGCATTGATGAAGAAAACTTTGGGCAGGTATGTGTGGGTAACCCCACGAGCTCCCCCTTGACTTTCAAAGAGGCTTTGCTTCTTTGAGTCTTTGCTGATTATCATCTGATTGTATCGGTATCTTATTATCATGCCAGGAAGCCAAGTCCCAATTACAACTGCCTCTCTTCCTGCAAAGTTAGAGAAATTCTAAGGCCTCTGGTGTGTGAAGTAGCACCTACGTCTCACATCTAAAGCAGATCTGAGTGTGAATGTTTGTGCCTTGGTTTTAAAATTTAGATACTTCAAAAAAATAGTGTAAATGTTTACTTAGTGATATAAATACATGACCAGGAGTAGGTGATGTCTGGGGGGGCCTTGGTTTTTTTCCCTCTGCTTTAATGGTTCCCTTGTCACGGTGAAGTTTGTCTTTGGGGGCTCAGCAGACTCAGGGTTTTCTAACATTCCTTCTTGCTTTGCACCAATACTGTCATTAAGGCTGGATTAACCATAAAGATCAATTTCAAAGATAAAGTTGCCTTCTTGGAATTCTCATCATCATCCTGAAGTTCTGTAGGATGTGTTTGTCTTAAACCTGAAACCTTTGGTTCATTTGTCCCCCGGTGATAACGATGCTTTGGGGAACGACTTCTCAGGATTATCCAACCCCTGGTACCTGTCCTTTCACAAAACCCCAGAGAGAGTTCCCCTCTACCAGACCAAGTGTACATGGCCTTGGCGTTCATGAGATCATGGAGCCCGTTTTAAGGGTTGCTAATGGAACATGACATTGATTTGTTCTTTATTGCTTCAGAGATTATTGAAAGTGTACTCCACTGTCCAAAAAGTGTGCTCGTATTGGCTATCGTTTCACGATGCTGTGCTCAGTTTTATAGGTGAGGTAAGGAAATCAGGTCCCTGCCCTCTTGGGTTCACAGTCTTAGAAAAAAGAAGCTGATGCCGCTGGATATAAAGAAATTAATGACACCTGGGGTAAAAACTGTTGAGAAGGAACGTGATCACACACCCAAATTACTTGTTACATCCGCTCAAGCCAGGAAACCGTCACTCGTGTGAGTCCCAGAAGTGGGTGGGTCTCAGGGAGTCTGTGTTTTCTTTCCTTCCTGGTTGGTTGAGTTGAGGCTCATAGAATTTCAGGCGCCAGGGATGAGAGAGACCTTGTGATTAATGGAAATGATCAACGAGTCCATTAGGAATCTCATTTTGCCCTCCCCATCCTTTTTCGCCCCATCCTGTGTTTCATGCCCCCAAACCTTCACAGACCGATGGACACTGCTGTCCTTGTGGGAGTCCTGTCGTGGGGTGGAGGAGGGAAATCTCTTCTGCACCACCCCCAAAGCTGTCGCCTCCAGGTTAGCGGTGGCCCCCCCGCCCAGGACTGAACGTAAATGGGTTCTGGCCCTTGTCTGCTTCCCTCCTCCACTGCTCCCTCCCCTGAAGCCCCTGCAAGTCACCCCCACTTCATCCCTTCTCCCCCCTCCCCACCCGACTCCGCTGCTCTCCTTCCACCTCCCCTAAGCCCTGCTGCTTCTGCTGGCCCCGCGACGCCGATGCTCCCCTGCCCACTTCTTTTCTCGTCCTGCCTCGCTCGCTGGGCGGCCTCACCCAGCCCAGCTGCAGCTCTGCGCGGCTCACCGCCAGCCTCTCACCTGCAGCCCCCACCCTTCCTCTAGCGTCCAGATTCCCCCTGGTTCGGCTTCCTCCTGAGCCGTGTCTCCTGAAAGACCCACAGGTCCCCGAACTGAAAAAGCCACTTCCTCCTCCCGACCCCCCATCTCCGCTCCGGTCTAACCAGTGCCCTCACCCTCCCCTCCGGCCTGAAACTGGAGTCCCCTTGGAATCTCCCCTCTCCCTCCGTGTCCAGCTGGTCACTGCGTCCTCTAGCCCCAGCCTCCTCATCGCTTCCCTTGTCTGCACCCTTCCCTTGTTGAGGCTCTGCCGGTCCCTTGGCTGTGTCGTGTAGCAGTCTCCCTGGTCCCTGCATCGCCCCTCGCTCCAGTCCGTTCTCTGATGCCTCCACACGTATGCTCCGGATGTAGTGGTTCTGAAAAGCAAACCTGGACCTGCAACTCTTCTGCTCGACGCAGATTCTTCACTGGCCAGCCCGTGCCCTTCAGTGTGACTTAAAACCTTTCCTGCACGGCTTAGGACCCCTCGCTGCCCACCTTACCTACACCTCCTTCCTCTCACCTTCACAGCCATGGGGTGCCTGCCTCGGTGTCCCCCAGGACACCCCGTGCCCTGTCACTGGCTGCGTGGCGCCCTCTCCTTGCCGACCCATCCTCCTCTCCCCCACCATAACGCTCTGTCCTCTAGCCATCCCCGGCCTGCTGCCTCCTGTGAGCCCCCGAGGTCTCCTTGGTTTCTCCAGTGCCCGGTGTGTAGCGATGGCTGCTAAATGCTTAGTGAGCAAAGGAATGAATCATGCCGACCTAGGTTTTTTTTAATGTTATAAGTAATGGAAGCTCCAAGTGTGAGACAACAAAATAATTGGAATTGCAATGACTTTTTTTTAAGCTGGACCTATTTAAAGGTCTTAACTGCCAATTTTCAAAGGATAACACATGGCTAATCATCCTGGAACTATGTCTTCTTTGCATTTTTAACGCATGTAGGGAGGAGTAGAGATAAAGAACCAAGGAAGATTTAAAATCAGTCTTGGGTGTCAAATGCAAAAAAAAAAGGTCTCTTTATATTATATCCACTTGTAGAAATCCCTATGACTAACTTAACACAGTTCAGAAGACATTAGTGATGCCAAAGTTAGAAGCAGACTAAACCTTCCTTAGTTACAGTTAAATGTAACTATTTCCACCTAATAAGTACAAACCAAACAAGATGTTTGCATTTTTAAGTAGACTTCTAATAGATTCTGATGGTCGTTATAGCTCACGTCAATGGTTCATTAAAAACAATTCTTAAACCTCCTCATTTAATGTGGGTTTTTCTGACTTTGGATTGAATCAGGTAGAGTAATGCAGTAATCAAAACAGACTCATGAGATGAGTAAGATAATGATTAGGTGCCCTATTTGTGAAATTACTGGCTTTCCTTTTTAGAGAGTGAAACCTGATTAGCAAGGAACTAGCATATCTATTTTGTGTTCTGGGGAGAAATGTAGAGTGAATTAAGCAGGCACACATTGATCTCATCTCCCATATCCAGTCCATCACCAGGCCCTGTTCATTTTGACTCCCGACTATTCTTCAGTTCTCTCTGTTCTCCTTGTCTGTCCCACCAACAATACCCAAGCCTAAGCTACCATCTTCTCTCGTAGATTCCTAACTGGTTTTTTATATCCACCTTGGCCTCCTACAATGGCAGAGTGGTCTTTTCAGAATGTGAAATGATCATTTCATTCCTCTGCTAAAAAACATGCAGAGATTTCCCACTTTATCACTGTCAAGATAAAGACCCAAATCCTTAATTTGCCTCATGAAGTCCTGTGTGGCTGGGCCCTGCCTGTTCATCTCCAGGTGCATTTTGCATCAGTGCTGCCCCTCATGCTTTCTGGGTCTGGTCCTACGAGACTTCTTGCACACACCAAGCTCCTTCTTGCCTCAGGACCTTTGCACATGCCATTCCTCCAGTTGGGAACACACTCCCATCCTCAGTTCAGACAAAGCTAGCTCTGACCCAGGACCACAGTACTTCAGAGTGTCTTTCGTGTCTCCCTATGGCAGGTACCATAAGTGGCTTTGCATTTATTTGTATGGTTATGTGTTTAGTGTCTCTCTCTCCCAGCAGACTCAGTCCCGGTGATGGCTGCCCTGGGTCTGCCTTTTGCTCCCCATTGTGCACTCACCACCTGGCAGTGCCTGGTACAGGGTAGACACTCAAAATAGAGTTGTTGAACCAAAAACGTGGACATCAGCAAGAGGCCTGTGCAGGCCTCCCCCTCCCCCGGCCCTCTGCAAAACTGCTGACTGTGCATTGCCATTTTCTAACCCAAGAGGAAGCCCACGCCTCCTTGTGCAAAAAGATAAAGTCATTTCTTCACTAGAGTGAAGTTACCACAGAAGTGAGGTGTGCGTGCAGTCGGCCTTCCTTAGTGCTTTAGGCTCTCTTTTTCTCATCCCATGATTAGAAATACCAGACCATGAAGTTTGGCGGTAGCTGTCACTTCATGTAATGAAATTGCAGCTGTTGCCATTTTTTTCCAGTCTGCTTCCTTTCTGGTTGGTGAGAATCTGCAGCTGCTGGTTTCTGGGGCCTACTAACAATGTTTCCGATGAACAAATTTCAATATTTGAACAATCGTCATATGCCAACCAGAAAGAATCAACCATACACTCATGTACACCCCTGCACACACGTGCCCCACCAAGAGGAGACATCCTTTTAGAGCTGTGCCAAGCAGAAGTTCTTGACTGCAGGGCCAGCAGAGCAGCACCTGATTTGGTTGCTTTGAAGAGGCACTAGCAGTGTGGACTTCTAAGAAGCTGTGCAGTGGGGAGGGGAAGAGAATGGGCAGCAGCCTATAGGAAAATTGTTTGGGACCCGGCCTGAGTTGGGTGAAGGCGCACATTCTCAACTGGGGAGACGACACCCCTAGGGGGCAAAAACTAGACAACTTTTTGTCTTGGAGGACAAAAAGTCTCAGCCATTACAATGGCTCGTGGTCCTCCAAGGGGGCCGCAGAACGTAACACAGGTGTACCATGGGTCTCTTTGGTAAGATTGCGTGGGAGGGAAGGGGCAATTGGGGGGCGGTCTGAAAAGGCTCCTGGGGGGTAATTAATGGGGAAAAAGGCTGAGGAGCACTGGGTTGGGGAGAGGGAATAAGGGAAGAGGCAGAAACTGGATGTAGGAAGGAGAGAGAGGTGAGAGGCAGAGCGAGGTCGTGGCTGGAGCTGGACGGAACCAGACCAAGACCCCAGTGAGGAGGTAGTTCCTCAAAGACCAGGTCAAGGAAGTGGGCAGGTGGCAGCTGCGGGAAACATGAAGGTAGAAAGGTGGGCCGGCCGCTGGGAGAGGCTGGGGAGGATGAGGACGGCGCCCAAGAACACGATGAGAAGCAGTCAAGCCTTCCTCTGCCTGGGTCCAGGATGCCCGATTTGACCTAGACAGTTTCTCGGTGGACTCCTCAGACATTTGTCGTAAAGCATCTGAGGAAGATCGGGGAGACGTGTGTGAATCTGAAGTTGTCCCTTGCCACAGAAGAGGGGTCCAGTTCTGCACGAGCTGCACCCCAGAGGTTCCTCTGATCTTTGTGGTCTTTACGAAGAAGAGAGAGGAGTTCATACTTGGGCCAGGAGACTTCAAGAAAGAGCACTTTTTTCCTACGAGCACTTATTAATCCCCTTCTGTGTGCCAGGCACTGTGTTAGTGTCTTCACGTTGGGTCCTTGAGGAAGGAGTTCAGACACAAGACGACAACTATATTTAAAAAGTGGAATTTGGGACTTCCCTTGTAGCGCAGTGGTTAAGAATCCGCCTGCCAGTGCAAGGGACACAGGTTCGATCCCTGGTCCAGGAAGATCCCACATGCCGCAGAGCAACTATGCCCGTGTGCCACAACTACTGAAGCCTGCGCACCTTAGAGCCCGTGCACCGCAACTATTGAGCCTGCACTCTAGGGCCTGCATGCCACAACTACTGAGCCCACATCCTGCAACTACTGAAGCCCGCACTCCTAGAGCCCGTGCTTCGCAACAAGAGAAGCCACTGCAATGAGAAGCCCACGCACCGCAACAAAGAGTAGCCCCCGCTCGCCGCAACTAGAGAAAGCCCGCGCACAGCAACGAAGACCCAACGCAGCCAAAAAAAATTTTAAAAGTGGAATTTGAACAGCAGCCCACAGGTGGTGTGTGAGGAGAGGGAGAATGGGGGTGGAACACCAGCGGAAGCCTGACTGAGAGACCCCTAGGGCTTGGGGAGGATTTACTCTAAGGGAGCAGCTTAGGGAGCAGGCCTGGAGACCCCCTTCCCTGCCTGCCGGGAGAAACCATGTGACCTACATGTGAGCCCCAACCAACCATGTGACCCACGGCTGCCCCAGCCGACAATTCCTTACTCAGCACAGAGAGTATGGTCCGGTCTTTTTTGTTTTTCAAAAACAGTTTTATTTATCTGATTGCAAAATATTAATCTTAGGAATAAAAATAAAGTCAGTACAGTAAACACATATTAAAGTCACTAATAGTTCCTACCACCTAGAGGAAAGTCACGAGTAAAATTTTGATTTGTGTCTTCCAGAATTATTCTCTGTAAACACACAAATAAGGTTTTATCTTTTTAACAGAAATGGAATTGTACAGTGTGTACAGTTTTAACTTAATATATCGTAGGTACCTTTCCATGTCAGTAAATACCATTTTAATGGCTACACCAAATTCCATTTCATAGACTGTACCTTTTTTAACCATGCCCTAATGGTCAGCATCTAGGCTATTTCAGTATTTCACTATGTAAACAGTACGATGAGTATAATCCTGGAATATACATTTTGTACACTTGACCAATTTCTTTCCCTTGGTATAAGTCCTAAAAGAGAAATTATTATGAAAAGGCATATGCACATTAAAATCTTGACTCCTGTTGCCAAATTATCTTTTCAAAAGGTTGAACCAGTTAGACCCTCACCACCAGCATTGATAAGAACTGTTTCTCTACACTCAGCAGTGCTGGCTGATTCTGCCATTTTTCATCACTAGGGGCTGCTTTTGGAGGCACCAGAAGTGTTTTTCTCCTTTCCCCTCCCCACCCTGTCTCGTCTATGGTTGACCCTCTCATTCAGTAGCTCTGGAAATTGCAGCTCCCAGAAAACATTCTATATAGTACAGCTGAACTGTACTGAAAGCCTCTCAATATCCAGAACCGGGCTTGGATTTATTAACTTGTCATTTGGTGTGGATCTGATAGAAAAATCTCATCATGGAAGGGAACAGCAAGACAATCTTTGAGGAATAAATGGGGGGAAAAAAGAAAAACTGTCTTATTAAAAAATACTACAAAAGTGTAAATGAATACTGCCTACAGACCCACAAATAATCGACTACAAAAGTGTAAATGAATACTGCCTACAGACCTCCAAATAATTGTCAAAGGACTAAAGATGTTTTACTATAAGAGACCTCCCATCCCACTCCCTAAGCGAACTGTTTAATATCTTCAAAAAAGTGCCGTGACCTGCACAGGACAGGAGCAGGTCACCACGGGGGGCAACTGGATGGAATGGAAGACAGCAGCCGGAAGGGGGCACCCGGCGGGAAGGAAGGATTTGAAGAAGAATAAAAATACAGTAGCAATTAAAGTCCGTACTGCATTTGCAAATATTTTCTCCCATTCTGAGGGTTGTCTTTTTGTCTTGTTTATGGTTTCCTTTGCTGTGCAAAAGCTTTTAAGTTTCATTAGGTCCCATTTGTTTATGTTTGTTTTTATTTTCATTACTCTAGGAGGTGGGTCAAAAAAGATCTTGCTGTGATTTATGTCAAAGAGTGTTTTTCCTATGTTTTCCTCTAAGAGTTTTATAGTGCCCCATCTTACATTTAAGTCTTTAATCAATTTTGAGTATATTTTTGTGTATGGTGTTAGGGAGTGTTCTAATTTCATTCTTTTCCATGTAGCTGTCCAGTTTTCCCAGCACCACTTATTGAAGAGGCTGTCTTTTCTCCATTGTATATTCTCGCCTCCTGACCATATGTGCGTGGGTTGATCTGTGGGCTTTCTATGCTGTTCCATTGATCTATATTTCTGTTTTTGTGCCAGTACCATGCTGTCTTGATTACTGTAGCTTTGTAGTATAGTCTGAAGTCAGGGAACCTGATTCCTCCAGCTCCGTTTTTCTTTCTCAAGGTTGCTTTGGCTATTCGGGGTCTTTTGTGTTTCCATACAAATTGTGAAAATTTTTGTTCTAGTTCTGTGAAAAATGCCATTGGTAGTTTGATAGGGATTCCATTGGATCTGTAGATTGCTTTGGATAGTATAGTCATTTTCACAATGTTGATTCTTCCAATCCAAGAACATGGTATATCTCTCCCTTTGTATCGTCTTTCTTTCATCAGTGTCTTATAGTTTTCTGCATACAGGTCTTTTGTCTCCTTAGGTAGGTTTATCCCTAAGTATTTTATTCTTTTTGTTGCAGTGGTAAATGGGAGTATTTCCTTAATTTCTCTTTCAGATTTTTTGTCGTTAGTGTATAGGAACGCAAGAGATTTCTGTGCATTAATTTTGTATCCTGCTACTTTACCAGATTCATTGATTAGCTCTAGTAGTTTTCTGGTGGCATCTTTAGGATTCTCTATGTATAGTATCATGTCATCTGCAAACAGTGACAGTTTTATGTCTTTTCTGATTTGAATTTCTTTTATTTCTTTTTCTTCTCTGATTGCTGTGGCTGAAACTTGCAAAACTATGTTGAATAATAGTGGTGAGAGTGGGCAACCTTGTCTTGCTCCTGATCTTAGAGGAAATGGGTTCAGTTTTTCACCATTGAGAACGATGTTGCCGGTGGGTTTGTCATCTATGGCCTTTATTATGTTGAGGTAGGTTCCCTCCATGCCTACTTCCTGGCATATACCCTGAGAAAACCGTAGTTCAAAAAGAGTCATGTACCACAATGTTCATTGCAGCACTATTTACAATAGCCAGGACATGGAAGCAACCTAAGTATCCATTGACAGATGAATGGATAAAGAAGATACGACACATATATACAATGGAATATTACTCAGCCATAAAAAGAAATGAAAGTGAGTTATTTGTAGTGAGGTGGATGGACCTAGAGTCTGTCATACAGAGTGAAGTAGGTCAGAAAGAGAAAAACAAATATCATATGCTAACACATATATATGGAATCTAAAAAAAAAAAAAATGGTTCTAAAGAACCTAGGGGCAGGACAGGAATAAAGACGCAGACATAGAGAATGGACTTGAGGATATGGGGAGGGGGAAGGGTAAGCTGGGACGAAGTGAGAGAGTAGCGTTGACATATATACACTACCAAATGTAAAATAGATAGCTAGTGGGAAGCAGCTGCATAGCACAGGGAGATCAGCTTGGTGCTTCATGACTACCTAGAGGGGTGGGATAGGGAGGATGGGAGGGAGACGCAAGAGGGAGGGGATATGGAGATATATGTATACATACAGCTGATTTACTTTGTTGTACAGCAGAAACTAACACAACATTGTAAAGCAACTATACTCCAATAAAGATGTTAAAAAATAAAAAAGTAAAGTCCGTACTGCAGACAGTAAAACGTTGAATTGATGTTGTCGAAAGTGGAGCTCAGTCACGTGGGAGGGAAACGAGATCCCTTCCCGAATAACAAAAAAAAAGACAAGAAAATATGAAGGGCCGAGACAGAGGATCAGTGGGCTTTGATTGAAAAAGCTGTCTCCGTGTGAAAAGGAACAATAATCAAGTGCATCATCAGAGAAAACGTTTGGAGAGGAACAGGATCTGATATTCAGGCCAGAGAGGCCGTCTGTCCTGCGCGTGTGTGGCAGGGCTGGGGAGGGGTCCCTGAAAATGGACCTCTGCCAAAGCAGGAGATCTGTTGCAGATTTGAATCTGTATCCCTCGTGATGGATGCAGCCTGGATGCTTGCTCTGGAGAATGCTCTCCCTCAGGCTCGGCTCGGCCTCCTCTCAGATGTGGCTGGGTGGGTGCGGGAAAAAAGACCACAAGGAGTCCCACCAGAATACAAATGTGGTTACCTTTGAATTGGGGAGCTGTGAGTGGTATTTTTTTCCTTTTTATTTCCCTGGAATTTCCATGAGAGTAAACATTTTACTTGTTAGATCAGTAGGCCTCTTCCTTCCCTTCCCTTCGCTTCTGCTACTTATTGCTTTATACACTTTGATGTTAAGCCAGGGCCGGCTCAGGGCAGAGGAGAAGGCTGTGCCTTGAGTTCAGCTGCTTTGCTCTTTTCACTCCTGGCTTGCTCTGAGGGAGGGGGCTTTCGGGGCCGATGAGCCAGGAGGTGGCGTCTGGATGCACATCAAAGCCTGGGGTTCTCAGGGGTGGCAGGTGAACCCATCCCTCAGCCTGACTTTCTCAGCATCTTTCTTTTTTTAAGTCCCTGTGTTTTGCTCCTTTGAAAGAAATTCCACATATCTTTTTTTTATGGCTATAAAATCTAATTTTCAGCAACAAATCTGGATCTCTGCAGTCTTGATGGATGTATCCTGTCTTTTCTGTTAAACATAATTAAATCTCTTAATAAGTCAATAGCAGATGGGAAAAGTGTTGTTCTCCATTGTTGCTAATGTATGAAGAATAATTAAAACTCATAAATAACCATAAAATAATTTGCCTTCAATGATAACATCTTTAAGTGTGTAGCATCTTAACAATTTAGAAGCCTCATTAGACATTCTCTTGGACACAGAGCCCATTTGCTGGGAACGAGTGCTGAATAAATTTTACTTATCTTCCTTTTATAATAAGACGTTATTACTCAGTGATAATATGCAAAATAACTTCATGATGGTGATCGTTGTTTTATCTTTGTAATTACAGACATATCAAGTGGATCTGAAGCCCAATGGGTCAGAAATAATGGTAACAAATGAAAACAAAAGGGAATACATTGAGTACGTACACACATACTTACAGCCTTTTCTTTTATTAAATTGAACAGCATGTTTGGTTGCCGTCTTTTGCCAGAACAATTCGTGCAGATTATGGACACACTTTTAACAGTATGAGTTCTTTTCTGGCTTGGCCTAATAGGAAGCTGAATTATGGGATGCAAAGTTTGACTTGTGTCCTGACTTCATGTTGCTGCCATACAGAGGAGCAGTGGGAGGAGAGAAAGGGGCCACTATTGAGTAACTTGGCAAATTCTCTGGGAGCCTGTGGGCATCTCGTCTAAAATTGAGAATTACAACAGTGGACCAGTGTCAACAGCCAGTTGGGGTAAAATTGGGAACAACCGAAGAGAACATATTCCATCTGTCTCCTGACTTCTTTTCCATAATGAAAATGTAGGAGAAGAGTTAAAATGGATATGGAGAATTCAGCACATGCAAACATGAAGAATTGTTCCTGATGTTTGTAATTTTCTTAATCTCAGCGTCCTTTGGTGGGACAGAATGTTGAGTCCTTTGGAAATCTAGCTGTTAGGTAATCCTGGGAGTCTGTGCTGGGCAGAAGGTACAGTTGGGCAGCTTACATTTTCCTCTTTGGTATATACGTATGCTTCGAGCTCACAATTCTGGTATCTTCCAAGGATTGCCAGGTTGCCCTTGCTAGCCCTCGAACAGGGGCGAGGTCGGTGTTAACAGTGGTTGGCTCCCAGATCCTAGTTTCTGCTTGTCTAGTGAGTTACAGCCATGGCCTGAGCTCCTTGTTTGCATTCAGAACTCCATTTCAACAAGCTGCGTTCCGTCCTCTCTCATCACAGTCGATCACAGGACTTGAATTCAGAGAATTGGCTGAGGATCTTAGCATCCTTCCTTAGCATCTGCAAAAAAAAAAAAAAACACCTACTCTCCTTTCTAATTAGGAAGAATTGGAGAGTGCTGGCATCTCTACTTAGAGACCCTGACAAAGCATGGACTTCTCCACTTGCAAGTTGAAAGCTTGCTACGCTTAATCAAAAACTAGAAGTAGGAGACTACATTTCTTGCCTGTTCACCTTAATTGGCGCTTGTGCTGAACTTGGACAGTCTCAGCAAGCAGACGACGTCCTAACGGGCACTGTTGTCTTCATTCGGAAAGTGTAGACTTTGAATAGATTTTTAACAACACTCCACCCCAGGGTGACTGGGTTCGAAAGACTGAGTATTTGCACCTTGTGATACATGTTGTGCATCATTCTTTGCAGTTAATTCTTTTAGGTTTCAAATTGCGGGGCGCCTCCGCTAGCTTCACTGCAAGAAGGAGGATAGAAATCCCCGCCTGCTCCCTGCCACCTGTATCCTCTGGTGCAAGTAGGCTGTTGGGCTGGTGATGGCAGCACAGCCAGTAAAACCTGATATTCTGAGCAGTGAGTGGGCAGCAGGCTGGTCCTCGAGGGCCGTTGCCATGGTGCCACCTCGTAAGTGAGAGCCCTTTATGACAAGGTCCTTGTGCTATTTCACGACAGAATGCCTTAGGTGAAATCCAAAGTGGATTCGCCTGGCAGTAAATTCTGCTGTACACTAAATGTTGTCACAGGGAACGTGGTTTCAGTGGCTGTCTGTGACTCAAAGAGGTTTTACCATTAATCCTTCAAATGTTGGTATAAAAGTATTAGTGGTAAAATACTGATAAATTATATGTCATCCTTGAAAATCAGTACATTGAATACTAGAATGAAATATATGATAAAATACGTTGTACTGGGTATTCCCCTTAAAAATATGTACATGTTTGTACATAAATGTGGGTGTGTACATATGTGGGTTTGTGTGTGTGCACGCATTATGCCCATATACATATGTATTCAAACCCCATTTTCCCTTTTTCTCCAGACAGTCACATTTATAAAGCAGCTTTGATAAACGAAGGCTTGATCTGGGGGGAAAAAAAGAAATCAGTCTTTCTTTTGAAATCCTCAGTGAGATTTTAGGCTCCACATGTGCTCATTATTCTCGAAAGAATCAATGAATAAGCAGCATGTGCTGCAGCACTCTACCTCCCTCTCCTTGGCCACCGTCGGGCTTTTCTCCCTGCCCTGCTTAACGAGCAGCAGTCGCAGCTGGGGAGAAATAACTGAACACCAGTGATGAATGAGCAAGATGGTTAAGGGCTGTCCGTTTTCCTCCCACAGCCTAGTCATCCAGTGGAGATTTGTGAACAGGGTCCAAAAGCAAATGAACGCCTTCTTGGAGGTAAGTCGTGTTCACCGGGAGTCGTGCCTGTGCCTTTAGGTTGAAAGAGGACGGTTCTCCTCCTTGGGGGTCAGGGGGGCTGTTAGAAGCGATCACACACCCAGAGACAGGCATGGGTGTGGGACCCAGGGCAGGAACGTCAGGCCTGCACTGCTCACACCATCTCCAGTCTCCAGGGCAGGAGTGTTCAGCCACTGCACTGCCACCTTTTTGTTTGTTTTCTGTTGTTCAGTGTTTTCTGGCTTTGCTGCTCTTATTTTTTAATTTGCCTTAACTGTTTTTAAAGAGAAATCTTTACAGACTTGATCCAGAAGGGCAGGTTCCCCCACAGGGGCTAGAACCATCGTCCTGCAGTTTTTGGTGGTACCCGGGGAAGGCTGGGAGCATCTCTGCCTTTTGCTGCAGTGACAGGTTCTAAGAAATGCGAGGACTCGGGACAGTTTCCAGTCACGCCATCCCTCCGTGATAATGCCTTCCGCTTCATTGGTCGAACTTTTTTTTTTTTTTTTTTTAAATCCCCTGCCCTTTCCTCGTGGCTGTCTGAATAATTCCTCACCTTATTAAAGTGTGAACTGGTTCCTTCTCAGACGCAAGTATTTAATGTCAGTGATGCTCCCAGGCCCCTGAGGAGGGAAGCCCCTCGCAGAGAATAAGGGGGTTCCTCATTTTAAAAAACGGCTCCCTTTGACCCAAAGCGCAATTCCGTTTTAAATCCTGATAATGGGTATTAGTTACTTAAAGAGAACAAGCCCCAGCTGCACATCACAAGCTTCCGCTGAACCGATGCAGGGTTCTCGTTGGGCGATGCTCTCTTAAGTTCACCCCAGTTCAATTACCTGCTCATGGTGAATATAGCGCCAGCCCAGGCAGAACACTCAGAAAAATTCCAGGACTTAGGGTGAAACGTGTGAGTTAGAGGCGCTGGAGAACAGCAGGGTTCATACTGTATTTACACGAGAGACCTACCCGGCCCTGCCCCAGGTGATCACACTTTCAGAAACTGGCCACACGCGAGGCCCAGCGACACGGAGCGTCCGTCCTAGATCACTGCGCTAGTTAGTGGCGCCTAGCCTGGGAACCGGGGCAGGCTGTCCGTGCTCCCTGGCTCCTTTCCACCCATCACACCGCCTCCTCTCGTATTTCATCTCTGCCTTCAGCGCCTTATTTTCAAATGGTCCGCTTGCGCGTCTGTGGCCTGTGCCTTTGAGAACACCCTGACTCACAGCAATGTGTCATAAGTGGCTTTTGGAATCCGCCTGCCTGCAGCAAATCATATTTTTGTAACATTTCAAAAATTACTCAAGTACCTGGGTCTTCTGGAGTCTACTGCTTTTTAAATTTTTATTTTGTGACTATGCTGTTTTTATCTGAACTAAAATTACTGAATACTGTCATATAAATCATCAGTGAACAGTGTATTTTTCCTGGCTAACCAAAATAAGCTTGTTTATCCTGTAAAATTTGTCTCTTTCAAGGAAAAAGGTGTTGAGAGTGCTTTTCTTTTTTTCTTTCAGGGATTCACGGAACTGCTTCCTATTGATTTGATTAAAATTTTTGATGAAAATGAACTGGAGGTTTGTACTGTAAACATTTTGTGTAAAGCAGATTTTTTTTTTTAAAGTATCTCATTACTTCCCAACTTGGTATTTTAGTATTCTCTGATCCGTAATGTCCTAGCGAGTAAGCTTAGGTGAATTCTATGGCGGGTCTCTTAGGGGCTTGCTTCTTTGCCGATCAGGGACCAGGGCATAGCAGAAGTAGTCACCTGTAGCTTCCTTGCCCGGGAGAGGGCAGATCAGGGGCGCAGCAGACAGGGAGAGGCCCGCTGAGCTGCGTTCACAGCAGCCAGTTGGGGTGGCAGCACCCTGCTCCCAAGGTGGGGCTGGCTGAGGACCCCGGTCCTGCACGCACCCACCGTGGCAGCCGAATGGGGACTCGGCCAGGAGGTGAGCGTGAGCATCCCCGAGGGGCTGTAAAGCAGGGCTCTCCGTGAAATTGAAGTGGTCTGTGCTGCGGAGTGAAAGCGCGGCAGAGGCCAGAAGGCAGTCGCAGGAGGTGGTTTCATGTCAGCTTGTGCCAGCTCCTTTGTGTCGGTGTAGATGAGAACTCGGAATCTGAAAAGCAAAGGAGTCTCTCCGCCTTTATGTTGAGAGAAACAGAAGGAGGAAGGCTTTGTCTGTTGAGAGGCTATTGACAGGACTCTGGCCATTTGTCCAATGACGTGTCTTCCGTAGACTGGCTTTTGTTCTTTTACCTTAAAATGGAAACGTCCAGATAGATGACATCACAGACATCATGTAGAGGAAGCCCTTTGTTTGGCAGGTGGGGAGACTGAGGCAGGGAGAGGTTAATGACCTCACAGGGTCTCGTCACAGTCAGGCCTGTGAACCCGGTTTTCAGGCCTCTGGATTAGTTCTTTTTCCACTGTACGCTGGCGCCTCTGCGGGAATATCATTCATTTGTCCACAGGAAACCTGCCCTTCGGAGGGTTAGGTAATAAGAAAAGTGGACCCAAGACTGGTAAGTCAGAGGAGCAATTATAGCGCTAGGACAGGTCTGCAGCCGTGGGCCACCAGGCAGGCGAGGTGATTGCCCTCACCTGGCGCATCGGTCTGGGAAGATGAGCTCTTGCTGTCATAAAGCACTAATTCTATTGTGGGTGGGGAGGTATTTTCAACTGTTGAGACAGATAACCTCTCAGAAGAGGAAACAGCCAGAGTAATGAAAGAGCAGACATAAATGGAGCATACGAAAATCCATGAGCACCGAGCTGAGGTTCGAGGGGCGGGGAAGGTGATTGATTGGGACTTCTAATTTCCAGTATGAAACGTGGTGGCCTGTACAAGCTTTAGAGTCGGGTCCCTCTCTTTACCTCTCAGTCTCTGATCTGCAGGGGCAGGTAGGATGTGGAACACGTATTCCCCTTCATTTGTTTTTATGGGTCGCTGGCTTATCTTGCTTTGCACGTGACGTGATGCTGGCACTGAGAAAAGGCCTTTCCTCCGGTGTACTTCTTCGGCTTTCACAATGTGCCCTGTTTCCCTCTGGTCCCTCTCCCTCCCAGTTGCTGATGTGCGGCCTTGGCGACGTGGATGTGAACGACTGGCGACAGCATTCTATTTACAAGAACGGCTACTGCCCGAACCACCCCGTGATTCAGTGGTTCTGGAAGGTAAGGCCAGAGGCCGGGTCCTGTGCTGCCTTCCTGCGGCCTTGCTGCTGGATTTGGGGTCGTGTTGGTACCTGGCCTCCTGGGGGAGAGAAGAGGCCCGCCGAGCCAGAAGCAGCCCTCACCGCTGCTTTTCTGTAACTGTGGTGGCTGGCTGTCTTGAACAGGCTACACTGTCTTCCTCGACCACCTATTAAAGTGCTTTTGTTTGAGGAAACCATTGAGTAGGATGATCCTGCAAGGCTTCAAGAATTGGAACTAGGCTTCCCTGGTGGCGCAGTGGTTAAGAATCCACCTGCTAATGCAGGGGCCACGGGTTCGATCCCTGGTCCGGGAAGATCCCACATGCTATGAATCCTAGAAAAAAGCCCACGCGCAGCAACGAAGACCCAATGCAAGCATAAATAAATTAATTAATTAAAAAAAAAAAAATTGGAACTAGTCCTCCAGAGTGTGAATAAGAATGGGAGGCTTCTCAGGGCAAAAGCATGCTTTGGGGCTGACTTTTCCAAGATGCCATGTTGGTTTAAAGAACCATTTTCCCAACTTTTTTTGTTAATTCCAACAAACATTTTGATCTTTACATCTTTCAATCAAAGATGCAAATGAAATCTGATTGACTCTCTAAAGACCAGTGTTTACATCCTGTTCATCGTAGAAGAGAAGTGAAATAGTAACGAGCGGGTCCAAAGGAGGACAGTAAACTGAAAGAACAATTACAGGGGGAAAAGTGCTGATTATTTACTTACAGAAATAAGAAATCGTTGACCTTGTCTTAATTTCTAAATATCTATTGTTAATAATATTTCAAGTGCAGCAGAGAAACAGAGAGAAAAGGAAGAAAGCAGAATCTTCAAATCCTAAAATCTTAGTCCAACTTTCGCTCAGCCTTGATTTTGTATATATTTTTTTTAATATCAGTTCAAGTAACTTTACCAGTGAAGCCAACTCGATTCTTAGAATAATTCAGATATGTAAGATACACAGATTATTTCAGAAGCCTAGCCTGGCCTCTGTTTTTCTTTCTTTTTCTAAAATGTTGTCTTTAGAGAATTTAGCTACAGTCAAATATCCTGCCTCATAACCTGGGTTCCCCCTCTCAAACTGTGTGTATTTCTAACTGGCTCAGGGGGACCAGCAAGCCTCACATACAGAAACATGAGCTCAGTGCCATCAATGAGTGTGCTTTTTTTTTTTTTTTTTTAATTTATTTTTGGCTGCGTTGGGTCTTCTTTGCTGTGCAGGGCTTTTCTCTAGCTGCAGCGAACAGGGGCTCCTCTTCGTTGCGGTGCGTGGGCTTCTCATTGCGATGGCTTCTCTTGTTGTGGAGCACGGGCTCTAGGCGCGCGGGCTTCAGTAGTTGTGGCACGCGGGCTTCAGCATTTGTGGTTCGCGGGCTCCAGAGCGCAGGCTCAGTAGTTGTGACACATGGGCTTAGTTGCTCCGCGGCATGTGGGATCTTCCCGGACCAGGGATTGAACCCGTGTCCCCTGCATTAGCAGGCAGATTCTTAACCACTGTGCCACCAGGGAAGTCCCAAGTGTGCTTTTTTTTAACCACTTATTTTGACCAGTTGGCAGAAGAAGAAAGAGACATTGTGATCACTCGGTCTGAGGTTGCAGAGGCCAGTATTGTGATGGCCATAAAAAAAAATTTTTTTAAAAAGTTTGCAGAGTCAACTGTCTAGGTCTCCCACTGCACTATAAATAAGATGAAGTTTTGCCCGTCTGCACTGCAGCAGACGTGCCTCGTGTTACATGAGCGTAATGACCTTCTGCCTCCGTTCGTAGGCTGTGCTGCTGATGGACGCTGAAAAGCGTATCCGGTTACTCCAGTTTGTCACAGGGACGTCCCGAGTCCCTATGAATGGATTTGCCGAACTTTACGGTGAGCAGGGTACCATTAGACTTCATCCTCCCACCGTGAGTCTCTACCCAGGCATCTGCTGTGGCCCCAGAAGACTCTGCCTTCCGGGCTTCTGGCCATGTGGGTTTCGCCTGGACCCAACAGACATACATCATGGAAAGAGATGGGGCAGCGTGCTGTCACCTCAGCTGTCTGTGCAGTTACCTGTATATAAAAGCAGGGGGTTGTTTTTGATTTTTGTTTTTATACAGAGAGCCATAAGGTTGGTCTTCTCTTTTTTCTTTCTCTTTTGTTTTGTTTTTTGGTATGTCTTCAAAAAACAACTAGATTTTGCAGAATCCTCCATGTGGTTGTAAACTGAACCTTGAAAGCACTCCTCCCCTCCACGAGGCAGAATTCTTCAGGGCTTACTATAGATGAAAAAATCACTCTCTGCTCTACATATTAAAGGTCATCACGTTTCAGTTTTTCCCCCAGAAGTAGTTTGAAATTTAAACTTCCAGGGTTGGGTTGCAAGGCCGTGGTTGTCTGCACATCGTTACGTTATTGTGTCGGCTCTGTTCAGCTTGGTGCGATTCCATTCTGATGGCGACACAGAGTCTGTGTCCTGAGGTCGTGCAGACCCTTTGCGTCCCCCGTTGTTAAATACTGACTGTGACGTCACAGCCACAGAGGGTGTCCCAAGGCTCACCCCCAGGCCCGCCCTGCCCACCCCTCCCTTTCCTTCAGCCCCTCCTTCGTCTTGTTCTACTGCCTTGAGCACTCTTAGCATTTCTTTTTCTTCCTTTTTTTTTTTTTTCCTAGGTTCCAATGGTCCTCAGCTGTTTACAATAGAGCAATGGGGAAGTCCTGAAAAACTGCCCAGAGCTCACACATGGTGAGTGACGGAAAACCACACAGTTGTTGACAGACAGTATTTTAAAACACTTAGCTGAGTGTGATGCTGGACTACAGGCTAGAGTGCTACTTTCCCTGACCATTCAGCGTTTAGAGTATGAACTGTCAGTGATACAGGTGAAAATATAGATCGTGCAGTGATGCTGATGAAATTAAGCCACCCAAGATTTGAATGGGCCCGGTCTTTTTGATATGTGAAGGGTTAAATCCCCCTTCCTGCTTCCTGTGGGGAGTTCCTCCTCCAAACCCCATCCTTCCGTAATTATTCTGGAAAGCGGAGCTTTCACTGTATATTCTCCCTATGTGGATACGACCGCTCCCAGCCTCTGAACAGATTGAGTTTTTACCCCAACCTTAAATGGTTTAGAACCATGGATGAAATTCCCTTTGGCAACAGGTTTTTAAAAGGCCTTCCATGGCCATCCAGAACCCATAAGTCTTTGAGATTTAGCAACGTGCGTGTGGCCAGAGGAGTGTCAGAGGTCCGACCAAGGACCCCTGCTCAGGGAGGCACGTGTGGGGCATGGCTGCGCTCAGAAGGCCTCTGGGTGCAGGGCCGGAAGGAGGCCTTCCTGGAGGGGAACCCCAAGGAGTTTCGTGAAACCCAGCACAGAGGCGACCTCAGGAGCTCTCAGGGAGCTCCTGCCACTCCGGCTCCCGCGTCCCCGGGGTTGGTCACCCCACAGGATTGGATTTCTTGCTCTTAGGAAGCAGGTGGACGGGGAGCCCTGTGGATGGTCAGCACCCAGCATCCTCCTTTCCCACGGGAACTGGGGCTGCCGGAGCCTCTGGGCCATCCTGTTGCTGCCCGGCGCAGCTAGGAGAGAGGTCTCATCAAGGTGCTTTTGTGGAAAGTGGGCTGTGAAAAGCCTTTTGCTTCGACTCCCTCGCCTCGCCGGAAAGCACGTTTTTGCCCATTTATACCATTCGTAGGACTCTGAGCGGGGTGGATGTGGTCCCTGCCCGTTGGCACCGGGAGAGCAGGCTGACTCGCGCTGAAACTGGCCGATCGCCAGAGCAGCCGGTCTCCCTTGATCCTCTGCCTTTATTCTTGGGGGTAGGATGTTTTGGCCGTGGAGCTTTTATTCCAAACGATCTCAGGCAGGCGTCGCTTTCTGGGCTCAGTAGCCTTCATCTGAAAGGTAGCCAGCACTGAACCGAGCCCCAGCAGTGGCGGGATGGGGGGGCAGAGCTCCCAAACTCAGCTGGAGGAAGAGCTGCGTCCCTGGGCGTGGCTGTCCTGTGTGGGTCAGACCCTTAACCTTGATGGCAGCCTGAAGTACACGGTTAGCGTTCCTGTGGGCTCTTGGGAAGCTTCCTCGTGACCCCGTAGCTCACAGGCTCCCAAATCCTGTGATTTGAACTCGGGTCTGCCAGCATTCCAGTCTGCACCCTGACCACTTCGGTTAAGCTACTGCCTCAGTGGTACGGTTCACTTTCTTTCCAGACTCTTCAAAGAGAAACGAGTAATTGAGTGTCCCTCCCATGACCCTCTGTGGCCCTATAGACAGGTACCTTGCTGTCGCATTCTTCTCCTGTTTCGGAGTTCACGTGCTGAGCCACCACTAAAATACGGTGCTGCCCAGATAAGACCCTGAACTCAGCGGTTCTCAACCTTGGCTACACATTGGAACCACCAAGAAAGCATTAAAAAAAAAATAACTGGTGCCAGGGTGCCACTTCTGGAGATTTTGACCTAGTTGGTCTGGTGTGTGATCTGGGCCGTGGGATTTCCAGAGCTGCCCAGGTGGGTGGTGGGTTGGTGAGGAGAGCTAGGGTTTAGAATCGTTGGTCTTCCTTAGGAAGGACAGAGGTCTACACACAGGAGGGAAGCAACCCCGCCGGCTCTGACCAAAGCCTCGCTGCTTCTCCGTGTCACAGGATTAAAGCATTCAAAGAGTTTTTTCAGTGATGCTCTCCCCAGACGAAGAGGAGAGCGCTAGTTCTACTGAAGCCACACTGGCTGGTGGGGTGGGACTTACTCTGCTTTCTCTGCTGTGGCTTTCCTTCCATCCAGCCCCGGCTCCCGCTGTAATGTAAGAAACAGGCGCTTTGCTGACTGCTTCACAGCGACAGCCGTATGTATATGTGGCTACGTAAAACCTAGCCACATGTATGTTTAATCTCTTCCATGTTTTATGAAAATATAAAATACACAGTTAAGCTTCAAAATTAAAACCTGATTTACTAGGAGAGCGAGGGCTGGTGGAGCTGGTTCTCTCTGAGCTTTCATGAAACTCTCAGATGTAATTGCTGAGTGTCCTAACACCAAAGGGCTTCATTCCTCTGTTCTGTCGAAGGTCACTGCTGGGATATTTAAAATTCCACTTTACTAAGAATCACAGACCCACCTAAAAATAATCTCCTTTGGCCCACACATCTTCCACACGACGAGGCTGAAGCCACTGAGGGTAATGAGGTCACACAGCTAGTTGGTGGCAGGCCAGCCCTGTCTCCTGACGTCAGAAGTAACGGTAACACTTATTAAGCACTACTGTGTCCCAGGCGTCATCCTAAGCACTTCGTGTATATTAACCCGTATCACCGTCACAACGACGCTAAAAGGTGGGTCATGTTACTGCCCTCTTCTTACAGAGGAAGAAACTGAGGCACAGAGCGCTAATGTAATTCCAAACCTCAGCTCTTGACATTCCCCTGTTTGCCTCTCTCTCCATTACTCCAGTATTTCTCAAACTTGAATAATGTATGGACCTTTTTTAAAGAGGAAAAATGGCCACAGATCTTGAAACCCCACAGGGATTGCAGGCCCTGGACTGTGAAATACCAACTTAAAATCAAGACGACCGCCACCTCTTCTTTTAAGTGTAGCCTGCAGAAGTGGAATTCTGTCTCTATCACTGGTGAAATGATGTTTGAAATCATTATCATGATGAAAACCAAACATTGGAAACGTCTTTTAGACTTACTCCGTCAGGACTCCTGGGTTCCTGAGGCCTCTGGTTTGAGAAGCACACTGTTCTGCTCTGCTGTGTCTTTTGATGTTTGGTGACTATGAAAAAAAAATCTCAGAGCTCAGTGTGTCTTATTAAATACTTTAGGGGTTGTTAAAGGGCCCACCACGGACGTGTGTCTGTTTCTTATTGCTGCTGATAATCATTAGCTTTTAAAACATAAGAAGTTGTTCTGCTCGCGCTTGGAAACCTATGTCAGTGCCAGGAGGGAGCAGTTTTAAATGCTGAGGCAGCAGAAGCAGATCTGGGCTTTGGAGCCAGCCTGGGGCTGAATCCTGGCTCTACCGCTTACTGTGTGACCTTGGGCAAGTTACCCAACCTCTCTGTGCCTCGAATTCCTCCTCTATAAATAGGGGTGAGGCAGTACCTACCTTACAGGCTGGTTGCTAGGATTCACTGAGGTGATAGATGAAAAGTCCTTAATGGTTCTGGCACGGGGCAAATGCTCCACACATGTTAGCTCTTACTAAAGCATCACGAACGAAGGCACGTGTGTACATGTGTGTGCGCGTGTGGCCATCGTCATGACAGGTGCCCGCCAGCAGCCCACCTGCACGGGCACCAGTTCTGTGTCTGGGGCTCTAGCTCCTCATGCCCAGTGGGGGCCGGCGGTGAATGGTGTGTGAGTGATGGCAATGGCCGCTGGCTTTGGGGCTTGCTGTGTGCCAGACCCCCTTTATACGTTCTGATCTGACCCTCCCAGCACTCTGCAGCAGTCTCTCCATTTCACAGAAGAGCAGACAGATTTAGGGACGGAGGTGACTTGTCTGAGGTCACACAGCTGGCAGGTGGCAGAGACAGACTTTGAACTCAGTCCCATGGACAAGTACAATCCTTTGCTCACAGAGGTCTGGAGACCTCACTGTCACCGAGGTGACTTGTAACACCCCTGCCAAAGCCTCAAGGTATGTAGGGGCTTTTTATAAATGAGGCTTTTCACTCCACGTGTTGACGACTTGCCTGACTTTGGTTAGAGGATAGCTCAGTGTTGGGGTCCCAGAGCTGCAGGCAGCCTGGGTTCTGGTCTCGCATCTGCGGTGCTATCAGGGGTGAGACCTGGGGCATATTGACCCACCGCTGGGCTCCGGGACCCACATCTGCAGAATTGAGAAAACATAACGTGCCTCACAGGGCTGCGCTAAAAACAAAGCGGTGTGCTACGTGGAGAAGCACTGGGGCTTCCTAAAATAGTGTCGAATGAAGGAGAGCGTTAAAAACAGATGCAGCCTCAGTTCATCCTGCTGCGGAAGTTCTTTGTGTTTCAAGGGTTTTGACATCTCTGTGTGTATGTCAGTTACCTTGCCTGTCTTGTCTCCCTTCCTGGCAGGGTTTTCCAGGATCCACATTTGGTCCCAGTAGAGAGGTTTCATGGACGATTAGAAAATTCTTTTCTCTTCCCCCGTAGGTTAATAGAGCATGTTTGGTGTGGCCAGTGTCATCGCTGGAATTTACTTTTTGATAATCAGCAATATTTTTGCTAGTTGAGACTTTTACATCCTCTTGCTGGAACACCAAGTGCCCCCTTAGCCAAATCTAGGAAGTGCTGGGGTAACTAAAGGGCAGTGATGATGGCTTTTTACCTATGCTTTCTTGTTAACTTCCTGCAGCTTTAATCGCCTTGACTTACCTCCATATGAAACCTTTGAAGATTTACGAGAGAAGCTTCTCATGGCTGTGGAAAATGCCCAAGGATTCGAGGGGGTGGATTAAGCGCCCCCTGCCTCGGGAGGGTTGTTCTTCATGCAAGTCTTGCTTGCACTTTTGCATTCGCCTAACAGACTCTGCAGAGACGCTGGCAGAGAGCAGCGCACGGCGCGGGCTCCTGGAGCAGAGGCTTCGCCCGCGACTTGCCCACGCGCCAACATGGGAACCCAGTCCCAGGTCGCGTTCCTGCATTTTCCACCACAAATTACCAACTGGTTGATGTGTATACTAATTACATTTTAGGAGGACTTATTCTATTTATGTTGTGCCTCTGTAGGCCAAGCCCTTAATAAATATTTTACATACTTTATAATGACAGCGAATGGAATTAATCACTCTACAGGTATAGTATTACAACTCATGTTTACTTTTTAAAATGATTTAGACCGATTTGCAGATTTTATTTCACTACAATTAAAGATGTCTCATGTACTTGGAAAAGTGAGCATATTATTTTTTTTGTATTTGAATTTCACGCCAGGTTTAATGTCGGTGACATTTTTATTTTTAAAGTACTTGGACAGCCCCACGCCCTACCTGATTAGCATTGGAAGAATGACTTTTGTCCAAAAGCCTTCTACAGACAAATACTTGGAGAGAATTTAAACCATAACATTAGGCATCATGACGATTTTTTCCATGCTCAGAATGAAAACAAACTGGATAATTACGTTTTTTGTACAAATTTAGCATAATAGCTGCAGGCTGAGAGAATTGTAATATAGCATGACAAAATTTGTGTTGACTTGAAGGAATCACACCATTATTCCTTAGAAGTAATTACGTGTGCTAGAACACATTTGAGGCAGGGTTGGACTATCATTTCTCGTAAGAGAAGTTACTTAACCCTTCCTGCTGCTGTACAGTCCTCCTTCTGTCATATCTTCCTCTTTGCTGTTCTCAGTAGAGACACTTGAATGAAACTTGGCACTGCGCAATTTGAAACTGTGGGAACCAGGCCTGTGCAGTCTCCTGTTTGTACACGTTTGCTGACGGTAGCTAAATAACCAACTTTTGTTCTAACCACGCCAATTCTGAAGGCACTTTATGTACGACATGGAGGTCATATCTGGTTTCTGGTTTTTTTTTTTGTCATGAGCATTGACTGTGATGCTGATTTCTTCCCTCTGCACACACCTTTCCGGTGCAATATCTATCAATTGTGAATCTGGCTGCTGGTGTATAAAACCTGGCTGTAAAGCTGAGCCTACAGACCTGTCCTCACCAATCTTTTTGTGATTTCTATGCCACTGCAAAGATTAATAGACAGCTAATCTAACCGGGTTTTGTTCCCAGTGACATGTTGCATGCTTCCATACCGTGTACTGCCCAAGTTGTGTCCGCTGTGTGCTGGATTAAAAGTGCGAGAGAAGACTTGATTTGATCCCCTGACGTCCGGCTCTTCAGCTGGTCCTGGCGGGGATGGAGGGTTCTGTGGGATTCGATTCTTGGCCGCTTGTGAGTCCTTGCTGCAGAATTTCTGTCATGTTTTGAGAGAACGCCTGAGGCAGGGCGGGAGTCCAGCAATCCTGCTGTCCTTCTTAACCTGTGTTGTCCTAGACCCGTGGTGGCAGTCAGGGGACACTAGCCATCTCACCTCCTGCCAGTTGTAGGTAAGACAATGAAATCGTGGTTTCAGGGCCTCCGTTTAGGATCTTTTGGCGTTAGAAACTCAATGTACCCCGGCTCTGGGCGGCTTGTGGGAAGCCACGAATGTCTGTGCTTGTAAAGGAGTTTTCTGAAGGGGTGCAGAGGCCTAGGTGTCTAAAAGAAGGTGGATTTCTACAGAGCTGAGGATTGTTCCCTTTTCATATTGATTTTTCAAAATCCAGTAGTGATCAGAAAACCTAGATATTGAGTAATTAGAAAAAACAATATTGTTCATTATTTTTACCTATTGGTGGGATTTTTTTCCCATCACTCAGTGTAACAGATGTCTCAGCGGCAAACCTCCCCCTTCTTGTAGCCCCTCAAGTCCAGACTCGGCTTTCTTTTTATGACTTATGCCAAAGCCTGGGAGAGCAGTATGCTTCGATGGGTTCTGAGAGTGAGTGTGTAATTATAGGCGGAGAAATCCAACGATTCTTGTCTAAGAACTGGGATTCTTCCGTCTTTTTGTAAACTGTATATTCCAAAAAATCAGAATATTCACTAAATGCAAATTAGGCAAAGTATTGAAAATAAGAAAGAAAACCCATCCTGAGATAATTTCTGTGCCAAGAACAGATAAGAATTACCGAAATAGACCCCCATGAATACTTGAAAGGCAGTAACTGTGAATGACAATTCAGCTCATCTATCCCTTAATATCTGATTTCAGTGACAGCTCAAAAGTGCTGGGTCTAGAGTTTGTTTGGGGGTTTTGGTTTTCTTTTTTTTTAATCCAAATAACGTTCCCTAGTTCTCATCAGTTCTCAGTGTCTCACTCTTTGTCTAAAATAGTCACCTGTCTTGTTTTCTCTCCATCCTGATGACCACTTTCCATCACCTTGATGACGTAATCACAGAAGGCAGTAAGGAGAATGCACTGCGTGTGGAGTAGGCTGCCGGGTGGTCCCTTGGGGCTCTGCTCCGGTCAGCAGGCCTGGGGGAGGACGGCAGGACGGCGGTGTCACCTCATCTAGTTGTCCTTAGCAGTGACGCCACTCCGCAGTCCAGGGTCTCTTAGAGCCTCTGTTTTCTTAGAAATTAACCTGAATCTAGCTTCTTCAGTTCCCTGAAAAAGAGTTGTTATGGGCCATCTTGCCTTGAGGTTAAGAAGTAAGTGCCAGAGTTTACATATTGCATGTTGAATGTCTTTTAAACATCAGTTATCACAGCCACCTGTAAAAAGTCCTGGGTATTTCTATTTCTGACTCTTGTCAGCCTAAAGATGAATTTGGAAAGTCCACCCCGTGGGATTAGCTTCAGATAGTGTGCTGCTTTTCTACCTGCTGCCTCTGGAACAGGAAACAATGAGGCATTTGTCTCAGTGCTCTTTCTTTTTTCCTGAAGTACTTGCCATTATTTACCAAAGGCCCATTGGTAGCTAACATCAAATACTCCCTAAGGTCAGATGACAGATGCTTAAAGCAACCTGACATGGATTTTTCCTCCCACATAAGGATGCAGTGACAGATTCTGAGAGAAATGGTTTGCAAAATATTTGAACCACTTCCTACATCTCACATTGTTAAATAGAACAATTAGATTTGCTGCATATGAACTTTGCTTTTCAAGAGAGCCAATTTGGAACTGGCAAGATCACACAGCAGTGGTACATGTTGTCTAACAGTTACTAATTGTTCCACACGTGACTCAAGTATTTTCCTAGGTCTTGTATCTCATCTCTGAAATTACAGAATCTATGAAGAGAGTCTGGGTTAATCAATTCTCAAGCCCCTACCCAGGCCCTGTGCTAGCGCTCCTCTTTGTTTGCTCTTTCCTCCTCACCCTGACTCTGCACCCCTGTACTGACTCTGGTGTCATTTTCTGCCTTGCCAGTAGGGGGCACTGCTGTGCAGGGTAATTGCCTGGCCTGCTCCCTTCCTGACCCCCAGGAGGTCCCGCACTACCTCCGTCTTATTCAGACTTCAGGGTACATCTTGATAAGTCAAGTCGAAACTGCCAATTTTAGGGCTGAGATGTGTTTTTTTAAAAATCCTTATAGACTCCACTTTGTACTTTAGATTTTAAAACTGGGAAGAAAATGTGACATACTTTGGACCACTTTTTTTAATTTATCGAAGCCTTAATGAACAGTGTATATACATTTGCCTACACACACACCCCGACCCCAGAGTGTTTTCAGTGCGTCGGAGACAAAGCTGTAGCATTAGGACGTGAGCTGGTATGTTTCATAGGAAAGGAGAGCTTTCTGTTGGTATGGAATTTTCCAAGAAAACCTCTCATTAGACCGCTCCCCTTCATCAAAGGTGTTAGGTGCAGAGCAACGCATGTTTAAGATGCATGTCTTTTTGTTGGTTGGTTTTGTGTTTGTATGAGTAACGATAGAATATATCAAAATTGGCGACAGACCTCTGTGTACTACCTTCTCAACCTGTATCAGTGCATTGTAAGCCTTCTCATGACCATGACCCTGTGTCCACAGACATCTGTGCTCCTATATAAACCAGTTTGCCCCTCTTTCTCAGACTAATTTCACCTAGATTGTCACAGTTTCCTTCATGTTAACTTTGCATATCTTTGTGCTTCCTTCACTACTATGTATGTAATATATATACGTACATATGCTGTCCAAATATATCTTTACATGTTTGTATAGCATTTTTACACCTACCTTGAGGAATCTGGTTTCGAAAGGGAGTGAGAGTTTAGTCCCTTCTACAGTTTTCTCCAAGCTGTGTCCTGAGAATTCTGACCCTCAGAGCCTGAGAGCACCCCAGGAAGATGATGATATAATATGCCGTCATCTCTTAACTCAAACGAAACATGAAAAAACAGTGACTTTTAAGGTGAAAAAAAGTTTCAAGCATTCCAAATGAATTCTCAATGTTTCATAACTTTTTGTTATAAACCCACCTCCTGATATAAAGCCAAGTACCATTTGATACAGTGATTAAAAACCAAACAACTTGGAAATTTTTTAAAAGACAACGTATGGATAAATGCTCATTTTCACAATCAGAATAGCTGTAAAATACGGTTGAATTTGATACAGACAGAAAACGTTTAGTTGAAGGACAAATCCTTTTTGCTTTTCGTTTTTCTTGAGAGATCTAAAGAGAAATTGTGGATTGTTTTCCTGACAGCAAAAGAGTAATGTGACAAAATGAAGTCGTTGTAAAGAAGTGATGCAACTTGTCAAATATTTAATAAAGAATTATGGAAGCTGGAACTTTTTCTACATCAAGTATTACGGGTTGTCTGATTTAAAGCTTCTTTGTGAGTGCATCGCCTTAATTGTCTCAGGGAGGTTATTTAAATGTCTGCAGATTTATAGATAGTATGTTCACTCCCTTAATCTCCCTAGAAGTTCCACATCTTTAAAAACATCATTAAAGGCTGCCCAGGACACATGGCTTGAGCTTAATGGGATGCACCTCTATTCTTATCCATCTGTCTTTTTATTAAATTTGAGAATTAATGACTTGATGGATTACCCAAGTGGTAATATAAAGTCCATTCCTTAAAAGGCATATTTCACCTCTAGTTTTCATCTGACTAACCCTCAATTTATGTCAGTTAATGAGACTCAGTAATGAAGCTCAAGATGGTTCTCAGAAGGGAGATGCTATCAAAATCCAGATCTCATGTCAATTCCCTGATAAAACACGTAGACTCCTCAAATTTGTTTCCCTTTTTCTTTAGTGCCTAAGCCTCCTCTCGATGGCCTTAACTTGTCCCCTCCGGGACTGCCAGGAGGTAACCTCCAAATCAGGACATAATTGCATCCTGGTTTCTTGCGACTTGTCTCTTTCAGGCAGCAGTAGATGGTATCTCGCTGGAAAGGTATCGACAGCCTTCTGAGTTCCTGCGGCCTCCTGCAGCCTTACAGGAACAGACAAGGAAGGTACCGGCAGATAGAGCCACTCTGAACTTGTATATGCTCATTCTCAGAGAAAAACACAAATGATGAGATATATGAAATAGGAATAAATCATCATGCATCAGTTACACAGTTGCTAAGTTAGTAAGCTCTTAACCTGCTCTGAAGTCCAAGAGTGATCTAGGCACTTCTGAAACTCTAACGTCCCTGGTAGAAGCTGGTGGTGCGCATGGGTATCCAGGGATTCTCATCGCTGTGGTTGGCTCTGGGGAACCACGTTCAAAGGGGTCCCTGGACATAAGAGGGCAGATGCCACTTTCCCGTCCCTTTGGTGCGCCCTCATCTGGGAGACAACACTTCTCAAAACTGAGTTTCCAGAGGACGCGGGCTGTGGGATCTCTAAGCAAGTATTTATAGGACTTAAATTGGACATGAAAACAAAATGATGGTGACTTTTATTAAGACCCAATACGGACCCCTTCGTAAGTGGGCTGCAGGACCCTGGCCCCAACTCGGGACACCCACTGGTGGGGACCGAGCAGGGGGGGAACCAAGATTCCCTTTGTAGGGCTGAGCTCAGGCCCAGCCTGAGGAAGAGGTGAGTCAGTCCGGTCAGCCTGTCACCTTCCTGCTCAGCCCCTTTGTAACACCCCAGCTCCTCCCCAGCCAGTGTCCCCAGGCTGTGCCTCCTTCCCTTTCCCTACGAATCCCACATCCATCCAAGCAGCAAGTCACAGGTGGCAGAGGATGAACTCAATGGAAAGCAGTGGAGAGGCCGCCCCCTGCCCCTGGGCAAAGCGGCATCTCCCCTCAGCTGGGCCTTGGGGTCGGGGTGCCCTCAGCACCCGGGGCCTCAGGGAGGAGGTCGGAGGCCCCAACCGCCCGTGCATCAGCCCAGCCCAGGCCCCCTCGCTCATGGCTCCTCTGTGTCCGCCTGCTGGACTTGCCGTTATCTTGAAGTCTGAGCTGCCTGCTCTGACTTAATCCCGTCCTTGGCCGGGTGTCCAGCCAACTTGCCACTTCAGGCGCTCCCGTAACACATCGATGGGGCACCGTCACCTGCGTTTCTGCAGCCTCGGGGCGTCGCTCAGCGTAGGAACAGGGCACAGAGCCGCAGAGACGGGGGCTCGGGGCCTTGATGGTGGGAGGGGAGGGCACATGTTTCCTCCCAAAGCCCTGTGCTCGCCTCCCCTCACCCTAATGCCTGGGGAGAGCCTTTTTTTCTCTCTGAGGAAGACGTTCGCTCGCAGACAAGTTAGCTTGGGGGGCGTGTAAGGGCCTTGCAGCAAGGAAACCTCCTGCCTGAGCACTGAAGATGATTGAGTGACAGCGGAGAGGCGCATGCCACTGTGATTAAAGGGAAATGATACATTCGGGCAATTTCTAAGCAATGCCGTACCGTGGGAGTTTTACATACGGTTCCCAGAACTAAGAAGTTACCAGTTTTCAATCCTTCGTGGCCTTGTTCAGACTGAATAACAAGACCAGCTAAAGGCAGATGATTATTCTGCACTGTTATGTGCCCGGGGCTCGTCAAGCTTTAATCCCACGATTGCGGAACGTTTGACCCAGAAGGGCCTTGGCCATGTGGGTCCCGGGTTCTTGCCTTTGATCACTCCCTACCTGCCCAGTGCTGTTGGCCTGGAGGACCAGGATTGGTCCTCACTTGTTGCCCTTGGCAGAGGCCAGGGCAGCTCTGCAGAGACGGGGGATGATGGCCGTGGGTGGTCCGCATTCCTGGGAACTGCAGGCCCCCAGGGAGGGGGCAATTAGCTTCTCAACGGTGCCCCTGTGGGTCCCTGGGGGCTAGTGTGACCTCTCACCCGGTCCCTTCCCTCCAGCGGCTTGTCTGCAGCAGAAGGGCTGCTCGTCACTGAGCCCGGGGCAGAAATGAGGGCAGGAGGGGCGCTAGCGGCCCATCTGGGGACAGGCAGCCACCGGGGTCAGGGTCAGACCCGTCAGTGTCCCACTTCAGGCAGAAAACCTAGGTTTTCAGGGGAACCCTGCAAACGCATCAAGCTGGTCTCATTCCCTAAACCCCTCGGGGGGAGCAGAGCGCAGGGGGCCCCGTGGGAGGGAAGGGCCAGAGCACAGAGGGTGCTGGGTGCACTCCAGGCAGCTTCTCGCTTCCAAGCCGACTCGACACCAGGATGATTTTTAAAGGCTTCAGTCAACCTCAAGTAACATCATCCGAGCCGGGAATAAATCTGGGTAGACATCCGCAGGAAATTTTGTCTCCTGCTGGTGGGGACCAGAGCCACTGCTCCCTCTGGATTTCCCCACGTTCTCCTCAAAACGCAGGAGACGCCCTTGAGCAGAGTAAGGGCCCCGACACGCTGAGCGCAGAAGCTGTTTGTGGGAATTGGAGCTCCGCCCACCCGAGGACATGTCCAGTGTCTGGACAGTAAACTCTAAGAGGTGGAGGTGGAGGGGTCTCTCATCCCACCTTCCGCAGCCCCCAGGCAGAGGCAGGGGGAGCGGGTGCAAGGCCTTGCAGGAGGGCCAGGAGCGGAGCGGTGAAGCACCCCTCGCCCCCCGCCTCGCCTGGTCACATGGCCACACCTAACTGCAAGGGAGGCTGGGAGACGCTCCCAGCAGCGCCCCGAGGACAGGGCAAGGAGTTTGGGAACAAGCAGCCTTCGGCATCGCTTTGCAGAATGAGTTTCCCCTTGGGATAGTGGCCTTGCTGACATCTGCCGAGCCTCTGGGGTCTTCAATTTACTCTCTTAGGTTAATAGCACTACTACTTCCCGTAAATCTCCACATCAGTCTGATACGATAGATACTATCACCCTCAACTCACACACGAGGAAACAGACCGGGAGAGCAAGCGTCTTACAGAAGAGAGATCTGAACCGGGACTGTCTGACTCAAAGCCTCCATACAGCCGCTCACCCTGGCCCATCCTCCACGCCCTCCACCAAACCTTGTCTCAGAGAGAAGGGCCCAGACACCCATTTACACTACGATGTACATGACCGATCAGACGACATGCATGACCCCTTCTAGAAGTAGTCAAACTCCAGAGGTGAAGCTTGGCTTCAACCAACGGGAATAAAGAGAGAAATTATGGCATCTACGTATCAACAGACTGAGTGGAGGAGGGCTTTTGAGGGCAAAGGCCCTGTTTCAAGCCACAAAATCCAGTGTGCATAAGGGACACCCACCTGAAAAGACAGGCCTGTTCCAAGAAAAACCCCAGCCCCTCACGGGGAGCCGCTGTGCCTCTCTGGCTGCCACCCCAGGACAGAACTCTCCACTGTCAAAAGCAAGGGCCCCATATTTTCCAGATCCCAGGACAACACGAACATCCCTTAGTCGAACAGAGTTGAAGGGCCATAGGGCTGGATTCTCTACCCTCAGGAACTTTTTGATGGAGCGCCAGGATGTACATTTTCTAAAGAGTTTCTGTTTGATAAAGGATTTTAGATATTAACTTATATTTAATATTATTTGTGGTGGAAAGTTTAGGTTTGGGATTTGTCTTTTGAATTCCAGTTATTCAGCTCTTACAAATTTGAAGAGCCCCTCTGCCAGTGGGGTCTTCTCCTCTCTGACCCCCAGCCTCACCCGGCTCTGGTCCACCCACTCTGGCCTTCTGCACAGCCTATATTTACTCAGAAGATCCTTGCTTGTTCATCAGTTGAGGTTATCAGGGGACATGCCCCCCCCCATCCTAATGAGCGTTTAAACAAAAGTCAGGCCTTTGAACCCCCGGACTCCAGTTAAAAAGTAACAGGCTGGGGATTGGATCAATAGGAAACAAATATTAGCTGTGGAGGCCAGAGAGCCACAGCATTGGGAAATAGCCATCGCTGGTGACACGGAGTGAGCAATGGTCATACCTGTCTTGGAGGTCCGGGAACCCTATGGACCCCGGTGACCTTGGGCCAGTCATTTTCTTGCTCTACAAGTTGAACGTGGAAGCCACCAACCCCTAAGTTTGCTTGCAGGCAGCTCCTTAGGTCTGGACGGCTGCCGTATCATCCTAAAGCGTGTGTCCACTTTCTTTCCCTTCCCCAGCCATCCTACACTCTGGTTAGCCTGCCTCCAGAACAGGTCTGGTCACACCACTGGGCCGCTCACTGTGTCCACGACTTGCCCTTGAGCTCCTGCCTGGTGCTCAAGGCCATCCGGGGCATTTGGGCAACAGGACAGCAGACCTCTAGGTGGTAACACCACTTTCCCAGGCGTCATCCTGCCCCCCAGTGTGCACTGTTCAGTATCATCAGCCATTTCTTCTTCCTTGAAATTCTATCTTGGCTTCCATGACATTTCACTCTCCTGGTTATTCTCTCTCTCTTGAACTACTCGCCTAAAGTAGGTGTTCCCCAATAATTTGTTCTTGGTGTCCCCTTTCTCTCTCTCTCTCTCTCTCTCTCTCTCCCCCCCCCACCTCCCCTTGTGGCTTAAAGCCATCACCACCATGTAAGCAATGACCAAATCTACATCTACTCCCAACCTCTCCCAGAGCCCTCAACCCTCATATCCAAATCCTGCCGGATATCATCTTAGGATGCCCCCCAGGTCACTCAAACGCAAAACGTCCCAATCTAAATTCACACTGTTTTCAAACTTCTTTGTTTCTAAATTTCTTTAGCATTGTACCCTGGTATCTTCCAGGCATCCACATTGGGACTTTATCTTTGACCTTCCACATGGCCTTGTTCCCCAAGTCCAAAGAGGGACAGAGTTCAGTTTCCTATTCACTCATTCATTCAACAAACATGCACTGAGTGGCCACCATGTACCACATACTTGTAGCAGCTGGGCATATAGCAATTCAAAACAAAACAAAAATCCTTTCCATCAGAAAATATATATTCTAGTGGAGGCAAGCAAACAACAAACATATAAATAAGTAAAATGTTTGTTGCGTGAAATGTTGATGAAAGCCAGCAGAAGAAGGAGGTAGCATGGGAGGGTGCAAATCTAGATAGAGTGGGTCGGCATAAAGATCTCAAGGAGGTGAGGGAGCAAGTCTTGTGGCTACTTGGGGAAGAGCATGTGGGGACAGAGGAACAGCAAATACAAAGGCCCTAGGAAGGATTGGGATATAAGGTCAAGGCCCTTTTGGAATATACTAACGTTGAGTCAGCTGTTAGACCTCCAAGTGAAGAGGTCAAGTACAAAGTTGAACATACAAGTTCAGAGAGAGGTACAGGCTGGGGATACCAACTTAAGTGCCATCAGCATGTCGATGGAATTGAAAGCTGAGACTGAGAAGGAGGGATGCGTGGGCTGGAAGGTGAGACAATCAGGAAGGAGAGACCAGAGAGGTGGGAGGACAGCAGGAACCAGTGGTGTCCTAGAGGCTGGGAGAAGGGAGCTTATTGACGAAGGCAGGGAGACCACATGTGTCAAGTGCTGCTGGTAGGTCCCCGGTACGAGGCCTGAGAAGTGGCCACTGGAATTGGCAATGAAGGTGTCACTGGGGTCTCAAAAGGGGGAGGTTTTGGTGGAATTGCGGGAGCAGATGCCTGAGAAGGGGGAGGGGCTGGGACGGCAGGCGCATCCTTATAGGCTCCGCACCCGTACTCTCATCTCCAGTCCCACGCCCCACACCTTACTTGCGTCAGTAACTTCTGCCCAAATCATAATAAGCTCCTGACCGCACCCGCCTCTCTCCCTCTCCTGATTCCCGGTCCAGTTTGCACACAGCTCCGAGTAGAGCCCAACTCTGATCACTGCAGTCCCCTGCCGAAACCCTTCAAAGGCTGCCAGTGTCAACCCAAGAAAATCTAAATTCCTTAGCCACAAACTCCAGGGTACTGGTGATCAGGTTCCTGACTCAGTTTCCCTTCTGGCCCCCATATTCCCTCAAACGGACTATTTCCCCCCAAACACACCCCTTACATTCCTTCCTTCTTGCCTTTGCTCATGCTGTTCTCTCTCCTAGGAGTGACCTCCCCACATGACCAAATCTACCTAAAATTCAGAGCCATCTCAGTTGTCACCTCCTCCAGGGAGCCTTTCCTGATTGCCCCCACCGAAGGAAGTTTCATCCCTCCTCTGAACCTACAACACTTTGCCCCTTTCGTCCTCTCGCTGTGGTTATTTGTATAATTGTCCTCTTCCTCTACATCTCTGTAAGCAACCTGCAAGCATAGTTTACATCAATGCTCTCTGTACCTTGGATGCTCAATAAAGCTGGATTAAAGGGAACTGGTTAGGTACCTGGGGAGCAGGGTGGTGCTGTGGTTCCAGCGAGCTTGGAGGTCGTCTGTGGGCTTCAGTCTGGAGGATCCTCACTGCTTCCTGCCTCAGTCTCTTCCTGAATAATAATCAAACACTGGCCCGGCGAACAAGCGTCTTACACCTCATGACCCTGATGAGGCACCCAGACCCACCTGATTGATTGTCTGTAAAAAAGTCACCTGGGGTCTCTGGCAAGAGAGGAAACAAGGAGACAGCCAGCAAAAGACACTGAAACTGCAGAAGATGATCTGCTAAGAGAGTCGTGCCTTCTTGGCCCGAGGGCTTTGGCGCCTGCCAACTCTCCTGGTGGCCTAAAAAATAGTAAATGAACACCATGCCTTTTTTGCTCTGCTTCTCATGCTTTCAGACACAATTTTCAAGCCTCGTCGTATCAGCAGCACTTTAGTTCTCAAGAGATGGCAGTTTCCCTGGAGGACCTCAGGCATCTGAGCCGCGCTTGGCTGTCCAAGCAGAGGTGCGGGGCAGATGATTCCTGGTGCCTACCCAGCGATCTCCTTTAGGTGCTGGCCCAGGGCGTGGGAGGAGGCCTCTGTGTTTGGAAAAGGAGGGGACCCCAGAGGAGGCGAGCCTGCTCTGCCTCTTAGAGTGGAGGCAAGAAGCTGCAAGTGAAAAAAACGGCCTCCACTTGGGATTGTCGCAGCTCAGAAGATGATTCCAGAAAATGTCAGGAACTCACAAACCCACTACTCTAAGATCACAAGACGGGACAGCACCCAAGATGTATGGAAACAAAAGTTGCAAACTGGGGAAGGGTGGGCCATAACTTGATTGTCCATGATCTTTCTTTGACCTTCCTGGGATTTTTAAGATAGGGACATTTCACCTAAAAATCAAGGTTTCCAATTTCACTTGAAAACTGAGAAGCCCTGGCTTTAATCAGCAGGAGCTGAATAGGGGCTGCTCTCTTTAGATGAGGCCCAAACCTTCCCATTCGCCACACTCCCCTCCGCTCCCTATTGTGTCACATGTGGCTCACTTCACGCATCATCTGCCTGGCCATGTAGACAATTGAGTTTGCAACCTCGGCATGTGTTCATAGGCAATTTGGACCAATGTGAGGTTTGAGCTTGAATTATCTAATAACCATCCCATTTCTCTTTACTTAGAATGTGATTGTTCTCACATTGTCATGATATACCACAAGGGCCAGGGGCCTTGAACTCACGTACCTTAGAAGCTCAATCTCTTATAATCCGGTTTCTGAGTCTCCTCATCCCCCTCTTTTCTAACAGCTCTGTTGGGTTCGGAGGTGTCTTTCCCAGTTTCCTGCCCTGGAGTTCTTGCCTTTATCCAGCCTGGGAGGGGTGGGTCTGGAAGAGTATTCTCCCCTTTAGATAGTGTACAGATAGAGCTTTGTCCTGGGGACAGAGAAGGAAAAGAAGATCTCAGACGTGAAGTCTTCAACCTGTTCCCCAACCTTGGAAAATTCTTTGTTCAAGACATTCCAATGCCCCAGAAATGCTCCCTGTTTTTCAAAAACCCTGCTCAAACGGAGAGTGGAAGAAGCTAGCTGTTTGAAACAGTCTTTTGAGGTCCTTATCACCCCAACGTGGAGACAGCCTACCCAGCTGCAGGCCTGGTCCCAAAGAGGAGGAACCAAAAGAGCCATGTGAAGTTAATTTTACAAACTCTACTATGTATGTCACAGAGTGTTGGAGAATGTCACAGAGAGTAAGAGAGACAGGTACAGTTGCCTCTACGAGAAAGCATTCATTCATTCAAGAAACACCAACTGATCATTATTTGCACCAAGAAATGGGCTAGATGTGGAGGATGCAAAATGAAACTCAGGTCTTTGCCTCTAGGGTTTTCATTTAGTGGCGAGGCAGAGGAGAAAGCCAATAATCAGAGCAAAAAATGTGCTACAGATCCACAATCCAAAACTCTTGGGGCCAGATGTGTTTTGGAAAGCAGGATTTTTTTTTTTTTTTGCATTTTATAAAAGTACTATGTTGTATATATATGTATATATCATACATTATGTAACACTGCCGGTAGAGGATAGGGCAACACACTGTCATCAAACCCATTAATATTTCTACAGCCAAGCATGTGAATACACACACTAAATGGAATAAATAAAGACTATAAATAGCCTCATGTCAGTTCAGGTCAGATTTTTGCCATCAGATGAGGTGTTTGCCCCAAATGGGATTGCTTCAAATTTATAAAAAATGAATGTGAAATGGCAGATAAGGGCTTATGCCTCCACCCAGAGGTCAGGGTCTGTCCAAAAGTCAGGTGAAGATCTACAGGTTCTGTGCAAACTGTATCAAAATCCCAGTGGCATATTTCACAGAACTAGAACAAATAAATCTAAAATGTGTATGGAACCACACAAAAGATCCTAAACAGCCAAAACAATATTGAGAAAGAAGAACAAAGCTGGAAGTATCACAGGCCCTGATTTCAAACTACACTGTAAAACTACAGTAATCAACACAGTATGGTCCTGGCACAAAAACAGTGGAAACCACACTTATACGGGCAATTAATATACAACAAAGGAGACAAGAATATACAATGGAGAAAGAGCACTCTGCTCAGAAAATGATGTTGGGAAAACTGTACAGCCACATGCAAAGCAATGAAACTAGAACTCTGTCTTCTGCTATACACAAAAATGTATTGAAGACTTGAATGCAAGACCTGAAACCATAAAACTCCTAGACGAAAACATAGGCAGTACCCTCTTTGACATCGATCTTAGCAACATCTTTTTGGATATGTCTCCTCAGGCAAGGGAAACAAGAGCAAAAATAAACAAATGGGACTAGATCAAACTAAAAAGCTTCTGCACAGCAAAGGAAACTATCACCAAAATGGCAACCTACTGAATAGGAGAAAGTATTTGCAAGTCGTATATCTGACAAGAGGTTAATATCCAAAATATATAAAGAACTCCCACGACTCAACAAAAAACAACCCAATTAAAAACATGGGCAGAGGATCTGAATACACATTTTTCCAAAGAAGACATACGGATGACCAACAGGCACATCAAAAGATGTTCAGCATCAGTAATCATAAGGGAAATGCAAATCAAAACCACAATGAGATATCACCTCACACTTATTAGAATGACTATTATCAAAAAGATAAGAAACAGCAAGTGTTGGGACTTCCCTGGCAGTCCAGTGGTTAAGACTTTGCCTTCCAATGCAGGGGGTGCGGGTTTGATCCCTGGTCAGGGAACTAAGATCCCACAGGCCTCCTGGCCAAAAAACCAAAACATGAAACAGAAGCAATATTGTAAAAAATTCAATAAAGACTTAAAAAAAAAAAAAAAGAAACAGCAAGTGTTGGAGAAGATATAGAGAAAAGGGAACACTCATACAGTGTTGGTGGGATTATAAATTGGTGCAGCCACCATGGAAAACGTTATGGAGATTTCTCAGAAAATTAATAGAAATACCGTATCATCCATCTATCCACTTCTGGGTATTTATCCAAAGAATGTGAAAACACTAATTCAAAAATATATATGTACCGCTATGTTCGTTGCAGCATTATTTACAATAGCCAAGATATGGAAGCAACCTAAATGTTCACTGACGGTTGAATGGATAAAGAAGATGTGGTACATACATATGATGGAATATTACTCAGCCATAAAAAAGAATGAAATTTTGCCATTTGCAGTAACATGGCTGGACCTTGGGGGTATTATGCTAAGTAAAATACCGTATGATTTCACTCACATGTGAAATCTAAAACGAAGCAAAACAAAACATGAACAAACAAAACAAAAAAGCCCTTATAGATACAGAGAAGAGATTGGTGGTTACCAGAGGGACAGGGGACTGGGGGATGGGTGAAGGGGGTGAAGGGAGTCCATTGTACGGTGGTGGATGGTAACTAGACTTTTGGGACTGATCACTATGTAAGGTGTACAGATGTCAAGTTACAATGCTGTACACATGAAAAAAAAAGTCAGGTAAAGAATTTTTCCTGGAGGAGATATCACTTGAGCTGAAACTCAAAAGATCAACTGGTATAGAGGGAGATCTTTCCAGCACCCACCAGACAAGCCACCTGCAAAGACTCGAGAAGCCCATAGGGCAACTAGAGCCAGTCCCGAGGGAAGCAGAGTCCTGTTGCTCAGGTGGGAGATGCAGGCACAGCCGGGGCCAGGCAGTGCTGACCACCTGCCTCAGATTCACCTGGGGACAGGTGATAAAAATAAAAAAACCTCAGGCTCTCACCTAAAGCCCCTCAGAAAATGGAGCCCTGTAAACTCCACTTAAATAAGTTATCCTGGAGATTCTTATTGTACTGAAGTTTCAGAACCACTGATTTATTTGAAACACCCTATGTGCCAGGCAGTGTTCTAAGCTGCTTTAGAATTATGAACACATTTGATCCTCCTGACAACCTTACTATGTAGGTGCATTGTTATTTCCATTTTGCAGATGGGGAAATCAAGGTACAGAGATTTTTTTTTAAACTCATCTGAGGTCACGGAGCCTGTAAGGGATAGATCAGGTGGTCTGGTTTCAGAGTTTGTGCTTTAACCGCATGCTGTCTTTGCATTGATTTGGGCATCTTCCCTCCACCTGCAGCCAACAGCAAACCTGGGGCTCGGGCAACCTGGAACGCTGATGAGGCGTCTCTGAAGGTGCAGATCACGCCCTATGTCCCCCCACCCCGCCCCGGGGACTGGACCACACACAGAGCTGTCTCAGGGGAAAAGAGGAGCTTTGGTCTTTCACCCCTGGGGGATAGAAGCCACAGAAAGAAGTTGACCAGTTTGCAATAAGCCTTTTGGCCCTGGGGTTCAAAGCCCATGTTGCTCTACTCTTTATCTGTGTTATTGATATCTGTTTCAATAGCTTCTGTTTGAGTAGATGGAGCCAGAGAGCTGGGATAGGGGGTTGGAGTAGGCTGACCGGATGGTCAAGCCTGGAGAGCAATTTGCCCTCTTCTTGTGTCAATTCCAAAAGGCAGGGTTTGGAAATCAAGTCAACAGAGAGCTTTTCTTCATCTCCACACAAACAGCCGTTCTGCAGTGTTTGGAGACAGTTGGGCAATGCTGGACCGAGCTAGGTCAGAGGAAAAGTCATTTTTGCCTTTAAATCCCTAAAGCCAGGTTTGGTTTCCATGATTCTGTCACACGCCTACAGCTCACACCAAAAAGAAAATGCTCCAGGCTTGTGTATATCCCCCTCCCCCATCCACCCACCAGTGAACTACTGTGGGCATTAGAATGTTCTGGAACATTCTGCCTTTCCCCTCACACTGAGTGACTGTCATCCCTGCACAAACCGTCACCAAGCAACCTCTTTTTGATGGCCCCAGAGTTCTTGTTCAAGGAAAACTGCTCTCTAGCTTAAGCCAATTCAGAAAGCACTGGAGTCGCACATGAGCAAGAAAAATGGCCAAATGCCAGGGATAGGCATAGCAGCTATCTACTCAGAGGAGTTTAGAAAAAGAGGGGGAACATTAGAAAGTATTTGCTCCAAACCCTTTGCTTCTACAGATGAGGAAACAAAGGCTCAGAGAGGGGAGGTTTCTTGCCCAAAGCGCCCAGCTCGCACATGGAGAGGCTAAATCAGAGCCCACTCACCCAACACCCAGCTGGTTGGATTTTCCCACCACACTATTTAGCCTCTTGTCATTTGTCTTCAAAACTTCCCAGTTCACATTCTTAGTCATCCATTCAGCCTTTCATTTATTCTCTGGAGTATCTTCTACGAGCTAGTGAGGGGCTAGACCCTGAGCACGAACCAATAATAAGGGGCTCCAGTGAGAACTCTTTATGGTTTCTCCTCCCTCCGTCTTCTCTTCAGAACTGGCACTGGGTGTGGTGTCGCCCCTAACCAATTAAAACAGACTCTCTGGGGCTGAGCTCCACACATGGGGGGTTTAAAAATCTCCCTGAGAGAATCAAATTCTGTAGCCAAAGTTGAGAAGCACGACTTGAGAGCACAGCTTTGGGGAGGTCACGGGCCCCAATTCCACCTGATTAGGTTCCTTGGAGCCTCTCTCCTGGCTGCAGAGGGAAGAGGGTGGAGGTGTCGAGCACAGTCACAGCTGTCACCTGCCTCATCTGTCACCTGCTCAAAAAGGAGGCCAGTGCAGCCTCCCAGCAAAAGCCTCTGGGGCCTGAGGCCACTAAAATAAAAAGAATGACTTCCCATCATAAGCATCTCTGAAGGAAAAGAAACCAACGGGCTGGAACAGCCTCTGGAATTTGAACCGTGCACGGTGCAAATATGGCAGGGCCAGCTCCTGGGAACTGCTTTTCCCCAAAAAGGGACCTGAGTCAGGAGCTCACACTGGGCCCGGCTGCAGTTCTGTGTAAGTGATCTGGGAAGTGTGATGGGCTGTCAGAAAGCATCAGGCAGCTTCCCACAGAATCACTGAGAGGGTTCACGGGAGTCAAAGGTAGGAAATGAATCAGCGAAGGAATGGGGTTCTGTAAGATCCTTGCTCTCCCCCTGAACGCAGTCTGTCATTCCAAATGACTCACGCACGGACGAGAAAGACTAAAAATATTCAAGCACGACATATGCATCTATTAAATCGTCATTTTTGTCACACTTGGTTGGAAACTGGGTTTTCTAAATGTTACTGGGAATCGTCTGCCTCTGCTGCTGGGTATCTGCGGGCGTCAAAATGAACTCCGGTGCGGGGGGTGCTCAGAGGGGCTCAGTGGGCCTCAGAAGCAAGTCAGGTCGTTCGTTTTGTTTATTAGCAGCAGCGGTAAGAGTCAAGGATTTTGACAAGCCAGGGAGGAGCGTCTGGTGGTGGAGCCTGCCCCAGGAGCCCTGCTATCGCGCCTGCGGGTAAAGCCGCTGTATTCCAGGCTCTGGAAAGCTACTGACTTTCCTTCGCTTCTCTTAAATGGTCATCAGATTTTCTTCTAGGTGTTCAAGGTACTTCAGGTTTTGCTGTGGCTTCTCAGATGGTGTCACCCAGGACAGATCAGTGAATTCAGAGCCCCTCGTTCTATAAATAAAACCCTGGTCCATGTCACAAGCAAAAGCTGGGCCGTGCCTGGCCATCCCCCTCTGCTAAGCAACATGGGGTAGAGGAGACAGGACAACCTCAGAGGGAACCAGCAGGGGGATTTCTGCCCCCAGAGATGCAGAGGGAGAAGGAAATCCCTAAAAGAACAAGAGCAAGGCAGCTGGAAGAAATGCTCCATGTGGAGGACACAGTCTTCATAGCAGAAGTGGACAGAGTGAAAGGGACATCCGCCACGTCCAAGGCTGAGCCAGCTTCGTTCAGATCTTCAGCAAGGGGAGTGGCCCGGCTCTGGGGCTCGCAGCTTCCGGCTGCCAAAAGGGCTTGATTTCTAAGTCAGGACGACGGTCCTCAAGAAGCAGAGGCTGTGTTCAAGGGATGTGCTCTGAATTTACCCACAGATGAACTCGAGCCAGACACATGGCTCAAGGTGGATACAGGGGCTTACGTGGCAGCATTATCTGGTGGCAGCATTGCTTAAACTCGCAAAAGATGAATGAATCTGGGGAACTTTTTAGACAAATCACGGTGTACTCTCATGACGGATGCACGGAGCTGGAAGGAGTTGACTGAGAAGCCTCAGGTCATGGAGTGTAAACATACATTTCTCTCCCCCGCACGCCCCGGCAAGTCTCTGCTTTCACCTGGCCTACGTATAACCTCCCTTTCCTGTCCCTTGATGCCAGCTTGGGCAGACTTTGCAACTTTCCATTTTTGACATGTGTGCAGTTCTCTGTAAAACTCCAACCTCTCTAATGACTCTCGTCGCCCGCCTTCTACCCCCAGGGGTTGGGAGGGGTGGTGAGGGCTATCCTGACGTCCCTCCTCCTCCTCCCTGTTCTGGTTTGGGGGCAGAAGGAGAAGCAGGCGGCCGAGTCCTCTCAGTTGCCGGTGACTTGTCAGCGGCAGTGGGTCCCTGGTCTCTACTCCAATGGGGGAGGGTTCTGTGGGGATCCTGGTGGTCTCTGAGTGGGTGGTGGGTGTGGCTTTCAGGGGAATGGGGTTCAGCCTCACCCCAGGTCCCCCGTCACTGGGGACCTGACAGGAAAGGGTGCCTTGTCTCCTGCTGGTCCAGACCGGAGGGCGCATGCCCCCAAGCCCCTCTCTAGGCACTGCTGGGCCCTGCCCCCTTTCACCTTTTCTGTGCCTCATCCTGAAGTTCAGGAAAAGTTCAGATGGGTCCTCTTGGTACCCACAGAGGCCCAGGGAACTGGGATGGTGGGGCTGTCCTCGCCTCCAGACATGGCACCCTACACCCCATGGGGCCCTTATACTGGCACAGGCACCCAGGGGCACCCAGGCCGTGATCACACAGGCTGCCAGAGGGCACATCAAGCCGTCTGGCTCTCTCACCTCATGCCCTGAGGTGTGTCCTCACGCGGGCTGTCGGTTCTGGGGCTCAGCAAGTGTCAGGCTGGGCAACGAGCTAGGCTTCTCTGCCAGTGCGCCCTCACAGGTGGCTCCTGGGGATACCTTTCACCGTCCACCAACTTGGCCGGGGCGGGCGGCGGGTGGGATGTGGTTAGGGGGAGAGGAAGTGACTTCTCAGCAAGAGCAGTGCGTACCCCGCAAGCTGACCCCTTGCCTCCTTCCAGCCCCAGGGCTCACCCCACACAGAGCAGGGTAGGGGGTGCCAGGACCTGATGGGAGGTCTCCTTCGACTGCCCGGACACCGGGCATCGTTCATTGACAGCTTTGTCCCTTGGCTGCAATTCCAGAATAATGGGAAGAGTGCCACACAACAATCTATTACTCAGCCAAGAAAAGAGAGAGAAGAGGCTCTCTGTGTACTGGTACTAAATGATCTCAAAGCTATGTTATAAAATGAAAGAGCAAGGTTCAAAACCCTAAATATTATGGCCCCAATTTGTATTTTAAAGGTGGTTATAATATACACGTGTCTGTGTTCATAGTCTATACGAGAAACATAACAATGGTTGCTTTGGGGTTGGGGTCTGGGGTCTTACTTTCCACTGGGGGGCTCCATGGATGGTTCAGAGCAGGTGCCCAGGAGAGTTAACCCCCTCCCCTAGGCTGAGAAGGGAGAGAGAAGGCCCAATTTAGTGTGCCTTTACATCCATTTAACAAAAGTAAGAAATGAACAAAACAGTGCGGTGATGGACATCACCAATGCGTGTTGCATACCAGAGAGAAAGGGGGCGTAGATGCCAGCAAAGGGAAAAGCACATGTTACTTCTACAAAAATAAATCTGCTAGTCATGCATCACCAGCTTCTAAAGAGGATGAGAGGCAGCTTCCAATAAAAGATACTGGTGATTACATATCCTTAAAAAACAGAGGAAAAGGAACAAGAGCCAATGGAAAAGTGGAGAGGTGGCAAAACGACTGTATCTAGAACTTTAGGCACAGGTCTTTTTTTTAATTGAGGTAACACTGGTTTATAACATTATATAAGTCTCATGTGTACAACATTATGTTTCTACTTCTGTATACACTACAGGGTGCTCACCACCAAAAACTGAGTTTCCATCCATCACCGTACAGTTGATCCCTTTACCCATTTGCCCTTCCCCACCCTGCTCCATCCCCTCTGGCAATCACTACTCTGTTCTCTGTATCTGCATGTTTGTTTTTGTTTGGTTTGGGCTGTTCATTTGTTTGGGATCTTGTTTTTTATATTCCACATATGATTGAAGTAATATGGTATGTCTTTCTCCATCTGACTTATTTAACTTAGCATAATGCCCTCAAGGTCCATCCATATTGTTGCAAGTGACAAGATTTCATCTTTTTTATGGCTGAGTAGTATTCCATTGTACACATATATACCACATCTTTTTTATCCATTCATCGGCTGATGGATGCTTAGGTTGGTCCCATATCTTGGCTATCGTAAATAAGGCTGCCTGTATCTTTTCAAATTAGCATTTTCACATCCTTTGGGTAAATACCCAGAAGTGGGATAGCTGGATTATATGGTAGTTCTAGTCTTAATTTTTTGAGGAATCTCCATACTGCTCTCTGCAGTGGCTGCACCAACTTATAATCCTACCAAGAGTGTATGAAGATTCCCTTTTCTCCACACCCTCTCCAGCACTTGTTATTTCTTGTCTTTTTGATCATAGCCATTCTAACAGGTGTGAGGTGATGTCTCATTGTGACTTTGATTTGCATTTCCCTAATAATTAGTGACATTGAGCATTTTTTCATGTGCCTGTTGGCCATGAGTACGTCTTCTTTGGAAAAATGTCTATTTAGCTTCTCTGCCCATTTTTTAATCGGGTTGTTTGTTTTGCTGTCGTTGAGCGGGGCACAGGGTTTTCTCTCATACTCATGTACAAATTACTTGGCTGTACGACGTCTCATTTAAACATCACAGCCACTGAGGGGTGGGGTGCTGTTACCAGCCCCACTTTGTAGATATGGACACCTGGGTCAGAAAGCTGCCTTTCTCATGTCACACAACCAGTCAGTGGCATAGGGGGCCCAGGCTCAATATTTTTTCATATTCTGAGTTTCTTTCTTCCACACACATTCCCAGAAGTCTCATACCCTGAGGTAGTACCGTACGAGTACTATCAAAACTGCCATTTACTGATGCCACAGGGCACCCCACGCATATATTGTAACCACACCCCCGAACATGCACAAAGTCTATCCTCTCACCAACTGCTGTGTGCTCCTTTTTATTATTTCAATTTTGAACCAAGTGAATATAATACCAACTCCAAATAGTGTAAGAGATCTTACTACTGTCTGATCCTTTTCCGTTCTGTTTCTGGCTGAGACTATGATCAACTGGTCCATATTGAAGTGCTAGTGCATTAATGGGCCACACGCTCAGAAAAGGTGTGAGAACTTTATCGGGGGCCTTTGGCGATGAAGCCTTAGCTGAGAGGTTTCTACCACTCTCAAACCCCAAGGCACCATTTTCCTTCCCATGGCAACCACCATTGGCAATTTTCTCAGACGTCCTTCCAGACACAGTTTACTCCCCTCCCTGTGTTTATTGAAATGGAAACAGGTTATACACACTGCTGGGTATCCTGCTTTTTTTTAACCTCATAAAACTTTAAAAGTGTTCTAAGAGTTTTTAAGGAATAGATCTTTGAAATTATTTTATCGGTTTGTTTAAAAATCCACACATTTCACGATTTTAATGGCTCCAGAATATTTCACACTGTAAATATACCCTATGTTAATTTGACCAGTGCCTTTCTAATAGATATTTGGTATGTTCTTATACCTTGCTATGCAAGCAACATTGCAATTTTGCACGTTGTAGGATAAATTCCTGAAAGTAGAATTGTGTGTCAAAAGCTACAGGCATTTGTAATTTTGATAGCTATTTCCAAACCGCCTTGCGGTTTGTGGTGATCCACACTCTCACCTGCAGTAGATGGTGCTTGTTCCTCATGCCCTTGCCGACACTAGGTAAAGCTAGCAAATTTGTACAAAGAGGCAAGCGTGGGATGCTTAGGCCCTGTGTGGTGTCTGTAGGGGCTCGCGGCGCCCGGGGAGAAGCTTAAAGGTGCTGGGGCTGGGGCTTGCCCACGAGAGGTCAGGCTTCATGGGGGACATGAGAAGCTCTGAGACCAGCTCCTCTCACCTCTCAGTCCTGCCAAAGACGGAGCCAACAGAAATGCCCCATAATCCACAATATCACTGAGGTTAGTGCCAAGATCTCTCTGCATCTCATCGAGGAATGGTAAAACCCAAGTCTGTGACTGAATCCCACATGCTCAAAGGCAACTGCCCAGGTTTGCTCATCTTCCTGCACAGGTGGTCTCTTGATAGTCGACAGCACATATGGGGACAGTAGTATAATTAGTTCCCACTCTCCTGGCAAGAAACTGGTTTCTCCAACAAGGTTGTGAAGTTGAGAGGGGAAAGCTTCATCTTTGCCTACCCCTTCCCCCTCACTATGCCCTGAAAAGGTGGTTTGATTAGTTGGAGCCTCCAGTGATGGCCTTTGACCACTGTCCTCTGGGCTTCTGGTCAGAAGACAGACACCTCTTTAGCTTTCTGAGGACAAGACTGGCTGCTACCCTTGTTCAGCGTCAGGCAATTTTCTAGCCAAAGTTTACTATACTTCTTTGGGGCTTAGATACTAGTGTGAAGTGTCAGAGGCTAAAACTGCACCCCTACCCTTCATGGTCTCCCTTATCTGTGTTATGCTGTTGACAGAGATATGGCTTATCTTCCCAGCAGGGAATGACTGAAGTGTCTGTCAGGAACTAAGGGATCCTGGTGCATCTTGATCTTCCCTGGGATAAAGCCTCCCTGCCCAACTTGGCTGGAAACATACAGTCACCCCAAGTGACCGACAGTCGTGAGGAGAAGGGTTGAAAGGGAAGCTATGAAGCAGAGGATGGGAAACTGTACCTGCCACGAGGTAACTGAATCAGAAAACCCCAATGTCAAAACTTCAAGGAGGTTTTGTCAACCAGCCTCTTAGTTTTCCCAACGAGAAAACTGAAGCCAAGCAGGTAGGAGAACTCGTCACAAAGCCACATCCCCACCAGCCAGAGCCAGTCTTCACTGAGTTTGGGATGCCTCATCGGAAGGTGGTAGGAATTTCACGGAGATTGACCTTTCTCCCTTGTAATGAATGGCTGAAACATTCTCCCTCACTTAAAGTTTGCTATGACGCCAACCCAACCGATGACTATGAGCACAGAAGGTTTACGGAAGGTCTAGAAGCTTTTCTCATTTCCCAACCAAACCAAAGTCGGCTGCACTCAGTTCAGCTTCCCTCGGAAACACGTGCCTTGGCAGATGGGTCCCCAGTGGGAGTTTGGTGAATGCCTTCCAAGGTGATAATCATTAACAGCAAAGTACACTTTAAGGCAGATTAATTAGGAAGAATACTCTTCAGGTTGATCCCCCCCAAAATTTAAAGGGTATTGATAGTCTAAGAAAGTAGAGAAATGATTCTTTGGTGCCAGCTCTACTGGTCTTTTCTACATTTCTCCTCTTCTCCTTTCCAGCCACTTTGGCCAATAACTCCTGGTGCCTCTAGACAGCTAACCAGCCTGGTCTGCCCCTTCCACGAGTTACTCCAGCAGCTGCGGGTGATGGTTCATCTCCACATGTCATCTCTTACCAGCCAGCTGGGTCTCAAATTCCTTTTCATTTAAAAAAAAGATTTTGGTTTCTATTTCCATTATTGGTAATATGACCTTTGGACTTTCCCATGTCTATACTGTGCATGTCAGGCTCGAATTCCAACTACTGGCTAATAGCCAGCAAAAGGGAGCATCTTTCCAGACCCAACGAGCATTATTTTCACATTCTAGTAGCATTCAGGATGCAACTATATTCAAAAATATATTTTGTATATTTTTAAATATATGAAAGCAAAGTCCTCTCTACATAGGCACAGCCTATAATCAATATCAGATATTAAGTGGTTAACATATTGATGATATTGGGTATTAACATAGTTTGAATACTATTTTATTATTTTAGGAAAGGTTATAATTTGTCTTCCAATCAAGCTCTTTAAATGGCTTTCTGCAGCCTGCCAAACTATTTCCTGAAGTTCCACCAGTAGAAATTCAGTCCTTTGTGTTTACCCTTCTAGAGGCTCCTCTTTCAAAATGTATATCCCTCAGGAAGGAGTAGCATTTTGTCCCTACACCCTAAAACTCAACTGATCTCCAGCCAACTGCTTATCTCCTACTGAAGATCAGCTTTTCTCCAGTGCTCCAGTTGCTGTCTGTTTACTAGTATTACTGTTTTGAGGATGGGAACTATGCCTATGTCATTCATGAATATCTCCAGGGCTTGGAATGGGTATGCAATAACTATTTATTGAATGAATAACATATCAGCCTGCTACGTCAGATCCTTTGCCCTAAACTAGCAGTTCTTAAGTATTATAACCCCTTTTTTAAAAAATCCACAGAACTTTTAAGATCTAGTGATTAAGAAACTGCATAATAACCAGAAGTTATTCAGACCTGAATGATTCTGAATTCAGTAGAACACTGAAATAAATGTTTGTTTCATCAATCACAACAGCACCCACATGCATTCAAAGGCTTGGTGTCCATGTGGATTTTCAGGCCTTTGCAGCCTCTCTGAAGCACCCCTTCCTTATAGCTGTAGCCTACAAGAGGGGATGGAAAACTCACAATTTTGCCAAGAGATGGTCCTGTTCCGAAAGATTAATGAGAAGGAAGAATGATGCTGAAAAGGGGGGGATAATAAGGTAGTCAATATCTGGAAATTAATTCCCCCAGAACACAGTGGTTATTATTCTAGTGGTGGGTCAATATTAAAGTCTGATGCTGATACACGGAAATAATCACCATGTTTGTGCGCCCCTATTCCTGGGAGTGGAGGGAGGCCCAGAGCACAGATGGGAGTATGGGCTGCAGACCCGTGTCTTACAGAGTCTGGAGCTCCCGTGCCTGGTGTTCAGATCTGTGAATCTTTCTCACTTCTTTTCACTTTGGTCCCCATCCCCATCCCCACAATGAGAGGCAGCTCAGAAAGGAAGTGGTGCCAGCTGGTGTGGCCCTTTTGAAGCAGAGATCACAAGAGTCACCCATAAGCTTCTATCCAACTTTAGCTCTAGCTCTGTCATCCCCACTGTGATCATCCCTCACATAGACTTCACCAAAGCCTCTTAGCTTCCTCTCTTGCCCTTCTCCATCCCCCTCTTCTCACTGCTGAATACATGATCCTGTCTAGATACAAGTGGTACCCTTCAATAGCTTCCCAGCGCTCTTGGGATAAAGATGAAACCCCAACCTGTGCCCCCGGGTCCTGCTGGATGGCACCCCGCCTACCTCGAGGTCTCACTGGGCGCCTTCTCCCACTCTATCTGCTCCAGCCACGGGCGCTCGCCTTCCGCTGTTTTACACCTTCACACGTGCTGTTCCCTCTACCTGGTATCTTTCCATCCCCATCCTTTTGCCTAGACAATTCCTATCTCTCCTTCAGAGCTCAGGCCCAACATGGCTTCCTGGAGGAAACTTTTCATGACTCCCCTGCTAGATCGGGCCCCCTTCTTATACCCGCTTAACACCCCAGACACTTGCGCTGCAAGCACTCTGAGTGACTCCCTTCCAGGATAAGCGAAAGCTCCCCTAACTCCAACCCTGACTGGCCCTCGGACTGCCGAGGATCAAAGCCCTCCGCTTCCAAGGTCACTTCCGTTGGTGCTTGCAGCTTTACCGAGACCGCTCATGGCAAGCCAGCAGGCCTGCGTCTGTACAGGAATCCTAGTCCTTTGATGTCGCACTGCACCTGTCCTCAGCTTTTGGACGAGAGACTATGTCCTCCTCACCTGTTGCCTGGTTCAGCAGCCTTGGAGCTCTGCTTTCTCATCACACCTCCAAGCAAGGTAAAACCCCAAATGCAAAAGTCCATCACCCCACCTCCCAACCACTAGCCCACTCCCCAAAGGAACCACCATCAATGATATTCTGTGTATCCTTCAAGGAAGAAAAAGTATGCTATTACCACCAAATAAATACATATACAGATGCACACAAGTATTTCTATATTACTTATACCAAATGTATTCTGATATATTTTGGACTGGGGAGGCATGGGATAAATCATCCTGCTTACCCCAATTCCTGGTCTTTTTCTTTTTCTGCACAATTTTACATTGTATGGCTGTGTTATTACATTATTACTTTGTATGCTGTATTATTTATGTAACCAGTCTACCATACAGTAGTCTGCTTTTCAGTTTTCTGATCTTACAAACAATGCTGCAATGAATATTTCTACATACATGTCTTACTTTCCTTTTGTGAATATATCTATAAATTCCCAGTAATAGAATTACTGCACCAAGAGGGATGTACTTCCAATTTTAATAGACACTATCAAATTATCCTTTAAAAAGTAAACCATTAACACTTCCAGCAACAGCATTTGAGAATGGCAGCTTGTCCACAGTGTGACGAATACTGGATATCAACCAGCTTTTTAATTTTAACCTATGAGCTCACTGAGAATTGATCCTCATCGACCTTTCTATAATGATGAATGAAGTTAACCCTGTTTTCATGTGTTTATTTTGCTGTAAATTCCGTGTTCATATCCTCTCTTTTCCTCATTTTCATCTTGAATTATTCAATCTTGATTTATAAGAATGTTTCCTAAACTGAAAAGGTGAGGCTGTGGTATATAGATTGTTATTTTTCCCTAGATTTTTATTTCCTTTTGGCTTTATTATTTTAATCATCTAATGTTAGAAAGTCTTGATGTGAGGCTCTGTGTGCTGCTTAAGAATGCCTTCCCTGGCCCAAAATTATATACATTTTTTATCAGTTTTAAAGACCTGGACAACTGCTACTGTCTGTCCTAAAGATTCATCTGGTGCCTACTGGTCCCCAGGCCCCTGGAGACACCACAGTTCAACAAAACACTGACAGTTGATCTTCCTTTTGACAGTCCTTGCTGAGATCTTCCCCTACACCCACATTCAGCCAAAACAGCCAATATACTTGAGGTTAATTCAATTGATGTTTTTTCCTGGTTGCAAACTCTTTTCTGGGTTATTGATTACTTCCAAATGCCCTTTGCACAGCCTGGATTGAAGAAAACATCCCATAAACTCCGGTCTAATTAAAGCCCTGCTCTTAAAACACAAGAATCTGTATGAACGCTTTTCCTAAAGCTCTTGGAGAAGATGACTTCCCCGGTTGTCTTTAGTCTTCTATGTGCAGCACCATCAGCTAAACCATTCCTAAGAGTAGTTGGGATTTTGCTGATGGCCTGCAGGGGAGCTTTATATGTAGGGGGGGAAAGGGGTAAATGAGGGTGAGCTTCACAGGTGACTGGTAGAGGAGATCACAGCAGCACAAACCTGGGAAAAAAATCAATATTTCTAAAGCTCTGGCTTCATGGGACTTTGCCCCATGATTTTTAGCTCATCATGTTTTAGAGTTTATAAACCCTTTCATGGAAATCAGCCCATTGCTGTTTTACACAGCAATACCAAGGAGAGTCATAATATTGTTCCTAATATTTTTATGTAGGAAAATAGAGGCTCTGGGAGAAGAAGCTAACACAGCTGGGAAGGGCTAAGCTGGGTTGCAAATCTCTTTATTAGGACTCTGAGTCTACTGGTCCTTCCCCGGTTCTCCCTGTCCTACCTAGTTACATCAACTTCCACGTAACAGAAGAGCTAAGCTTAAATGCAATGCTTATTAAAATAATCATGTGCTCTAAGGAATGAAGTAGCTCTAAGGAATGAAATAACTCTAAGGAAGCTGACTTTCAACCTCCAAAAAGAACTGAGCCAGGTCAGTGTAGCAGCAGCACAGGATCCTGCAGCCTCCTGGAATACATTCGGAAAGAGTTGCCATATGAAATATAGCATCCTTAGTTAAACTCACATTACAGATAAACAATGAATAATTTTTAGTATAAGCAAGCCCCAAATATTGCATGGGACGTAATTACCCTAAAAAAATATATTTGTTTATTTGAAGTTAAAATTTAACTGGATGTCCTGTGGTTTTAGTTGCTAAATCTGACCATTCTAATTGAGGAGAGACAGTTTGTCGATACGTATAACAAGATTTGTGATATTCTTGGTCTGAGGAGGTATTAGCTGAGTCGTAGCAGTGACTTCCTAATATAGAATCGAGAAAGGTCACCTTGTACCACTTGAGATCTCATAGACAAGGAATACTTTTGCCCATTTTGCTTGGAACCAAGCTAAAAAGTTAATAATGCAATGCATCAAAGCCTTTTAAAAATTACAAAAGATGTGTGCAACTATTTATCTTTAAAGGTGGTCTTTGCATCATTCTGAAAAAAATAATAATTCTGAAAAAAAAGGAAGCACCCAACTTACTTCAAAATAGGGTTTTAGTGAATAATAAATTCAGTCAATGGAACACAATGAAAGAAAATGGAATCCAAAATTATTTTTAAGAGTGTTGATACAAGATATTCCTTGACACGGAAGTATGTTGAGGATAGAATATTGAATGAAAAATACAGGTTGCTATATTATCATGTTTTTGCAAAACAACTGCATTTTGTCTGTTAAAGCACACCTTCCCCCCTCATGTTTTAGCATCTCTGAAATTAGGATGCCTTTAGGACTTAATGGCATTATCAGTGTTATTGGCCAGGCAGCAGACATGTTGCAGTTGTCATCTATGTGCATGTGAGAACTCAGTGATTGCTGGTCATGGTGTCAGCTCACTGAGCTCTCTGCATTGTTGGTACAACATATTTTGAGTCTGCCATTTAAAATATCTTCCAAGATTACACTATGATTCAGCATTGAAATGAAAAGTTATTTTCTGTGCAGAAGCATGAAAACAAAGCAGAAGGGACTAAACTTGATTTTAGCAATACAGATTTTCTTTTTGTCTTGGAGAAACAATAACAGTTATATATTGTTTTGCAAAGCAGCAAACAAGCAAGTGCTTTACAAAACCCAAGAAAGGAACAGACTCACAAGTAGATGGAGGGGTGCTGTATTTTGTTACTGAGAAATGTGCAAAAGGATTGCCAATTACAATCGGCCAAGGAAAGCAACTGAGGACAGTTAATTTGTTCCTGGGCCAGTTAACCAGGGAGAGGGAAGCCTGGGGCAGAGCTAGGTGAGGAGCCCAGCCAGCCTCTCGGGACTCTGGGTGCCTTGTCTGTCCTGTTGACTTCTAATCCAGTCCAGGCAGCTAAAGCAAAAGGCAGGGAGAGATTGAGGCGGTCCCACACGGTGCTTGGGACTCCCCTGCTGTCCCTCTCGAGGGCCAAAGCAGCTGAGTGACAGCAGAAGGAATGGTTGTGAGCGAGAAGGTACAAACAGACAGGTATGTTGCCATCACTTAATTTGCATTTTATCTGTTATCTGGAGCTTACCCTGCTCACTTGGGAGCCTCAGGCAGAGGGAAATCCTGGGGGCTCAGGCAAATACCCAGATTTGCCCTCTGAACTGGCCCCAAACCTCTGATCTAAACACCCCAGCCAGGCGAGGAAGGGGCTTTATAGCAACTGGAGTCTATGGTCCCAGCTGCAGGAGGAGCAGGAGCCATGAAGGAACAGGCCTGTGGTCTCCCAGGATGATAAACCCATCTCATGCCCCCCAACAGCCGGCTGAGTGTCTTTTCTCTCAATACGTTCTCTATTATACCTGCCCAACGACAGTGATAATAGTATTTGAGTGTGTACTAGGTGTCAACCACCATGCTAAGTATTTCATATCCATCGTCTCATTTAATCCTCACCATAGTTTGGGAAGGTAGGTTTTATTATCTGAACTTGACAGATGAGGAAATTTAGGTTCAAGTTCACCCAACAAGTGCAGGAACAGGAGTCAAACTTCAGATTCTCTGGCTACAAATCCCCTGCTCTTAGGCACCACTCACAGTACATTTCTCTAGACAAAGACCCCTGACTGCTAGCTGTCCGCTCCTGTCTAATTCCACTGCTGTTGTTTTACTCCCGCTGCTTGGAAATGCTTCCTCCCTCCGCTTCCCACCTACATACCCAGCAGCTACCAAAGAGCCATCCCACATTCCTGTTCTGTGCCCACACTGGCTGCTCAACCCTGGGAGTTATCCCAGGATCCCCTGTGCTCACAGAGAGGACACTCAAGTAACCCTGTGTGCCACCCATAATCCCCTGTGCCCACAACTAGCAGATACTGTCTTCTAAACACCACCTTGGCTCCACTGGTTCCCCATGGTTGGATGAATTAAGTAAGCCCTTTGCCTCAGCATGCCCACTGGGGAACGCTGGGACCTGTGGCCGTGTTCATAGGGCCTGGCCCAAGCCCAGATCCAGCGCTATGAAGCCCCCCTCCCACAGAAGGCTGGCAGGGGCCAGGTCTGAGAGGCCTGCTCTGACCCCTGAGCCCCACCTCTACTGCTGAGGGGATCGTGTGCACATGATCTCAACAGAGTTAGTAAGCAATTCTAAAGCCATGTCTCTTCAATTCAGTTGTGAGCTCCTTGAGGCCTTGCTCCTCAACTGATACGAGCAGTCATCAGTGGTCTCTCTCTCTGTGCTCAAGAGTCCACCGCCAGGCCCAGGATGGGGGCTCAGCAGAAACACTCCTGGACTGGATTTGTGTCTTAACCACACTAATCCCCCTGCCTGACATCTGGACTTTAGGAGGTGATAAGGGAAAGCTGTGTGGGGCAACAGCACAAGAGGCATGAAGGGGACAGCATGATACGCCCTCAGGGGTCCAGGTGTGACAATAAGACCACTGATCAAAGAACTAGTTTGGCATCTGGCTCAGTGGTTTCTGGAGCTGGTGGCTCTAGAACAGAGAACAAACTAAGTGCCGATTCCATTCTCTGCCTGACTCGAAAACAAAAGTGAAACAGAAAGCAGCTGCAGCCAGGACAGAAAGCAAATTAATTAACTTGATTTTTAAAAAATTCTTTCCATTGAACATTGTTTTAATTCAGAGTCATTCTTGAGTTGATTCTACCAATACCTAAGTGTGCCAGCAAGTGAGGGTTGAAGAGGAAACAAGGGTAGAGAAAGTTTTGTTGGGAGGTGCCAGTGGACAGAACTCAGGGGAGGCCCAGGGTTGGAGGTCAATGTTTGTGAATGTGCGAGGGGTAAAGGCCACGGGGGCAGGGAGCAAGGAGAGAAGGGAAGATAGTGACCTGCATGAAATGATGGGGCAGAGTGTTTCCCTGGAGAACTCTCCATCCAAGTGGCGTCTGTGAGAAACACACTCAGGGATGGGCACAGAAGTCCCAGTGCATAAGAGGAACACATACCCAGGATTTGCACCCTAACTTCTCAGCCTAAGACTGAACCTAGAGGGAAACAGAGGAACATTATTACAGTGCCTCTGTAAGTGGCTCTGGATTTCCTGCCAAGTTTCTGTTTCAAGGATTCCACCCAAGAATATATGTTACAAACTGTTTCACATAGCTGGCCTTGGCCTTCGAGAAAATTATAGCAGAGACCACCAACCCCGGGTGCATTTGAGATTGTCCAGAGTATGTAGTTAAGATCCTGGCCACCAATTAGCATGTGTGGGAAAGTTTTCCACACCACCAAGCAATTCTCGGACACCAGCTGGGTGTCCTACAGGTCAATTTTAACACTATCTACTTGGAGACAGCATCAGATCCCACAGGTTAAGGGCTCAGTCCCATGACCCTCCCCCTCACTTCAGACCCCAGTTGCAAGTCCAGGTTGTCATCTGTGCTTCTGAGCCATCAGAATTTCCCATGACCCATTCGTTGGGTTGCATTAATTTGCTAGATTGGCTCATGGAACTCAGAGAAACATTTTACCTACTAGGTAACCTGTTTATTATAAAAAGATATATAGCTCAGGAACAACCAGGTGGAAGAGATGCACAGAGCAAGGTATGGGGAAAGGGCACAGAGCTTCCACGCCCTCTCATAGACAGCCATTCTTCCCAAATCTCCAACATGTTCACCAACCCGGTAGCTCTTTGAACCCCATCCTTTTGGATTTTTATGGAAGCTTCATTACATAGGCATGACTTGTTGAATCATTGGCCATTGGTGTGTGATTCGACCTCTTACCCTTCTCCCCTCTCCGGAGGTCCAGGGGTGGGACTAAAAATGCCAACTCTCTAATCACGTGGCTGCGTCCTCTGGCAACCAGCCCCCATCTTTTGGCTACCTAGGTTCCAAAAGTCACTTCATTAACATAACAAAAGACACCTTTAGAGCTCTTACCACTTAGGAAATTTAGAGTTTAAGGAGCTCTGTGCCAGACTTGGTGATGAAGACCAAATACATACTTATTATTAATCATAATATCACAACAGTCCTTCTGTTCCTTTACCCCTTAGACATCTAGATGACTTTGGGATTATACTTAGGAGCTTCACGGTGCTCCTGGGGAGGTGGGGTGGGGGGAAGAGACAGTTCTGTGATGCCAGCCCACGCCTGGGTAGAGAGCTACCTAAGATAGACCATGAACAAATGAATGAATGCATCAACTAAATCCTGTTTTCATGTGGCATTTCATGAAATGACTTTTTTCCACATGAAGTCTCTGATGATGGGAGAAGATGGTGCCATCAGAACTCCTTGAAAGTCACCAAGGGCGAGAGGGAGAGCTGGGATTGGCCCCTCTATCCTGAGGATCTGTCGTCTGTGACTCAACATTGGACTCGGGTGTTGGGTCCCCTTTCAGGAAGGACTCCCTAGTCACAAGGCACTGCTAGCTTCTCCTTCTCAGGAAAGAGGCCCAGAGCTTTGCGGCTGCCGAGATGCATTCTCAGGGACCCTGTGCAAGGTCCCGGCAAAGGCCGGCTCTATCCCTCCACATTCTCGTGCTTACCGGAGTAGAAATGCTCAAGGTGACAGGTTAGTGGGTTGTAAAACACAATGGCGCATCTGGACAAAGATCATGGACCAGGGCAGAATCAGTGTAACGCTCAAGAGTTTGTCCCCAGTGCCCAGAGTTTTGAGCTACTCTTGGAAAAACAAAAAGTCACGGGTGTTGGAACCCAGCCTCCTTAGGTAGGGCAGCTGCAGAGAGAAGTAGAATTGCCCCAGAAAAGTGAGCTTCAAGTCCCAGCCTTGACCTGTACTAGCTGTGTCTCTGATTATTCTTGTTTCAATTTTAAAATCAGAAATAGCTCAAAGAGGTTATGAGGATTTAATAATAACACTTGAGTGTTTCCTCTGTGCCAGGCACTCTTGTAAGCACTTTATGTATATTAATTCACTGAATCCTCACAATGACCTTATGAAACAGGTACTACTATTAACACAAATTTATAAATGAGAAAACTGACACACAGAGAGGTTAAGTACCTCTCTGAAGATCACACAGCTGGTAAGTGGGAGGGCCAGGGTCTGAACCCAGGCAGTTTAGCTCCAGGGTCAGTAACTACACTATGTAAGAATACGGTCAAATATAAAGGGGGGCAGATAGGAAAAAGTATTCAAATGACTATATTTCACTGATTTTGAAACACACAAAGTTCCCCCACGTTTTAACATCTTGAAAATCTGAATGCGTCATATTTGAAAAATTCTTAGATTCAATTAATTAGGGAATGAACTTGAGGTGGAACTGATTCCTGAATAATTCTTCCAATTCCAATTTATCTCTTCTTTACTGTAACAAATGTTATTAAAATGAAGCATTTATCTTCCACCTACCGTGAATAGTGGATGGCCAGGCCCATACCGGAACTCTAAATACCATCTGAGGCCACACGACCTCATCTGGTAACTCTCCCCTCAGCCCCACCGCACTGGTTACGCTGGCCTTCTTCCCGTTTTGAGACATACTTGAGCATGTAGGTCCCTCTGCTTGGAAATTCTCTTCCTCGTGATTCACTCTTTAACTTCCTTCTGTTCTCTGCTCAAACAGCGGGAGGACCCTGCCTATCACTATTTTAACTTGAGTTCTTCCCCAAAACTCACTATCCACTTCTGACTTCCTTTATTCTGTTTATTGCTCACCTCCTTCTGGATGTAAATTCCATGAGGGAAGGCATTTCAGTCTGGTTTTCTTGGTTGGTTGGCTGGGTTTTGCTGCTGCATACCCAGGATCTAGAATAGTGCCAAGGACACTGTGGCTTTCAACAAATATTTCTTGAGTGAATGAATGAATGAATGAATGAGGGCTCATTGGAGATTCTTGTTGGATATTGAAGGAAGGGTTACTCAAGAGTATTTGCTTATCTTCAGAGGGGGGAGGCCATGTGGAGAGAGGGAAAGCCAGGCAGAAGGTTTAAAGGACCTGCATTCTAGACCTTCTCTCACTGCAAGTCCTAGAGGAGTGGCCAATCTCTGGAAAAACTAGGATGGAAACATAACATTTTTGACAGACTGCTAGAGAGCATCTAGATTAATTTTGTCATTTACAAACCAAATGCAAGGCATTAATCTTGCCTGGATCATAGTTTTTAAAAAGAAAGAGGGCTTCCCTGGTGGCGCAGTGGTTGAGAATCTGCCTGCCAATGCAGGAGACACGGGTTTGAGCCCTGGTCTGGGAAGATCCCACATGCCGCGGAGCAACTAGGCCCGTGAGCCACAACTGCTGAGCCTGCGCGTCTGGAGCCTGTGCTCCGCAACAAGAGAGGCCGCGATAGTGAGAGGCCAGCGCACCGCAATGAAGAGTGGCCCCCGCTTGCCGCAACTGGAGAAAGCCCTCGCACAGAAACAAAGACCCAACACACAGCCAAAAAAATAATAAATAAATAAATTTTAAAAAGAAAGAAAGAAAAGAAAAACAGCTCTAAAAGAGATTTTGGGGATAATTGGGAAATTTGAAAATGAGCTAAATATTAGATACTATTAGGGAATTACTGTTCATTTTGCTCTGATAATGGTACTCGGGTTAAGCAGAATACTCCTATTCCTTGGGGACAAGTGTTGAAGTGTTTAGGCGGGAAGTATCATAATGTCTGCAGCTGGTCTGCAACTGCCTCCCGGGAGTGGGTACCACTCACTCAACTGATGACCCTTCCCCTTTGCCCCCTGCAGTCAGGCCCCTCCCCCCAATGCCTAACGGTGTTCTGAGCCCATTTCCACCCATAAGAGCAGGACCTTTAGTGGGAGAAGGTGGCCTGTGTGTGACTACAGTGGTGAAACCAGGACTCGCTGTCAACACTCTATGTTTTCACTTGGGTCCTGGATTGGGATGTTGGTTCGAAAGTGGTTTTGATTCTCTTGATGGCCAACCTGAAGCTGTGGCCACTCAGCATCCTGCCGGTCCTCCCGTGCTTGGCCCTTTCCCTCATGGTAAATTCAACTCCATTGGCCTCTTTTTCTTTACTACCCCAATAAGTAACCAATTAGTCGATACAGCTCAAGACCTTGGTAATTTCTCTATATCCATCTTTGTTTTTCTCTATTCATTAATAAAAAAGAATTCATCTCCTATTTCACCTAAGGTTTCAGAGCAAATGACAAGCTAGTATCTTCAGCTTTGCTACACAGAGAGGAAACTAAAGGCTCAGAAATATAAAGTGTCTACTTCAAAGGCAAAAATTTGAGTGGCAAAAGAATCTCGAATGAGACTCTTTTGAGATTGGATTCCCAGTTCTCAAACTTCGGCCTCCCTCCTGGCAAAAGTTTGGCATTCTTCACTGGAACTGATTCCTTTTTTTTTCCATTTCAAAAAGCCTGCCACTCAAGGCAGGAAGAGAAAACCACCGTCAGTCACCCACGGCAGGCGGAGACTGCTTCCAGCTGCAACCAGTGGAAAGTTACCCGATTTTGTTTTTCTCTGTTTGCAAAGCCCCGTTTTGCAGCCTGTATCTGAGTACAAACATTAGGGATTTCAGACATTCTAAGCTGGACTTCAACCTTGCAGGATTCAAATCTATCTTATCTTAAAAGAATGCATCCCCTATAATTTAAAAAAAAAAAAAAAGTCATTTTAAAGCAGCCGAGGCAGGTGTTCTGTGATTTGCTGGAAGAAGTTTGTTAAGGATTATAAATAGGGCAAGATTTACCCTCTCTCTGAAATTCAAAATCCTTGCGAGTACCATGGCTGGGAATTGAAAGGAAATCATCTGAAAGTTGAACATTTGTCTTCACCATGGTTTTCCAAATGAAAGGGAAACTGTCTCGGCAAAAACGCATCAAATTTCAGAGACCGAGCACAGCTGGTGAAAGCGACCCGGATGTCCATGCGGTGAGGCCTGGGGGTGGGGGGAACCTGTCCTGCTGTTTGAAAGAATATCTATATTGGGGACTTGAGACTCTAGGTCACTGAAAAGGTGAAAAACCAACAGTAGCTCTGAAAAGAAATACAGTTGCTGCAACCAGGAGAAGCAGGTTTAAAAGTACAAAGCTATCACAGGCAGGACCAGTGAGGCGTCAGGGTGACACCAGAGCCATTGAACAAAGCTGGAGCCGGGTGACGTCCACAGGACCCACGCCAATGTTTTTTTCCCACTTCAGGATGAACATTTGGGCTTTTACCATATGAACGTGCCAGCCTTCACAAGGCCATGGCCAATCCCTCAGCCCTCCCGGAGCACCCTGGTCTTTTCTAGGGACAAGTTCTCAGTTTGATCTCAGGTGGTTGGAGGGAAGGGACCAGAAGCAGGACCAAAGATGGGGGCAAACTTGGGACTCATTTCTTGAGATCAGTTCTTAGGAAAGAAGAAGAAAAGCCAGAGCATATTTTGCTTTCCCTTCCAATTCTGTGTAGGGCAAAATGGCAACATACCCACTAGTTAAGGCTGCCTCTTCTCCTCAGAGGGTCATGAGCTTCGACCAGGATAAATGCGACCTGAAGTGAGGACTGGTTCTTACTAGAGAGGATAACAAATAGCTTCTTTTCAAAGCGTAAGAAGGCAAAACAGCAGAGTGGCCTGAGGAGGAAAAGAAATGATCAGAAACGTTAACAATAATAGCAGCTGACAGACTACATTTAGGGCCAGGGGCAGCCGCCAATGGTGGTGGTTGTTATTGCCTTTGTATGTCTCTCTCTTTTTATCTGTCTTCTTTTTTTTTTAACCAGAATGTAAACTCCGTTTGTCTCACTCACCATTGAGATACCAGAGCTGAGCAGATAAGGAGGAGCTTCATACATCATTGTCGGTGTGAACAAGTAAGTAGATTGTAACTACGTCAGAAACGACTGGTTCAAGAGGAGCGTGAGATTGGCTTCCAAATATTGGTCAAGAGCTTGAAGTAGGATGAGCAAGGATATACTTAATAGGTTCCTGTGATCAGGTGACTTTTCTGGATCTAGACATCTGAGGAGGTGACACTGTGATAAACTGCAGCCTTCCTGTGAGGAAAGGGTTAAACAGGTTTAAACCTGGGTTTCTGAGGGGGACACTGTGTTCAGCAGGGGCAAGGCCTCCATTTCTGCCGCAGGAGGGGGACGCAGGCCTTTCAGTCCTGCTTAGCGAGCTTGACCAAAGGTGACGATGACTAAGGGCTAAGGTCGTGCCCTCCCTCCCTCCAAATCGATACTTCAATGTGACTTATCAGAAAGAGAAAGAACTGTTTACTTTAAAACCCTGGATCCCATAAAGGGAGCGGGGAAAGGCCTAAACCCCACAGAAGCTCAGGGCTGGCGCCCATGGCCACCCCCATACGGCCAGAAGAGGGGAGAACAGAAGGCACCATCCCACTGGCAGAGAAGGGGCCCCGGGCCCAGAGAAGACACGAGGTGACTGGAAGGTAGGTGCCTCCCCACACACATTCCGGTATCTTCCAACTCCCCGGTGTGATTTAGGCTGTTCCTCTGGGGGGGCCACTGACTTTGAGAAGTGAGGGTGAGTTGCCACCCAGGTGTTTAAAAAGACCCTACAGCACCTAAGCAATGTGACATGTTACACACACCGCATTTGAATCTGTCTGCCATGATTATTCTGTTTCTTCAGAGAGCCTAAGAAAACTGGAGACTTTCCTAAAGATGCTTCTCCCCCCAGTGGAGGGAAAGGATAAGGCTAAGGAGGGGGAGGGGTCTAGGGCCTGGAGGTGCCATGGACTTTTATTTCTGGCCTTGGAGTGACTGTATGTGAAGCCATTTCCTGTTTTATGATGGTCTGATTTAACAATAACACCAAGGCCTTCAAACAAGATTCCACCTGTAGGATACCTGGAATTAGGAGGTGTATTTGACCAGAAGTCCTTCCCTTCCCCCTGTTTCAGGGCAAAGCACAACCGCAGGGCTCCCTACATTTTGTTCTTCAACTTCTAGAACTCCAACATTGGAGCTCTTCCTCTGTCCAGCTGGTATTGTTTCCTGGACAGCACTGGAGATGGCTGGACACCTGCATAGAAATGAAACTGGTTCCTAGGAATCCCCGGGCCTCAGCAGTTCTCTCTGAAAAGAGTCTATGGAGACCTCAGCTTGGCTGAGAATTTGCCCAATGATCCCCTCTCACCTCTGGTTGGTGATAACGGGCACAATGGACACACGCATAAACTTTCCCGATTTCCCCTCTAGATGGATTTCAATGAGAAAAGAAATGCTTCCTTGCTCCCTATGGAAAAGAACATTCTATTTTAAAATTTCCATGTGCTTTCAAAATGACAAGACTCAGGCATATGCTACTGACTTCTTTTGTCTTCTAGACTATAATAGTCTAAAAGAATCAAATTGACGTCCTTAACACATCTATTTGAAATGACAGGAAACGTGGATTTGGAATTAAGAAAAAGCATCTCCATTTATCATTTACTTTTTAAGAATCTTTCTTAGGTGCTGAAGGGTTAGCTTTGCAGCAAAGTGACACGTCACGGTCCTCAAGGCACTCTTTTCTCAGCCCTCTGGAGTTGGCCCTAGAATGTTCCCAGACCCTGGGAAATAAAATGTGAAAGCAAAGACAGGCTGCTCGTGCCCATATCTGACCTGAGAAAGCATAGGGAGTTTTGTGATATTCCTGGTACTTGTGAATCTCAGACATTTTACAGGGAGGTGTGATACACACAGAATACTTACAGATTGGTGAATTCGCTAGAGGATTAGGCTTTGTAAAGGCTTTCTTCTCAGTGAACTCCCCCTTCCTGCCCCCTCCCCACTTATGAAAAGAAACGCCCAACTTTAAAAAGAGTAAATCCAGCCTTGCCTGTTTTTCATACCCACGAACTCAATGGGAAAACTGCAATCTGAATTGACCACAGCAGCTAGAAATGTCTAGAGATTCTGTCCAGGTTGGGAAGGTGAGGGAAGGGAGCCTGGGACACTGCACAGAAGTTTCATTTTAATAAACAGCCATTTAGGAATGCCTGGTACTCAACCTCTCTCAGGAAGTAAGGCTCAAAGAGAGATGGTGGGAGATCTGTGTAGCTGAGATCAGAGGAGAGAAATTAAACAGGATCCTCCAAGGCCTTTTCCAGCTGTGGAAAACTGCTGGCATTTGGACACATCACCCTGAATTAATTTCCAACCTCTTTGCCTTTAAGGATTAATTTTTTCACAGGAAATAACAGGTGTAATTATTTCCCAACCAGCTTATAAACTTCCTGGGTTTTTTTATTAGCTGGAGCTATTTAAGTTCAGTTGTTAAATCTGAAAATATGAAAGATTGTTTTAAACCTGCAGAATGAGAAGTGACTATTTAAAATTTTAAAACTATATCCAAGTAGATCCTGGCATTAACCACTTCCAATTTTTTTTTAATTAGTGACATATTATTGGATGGCATTTGAAAAAAATGAAAACATTCTACTTGCCCATTTAAACTGCTTTGCAGGTTGACAGAATTCAACCGCTCCTGCAGAAACCATCAAAGAAGTAATAAAAGATGATGGCTATTATATTTTTAAATTGTTCACAATTCCAAGAACACAATAGGCACTCAATAAATGTGTTTGATTGATGCCATAATACCATAAAATAATTGTACTGCCTAGTAAAGCATTTTGCTAATAATTTGCTAGGAAATTAGCCTGTGGCCCATCTCTCAGCCCAGCGCTAACTTTTCAAGCTTGTTGACAAGCAGAGTAGGAATAGGGTAAATTCTAACCTCCCAGTTTCAGAAGAATGTTTTGCAAGAAGGAATTTTTATTAGGAAATCCACACCAAAAAAATTCTTAAAAATGTGTACATTCGAATTATTTTTCTCATTACAAAACTATTACATTAATTATAGAATGAATAAATGCAGAGAAGCAAAAGGAGAAAACAAAAAACAAAACCATAATTCCATGCTTAACAGTTGATGTTTCTGCCCTGGGCATGTATGCCTTTCTTCACAGAAAGGGGCTCATACTGTGGATATAGTTTTGTAAACTACCTCTTCATTCAATAACGTCTCTTGAATCTCTTCGCAAGTCAATAACCATTCTTCTACAACATCACCGTCAATGACTAGGGTTGACTATAAATATATCACACTTCTCCTATAATTGGACATTTAAGTGGTTTGCAATTTTTACTGTTATAAACAATGTCTCTCCGGACAACCTTATTGGTAAACCTTTCTACAAATGGGTAGAAAAGAAAACCTTTCCTACAAATTCAAGGACTTTTTCCTTGCCGTGAATTTCCTGGACCAAAGAAATAGAGGTTTATTTGGAGGAGGATTTTGGTAAGATTTACCATTAACTACCTCCTCTCTTTTCTCTTTTCTTCTTTCCCCTGTTTACTCTTCCTTCCCTTTTCTGTCTTTTGCAGGTTAACGAAAGCTTCAGGCTTTCAAGGCATACAAGACCCATGCGGAGAAGTGCAGGAGGGCTCAGACACTGCTATGAGGTTCTGAAGTGAAATGACCTCAGGAGCTTGACCGATAGAGAGCTCTCCAAGCGTGTCCTACCAGGACCTTTGTCACTAGTGAATTGATCACCTCCCGATGATTCTTTCCAACTGAGCTAAGAGATTTCTGGAGCCTCTCGCCATGGTCAGAACATCCCTGGAGTGACCAGGAAGTGGGGCTTTCTGTTCTAGTCCCTCGGGCAAAGACAAAGCAGATGAGCCCGGCTAAGTTGTTAGGAGGCTCTGTAGGGAAGGGAAGAACCAGGGATGGTTAATTACACGAGTGTGTCCCCTGCGGCTGCACCCAGCGTGCCAGGGGTTTGCGGTAGCAAAGGGGGCCAGCTGGAACTCTGGAGTTGGTATTCGGTGTGAGTCTTGGCAAATGCCCAGGGGAAAATTGCCCCTGAAGACAGCAGGTCTAAGAGTGAGCCAGGTGGCACTTTCCTGCCACCTTGCACCCTGAAAAGGTGAGCCAGGGTCACAGACAGGAACCAAAGGAGGTCAGTCACTTCGTAGGAAGACGAGCAATCAACACAGTGTAAAACGAAAGGAAAAAAAAAGGCTGATGTTGTACACCTAAAATGAATATGCTAGACATCTCGATAAAATTGGAAAGAAAAAAAGAGGCGGGGGTCAACACTCCGATCCCACGGAAGCTCAGTGGCTTCCGTAGTGTGCTCTCAACCGCACGGTCCAGGGTGAAGAGGGTTGTTTCACGCTCTGCATGTGAATAAGGGACATTTTTACTGAAAAAAAAGGCAGAAGGATTCATTTTCAAGTTAAGAATGGTCCCATTTTATGGCTGAAGCAATGCTCTGGTTAACAACTCAGTTATCTTGGGGAAAGAGTAAACTGGCCTCCATCCCTCTCCATTTCCAGCATTTTGGGGAAAAGAAAGGCTTAGATAAAATGCTTTATTTCCTCTCCTGCTCCACTGTGGGCAGGAGCTCATACATCAGTCAGAAACCCTTTTTTTTTTTTTTTTTTTTAAACAGGAAATCAAGTAAACCAGAAGGGATTTATTCACAGGAGGCTCCCTTTTGCTAGAAAAGGAGTATTGTTAACAAAAAAATGGAATAGTTCCCCTCTCTCTGTTTTCCTCCTGTCCTTCCCTCCTCTCATCTACCACCCGCTACTGTAGTGGGAAACCACTGCGGTGAGTAAGATGTGACATCTGAGCCCTGTTGGATGCCTCTGTATCCAACAGCTGTTACTGAGAGTGGATTACAGCTCGTCTAAATGGTAGGTTCCCACGCAAAAATAATTGTTCTTAGACTGCAGAATTGACCACAGTTACTGATGATGGGCTGGGATAGTTGGTGAGGAGAGAGTCAGCAAGGATCAATGAATCCAGTACAGTTTGTAATGTGGTCTTCCACTACGTATTTGTTTCCTAAGTATTGATTCCCTCTGGGGATTCTTTCTCTCTTAGCCCTTTTAGAAAATGGACGCAAACAGATTTCACCTTCATTTCCAGAGGAAGTCTTCCTTCCTGTTGTTGGGGGGACGTTGTGGGTGGTAGCAGACCCCAGGGCAGTGGGTCCCTCTATTAGCCTGGCTGTTCCAGAACACAGTAAGTCCGACATCTTTGTTTCTTTCCATTGCTCAAGATGCTCCCGACCCGTTACCCCTCTTTTTCTTTGCTCAGGTCTCTCTGTGGAGCTGGCGAGGCTCTCGGACGATGTTCAGTGGCTCTGGTGGAATGTGCAGGTGAAATTAACCCTTTCACGGCTACCGATTTTCCTTAGCAGAGCTGTGGAGTGTGACAATGGTGTTTGTGTCCAAACCATCAAACGCCATTATCACACTAAATAGCTACTGTTAGGCCATCCTTCCGTTCACTAAGTGCCTTGACATCTGTTTGGTAGGGGCAAGAAGGTTCCTCTCATAGCGGTGGTCCCAGCCCTGTGTAATTACTGAGGAAATTCTGGTCCTTTTGTGCTCATAACCAATACGTCACCTGAATGTTGCCTCTCACATGCTGTTGTTAAATAATTCAGCTGATGATGAATTTTCTTGTCTTCCTGAGTCAATAAAAAGATTGCAGCGTCCCCCAGAGCACCCAGCACAAGGCTAGGCATGTGGTCATTGTTCAACCCATGCTTCTTGAATTGAAATGAATACTTAGGAAAATGGTAGATGTGGAAAACTAAGACCGGTTGAAATCTAGGTTTCGTAAAACCCATGCTTATAGGTAAAAAATTAAGTTATGTGGGTCTTCTACTTGTCATCATAAAAAAGACAACTTTCTAATAAACTTATACGTGGCCTAACTGACCTTTCAGAAATTCTAGAACATGTTTGATTTCTACTGATCTTAATCAATTACCAGGCTGATTACTGAATTTGTATACAAGGTCCTTCTTCCTTATGTTTCGATGAATTTCCATCAGGAAATTATACATGAACTGTGTGTGGGTGTCATAGCAAATCCAAACATTTTAAACCCAATGTAGCTTCTGGGACACTTGGACCAGCCGGGTGGTCTGGTTTGAAACACATTCTTTCTCTGAGAGGTGTTTAAAGTAAGAAGTAGGTTCTGTTTATGCTGGGCTAAAACTTCTCTCCTGTGACTTGGCTAAATGAACTAGTACATGTTTAATCAAAATGAAACGATTGGAGGGACCATCAGAGGCCAGTTCATTCAACCCTTCATTTATCAAATAAGTATGTGTTGAGTGACTACCATGTGCCAGGTGCTGCCCTAGGCACTGGGGATACTTTTAAGTTAAACGTGTCTGATATCATTTCCAGAAATGGGCATTCACTGGCTCACATTCTGTCTGGGACCATTCTGATTGTTCCAGTTACATTTATTAGGGAATCAAATGAACAAAACTTTGCAAAATAATTCCAAGTCCCTTGCTGGAAAAGACCACGTGGGTGCAGTCCACGTGCCTATGATACACGGTAAAGGTCCTGAGAAGCTTCCATCTGGAGAAGAGGAGGTCCATTCCTGCCTGGCCTGCGCCTCCTTCCCCTCCCATTTCCTCCCTCCTGGCGTCATCCACGCTCAAGAGGAGACCCAGACCCCCCGGAAATAATTAATCCACTGACATTCCTTTCTTGTGTTTTTCTGGAGTGCATGCTAATGGAAGGAGAGTTGATAGAGGGTTCTGCTGTTACACAAATCACCCCCATGCACACTGTTTCACTTGACCCAGAAAATGTAGGGCAGAGATGCCCGGACCGGGGCTCCTTCCATAGACAGCAAACTGAGAATGGTCTGGTCAGGCCAACCACAACTGAACGTGGGTCTCCTAAATCTAAGGTTCTATCCTTTACCTGGATCCTTCCCTGGCCTGGTTATTCCACAGAACCTCATGCTTCACGACTGAGGCTGTGTAGAAACTGGGTTAATCATACCAGTATTGGATCAGTATCCTCAGGCCCCCATCTGCTTTGTCAAGGGATTCTGAGGGAAGCGTGTAGAATAGGAGGGGGATGAGTCATAGGATAATCTTTCCCTGAGAGTACTCTTAATGCAGGGAAAGCCAAATACTGTGAAACCCTGTAACCGTGAAGTGAAAGAGAAGGGAAGGGAAGGAACATCTAAGCAGTAGTTTGGAATCAGGAAGGGAGTGGCCAAACTATCCAGACACGGACCAGCCAACTTAGTGACCCAGCCAACTGCTGCAGCATCGGCTGACCCAGAGCCTCAGGCTCTGAATCATTCCCAGGCTCAGCGACAACTCAAGGATGGCCTCACGCATTCCTCCTCCTCCCTCCCACTCACCCTGAGATTTTGCTCAGATGGAATTAAGCAGGGAGCCGGAAAAAAAGGGCATTCTGTATCTGTTCTACCAGGTTGACTCACATAACAGCTTATTACAATTCCTGCCTGGGTCCGTGCTGCATTCAGGGTTAGGGACCCGTTCTTTCTGCAGATCTGCATGTAAGGAACACACATTGTGAAGCCGTGTATACCACTCCCACCGCTCCAATCTCTGATCACGGCATCCTTCGCCAGCCCAGCTTGCATCTCTCCAACTCCCCCTGATATTATCACTGCTGGTTGTCTGCAATAAGCATTCCTGGGGACACTTACTGACTCCGAATGTTGTTTGCAAGACGAAAGCGTTCACTAGGAAGTGGTGTTAAAATCACATGCAAGCTGGGAGGCAACAGAGAACCTGGGCAGCCACGTTAAGATGTTTTCTTCTGCTCGAAACAGGCCTTACTTTGTGACCCATGCCAGTGAGGACCTGTGAATCCTTTCACCTTAGAACAGTGTGTACCTTGAATGTGACAGTTGTCACTCAGGGCCTGTCCAGTGTTCCCTCCAGCCCCAAAGGAGGTTCTGTGAAACAGCATAGCAGTTTCATATGTACCTGGCTAGTCTACACATTTTTCCTGGACGCTTCTTAAATCTGTGTTTTCTTCTTGGTATACTTCCTTGAATCAGAAGACAATAGATTGTTAGAACAGGAAACCAGTTTCCTCTTTGTTCCAATGAGGGAAACTGAAGCCCAGAAAGGTTAAGGAACATGCCCAAGGCCGTCCCATCAGTCTGCGCCCAAGGTGGACCCAGGCCTCGCCACTTCATCCCGGTGGTGGTCTGTTGAGTGTCCCCCGCAAAGAGTGGGCACAAAAGGAAGTCAAACAGTGCTTGCTGACTGGGTGACTAGAGGCCACGTAAAGTCCCCTGCTCTTTTGTTCATCTGAGAAGCGTCCCCTTCAGGTTTCAAGGGGACACTCCCTAGTTTGGTATTCTAGACTTTGGTGGATGGGTCCGCGATTATGTGCTCTCCTTTCCCTGCGTCATCCACCATCCACTGGACAGATATGGGTGGTGTGATGACTTTGTGTCTGGTAGTGCCCTGGGCTCTGGGGACACAAAGGAGGAGACCAGGTCCCATCCCCAAGTTGCTCTCAGTACAGGAGTTGGATAGTCACCTAAACAAAGACATTGAGGTCTCGGGGTAGTTAGATGGCATCACAGAGCCATAGTCAGGGTGCCCACAGACTTTAATTATGCCCTTTATTTCTTTTCAGATGAAGAAACACTGAATCTTTGAGTAATCTTTTTATTACTGTTGGGAAAATAATCGCTCTTGTTTATTTTGATGATTCAGTCGCCAACAGGCTGTAGATTAAGGGCACTTTGTTGAATTTGGGGGCAATGCTGTAACGTGAAGATCTCGCAGTTTTTACTTTGCCACGTGCCGGCATCACGAGCAGCATGGGGTCTGTGGAGGGGCCTCAGGAGGAGTTAGGGGCTGGATTAGGATGCTTTTCAGGTATGTGTGTGAAGAATTGTTCTTTCTCACAGGCGCCGGGGAAGCTGTGAGCTGGTTCTTTCACAACGCAGGATGGGTTCACGTCACAGCACCCCATCATTAGGCTGTTTCCTCCCTTCCTGCCTCTTTCCCTGTCATGAAAAGCCAACCCCAGAGCCACCAGTTGGATGCCTTACTGTCCCTCTGTTTCCCCTCCCTTGGGACAGGCTCAAGGAAGCCTTTGGGTGCAAAGCCATGGCAGGAGCCCCCAGGGCCTGTGGGGAAGTAGAAGGAGCCCCCAGGGCCTGTGGGGAGGTAGAAGGAGCCCCCAGGGCCTGTGGGGAGGTAGAAGGAGCCCCCAGGGCCTGTGAGGAGGTAGAAGGAGCCCCCAGGGCCTGTAGGGAGGTAGAAGGAACCCCCAGGGCCTGTGGGGAGGTAGAAGGAGCCCCCAGGGCCTGTGGGGAGGTAGAAGGAGCCCCCAGGGCCTGTGAGGAGGTAGAAGGAGCCCCCAGGGCCTGTGGGGAGGTAGAAGGAGTCCCCAGGGCCTGTGGGGACATCTACTTTCTTTAATATTCAAGTTTCCTTCCAAGCTTTCCGAAGGAAAAGGAAGGGTTTCAAGCCACATACAAGTTCACCAAAATGTAGTTGGCTAATGAAGAGTCATTCCAAAGGGTCTGGTCATAAGATAACCTGATTTAGAAAGCAGGCCACCATATGCGTTCTGCAAAAAAGGTTTACGTGGTGCAAATTTATCACGTACTTAGAATATTTAAACACCGTGCGTAGGATACGCCAAGATGAGGAAGACATTCATTCAACCAACATTCAACCATGTGTTCCTACTATGTGTCAGGTGTTAAGCTAGTCACTGAGAATTCAAAAATAAGATATTCTCCCCAGAATATAGTGTATAGAATATGCAGTCTAGTGAGGATGCAGGCAAATGAGTAAGAGCAGAGCTGAGCTGCAGATTCTTTGAAGTAGATACCGGATAACGCGGGGGCGGGAAGGAAGAAACGCCATCTGTGGTGTGAGAGAAAGGCATGAATAAGAATAAGAGACAGCGCTCTGGGTCTTCAGGCAGCCACCCAATTAAAGAGAAATTCAGTCGTGACCTTGGCAAGTGAAGAGTAGATGTTATCACCTCGATAGAGGTTGAGTTACCATCAAGTTTCCAAAGCATTCCCCAGCAATTCCCTCCGGAGAGCAATGGAACTCCGAACCTGGAATGTATCTGGTGGGGAGTTCCCCTCTCAAAAATACAGCCGATTGTCTTTAATCGTTCTGAGATAATTTAGAAGTTTGACTTTATTTGCAAAATAAATGTATAAAAAAAATACAGCCAAACAGCTACAGAAAAAAGATCACCTTTTAAGCAAAAGAAGCACATTGCGCTGTTTGGCAGGTGACTGGGGGAGAGGCGTGTTGTGTGATGGCGCATGTGTGCTTGTGTGAGTGTGTTTGTAGTGCACGTGCGTGTGAAGAATTTTAATTTCTCCAAAAAACCAGGTAAAACGCCTTTTAAGTCTTATTCAACTGGGACTTTTTCTTTCTTTCTGGAACCAGGGAAAAGCCAGTGCTATGATCTCCAGCTAAAGTGCCCAAGTGAGCGTCCTCCCGTCGCGCCTCTCTCCTTGGGATACTGCCCCCTAGAGGTAGGATGTGCCCCTGCACATCACATCTGCAGTGGTTTGAAGGGATTTCAAGTGCATTATCTGAGTATTCCAAATTCATTCATTAAGAGCTTCCCCTGACAGCAGAATCTAGCTTTAATTTTGATAAAGTAAGTTTTCAAAGGCCTGAGGGGGAGAGGGAGAGGAGTGGAATAACTTGTTCTGTTGAGTGTCCGTTGACCCATTAAATATGCCAGACAAGAACTAATCTTGTTCCACCTGGAGAAAGTCTCTTCCTTTTCACTTTTCTGGCACATTTAGCCCAGTCAAGAACTAATTAAAGTCCTTCTCATTTCTTAAGGCTGCCCGTCTTCCGGGCAGCACGTCCTGTCTGGTTTCCCACGTGGCTCTCAATAGCGGCTGGATACAAAGAAGTGAGACATTCTCGTCCACCCTTTGGATGCGTGGCTACTGTATTTATGGTTCCTCTCCCTGCACCATAACAACCCGTGCCTGAGACTTTTCTGGTCCCTCCTATGTCTCTGCATGAGCTCAGGCTCTCAGATGGGATCTTTTGCTCAGCAATTACAGTGAGTGATGTGCTGGGCTGCGTAAGACATGGAAAGGGCCCTGTATTCATCCCCAAGAAAGTGGCTACACATCACGACCCCAAAATGTAGGTGGTGTGTTAGGAAATTTTGATTGCAAGAAGCAGTTTTTTCTTAGATCATCTCAAGTGATTCATTCTTACAAATTTCACATCTTACAAATCCTTGCATATTTCTCAAGTACCTACTATGTGCAAGGCACTGAGCTGGGGAGAGTTTTTTTGGAAGGGGCCTCATGGCAGGAAGGAGACAGGAATCACACAGGAGCCCCCAAACAGTCATAAGGCAAGGCCTTGTGGAAAGCGGACAGATAGTCAGGATTCATGAGTAAGCCAGAGACTGGGATGTCTGGTCACTCCCCAGACTGTAGAAATAAATCAAGTCTCAACCGTGATGGTAATTCATTTGCTCCATCTTTCTGCTCTTCCTGCTGCCTTATCTGCCTCCGTCCTTGCCTACAGTTTCTGCTCACCTGCCACTACTGCTGACTCATATGCTGTACTAACCCTGGGGTCTCATGACCCTGCTACTTCATGGCCTCTGCTTGCCTGCCTCCTTGGGGTGTCTTTGCAGTTTCCTCATGTGCTATCACGTGACTTCTCCCTCCCTGTATCTCCAGTTTGAATCCCTGAGCCAGAGAACTGGTTATATTACCATTGGGGCAGCTTTCACTCCAAGCCAGGACATAGGCTGCTGGTCAACCTTTGGGGCAGAAAAAACAAAGGGCGTGTGTATGAGAAAGTCTAACACAGAGAGTAATATGTAACCTTCACTCTGAGCAGGAGCTATCCATTCTCCAGATGAAAAGGTAGGGGAAGAATTCTCAGGATAAAGGGACAGCATGTGTCAAGTCTTCAAGTGGGTGGAGTCTGGAACAGCCACAGAACCCAAACCCAACTAGTATGGCAGGAACATGGTGACCTGCAGGGGATGAGGCTAGAGAGGTGGGCAGGAGCTGGCATCAGGATGGAGGGGAAACATAGGAGGGAAGGCGTGAGTAGCCATGACTTTCACTGATGGGTCCTCAAGCCCAGCGGTTGACAACTTACAGCCTGTGGGTCAAATCCAGACTGCCACCTGTTTTTGTGTGAACTAAGCATGGTTTTTGTATTTTTAAATTATTGGGGAAAAAATCAAAAGAAGATTATTTCATGACATGTGAGATATATATGAAATTCAAATTTCAGTGTCCATAAATAAAGTTTTCTTGGAATTCATCAACCATCCCCATTTGCCCACACTATCTCAGTCAAGCACTGAAACTCTTAGATCCTGGAAAACCCCTACGTCCCAGGCAAGTTGGGATGGCTGGTCACCTGGAACACAGCCAGTTTCATTCATTTACATACTGTCGAAGGCTGCTTTCAAGCTCCAGAGGCAGAGTGCAGTAGTTATGACAGAGGCCATATGGTCCACAAAGCCTAAAATATTTACTATCTGGTCATCTATAGAAAAAGTTTGCTGACCCCACCTCAAGATCAAGGAAGAGTGGATAATTTATCTGATAAAGCAGGAGAATATGACTGATTGTTACTCTCATGAGAGTGTTGACCATGCCTATTCACTTTCTCCACTGGGAGCCAATTCATTTTAAAAAACCTAAATTAGATCATGTTTCTTCCCTGTTCAAGATCCTTCAGTGGCTTCTCATTCCACTGGGAACAAAACCCAAGGATCCCATACCTCCCTCTCAGACAGACCTCATCTCCTCCTGCTCCTCCCCTTGATCATCCATGCCATGCCCGTCAGTGTGCTGATCGTCAAACATGCCAAGTGTGCTCCTGCTCCAAGACCTTTGCACTTGCTGTTCCCTCTATCCAGAAACTTTCTCCCAGACATACGCATACCTCCCTCCTTCAGGTTATTCTTGTATCTATTCAAAGTTGTCCTTTCAGTGAAACCTTCCCCCTCATTGTAGCACTCTTCACCTGACATCACTTGTTTATTTTCTGTGTCCACACTGTGTCAGGGACGTGAGGACAGGGAGCCTGCTATATCCCCAGCTCACACATGGTGGGTTTGTGATAAATATTTGTCAGATACACGAATGATTGGTAAAGCCAAGAATTGCATGCATGTCTCCAGGGACATGTCCCCACTTATTGGACCATATAATTGCTAATCAATATTTCATTTTGGCCAATATCCGTCCTGTTACAATTATGCGGCTGCCTGTCTCTGTCATCCACTGGCCTCTTTTCCTGCCAAACACCTTGTCTCTAATCATCTGAACATCTGCTCTGTGGATATCTCATGCCAGAGGCCAGCCTGAGACGTTGCCATGTCTCTTGCCCTAAGGATGGATGCATTAAATCCCAAGTCCAGGGATGGAATCAGGGTGATCCTTCAACCTCCTGAAACTGACAATGACATTTTACGCATAGATGCACTTTTCTAGGGTGAGGGTCCAGAACTGTCATCCGACCCTGGCGAGGGTCCTCGACCCTCAGGAGGCTGAGGAGCTCTGATTTTAAGCAACAACGGTCCATCTGCCTAAATATACGCCAAGCTCTCTAGTCTGTGTTTCAGGCCCTCCTGTGGGGGCACCTCTGCTCTCCGATACCTTGTGATCGATGCCTGTGTTCTTAGTCCTCAGCTGGTTCCACTGGGATGTTCTCTTTGCATCTCGGGAAGGATCTGCCTTCTGCCGCGTTCTGAAACCGTATAAAGAACCAGCAGGCTCCGCCGAGGCTCTTGGGCCCCCCCTAGTGGCTGCTCCACGGAGGCCGTTTTCTTCCAGGCAGTGAGAAGTTCTGCGCTGAGCCATGCGCACCGCGTCGTGGACCAGAGAAACTCTTCCGAGGAGAGCTGCTGGCCAGGCTCTGGCAGAATGGCTTCAAGGCGCTTGTTCACGAACATACTCTGTCAAGCATCTGTGCTGCGAGATTCATTTCCTGCCAAGGTTCCCTGCCCATTTCCCAGAGTAACTGAGCGGAGGCCACGCAGCTGTGGAGGCAGAGCCTCGGGTTCCTGATGGGGAGGTACTCCGAGGGCACCCGGGCACGGTCCTTTCTCAGAGGCGCTTACGGGGTAGGGGGGACCCTAGAGTATTTACTGTGTATCCGTAAATGGTGTAAATATATGCATATAGTTATACGAACTGTGGCGATTCTCTTAAGCTGTTATGCAATACAGATAAAAGGATAAAAATAGAACAGACTAAAGTTATTTGGTGAAACATCTTGTAAGCACCCTGAAAAGTTCAATGTTGACTCGTGGAGTCACCCACCCAGTGAGGTGTCTCTGACTCAAAGACAGTAAACATGCCCGAGGCACTGAGGCCAGAGACACCGAAAGCCAGCTTGAGGGTAGTGACTGCGGGACCCCAGCAAAATGGGGGCAGGGGGCAACCAAGATGGTCTGGGGATCTCTTCTGCATATCCCTTCTTTGCTTTGATATTCTTCCTGGAGGTTGCTAGGGCTCAGATAAGCGAGGGCTTTAGGGCTTAAAATGACTGTCCAGGGGATTGGAGCTCTAGAGGTGAAATGGTGAGGGCAGAGGGCAGGAGAGCAGAGCACCAGCCCATTTGGTTCACTACATCCTCTGGGGTAGAGGTGGTTTTTCTTCCTTATCTCAAGCTCATCGTTGGGAGGGAGGCTGGAGGAAGATGACTCATGGCCGCAGGACCACATCTAATCTAAACCCTCCTTCTGCTGCAGTGAGGGGTTTGATTTATTGGTTTCCTGTAACACACACCTGGAAACAATAGCAAAGACCCTATCGATCTTCAAGACTGTATCACGAGGCACTGTTAGCAAGATGTGTAAATACAGACATAAAGACAAAACAGGACACCCTCCTGGGAAGCTGCAGCAGTGCCAAGTGAATCAATAACCTAGGGTGAACTTTTCTGTGGTCTGTTGATTCTGAGAAACAGCTGGACTACCTGCAAACAGCGGCTGCCTCTGTTGAATTTCATCTGCCAGGATTTTCCCACCTCGGCCAATTGCTACCCTCCCTGCTCTCCTTCCGGGTGGAGATGACCTGTATGCAGGGTTGGTCCCTGCCCTGTAGAGCCCTGGGAAGAGCTGCCTCGAGAAGGAAGTTTCCGGATGCTAGAATGGAACAACCTAGTTTGGTTTCTGCCTTGCCCTTGTGTCTCCCCTCCCTCTCTGGGTCCCTCCAGGCTGCCTGTGACTTGCTTCTGAGCCCTTTAGAAGCGATGTCTTTCCGGTTTCCTGGTGCCCTCCCCTGCTTGTTGGCACAGAGATGCCTCAAATGGCAAGGCGCCCTCCTCTAGGCTCCTCCACCCTGACTCCTTCCTGGGCAAGCACTATACTCGCCGTATTCTAGCTGCTCAAGCTGTGTCTGTGCTAAGCCTTCAGCGCCTTATAAATCCACAGAAACAAGCCGGTCTCTGACCAATCAGCAAAGCCCCTGCCTCCGTCATGCCCCCAGCCTGCTCCTCCTTTCTCCCTATTCAAAGGAAACCTCCTGTGTTTTCAGGCAAATTCGCTTACTGTCACCCAGGGGTGCTCTTTTTCTGCTTGCTTCTGAACCCTGGCTCTTGAGATTCTCCCCATGGGGCTACCTTCCTTTCTTCTCTCTGTTCATCCATCACTTCTTTTTATGCCCTGCTCAAAATTCACTTCTTCCAGAAAGAAGGAAGATGAAAGAGGAACTGGTGGTTGGAAGGGCTATTGATCAAAGCTGTGCTTATCTAAAAACAGCAGGAAGATAATGCAGCTGGGCTTTTCAGCAATTCCTGGACTGTCTTTAGGCAGCAAATGCTCCTTGATGCTTGAAAGTGAGGGTTTTTAAGAGACGTGCAGCAAAATTATTAAAACTTTGATTTGCTCAGCCCCCTTAATAGAGGGACTGTATAGCCTGGGACCAATAAAACATTGTAAAATGACTTGAAAACTGAAGCCTGAAAAAATGCATTACATCAATCCACTGTATGACATGATTTCTTCTCATTTTCCTCTTTTCTGAATATCAATGATAAGGAAAAATATAGTTTATTTACAGTTGTAGGTCACTTTTAGGTGATGTTTTATTGTATGATTTTTGCCCTCGTGAATAGTAGAATGATTCATGAAGCTCATTCCTCTATTATGAGTGAGATATAGATACTTATAGATAAATAACTTCTCCAAGCTAAGAAGTATATAAAAGCTTGGAAGTTGTAATGATTCATATTTATTGAAAGCCACCCTAGGTCAGTTATTTTTATATGTAAATTAATTCTCATATCTTTGCAAGTTAGGTATCATTACTCATTTTGTAACCAAGCTGGACCCTGCTGTGTTCTCTGCCTCTTGTTTATAGAAAAACCTTAGCCTCCTAAGCCTTCCCTGAGTTCCAAAGAGCAAATTTAGTCAGAGAAGGGAAAATTGCAGAAACCAAGGAAAACAGTGAAGCAAGACAAAATAGGAGTTTAGCCATAAAACAAAGAATTTTAGTTCCTCTTCAGGGGCTATAGATAATATTCTGAGCCATATCCTTGAGCTGTTTTGCAGGTACTGAAATCCCCACCAGGTGGAGGAAATTAACTGCATGCTGACCTCAAGCACGTAGACCCCAGAGTGGCTGGAACCAGGAAGTTGATGATGTTGACTCTCGATTACCTCACCACCAACCAATTAGAAAAATGTCCACGAGCTGAGCATGCACCCCACAACTCTCCCTCGATCTGTCTTTAAAAACCTTTCCCTGAAATCCATCAGGGAGTTCAGGTCTTTTGAGCATGAGCTGCTCGTACTCCTTGCTTGGCAACTGCAATAAACACTGCACTTTCCTTTATCACAACCCAGTGTCAGTAGATTGGCTTTACCACAGGAGGGCGAAAGAACGCAAGTTTGATTCAGTGACAATTTATCAGATGAGGGAGTTGAGTTCGAGGAGATTAGGTCACCCCCAGCTCCTTTATTAACAAGTGGTATTGGAATAGGTTTGTAGCAATCAGATTCTCGTAAGAGATAAGAGCTCAATGGATGTGATGCAGATGGAGATGTTGACGAGGCTATTACATAGATGGGTCTGGAGTTCAGAGAGATAATTTGGGAATTATCAGTGTATAAATATGCTTGGCTGTGACACTCCTCATTTTCACAGCTGACCCGCTGCACAACTCAAGGGGGCAACAGTCCCACTTCTCCTGTGTGAAAGACAAGGACACAATTTGGGTTGAATTGTCCCTGCAAAAACTCATACGGTGAAGTCCTAACCCCCAGGGACCTCAGAATGTGACCTGTGTTGGAGATAGGGCCTTTACAGAGGTAATCAAGTCAAAAAAAAGGTCATTAGGAAGGGTCCTGATCCAGTATGACTGGTGTCCTTATAATAAGAAGGGAAAATGTGGACCCAGACACGCACTTGGGGAGAACTCCACGTGAAGATTGGACTCATGCTGCCATAGGTCAAGGAACTACCAGAAGCTAAGAAAGGGGCTGCAACAGAGCTTCCTCTATCACCGTGAGGGAGCGTGGCCCTGCCAACACCTCGAGCTGGGACTTCCAGCCTCCAGAAGCATAAGACAATCAATCTCTGTTGTTTAAGCCACCCAGTTTGTGGTACTTTGTCACAGCGGCCCCAGGAAACTAATACAGACACCAAAGAAAGTATTGTGGACAATGTAACTCTGGGAAGCAACGACTACCTTACCATTCATGTAGAGGTAGACAGAGAAAGAGGAAGGGATGGGCTGGAGAGGAAGATGGAGGTGAGACATCCCATCAGAATTGCTTCTGGTGCTAAAATGAAAGTTTGTGTCCCTAAGAAGCTGACAGACTGGTTTTTCTTAGTATCTGATAAAGAGCATGTAATGTTTGAAAAAAGCCTCTGAGATGATTTCTACCTTGGTCCATGTGGGCCTCTCATAAAAAATAGAATTTAAAAAATTCTTGATCTTGTGGTACCATTTGCAGTTTAAATATTTGTTCACTGCATCTGTCAAGTGGAAGTCTGTGCTCACATGACCACACAGATGAACCTGGCGGTCCGTCTTGCCTTTCAGCTTTTATAGAACAGTTTAGAACAAGCCAGTTCTCGGAGGATTTCAGAGCTGCTACAGCAGAGAGTTGGAAAACATACCCTTTGCTGGAAGGCAGAAGAGGGTTTTGTGTCTCTTTGATTTTTTAGAACTATTTAAGCCCAAGTGGCGTCTGCAGATCTGAATGGGGGAGAAATGCCCATCTGTTCACTTTTGCGCACACTGGGCCAGCAGAGCAGAGCGTACACAAAGGAAGCAGGCCAGGACCGGGCCGAGGCCAGCTCCCCCCACCTGCAAACAGTTGAACACGTGCCCGACACACACACAAAACAGGATGCATATTTAGAAAAGAGAACACTTTATAATTAGAAAATAATTGTTACTTCTTTTGGCATTCTTTTTAATAAGAATCTATCGAAACCCTTTGCTATTAGGAGGCTTATCAGAAGCATGGTTGGGGAGATGCTGATACAACAAGATAATGTGAAATATTCACACGGATCCCAAACCAGACCTCTCCAGAACAGGACGCCACTGGCAAGAAGTCCTCATCTCTCTGCCATCCTCATTAGTGATAAACCTGCTGTTGAAAACACCAGCCCATTTTAATGAGGTGTCATTTCTTTTTGTCATCTGCCCTTCACGGAGCTCCGCCGTGGAGCCCTTTAGGAAACGGAGATGCTTGCATGCATATGACAACCCTGCAGGCATCAGGCACCAAATCTCCAGCTGGACCCACCAGGCTGTCCCAGCTCCACCCGGGGTTGAGTGTCTGTTGTGTTTATAGACCTCCTAGCACCTCACACTTCCAGAGACAGACGGGAAAAACCATAGGAACTGGATGTGGTGCAAAGTGAGCTAGAACAATGGCAACGGGTGTGGGCATTTCTGAGACCCCAGAAAAACTCCTTTGGTGTAAGAGCTCACGGCACACTCAGCCTGTTAGTAGACTGTGCGAGGAAAACCGCCATTCATCTCAGAACAGAAGGTCAAGGTTTGGGTGGCTGGACAGATGGCCAGACAGCCCCACAAAGGCCATCCCTGGGAGCGCTGGCTGTGACAGATCCCACTGTGGGCACCCCTTCTGTCCCTGGTCCTCCAAATGTTTATAAACAGATGAAATCAGATTATGATAAACAATAAGGGCACTTTGAAAAAGCAGCTAAGCATCTGTAAAAGGAGGCAGGGACAGCTCCATGCACCCACCCTGTGGGCTGCCTGCAAAATGCCAGATCCGGGAGAAAATCCTTTCCTTTCCACTGTCTCTCCAAGTCCAAATTCAAAGCCAGCTCGGGCTGGGTGGGGGGAGGAGGGTTACAGCATGACTTTGACTTTTCATTTTGTACCTTTCCATAATATTTTTGAACACTTGCGTTGATATTTTTTATAATTACAAATTATTACCAAAGAGAGGGTCTCTGGTCACACCCACACTGATGTATATACACTAATTTCAATCAAAATGTGCCCTGCGCTTTTTTGTTCTTATGGAACTTTCTGGAACTCCACCGCCAAATACATCTGCAGGATCTCTGCAGGGAAAGCAGGCTACAGGCTGCCTCATAGAAAAACTGAGCATTTTGTAATCTGTAGCTGGGGGAGTCATTTCAGAAGAAAAGCTGGAGACGACAGATTTTCTGAAAAGATGAACTGTGCGTAGCTGAAGCGTTTTCTCCTTCAAATCTCTTTTCAAAACAAAAATCGCATCTATGTCCTCTTCTTCATCTAAACTCCATGCCCGTGGAGAGCAGTATTCCCAAGCGGAAGCAGCCAGGAGCCTCCTGTGGAAGCCTGCCGCCCGGGAGGGCCTGCACACGGTGACCAGCTTGCTGCCCTGTTTCTCTTTGTCTCCACGTTGCTCCCTCCCAGAACTGAAGCAGCCGGATGCCTCCTCCAGCCGACTGCTGTTTGAACTCTAGGCCTAGCCACTCCCCTCAACATTTCAGGCCCTTCCTCCCTGTGATCCAGACACCCCTCCTAAGCGTGGTCCCAGGCCAGTCCGCAGATCCCCTGGGAGCGTTATGGAAATGCAGGGTCTCAGGCCCCACCCCGGACCCACCGAATCAGAGCCTGCATTTTTCACAAGATCCCAGGGGGTTCGTGTCCGCTTTCAGTTTGAGGAGCCTCTTCAGAGGAGGAGGCCTAATAATCCTCCCTGGTCAGGGACTAGTTGAATCATCTTCAAAAACAACCAGCTATCTGAAAAGGCCACATCCTGTAGGTTTCCTCCTTTGTGACCTTCTGGGAAAAAGCAAAACTACGGAGACAGTAAAACAACCGGTGGCTACCAGGAGTTGGGTCTCCGGGGAAGGAGGGAGAAACCGGTGGAACACAGGGGATTTTTAGGGCAGCAAAACGACCGTGGGTAATGCTGTGACGGTGGATACATGTCATTGCATGCGTGTCAAAACCCACATATTGTATGTGTGAGCACAAAGAGTGGACTGAAATGTAAACTATGGACTTTAATGAATCCTAATGTGTCAATAGCGGCTCCTCAATGATAAGAAACGTATCCCACTAACGTAAGATGCTAATAATAGGGGGAAATATGGAATGGCAGTAAGGGGCCATATGGGAACTCTTTGTACTTTCCACTCATTTTTTGGTACACGTAAAACTGCTCTAAAAAAATACTCTATTACTTAGACAATAACAGCAACACACTGTTGGGGCTTGAGATGTTCTTATAGTTTGGGGTGCATGAAACAGTCCCTGAGCTGTCCTTACAGCGTTTCCTCTTGCCCAATGTGAACTGCTGTGGCCATTCTGCTCCACAGCTGGGCAGGACCCAGACTGGTAGGAAGGAGACCCCTTTGGAATGGGTGGGTGGGACCAAGACCCTGTGAGCTTGTGTGTCCCAGCCAGGATTTGTACGCATCTTCCAGAGTAATCCTACATGGGGCAGCCCTGGGTTTAGGGAGCTTGGATTTAGAGAGCAAAGTAGGAAGTGGATCAAACTGGAAGTAGTGCTTATAAGAATGGGGAAAAACATAGATGCAAATATTTTGTGCTCTGGGAGACGTATTAGGAAATTACTAATCCTGGAGGAATGTGAAATAGGGCACAAATTCTAAAGAAAAGTGTCTGTACTAATACATGCATCTTACACTTTTTGTCTAAAGATGGATTTAATTAAACAGAACATTCTAACCAGATATGTGAGTAATGATGGGAAGTGGCCCGACGTTTCAGAAGCCCCCCTCCAGCTACAAAAGCATAATCGACTCTAGTGCGACAGATAGACCCAATGACGGAATTCACGTTTTCTGTTGATATAGCAGCTGGATGTGTCCAGGAATTCTGAGGTTAGGAATGGGGGTGGGGAGGATTGGGGCTGTGGACAGACCCTGCTCAGGACCAAGTCCGTAACGAGACAACCACGTGCAAATACACAAACAGACACATAATGTGAGGTTGGTACAAAGGCTAACGGTATAGACAAAGATGGACTTCTTTGAGACTGACAATGGATTCAGTCTCTCCATAAGCCTGCTCACAAATCCTGCTCCGAAATCATCCCAGTGAAGACAGCAGGTGATGGCTTTGGAAGCAGCTCGGAGTACAGGCAGCTGGGAATAAGGATTGTCACACTGCTCTCTGCAGCCTGTGTGTTCCCTCCAGGGTGTTTTCAAATTTCTACCCACAAGGCTGTGTGCTGCCAGCCGGTGACCGTTAGTTAACAGGAGATGTTAGGTTTTCTTTTCTGCTGGGGTCCCAGATGCCGTCTTCTTCACGGTTGTGCAGTTTGGCTGAATTTTGCTTTTCCCGATGCTTGGTTTCTTCTGTTTCTGGCTGTTGTTTTGAAGCAACTTCAGCCCCAGCATTTTACAATACTTGTTACACTGGTGTAGCGCTTTAAACTGATCAATGAAGGTCATGGAATGGTTGCCTTTAAATCCTTTGTACCTGTGAGTTTGGGTGGAGGGAAACAATTTTTTTTTTTTTAAACAGGACCCTTCACCAACATTAAAAGAAACGTTTCAGCGGGGAAACTAATGGTGTGTGAAAATATATTTATTCCTACTTTAGGCAAGAATGGCCAAATGGTTGACATAACTATTGGTAGAAAAAACAAAACTTGTGGAATGAAGTAAAGGCAAAGACCAACTGGCATGCAGTAAAGACCAAAGATTATGATCAGACAAATGTTCTAGGGGTTGACAGTTCTGCTATGTCAGCATTTTATAGCTTTTTGGTCATAGTGTCTAGTGCTGGACCATCTCCATAAAAATTAGAAGATCTCTTGGTGATCTGAAAGCCATCCCATCCCATCCAGAGGTTCTGAACAAAGAAATCTAGAACTTTGGGGCTGGAAGAAGTTGAGTTTAGACCCTTCCACCCCTTCCACTTATCATTGAAGGAGTTTAGGCTGAGAGGCTGTGCGGCCATCCTAAGACAACAAAGCAAGTGGGTGTGAGAGAAGAGACCAGGGTGCAGCCCTCTGAGTCTCCCTCCTGCAGAAGGGCTCTCTCCTGTGACACTGCATCTTCTCCTCAGGAGGAGAAGAATCTGGGCCTCTGCCTCTGGTAGGCTCCTGGAGGGACCCTGCTGACCTGCCTGGAGTGGTCTCAGGGGCTGTTCCTTTGGGTTGGGACATTTCATATTCAAATCGTCAATGACTGTGTTTTCACATCTCGATCGATCATGGGAGGTAAGTGTCCTCCTGAATGGACAAGTCCCCATGCCCCCAAATCTCCAAAATCCAGCAAGAAAGCTGGTGAAGGGCTGCTGAGAGGATGACAATGAGGAAATGCATACAAACCACCTAGATCAGCGCATGACGTACAGTGGATGATATTCAATTAATGCTGGCCAGGCTGTATTATAGTTGTCAAGGTTATAGTTGGTGCAGCTGGTAGGGGCTTCCTGTGGAAGGGATGCTGAAGCTGAGATTGAAGGATATGGGATTTGCCTGGCAAAGAGGATATGCAGGGGTGTGGATGGCATATGAGACCATCGACATAATATTCAGGGCCCAGTGCAAAACGAAAACATGGGTTCCTTGGGCAATAATTATTAAGACTTTCAAGATGACAACAGCAGAACATGCATTAAACGAAGCCCAGGCCCATCTGAGTGTGGGGCCTTATGTGACCACACAGGCTGCCTGCCTAGGAAACTGGTCCTGCTGGGTGTGAGCGAGTTCTGCTGCATTTGATTAATAGGGCCAAACGCTAATTGGCAAAAGGAAGTCTGCAATGCTGGCATTGCGCTGAATCTGTAGCTAATATGAATCAAGAAATTGGGTCTCCTTCATTTGCTGGTAGAAACCATAAAGGCCAACAGACCTGAATTGAATGAACTGGGACTTGTGCGCTTTTCCCTAGGAAACCCAAGCTGGGTTTTAGGCTGTTAAGGGCCTGCAAGATTTCTTTCATCTCTGAAGCCAAAGCATCAGTGAGCAGCTCCATCCTGACGTGTTTGTTACAAATCCAGCCTGCCCTTCCTCCTCCTTGAAGGGAAACGGCTCTTCCCCCTCTCCCTGGGAGCCCACAGTACATTTTCTTGTGAAAAATGACTCCGTTTTTAAAAGCCAAACTCCCTCGTTGAAGAAAAAGTCAGCCCAAGACAGGTGTTGACTCTAGCAGGGTAGAAAGAAATGCCACTGCCAACCATGTCATCTTTACATTTCTGTCTTCTCCTGTAGGAGGTCCTGAGAATAGCTGAAAGAGCCTGCCTGCATTTCCTTGGTGCCTGAGCACGCCCCGGAGGGATGCGAAGCCACCTGGACCTGTGATTGTCAGATGGAATGGAAAGCCTAATCCCATCCTCCTGCCAGGGAGGCCCCACTTGTCTCACACCGACTCCTGAGCTTCTCAAACTAGGATGATCAAAGGCAGCCTCCCTATGGAAGCACATTGGAAACAAGTCACGGTCATCTGTCTAAAGCTGCCTTGAGGCTTGTAAACATTCAGACAACACCTAGTCTCAGCAGAGAAGAATCACTAATTCACACTGCAACCTCCCAGAAAATTTGCTAGTTGCTTCTTAAGCCCAGCCTGGCGGCCAAGTGTGTAATGCTGCGTAACAAATGAGCCCTTACATAATGGTTCCCACCTTCTGAAATGGGAATGGCTGAGTTTGGGACAAAGGAGCAGGACTTCTGGGCAGCCCAGCTGGGTGGAGCCCAGATCTCTTCCTAGGAACCTAGCACCTTCTTTAGACTCCTCCGGGAAAGCCAGAGTAGGCAGCAGAGACCGGGGCCGATTTTACTACAGAAGGCCGCACGCAGACGGGGCAAGGCCCTAGAATGAAGGCAGGTTTGCTCAGTCAAGGAGCCCCTGACTCAGCCCCTGGCTTCCTTCAAGCCCCAGCTCGAGTGCATTTCTGTGGCGCCTTCCCTCTCTCACACCATGAGAAGAAATCTCTCCTGCATCTTCCCTGTATCCTTGTGAGAACTACATCCACTTCTCAGAATTCAGGGTATGCCTTCCCGTGCACAGACTGATCTCCCCCAGGACACTACTTTATGTCCAGAATACCTGTCTAGGGAGGCTTTTCAATAAAGGTCAAGGGAAGAAATGAATGTATGCCGGCCCCATCCTCAGAGCCGCCTCATCTCGGCCCAGGGCATCTCCAGATCACACTGCTAAACTTCCTTTTCTCTCTCCATCCAATGTTGGACTCTCAAATGGGCCTCCCAGGCAATATGGAACGTCCCTCCCCAGCTATCTCAGGTGTAGACTATTTTTGCTACCTAGCATCTGCAGAATTAAAAATCTTTCTCCTTTCTCAATTTGGTCTCTGTCTCAGCCAGGGCTGCTGGGCTTCTATTTGACCTCTTATTCTCTCAAACTCACAGCCATTACTGCTGCCTGGGAAGAAAACAGGGCAACATCGTTTGTGTTCCTAGATCAGTTAACCCGGAGTTTTTCCAAAGGACACAAGTTCAATTACACCAAGTGCTCATACACCCAAGAAATGAAAAATCCAGGCTCTCCTGCTTGTGGTCCACCTTGCATGCCACGTGTGCCATCCGCCACCCTCAGGATTGGAGGGGACCACAAATTTGAAGCATCATGACATCTCTCCAGCAAGGTCCCCATTGCAGACACTCGCCATTGTTGTTCTTGTTGGATGAATGTATTGGGTCGAATAGTGTCTCCCCCAAAAGTCATGTCCTTCCCAGAACCTCAGAATGTGGCCTTATTTGGAAACAGTGTCATTGCAGATGTCATTAAGATGAGGTCATACTGGAGTAGAGCGGGCCCTTAATCCAATAAGGACATCTTACTGGCGTCTGTGTAAGAAGAGGAGAGTATATAGACACACAGGGAGAATAGCACGTGACAACAGAGGCAGAGATGGGAGTCGTAATCTACAAGTCAAGGAACGCTGAGGATGGCAACGACCTCTGGAACGTAGGAGAGAGGAGGGGACAAATTCTCCCTCAGAGCCTCCAGGAGAAACCAACCCTGCTGCCTGACTCTAGACTTTCAGCCTCCAGAACTGGGAAAGGACACATTTCTATTGTTTTAAGCTACCCGGTTTTGTGATGATTCATTTTGGAAGCCTGAGGAATCTAATACAATGGGAAAAAATAACCTGTATTTGAGAACTTTCTCACACATTTCCATTTTTAGAAACCTTAGTTCTATTGAATTTTATTAACTGAGTCTTTGTATCCTTATCCTCAAATTAGTATAATTTTCTAGCCCATCGCTTTAAATTATCCATCTTCTCTCACGATCTCCAAGCATGGAACAATAAATTTATTCTACTAAACATCATCCAGCAGAGTATTTTCATAAATATCTTGCCCCTTGGATGGGAGTGGGGCATACACATCATGCAGGGGCCTTGCTAAAGTGCTGGCTTGGATTGAGTAGGTCTGGGGTGGGGTGTGAGATGCTGCATTTCTAACAAGCTCTGAACCCATGCTGATGCCATTGGTCCAGGGACCCCCCCCCTTGGAGTAGCAAGGAGATAGACTAAAGTGTGAATGATCTCACATCATCCTTCTTTGACTTCAGAAACCTCTTTAAATCGGAAAACGGCTCTCTTTCCTTCTTGACATTTGTGTCATACAACTTTGTAAAATCACACTGTCGCAATCCACTTCAGGAGGAGCTCGGAGGCTATTTTTACATCCTGCTTTCGCTCCACACAGATTTATTCAGCTTTTCACCATTTAGTATTATGTTGGCTGCGGGTTTGTCATAAATGGCTTTTATAATGGTGAGATATGTTCCCTCTATACCCACTTTTTTCTGCATCTATGGAGACGCTCATGTGGGTTTTGTCTTTTCTTTTGTTGATGGAGTGTATCACACTGATTGATTTGCGTATGTTGAACCATCCTTGTGACCCTGGAATGAATCCAACTTGATCATGGTATATGGTCCTTTTTATGTGTTGTTGGATTCTGTTGGCTAATATTTTGTTGAGGATTACACAGATTTATTCAATATGTGTTGGAAACCATGCAAGGCTGACTTCTTCCTTAAAAGCGAGTCCTCTTTCCTCTCTTGCTGATAATGGATGGCACAGCCTTTTGGACTCATAGGAAAACCACCACTTGACAGCAATGGTCGGCTTCTCCCTCAGCTTAGCACGGCTTCCCTGTGCAATTTACTGCCTCCAAACACGCCCTGAGAAGGGAGGGGGTGGAGCAAAGCTGCAGGAACTCCCACCTCTGGCTGCATGGAAGAAATCAAGGTTCTTGTCTCGCTTAATAAAGGACTCGTTTAAAGAAAACTCAGTGAGACAAGAAAAACCTATAGAGAATCCCCACATTGGTAACCCTTTTAGAAGCAAGCCGGAAACTATTTATAACAGATGTTTTAGTCTGAGATGCTTTCTAAAGAAAATTTTAATTTATGAGGAACGGCTAGAAGGACTTGGAATTCAGGTTGAGGATGGAGGGGAGGAATTGAAATAAACCCCCTAGTTTGGGTGGGGTGGGCGGCATGTGCCGTGTCTGTGTGCAAAATAAAGCCAGGGCTGAATTTATGAACAGGTAGAATCGATTGTCACCTATGTGGAAAAGAAAGGGCACTAAGGGAGCTGCCCGCTCTGGAACCATCTAGTCATTCCTGCCATTCCATCAATATCTCCATTTCTTCATGTTTGTTCATTCATTTCTTCATTCACTGGGCACCAGCTGTATGGCAGACATTGTAGGGGGATTGAAAAGGATTAATAACGTACGTGGCTCTTTTCCAGAAAGCTGGCATCTTGCAGGGGAAACAGACACATAAACAAATAATTATATTATGCTGTGATAAAGGGCTACAGTAACCCAGGGATGTGATTTTTTCCCCACTGCCTGGTGGGTTCTAAGGATGTTTCATGGAGGAATAATGGCTCTGGGTTTATCTGGCAGGGGTAACAGCATGGACAGAAGTTCAGAGGACCTTCTGAGCAAGAACAGGCATCCTGAGGCGAGACGAGGCCGGAGGCCGTTTGTGGAAGGTTCATAAGCCATGCTATGTCATTTTTCTTGTGGGTACTCAGTGTTTCCCAAAATATGTTCCAAGGAACAAGAGCCCCACAAGATGCTTTGAAAAAAATAATAATTCTGTGTTGTAAATACTGTGAAAAATGCTATATAATTGCTCTCCTTGCCCCTTTGGGGTTCAAAATACACATCGGCTCTTGAAAGACCCTGTGAAGTCTCATAGGGAGGAAACCTCCTACACTTATTCAAGCCAGGTCTCCCTAGATTATTTGACAACAGCCATCTTATTTTCACATGACCACTTTGCAAACTGCTACCGTAAGAGTCACTGGGCCTTCAGGGGAGGGGGGGACACAATGTACCGTAACCAAATCCGTTGCCCAGAGAAGTTGTATTCTGCTCCCGTCTCCAAGCTGACCTTGGAGGTCCCCTCTAGACAGGGGACCTCAGCCCCCAAACACCATGGGAACCCCGGTCCAGCCAACACCACCTACCCCGGCCTATCGCCAGAGCCTCCTGGTGGTCGTCCTTGCTTCTCGCCTTGTCCGGGGCGCATCCCATGGCCACCCCGGGTGTAAGTCAGATCATGGTCACAAAACGGCTCAGAAGGCTCCACCTCCCTTAGAACAAAGCCTGGCCCCTTCGCATGGCTGCCAGCCTCTCTGTCCTTCTCGAGGCCGCCACAGCCCCTGCCCTCAGGCCTCCATTAAGCAAGAGCCACGGTGCCTCCGTGGAAACAAGCCCTGGCACTTTCTTCCCTGACATCCACCCAGGCTGGGAGAAAGCCGGAGGGCAGCGGCACGCCCACAGTCTGGTTCTCTGTTCTGCTAGCAAGGCCATTCCAGCAGCCCCGCACGCTTGCCAGCTTTCTGCTCTGACGCCTTCTGAAGGCGCCCCAAATCCAGGGGGGCCTCTGTGACGTGAGCCCTAGGACGAGGGAGCAGAGAGGGGCCCCAGGGGAGAAGAGGGGGCCCCAGATGTCTACTATGGGTCCATTCTCGAGGCCATGAGGCCCGTCCCCGTGGCTGTGCAGGAAGCATGCGGTCCTCACCTTAATATCTGAAATGGAATCTGAAGTCGGGATCCAAGAGAGCCAAGGAGGGGATACGGGGGACAAGACAGCCATGAAACAGGCAGTCTGAGATGGAGCTGCTGTCCCAGGCCACAGAGCTCCGACCCCCAAAGCCCCACCCTCATTCCACCTGCATATGGGGGGCCCCTTCAGGGCCACAGGGCCCGGAAGGTAAGGCGAGAGCACCAGTCTCCTCAGAAGAGCACCTTCTCCGACGTCCAGGGTGCGGGGAGGGTGGCGTGGAGGCCACCCTGGACGAGCCCTGACACCCTCAGGCAGGGGCCTCTCCTCTGGAACGGACGCCACTCAGCCCCGCGGTCTGTACCTCTATGGGCTCCGTCCCTTCGGCCTTTTTAGACACACACACATACCCCCCATGCCTTTTTCTAGTGGCATCTCCCTCTTCAATCCCTGTAACCTGGAGCCCCACCATTGCACTTTGTGTAGACCTTCCTGAAGGCACTGTAGCTTTTTCCCAGACAACTCTGGCCTTCACCCAGCCCTACCCTCTCAGGCGCTCTGTGACCCCTGACACTTGGCTATCACGTCCTCATCCTTCGTTTCCCTCCTGCTGTCTACCGGCCTGTCCTGCAGGGGGCGGTCTCGAGTCCATCAATCTTTCGAGATCTTCTTTCAGTTCAGACTTGTCTCTGAACCTGGAAGACAAATGACTAGGGGCCTGGCTGTGTCCCTCTGGTTCCGGGCATGGACCGGGCAGGGGGATAAATAGTGAGTAGTGTCGGGGAGTGGGAGGAAGCCCATGGCTCCAACTCCAGTCGCTTCAACAGAATTGTCTTTTGTGAGACTTTGGACAGGAGGCCAAGAGACTGCCATGCTATTCCCGCTCTGTGGACAGGCTGGGTCCTGGCTGACTCCTGGGCCCAGGAGACTCTGAACGCACACTAGGAGCATTGCCAGTAGGGCCAGCCTCGCCAAAATTGTGCAGAGAATAAGTGTTCCCATCATGGGCCTCCACACCTGCTTGATGGCAAAGACTGGCCAAATAAACCAGCCACTGGCCAAGTAGCTCTGCTACCTAATGGCTTGATCGGATTTAAATGAGATGCAGGCTGCCTTCCAGGGTAGGTGACAGCAGTGGCAGAATGGGAAGGCAGATATCTGGGCTGTGAAAGTGCCTTTATTAGGTCCCTTAGGCCTGTGAGACGGGTCCCCTACAGCCTGGTGTTGGTGAGTCAGCTAGAACATCCGGGATCTACAGCGACACGGGCCTGCTGTGCAAAGCACTTAAAGGATGTCAGGAAATTCTGTTCCAAATCTCTTTGTTTCCTCCCCTCCTGGAAGATTCATGCGTTGCATTAAATAGTCGCCCAGAGTCACCACACACACACACACACACACACACACACACACAGTACACGCCGTGTGCACACAGGCACACCCACGACCTATCTCAGGGTGTGTTTCTTGAATATTAGATCCCATTTCCTTCCACACACAAGTATGTTTCAGCCCTTCCTCTCCAGGCAGGGTGGTGTCTCGGGCTGGTGCCTGGGTTAAGCATCCCAGGTGGCTGTTGCCACTCTGTCTGTTCATAGCACACAGGGCTGCATGGTGGGCTGCTCTTGGCATGGACGGCAGATCCTTTTTCTGGAACTCAGCTGACTGAACGTGGGAGGCGGTGTTAATTTTTCCTGCTTCGTGGCTCATAGGACATCACGTCGATGCCAGGAGAGCCTGCTTTCTTGAGGCAGTTGTCCTCACTGTGCGTCTGCCTTGATATTTGGGCCCTATCACCTCACATTTGCCGCTCAGCAAGAACAAGCCATTCGTGATTCTCTCCAGAGTCTCCTGAATCTGGTTTCCACGTCAGGGATGCCTGACACATGCCGTGTATCCTATGCCTGATTGTTCTTTCTTCCAAAGGTAGAGCCACGATGCTGGCTGGCAGCCTGGTGGTCACAGGGAGGGGTTCCTTTGTGGTTATTCATATCGATCCTATTTTTGGTTCAATGCTTACAGACTGGGAAGAAATCTGCTCAGGGTACTTTTCTTTGTTTTTCACCAACATGAAGTGGGCTTTTGCGGGGAGAGATTACAGAAGACAAAAACGTTGGCTCTGGTGCCCTCTGGTGGCTGAATCGCAATATCACCATCTCCCCAGAAACTCAACTGCTGGCTGGGGACAGGTGTGTGTTTGCAAGACCCACTGTGACATGTGCAGCTCTGCTCCCCGACAAGTGTTGGTATACGCTGATTTTAGTTTGATTAGGTTAAATTTCCAAGTCTTCGGGTATGGAATTAGGCATTTTTTCCTTCTCTCCCTTCAGAGAACTCTAAATGCTCGAGCGATTTCAAATCAGAAATATGTTCGACAGTGCCTTGAGTATCTTGGGTCTGCCTAGAAAATGGATTATTCGATGTTGAAGCAATCCTATTTGCCACACATTGTAACGTGAAGTTTTGGTACTCAACACTGCCGAAGGATTGTAGGTATTGGGGTACAGGTGATTGGGGTACAGCATTCTTATCACTGGCTCACAGGACAATATGCCATGCTTCAGTTTTAAGGCTCATACCACCAGGTAAAGTTGCATTAAAATGAATAAGTCATGACGGTCCCCTATTTTCTTTTATAAGATTATAAATAGTTTACCCTTAAAATAGTATCATGACTTCACTAAACAAGAGAACAAGCCAGGTCCCATTTACTGGGGCGTCCACAGTCAAACATAGGGCTCAGGTTGAGTCACAGGGAATATTTTCTTTAGATGAAAATAAGTGGCTCTTCTTCCTGCAGAAGATCCTGACCACTGCCAGCCAAAAAAGGGTGGACCCTAAATTGGGGAGATTTTCTTCTTCCTGGTTTAAATTTATTATCATCATTGTGAATAATTATTAAAGTAAGTCATATTTGCCTCCTCACTGTTTCTCCTCTCCATACCTGGTGTTCTTTATAACGTGATTAAAAGAACACGTGTAAATGCTGCCTACATGGAGCACTGCTTCTTAGGACGGGGGCACCCATTCCCCAGGCTTCCGGAGAGCGGGCCACTCTCCCTTTCCAGCACGGGTGAAGGACGCCTGCGCAGGCTGCTTGCTAAGAATTAACAGAAGGTGCTCAGTGCTCAAACACCAATCTCCTCTCCTGCTCTCTGGAAACCCTCTGGCATCTGCCAGCCTCCCCAGTCTTTCCTTCCCCTGCTCGAGATTGCTTCCCATTCTTCGCCTGTCTGTAAGCTGCCTTTGCACTTGAACCCTTTGCAAGTCTCTCCCATTGCCTGGGCTCCATTCTGCAGCTTTGATTTTCACTAGAGTTTCTCCAGTAGAACCTCGCCTCCTGTCCCTCGGGGCCCCTTACTCCATATAGGGCTGTGCCTATAAGCAGGCTGCCCCCTTTCCCTGCACCTCCTGCCCCTCACTTGGCAAGTAAGAAGGTGGGATGGACCCAGCCCCCAGGGGCCTCCGAAGACATCTCCCAGACCCCGCCCCTTGTCCTCTGGTCAGAGAAGCTTCCCCTTTTATCAGCTTTTCAAAAACTGTGCTTCTAAGAAACATTTCTTTGGAGAAAAAAAAAAAGTGTGACTTCAAAAGAAAACTTCAAATAAAAGTTTTTTTAAAAACACAATGGACAAGATGATCTAATACTCCTAATATCTAATCTTTCTCAGACACTTCAGAATTTCCTTCTCTCCCACCCCCTCCTTGGGAGGGAGGCAGTAAGTAACACTTAATAGACAACATTTTGCACTGGGCTCCAGCTACCAGCTCTAATGGGTGCTGGGCAGCTGTCCCAGGCCAGATAAGTCACATTAAAGCTGAGAACAAAACCAAAGGGATTGGATTTCTTTTTTAAATTAGGAGAAAAAAAAATATGGTCTGGGTTCCTGGAAGCCATTAAGATGCTTTTAAAAGATATCTTAAATCATCACTCTTGTGCTTGTCTTAGTTTTTGAAACTTCTTGGGCAGGTTTCTGCTTTGTTTTGGTAGACAGTTGTTCCAAATAATGGTATGGAATTTGCCTACCCTGGGGTCAGGCTGGGGCATGGGTTGGGGGGAAGGTATTTATGAAGCATGTACTGAGCTTCAGGGACTGCATGCAGAGATGAACTGGGGAATCCTCAAGACAACCCCATGTCCCCATTCTGTAGATCAGTGGCTTTGAGAATGTCAGGTCTCATGTCCACAGAGCTGGTAAGATAAGAGCCCAGCATTCAAACCAGGTCTGGATGAGGCCTGAATTTTTAATGTTCTGCAAATATGGAGCCTGTAAAGGAAAGCTTTAACTTGGGAATTTTTTCTGGGGTCCAGGAAAAGCCCTTCATAAATAGGGGTACCATATATTTTCTCAATGGAGAAACTTATCCAGGACAAATGAGTAACTAGACAGGATGCTAGGATGGCAGGCATGAAATAGTACTGTCCTGGGCAAATCAGGCTGTACTGTCACCCTTTTCATCACATGGGCCAAATTCCTATGACACCAAGAAGAAAGGCTACCACTAGAAGAATCAGAAGTAAGTGGCAGGACCAAGAACTGAACCCAAGTCTTCTTCTAAAAGCCCTGTTCTCCCCACTGCATCATACTCCCCTCCTGATGTGCTCTCTTCACAAGCCCAAGGCCATGACCCGATTCCCTGACCCATATGACAGGGCTCCGGTCAGCAAGGGGGATGGAGTGTGGAGATAGGAAAATACAATTTTATGTTGGAACTGAGCAGATTTTGAGAAGGAAAATATGCCAACGGCATCTTAGTTCTAAAACCAAATTAGAAGCTTTTGCGTAGTTGGTGAGAACTTCATGAATCAGACTTATTGATCTGGAGGTTAAAAGAGAGTGGTCCCCTTTCCACTTTTTTCAAATCCCTCTACTTTTTTCCATCCTCCATATACTCATTGAAAATTAATACTTGTTAAAGCACTGCTGATGCCGATGGTCGGAAATAACCAGAAAGCTCAAGTAAATAAGTTGTTCCCAGCTGTAGGAGAGTGACCTATATTAATCATGCTATTTTATTGTCCATGTTTCTGACACTTGGACATCTGGGGCTTTGCTGGCCCTGGAGAGACTCCCCTTCCTAGGGTTAGCCAATTCCTAGAGATAGTAAATGACTGGCCTTCTAGAATGCCTTTCATATGCCAACTAACCAATCTGCAGCCCACTCCCACCACTTCCTCTATTGGAGTCTCACACTCTGGGCCACTATCCATCTGCCCTAATCACCCCAGGGCAGGTACCAGATCACCCCAGACAGCCGGACACCCCAGAGCCTGCTGGAACTTTTCAAACTAGTCAATTCCAAGCTTGCTTACCCAGCCCCACCTATTCATTCCCTCAAAAACCACAGTAAAAGCTCTCATCCATGTTTTCCCCTCACTCCTTCTGCCTCCTGACTGACCCTGGTGCTTCCCCATGTGGTCCCCCATGGCCTGGCAAGCCCCCTCCTCTTGGGAACTGTGAATAACAAACTCTTTTCAGTGGCAATTGTCTCCTGATCTGTCAGCTTCATCACATCTGAACCATAAGAAAGCCTACTTTAACTGAAGTATAGTTGATGTACAATATTATATGTTACAGGTGTACAATATAGTGATTCACACTTTTTAAAGATTATACTCCATTTATAGTTATTATAAAATATTGGCTATATTCCCCATGTTATACAATATATCCTTGTAGCTTATTTTATACCTAATAAATTGTACCTCTTAATCCCCTACCCCTATCTTGCCCCTCCCCACTTCTCTCCCCCAGCTGGTAACCACAGTTTGTTCTCTATATCTGTGAGTCTGCTTCTTTTTTGTTATATTCACTAGTTTGTTGTATTTTTTGGATTCCACATATAAGTGATACACAATGTCTTTCACTTAGCATAATGCCAAGTCCATCCATGTTGCTGCAAATGGCAAAATTTCAATCTTTTTTTATGGCTGAGTAGTATTCCATTGTATATATATATACACCACATCTTCTTTATCCATTCATCTGTTGATGGACACTTAGGTTGCTTCCATATCTTGGCAACTGTAAATAATGCTGCTATGAACATTGGGGTGCATGTATCTTTTTGAATTAGCGGTTTTAATTTTTTTGGATATATACCCAGCAGTGGAATTTCTGGGACATATGGTAGTTCTATTTTTAGTTTGAGAAAACTCCATACTAAAACCTCCATTTTAAAACACATGCCACCCCTTCTAAAAGTCACTTGCTTGCCCCTCCCCCCATTTCTTCCTCCTTACAAATGGTCCTAGTACATGGGAAGAGCAGCAGTGGGAGAAAGCATGGTAGCTCCAACCTGGAGCTTTATTTTCACGAAGAACCTCAAATAGCCTGCTCTCTCCTCATTAGTGGTGAAGCAAAGCAGTGAGAAGAGCCAGATTGTTCAAGAGATACCCCAGTAAAATATTATTTTAGTGCTGTCCGGGCACACCCCACAGTGAGCAAAGCAACTCCCCATGTTAAATTAGGAAATCAATACCACTGACAACAACCATAGTCACTAATCACAGCCCTTCCATAGCCATTTGCCCCTGTAATCAATCAACAACATGGGAGTCTGGGAGCCACCTAAAATACTTTCTAGTGAAAAGTATGGGGAAAATACACCAGAAATATGCAAACTGAGTTCACTCAATTGCAAAAATAGAATTTTTAAAGAAGCTTCTAATAGTGAAGATATTAAATGTAGAAAAACGGAATATTCCTAGTTAAAAGGAGCCCCAATAATGCTGGCATTTTTCCCCCCAACCATGGCCCTCCTGTTAGTAATCAATCTTGAAATGTGTTCAGAGTTCTTATTTGTTTCAAAGTTAGGAAACAAATGTGTTTCCCTGGAAGAACAAAGTCCATAAATATTTTAGGTAAGTGAGAGAAGTGAACTGAATTCATCCCAAGAACATCTGTCTTTCGCAGTTGGGACAAGAAATCTCCTCTGCCCACATCAGCCTAACAGCATCTGCCCCGTAGGTGTTTGGAAACCCAGAGATGAGTGATGTGCACCTGACTTTTTTCTTCTACTCACCCTTTAGCCAATGTTGCTATGCCAACGTCAGTCAGCTTCATTCCTACACCTATGGGAAGAGAGAGCAAAGAGGGGATTGGTGTTACACGGGGCTCCTCAGAAAAGAGGGACCATGTATTCACCGGGAGGTGTAGCGTCAGCCCCATCATCATTTCCTTTCCTGCAAAAACACATACTTTCTTCCTTGTTTCCATCAGCAGAAGCTGACAGCCTTTCAGACGTGCATCCAGCTTTAGGGAACCATAATGGGCAAGGCAGGCTTCTGAGGCAGCTGGTCAGGGGAGCAAGGGGCGGGGCCTGCTGCCTCACAACACATGCCCCTTACAGCTCCGGAAACGAAAATGCTGTCCTCTGCCTGCCTGGTCCACTGCCTCTGCTGGAGGAGGGAGGCCTGTCACTTGTCCCAGGAGTTCTCTCCCCAGAAACGCTCTGATTTGGGCTTAGGCCTGTTCCCTGTTCTTCATCAAAAGCGGAGGCCCTTGTACAACAGAAGGTGGGGTGGGTGAGGGCTGGGCTGGCTAAGTTCAACAGTGAGAGAGTTCAAGGTGGCCTTTGTTCAGTTCAAGGCCAGACTCCAGACACACAATTTCCCATCTCCAGAAAGACGGCATCCCGATTCAGGATTGAAGGTTTTCTGGGTCGGCTTTAGACCCAAGGAAGCACTACTGAGCTATGTGTAGACTTTTAACCATTGGCCTGGAGGTGTCACGTGCGGTCTAACCTTTTGATGCTTATCCCAACCTCTCTCCATTAAGCCATTGGAAGTTGCGGGATGGGGGGCGGGATACCCAATCAACAAAACAGCTGCCTGAGCTTCCCACGCTGGTCCCTAAAAAAGCCATAGGCATCCCTGGTAGAATCCCAAGCACTCAGGAGTCTTTTTGCTTCTCCCCTCCCAGCAGGAGCAGATGGGAGAGTGGCTAAGGAACCAGGGATCCAAAGAGAATGAAAGTCCTACTGTCTTGCAAGGTGGGGAAGGGCAAGGTCGCTGTCACCTTCTGCAGTCGAAAAGCGCCATCCTCTCTCACCCAGGTCTGGAGGAAGGCAATCCTCTCTGATGGCCAGAGCATGGACAGCCTCCAGCCTTTCCAGAATCTCCTTGCCAGACCAGCTACCATTTCTGCTCCTGCCTCTCTAGGGTCGCGGCTGTAGGCACTGGCTCCAACTCCGTGGACCGCTGCCTTAATCTCACCCGTGGCATCTAGTGACCTGCCTTTTACGGCAGGGCATGGGGTCCATGGTGCTATGCCACCTTGAGCCTCGTCTCCTCTTCTCTGGCCCCCGACTCTTGTCCCACCCAGGCCAGGCTGTGGTCACTATATTCCCCAAGGCCAGCCGGCGACTTGCTCACTGAAGGACCTAGCGGCCCAGAAGCCAGACTGGGCTGTGGAAGAAGGAACCAGCATCCCTGGCAAAAGCCAGCCCTGGGGGTCAGGCCTGATGGCAACCTAGTTCCATGGGTCTCCCTCATATGAGCACTGTTTTCTGAGGCTCAGAAAAGAACAGCTAGGGATTTCCCTGGTGGCGCAGTGGTTAAGAATTCACCTGCCAATGCAGGGGACAAGGGTTCGAGCCCTGGTCTGGGAAGATCCCACGTGCCGCGGAGCAACTAAGCCCCTGAGCCACAGCTACTGAGGCTGCGAGCCACAGCTACTGAGCCTGCACGCCTAGAGCCTGTGCTCCGCAACTAGAGAAGCCACTGCAATGAGAAGCCCGTGCTCCTCAAAGAGTAGCCCTGCTCCCTGAAACTAGAGAAAGCCCGCGTGCAGCAACGAAGATCCAATGCAGCCAAAAATAAATAAAATTAAATTAAAGAAAAGGACAGCTAAAGCGTTAATTTTCTGATTCAGCAATGTCTGCCTGGAGTGAGGCAAAAATACATGTCATGCTGCTGTTCAGACAGAAGCAAAGAGCCCTGCTTTTCTGCAGGGCACCTGGGAGCTAAATTAGACACAGCACTTTGGGGGAGCCAGTAAGCATTTTAAAAGCCTCTTTCACAGTTGGCAACTAATTCATCTCATTCTTTCAAAGCTGCTAACAACTAAAACACATGTAGAAATGCTTCACATAGTTTTTATGATAGGAACTGGGCTTTAAAAAAAAAAAAAAAAAAACGACTCCAAACTGCAAAAGCCCTCTTTGGACATGTTGTTTCGTGGAAAAGTTGTACTTAAAAAGTACAGCTCTAAGCCACATAGAAGTCCAATTTTAAAAGTCATTTGGCAAAAGGTCCTTGAGCTTGGGAATTGCTTTTCCCCAATTCTCACAATTACCAGCTGTCACTGATGTTTGGAAAAGTAGAATTTGATTTTCAAAAGGAAACTTCTCTCTTGGTTTTATAGTTTGCAAGCAATTCAACAAAGGTTACTAAGGGTCTCTATAGGATAATAATTTAGATTACAGTGTGCAGCTATTAAACCAAGTTGGGGATAATAGTCATCTACAGGTTGTTTCTGATGGAAGGCAGGAAGAAGGCAGTATTACAGTTTGTTCTCCAGAACTTGAGTTCTCGGGTTATTTGGGTGACAGCTTCTTAGGAAGCCCAGTGGTCTCTGGTGTGTGCAGATCTTAGGGCCAAATCACAGGCTCACCTTTCACCCCACTGACCTGCAGGACTCGCCACAATCCCATCAACAAGCCAAGGCAACCAGGGAGAGAATAACTTAAGAGTCTGAGAAAGTGAGACTTGAGCTTGGGTTTGTTTGGGATTTTTAAATCCTAATTCCAGTGTCTTAGTAAAATTATAAAATGTGGGGATCGCTTAGAGAATGGATGTGTTATCTTGTGCCACAGTGATGACGACAATAGTAAGATTCTTCCCAGCAGCAGCAGAGAGTAAATAAACACCCTTATGAAACACCATGCCAACACTTTCAACCACACACGTCATTTACGGGGAGATATAACGTTCTACTACAGCTGTTTACTAGTGCCTGGAAGCAAAATTAACCGTGCATGAAGCTCCGGGGTGTTGCTTTTCGGTAGATGAACTGTATTTAATGCAAAATTAACTCTGAAGGAGGAAAGATGGGGAAGTCTCAACAGTTGCACAGACAGTCTAATTAAAATAGCTGTCTGTTTAAGACCGTATTGTCTGTGTGTGGCAGCAAAGTCTCTTCAAAAGTGAGTGGATATGGCTGGCTTCAACTTGCAGATCAGCCTCCCCTGCAAGTCTGTAACATTGCACTTCCCAGCTGACCTCAGAGGAGTCCCTCACAGGAGCCTTTGACATTAAGGGATACTTAGAAATCTTGCAAATTTGTAAATTTGAGTTTTAGTGGAAAGAGTTTGGGGTTCAGAGTCAGAAGCAGTGTTGGAGTCTTGGACCCCTCTTCTTCTTAGCTGAGTGAGCCAGGGATTAGATCATTAGCTTCCAGCCTCTGTTTTCTCATCTGTAAAATGGGGATCATAACATCTCTTTGGCAGGGTTATTACAAAGATTAAACAAAAAATAGGGAAAAATGAGTGCAGACAAAAACTGGTGAAATCCACGTAAGGTCTGTAGTCTTGTTAATTACATCGTGCCGATGTGAGTCTCCTGGTTTTGACAGTGTACTGTAGGTGCGTAAGGTGTTACCATTAGGCAAAGCTGGGTGAAGGGTACATGGGGACCCCTCTGTACGTTTTTGCAATCTCTCATGCCTATGGTTATTTCAAAAGTTTTTAAAAATAGGGAACTCTTACTATGTGTCCATGCTGCGCTAAATGTCTTGCTATCTCGTTTCATCCTCCCAACCACCCCACGTGGAAATTACTGAGGCACAGAGAGGTAAGTGGTTTGCCCAAGGCTAACAGCTAGAAAGTGGAGGTGCAGGAAATAGAACCCACAGGCATTCTTGCTCTTCACCACCATGTTGTATAGAGCTTGGGATTCTTATACGTGACAATGTCTGACATAAGTAGGTACTCAGTTATAGTTCAGATTTTTTTCTTAAAGCATTATTATTCGGAAAGGAAAAGGAATAGGAAAGCCCCTGTGGCAGAAGCTGTTGGGACCCTGCCCATCACCCTCACCCTCACTCCTTCCATGCACACAGCTCTACGTCAAGGTACCACCACCAGCATCTCTTGGCCTGAGAACACGCTCTGATCACAGGCACCTGCTTTGCTCAGCGTGGCTTGCCCATGTGCAGGTGGCAAACGCAGGGGAGTTAACACCCCCATCTGGAGCAGCCTGCTGCTGGTAACTAAAGGGAGTTGGAGTATAAATACCCCTGCTCCCTCACTCCTTGGGTGTGCTAATTCTGAGAAGTGTGTTCTGCCCAGCCTCCCCCAGTTTCCCCAGCAGGCATGAGCTTCAGTAATACACAGTGGTAACTGGGTATAAGGTACCCTATCGACTTTCTGTCCCTTCCCTGCCACACTCCCTCAGTCTCCTACCAGTGTTTCCTGGGATCCCCTCCCAAATATTTGCACTTGAACATTTGTGTGCAATAAAGGATTAACCTTGCCTAAATAAAGGATTGTTTTTGCCCAACTTTTTGGAGGTAACTGCTAAGCTCTGATAAGAGTGTGCAAAGAGGCTGGAGGCAGAGGTCAGTCTCACGAGCAGGCAGTGATGGCTCCCGAATAAAATCTCTGAACACCAAGGCTCAGGGGAGCTCTCCTGGTTGGCAGTGCTCCCACATCATTGAGGGGAGAAGCACTGTCCCCATGGCTTCACCAGGAGGGGACAACTGGAAATTCCCACCTGGTCTCTCCTGGACTCTTTCCCGTGTGTCTCTTCCCTTGGTTGATTTGAGTCTGTATCTTTTCACTATAATAAACCTTAACCACGAACATAATGGCTTTCCTGAGTTCCGTGAGTCCTCCCAGGAAATTAATGAACTTGAGGGTGGTCTTGGGGAAGCCCCAAACTGCAACTTGTCTCAGGGCTGTCTCTGTGGGAAACCTAATTATGACATCCCTACTTCATACAACAAATGTATTCCCCAAAATGTGGGTATAAACTGAAAACATGCTGTAAATTCACCAGCGGAGCTTGAAATCTAAAGGAACTGTGAAAGATCCTTTCACCTATTAAGAATGAATTCTTACATTTTAATTTATCTTTTGGTACATCTGGATTTTCATGTGTACATCTGAAATTTGTGCCTATTGAGGATATAGAGCGCCAGTTTTTGGTTACCTGTTGCAATGGGAAGGTGTTAATGGTATGAATTATTAAAATGTACTTTGTTACTCCATCGAGTGGGTCATTTCGGGCTCCTTTGTTGCTTTGTTTCTGATGAGACATTAGTAACGCTTTCTGCTGGTGAAGGTGCTTACAGTCTGTACCCAGCAGACCTCTCCCTCCGCCCGCCCCCCCGCACCCCCCCAGGAACATCCCAGGCCCACAGCATCCCTGGAGCCCAGGCCGAGCCGCTCTCCTCACCCTGCATGTCCGTGACCAGGAGGCAGCCACTTGTTTTCTGGTAGACCCAGTGCTGGAAGGTGCAACATTTCTGACCAGCCTCCGATTCTCTTCTCAAGAAGTTTATCTCCTTCCCATCCCTGATGGAATACTTCACAAATTCTCCAATCAGCTCTTCCTCCACTGTGGCGTATGGGATATTGTTCTCAGGTCGATGGATAAGAAAAATAGGAATGATCCTGGAAGGGAAGAGAACGTGGGCACGCATCGTGTTCTCAGATGGGAATAAAGATGGCGGGGATATTCTAGCCTGACCTGGAGGAGTAGGGAGCTGCAGGATAAATCCTTGGGTTCCATCAGCTGTAGACTAAAACTTCCCCCAATGACTGTTTAGTGGATAAAAGGATGTGTTCTTTTTATTTGTTCCTAGAGTTGGCGAGAAACTCCTCCTTGGGATGGAGTTTAATTGCTCATGTAGCAATGAATGTCTTCATTATAGGCATACCTCAATGACCCATTGGTCAGGTGACTAATATATCTATCCATCCAGCAACTATCCACCCTTCCATCCATCCTGCCTTTCAGCCAACAAATATGCATTCAGTGGCTTCTATGTGTCAGACACTGTTCCAGACACTGTTCCAGAAAACAGCAGTAAAGAAAAGAGGCTCTGCTCTCAAGGATCTTACATTTAAATGAAGGAGACAGACAATAAACAAGCGTCTAGTGCTCGGTGCTATATGAAAAAAAATAAAGCAGTGGAGAGGAGAGAGGTAGCACAGGGGGTGGAGGAGGGGTTGCGATTTTATTTAGGGAGGTCAGAGAAGGCCTTGATCGTAAAGAACATTTTGAGCAGAGACCTGTAGGAGGTGGGCATGGAGAGAGCCATGAGCACCTCTATGGAAGGAACATTCCAAGTAGAAGGAACAGCAAAGGGAAGAGGCCCTGGGCAGGAGCATCTGGGGCATGTTCAGACAGCAGCGAGGGGCCGATGTGGCTGGAGAGCGTCGAGCAAGGGGAGCGTGGTGGTTTGTGTGAGGATGGGAGGAAACGGGGAACTGGACCTTGGGGAGTCTGGGCCACTTGAGAAACTTTGCCCTTTGTACTGAGCAGGAAGAGAAGCCACCTGAGGGTTTTGGATACAGGAGTGACATGATCAAACTTGTGTGTGACAGGGGCCACCCTGCGCGGTACGGAGCGTGCAAGGGCAGATGCGGGACACAGGGAGGAGGCCACGTGAGAACGATGGCACCTGGAAGTGGAGAGGTGGTCAGATCCTGCACTGACCCGTTCACTGTCACACCATCCTAGATGACTAACCCAAACCCGCTCTTCTCTCCTCAGACCGCCCACGCCTCCTCCCCAGCCTCACTCTCAGCCGAGGACCTTGCTTCCTGTTTGACTGTGAAACTGAAACAATAAGAAATTCTCACAGCTACACCCACCACGTGTTCCTGCCTCCCAAGGTCAGTGCCCATGTCCTCTGCCTGCCCACCATCTACTATGGAGGAGCCCTCCTTGCTGCTACCTGAACCATCTCTCCACTGGTGCCCTGGATCCCAACCCCTCCCCGATGCTCGAGGATATTGTTCCAGGGATGGTTCCCCACTCTCCCTCCCACCAGGGTTTCCCCCTACAGACTCATTCCCAACAGCAACAGAGAGTAATAACTCTACTCAGCCTGTGGACCTCACAGCCCACCCCCACTACTGACTCACCGTTTACATCAAAACCCAAATCAGTTGTAGACTCACCATCTCCAATCCCTTCCCTCCCATTCAGTCTTGAATTCACTCAAAGTGACTTTCCTGCTTAAAGAAGCCTCGGTCAAGGGCACCACAAGCACCATGTCGCTGAGTCTAATTGTCCCTTCTCAGCCCTCATCTTACTCGCCCTCAATAGCACTGGACACTGGATCGCTCACTTCTTTTTAAGACACTTTCCCGTGGCTTCCAGAAACTCACTTCCTCTTGGTTTTCTTTCTGTTTCACTGGCTACTTCCTGTCTCCTTTCCTGGTTCCTCATTTCTCCCCAACCTTTACACCCTGGCACGCCCTGGGATAGCTCTTCTCACTCTGCACACCTTCCCTAGTGACCCTCCTTGTTTTAAATACAGTTCATATGTCGGCAGTTTCCACATTTATATCTCCAGCCCAGACCTCTCCCCTGAACTTCCAACTCACATCTCCAGCTGCCTACTCTCCATCTACACTTGATGTCTAAAAGGCGTCTCAAATTTAACATGGCAGGACTGCCCTGGTGGTGCAGTGGTTAAGGATCCACCTGCCAATGCAGGGGACACGGGTTCAAGACCTGGTCCGGGAAGATCCCACGTGCCGCGGAGCAACTAAGCCTGCAAGCCACAACTACTGAGCCCACATGCCGCAACTACTGAGCCCACGTGCTGCAACTACTGAGCCCACGTGCCGCAACTACTGAGCCCACGTGCTGCAACTACTGAAGCCCACGCGACTACAGCCCGTGCTCCACAACAATAGAAGCCACCACAATAGAAGCCCGCGCACCGCAACGAAGAGTAGCCCCCGCTCGCCGCAGCTAGAGAAAGCCCACGCGCAGCAACGAAGTCCCAACGCAGCCAAAAAATACATTAAAAAAAAAAAATTTAACATGGCAAAAAATGAACTAGTCATTTGCCTCCACCCCAACATCTGTAGAGTTGATTGGCAACTCTACCTTCGCGTTCTTTCCCTTCAACAAAAATCTGCTGAATAGCTTGTGCCAGGATCTCAAAGATTCAGGGGAGGGGAGACGAGAGACACAGTCCCTGCTTTCCAAGGGCAGTCGTTGGTGAGGTGCCCAGAGGAGGGACACCTAACCCCCAACTCCCAGCTAATAAAGACAGTCAGCAGCCAGATGTGTGTGGCCTGAGTTGTGAAGACTAAGGAGGAATAAGCTGGCAGAGTGGGAGGCAAGAGGGAGAGGCCATCCAACAAGTCCATCCCTGTGTTTGGTACCCACAGCTCAGTCTCCCTCCATCCACACCCACACAAGCCAGTCCGAGTCCCACCTCCTGGTCCTCTCTGCACCCTATCTGGCCTGGCCTGAAGCTTCCCCGACGCTTCTGAGTCCCACCCAGTGAGGCTCTGCCTCCCCCTCCCCCTTCCCAGATGCAGTTAGTCCAGCACCGAACAGACCTGGTGTCACAACTGCCCATTCCCTTTTGTCACCAGGCGAGGAATAAATTGCATGAGAGCTCGTGAAAGGATATACATGAATCCACCTCACCCACTACTCACCGCAGGAAAATACGAGTACAGCAGGGTCAGCACCCTGTTACCTAGGGACCAGACCCAGTCGGATGCCTGTTTTCATACAGCCCACAAGAATGGTTTTTACAGATGAACACTTGCAATTGATTGGCTTTAGGGAACACTAACTCTGAACTCCAAATGTAAGCAAAGTTACTTTTAAAAGCTAGCAAAATGCTACTTAAAAAGAAAGAATTCCATTCTTCTATTAGTAAACCTGTATAATTCATCAATAAAGATTTGTGGATATTGGTTTTCTTTATTGTTACATAAGCATCTACATAATAGCATTGATTTTGCCTATGGACCTACACAGCCTAAAATAGTTACTATCTGGTCCTCTGCAGAAAGGGTTTGTCCACCCCTCCTCTCAAGTTTTGTCTTCTGTTGGTGAGTTCTTTTGTTTCTTCCCTCTGCCTCAAGGTCACAAACATGTTCTTGTCTCCCCCCATCTTAAAAACAACCAGCACCGCCCTTCCTTTGGGGAGACTTTGCCCTTAGATTTCATTCTGATTTTCCTTGTTTCCTTCACTTCTTGAAAGGGGCGCCTCCATTTGTATCCATGGCCTCAAGTCCAATTCCCTCTTTGACCCATTAGCCCTCATCTTACAAAGCCCCCGCCTGCTGTGGTCATCCATTCTGATGGCCTCTAATTATTCCCCAGGACACTTCTGCAGCATCTGTCAGTGTTTGTTTAATTTTTATTGGCGTATAGTTGGCTTACAATGTTGTGTTAGTTTCTGTTGTACAGCAAAGTGCATCAGTTATACATATACATATATCCACTCTCTTTAGATCCTTTTCCCATATAGGCCATAATAGAGTATTGACTAGAGTTCCCTGTCCAATACGGTAGGTCATTAATAGATAACTAATAAGCTTCTGACAGTGTTGACCCCTTTTTCCCTCCAGAATCACCCTCTTGCCTGGACTCTGGGGACAGTGCCCCCTCCTGACTCTCGTTCCACTGATGTTGCCCCTGAGCATTTGCCGGCCCCTGCTCAGCACTGACTCCGACCCCTGCACGTTCGTGTTTCTCGAGTTTCCATCCTTGGTCCTTCCCTCTCCTTGTTCTATGCACTCTACCCAGGTAAGCCCACCACTTGCACAGTTGCTGTGATCATCTGTATGCAGATGCCCAGCAAACCAGCTACTGCTTCCCTTCTCTTTCCGCTCCAGGCTGAGATGACCGAATTGCAGCAGTCTGACGGGCCACAGAGACCACAAACCTCAGACTCAGCCTACGCAAAATTATTCACCTCGCCTTACACCTACATGAGTCTTCTCCCTGCCTTTACTGTCTTCAAGTGGCGGCATTGTCTACCAGGTCTCCCAAGTTCACAGTCAACCTTCTCTCCCTTTTTACTCCTTCTATGAAGTCTGGTTAAACACACCTACCTACTGAATGTCACACAAGCCCATTCTTTCCTCTCAAACGCCCCATGGCCGTGGCTTAGTTCCACTGTCACTGCCTCTTTCTTGGGCGACAGAAACAACTTTCAGACTGGTCTCACCACGTCCAGCCTCTGGGCCTTGTCCTTGGACATCCATTGCTGATGGACAGATAGCTCTAAGAGCCACATCCGCACAGAGGATTTTTAGGGCAATGAAACTACTCTGTATGACACATTATAATTATCATACGTTATAGTGTCATTAGACATTTGTCCAAACCCACAGAATGTACAACCCTCATGTACACTGTGGACTTTGGGTGACGATGATGTGTCAATGTGAATTCAATTATAACAGATGTTCCCGTCTGCTGGGGGATGTTGGTAATGGGGGAGGCTGTGTATGTGTGGAGCCTGAGTGGATATGGGAAATCTGTCCCCTCCATTCAATTTTGCGTGAACCTAAAACTATTCCAAAGATTAAACTCTATTAAAAACAACAACAATATGTCTGCTCCGTTGCTCAAGGCTCCCCTGCTGAAAGCTTCTGGTTAGCCCCTGTCTCCCTCTCGTCCCAATGCTCATTAGCTGAGCATTGAAAGTTCTTTGCATTCTGGCCCCCAACCTGCCTCTGGCCTCTTTCTCTGCACCCCTTTTTTCTACCCTGCCAGCGCTCTAGATTTACTGAGCATTTTCCATCTCCTTGAAAACTGTCTTTCACAGCTCTTCATTTCTTTCTTTGAACACGCTGTTCCCTTTGCTGGCAGTTCTCCACCCTTGCTCTCCATCTGGCCAACTCCTACTCATTCTTCAACACCCTCCTCCTCTTGGGAGCTTTTCCAGACTCCCTACCTCCTCCATGTCCCCATAACTCCTTGCACTTCATGCCACCACACTGGGTTTTGTCCTACATGCCTTGCACTCCCACTGGCTATGAGGGGCAAGAACCTATTGCATTTTCTTTGTATTCTTTAAGTGCCCATCACCTAGCATGGAACAAAGCCTGGCACATGGTAAATGCACAGCGTTTGGCAAAAATGAATGAATGTTTATATAGGACAAAGTTTCTCAGTCTCGGCATTATTGAACTTTGGGGCCAGATAATTCCTCATTGTGGGGCTGTCCTGTGCATTATAGGATGTTTAGCAACATCTCTGGCCACTTCTCACCAGAGGCCAGTAGCACCCCTCCCAGTCACAACCATTAAACTGACATAGGATCTGATCTGACAAACTTGTAGACAGTCAGAGAAGAGGTCACCTAGTTAAGTGTTGATCACATAGATGTCATTTTCAAGGACTTAAAGTAGAAATCATGATAGCCACCCCAAGGAAAAGGTACGATGCTGATTTTTTGATGTTCATTAATGTAAAAAATATTTTTAATACAGATTATTTGTCAAATGGGTAAACAAATAGGTATAAGTCCCTAAGGCAGGCCCTTAACAACTGTCGACATATTTAAAGGCTCAGAAAGTAGGCTTCTGGAAGGGTCTAAGTTCCAAAAGAAAAAAAACCATTAATGGTGTGACAGTCACCTGCATCCAGTGATGGCCACCTGGGTTGGGGAGGGGAACGGCTGGTATCAGTTCTCTTAGTAGAACCACACAAAGAGCCCTATAATGAGAAGGCCTCAGAAGTGGCCCAGCTTTTGAGTCAGGATGTCTACAGGTAAAGATATAGAACAATTCTGCAACACGTAGTAACCAAATCCAAGCTTAGGAAAAGTCAGGAGGGCAGCAAGGCCGGTGATCTCCTTTCTCCCTTCAGAAATACTATCACAGACACTACCATCATTTCTCTCTCTGGGGGGACGTGGCTCCCCTTTTCCAGTGAGATGAGGGCGAAGGCCTCCTGCTTTGAAGGGAGGCTTGAGTTGGGCACCCCGGCCGGGTCTGCACTCACGCCGCAGGGCGCCGCCTGCTGCCCCAGGGGTGAGAACAGAGCAGAGAGGATTCTTCCAGAGCACGGAGAGCACCCGGGCCTGTGCCGTTCCGCCCACATCCTGCCTTCTCCTGGGACTTCAGCTGGAGGCTACACACAGGTGTCAACTTGAGCCAAAGATTGTTGGGAAAACATTTTTACATTAAGCAGACAAAGAGGGAAGAAGGATACAAAATTCAAGTGAATTTTAAAGACACGGAAGGTAACATTTCAAAGAAACGACTCTGCAGGCAGATTACTTCAGACTAAGCCCCCAGAGCTTTTGAAGGGAACATATTGATCCTGGTCTGCCATTTACGAGTATTTCCTTGAGAAAATGTGAGAAGGATGCCTCCTTTCCCGCCCCATTTCAGAAGAGGAAAGGGCACCTCTCTCAGGGGCAGATCTGGACCGGGACAATGTCCTCTGAGACACCAAGTGGCCGACCCTTCACACACCAACGTTCTCTGATTACTCATCACGGCGGGAGGCATTTCAAGCACTATTTCTACTTCTAGGATGAAAGCGTTTGTGTCTTCTTTTATTAAAGAAATGTCAAGTATTAGACAGGGGGCTGGTGGGCCCACCTGGGGCAGTGGGCCCTTCCCAGCACCCCTGAAATCAGCCTGGGGTGTCCCCAGCCTCCCTCTGACAACTCGGTCATTTCTGCAGGATTTGGGCCATCCAGATTGCCTCCTGAGGACGCCCTGAAGACAGCTGGCCGCTGACCCTGCCGCAGGGCGAAAGGGTGTTCAGGGTTGACCTGGGTTCTTACTCGTTCCGTAGCCCTAAAAACCAGAGATGGAGCTGGCCGTGACTCAGGGTGTTAACTAGGCATGGCCCCTGCCCAGGGGGAGCCTTTGCATGAAGAACGCCGACTCTACTGTCATTCACAAATTCAAAACCGGAAGCTGCCGGAGTGCGGAGGGTTTTCTCTTCTAGACCCACCCGCCCGTAAAAGGGAAGTGTAGGGCCAGCTTCGCGGTCTGGAAATAAACACATCCCCACCCCAGGCAGGCCAACCACCCAGCCCCGAGCCCTGGATCTGCAGAGGAGCCTGAGGCATGGCGGGGACCAGCTGGCGGCCCTCCCTTGGCTCGCCGCTTGGGAGCCCTTTCCGTTCACGGGCTGCCTCCTTGCAGGGATCGTGCTGAGGCCCTCCCCGCTTTGTTCTGCCCCTCCCCTCACAGCCATCTGCCGAGTGGGCACGTCTCCGTGGGCCCTGCTCGTCCTCCCTGCTCAGTGGATCATCTAGAGGCTGACGGGTGGGCGTCCGAGTCATCCCCACCCCTACACAGACACACTCGCCCCCCGTGCCCTCTCCTCTCAAATCCTGCTCACTTACACCTTTGCTAACACGGTTTCGAGCACAGAGGCCTTTGAGAAAGCTGCGTGGATCTTGGGCCAGGGGCCATTTCAGAAGCAAGGAGAATCTTCATGCTCAGAAAGGAAGTCAAGGTTGGTAAAACGGAGAGAGCAAACGAGCAGGAGTGGAACTCTCACAGAGTCACAGGAAGAACACGCAAGCTGCAAATTCAAATCGATGTCAGCAGAAGCCGCGGAGGAACAGGGGCTTCTGGGGAAGCAAACACACAGGCCAGCTCGGCAAAGGGGACCCAGAGAAATGATCTGTGAAAAATGACAAAGCTTCCTGTCCACAAAAGATGCCACAGTGTTGTGACAGCCTAAGACCTCAGAAGAAGACGTCCATACCTCCATTACCTTCTAACCTGCCCCCCCCACCACCGTCAACCTGATTCACCAAGACGTTTTGCAGACTTGGTGCCGTGATTACCACCGAGAACCAAAGGCCGGAAATGAGACAGACAGAAGCGACCCTGTGAACATGCTCGCTCTCCTCAAAAAAACATTCCTGCCACAGCAGAAGAGGCCAGGATCCTATCAGCATCCCAAAGATAAAAGATAAAGGGGGAACCGCCTCTGGAAAGTGCTGATAAAAAGATGTCTTTTGATGGGACCGATTCTCCTAAAGTGGCTGCTCATCCTGAGGAGGGGACACCCGCCCTTGAAGGACCTTCTGCTCTCGAGGGAGTTAATACAATCGTGTCAACTTCTGACCCAGAGGCTGTGCTTGCTTCCTGGAGCGGAATTGTAGCCGGGCCGGGAAGACGGACTCAGTGGGATCACAGGAGGCCTGTGTGGTCGGGTGGTGTGTGGTCCACGGGCGAAGTCTCCCTGCTCCCCCACTAGGGCTGGGCTCGTTATGGTTTCATGCCGGACAGCCTTGGGTTCTTGAAAAACCAAGGAGGGGGTCTGCACTCTTCTCCCTTCCTGCCGGCAGTTTTCCACCCCACACCTGGGGGACCACATGCTGCGCCCTGAGTGTGCTCATAGGAATCAAGTATTAGCGAAAAGCCCGCGGTGAGGCTACACCACCCGGAGAAAGGGTTCAGCTATAATGATAGTTAACGATAGAGAAGTGACTACAATCCACTCCATGGTGCCCCTTGACAGCTGAACTGTGGGCCGCTCTACACTCTCCATGCTTCCTGCTTACAAGGGGCACAGCCTGGCCAGTTGCAGGGGGGAAAAAAAAGCCTGTGAACTGCCTGACAGGAAACCACAGTGGAAGTGGCTCTCTCTGCAAAGAGCCCCGGCCCTAAGAGGGCAGAGGAGGAAGGAGATGAGACATTTTACAAATATGAATTCATTGAATGGAATTAATTTACCTGAAAGGGCCTCCCGTAAGTTTCTACACTGGGGAAGACGGGGCTTATAGACAAAACTTGAAACTTGGTTATGTTCACCTTAACCAATATTCAAACCTATCATTGCCAGGAATGGTTCAAACAGAAATGTGTCTTCTGATGTGACACGGTATATCACTGACAACCTTCTTGCCAAAAAGATGTAATATGCATCACTTCACAAGGAAGCAATCAGTCCTGATTATACCTGTGGCCCCGAATAATTAAGAGACCCCCTTGTTTGGGGTAGCAGTCTCTTAGACATAGCTATATGTAAATATTCAGAGCTATGCACTTAAGATGTCTATTTTTACTTTAAGTTTTATACATAATTTTTTAAGTGTCCTGGAATGAATGATAAGTTATAGTTCCTCTAGTAAAAAGGGTGGTTTTGGAATAATTGGGGAAATTTTAATATAGATTGGACATTAGGTGACACTATAGCAATGTTAAATGTGTTGGTTTTGATAGCTGTTGTGGTTATATAGGAATATATACAGAGAATCTACACAGAATCTATAGAAAGAATATTGAATTAACTATTAACAATTGGTCAATGAGGTGCAGAATATACAGGTGTTGTACCAACTTTTGTGGTTTCAAAATTTTTAAAAGTTTAAAAAAAAAGAATGCTGTGTGTTTCCAGTATAGGATCCTGATTTTGGTTCAGTAAACATGGAATCAGGCACAGATGCGCTTTTTTGGACCCTTATCCCTCCATGTCCTGTCCTCGTCCATGAGTTCACAACTCCTCCCCCAGTAAGGAAGGAAATGTATTTGGATACCAAACATCCTCATCTGTCTCCAGGGCGGTGGCAGATTTGCTGGGAAGCTGATTAAACCCTTGTCCTTCACCCGCACAGACCCTTTCCAAGTCCCTGGACACATCTTGATATTCATAATTGTGTTCTTTTCCTTCGAAAAGCCCCCAAGTTGTGTATGAGTCAAGCTGCACAAAGCTTGGGTGTGCCCCTGCGGGAGGGCGCTGTGGTTCCGTGCCTGGTGGACTGATTACGGGTGGATTCTTCCTCCTCGAAGAGGAACTGAAGAGGACAGGGCAGGAACAGGGGGCTGGAGAAGCAAGAACAGGGCGAGTTCTCATGACAACCCAGTCCAGATTGCTGTCTTGGCGTACTTAACAGAAAAGCAATTGAAAGTGGTTTTCTTTGCATTATGTTAATTTTTCTTGAAGTTGCTGAGAATTGTTTGTATACTAAGTATGTTAAGCATTTCTTGGGGAAGAGCAGCAAGCATTAGACTTTATACATGGTGTGCCCAACATACCACCTCAGGGTTTTTTTTTTTCCATTTCGTGAGTTAACAGAGATAATGCAGACAAGAGTTCCTTCCTTCTTTCCTCTCCTTTCCCAGTTTCTACTCATATGTAAATGACTGGTCTATCTGAAGTTTCCAATGTGCACTGGCACAGCCCTTTCTCTTCTCATTTATGATCTCAACCAGATAAGCAGATCAGTAAATACGACCTCCAGACACCCCAACATGTGCTTGTGCCAATCGATGTTTAGTCAATGAGTGGATAAAAGTCAGTGTAGTTTACCTCTGTAGGGTTCCTGGAATCGGGTGCTATGCTCCTATGTTCCTGACCACCCAGCTTATTCTTTCCTGACACACAACCATATTTATTTTCATCATAGGACTCCTGTTCTCTTATATTTGTTTATGGTTTAGACAATGTAATACCCATGAGAGTAGATACATTTTCTATTCAACATGGTATATGCATTTATTTAATTATTCCATCCATACATACATTTACTGAAATATCTAGCAAGTATTTTTCTGCAAGCCTCTGGTGACTCAGTGAAGAACAGGATAGCAGCTGTGTGTGCCCTCTTAGAGCTTACAGACAGACACCAGTTGAAACGTGTGTCCTACTGTTTCTTCTCACCCTCTCATCCCTCAGTGCCCCATAAGTCCCCAACAAATTAGAGGTGGGGGAAAACAAGAGGGAATCGTACTTACTCTGGCACTTCTCCAAAGCCTTCCAGAGGCTGTGCTTCAGCGGCATAGATCTTGGCATAGTATCTGGCGGTATTTTGAACGTAGCATTCCTAGATCACCCAAGTACATGGGAAAGCCCAGTGATTAGAAGAAATTCAGAGAGCATTGCCCAGTAAGGCTCAAATTTCCCAATATAGGTTAAGCCAATAGATTTCCAAACCCATCCCTTCGTTGGGGGCACAGAAGCAACAATGAATGTAGCCTACAGTTGGCCACTTGCAGAGGAGCTCTGAGACCTGAAGGAACCATCCGGGTGAAGGTCAAGTGGTCTCTAGGGCTAGGTGTCCCTGAACTATGAAATTTCTAGAACCCGCATGGCTGAAGTTCACCCCTGAGCTAAGGGGACTGGTCCCTGGGCAGGATGTCAGATAGAGCACGGGGACTGTTGGATTTCCCCTGAGCTATCCCATCTGAGGTTCTTCAAAGGTGTAACTTGAGTTGTAAGTAATGAACACCTTGCCAAGATTGTTGGCTTAGAAAAGCCCTACAGAGTGGAAAGCAGAATCCAGTTTGCTTTTCCTAAGTGGGAGTCTGGATGCTGGGGGATTTTCCATGACTGGGCCAGATGGCACTTGAAATGGAAGGAATATTCAGTGAAAGAGAAGAACAAAGAAGGATAGATTTGGAGGAGAAAGGAGTACAATTGGCAAAATCCTATGCTCAGAGAAGAGGGGCTGTCTTCATGAGTACCAAGTCCCACACGGCATTGCCACATCTGGAATAACCGTGGAGGGACAGTGTTTGAGAGCACCCAGGAGACTCATCTGAGTCTAGCTTATTCGTTTTATAGGGTAAAAAAAAAAAATTCAAAGGGCACCTAGTTTGTGAAAGAGCTAGACCCAGCTCTCCTGAAAGCTTGGCCAGCGCTGGCATAGAGTGAAATGCATGGATGGGGGGTGGGGGATGGGTGGAGATGCAGGGGGAGAAGCTCGTGTTTTCCTCCCCTCCCCTCTTGCCTCAAGGGTCCTACGACTCAGTAACATAGAAGGGAACTTAGCTAGAGACTTGGGTCAATCTCCCTTCATAGCTTACGGGTGGACATTGAACATAACTCAGGAAGGCAGGTAACAGGACAAACGTTAACCCTTCTGAATATACCCCACCCTCCTTCCTCTTCCCTAAAACAAACTGAAACACTCCAGAAACTACCGTTGATTTTAGCTGTCCTTGAGGATCCTTGGGAATCGTGGCATCCAATGTAACTTGGACACCCCACTTCCCATGTCATTCTGAGTCCAGGCAGATTCAAACCCCCAGGGGTCTGATGGGGCTTCCTAGGAAGCATTCCTAAGAAGTGATCCCAGCCCAGGTAGGAACCGGTGAGGTGCCCCCAGACATAGACTGGTCCCAACTAGCTGGCACGAGGCCAAGAAATCACTCAGAGGCTGAGATGTGATCTCCAGCATTTAGCCTTAATCTAGTGACTTCCTCATAAACATACCCCAGAGGGAGAAAGACACCCTCTTGGAGACACCCCCATCAATTCTGAGTCTGATTTTCATCTCAGGGTATCATGGGTCCGTCTCACACCTCAAGCAGCACTTTCAGGGCAGGTGGACCCACCTGGGCGGCGAGCTTGTAGTTCCTCTGGATGAGCTCATCATTGTTTCTGGTCCCGTAGGCAACGGCATTGTGCACCTTGAGCACACAGGCATGGCCGGGCTTGAAGACTGGTGTGAGGCCCTGCATCACTTTGCTGCGGAAGGCTTTCCGGTGGACCCCTTCCCCAAAGTGCAACTCCTCCGTGGCAATCTGACCGCGCAGACGGCCCCCGAAGTAGCTGTCACTGAGGAAGTCTCCTCTGAAGATGAGTTGGCTGAATTCAATCTCTTCGTATACTAAAAATGTAACACAACTTCCGTTGGACAGAAACATCCACCAATCCTGCTCCTTGGCTAACGAGCATTCCCACACAGGGGCAATGACAAGGTTGACCTACAGAATTCTAAGAGGGGAAACCATGCTAACTCCCAACAGAGGCATAGCTCGAAGGGCAGATGGGGGAGATGGTTCACTGAGGATGTAGAAGATCAAGGTGAGGGCTTCCCTGGTGGTGCAGTGGTTGAGCATCTGCCTGCCAACACAGGGGACACGGGTTCGAGCCCTGGTCTGGGAAGATCCCACATGCCGCGGAGCAACTGGGCCCGTGAGCCACAACTACTGAGTCTGCGTGTCTGGAGCCTGTGCTCTGCAACAAGAGAGGCCGCTATAGCGAGAGGCCCGCGCACCACAATGAAGAGTGGCCCCCGCTCGCCGCAACTAGAGAAAGCCCTCGCACAGAAACAAAGACCCAACACAGCCAAAAATAAATAAATAAATAAATTTATAAAAAAAAAAAAAAAAAAGAAGAAGATCAAGGTGAGGCCCCAGTGGATCGGATGAGAGGGGAACAGAACTGGGGAGACCAGGAAAAGAACTGTAGACAGATCCAGAAAACATGAACAGAATCATGCAAGGTGATTAAAGGCAAGTTGAAAAGACAGATGAAAGGTAGAAGAGGGAGGAAGTACCAGTTGTAAGACTGATCTGCTAGATCATTGATCTGCTGATCAGTGTTTCCCAATCTTTTTTTTCATTGTTGCCTTCTGCAAGGATTCTTTTTAGTCTTTTCCCCCCCAATTGCTCCACAGAAAATTTTAATACCACAGATGTACTGTGTATCTGGTATGGCTATCTGTGCTTAATACACAAAAATAAGTTTTCTTTTGCCTCCCCAAGACCCAATTTTGTCCTCTTGGAGGTGATACTGCCTCTGTTAAGAATGACTGTGGTAGTCATAAGAAACAAGTGGGAAAAAACCAAAACAAGTAAAAAGAACTCCCTCTGAAGAGAAGTTGAAAAAAGGTAGAATCATTTTGGATCCACTTGTAAAAAGTACTGAGTTTTCTATCAGCTGTTTGAGTTGATTCTGCATGTGTTTCAGATGACAATCAATTCGATCAGAATGTTACATTTTAAACTAGAGATGACCAAGTCAGACTTCTGATTGGCTGAGAGAAGAAAGATGGCTTTCAATGAAATTAGATTGTTTAGATTTTTAAAAAACCACCTTCCACTCCTCAAAAGTCAACGAAAACTCATCTTTCTGAGATAGACATCATCTATCTGGTTGTGTGAAAATCCCACTTCACCTATTTAGAATATTTAGCAAACTATTTTTCTCTTTGAAAAATATTCTCAAATCATATGTTTTAAGGGCAGTCTATGACCAATGTGAGCAGTTAAAAGTATAAGGGAACAGACTATTCTTAAAGGGTATTGATTAGTGTCTAGACCTAGTTATTGTCAGAAAGAAAGGAGGCAGGTAGGGGATTTTCAAATAGAAAAAGTAGGTGAAAGTGTCAGTGAAGGAGTATTCAGAGAGTTGCTCCAAGGCATCTCTTTCACAAGGGCTAGCAGAGAAGGCTCCTGAAGACTAACCTATTTTGGGTTTAGAGAGAATGGGGGCAGAGGAACAGGAAAACAGGTAGGTAAATGGGACATTTTCCCAAATAAATTTTAAAGGAGATAGGATGAAGTCTGTGAAATAGCTAAGTAATAGAACGAAAAAGTTATAGAGAAGAGTATAGTTTAAGTTAAATTTTAGAATTAGGTATTGAAATGGAGAGGGAATGCTATTTATACAACCCAAATCTTAATTCTAGTTACATGATTGATTAACAATTTTGCCCCCAAGACCTCTGAAAGAATATAGGAAATGTTTTATGTATAGACACCAGAGCCCAATAAATCTGAGCTATATTTACCACATTGTTTTCCTTCAAAAGTCCCAAAGTTTCTAAAATTCAATTGTTCTTGAAAGTTAAAAGTTTGTGTATTTTAAAATTCAAATTTAATTAACTAAAGACAAAAGTTGTTCCAGACTCTCTGCTTAGTAATAGAAAGGAAAATGTTTTGTGCCGTACTGTACAGGGATGGGCGTATGTGTGGGGGTGAGTGATTTTCCCTAAGAAAAAATACACGACAAGCATGGACTCCACCATCCTCAATAATCCTGTCCATAATTTCCAGAAATGTCTACTTAACCAGGATAAAACAATGCAAGAAAAATACATCCTAGAATTTTTCTTTGAAAGGCACGTGTGCCATCATTAAGTTGTGCTAGCTTTATTTGAATCATTCATTTGGGGCTTCTATTAGATTTTTAGTTAGTGATCAACTTGTAAAATGTTATATGTTCCTCCTCTAGAGATTTAAATAAAATGTCTAGTGAGAGATTCCTCCAGATAAGAAAGGTGATAAAGCAGTCATTTGAAACTTCTTTATCTGAAGGTACACGGAAAGGCAGAGGAAGGTATGGCCTCCCCAGCCCAGTAAGCCATTGAAACTGGACCCCCAGTCTCATGGAGAAGCAGCTGGCAGAAAGTGATGTCTTCAGGGTCTAGACCCCAACCCAGTGGTGGGAGTCACAGGGCTACAATAGCGGTGACCAGTGCCTCATCCTCACTGGGGTCTCATTCCTGACTGGTAAAGCCTTGAGAAACGAGTCTCTGCAAACCTAAATTAACCAGGTCAGAGCAAGAATCTGGGATGGGATGCCAAGTAATGCTAAGAAGCTGATGAAACAGAGAAACCTTTCTTCTGAAGGTCATTTTGGTTTTTGATATAAGAAAGGACATTGTTTTGCATATTTAGATTCTTGGGGGGATGGGCACAGATACAGGGAAGGATTTTAAATTACACAAGTACATGACACACTAAAGACATGTAGCATTTGAATGGTTTGTGAAGAGTTGGTATTTAAGTCTGTTGTTTTGGATAAATATCACAGTATTTGCTAGACCATTTCTAAGTCGAGATCCCAGCTCCTCGCCTTTAATTACTAGACGATACTGCATCTTGATTATCGGTACTGTCTTGTTTTCACAGAGATTTCAGGGTTTTTATTTGCCTTAAAAGAAAATCAGCACATACAGTATACACTGGCAGTTGAAACTTGGCCATGATGAGAGTATTTGCACCACAGAAATTGGAAAACTGTACAAATCAGGGCCTCCCCAACCCCCTGGCAGGTTGTTAAAAGTTTGGCAGCAGATCACTGGGTGCGGATGGGCTCGTGTGTTGGGGATGGATAATCTTCCCCAAGAGGAAACACATGACCAGCATGGACTCAGTGGGTGGCCCAGAGGCAGCCTGAATGTTCAAGGGCAGCTGGTAGCTTGTTGCTACACCAGGAGTGCACAAGTGCCAAAGGAAAGCACAGAAATCCATCTCCCATTTCCACTGGGATGCAAATGAATGGACTTATTCTCCTAGATGCCTGACTCTTTGGGAATCTGCTCAGCTAGTCAAATTGAAAAAACAATTGGAGAAACAAAACATGCTGTGTGACGTAGAGAACAAACGTAGGGACACCAAGCTGGGAAAGCGGGCGGGGGATGAGGGTGCGTGATGAATTGGGAGATTGGGATTGACATGTATACATTGATGTGTATAAAATTGATGACTAATAAGAACCTGCTGTATAAAAAAATAAATAAAATAAAATTCAAAAACAAAGATAAGAGATAACAAGTGTTGGTGAGAATGTGGAGAAAAGGAAACCCTTAAAGCAACAAACAAACAAACAAACAAAAACATGCTGTGTAAGTGCCAGAGGCTGAGAAACCCCATGCAGATGGGCTGGATGCAAGTCTGGTGCTTCACAGAGAAAGTCTAACCCCAAAAGTGCCCCTCCCCCCGCACCGCCAACATGGTCCCAACAACTGCACAGTCTGATCTCTTTAATAATTCACTTCCGGACATCTGGAGCCTAACGCACTTATCACAGGCCCTGCAATCAGGTTGAGATAGCTTATGAATTGTCATTCGTTTCCCAGGCATTCCTGAGCTCTCTCCTACTTGGTTCAAAGAGTCAATGGGAATGTTGCTTCTACCATTGCCTATATTTCATGCTTTAGGATGCACCCATTTCCTCTGACGTCCAGCTCAGGTTAGCTTACCTTTAACATCTGGGTGACTTGAAAGTTGTTTGAGAACTGGAAGATGACAGAGAAGAGAATGCCTTCAGTACAAATCAGCATTCTAAACTGGTAGGGGCTAGTGGTTTTCACTGGAAATGGCAACGCTGAGGTTTACCTTCTGTGGTGAGGTTAAATTCCGTAGTCACTTTCCCGTAACTGTTCTTGATGCAGCAAGAATAGAGGCCCTGGTCCTTCTGACTGGCTTGAAGGATGGCCAAGGACACAGTGGAGCTGTCTCCTGCTCTGCAGTGGGGGACATGAACGTGGGCATGCGTCATCATTCTGAAGTTGCACTTTTCTAACAGGAGAAAGAAACTAACGCTTCCCTGCCCTCGTGAGTTCAGCCAACGGGCTGGCTGAAGGACAAGATTGTGATCAGCTGTGAAAGTTGACTTATTTGTAGGAGACGATCAGCATGATTTTGCTTCACATCCTCACTTCCATATGCAATATGAATGCACGGAAACACCTGGGAGGTTTGACTGCCATTAGTAGAGCAAAGAATGGAAAATGTGAATTCTGGGGGCTTTCGTTAACATTTCTGCTTAGAAGTCCTTAGTTGTGTTACTAATCCAGGTGTCCTGGACTCAAAGGAAACCTGAAAGTTCCAAACCCAGACACAGTAAGAGACAATAGAAAGGGGGTCTTTGTTGTATATAAGGACTCATGGGCTGAAGACTTTAATAGTGTGCTCCCCTAGCAAAGACCATCCGTCCATCTGCCCACCCAATCTTAAGTTCCAAGACTGTGCTCTAAATAGAAAAACGTGGTGGTGACGACGATGATGGTCATGGCTGATGTGTATTGAGCACTTGGTATGTGTCAGGCACTGTCCTCATCACTTTAAGGTCTCTTCCATGCCATCCTTGGAGCAATCTAACAAATACTATTACCGTCCCCAGTTCACAGAAGAGGAAACTGAGGCACACTGAGATTAAGCAAGTGGCCTAAGGTCACACAGCTGATAAGAGTAGACTCAGGACTTAAACCAAGATAGCCTGACTCTGGAACCCTCCTCTTGACTGTGATAAGCCGCCTCCAAGTGATCTGTGATCCCTGCCCTCAAATCAGGGATAATTGGGATTAGAGTTAAAGCCACGATCTTTGTTCCAAAGTCTCAAACAGAAAATTTACTTTGCAGCCAAAAAAATACTCAAATATTATTCTCGTTTTGTTCTCTATGGTGAATTTTGTTAGACATTCACCAAGGTCATGTGTGTGCAGTGTATGTTTTGGTTCATTTCACAATTCAACAGCAAAATCCGTTCATCTCAGTTTCCATAGTCAACAGAAGTGTTCGTTATCGTTTAGCTTTTCAGTAGACTTCAAGCCTCCGATTTACACATGCCTCTTCTGGAATGTACCCATGGCTTAAAACAAAGTCCACTAAATCATAATACTTCCTCCAAGCACATCCTGAATGTACGGCTGAAAGTGGACATGATCAAGCCCAGTTATAAGGGGAAGATTTCCTGGAAAGGCTGCCAAATACCAAGAGTCCCCCGGGGGGGGAGGGGCGGGGGGCGTGCAGTATCCTCCTCTAGTGGCCTGTTGATCAGCACAGCGTTTGTGTCCCTGAAAGGGGCAGTCGAGATCGGCCAGAAAGGCTGGCGGCTGAACTAGAACGGTCCCGTGACAAGTTCCTTCCAGCCAAGAAATCCTGATGCTTGGCACAGAATCTTGGAGGCCTTTTTCTGTCTTGGCCCACAGAAGCCTTCTTCTAGGAGGGGTAGCTGAGGAGTCACAAGGACCTGGATTCAAATCCTGAGCTGAGCCCTGGTCTCTCACCCTCAGTTTCCTTGTCTGGGAAAGAGGAAAGAGCAAGATCCCCTCCTGGGTGTGCAAGAGGAGCAACTGACACCTGGCACGTGAAGCCTGACTGAAGGGTCTAGTCTGGGGAGTGGCCACGAGCCATCAGCGGGGGTCAGCTGCTGTGTGCCCAGTACCGGGGGATTTGGTGATGGGGAAAAAGGCACAGTCTTCACCCGTGAGGGTCTTCCAGTCTGGGAGGAGATAGTCGAACAGAAAATACCCATATAAACTGTGAGAAGTGAAAAGAAGTGGTCTTGCACCTTTTTGGATCAATAGGGGAAAAGCTCAGTTTCACATCCTGTTACCCTGTAAGGGACACAGGTTTTCGCCTTTAAGGGAAGGAATGGCCAAATGCACAAAGGGCCAAACAGGAGTGGAGCTTAGCTGGGGAGACAAGTGCAAGCAAAAGAAGCTCCAAGTGTGATCAGAGTTAACACAGCCAAGAACTAAATCGGCTGGAGGGAAAGGGCATCTAAACTGGGGGCTTCTCAGAAGACCCCAGAATCCGTCAGCAGCCCCAGGGAGCAGGGGTGAGGATTGCCAGCACCCACTGCCCACCTTCCAGCCTGGGTGGAGACGTCCTTCCAACGGCCAACCAAGGAGAACCTGCCTCTAACGGCAGCCAGCTCTTCCCTCCCTGCTTGTCCGGCAGGAATGATGGGATCTGTGCTCAGCTATCAGCCCATCCACTCCATGGGGACAATGGCCCTTTCTAAAGCCCAGGCCACTCCCAAGCACCTCTCTCCCCAGAGTGGAGAATGGGTTCCTGGTTACCAAGGAGGTGCTGACGGCCAAGGTAGAACTGAAGGGTGCCAGCTTGAGATCTTCATGGAACCAAGACATAAACCACCACTGCACAAGATACCGCTTTCTTCTTGGTTTCCTCAGAGAACATTCACCTTGTCCTAGCCACAAGAAGGTGTCCTGACACCTAATTTCCAAAATTTAGCCTATTAAGGACAAGTATCCTAAACTTGGGGACAAAGGCAAAAGGATGATTGAGTGTCCTTTGTATGTCACTGTTTAATGGGCTCACCCAAGGAGAATTTAGTTATAGGAGATGCTCCTCTGTCAGACTTTGCTATTTACTCTTTAAACATCTTTGCAAGATGTTACAGAAAAACCCGAACGAACTTTTTGGTCAACCCAATAGAACCCACCCAGTTATAACTTCTGGACAGAAACCTACAAAAGATAACTCCCAAGGTTTATTACCTGTTGAACATTAACAAGTTTCGTATCCATTTGCAAACATTCCAGCATTCTTTTGCCTGATTAACTGTATAAATTCATTCCTCAGATGTTCCTTTAAACAGCTTTCCCATCTTACTCATTATTTAATGAGTTACAGAAGGAAGATCTTTGTTACATGTTCCTATTACATTTGTTTGACAGATCAACTTTTTGATAACTATATCTTGACAAGGCAGTGAGAGATTTCTTGGAGGGACATGTAAAGGAAACATGCAACTGGAATTAGGGGTGAAAATTTGATAACGTTTGAAAATCCACCTGAAATATAAATGACTTAATATCAAAGGAGTTATGACTCCCAAATCTCCAGTGGTAGCACAGAGAGGGCACATGGGTGCGCCTAAGCCAGTGTTACCAAGAAGAATGAAGCCAACCTCACCAAGAACTTAAAGGCCTTGGCCATGTGTCATTAGTAGATGGCATGCCTATTTAGGTCACACACTTTCTAGAGGGAGGCTAGGTTTTCTAAAGACACCTCAGATGGAAAAGGGACCTGAAAGATTCAAGTGCCAATTTTCAGCTTAGATCAAGAGCAAAAAACGCTGGTTCATTTTCTTGGCTGACAGCTGCGGAAAGTACTTTAAATGAATAATTAGCACTTTTTTTTTTTTTTTTAAATAAAGCTCTAGGGAACCACCTTGATTTTTTAAAAAAATCAAGCCATTTATTCTTCATTGTAACTCTTAAGCCTTACATAAGACAAGCAGGGTAATGATGGCCTTTCAGGCAAAGCAGCTTTATTACAATCATAGTCTAGTTGGATTTTTCTGGAGTGATGTTACAAAAATGAAACTATAGCTCAAGTCTTCCATAGTTGCCTTTGGAACAATTTCCAGATGTGTTCCAAGCAGACATTTGATTTAATTTTACAGAAAACTGATTTCTCTCACTTTTCCAGCCTATTTGTGATAAGATTAGTGGGTTAAGAACACCTCCCGTGACTCAGGGAGCTGAACTAGGACCTCCTTTGGCAGAAAGGAGCTTCTGAGAATTGTTTGAGTTAGGCTGGTTTCCATCGAACCAGGGGATCTGTTTCTAGAATGAGTCACGCCTCCTCAGGTGCAAAAGACGAGAAGCTTGATTCACCAGTTCACTCGAGCAAGCATTTGTTGTTGGAAAGGCTCTTGAGGAAGGTTCATTCCACACGGGGTATTCTTGGCAACGACGCCCACTCTCAACTCTCCCCTCCTCCTCTTCCTCTCCTCTAACCTATGGCCCCAGATACAAACTGGTTTTCCCATCTCAGAGATGGCAGCTCACCACCCTGGGTAGATGCCACTTTTCTGTAACCTCATGGATTGTTTTTTCCTTTTGATTTACCTTCTTAGCTTTTTGTCAGGTTAGTGGGAATTTATGAGAACAGCAAAATGCACGGGCATATAAAAGAGAGCTCTTTAATCTTGGGACCACAGAACCTCAGACTAGAAGATGATTGGACAGGTTCCCCTGATTTTAAAAACTGTAATGAAAGGTTTGTGCCTTCCTAAGGCCACCAACCGTGACGGTAGCCAAGGCAAGGCGAGAACACTTCACCACCCTCCCTGTCCAGGTGTCTGTCCTTTTGTTACTTACTCTTCTTGGATACTTTGGATGTGGAGTTTCTGCTTCAATCGTCCCTTTACTTCCTATAATTTACTATTTTCCTTTAGAACCGTGTTGTGAAATAAACAACCAACTGTGAAAAGTAACCGGACGGGGGGTGGGGGGTGGATATCGCACCTTCTCTGCACTTGGGCTATCGACTTTGAATCTTTCATCCACCAGATAGTAGAATCTTCATGAATCTCTGCAAACTGGCAGCTTAATTTTACATTTCCAGAGTGTTCAGGGAACATCTCAGCCTGGATCTTTTTCAGTAATACTGGAGCTGGAAACAAGAAACTTGTAGGTCAGTGGTCTTATAAGAATTGCAAAGAGCTTTAGGGTGGGCAAGAGACTTTCCCATTTTATCACATTTAATTCTCACTACAATCCCAAGAGACAGGGATAATAATTATTACCCTCCATTTCGTGGATGAGGAAATCTGGTGTCTGAGGGGAGATGGCACTTTCCTAAACAGATAGAAAATGAACAAGTCAGTAATAGAAAACTCCCACTTTTCATTACTTAAAATTCCTGAGTGAGGTCTGCAATGCACGAAGTGAAACAGAACTTGAAACTTTAAAAAAAAAAATGATGGGAGGGATGGGGGTTGTAGATACCGAGTCTATAGGATCTGGGCCAAATAAAGATGCTTTTAGATGACTACCAGATGATCCAGGTCAAAATTAAAGCTGGGGGTTAGGAAGTAGAATAAAATCTGGACTAGCCAAGTAATGTGGCTAAGCCCCCAGGTGTAAAAGGCAACAACAATAAGTCATTTGCTGAAGAATATTCATCCATCTTTCCCCTTGATCGCAGTTATCTTTGCAGAAAGATATCGGACATCACTGCAATCCATTAGGATATCAATTTCATTGGCGAAAGAGAACTGTCTACTTGAATGAAATAGGAGCAATACACAATTCCCAGGGGTTAGGCTGAGCTCTTTTTAAATCAGGGACGAGAGGGTGGCACACCAGGGAAATGTGTGATTACTCAGGGCAGCCACTGGGCGGCAGCCTAGACAAGAGGAGGATGGCTAACACAGCCAGGTGGTCAGAATAATTTGGCAGATACAGGTTACTGGAAACGTGGTGTCGGTCTATTTCACACTGAGTTTCATAATTACACAGCTTTGGTAACAAAATGTTATAGAATCCACAGCCAAGCCAAGAGTCATCAATACCGATGCTTTGTTTGCTCTGCTGCCTCAGATTCCACTACTGTGAAATCGTTAATGTGTTAAATGTGCCTCCCATCTCTTGGCAACAGACTTGGCTTGGATAACAGTGCGTATTTAAAAGCTTATTTTCTTCCCAGGAAATAATAATGGGGCGCTTGGGTAACAAATTCTTGCATTAGAGAGTAGCTCAGGGTACTAACAATATTATGGGAGAAAGATTAAATATACCAAGTCCTTACTGACGGCAAAACTCATTTCACTTCATCTGGCCCTGCCTAGCTACCGGTGCTGGGTGCTCTGGCCCACGGTGTCAAGCTCCTGCTCCAGAGTCTTGCCCAAGCCCACTGCCCCACCTGGGACATATTTCCTCAAGGGCCCTTCCTGGGTGATTTGCTGATACCTAAGCATTCCTAAGGCTGCCAACCCTGTCCACAACCCGTTGTAAGTTCTGAAGACAAAATTGGGGGAGGGGAATTCAGGGAAAGGCATAAAATGGGCAGAACTAAATGAGGGTCTAGGATAGGAAGCTGGCTTGGTCAGGGGGCCTCAGGGCTTTGGGAAAGGACACCTGTCTGTGTGGGATGGAGGGGAAAAAAAAAACAAACAAACAGAGGGAGGTAAAATGAGGCTCGAGTGGGAAGCTAGGTTTATCTGCTGTGTATATTCTGGCCAAGTGTTGAGGGTAAAGGATAGAGAAGTCCCCTGTGACTATAAAGCTTTGGTTGTATTAAGCTTTGAGAATGTGGAAAAAAAGTTTACTCAAGTTTGTTCTATTTCTTTCAGAGTTCTCCAAGTCATCCCTAACATCCCAACACACACACACACACACTCCTAACTCCTACCCATCCCACCCCCAGAAGGCTGTGCTCCCTGTGGCTGCAGCCCTTCATGCCTGGGGAGGCTGAGCGGCTCCGGAGATCAAATCCTCCAACAGCACCTGGATGGTCCTTTCTCTCCCACGGAAACAGACAAGAATTCCAAATAAGATTTTTTTCCTCTGGGCTGAAACCACTTGAGATCTCTTGAAAACATGGTTTCATTCTCTCTAAATATGCTTTAAAACTCGGAAAGCCGTTTTGTGTTCGATCTTTTCAGCAGCAGGGGCTGTGGGCCCGCTTGCTGAGGTCTGGGACCACAGTAAGCACTCAGGAAAGAGGAAAAGTCTCGCCCCCGGGGTTAGGGAGGGCCACAGCGTTCTGCTCCGGCTCGGGCAGGCACGTTACCTGGCTGCAATCTCTTCCGACTTCTGCCAGGTTTCATGCGAAGGGAAAGAGCTCAGGAAGAAGAGGCTGAAATCTGGGTGATGGGAGGGAGTTTGGCATTGACTCGGTTCCCCAAGCGAAGCAGAATTGACTGCAGTTACCGGGGCTCTGAGCCTCAAGTGGTCTGAAACCTGGAACAGAGACCCGTGGGGACTTCTGGCTCAAAGGGGAGGGCAAGTTGGAAAGAAACTTTATACTCAAATTTGGAAGAAAACCCAACATCCAATCAGCCACTTCTAATGAAAAAATAAAATGATTAAAAGGAGACTGCTGGACTGTACCTAAATGTCTTTCTGTAAATCCTGTTTAGCATGTGGTCTATTTAATTACACTAATTAGCTACACTGATTAATGCTTGTTTCTTTTAAAAATTTTTTTGAAGGATAATTAAACAGAAAGGCGTAGTAATCACGCTCCCTCAGTTAAGCATACCTACAAGGCAGCCCAAGAACTCACTAGAAATGCACTTTCTCCGGAATCAGGAACTCTGGGGTTGCGCCCAGCAACCTGTCTTAACAAGCCCTCTAGGGGACCCTGAGGCTGCTCAAGTCTGAGACCCAAGGGCCTACGTGCCAGGCCACTGGTCACAGCCATAGCATCCGACGCCTCCCCAGTGGACACGCACCTTAACTGCAAGGGCTCAGGAGGACACACGAACTTGACATCAGGTCAACAAACCCAAACTTTAATAATGATAGGAAGCAACACAGCCTCACCTCTCCCTTCGCTTTTGCAAGGTGGCCTTTTGGAGTCTTTTTTCTCATCTGTGCGTGATACCGATGTTTCGAGTTTAGGACTCTTTTTAAGAAAGACTGAGTTCTTTCTGGCGTTTTCTTTCTCTTCCAATCTCAGCCTCAGGGTGGCCACCCTGGACAGAATTTTCTTCTTTACTCCCTCAGCTAAGTGTCCACTCCCTGGGGTTTCTTGCTTCCGCTTGACCTCCTCTGACCCAGTCACTGCTGGAGGGGCCCTGGGGAGGCAGCCAGCTTGGGCCACCGCAGGGCCGACCTTCTCCTGCCTGGACATTTTCCCATGGCCAAGGGTGGAGCCCTGCTGGCAGGGGTCCTGCAGCATCTTAGGAACTTTCTCTGATGCACATTCTCTGGACATGAGTGTTGCTGCCGGGGGGCCAGGTGTGCTCATGGGTTTGGTTTCCCCAACTGGGGGCTCCTCTATTTTATGTTCGATTTTGTGGCTTCTTGAAAAGCCTGTGATGCTTCCTTCAAGAGGTGAAGTAAATGGCCCCCAAGTGAGACCACTAGAAGTGGGCACATGTTTCCCACACTCACTCTCAATAGCTCCCCTTTCCTTTGAGTCAGAAAACGCACATTGATGGTTTCTGGGCTCCACTAAATCATTCTCAGGGAGGTCATGACTTTGACTTGTGGAGCTGTGAGTATCAACTCCAGAGGCGGGAGTCATTCTTGCAAGACCGCTAGAAAGAGGTAAAGTGGGGGAAACTAATTCTGCTTTGTTATTTTTACTTTGTTCAGACTCTGCTAAGTGCCCCTCACTGCCTTCTTGCATTTGGCTTCTGCCGCGTCCCCTTGGAATTGTTTCCCCACCTTTGACAGGACCCGGGACAGGCAAAATGGCAGACTGTACGTCCTCCTTTGCTTCGTCGTGTTGACTTTGTCTTGCCTCCTCTCTCCCACTGTGCCCTTGGTCTCGGCTGATGCTGTTTTCACTTGGAATGGCTTCCCCACTTTGCTGGGGGCACGGAACTTGCAGGGTGGATGGTTGGACTTCTACTCTCTGGCCCAAGTTTCCATCATTCAATTTACTCTCCACTCTGATGGCCCCCAGTGTAGATTCAGAAGGCTCTGGTGTTTCCAACCTGGCCCACTCCACACTTGTTTCATCAGTGGGATCTACAGAGGACTCTAAGATTTTAGGGCAGGTCAGGAACTGTTTAAAGAAGGCAGGGCGATCCATCCGGAGTTGGCTTTCCTCTTGGTTTTGACTTACACTGTTAACATTTTCCTTCCTTCCAGTTCTGGAAGCCTCTGATAGCAAGTCTGTGACACATAATTCTTTTTCATCTACAGGGTCCACAGAGGACTCCAGGAGTCTGGGTTGGCTCAAACACTGGGAGGAAAGACAACTCCAATTTGCATGGCCAGCTAGGTCTTCACCTTTATGGATTTCTCTGTTATTAGCAATTGCTGAGCCGCCAGACTCAGCCTGAGGACTACAGGCTGATGGTCTCTCAGAGGGGTCCAGTTCAGGCACGGCAACATCAGCCTTTAGAACGTCAGATACAGCCCAGACCCTACCAGGGATGAGACTAGGTTCTGACTCCCTGCACTTAGAATCTGTCAGTTGTCTTGGTGGCCCGGTTTCTGAAATGGACGCCTCTAGAGTTATAATCTTCAGCTCTTTACCTGCTTCCCAATATCCTGGACCACTCTCTTTAGACTCCCCCAGAAGGGTATTAGAGAGAGAGGGAACATTACTCAGAGACTGACTATCATCTTCCATTATAGATTCAGCCACCATGGGCACACGAGTCCCCAAGCCCGAGCTCTGTTCTCTTCCCTCCCTGGAGTTGGCCAATGAGTGGTCCAAGAGTCCCAAGTTTATTTCCCCTTGTACAGCAGACGTCGTGGGCAAGGTTTCTTGGAAATTTTCGTCAAGAGCACCCTGCTGGACCCTCTGTGTTGCTTCACTTCCTTTTTCTTGGAAATTCTCTCCAAGGCTCCTAGTGTCTGCTCTGTCCACGGTCTGGCTCTTCTTTCCAGACTGGTTATCAATCTGAAGAGGGGAATTGCTACAGAAATCCTCTCCCTCTGGAAGCTGAGGAACGTGGACGTGGATTCCTGGTCCACTGGGAGCCACGCACGCCAGCTCTTTTGAAGATTCAGTTGTAGAACCATTTAAAATATGACCCGACTGTGCATTGGAAGGAAGTTGAGAAATACTGTCATCTGGTGCCTGAGGTGAGCTCTCGTCAGGGCCACCTACACGGCTGTTCCCAGCAACTGAAACAGGTGGGTAGTTGGGTAGGTGGCCTTTGGTGGCAATGGTAACAGTGGATATGTGCCCACTCTCCCCAGTCACCTCAAAACACTCAAGATTAGCAATTAATGTTGTTGGCTTCTCCTGAGGAAACCTCGCTGTTGAACTATGACTGGCTGGTGTGTCTGCAGTGACCGGGGCACTGGAGCTAGAGCTCTCGTCACCACCTTCTTTAGACCATTCCAAAGAGTCATTCTCAGAAGACAGAAGCTGTCTTTCCTCGAGCCCACCTGAGTGACTGGGGCTCAGCCTCTCCTGACTAGCCTTTACCATGGAGGCCAACGTGGAGGTGGAACCCTCCACCTTGGAGAGATTTTCCCCAGCGGCGCCTTTACTGGCTTTCTGTGAAATGTTCCAGGTGAGAGTATTGATAAAAAGAGGGAACACGGCAGAGGTTCTCTCATTGCTGCTTCCGTGTGTAGACTGTGGAGGCTCAGAACCTTGTGTTTGAGAAAGAACAGCCAGTGCCTTGTCATCAGAAGAACACAAATCAGATACTTTGCTTTGACCTGCCAGCTCGAAGTCCACAGAGCAAATTTCTTGCGGCAAATATTTACCAGCTGGGGCTCCAGCAGGAGAGCTCACAATATCACATGCTTCTCGGTCACCTGCTTCAGGACGGCCTAGCACACACGCTGTTACTCTGTCTCTTGGCCCAGCACACGCAGTTTCCAAGGTGGGGACGGTATGTACAAGTTCAGGGGAAGCAAGAGAGAGAGCCCGGGGCTCCCCGGGGTCAGCGCTGTTCTCCTGGGGGAGACGCGCCGACAGCTCACAGGGGGGCATATTTTCACTATTGGCTTCTGGGATGCTCAGCTCACACCCTAGGTCTCCCCAGGGACATCCAGGTGTGCTGTCTTCTCCATCTTGGTTTTCTTCGTGCCATGGGCCTTGGGTACACCTTTCTACCTCCAGGTGTTGGGCCAATGATGCATTTTTCGTGTCGATCCCTCCTAAATTGGAGAAGGAATCTAATGTGGTCATAGTAAGTGCGGACTCCTCCCCAGTAGGCTCTGAGAAAGCTGGCATTCGGCTGAGAGAGATTTGCTCCCTGACTGTTTCCTGAATTTGCACCTAGAAGATGAAAAGTGATATTAGCAGAATTGTTCCCGGGAGATCCCACAATAGGGCATAACTGCAATCTCAAGAGTGTTAATCCTTGATGACTATAATCTCAGACAATAAGAGAAGGAATGATTGAGATCTAAACATTAATCCCCAAACTCTAGCTATTATAGAGACATCCTGAAGAAAAGTTTAAGCAACTGTATGTTCCAGGGGGTCCTTGGTCAAATTCCCCATTAAAAGCAAAAGGCCTACTGACAATCATGTAATGATTTTTTTCCCATCTCGCAGGAAAAAAAGATGGAATTACATGTTAAATTACATGTTAATTTTTTGATCAAGTCACAAGAGCTTGTGAATCTTTTCAGAAGGAAATTTCACATAATCATAACAAAATATGCAGTGCTTGTAAAGTAGCAATGAGCAATCTTTGTCCCCCGAGTAGGCCAGTAGCTTGCTGGTTAATTACTAAAGAGGCATGTCTTTTTTTTTTTTTTTTTTTTTTTTTTTATTTTTGGCTGTGTTGGGTCTCTGTTTCTGTGCGAGGGCTTTCTCTAGTTGCGGCGAGCGGGGGCCACTCTTCAGCGCGGTGCGTGGGCCTCTCACTGTCGCGGCCCCTCTTGTTGCGGAGCACAGGCTCCAGACGCTCAGGCTCAGTAGTCGTGGCTCACGGGCCTAGTTGCTCCGCGGCATGTGGGATCTTCCCAGACCAGGGCTCGAACCCGCGTCCCCTGCATTGGCAGGCAGACTCTCAACCACTGCGCCACCAGGGAAGCCCCGAGGCATGTCTTTTGAACCCACCTCTAATGAAGTAATGGAGTTATGATCGGCCTTCAGCACTGCCAATCATTTCTGCCCCAGGAAGGTTATAAAATCTTGAAGTGCCTCACCCACTTTAAGACAGATGCCCTGTGGCAGGCAAACCATATCCACAAGAAGTAGGGGGTTCAGGACTTCTTGGGTTTTGGGGAAGAGATATACAGACAGGGAAAGAGAAAGTGAGGAAGGGGGGGAGGACAGACTAAATCTCACTCTTCGAGGAGTGAACCCATCATGGTACTATCTGACTGTCCTGCGACATTGGATATTGTTCAAAGAAGTAAACTCAGTCTAAATTCTTGCCTCTTGAAACTTTTAGCTCATTGATTATTTCAAAACATATCAGAATTATGCCCAGCCAAGGAGAAGGGAATCGCTGATTTGGGGCAAGCACCTCCTTCTTTGCCCCCAGGACTCCTGCTTTGAAGCAGCCCTGTTCAACTGTGCGGGAATCGATGACTGGGCTTAAAGAGGGGAGGAGAGTCTCTCCCCCAGTGCACGACAACATAGAGCTGAAATACACGTAGCTCCAGGGTCCGGACGCTTATTCCCATCAATCACATGTGAGAATCAGTCAATCCCTTTACACACCGCCAGTGGGAAACAGGACAACAGCGTACCACTCCTGTTTTCCACACTCCCCAAGGCTGCCTGCAGCCAGTGATTCACCTCTCCTTTTCTCCTGAAAGGTAACCCTGATGTTCATTTAACTCATTTGGTTGGCATAAAAGTGCTGAATAAGAAATTTAGTTTCCTGTGCTATAAATTCCGTGAGTGCTAGGACCATTCATCAATTCAAATATTTATTGAATACCTCCAACGTGCTTAGAAAGTATCCCAGGTGATAGGATACAATACAGGCAAAATGCCCATCTGCAGAGAGCTCCCATTCTAGGCTGTTTAAGGCCTGGTACAGTGGTTGGCACCTAGCAGGGGCTCCATAAACACCTGTTGAAAGAATCAGTAAATGAATGAACACCACGCATGAGTCAGATCTACCCAACTTCACCCATTAAACCTCCAAATTTGAAAGGGTTTGAGCTTTCATCCGCTTCTGTCTTTGGGACAACTCTCTCTTAAGAGACTTCTAGCCACAAGCAGAGGCACTACTGGTTCACATCCTGTGTTTCTAAAAGAAACTCTCTATATTTTTTTCCATCATATGAAAATGGAAGGGGGAAAAGAAATTTCTGGTAAATAAAAAAAAACAAAAGCATAAAAAACCTTAAGTGTCCAGGACTTTAATGCGTTCATGGTTTCCCCTCTATACCTGAACATCTATAACATGTAGAGAATGTTCTTTTCGTTTGCTAATTTTGTTTTTGTTTTTTGTTTTTTGAGCTATAGCAAAAAACTACTGAACTATTAAAAACATAGAAAGCATGGGTAGCTTCCTGGTCATGATTTGAGAGGTGTAGGGAGATTATCTGATCAAAAACACCAGGACCCTCCCTGCCTGAGCTTCCCCTACCTATGTCAGCCCTTTAAGATCTTGTCATCATCACAACATCAGTGCCCGACATTTAAGGACTAGCTGCCATGTGTAGAATTCTCTGCCAGGTACTGGACAATTTTTTCCAAAGGGCTCCAGTCAAAAAGCCACTATGTTACTAACTGGGACGTTACCCACCCATTGTTGCTAGCTAGCGTATCAGAGTTGTAGGCCGATACACCTGGAGAGGATGAAACACAGGAGAAGTAAGCTTTGATTAGGGTGGTTTGGTCATTGGGATACATCATAACCATGGTGTATCATGCCTTGATTTACAGGAGAGTCCTGTTCCTACTAAGGTAGACTCAATTCCTCCCCTCTCTACTTTTTAAAATAAAATCCTACTTTAAAATAGCCTAGTGAAGCTCCACACATAAAGAAATATGGCGAATCCTTAACCATGTAAAATTCATCCACTCGAGTATTTACTGAGCACCTACTATATACCAAGCTGTTCTAAGGACTGGAGAAGCATCAGTGAACATAGAAGACTGCTGGCATTTTGGAAGTTAGGTTCAAGCAACCAGCCATACAAATTGGTTCACTGCTGATGTGAAACTCCATAAAATGCGATTGTAACCCCAACGGGATGTTCTCAAAGCGGAGCCTTTCACAGTCCAGTGCATGCTTGCTGAGGCTCACAGCATCGGTTCCAAGGGCAGCCTCCTCGGAGGCCAACTCAGAGAAAGGGAAACCACAGGCTCACACCTTTCAAATGAGTCAGACCTTTCTTTCAGGGGGAGATCTCTTAGTTAAGTCATTATGAAAGAACTCCAGCAAACGATTCTCCTGCTGCTCAGCTATTCTCATCACGGAGTGAGTGGTGAGACTCAGGTGGTTTTGTTATGTAGGAAAATTGTCCTTATTCAGGTGAGGAGGAGGAGAGTTTAGGGCTCTCGTCGGAAACCCAGCGTGGTGTGTGGACTCAGGACTGGCCGCCTGGACTTCAGCTTAATCCCATATGGCATTCATGACCCCATGTAACCTCTTTAGCCTCTCTGACCCTCGGTCTTTTCCTCTAAGGCTAACCACACGCACGTCAGCACTATCCTTGTCCAGTGCCTGGCACTCACTGACATTCGTTTCCCTTGTTCTGTGAGAAGACAGCAGTGGCTAAGGCAGAAAGCAGAGCAACTCGAATGACCAGAGCTGTGCTCTTTGGGCTTTACGTTGGCTTTCTCATTTGATTGGTAAAATAAATCTGAAATACTGATGCTAGCAACTCTTTACTGATGAGGTCAATAGCCTGGGTCCAATCAGGAAACAGAAACCACACATTAGGTTAAATAAGGGAAGTTGAGTATAGGGGATTGTTAACTGCAATAGAAGAGTAGCTGCAAGATAGCGGGAAAGCCTAAGGTGCTCTATGGGAGGGAGAGTACCAAGGAGGGACCACTTGCAAGGGGCACAGATGTAGTTGCAGAAGGTGTAATCAGGCCACCAGGTAGCAGAGATGTTTGCAGGTTTGGTCAGGCCAGAGCTGATCTGGCATTGCTGGGTGAGCCATACACCACCCTTCTGTGGGTAGGCAGGGAGTCAGCGATCGGCACACGGTGCCAGGTGTGCAGTGGTGGTCGGGGACCGGCGGGGGCAGAGGCCTTCCGAGTAGGTGGGCTACACATGGTAGGGGTAGTAAGAGGGAACGCCAGCCCTGTATACGGGCCACGTGGGGCCTCGTGGAGGGAGTCTGGACATCGGTGCTGGCAGGAAGCCCTCAGGGAGGGCTGGCCACGCGGGACTGCGGTATCTGCGAGGATGGTAGGACGGCTGTTGCTAGGCCAAGGCTACAAGGCCGCCGATGGACCGTGTTCTGGGCCCTGTAGCTGGGGCAGGCCCTACCGGATGACCACGCAGCCATATCTCCGGCCCCCCGCCAGTGCTGAAGAGGACAAGCCTCCTCCTCCTGCATCCTCTGCTGAGAAAGCTTCACATCATGCTCACCTGAAAGGAGAAATGGTGAATGAAGTCCTGTTAGCATCAAGCACGTACTGAAGCGTGCTTCCACGCTGAGAGGCGGTGACCGAGAACTGGCACGTGAGGCCACCGATGTCAGGGGTTAGAAACCCCCTCCCGGGTCCCACAGCCAAGCACAGAACCGGGACTTAAAGCCAAGTCTGGCTGGCTCTAAAGCTCTTTCCAACTCAGGTTTTTGTTTTTTGTTTTTTGTTTTTTTTAAAGACAAGAAGTTAAAGCAAGAGAAGCTAAAGCAAACCCCAAAGGGCTGGCAACGCCCCCTAATCTAAACCCAGAACCTCTGAGCTCCTGAGACACAGTGAGTATGAGACTATAGTGGTCCTCATTCCTTACAACATGACTGCTTCTTGATCAGCTTCCTCACTAGCTCTAAGGGCAGGACTTGTTATTCTTTGAATTTTTTTAGAACCTTAGCACATAGAAGGACTCTATCACTGAGTGAATAAACATGAATGAGTATGAGCAGCGTGAGGGGTAGACCAGAGTAACACTTCCAAACCTGGTTTTGAAAGCAGCGTGAAGCGTGAAACTTAACTCTGCTTGCACAACCGTCTCCAGCCCCTCCTCTCTCCAACACGCCTGATTTTACAACCACATTGTTTCCACCTGCTAGCCTGTCCAAGAAATTCTGCCTCCTAAGTGTGTCTCCCGTGGATCCCATGGAAGGTGTGTTGTGTCTCTTCACCCACCCCATGACGTACAGGGCTGTCTTCATCATTGGAGGGAGTGTCCTGGACACCACGAAGTGCACGACACTAATTTCAGTTACTAACAATAGAAGGTGGTATGAGATAAGATCCCTCTTCTCAGATGGCTTATAATCCAGCTGAAGAGACAAGGTGTACAGGGAAAAGATAAACAGCAAGTCTTGACAAGTTGTGCTAACGGTCAAACGGATGGAATTTAAAAAACACTGCTGCTCCAGTTGTAAAAGCAAGGTCACCACCGATCCCTCCCTCTTCCACTTGATGGACAAGGTCCCTGCAGTGCAAAAACCAAGGGGGCTCTCTTTAGGTATCAATTCTTAGATAATTCTTGGACAGTCCAGTGCAGTCTCAGGAGACTTCTCCACTGATTAGAGTGGGCAGATGTGGTAGATGCTTATCCTCAACACCCCCCTCCTCCCTTGCCACCTCCAACCAAAGGAGGTTGGAAAACCACGTATGCTCCCAGCCTCCTGCATAGCCATTAGTCAGTTCTGGCTAATGAGGTAAGGGGAATTCCACTAAGGAGCTTCCAGAGAAGCTTTGCTTTCCTTATATAGAAGGTACAGACATGGTAGGTACACCTTGCCTACCCCCTTCCTTCTTCCTGTGACGAACTTGTGATGCCTGGTGCTGCAGCAATCAACTTGCAGTCACGAGGCAACCAGCACAAGAATGAAAAGCCCACTACAGCCGGTGGAGCAGAAAGGATGGACTTGGGAGCTGGCAGGTATCCTCAAGCCACTGGATCAACACACAGAGGCCTTCTACCCCTAGACTTCTTGTGAAGGGAACAACAAAAGTCCATATGTTTGAGGTCACTGGTGGTTGGTTATTCTGTTAACAGCATCTAAAAGCTTTCCTAATGGATGCTAGAGGAAAGGATATGGCTGAAGGATGAAGGAAAAGGCACATGAGATTCACCCGGAGCCCTTCGACAGGCAGGGATTAGCTTGAAGGACAGTATCACAAAGGGCACCGGGTGTGGCTCCTGGACAGGGAGCTGGGGAGCTGGTCAAAATGACAAGGGATCAATAGGGCCTGGGGCAAGGTGAACGTGAAGTAGAAGGTGGGCGGAGGGAGGATGGGGAAATGTGAAAAGATGGATCAAAGGAGAGGCCATGGTTCTAAAGGCCACATTCAACCGCCCAGCGCCAGGAGAGGTAAGCCCCTTAGCTCTTGGCTTCAGCTGGTCACTCTTGCCATAGACTGCCATGTCCTCCCGTGGGACAATTTAACTCCTGTTTCTTTTTAGATGTTCCTTATCTGGACTCGATACAAATAGCACCATGTCCCTAGATGGTTATCTACACATCAGTCTCCCCCTGGGGTTCCAGGAATCTTTAAAAATGGGAGTTCCCCCGCTCCCCAGCCAAGCCTGGGCTGGCTGCAGCCTCGGCCACTGGCTAACCTTTCCTAAGTATCTGCTGAGCCCTCACTACAGGGCACAGCCTCATTTGTCATTCGATAGATCAAATCCATACCACCTGGGGCTGCGAAACCGAAAATAGCCTGGTCTCCAGCCAAAGAAAGCTTAAAGGCAAACTAGAACATTTCAAGAACTTGAGTTTATTTTTAGGAGTTGCTGCGATGCCCAGAAAGGAGCTTCACTGAAGGCTTTGAATGTTAAAAGAACACAAAGTGGAGGACACACATCTAAAGTCCCCAATCCTGGGAATTCCCTGGCAGTCCCGTGGTTAGGACTTTGCGCTTTCACTGCCGAGGGCACGGGTTCGATCCCTGGTCGGGGAACTAAGATCCTATAAGCAGCGTGGCTCGGCCAAAATATAAAATAAAAATCCCCAACCCTGAAACGCCCTCCCCACTTGACCAACTCTTCTTCATTCCGGACCCTCCTGGGAGGCATGAAATCTTCAGCCAGCTGGGGTGATAATCCTGCCTGATTTCTTGGGAAAGAAGGAGTTTGTAAAACACCAATTTGATTTCTTGGGAAGAGGACTGGGTTTGCATGATGGACACCAGTTCCTAGAGCTAAGGGGCTCTGTGCACTAGTGCAATCTTTGCCTGGTAACATGGTGAGCCAGAGTCCCAGAGCACAAGCCAGAAGCTTGTGTTTTTGTGCATCTCAGGTGATGTAAGTCTCAGCACCACTACTAGTGATAATCAACCAAGCCCTGTGTGGCCCTTAACACCTGGCAGGTACTGCTCTAAGTGCTTTACAGGCGTTAATACAGTTAATGTTTGCAAAGTGGTACAGAAACGTATGCCTTTGGGACTTAGGGTTGTGTCATGTTAAGGAGAAATACCAGCTATTCTAACACATAAGACCATTTCATGGTAAACTCCCAAGTACAGTGGTCCAGAAAAGCAACTGTCTTCCTTTCCCTTGGGCATCTTTGTTTTCTTGCATCTGGGAGTTTGCTGGGTGATGAGAGGAGAGCCTTGATTTCCACATATAAAACTAGGAGATATGCCAACATAAGAAAAGTGGAATTGGGAAGGCTAATGATTTTTCTCGAATACCACTACGCATTTCTGAACACTCTTCGTGTTTCTTGCTATGTCCCAAACAGACTGGCACTTGGATGAGGAGGTGAAAGGCAAGTGGAGCAGGGTGATGACGGAGCAGTGGGCCTCAGAAAACCCAGGTGTTTATCCTGGATGCACCGCCTCATGGGAAATGGCTTTGGTGAAGTCACTGGATCTGAGGCTGTTTCTTCCACAGTAAAATGAGAGGGTTGGAGAGTACCTCTTGGCCCCCGGTAGCTTTGGTGTTCTATGACCTGCTGCCATGGAAACAATACAAACATTGAAGTGGGGCTTAAACCTCACCTTCCACTGGGAGCCAGCTTTTAACTCCTAAGGCTTCTAGATCTACCTCGACTACCTATGAGAGTTGTTAGGGGAAAGGACACACACGTAGACTGATTCAGGACAAGCCAGTGGCGGCCCCAGGGAGGATCAGGGAAGAGACAGAGTGGGCTGGAGAACGCTCCCCGATTCTGAGCTCTTGTCTCTCCTCTATGTACTAAGTGCCCCATCTTTTTAGTGGGCTGCACTGTGTCAGCATATGGGCCCTGAATTGATCCTGCAGCGTTCTAGAGGCCCATAGACCTAGTATATGCCAATGAAAACCGTCACGGCCACACAAGGGAAGACCAGCAGCTGTCAGCCTCTAAATGTGCTAAATCCTTTTTGGCGTTGAGAAAAATTATGGCTTCTTTCACCCAGAAAGTCTCGTTTTCCCCACAGTCTTTCAAAGAATTAAGAGCTTCCAGACCCACTTGAGTCACTTGATTCCCTCCCTCCAGGCCCCTGAGGCCACGGAGTGAATCTCAGCTGTGGGTTCTGAGTTAGGAACATACCCAGCTGTGGAAATATTCCCACAGACCAAAACTTCTCTGCAGATTTTGGACTGGATAACAAGGAGGGGCGGGGGGAGGGGTGGTGTTAATTAAACCTTAGTCAGGTTCCAGAAGAGCATTCTCAAAAATCAGTCTCCCTTTACAGTTTCTAGAATTTGTGAGCAAAACCAAAACCTAGTAGCAGTTACCGTACTACCCTGACAATAATACATGGTACAAAGCCAGTTCTTGTAAACTTTAGAAACAGGAAATACTTGTCATGGTTACTACACTACTTGCCTATTCAGCGAGGCTTCAAAGTGTACAGGAGTGATGCTATTTGGCACTTGGAAAATCTGAACATAAACATATAGGCAGGTTGCCTGTCTTGGATGGCCATTACCAAAAATGAAAAAATGTAGGATTGGGGCTTGAAGAGTCCCTTATAGGCCATGTACTTCAAGTAAGCAGCAGGACAGCTACAGGTCCTTAGGTCAGGCTTCTGGTTAAACAGAAAATATCCTCCAAAAGAGTACAGTTCTAGGTGCTCAAAAATAGGTCAAAGGAGTGGACATCCAACCAGTCTGTTCTTGGTCCCGTGTCCCTTTGCCGACAGAGGCAGGGAGGGTTTGTCCATCCCTTCAGAGTCTGGTTCTCGTCTAATTCTACCGAGACGTTGATCTTCTACCCGCTAACCTGCCCGAGGGTCCTGTGCTTTGGTTAATACGTATTTGCCACTAAACTAACTCTTCTTCACCGCTCATGACTTGCTGCTGTGTTGGCCTCAATCTTTAGATTGAAATGGAAGCCACCTGTTCTCTTTTGAGAAGAAGTGTTTCTTGTTTTATCTACGAGCAAATGAGGTTCCCAATACAAACCCCAAAGAAGACATCAGCATGGTACCATGGGCACCAGGCACTGGAGGTGGGGGAAACAGGGTTGTGAATTTACAACACGCAACCAGAGTTAAGTTTAAACGCCTGTACTTTAAAGATGAAGACAGTCATAGGCAAGGTGGGCATGGGGAGGGCCAGGTGCAGATTAGAAATTCAGGAACCTCCTTTGATGGAGCCGTCAGAAATCAACTTTCCCCTTGTAGATAGAAAAAGAATGATTCACAAACAAGCTTCTGGAAAGCTGAAGTTATTGGGGGAAAGACTTTAAAAACAAGAAAGAAAACATGTAGGACTCAACACTGATTTGGAGCTAAGAAGGCAAAAACATGCTGAACTGGTATTTGTACTTGTGGTGAAGATTCACACATAGGGCTTCTTGTATGCGTGAGCAAATGCATTCCCTTTACGCTTTTTCTCTGGCACTGATCATGTCTTCCTCATAAGCTCCCAGTCATGTAGGGGTTTGGGGGATGAGTGGAGAACAGTTCTCTCACTAAGCAGCCTCTGGTAGGTGGGTGGGCACTGGCTAGGCCCCGAGTCCCAGAAGGGAAGCAGGGAAACAGCTCCCATCCTCACGGTTTCCCTCGGTTTGTTCTAACCCAACCCCGAGGTTAGGAGAACTCAAATTGGGATTACGTGCCCCCATGAGCCCCGACTCCGTCAGCCCTTTTGTCCCAGCATCTGAGGGCCGGGTGGGTCCCCTCCTCCACACCCTCACACACTCCCAATTTCTGATTGTGCAGGTAAGACTCTGTTCTAAGAAGAAAGGAACTTAGAAAACTCAATAAAGCCTGACTTTAAAGATTACTGCCCTGCTTAAATGAAAATAAAGCCAAACACCTGTTTTGTTTGCTTTCCCCCGTACAACCCTAATCACCATCCCCATCTCATCCCCAAGGCACCCCCTCCCCCCAGTTCCGAGATGCTTTGGAAGAAAATTGAGGCAGAAATAGACAAGAATTTTTTTCTGGTAATTCCCTGTACACACTGTTGGCAACTAGGGCTTTTTCCTAGGACTTTGGAAATAAATTACTAGAAACTGGTTAACAGAACACACACTCCCGTAGTTCTGGAGGCCAGAGTCTGGAATCAGGGTGTCCCCAGAGAAGAATCTTTGTCTTTGGACCTCAACTAACAACATCTGCAAGGAACCTAGTTCCTCTCACGTTCTGAGGTTCCAGGTGCATATGAACTTGGGGGACGCTTTTCAATCCACTACAACAACCCCCTTTTCCCCAGGCTTCCCCACTGGCCTTCCTCCCCCGCAGCCTTCTATCAACACCCAACAGCAAAGCTCCGTCACCTGACTGGGTGGTGTGGTTGAGAGCGAGGTTTAGAGTGAGGAACAGAGACGCTTAGAGGGAGGTTCTAGCCACAGGACAGTTACAGAGAGGCTGGCTTTCTTCTAGAAGCTACGCTTGTTTCTGGGGGTGAAAATAAAGTCTGTCGGGAGGATAAAACTCAGTACAACGGAGAGTCTATCCCTTGTCACTGCTCTGCTTTTGCTGTTGAACCAAATTCCCTCGCCCAAATCCCAAGCAGCCAAAACGCCCAGACCCCAAAGCTTGTGGAAGTTTCTCCGTAAGGCAGCCTAGCAAGGAGACCGCAGAACAAGCCTCAGAGCTGCCTCACCGGAGGCCAGGGGCTCAGGGTATTTATGAGATTGAAGCAGGGCGGGCTGAGGCATGGGGAGGGTGGGGAAAGGTGATTGGAAATAAGGAAAAGGTGAGGCAGCTGTTCTCTCCACCTTCAAAAATGGAGGCTCTTAGCACGATCTGAGGGTGGAGTTTTCGGCCCTCTGACGTCAAAAGGTCACTGAGCGGACACTCGCGCATGCCCAGTTGGAGGGTCGGTGGTCCTATCCAATCTCAACCAGCTCGGCTCCAACTAGACACAGCTGACTCCAAGTTCCTGGAAAACAGCTCAGGCAAACGTGCCTCTTGGGGGACTTCCCTGCTGGCGCGGTGGTTAAGAATCCGCCTGCCAATGCAGGCGACAAGCGTTTCAGCCCTGGTCTGGGAAGATCCCACATGCCACGGAGCAACTAAGCCCGTGAGCCACAACTACTGAAGCCCACGCGCCACAACTACTGAAGCCTGTGTGCCTAGAGCCTGTGCTCAGCAATAAGAAGCCCGTGCAACCCAACAAAGAGTAGCCCCTGCTCCCCGCAACTAGAGAAAGCCTGCGCGCAGAAACGAAGACCCAACGCAGCCAAAACTAAATAAATAAAATAAATTTTTTAAACGTGCCGCTTGGAAGTCATGAAAGTCTTTTGTATCAACAGTGAAAACAACCTTGATTGGTGAAGGCAGGTGAACTGGACTTGACTGATAATTACCCACGGTTTCGCTCTCCGGAAGGCTGGTGTCCTACAGCCCAGCCTTCCAGACCCCATAATCAGCATCAACCACTTCAGACTGTTCTTGGAGGGACCTGTCTGTGCCAGAGCCCCAGGCTCTCCCATCTGTGATGGAGAGGCAGTGACTGGGGAGTCCCATATACTTGTTGTCAGATTTAGACCCTGAACTAGAAATTTAGAAGATGAAGGGGTAAACAGTTTTCATGATGGTTATTTTCCCACCCAACGCTATCAGTTTGATGGTAAATGCGAAAGCACTTGTTTTTAAACCATCACTTTAAAAAAATGCCCGAAATCTCAAGGCAGTATCAAAATACCTGTGCTGACTCAGAAAGATAATTTTTCAAGCATCAGCAGAAAGAGGAACTTACAGAATTTGCAATTTTACCTCCTGCCCTGCCCCTACGCTCAGCTCTGTAAATACAGTGGAGGCCGTAAATTGGAGGGGGTGGGGGAATATGACTTTTCCCATTTCTGTCTTGCCTCTGTAAGTAGATTTAATTCAGTCCGACAAATAATATTGACAGGCACTGTGTTTGTTCTTGGCATTTACAGATGAATTAGACCCAGTGCCTGTCTCCACGGAGCTCACAGAGTAACAGCCCAGCTGGGCAAACAAACAGCTAAAATATACAGTAAATGCTAGCAGAGAGATTAGGAATAAAATGTATGGGAGAGATTAAGTTTCCTTCAGGGAGAGGAGAAGGGACAAGTGTAGCAGAGAAAGATCCAGAATCTGCTGCCTGTGCATTTACATTTACTAATTCCTTCATTCCTTTATTCAACAAAGAATCATGGAAAGCTCTCTACGTGCCAGGCCTCACCCTACCTGTTGGGGAAAGACTATCACCAGAAAAGATTCTGTCTTCTTAGAACCTGAATTCTGTGTAAGGAGGTAGACAAAGCCAAGGAGGTCAGAAGATACTCTACAAGGAGAGATGATGGAGGAAACAGCATGAACAAAGACACTGGGGCATCCAAAGTGCCCATTTATCTGGAATGACTAGGAGTTGGGAAGGGTGGAAGCAGGGAGACAGCTGAAGGAGCCCACAGTCTTGTTCTGGAGACTCCTACACATGGCACAGATTTATTCCTATAGCAAGAGGGTCCATCCAGTTTTGACAGGGGCTAGGAAAGTGATGTTGTCATTGGTCTGAACAAGGGAATGATATTCCCAGATTTAGGTTTCAGGAAGATTGTTGCAGTAACATGAGAGTATCTTAGAAGAGAAAGACAGTGGTCCAAGGAGTCTATTGCAGTGGTCTAGATAAAATTATGAAGACTGGGCTACAGTGGTGGCTGAAGGATGGAGTGTGTTGTGGATGGAATTGTGTCCTCCAAAAAGATATGTTCAAGTCGTAACCCCTGGCACCTGTGTATCTGACCTTATTTGAAAATAGAGTCTTTGCAGATGTAATCAAGTTAAGATGAGGTCACACTGGATTTGAATGGCTCTCAATCCAACGACTGGTATCTTTATAAGAAGAGGGAAATTTGGACACAGAGACACACGGGGAAAATACCATGTGACCATATAGGCAGAGACTGGAGCGATGCAGCTACAAGGATGGACAGCAGCCGTCAGAAGCCCGGAGAGAGGCGTGGAATGGCTTCTGCCTCAGAGAGAGCCTCCAGGAGGAACCAGCCTTGCCAAAACCTTGATCTCAGACCTCTGCCCATCAGAGCTGTGAGAGAACAAGCTTCTGTTGTTTTAAGCCCCCCAGGGTGACAATTTGTTACGGCAGCTCTTGGAAACCAATAGGGAGAGGAAGATTCCGACTCAGGAGACACTGTAGAAGGAAAATTGACAGGATTGGGGGACTGGTTAGATGTAGGGATTGAAGATGAGGAGGACATCAAGGACCATTCTCGGGCTTCCAGCTCAGGGAATTGCATTATAAGCTCTTGTGGGACTGACACACCTGTTTGCTGGAATACTTGATACACTAAGTAGGTGCTTAATAAATATGCATTAAATAACAAGTGTTGGCAAGGATGTGGAGAAAAGGGAACACTTGTTGGTGGGAATGTAAATTGTTTCAGCCACTATGGAAAACAGTATGAAGGTTCCTCAAAAAATTAAAAATAGAACTACCATAGGATCCAGCTAGTCCATTTCTGGGTGTTTATCTGAAGAAAATGAAAACACCAATTTGCAAAGATACATGCACCCCAATGTTCATAGTAGCATTATTTACAATAGCTAAGATATAAAAGCAGCCTAAGTGTCTATCAACAGATGAATGGATAAAGAAGTGGTTTATACACACACACACACGCACACACACACACATATATATAGTGGAATACTACTCAGCCATGAAAAGGAATGAAATATTGCCATTTGCAACAACATGGATGGATTTGGAAGGTATTATGCTTAGTTAAATATGTTAGACAAAGACAGACAAACACTGTATGTTTTCACCTATATGTGGAATCTAAAAAATAAAACAAATGAACAAATACAACATAACAGAAACAGACTCACAGACAGAACAAACTAGTGGTTCCCAAAGGAGAGAAGGGTGGGGGGAGAGGCAAAATAGGTGAAGGGGATTAAGAGGCACAAACTACTAGGTATAAAATAAATAAGTTACAAGGATGTAATGTACAACACAGGAAATAGAGTCAATATCTTATAATAAATTGGTATGGAGTATAATGTATAAAAATATCAATTGACTATGTTGTACACCTGAAACTAAAATAATATTGGGAGTCAACTATACTTCAATAAAATAAATAAATAAATAAACATGAGTTAGCTCAGCTATCATCTTTGGGCTCTAACAGAGCCCCTGTACAACTTAGTTATTTGTGTCGAAGTTGTGCAGGGGGGATGGAGATAAGGCGAAGGCAGTGTGCCCGGGGCTGCCAGGAGGAGCAGAGTGGGCGCAGAGTCGTGGCGGTGCGTCTGGGGAGGAACACTGGACATCACAGCGAATGGAGTGTGATGGGCCCCACGGCTCATCTCTCTCTGTGTCACCACAGGCCACATCCTGACCTCTGCTCCTCCAGCCCCGATCAGAAGACCGACTGCAGCATCTCAGACTGCTCCTGTTCCCACCTGGCGTGGGGCTCCCTCCCCTGCAGCCTGCCAAGTGTCCCCAGACACCAGTCCTCTTGAGGATCCTGCCTGGGGTCCTCAGGACCAGTGTCCCTGTCGCCTCCACTGGTCCTTTGGATCAGCGACGGGCCAAGAAGCTTCTCAGCCTCCCTTTTCCGGGAAGTGCGGAGACTCTCCAAGGATCTGGCTGGGGAGGGGTGTGGTTACCTAGCCTGGTCCATCACACATTTGTAGAACACCAGCTCCACACACGATGCGAGCCCTGCAGGGTGCGATCTTAGCAAGGGACAGGTCAAGAGGATGAGAACTTTGAAGGACCACAGAAAAGAGGAGGTTTGAGCTGATCTGAGCCTTTTTGCGGAGAAGATATTCAAAATCTAGGAAGGAGAATGACTTTGGAAGCGCCCCAGGAGAAGCCAGCTGCTACTTTCCCTGTTTCTTCCCTGCCTTCAGGATTCCTGCCCTTGCCCTTCGTGATGAAGGTACCTGAGAAGAGAAACTGGGGCATAAGGGAGCGTAAGGGGTGGCGGCAATTTGCTCGGGCTCGGGGCCCCTCCTGCTGCTTTGTACCTTTGACTTTCTCTGAGTTCAAATCCATCAGTATCTTTTCAAGCCAATCCTCTGCGTTCCTGGATCCTCTGAAAAGGGCAGCACAGTCACAATTACGAAGGTCAGGTTAGGACATGGAATAAGCACATTCCTCAGCTCAAAACCGTCTCGCCCTCCTTCAATCTCTATGCTGACACTCCAACCCCATGAGTCCCCTTGCAAGCAGAACCGCCATTCGGAAATTTGAGATGGGGAGATGGAGAGGACACAGGGAGACCCTGACAGAGGTGGGACACCTCTCACTCCCCTTCCCATCACCTCGCTCTTGAAGGACTCTTACTCCATGGTTGCTTTTCTCCTTGTATTTCCTTCATGCTCTCTCCCCAGTCAAGCAGATGCAGAGGTCATTCCTCACTGCCTCAGGGCGGGATGTGGTGAGGGGAGAACAAAACCAGCCTGTATTCTAGACTCTGAGCTCCTGGGCATCAAAATGCCTAAAATGTCAGGGGGATTTAGAGGATTTTCAGAACAGTTAGAAGATTCAGAGAGGCCTGACCCCCTTCCTAAAGCATCACCCCTCCCTCTCTGTCCTGCCTTGTCTGTCTCTATAGCACCATCGCTGCTGATGATACAGCTACCTCTGTTTATTGTCTGTCCCCCCACTAGAAGGTAAGTACCCTGGGTTGGGGCGGGGGACTTCACTTTGCTCACTGTTGCATCCCTGGCACGTAGAAAGAGCTCTAACATAGAGTGGGTGTTCAATCAGTATTTGCTGGATGAACAGAGTATCTTGAGCAGAGACAGACTTCCCCTGGTGAGAGAGAGATCTGCTGGCCTGGGGGCAAAGGAGAGGAAAGAGTCACCTGGTGTGTCTCTGCTCCCAGCTTCCAGGAGAGAAGGGCAGTGCTCCTGCCAGAGAGGCAGCAAGAGCCCCGGCAGACATAGCTGTGTGGGATCTCCCAAGACGGGTCATCAGGCCCCTGGTATGACACAGAAAGAGCAGGAGACCTGAGGCTGCATGGCCCAGGGTAATGGTCACCTCTCAGCAGTGACCTCAGTGGACCAACAGCACCAGGACAGTATATGGACAGATGTCACAACCCTGCAGAACAGGGCAGGAGGACCTCCACAGACTCAGGTGAACGTTTCCCGCAGTCTGCATATGTGTGGCTCAAAATGGGAGAGTTACGGTAATTTCCCTATAGTAATGGCGAGCTGGGCTTGATTCCAGCCACCTGTTTGTGAGGCCCCTGGGTCTTGTTGTACACACGTGCCTATACCCCTTCTGTTAGTGACGTGAAGAGAGGTGGAGGGACAGGGGAAGGACCATGTGGTTACTGTATATACGTGGGAAGCAAATGAATTTTAGACTAGTGGAGGTTTTTTTTGGGTGGGGGGAGGGTGCAGGTATCCAAAGTTATTTTGAGCACAGCCAGAACATTCTAGTTATTTGCCCAGCACGGAGCTGGGTCTCTTCCCATTCCGTAGGTCAGTGATACGGGCCCCCAGAGGCTCCAGCCCCAATCTTCTTAATATTCTCATCTATATACACCAGCTTCCAGCCAAACTGGACCTTGCCTTCCCCTAACATGTCCCACTGAGCCAAATTCACGCTCTCCTATTGGCACTCTTCATTATGGCTAATTACACTAGACGTTCACATGTTCAGTAAAAACTGGTTAGGTCAGAGCCTCTTCTTGTAAACACTTTTTAGCAATTAGATTCACTCACTATATGGATTCGAAAGTAATTCACCTGCATTCCTTTACCATATATGTGAAAGTTCACATTTTCAGGAGCACAGCAGTGAGCTGAGGTTAGCGGACTAGCGGTGAGGCTAGTGAATCGCATCTGGGTACCCACGAGGGCTGAGAACAGCCAGTTTCTGGTTAACACCATGATTTCTTTCCTCTTCGTTAATGTGTGATATCACAAAAGAACAAAGATAAGGGGGGCTTCCTTGGTGGCGCAGCGCTTGAGAGTCTGCCTGCCAATGCAGGGGGCACGGGTTCGAGCCCTGGTCTGGGAAGATCCCACATGCCGCGGAGCAACTAGGCCCGTGAGCCACAACTACTGAGCCTGCGCGTCTGGAGCCTGTGCCCTGCAACAAGAGAGGCCGCGACAGTGAGAGGCCCGCGCACCGCGATGAAGAGTGGCCCTCGCTTGCCGCAACTAGAGAAAGCCCTCGCACAGAAACGAAGGCCCAACACAGCCAAAAATAAATAAATAAATAATTAAAAACTTAAAAAAAAAACAAAGATAAGCACCGTGGAATTCAGACCCATGCCCAGTTGTCTGAAGGGAAGGAATCTCACCTATGACTTTGAAAAGCACTGTTTTAACCAATATTATCTACTCATTGAATTGTTCCTATAGAGTCTACCAGCTCTGGAAAAGTCCTCGCCACCCAGGTGGTAAGTATTATATCAGTTATCATCCGGTGAGAGTTGAAGCCAGCCTTGTTCTGTATTCCCAGAGGATGGGAAGGATCGAACCTTCACTGTCTCAGCCATGATGCTCAGTGCCCAATTTGGAGGAAAATATCTGATCCCCTTGAGAACTGGTCTGATACTGACCCAGTTACTGGTGTGTGTTCTAACTATGAATAGGAAGGCTATGGGCTTATTGTTTTTTAACTATCTATTTTTTAAACCAATCACTAATTTATTTGAACAGGTAATACCTACATAGCACAAAATTCACACGGTTATCCGGTGAAAGGGTGTAGAGTGACAAATAAGTCTTCCTCCTACCCCTTCACGAAGTCCCCTTCCCCAGAGGCAACCACCGTTATCAGAGTTTATTTTAGTTCTAATGAGAGTTAAGGGGCTTAGCCCGAAAATGGAATTAGGAAGCTGTGTAATGTCGTGATTAGGACTTGGAGTCAGGCCGAATCTGTTCAAAGCCAGGCTGCACCACATCCTGACCCAGAGCCCAGACACCAGCAGGATTTATCCCCTTGGATTGTTGAGATAATTAAATGAGCAAAGCACAGCCCCGGGCACATATTTACATTCAATAAACATCAGCTATTCTAAGCGATTGGGCGACTGAGCGTGGAGGAGGAGGGTGGAAGGGATGGGCGGGGCACGTTGACTACTCTCTGGGGAAAGCCTTCAGCCTTCGCTACTCTAAGTGTGGTCCCTGGAAACCCCTGGAAGTTTGTTAGAAATGCATGATCCCAGGCCTTCCCCAGACCTGCCCAGTGAGAAGCTGCTGTCAGGCAAGCTCCGCGGGTGATGTGCGTGTGTGTTACAGTTTGAGAAGCACTGCCCTATGCAAGCCCAGGAATCCTTGAGCGAAGGGGCTGTAGGATCCCTGCCTCTGGGGAGACAGTGATGCTGTTTCTCCCCCTTCAGACTAGGAGCCTCTTAGGCTTCTCAGGATGAAAATTCAGGAGAAAAACACGTTTAAGGGAAAAGCCACTTCCCCTCCCACTCCCCAGCTTTCTATTCCACATCCGATTTCCCAAGCCCGATCGCCTGTGACCTCCAGTGCGGCTAGAATGTGTCCTCTTTTGTCCTGTAGCTTGATAGCAACCCGATAGAGGGCTTGGGGGCAGGGTGGCATGTTGTTTTCAGATACAAGAGACACAGTGGAGCCTGCCCAACAAGCTGCAGGGCTGCCAGGATGCCAAGTGGGACGCCAAGGTCCTGGCAGTGGGGGGCTGCCTCAGTTAGGGCTTGTCATTAGAAACAAGGTCTGCATGGGGTGAGGGGTGGAAGGCCGGAGGGGCTCAGGGGCTGACAATCCCTGCTGTTTGCCACATGTTCCAACAAGGAGTATATGACATACAGGAAGCAGCCCTTTCCTTTAAAATAGCATTACGTACTATGATGGTGGTTACATGCCATTTATACATTTGTCCAAACCCATTGAATGTGCACCACCAAGAGTGAACCCTAAAGTCAACTATGGACTTTGGGTGTTAACCACGTGTCGGTGTAGGTTCATCGGTTGTAACAAAGGTACCTCTCTGGGTGGGGAATGTTAACAGTTGTGGAGGGCAGGGGGTAAATGGGAAATCTCAATACCTTCCCCTCCATTTTGCTGTGAACCTAAAACTGCTCCAAAAAAGAAATTCTATGTTTTAAAAAAGAGAGAGAAAATTACATCTTGTCACTGGATCAGCTGTAGAAGAGAAAAGAAAACCAAGGTTGAGGCCTGGGGCAGTGTGCTTTTTAAAAATCACCATTACAACAGAAATAACTTAGAGCTGGGCTGTCCAGTCCAGAAGACTTTAGCCATATGTGGCTAGTGAGCGCCTGAAGCATGCGTGGTGCAACTAAGGAACTGAATTTAAGTTTTTATTTAACTTTAGTTAATTTACATGTAAAATTTTTAACGACATGTGATTCAGTTAGGAAAAAATTTAAGTAGGTTCAGAACAATTTGGGTATGTGAATCTACTCTTTCAACTGTTAATTTCATGAAATCTCAATACAGATAAGGTATTTCCAATAAGTAATTAGCATACAAATTGAGTGTAAAATACACACCAGGTTTTGAAGACTTATAACCAAAAAAAGTAAAATATCCCATTAATAACTTGTAGGATGGCATGCTGAGATAATATTTTGGTTACACTGAGTTACTAAAATATAATATTAAAGTTTATTTCACCTGTGTCTTTGAACTTTTTTAACAATGTGGCTTCCAAAATAAATTAAAATTACATACCTGGCTTACCCACATACACTGCTGGTGGGAATGGAAAATGGTACAGCTTCTTTGAAAAACAGTATATGATATTTCCCCAAAGGTTAGACATAGAGTTACCCAGCAATTCTACTCCTAGCTATTTACCCAAGAGAATTGAAAACATATGTCCACACAAAAACGTGTACACGAATGTTCATAGCAGCATTATCCATAATAGCTACAAAGTGGAAACAGCCCAAATGCCTATCAACCGATGAATGGACAAAAATAAGTATGGTAGATCCATATAACATAATATTATTCAGCCATGAAACGGAATGAGGTATTGATAGATGTTCTAACATGAATGAGCCTTGAGAATATTATGCTAATTGAAAAAAGGCAGACAAAAATCACATATTGTATGATTCCATTTACAGGCAGACCTCAGAGATATTGCGGGTTCAGTTCCAGACCACTGCAATAAAGCAAATATCACAATAAAGCAAGTCACATGAATTTTTGGTTTCCCAGTGCACGTAAAAGTTATGTTTACACTATACTGTTGTCTATTAAGTGTGTGGTAACATTATATCTAAAAAAAAAATGCACATAACTAAATTCAAAATGACTTCAGGGGTTCCCTGGTGGCACAGTGGTTAAGAATCCGCCTGCCAATGCAGGGGACATGGGTTCGATCCCTGGTCCGGGAAGATCCCACATGCCGCAGAGCAACTAAGCCCGTGTGCCACAACTACTGAGCCTGCGCTCTAGAGCCCGTGAGCCACAACTACTGAAACCAGCGAGCCACAACTACTGACGCCAGTGCGCCTAGAGCCCGTGCTCCGCAACAAGAGAAGCCACCACAATGAGAAGCCCACGTGCAGCAACGAAGACCCAATGCAGCCAAAAATTAATTAATTAATTAATTAATTAAAAAAAAACAAAACACTTCATTGCTAAAAAATGCTAACTACCATCTGAGCCTTCAGCGAGTCATAGTAGTAACACCAAAGATCCCTGATCACAGATCACCATAACAAATATAATAATAATGAAAAACTTTGAAATGTTGCAAGAATTACCAAAATGTGACACAGAACCATGAAGTGAGCAATTGCTGTTGGGAAAATCATGCTAATAGACTTGCTCAATTCAGGGTTGCCACAAACCTTCAATTTGTAAAAAATAAAATAAAAACCAGTATCTGCAAAGCACAATAAAGTGATGCACAATAAAACAAGGTGTGCCTGTATATGAAATATCCAGAATAGGCAAATCTATAGAGACAGAAAATGGAGTTTGCCAAGGGATGGTGGAGAGGAGGATAGGAAGTGACTACTCATGGGTATGGGGTTTTTTTGGGGGACGATGAAAATATTCTGGAATTAAATAGTGGCAATGGTGGCACAGCTTATGAACATACTTACACAAAATTACATATGTGGCTTGCATGATATTTCCACTGGACAGCACTGATTTAGATGAAATAACAGCTTCTTTCCCAGCTGTCACTGGTGAGGGTACAGAACTTAGCCAGAGCTAATCAACATGGGGTGATTTATGCTGCACCCCACCCCACCCCCCAGGGGACATTGGGCACTGCCCGGAGACATTCTTGGTTGCCAGCTGGGGTAGAGATGAGAGGTAGAGATTGTTACTGGCCAGAGACGCTGCTAAACATCCTACAATGCACAGGACAGCTGCACATAATAAAGGATTATCCAGCGCAAATGTCAGCAGCGTCGAGTTTGGGAAACCCTGCACCAGAGGCTGCTCAGAGTTTCCCAGCCTCCTTTGCACCATCCCAGCCTGTCTGACTGCCCTGCGGTCAGAAGGTATGTTCTGGGCATGACCTTCCCAGGACGCTTTCTCCTGGAGTCCAGCCACTTCACAGGCATTCTCAGGCCAGGAGCTCCTCTGGACACCAGTGCGGACATGGAGACATTCGAGGCATCCTAATTCTAGAGTGGATTAGATGTGGAGTCCATGACTCTGTCCTTTCTCCCTGAGGCTCCCTGAGTTCCAAAATGTTATACTTTATTTATTTATTTTTTATTGTTATTAATTTTTTGGCCGCGCAGCTTGTGGGATCCTAGTTCCCCGACCAGGGATCAGACCCCGGCCCCCTGCAGTGGAAGTGTCGAGTCCTAACCACTGGACCGCCAGGGAATTCCCAACATACTTACTTTAAATGAAGCTGGCCTCGTTCTGGGTAGAATTGCCATTTTTCTTGTTGTTTTCTCTTCCGTGTCAGATTTTGAAGCCAAAGACAACTAGAATTTGCATAGTCTGTGTCATAAATGGGCTCCTTCTCTGATGTCTGAAGTAAAAACCTAAGGAATATCCTGACTTGCTCTGAGGTGCTTTGTTTTAAAAATTATCCTTTCTGTCTGCATTAGTTTTTTATAGCTGCTGTAACTAATTACCACAAACTTAGTCACTTAAAAAGATACGAATTGATTATCTTACAGTTCTGGAAGTCAGAAGTCAGACATGGATCTCACTGGGCTAAAATCAAGTTATCGGCAGGGCTGCATTCCTTCCAGAAGCTCCAGAGAAGAAATCCCTTGCCTTTTCCAGCTTCTAGAGGCTGCCCGCTTTCCTTGCCTCATGCCCCATTCCTCCATCTTCAAAGCCAGCAGCACAGCATCTTCCAATCTCTCTCTGACTCTTCTCCCTCCCTCTCTCACTTAGAAGGACTTCTGTGACTACATTTGGACCCCTGGGAAATCCAGGGTAGTCTCCCATCTCAAAACCTTTAACTTATTCACATTTGCGAAGTCCCTTTTGCCATGTAAGGTAACATATCCACGGGTTCTGGGGACTAGGGCATGGACCTAATCTTTCGGGGGCATTGTTCTGCCTACCACACTGTCAACTGAACCTGGGCAATCTGCTGGGTGGTCCCTCGGCCAGCATCCTCATTCCACAGGGAGAAGAAATTGGGGTGTGCTTGCTTTTCCAGAATTGTGGAATTTTCCCAATCAGAGTTTTGAGGTAGTTAAAATGCTGACTTTCCAGATCCTAATTCTCAGTGACTTGTGCCCCAAAACGGTCAGTGATAGATTTAGAAACTATGTGTTATAGGCTGAATTATTTCCCCACCCCCAAATTCATGTGTTGAAGCTCAGAATGTGACTGTACTTGGAAACAGGGCCTTTAAAGAGGTGAATAAGGTAAAGTAAGGTCATTAGGGTGGCCCTTAATCCAATATGACTGGTGTCATTATAAGAGGAGATTAGGATATAGACAGACAGCAGACACGTGCACCCACAGAGAGATGACCGCACGAATGCCCAGTGAGAAGGCAGCCACCTCAAGCCAAGGAGAAAGGCCTGAGAACTAGCCAGCTCTGCTGACCCCTTGCCCTTGCCCTTCTAGCCTCCAGAACTTCGAGAAAATAAATTTCTGTTGTTTAAACCATTCAGTCTGTGGTATTTTATGATGGCAACCCTAGTAGTAAACTAAAGCACTACTTTTCCATATTTATACCTTCATATCATTTGAAATGAATGATCACAGTTCAAATCTTTTCATATTATTTTGGTTGACAATGTTTCTGGAGTGCTTGTCACGCTTGCTGGATTGATAACCCCTTTTGTACATGGGCCTTTCAGATCACAGGGCAATGTTCAATTCAACATTTATTGAGCTCTTCTTTTTTTTTTTCTTTTTTTAATTAATTAATTTATTTATTTATGGCTGTGTTGGGTCTTCGTTTCTGTGCGAGGGCTTTCTCTAGTTGCGGCAAGCGGGGGCCACTCTTCATCGCGGTGCGCGGGCCTCTCACTGTCGCGGCCTCTCTTGTCGCGGAGCACAGGCTCCAGACGCGCAGGCTCAGTAATCGTAGCTCACGGGCCCAGTTGCTCCGCGGCCTGTGGGATCTTCCCAGACCAGGGCTCGAACCCGTGTCCCCTGCATTGGCAGGCAGATTCTCAACCACTGCGCCACCAGGGAAGCCCTATTGAGCTCTTCTAAGGAGTGGGTACTGTGTGCTCAGTAAGGCTCACCGCTGACCGTGAGGAATTCACAGTCCAGCAGGGCAGAGGAATCAGGATAGTGTGCATCTAGTCCAGGGTGATGGACGGGAGAGGCTCTGCATGAAGAGCTGTAGGACAAAGCAGAGGGAGTGACCTGGGGGGCAGATGAGCCCAGGTGACTGAGGAGCTAGGGGGCAGGCATAATCCAAATCTGCCTTGGGGACGATTAGATAATTTCATACACAATCTGGATTTTGGAACCAGTTAATGGGGTTCTTTTTCCTGAACGATCCCGGCTCTTTTCTCAAACTTCGGTGGCCCTCAGCAGTAGCAGCAGCAGCAGTTTCAGTTTGTGGTGTGTTGACCTGATTGCCTTAGGGAATCTGAATTCCATTTTTCCCACTTAAAATAAACGTGCCGTGTTCCTGTTAATTAACATCTTTGAGCCTTGTGGGCCGGCTCACACTTTTATTACAAGGATTGAAGGAAATAGCAAACGCGGGGCATTCGTACAGCACTAGGAACATGAAGACACTCAATAAAGGGTGATTATTTTTGTGGATGAGGAGACACTTCTGTTTCTCCCCACAGGCAGTGCAAACTTTTGACCAAGTATAGAAGCTGAGATGATGATCAAGAAGTGTACCTCCAAGTCAATGTCATCTTCTAACTACACAACTGACTGATATGGCTTATTCCTTATTGCTTAGTTTTGGTAAGTAACAATTCCGTTTCAGAAAAATGCCTTACTACAGTGTCATATACCTGCCATGCAATGAACACAAAAATATCAAAATCACCATTCATAAGAACACAGCTTCCCAGTGAATAGACTAACCTCTGGTATAAATCAGATACAAATAGAAGCTATTTTAAACTATAGGGATGATCATTAGTAATTTACGACATTAGTGCACCAAATGGCTCCCAAATTACCTGGGGCTGTGAATTCTGAGGGTGACTTAATATCTTAGTCAGCTTAGACTGCTCTAACAAAATACCATAGACTGGGTGGCTTAAACACCAGAATTTTTTTTTTTAAACATCTTTATCGGAGTATAATTGCTTTACAATGGTGTGTTAGTTTCTGCTGTATAACAAAGTGAATCAGTTATACATATACATATATCCCCATACCTCTTCCCTCTTGCATCTCCCTCCCTCCGACCCTTCCTATCCCACCCCTCTAGGTGGTCACAAAGCACCAGCTGATCTCCCTGTGCTATGCGGCTGCTTCCTACTAGCATCTATTTTACATTTGGTAGTGTATATATGTCCATGCCACTCTCTCACTTTGTCCCATCTTACCCTTCCCCCTCCCCGTATCCTCAAGTCCATTCTCTAGTAGGTCTGCGTCTTTATTCCTGTCCTGCCCCTAGGTTCTTTATGACCTTTTTTTTTTTTCTTAGATTCCATATATATGTGTTAGCACACGGTATTTGTTTTTCTCTTTCTGACTTACTTCACTCTGTATGACAGACTCTAGGTCCATCCACCTCACTACAAATAACTCAATTTCGTTTCTTTTTATGGCTGAGTAATATTCCATACACCAGAATTTTATTTCTCATAGATCTGGAGAACCAACTCGGTTCCTGGTGAGAGCTCTCCTTCTGGCCTGCATACAGTACAGCTGCCTCCCCATGGTCTCTCCTCTTTTTCTTATAAGGTCTCTAATCCCACTGTGGGGGGGTCCACCCTCACGAACTCATCTAAACCTAATTACCTCGAACATTGTCAGATTTATCCATTTTTCTTTCCCTTTACGCTTAGACAGACTTTCCTCACCTTGAGATCCACATTTCCTTCCATTTTATTTGATATTTTTTTTTGGTAGCTGATATTTTTTTTTTGGTATTTTTTTGAATTAAGGACTCACAGGACTTTAGTGCCTGGGAAACAGAGATCTTCTTGTTGAATCCCTTCAGTTCACACTGAGGAAAGAGGCCTCAAGAGGAGGAGAAATGACACAAGGACGTGCAGCTGGTCACTGGCAGAACCAGGACTAGAATCGAGGATTCCTAGGCCCCAGTCTGTTTTCCTTTTCAAAACACTAGTTTTGGGCTTCCCTGGTGGCACAGCAGTTGAGAATCTGCGTGCCAATGCAGGGGACACGGGTTCGAGCCCTGGTCTGGGAAGATCCCACATGCTGCGGAGCAACTAGGCCCGTGAGCCACAGCTACTGAGCCTGATGAAGAGTGGCCCCGGCTTGCTGCAACTAGAGAAAGCCCTCGCACAGAAACGAAGACCCAACACAGCCAAAAATAAATAATAATAAATAAATAATAAGTAAATTTTTTAAAAAACAAAAACAAAAAAACCCACTAGTTTTACTCTATGACATATATCACAGAAAGATCCTTTTTGACCCACCTCCTACAGTATTGGAAATAAAAAGAAATGGGACCTAATGAAACTTAAAAGCTTTTGCACAGCAAAGGAAACCGTAAACAAAATGAAAAGACAACCCTCAGAATCGGAGAAAATACCTGCAAGTGAAGCAAATGACAAAGGATTAATCTCCAAAATATACAACCAGCTCATGCAGCTCAATATCAAAAAAACAAACAACCCAATCCAAAAATGGGCAGAAGACCTAAATAGACATTTCTCCAAAGAAGACACACAGATGGCCAAGAGGCACATGAAAAGATGCTCAACATCACTAATTATTAGAGAAATGCAAATCAAAACCACAATAAGGTATCACCTCACACAGGTCAGAATGGCCATCATCAAAAAATCTACAAACAATAAATGCTGGAGAGGGTGTGGAGAAAAGGGAATCCTCTTGCACTGTTGGTGGGCATGTAAATTGATACAGCCACTATGGAGAACAGTATGGAGGTTCCTTAAAAAACTAAAAATAAAACTACCATATGACCCAGCAATCCCATTACTGGGCATATACCCTGAGCAAACCATAATTCAAAAAGAGACATGTACCACAATGTTCATTGCAGCACTATTTACAATAGCCAGGACATGGAAGCAACCTAAGTGTCCATCAACAGATGAATGGATAAAGATGTGGCACATATATACAATGGAATATTACTCAGCCATAAAAAGAAACAAAATTGAGTTATTTGTAGTGAGGTGGACGGACCTAGAGTCTGTCATACAGATTGAAGTAAGTCAGAAAGAGAAAAACAAATACTGTATGCTAACACATTTATATGTAATCTAAAACTTTTTTAAAAAAATGGTTCTGATGAATCTGGGGGCAGGACAGGAACAAAGACACAGATGTAGAGAATGGACTTGAGGACACGGGGAGGGGGAAGAGTAAGCTGGGACAAAGTGAGAGAGTGGCATGGACATATATACACTACCAAATGTAAAATAGATAGCTAGGGGGAAGCAGCTGCATAGCACAGGGAGATCAGCTCGGTGCTTTGTGACCACCTACAGGGGTGGGATAGGGAGGGTGGGAAGCTCAAGAGGGAGGGGATATGGGGATATATGTATACATATAGCTGATTCACTTTGTTATACAGCAGAAACTAACACACCATTGTAAAGCAATTATACTCCAATAAAGATGTAAAAAAAGAAATTAAAATTAAATTAAATTCTAAACACCACTAGTTTTCAATAATACAGGTAATAAATGAATACAGTTTCCTTTTAAAATATTACATTACTAATCACCCTTCTGAATGCAATATTCCTATTTCCCTCCCTAGAGTTAGTCACCATTATCATTTTGGTGTGTATCCTTCCAGACTTAAAAAAAATAATTTTATGTGTATATATATGTATGCATAAGAACATACACTATTCTGGGTTAGTTTGGAGGGCATAAATGGTATCATGTTCCATGGATCATGCTGCACTATACCTTTCTCTTTATATTATGTTTTGAGATGCCCATCATCTGAACAGGCCACATTTTATTTAGCTGTTTCTGCATAACTGTTTCCTTAGACAAACAATTCTGCAAAACATATTATGGTACACAGGCCTCCTGGGGCCCGTGTGTAAGCTCTTCTTGAGAGTAGATACCGAAAAGTGACACTGCTGCCCTTCTTCATGTTAAAAGATAGCACCAAATTACATTCTTGCTGGCAGTGAACCCATTTCTCCATAATCTCAATAACTCGATGTTATCAGCCTTTAAATCTTTTGTCTGTCTGATGGGTGAAAATGTTACATCGTTTAAATTTATATTTTCCTAATTACTCACAAGATTGTACATCTTCTCATATGTTTAATAACCATTTATATTCTCTCTTCTATGAAGTTCATATTTATTTACTTTTACCTTTTTAAAATTTCAGTTGTTAAGGGTACTTTCCTTATCTATTTGTTTTTTATATGCCTTGGAAATTAATCTTTGTCTCTTACACGTTTGACATATTTTTCCTGGTGCGTCACTTTCGTTTAATTTTGTTTACAGTATTTGTTGTTATATAAAATTTTTAATTTGATGTAATCAAAACTATCACATTTTTTGTCTCTGTTGTTGTTGTTGATGTTCTTTACATCCCAAGAAGATCTTGTGGCTTTCAAGGTCATAAAAATAGTTTCCAATACTTTTTCCAGTAGTTTATAGTTTGTGTTTTTTTATATTTAACTCAAAGATCCATCTGGGGCTTCCCTGGCTGTGCAGTGGTTAAGAATCCGCCTGCCAATGCAGGGGACACGGGTTTGAGCTCTGGTCCAGAAAGATCCCACATGCCATGGAGCAACTAAGCCCGTGTGCCACAACTACTGAGCCTGTGCTCTACAGCCCATGAGCCACAACTACTGAAGCCCTCACGCCACAACTACTGAAGCTCACATGCCTAGAACCCGTGCGCCGCAACAAGAGAAGCCACCGCAATGAGAAGCCGGCGCACCGCAACAAAGAACAGCCCCCGCTCGCCACAAAAGAAAGCCCGCATGCAGCAACAAAGACCCAATGCAGCCAAAAATAAATAAAGAAATTAATTAATTAATTAATTTTTTTAAAAAGCTCCATCTGGAGTTTATTTGAGGTCCATTGGTCTTATTTTTTTCCCCACACGGATGGCTAGTTGTGTCAACTTTGAAGATTTTGCTTCTTCCCTAAAACTTGGCTATTTCTATCTTAAACCAAATTCCAATATATTCTTAGGTCTGATTCTGTTCTCTCAACTCACTTTGGTTTATCTATTTATCTGTTTGGGGCTACTACCGCACTGTTCTGATTATCATAGCTTTAGCATTCATATTGATAGATGGTTGGTTAACCCAATATTTTTTCGGTCCCATTTCAGTGAAGCAAGTTCACTTTCAGTCATAGCAAAAAAAAAAAGACCAATAAGGCATGTCTCTGGCACTCAGCTCCCACCCAAGGCAGTGATGAGAGATTTGCTACAGGGACTAAAGCCCATCCTCGCAGCCAAAGGACCCTTCTCTCACCAGCCTCTCCTGCTGCCACCCAAATTCTTGTCCCGGCCCTACTCCTCAAAATAAAACTCAGCTGTAGATGGCACACCTGTTTTGGATTAGTTACAATAAATCAGGATCTGTATTTATTTCAGTGGCTGGACAGGTGAAGCCCAAGCTGCATTTATAGCAAGCCAACTAGAAAGCAGAGAAAAGTCCAAGTCATGAGGTTTTTTCCTCTTAGGGCAAAGGGGTTACACTTGACAAGCCCTAAACTTCCTGTTGTTTCCAAAATTCTGTGATTCTTTACAGGAACGCCCCAAGTTGTAGTATTCACACTAGGTCTCATTCTAGTTAAGCCCATGGCTTAAATTCTGCTCAGGAGAATCACTTAGAGAGCTAATTAAAGGTGCAGATACAACAAGTCTTGGGTAAAATTCAGAGATCTGTATCTTTAAACAAGCACCTTAGCAGGTGATTCCAGCGCAAGTCATCCCGGCCCCCACTTGGAGGCAGTGCCCTGAGGACTTGGAGCCCCTGAGCAGGAGGCCTTTGTGCCCCCGTAGCACAGGGGGACTCTATAACACGTGTTCTGTAATGAGGTAGCCCGATGAAATCAGTCACTAGGGAATGACATCAGTATTAACGTAGATGCTGCACTGGTTCGTGGGCAATTTTTCCTAGGTTAATGGCCCCTAAATAGCTGGAGTAAACTATAGAATCTTGAGCAGTAAAGGGAATAGCCTTTAACTCAGCTTTTGCATTGGCAGCAGGGACCCTTTTTAGTCGTATTTTAACAAAATTAAAAATGAAGCCTGGGGGGGTGGGGGAGGGATGGACTGAGGAACTGGGGTTGGGAGATGCCAACTATTACACATAGAATGGATAAACAGCAAGGTCCTACTGTAGAGCACAGGGAACTATATTCAATCTCTTGTAAGAACTATAATGGGAAAGAATCTGAATAAAAATATATAGATATATGTATAACTGAGTCACTTTGCTGTACAGCAGAAATTAACACAACATTGTAAATCAACTAGACCTCAATTTAAAAATAAATAAAATTAAAAAAAAAAAAAGAAGCCTGCCCCAGTGCTCCTCCCTCTTCAGAGGCACACTCCAGGCCTGGGTCATTTGAAGGCAGGTGGCACCGCCCAGGCCCAGCTTCACAGACGGCTCCACAGAGACCCATTTCTGTTTTTGCGTCTCAGCCTCCAGCTGCCCTGACTAAAGGGCTGCCAGCACTTCCACTCAGTGACCTTGTGTATATTTAATCTCTGCCGTGGAGGCCTTCAGCCAACCTGAGCCGCCTCCCTGGGTGGTCCAAGGGAACTTCTTGCATTCATTTTTTGCTTTTGTCTCTAGTTTTTAAATGGTCTGTTTATGAAATAACCTGCAGGGAATACTAATTTCCCCAGAAGGCCTAATATTTTAGCTGTGATTTTGCAGAATGTGAGGTGTTGCAGGAATGCATACACTGCACCAGAGCAGAAACAACTTATCTGTGGAGAATGCCCACTGCCTCGATTTGAAAAGTAGTATTGAATAACCTGGCACTTTGTTCCTTGGCTAAGATTGCAGGAAATCAGGCACAAGGGGCTCCAGAATCCTTGAGGGAGCGCTTTCATGAGGGGTACAACCTCTCAGGAAAGGTGGCCCTGCTCTGCCGGTGTGGGACCTGGAACCCCCAGGGTGACACTTGCATTCCACTCCCTGAGGGCCTTAGAACCACCAAAATCAGGACATCTGGGGGTGGGGCTTGGGCACCTGTATATTTTGAAAAGCAGGGATGGTTCTAAAGCACAGCTAAGATTCTCAATCTTACAGGTTCAGAGAATCATTTGGGAGCTTTTAAAACCCTCAGTGCCCAAGCCACACTGCAGACAAATTACATCAGAATCTTGTAAGGGGAGTGAGGCACGGGGGCAGTACTCAGGCATCAGAATGGTTTAAGGTCCAAGGTGATCCCAGGTACAGCAGGGTTGAGACCATTGCCTTACGGTCTCAGTGGGAAAGATCTCTTCTTGCAGACCAGGACTTTTGGAACTTTAGTGTGCATACAAATCTCCTAAGAATTGGGCTAAAATTGCAAATTCTGACTCAGCAAGACTGGGGCGGGGCTTGAGATTCTGCATTTTGCCAAGCTGGTCTGCAGACCACAAGGTGAGTAGCAAGGCTGTAGGTACTAACGAGCTTCCGTTGATTTTTTTTTTTTTAACATCTTTATTGGAGTATAATTGCTTTACAATGGTGTGTTAGTTTCTGCTGTATAACAAAGTGAATCAGCTATACATATACATATATCCCCATATCTCTTCCCTCTTGCCTCTCCCTCCCTCCCACCCTCCCTGTCCCACCCCTCTAGGTGGTCACAAAGCACCAGCTGATCTCCCTGTGCTACGTGGCTGCTTCCCACTAGCTTTTGGTTTTACATTTGGTAGTGTATGTATGTCCATGGCACGCTTTCACTTTGTCTCAGCTTACCCTTCCCCCTCCCCGTGTCCTCAAGTCCATTCTCTAGTAGGTCTGCGTCTTTATTCCCATCCTGCCCCTAGGTTCTTCATGACCATTTTTTTTTTTTTTAGATTCCATATATATGTGTTAGCATATGGTATTTGTTTTTCTCTTTTTGACTTACTTCACTCTGTATGACAGACTCTAGGTCTATCCACCTCACTACAAATAACTCAATTTCGTTTCTTTTTATGGCTGAGTAATATTCCATTGTATATATGTGCCACATCTTCTTTATCCATTCATCTGTCAATGGACACCTAGGTGGCTTCCATGTCCTGGCTATTGTAAATAGAGCTGCAGTGAACATTGTGGTACACGACTCTTTTTGAATTATGGTTTGCTCAGGGTATATGCCCAGTAGTGGGATTGCTGGGTCGTATGGTAGTTCTATTTTTAGTTTTTTAAGGAACCTCCCTACTGTTCTCCATAGTGGCTGTATCAATTTACATTCCCACCAACAGTGCAAGAGGGTTCCTTTTTCTCCACACCCTCTCCAGCATTTATTGTTTGTAGATTTTTTGATGATGGCCGTTGATTATTTAACACCGACTGAGTACAACGCTGCAGTGAGCAGCGATCACGCAGGTCCAGGATGGTAATGGGTTTAGGCAGAAGTGGCACAGTGGGCTTTGTGATTAAAAACAAAGCAAATGTTTGTGTTACTCCCTGGGTCAGCCGTGGAGTAGTGCTGACAAGGGGCGTGACTGCCAAGTTCTGAGAGTTGAGTGATTATAAACTTCAGCCCTTCCCATCGTCAGCAGAAAGCTGGCTTATCCGCCTTCCTGAGTCAGTGCTAACAGCTGTTATTTGGGGTGATGCATTTTCTTATGCAGATGAATTCGAATCTCAGATTGTTCTGTCCCAGATATGAAAACTATATTGCAAGAAGGTTTAGATTATCGGCTTATATTTTCCTATGCTTTAAAAGAATTTTACTGGAGACCTACTCTGTGCCCTGCCTGTCACTGGGTGGCCATGCACATTTCAAGCTGCCATATACCGTGTTATTACACTGCCTGACTAGCTACTCGGCTGCACTTAGATGAACTTTCCTACCGCATTTATCACATGAGCCTACACAAGTGGCACATTTCTGTAGATCTTTCTACACACACACACACACACACACACACAAACACACACACACACACAGAAGTACAAGTAAACCTGGGAAAATCTGAATAAGATCAACAGATGGTATCAATGTCAATGTCTTGGTTGTGAAAATTATGCTATAGTTTTGCCAAATGTTACCATCGGGGGAAGCTGGGCACAGTGTACAGCGCTCTCTCTGTCTCATTTCTTACAACTATATGTGCACGTACAATATCTCATTAAAAATTTCAATTAAAAAAAGGTATTAACACCTCTTGTAGCCAGCCAAGAGGAGGCTGATATGGGGAGAAAGGACATATGGATTAAGAAGGTAAATAATAAATTAAAAAACGAAAATACTTATTAAATGTTAACTGCATAATAGGTACTGTCCTGAGCATTTAATGCAAGGCTTTAATCCGTACAACACTCTGTGAGGTGCTGGTGGTTGTTATTATTATTGTTATTATTATTATTTTGTTTTAGATGAGGAAACTGGGGCTGGGAGAGCTTAAGTAGTTTTTCCCAGGGCACAGACTCAGAAAGCAGTAGGGCAGGAACCAAACTCAGGTCCAGAGCTCACCACACTATACAAAGAATGAGGACAAGAATGCTGTTTCTCTGGAAGGAGAAATCGTAGTTAGGGATGAGGAAAGTGCTTTAGGGGAAGTACAATTTGAAGGACCTGCACCTTGGCCTTGAAAGACTAGGTGAGCTGAGCTAGCAACAAGCCGAGTGAGGGCGTTCCAGGCCAGAAGATGGAAAAAACACATTCTGTCTGAGAAAAGTCTTTCTTTTCCAGATAAGGTAGCCAGTGTGTATGTCTGCTTTGCCTCTCAGAGGTAAATAGAAGCAATATTGTGGAAGGTCTTGAATGCCAGGGGGATGTGGTAAGATCTTCCTGGATCTAGTTAGCAGTTTGTGAGAGCTGATAAGGCACCGGCAAGGCCAAGGTTGTATCTGAATCACCAGCATTCACAAGGGAAGCCGAATGCAAAGCCTGGACAGTTTAGCATAAACCAATCCATCCCCAGGGCCAGAAGAGCAATGGGTAGCAATTTCCTAGTGGAAAGGTGGTATGTGAGGGGAACCAAGGAATGTACTTATGACAATGAAGGCCATAAAGTAGTTGAGACCAATGATTATTAGAATCATACATGACTGTACCTGGAATTCACAGCAAAAGCAGTTCTAAGAGGGAAGTTTATAGCAATACAATCTTACCTCAGGAAACAAAAATCTCAAATAAACAACCTAGCCTTACACCTAAAGCAACTAGAGAAAAGAAGAACAAACAAAACCTAAAGTTAGTAGAAGGAAAGAAATCATAAAGATCAGAGCAGAAGTAAATGAAATAGAGATGAAGAAAACAATAGCAAAGATTAGTGAAACTAAAAGCTGGTTCTTTGAGAAGATAAACAAAATTGACAAACCTTTAGCCAGACTCATTAAGAAAAAAAGGGAGAGGACTTAATCTAGTTATCTAGTACCATATGGCTATTTACTCATTCAATTATTGAGTGCCTATTATGTGACCAGTTCTATTCCAAGGGCTTGGGACATTTCAGTGAACAAAACAGTGACCAAACTCACTACCATCATGGAGCTCACCCTTTATGCTTAGTGCTGATTCCTGGTCAGGAAGAGTCTTAACTATCAGAACCTAAGAATACATTTCCATACTGTACACTTGAGTTCCCATGATCCCAAAGAGCAATGCAAATCTCTCTGGGGTGAAGCTGGGCAGCTATGCAGCAGGACAGACACAGTACTTCTGATTTAAGAGTGAGGATGATCTTACCCCCGTGTGGCTACAGGGAAACTTAAGAGGGGCAGACTGGCCGGCCCCGCCTCTGAATTGGATCAAGAAAGCAAGATCAGAACCAAGGTGAAGGATTGGCAGTGTGACCCTTGAAGATGACTCAAGTTAGTCTGGGGTACCCTTTCAGTTTTCCACTCCCAAACTGGGATTAATTTAGGAATCTTCCATAAATGTAGAGCAACTGGGGGCTTTCCAGTCTTAGCCTGGGTAAGTACTATTTCAAGACAAATCAGAACAAGATGGCTTTGCCTTGTTAGAGTGGGAAAGGAAGACAGCAAATAAGGACTCCTGGATTCAGTTTAGTCTACACGTTTGCCTTGTTCTTGTAATGTAGAATTAGAGATATGGAATTTTTCTCAGAATGCTAAAAGCAATACACAGATGAAGAGAAAATACTAAAAGATAAGATGCTGGTCACTGTTTCTACTGATAGTCACCTTCAAGGTAAGTGAATCAGGCAAGAGTCAGGAGAGGGCAAATTTATTAATATTACCTTCAACCAAGGATTTTTAACCATTTCAAATTTTAAGTTCCCACGAGCCTCAGATGTCTGAGAATAAATATTTTAAATGTCTTTTGACTTAGTTATGGAAAGATTCACCAATCTTGGGCTGTTTTTTTTTTTTTTTTTTTTGAGCAATATTATAAAAAATTTGATTCAGTTCCCAATGACCCCCTAATGCTTTGGTGTCACATTTGCAATGATATTTAGCCATTTCCTGTAAATGTGGCTATGCTGTGTACATGTGTAAGAAATACAGACATCTCCTACAGTTAGAGAGTAACCTTTTGCATGCGTAAAAGAAACCCACACTCACTATGCCACTATACCTGAGGCAAAACGTTCCTGCTTTAGTTAAGGGTCAATAAATGCCACAAGTACAGAGATCCTGTTTCTAACTTGGGGCTACACAGAACTATTTAATATATAGCTTCTACTCACATTGTCCCTTGAGTGAGAGGTCGGCTCTGCTACTGAGAACAGCAGAGTGAGAAATGGCCCCTCTACCTGCAGAATGCAAGCTATTTAAAAATTCATGTCCAGTCTCCTGAGATAATTGCCTTGGTCATGTGTGAAACCACAGATGGGACCTTGAGCTGATAGCTGGCGAGGTGGGTGTGCCTCCATGAATGTGTGACTGTGTGAGCAAGAGTCCCATTAGAAGTTTGGCAGAGACAAGAGTGTCCCAGGGACCGCCCGTTCTATTTCACTGCGTTGCCAGGACACAAGTGAGCTTCCTGGTCCCCAGGGATCTCCATCTCAGAATTCAGGATGACAAAGGGGGCTCCTTCCTTGAGCGCCTCTCAACTTTTGGCAGCTGAGGGAGCTAGGCATTGCCTCCCACAGTGATGGGTCGAAAACTAACATTGTCAATAGCCCCCTCTCCTTCACTTACTTTTTTGGGGCCACTTTGCTCCCCCCTTCCCCCTGCTCCACACACAACCTTTAATAATTGAAGTAATTTGCCCAGTGAAATGCTCAACATGGATAAACGACTGTGAAAAGGCACTTAGCTGAGTCAGGAAGAGCATTTTATGAGTAGAAAGGGAAATGCTATGTTTACTGACATGGAAAAATTTACATTATAACTTAATTTTGTATTACTTTTTGGCCAAACCGCCTCCATAAACTCCTCTTGGGCATGAATCTGTGGTCACTGGTGTGTTAAACAACCAAAACGGATAAAGCTGGCACTCCTGCAAAGAAGTAAAGTATAAACGTGACCTTTATATGGCTAATTTGGCCGGTGGAACAGAACAATTTGCTCAGGAAAAAACTACCTCGGATCTGGAGATTTTTAGATTTTTAGGCTATTTTATGACTGGGTCTTTAGAAATCAATATATTAAATTTTTACTTTTTCACAAAGGCAGTTCAATAACTTTGAATGCATTTGGGAATACTTAATTTTCTTTGGAGTATATCTAGTCTTCTATAAAAACAATACTAGGTCCCAACCACAAAGTTGGGAGAAGGGAGAACAGAGGCTGAGTAAAAATAATTGATAAATAACTTTTCTTCGGTATTTATTTACAAAAATCAAATCTTGGTCATAGCATAGCATCAGTTCAAAGCCCATTTGGAACCCTTTAAAATTATAAATATAATAAATTCATATATCAAGCAAAACATATTTGTACATTAATTATTCCCATTAATTCAATTGCATCTTTTTCAAATACAGCCCCAAATAAGTAATAGAGTAAAACTTTTTTTTTTGCTTCCTGCTGTGTTTTCTTAGCCTCTTTAATACTTTGTGGTCTAAGAAAAATAAAATAAAACAGACATTCATTCAAAAATCTACTTTGATTTTTGAGCACAGCAAAATCTACTTTATCTACTTTCTCCAGCATCAAGTGAATTCTGCAAATCATTTAGACACACAGAAATCTTTCATTCACACTATGAATTCTGATAAAAGCCAGCACTTACCAGTTTTCACAGTGCCCCGAAACATTACTAAAAAGAATGTTTTGTGTTTTTTTTTTTTACAAGCTACACCCAAAACATTTGCTTAAAAACTTTCTAAATAGTGACATTGCCTGGTAAAACACATGCAGTAGACAAAATATCAGATTTCTTCTTCCAGCTGTCCAGAATCCTACTAGTGCCTCTTACTTCTATCTGTCTTTTGCTATAATTAGGATGGCTTAGGGTTTATCTGGGCCTTTTTTCAAAACCAGATTTCCTTCCCAGCAGCAGCCCCTGTCATTCACAAGTACCCTGATGGTACTGGAAGAACTATTTTGATGTACATTGTGGAACAGCAGTTGTGAATGTGAAGGGAAGGGGGACACACACACGTGCACACGCACAAATACATTTTAGCTTATCATTTTTTAAAAGAGGAGTCTTACCTGAGGATGATCACCCCAGTCTGGAACACTGCTTGTTTCAAGTACGTTTTTAACCCACACCCCTTCTCCCTGCAAGTCCAAGTTCCCTTCTTTGGAGAGTGAGCCTGGTGGAGTCTGCAGGATTTTTGCTCCTTGCTCTGCTTGGGTTGGAATAGCACAGCCTCCTGCACGGAACTGGGAATTCAAATCAGTCGCTTCTGCTTTGGCATGGGAACTCTCTCTTTTGTCACTTGGGGTTAGTGGGTGCTTAACAGGTCCTCTGGGATACAGGCGATTCAGGGAGGCTTCTGTTGCCCTTTCTTCCAGGTTGGGGTTCAGCTTCTTGGCTTTTCCCTTAATCCCTGGTCGCCTCACCCTGGCAGGTTTCTCTGAGCCCCTCCGGCTCAATAAGTCTTTCCCCCCTACTCTTTTCTCAGCCACAGTCTCCAAACACTGGCTCATCCCTGATTTTCCTAACTCACCAGGTAAGTGCTTCCCCTCTCTCTCTGTTACTGCTTTATCCATGTTTAGCAGATTGTCACTGGCAAATTCCTTTCCTGCCTGGTGGCCGTCTCTGGTTTCCCCTTGAATTCCTGGATAACCAACTTCAGCAGCCCCAGGAGCAGTGGGTGGCTTATGTCTCCCCGGGTCTGTCACCACAGACGTTCCATCCTGGTGAGGTCCCACAGGCAGGGTTATCCCTGTTTGCGGGGATGCGGCACTGTGCATGGAGGTTAGGCTGCCCCTTACCTCCACTTCCTGGGATGCTGAGTGATAACCACAGAGGCCAGCGGTAGCATCCATAGGCCCGGTGTCATCCGACACCAGAGGCTCACAACCCATTTCACTGAGGAAATGCTCACACCCACCCAGGCAACACTCACTGAATTCCATCTCTTCGTCATCGCTTTCTAATAAAAAAACACGCTCAGTCCCCTGCAGGTCCCTTTGCCAAATTGCATTAGAGTGATCTGTCATAACGTCGGAACATTCCGGATACTCCAGGTCATCGTCTGAAAACTCCTCGGTGTAGGTTAGGGTTATCTCTGAGCAAAGTTCATAATCGCTGTCAAAGTCTATGCTGGAAGCCGGGCGGCTGACTGGCTTGTTGCTCGTGGCCCTGTCACCTGGGGAAGAGGCTGCCTCCATCAGAGGTAGGCTAAAGCTGATGTATTTCTGTACTTTGGGATTTTGATGACTAGAGTTTAAGACTTCTTCATTAGGGCCATTAGTGTCTAAGGCACCATCCATTAACCTCGATAGTTTGGAATGCACTGTCCTGTGGCCACAGACATCTTGTTTATCGGGAATATTACTTGAATTAGAACAAAGCAACCCCTCTGCAATGTCCTCTGTGTTATCGGGATCACAAGCCTCTTCAGTTTGCCTCATGTCTTTAACATCCAAGGGATTTTCAGAACTGGATGTACCAAGGTCATTATCAGCCAATAGCTGGAGTGAGCAGGTACCATTGAATTGGGAGAAGGGGGAGTCAGCTGATGCGGGAGGACCCGAGGCAATACTTTCTTCTCCCTTATAGGATGCTCTTTCTCATCAATTCGATGTGTGCTTTCCTGCTCATATGTCTCATGTTTGCAAACTGTGTTCCTGTCGTCTTTCGGGTTAAGAGAGAGCTGTTGATTCTCTGACGGACACTCCACTTCCATGGATTGAAGATCCACTTCAGTGGATCTTCACTGCAGAGCAGATCATCCCAAAACAGTTTTTAGCAGAGATTTGATAAATAGCAGCGTCATTTTGGGTACCACTAGGATGAAGAGAAGATACAGGTAAGTTTGCATGCCTACATTTCTTGCCTCATGGCACACACAGAAAATGACCATGGTTTTCCTGCACACTCAAGGAGATCTGTGGTCCCCCTAGGAAGGGGTTTGTGGTCAGAGGCAACTGGCTGAGATGCTCAGTATTTTCCCTTAAGACTCTTCACAAACTTACCCCAAATCGAAAATGCTATGAATTACTCAGATGAATGGAGAAACGTTTTATATTCTAGTTTCTTCTTCTCTCCTTTTATTTTAAGTCATTCTATGTTATGGGAGTTTGAAAAAGCATTACTTTCTGGAGTAAGGTATTATACACAAATAACTAAAGTACTCTAACTCCTGTAGTGGAATAGTATAAGCAGTAACTCTTTTTAAGACCATGCTAAGAAGGCATGGTTCTTGCCAGGAGGCTGTAAAGATGACACCATACTAGGACTATGTGTATGAAGCCATTTCCTCTTTAATTTAACATGATTATAAAGCCTAAATCACAGCCATGAACCCCTCTGGCTGGAAACCAATGTCCACATGCCATCCTGACCAAGACCTGCCAGGTGTTTCGCTTTGGCCCAGCAGGGAAGAAACCGAATCCTGGATCACACCAAGCCTGCTCTCCCTTCCTGCTCCACGAGGGACGGTGCTCTGTGGCTCCTCCCTTTCTTGACTGGAGCCACACGGAGCCTGGAGCCTGACCTGCTTTGTTGACCTTTACCATTATGACCCTTATCCAGGCTCTGCAGTCCCAATAAAAACTTGTTATACTTGCTTTATATTTGCACTCTTATTTATCTCATTTGACCTCATTGTAATTGTAACACTGCTGATCTCACTCTATGTATTATCCAGCTCAGAAGCCAACCATTTTCAGAAGGCAGGAGCTGAGGGTCTGACTCAGACTTAGACATGATGCTCAGATCTTTACTGACTGGTGCATGTAAAAGGTGCACAAATATCTAACCCAGGAGGGTCAGTGTTAGACGCGTACAGCTATGGGACACAGCCTTCCTTATCCTCTCTCTTCCTTCCTGGAGGGACCTCTTTGTCTCCTGAGCGCATGTGCTCATAAGCCCTCAGTCGTTGGGTGCCTGCTCACATAGGCCTCATTTTCAGAAATCATAGACTGATTCCAATTTTATTAATATCTTGTTTCTTTTGGTAACTTGGTTCCCAAGTAGAAGACATTCAGGGGTGGCCGAGGTTGGCCAAGCCTGACCCAAAGCTAATCTCTGGATTTTCCCTGACCAACAGCCTAGGGAGACTAAAATTTAGGGCAGCTTTCCAGGGGAAACAGTACCTGCTCCTGTCTATTTCACAAAGTTATTCTGAGGTTCAAATGAAAAAAAAAAAATCAATGTGAAGGGACTTTGTAAAGCAGAAACTTTATGCCACACGTACTCTATAAGAATGTAAAAGTGCTAAAATGATAATTACATGATGTGAGAGAGGTATTAGCTAACGCTACTATGGCAGTCATATTGCAATATAAACGTATCAGATCAATATATTGTACACCTTCAACTTACACAGTGTTGTAGGTCAAATATAACTTAATTAAAAAAAAAAAAAAAGGATGAGGCAGTGCTAAGACCAGGTTATCACTGGTTCTCAAGAAGCACGCAGAAGAATTATCAGGGAACTCCATTCAAAATTCTTGAATCAGAATCTGAGTCAAGGGCCTAAGAATTTACTTCTCAAGTTCCCAGATGCATTCTGCTACAAATTGTCCTTGGTCCATCCTTGGAGACACCCTCATCCTCATCACCATTAATTAGGCTTGGGTCTCTTCAATTAAAGCTGAGGGAGGCATGAAGAGAAAATGACTTTTGCATGAGTTTCACATTGCCCACGTCATTCCCTTCATGCCTCTTTTTGATTAGTTCTTGGAGATTTGGCCTCAGTGGAGAGCTTACAAGGGGTATAAAGCAGCACCATGGGCTACTAGAAAATCCCAAGTAATTGTGATTTCCTGATTTATCCAGGCCATGATCCCTCTGCTGGACAAACCAGTTATCCTGAAGGTACTATAACTTGCGTGGGAAGAAGGAAAAGGAAGCGAGGAAAATAAGACCAAGAGGCACAAAGGACCAGGTAAGAAAGCAATAAAGGAGGGAATAGAGATAATTCTCCAGAATCAAGGAGGGAAAACAAAACAAATTTGAGAAAAATATGGAGAAAATAAATGAATTAAATATATTTAACTTCTGAATGACTATATTAACAGATCGGGAAATGTTATGATTTAGTAATGTGGGACTTTATGGAACATGTGTTTTAGCTGATATAAGATTTACAAGTCATCCTGAGTACATTAAAGAGGAAAAGGAACTGGATTATGTATAACTAACTTCTCACTGGCTAATGAGTGCCTTTGAGACAGTTATGGTTTGCGGTTGGCATGCCCTAATGATTATCTCTAAGCATCCTAACAAGGAGGTGGAGAAAATCGGGCAAGGAACCCAGCCTTTGCTGAATACCTCCTCTATTATACAGTGTGCTAGCTGCTCCCTGTCTGCAAAACTGAGGCTCAAAGGAGCCATTTCCCCAAAGTGACGAAGTAGGTAAGTGGTGGAGCTCGGATAGGAAACCAGAGCCTCTGACTCTGTTGCTTGGCTCTGTGAATCCTGTTAGAAAATGGACATTCAGAGAAGGGAAATGATAGGGTGTAGAGAGAGATCATATTTGCAAATAAAATCTTTCTATTCTAAGTTTTCATCTTGATGGGTCAACTGACAACACGAGTATGAACCAATATGATGGTAAGAGCTGAAGAAGAGTCAGGGAGATGGGGGAGACATCATGTCCAGCCCTAAAATGACTAAAAATCTACCGGGGGGAGATACTGTAAATTTCTCAGAGAATTTTGTAGGTCAGTTCTGTGCCAAGCTGTATGGTGCGGTCCAGAAGGACAAAGGGAGTTCAAAAAAGGAACTTCAGTGGTAGCTCCTGAAATGGTATGAACATAGCATTGGGGTTTAGAATCTTTGCAAGATGCTGGCAGAGTGTGCCCCACAGTGATTTGACAGGAATGCAAAACCATCCTGGAAGAATTTCCCTGAACAATTAATTGCGTTCTCTCCTTGCATACCTTTCCTTTTGCCTGAAGGAGACCGCAGCCTTCTTCCACTTTGCTGTGAAAATCTTGCCTGAATACTCTAGGTTCTTTCTGAGTTAAACATTTCCATATTAGAGAAAAAGGGATGCATGTGACCTTAAGTAGATGGAGCTTCTTCTGAGCTTGAACCACCTGGAACTAGCCTAAACCAGAGGTTCTCAAACATTTTGGCAGCAGGACCCCTTCAAACCCTCAAAAATAATTGAACACTCAAAGAATGTTTGTTTATGGGGGTTATATCCATCAATGTTGACCATATTAAAATTAAAACTGAGAAAAATCAAAAACATTTGTTTATCCCTTCAAAAATAACAAAAATTAACTCATTACATGTTTGCATAAATAACATATTTTTATGAAAAATACCTATATTATTCCAAAACAAAGTAAAATTGGAAGAGTGGTATTGCTTTACATTTTTTCATGTGGTTTAATAGAAAACAGCTGGATTTTTGTATCTGCTTCTGTTTTCAATGTGATACACCACATTGTTTGGGTTGAAGTATATGAAGAAAATCTGTCCTCACACAGATATGTAGTTGGAAAAGGAAGCAGTATTTTAATGGTCTTTTCATATGATTGCAGATAACCTCTTTGATACTACACAAAGATTAGTTGCAATGTGGAATCTGAAACCATACCAGTGAATTTTTCATACTTGTTACATAGACTCCACTGGTCTGCGTTGTATTTTACATACACCTCTAACCCATGTATGATTTTGTAACACCATGTATTAGTCATTTGGAAAAACTTGGTTCATAAGATCTCCAAATATTAATATGGTTCAATATACAATACTTTTAAGAATCCCATTCCTTAATATTACTACTGATTGTATAAGAACAACTTTGAACTATTGGGAAACTATCAAGCTTATAACGAAGGACACAAGTTTTCCAAATTTCTAAATGAAGAAAATAATATAAATATTCACTTATCGTAATGATGTAAGTCAATTCTGTGCTAAATGGCATGGTAGAGGTGGAAGATGGAGGGCATCAGCAAAAACTGTGAAATAAGGACGCCTGGAAGTTTCCTCCTTTATAAAAGCAACAAGAACACTGGCAAAATTTGTCTGAATCAACTTTTTCAGAACTCTGAACATCAGCCAAAGGCCATGTAGGTAGCATTTATCCAACAAAAATTGGCGGAATCTCAGTAAGAACAGTGAGTTTTCTGCGGTCTAACTTGCCCTAGTCCTCTCTCCCCATCCCTAGTTCCATGGTAGTCTCGAGAACCAAGAGCCCACAAACACAGTGAAAATCAGCAACCTGGCAGCCACTGAAGGAAGCAGAACAGGGTTGGAGCAACTCCAAAGCCCCATTCCCAGGGAATCATCATTATTTGACCTGTCTGGTGCTTTCCTGGAACACCTCATAAGACTGTCTTTCTGTGACCTGATTCAGAGCTCACCCAGCGTGAACAATATTTTCCCTGAGGGCACTTGTCCAAAAAATTCAGAGGCGATAATTTAACATCATGGCTGCCTGCAGCAGTGGATAACGATCGTGGCAAACAATGGGCTAACCGAAACGTTGACCTGGGAAGGAGGAGGCTGGTTTCCATCCATGCTGGGGTGGAGGTGGGGTGGCAGGAGGCGGGGGGGGGGCGCTAATTCTAGCAGTTCCTTGGGATCGCACCAACTTAGGATGGTTTTGTGCCTTGTGAGCAAGTGTTATAAATGTGAGTGAGAACTACGAGCCCAGGGCAAGTATCCACAGGACTAATAACGCTATAAAATAAGAATATGAAGACAAGGGGCTGGGGAACAGAATGTAACAAGTGCAATTAAAGACATGGAATCATTTTTTTCTTTAGCTACCAGTGCAAAAGACCTATCCAAATGGATACACTTATTTTATTTTATTTTTAACATCTTTATTGGAGTATAATTGCTTTACAATGGTGTGTTCGTTTCTGCTTTATAACAAAGTGACTCAGTTATACATATACATATGTCCCCATATCTCTTCCCTCTTGCATCTCCCTCCCACCCTCTCTATCCCACCCCTCTAGGTGGTCACAAAGCACTGAGCTGATCTCCCTGTGCTATGCGGCTGCTTCCCACTAGCTATCTATTTACGTTTGGTAGTATATATATCTCCATGCCACTCTCTCACTTTGTCCCAGCTTACCCTTCCCCCGCCCCATGTCCTCAAGTCCATTCTCTAGTAGGTCTGTGTCTTTATTCCAGTCTTGCCAGATACACTTTTAAATCCCTACACTTCAGTCACCATTATCATCACCATCACCAGCATCATCCCCTAAGGGTGTTGTGTTTTCAAATGCATTATTTCATACGTTTATTTATTCATGATTCCACTGGCACAAATAAAATAAGTTACTACTCCCCATGTGGACTGAAAAGCAGATTAGCCCAGCTCCTCTCGCTGTTCCTTTCCCCTCTTGTCTCCTGGAGGTCATTTGCCTGCTCCCAAGAAAACTCTCCCAGCAATGCTAAAATTGCTGACACGCAAACTGTGCAATCTGGCCAGGCGCCCTGAAGACAGAGTTCATAGGAGTGGAAGCTGAAACTACCAGCTAGAGGTGAGATTTGGAATCCTCTCTGAATTTCAGATATTATTCTATTTTATCACGTATTCCACATTCCAGTGGGAGAAAACAAGATCTGGGAACAAGCAGTCTGCAGCGTCTCCCCGCCCCCTCCCTGAGCCATGCCTGGCCGTGCAGCATGAAGGGGAGAGGCTGGGCTCAATAAATACTTACATGATGACATCCTCATCCCCTCCGCAGTCACAGCACCAGGTGAGGGTCATAATATTTTCTGACACTAAGTGTCTGTATTTTATGACTTGCCTAACTGCTGCTATCCATTTTATAAATTGACTTATTCAGAATAACTAAAGGAATAAGCAAGCCTCTTATATGCCCCAAAGCTATGTTTATTATAGAGATGGAAGAATTCTAATACTAGAAACACACAGAATTTCTTGAAATTTTCCATAAGCAGCTGGACATATTTCAAACCTGATGAGGAGATTCCTTGTACATGTACCAATTTATTTAGTTATTTATCCGACAGATGTACTGAGCCGCACATCTGGGGAGCTGAAGAGGTCCTTTGGGCCGTGCTGCTCCAGGGACTGCCTACCTCCCACCCACTCTGCCCACCATCCCCTCTTTTGCTCTGTATCACAGAGCTGGCTCCTGGAGGCTCAATCTCCCCAGCTCCCAGGACCACCAGCTTTCTGCTGCATTTGACCAAAAGAAGGCAGGAGATGGGAGGGTGGGAAGACATGAGAAGCCAGCTTCAGGTGGCATTTCTAGCAGGCATTTCTACCCTCCTGTAGCTCCAGGTCCTACAGGACAGGCCCATCCGGAACTGGTAGCCCTGCCCCCTCCCTTTGTCTCTGCAGATAGGAGATGGCGGCTTCCTGCTGATGCTAATCTCTGGGGGACCTCCCTGCCCAATATCAGCAAAAGTCCTTAAAAATATTAGCCAGCCGAATCCACAATATTTAGAAAATGTATACATTCTAAACAAGTGAGGTTATCTGAGAAATACAAGGCTGGATCAACACTCAAAAATCAATGAATATGGGGACTTCCAGATATGGCAGAGGAAGAAGTCAGTAAATCCCCTTTTCCAATAACAACTATGAAACTGGACAAAACTGTCAAAACCATATTAGATTCAAGAAATTGATCAAAAGGAAAACAAATGCAAAACAAATTTGCAGCTAGGGATTTTAGCTGCAAATTCCCCTAATAAAAATGAACAGTATTATAAGATCTCTGTCTTCACTATACTACACCACTACTAGCGCACACACACACACACACACACACACACACACACACACACACAGAGATTATGACCATAAGAACAGACAAATAGCTAGAACAGACTAGCAACCAGAAACAGTGTGAAGGATATGGGAATATATCCGCCTGTTTGGCTCAATCACCTGTGTAACCCTGCATTTAATGCTTGGTTTTTGTCTTTCTGGTTAGACCCTGACTGATACAGAGATGATTTATTTTATAGATTTTGGAACTGAGGTCCAAAGAAGACGTGACTCTCTTAAGTCACACAACTAAAAAAAGGAAGAAATATCTCCCACGTGTAAGGCACTGAGTTAGCCGCTGTATGGAAGATAAGGTTGTTAAATTCCTAGGCCCCACCTCAGGAGCTCCCCATCCAGTAAGGGAAACGAGGTGTTTATATAAGCAGCTCCAGTACAGGACAGTACATGCTAACCATTAAAAATCAGACCAATTATAGAAATTTGGGGGTAGGGGGGTGGCACATGATAATGGTGTCCTGGGAACTTGAAAGCTAAAGCAGGTCTAGGAAATACATAGTAGGATTCTGGCAGGAAAGATGGTACATGCCTGAGGTTGGGAAGGGGGCTGATCACTCTGGGCAAAAGGAATGGCCAAAGGTGAGAGGAGGTGGGAAAGCTCTGGGCCCTCACGGAAATCAACAAACCATGCTTCCCGGCGGAGTGCTAAGCTGAAAGTTAGGGCAACTGCATGATTTACTGTTGAAGCAGGACTCTTTAGAGAGTGAGGAGGGATGTAATTAATGTTTACACCAAACCACAGGCAGAAAGTGGGGTGGACCCAGGCCAGTGAGGAGGAAGAGTCGCCCACCAGGAGGTGGGCAGGGCCCAGAGGGTGAACGATTTTCCATCCCAGACAAGGGTTTGGACCTCAGGCTCCAATTCACTGGGAAGCAGATCAGAGCAGTCATTTAGGGAAGAGCGGAAATCATTCTGTGAGATGCCCACCACATTGCACAGGGTACCAGGGGGGAGGAAGGAGGGTTCCCGCTCTCCTGAGGCCTCTGGCTAAGCAGGGACACCCCCGCCTCCCACATGTCCTGTTGGACCTACGACCACATATGCCCGGCACACTGCGTGGCACTTGAAAAGGGAGAGAAAAAATGGGTGGAATAAGACTTGTTTCCTTCCCTGGGGGCGCTACCAATTTTGCTGAGAGATAAGACTTTCAGGTATTAAACAGGGAGCAGCATGTGATTTGCAAACTCCAGTGTCATCATATTCCAAAAGGCACAGTTGAGGCAGTGAGCGCTTCTGGTGGATAGGAGGGGAGAGGTCAGGGTGGCCTGGATCTCAGGGAACGGAGCCAGGAGCAGGTAACCCGAGCCCAGCGGGGAGGATTAGACTTTGGCTGGATGGGGAGGAGGGGAGGGCATTCCCCCGCAGATGTATCGGAGCTGGAACAAGCAGGTCGTGTGTAAGGGACAGAGAAGAAATGAGCTGTGTGGGGGAGAGGGCCCTGAAGGACAGGCGCTGTGGGTTGGAAGCACAGAATTCTGCTCAGGAGAGAACCGCCAGGGAAATTCTACTTCTCCTCTTCACTCAGGTGCAGTTCTGAGCAGGTCGGGGAAGCAGGTTACAAAGTCAGTACAGCGTATAATGGGTAAGGGACGGACTTAGCGGCAAGCCTGCCTGGGTTCACACGCTGCCCGTCTACCATGCGATACTGGACAAGCTACTGAGTGGCTCAGGACGATGACGGGGCCTACACCAGGGGGTGGCATGAGGATTATGGGCGTTAATTCCTGTAAAGTGCTTAAAGCAGGGCCTGGCACACACGAAGCTCTAAATCGGTAGTTCTCAGCTCTGGCTGAACCCTAGAATCCCTCGGAGTGCTTTTAAAAAAAATACCAGTGCCAGACGACTTTTAGGGCAGTGAAACAATTCTGTATGATACTATATTGGTGGATAGATGCCACTACGCATTTTCCCAAACCCATAGGTTGTACAATGCCGAGAGTGAGCCCTGATGTAAACCCTGGACTTCGGCTGGTAACGACGTGTCGGTGGAGGCTCATCAGTTGTAACAAACGTCCCAGTCTCACGGGGGACGCAGACGGTGGGAGAGTCTGCGTCGGGGACAGCGGGTAGATATGGAAACTGTGCTTTCGGCTCCATTTTGCTGTGAACCTAACACTGCTCGAAAAAATAGTCTATTGAAAAGAGGCAAAAATATACCAGTGCCAGGGCCCCCTCCCAAAAAAAATCAATTAAGCAGCATCTCAGGGTGAAGGGCTTTGCCGTTGGTGTTTTTTAAGCCTCCCAGGTGACTGTAATGAGAAGTCAGGGCTCAGAAAGCACCGAGCTAAACGAACGTTAGCTCCGGGTACCTAGCGAAGGACGTAGGGGAGCCAGGAAGTGGATGGCAGAGGAGGGATCTCAGCCTGGGCTTGTCCGGGGAGTGGTTTCCTGGCTTCCATTTGGCACAAAAGTGCTGAGCTTCTGACAGCTTTTTGAGCCTCTGGGACCAAATGCAGACCAACCAGACACTCTGAACAAGAAATGAGCCAACTGACTCCAGAAAGGAAAACATTTCATGGCCTTACTGCCAACAGGTTTAGTTAACAGACGACCGACCTCTCTTATCAAAAGAAAACTCAAGGGTAGCCGCAAACAATCCCCATGCACCTCACCGATAGGCCACCAAGCCAGCCTAGGGTCCCAGAATGTCTCCAGAAATCTAAAGGGACATTGTGACAATAGAAAGACTCCTAGATTAAACTGCAAATCCATCTGTGAAAGACATGGCCTCTTGAGAGCAGGACAGAGAACAATGTACCCCTGACATAGGCTTGGAGGACCCAGAGCGCTTTCATAAAAGCAAGTTAGCTTAGAATTCCGAAGGACTGATACTGTTAATTTATCTAAACACCCAGCATGCTCCAAAACAAACCTTGATTTTCCCATCCAAACCCGCTCCTCGTCTCAAAAAAATCTGCAATTCCATTCTGCCGATTACTCGGGCCGCACACCCTGGAGTCGGTCCTCTACTCCCCTGAAGCATCTGGTCCAACAGCAGCGTTATCTGGTGCTGTCAGATGCATCCAGAACCTGATGGCTTCCTGCCACCTTCTCCAGGACCACCGTGGACCAAGCCCCTTCACCTCTTGTCTGAATTACCGAGTCGCTGCCTGCAGGTCTCCCCCCACTGTGCCCTGTCTACTCTACAGACAGAACATTCACACCACAGTAGCCCGGCAGCACCCTTTTAAAACGAAGCCAGAAAAGACCATTTCTCTGTTTAGAAACCCTCCTGTGTGTCTGCATCTCATTCAAAGTAAGAGCCAACGTGCATAGATCATGGCTTCCAAGACCCAACCAACTGTCTTGTCTCTGGCATTCTTCTCCCATGACTGTCCCCTCCCTCAACCCTCTCCAGCCACAGGGACCTTGCATGCTCCCACCTCCGGGCTTCCTTCTGCCCTTGCTATTCCCTCTGATGAGAACACTCTTCCCCAGGAAATAATCACGCCCCTCTTCCGCTCCTGACCATCACATCTCTGCTCCCAGCAGCTCACTGGAGAGCACTTTCCTCCCCTGACACGCCTTCCCTCCCTGGCTTTCCTTTACTCTTTGTCACCAGACACTTTACTGGTTTTACTGGTCTGTCTAATGTGTGACTCCCCCTCTCATCCCTACTCCATGAGATTGGGGACTTCACTGTGCTGCTACTACTGTGGGTTTAAAGCCACTGCAGCAAGAGTCAACCAGCTTCCTTTCTTTTTATTTTTTTTTTTGGCCTCGCCGTGTGGCATGTGGGATCTTAGTTCCCCGACCAGGGATCGAACCCGTGCCCCCTGAAGTGGAAGTGTGGAGTCCTAACCACTGGACCGCCAGGGAATTCCCTCAACTAGGTTCCTTGAAAAAAAAAATGTAGAGATGAAATTTGATCAGAGATGTGAACAGACAGGGGAAACTGTGATTACATGCCTGTCTACTGTTCCATCAGTTGATTTCAAACCTTCAGAAATAGAAGTTGGAGTAGTGACAGCCAAAAATCCTAAATTCAGGATTCTTACAGAAGCAGAGATTGGTATCACCTTGTTACACTAGCAGAGAGAGACTAAACATTGCAGTCAGTTTACCAAATGATGCCGCTTGCCTGTGTGTTTGGTCAGGACAGAACAACATTATGGAGGCCCTCGGATTGAAAAAGAACCCCTCTCCCTCCTCCTGCCTCTGAAGTGGTTAGGACTTTGTATAAATAAAAACAATGCTTTTGGAAAATTAAAACAAAAACAAACAAACAAAAAAACCCCAGGGTCTTGAACAGTCCCTGGTATACTGTAGGCTCTTCATGAATTCTTGTTTTTCAAGGAAGTCCTCACGATCACTCCTTTTTGAGTTATACGCCAGCACGTGTGTTAGCAGATTTTGTTTTGGAGGACGGCCCTGGTAGAATGAGATGCGTGAGTGACAGGACGAGACCCCGGGGCCCTGCGGGGACATGATTCTTGGGTAATCCTAGCTTTGCTCCTAACCAGTTGTTAGGAACTTGGATGGGTCCCCTGATCACTCGGGTCTTGGGTGATATATAAAGTAAAGGAATTGGACTCGATCAATGGCATTTAACCAATTAAATCAGCATTTCTTGGGAGTAGCACCTGAGTATCAATATTTTTCAAGAGTTCCCCAGGAGTAATGTATAGCCAGGAGCGGGGTAATCCACAGAGCAGGGTCTCTCGTGCGTTAACGTGCACACAGATCGCCTGGGATCTCGTTAAAATGCCGAATCTGATTTGCCAGTCGGGGTGAGGGCTGGAACTCTGGCATTCTAAGGAGCTTCCAAGGGAAATCAACTCTGAGCGACAAGGTCTTGGAGTCGCTTCCAGCTCCGTGACTCTGCCGTTATCTATGAAGAGTGAACGTCCCTTTATTAAATTCTCAGAAAAATATCATCTGCCACTTGACTGTTGGTTATGAGTTCCCAGTAAATGCCCAGCAGCTGCCCCCCCCACCCCCCATGGAACTCAGTGGCTGTTCAAGTTGGTTTTGCTTTTTTAAAAAACTAATTGCTCGACCCAGGCAGGGGGGAACGTGCAAAACCAGACCCAAGAACTTCTCTCTCAAAAGCAGCCTTGGAGACTGTGGTCGGGGAAGAAACCCATCACAATTTAATTGCTTCTCTTTGCCTGATGCTCTGTCGTAGGTGCCTTGGTGCCAGCTGTGTCCCTTTCAGTCATCTTCACCGGGCCACCTCATTGCGCCTCCGCCTCGCTCCCATCTCCTGGGGCCCGCTGGGTGAGCAGGCCCGGCGCTGGCGGCAGACAGGAGAGCAGGGTGCTGGCACGGGGCCGGGGGGAGCAGCCCATGCTGGCGGAAGGCTAGGCAGGGCTGGCAAGGAGGAAGCATTCCCAGCCCGCTGGGGCAGCGGCCCAGGGAGTGCGGAATGACATGGCCAGAAAGGGGGCAGCCACAGAGTGACCAGAAACTCAGGCTCCCTGCAGCTTAACGGGTGACAAGGAGCCACTGACGCGGTGGCCTTGTCCTACAGCTCCTGCAGGAGGCCTTTTCACATTATTCCCTACCTTCACAACCCCTTCAGCAGCACAACTGCTACAGTGCCAGCGGGCTGACCACCAAGAAGCCACCATAATTCAGATCCTTCCCCCGGGGTTCAGATGGCTGTCCGGAGAATGGCTCTATGGGGGAGGAGAAATTAAACTGACAAACACAGATGAACAGGAGCAACACACACAAAGTCCACTGAATTTGTACACGTACGTGGAGCCTTCGCAAGAGAATGAAGACCCAAAGAAGTGACCAGAGGAGGAAGCTTTTATACCTTTTAGACACAGAAGCAATAAATTTGTGACGAATTGACAAGACGAAGGGTTTGGGCTGTGGGTAGTAAGTGGTGAAGAGGTAACAGGAGAGAAGGGGGAGTTTAACAAGGTTTGTTTGTACAGAGTTCTTGGTCCCAGTTTCCCCATCTCAAGGCCTTCCCTCCTCCTGGTACAGGGGACACGCCTTTCACAGGGGAGTTTTAGGACCTGCTTCAGGGAAGAAAGGCGAGGGGGGAAGGTCAGAGTGATCTTCCTGCTTCTTCCATTTAAAAAAATTCCCTCAGCTTAAGATCTTCCATGTGCCAAGGTACCATATTTGGGGGTAGCGTGTCCTGAACCCCATCAGCTCTTTCCTCTCCCCTCAGATCAGGACTCAGTAAAGAATATAACAAAAGCACTACATGCATTGCATAATTCAACCCATAACTCTTTATCGAATTCCTATTGAGAGGGCACTGGCCACTGGAGGTCCAGCAGGGAACAGATCAGACAAGCTTCTGCTCCCACGGAACCTACCTTCCAGTTGGGGGAAACTCACGACAAAGAAAAATACAAATAAATATATACCATGCCAGGAAATAACCCAAGTGTCCATCAACGGAAAAACAATTCTGCTAGATCCAAACCATGAAACTCAGAAACACTGCTCAGCTATAAAAGAAATGAACCACTGACACACCAAATGACACAGATTATTCTCGAAATAATTATGTGGAGTGAAAGAAGCCAGCTACAAAAGAGTACATGCTCCACGATCTCATATATACAAAAACTCTAGAAAAGACAAACTAGTCTCCAGTGACCAAAAGCAGATCAGTTGTTGTGTGAGGATGGGTGGACAGAGAGGGCAGGAAAGTGGGGTTGCAAAGGGGCATCGAGAGAGCTTTTGAGGGGATAGATATGTCCACTCTCTTGATGGTGGTGATGGTTCCACGTGTGTGTGCATGTGTCAAAGCTCACCAAACTGAACACTTCAAATGCGTAGAGTCCACTGTATATCCGTCATACCTACGCAAAGCTGTTAAATGTGTGTGTGTATACACATACATACATACATTACGTCACATGCTACATGAAAAGTAAAGCAAGATAAGGAAGGCAGGATATGCTGGGGGCAGGCAGTGAGTGTTATTTGGGGTTTTTTAAAATTTATTTATTTTATTTATTTATTTTTGGCCGTGTTGGGTCTTCGTCGCTGCACGCGGGCCTTCTCTAGTTGTGGCAAGCGGGGGCTACTCTTCGTTGCAGTGCACGGGCTTCTCACTGCAGTGGCTTCTCTTCTTGCGGAGCATGGGCTCTAGGCACGCGGGCTTCAGTACTTGTGGTGCATGGGCTCAGTAGTTGTGGTTCATGGGCTCTAGAGCGCAGGCTTAATAGTTGTGGCGCTCGGGCTTAGTTGCTCCGCAGCATGTGGGATCTTCCCGGACCAGGGCTCAAACCCGTGTCCCCTGCATTGACAGGCAGATTCTTAACCACTGTGCCACCAGGGAAGCCCGTGAGTGCTATTTTTTCTGACCAGATGGCTGGTCAGAGAAGGTCTACTCAGTAATCAGGTGATTTTGAGCAGAAACCTGAAGGCAGTAAGAGAACTGGCCATGGGATTATCTGGGGAGGGAACATTCCAGGTAGAAGGAAGAGCAAGGGCAAAGGCCCTGTGGGCCTGAGTAACACTGGAGCTCAGTAACGGCTCAGAATTGAGTTAATACTTCAAGATCTGGACCGAATCATTGCCCCAAGCTTCACATACAGTCTTGCATCCATCCTGCCTACCTGGGTAGAGTCCATGTCTTTGGACGGAGCCTGGCTTCTTAACACCTATATAAGCAGCGGTCACACTATACCAGCTCTGGAATCTGCACTAAGATTCTCATTCAAGAATTCCAAGATCTGCTTGACCTCATCTTCTCTGAAATGGGCAGGCAGCCTGATTCCACTTTCAAACTCTTATGACTGATAGTGACTAACTGTGTCAAACAAATCACAAAAGACCTCAAGGTAAAAAGAGTGAACATTTACCTGGCATTTGCTAAGTGACAGGCACTGTTCTAAAAACCTTATGTGTATTATCTCAGGTCATCTTCCCCCAGCCTTGCAAGGTAGATACCGTTATTATTCCCACTTTACAGATACAGAAACTGAGGCAGATAGAAGATAAGCTACATGCCCAATTAAGAGGCTGACACTTGAACCTGGGCGGTATGACTCCGGAGCCAGCCCTTGTAAGTATCCACACATGGCCTCGCAGAGTGCTGCAAATCTCTGATTCTTTTTTTTTTTTTTTTTTTTTATAAATTTATTTATTTATTTATTTTTGGCTGTGCTGGGTCTTCGTAGCTGCGCGGTCTTTCTCTAGTTGCGGCGTGCGGGGCCTACTCTTCGTTGCGGAGCGCGGGCTTCTTATTGCAGTGGCTTCTCTTGTTGCAGAGCATATGCTCTAGGACACGAGCTTCAGTAGTTGTGGCACGTGGGCTCAGTAGTTGTGGCTCATGGGCTCCAGAGTGCAGGCTCAGTAGTTGTGGCGCACAGGCTTAGTTGCTCCGCGGCATGTGGGATCTTCCTGGACCAGGGCTCGAACCCTTGTACCCTGCATTGGCAAACGGATTCTTAACCACTGCGCCACCAGGGAAGCCCAAATCTCTGATTCTTAACCAGTGGTCCCCCATATACCCCCACTGGCCTGGTCCAAGCCTGTCCCTGCACGTGGCTGGGACACCTTCCATATCTGGGGCAATCCTGTAGACTGAACTGTGTCCCCCCAAAAATGTATATGTTGAAGCACTAACTCCCAATATGGTGGTATTTGGAAACGGGGCCTTTGGGAGGTGATTAGGTGGGGCTTTCAGGACAGGATTAGTGCCTTTATGAGAAGAGACACCAGAGAGCTTGTCCTCTCTCCCCACCCGACCCCCGCTTTCTCTCTCTCACTATCTTTTCAATCCTCAGAAATGTCAGCCCATGATTCTGTGATTACAAAGTGAGACAACCCGAGTTGGCCCAAGCACTTCCCTCATGTTATTGGTCCTCTCTAAGTTCTCAGAAGGTGTCGATGGAATGGCCTTTCCAGAGCCATTCAGCGTGTGTCCAATTTCCAGTGACCAGTGCATCTTTCTCTGGCTGTCCCACCATCTGGGGAGGGGCTCTGGGAATGACCTGTCACCTGCCCCCAGACTAGCATAGATCTGCCCTGAGAGTCAGCACCATGGTGGGAGCAACTGCCCAAGTCTGGTCCCCAGGAAAGGATGAGCGAGCACACAGGAAACGCTGAGTGTCCCATGGTGTGGTCCCCATCACCATCCACTCCACTGAGACACTTACCTACCAAAGTTAAAACCGGAATGTGACGACGGGCAGCAGATTATCAGCACGGACCTATCATCCTGGAGACCAAATGGGTGTTTCTCGTCAGACCCTTGAGACTCACTCAAGAACTGTTCCAGGCAGTGGTCTAGGGAATGGCCACAAAGCATATCGGCTGAATTCATTCAGGAAGAATGCCGCAGGAGCCCGTCCCAGCTCCGTGCTGGGAACACAGAGGCCCTCCTGGTGCCAGAAAGCTCTACCGCTCCTCCTTAAGACTTGTGACACCTACTTAAGCTCACGGGAACACGAAGTTCACAAAATGCTTTCAGACCTTGGATGAAATGCCTTTTCCCTCTTAGCCAAGACATAGCAAGATTCAGTCATCTTTATTTCTACCCAGTGAGTCCTTGATCAAACGTGTTAATTATATTTTATCCTCCAAGAGGCAAATAGCAGAGAGGAAAAACACTGCCAAACTAAGCTACCTTTCTTTTTTTTTTTAAGTTAATTTTTATTAGAGTATAGTTGCTTTACAATGTTGTGTTAGTTTCTGCTGTACAGCAAAGTGAATCAGCTATACGTATACATATATCCCCTCTTTTTTAGATTTCCTTCCCATTTAGGTCGCCACAGAGCACTGAGTAGGGTTCCCTGTGCTATACAGTAGGTTCTCATTAGTTATCTATTTTATACATAGTATCAATAGTGTATATATGTCAATCCCAATCTCCCAATTCATCCCACCCTCTTTCCCCCTTGGTATCCATACGTTTGTTCTCTACTTCTGTGTCTCTATTTCTGCATTGTGAATAAGTTCATCTGTACCATTTTTCTAGATTCCACATATAAGCGATATTATACGATATTTGTTTTTCTCTTTCTGACTTACCATGTCTCTGCAAATGGCACTATTTCATTCCTTTTTATTAAGCTACCTTTCTTACCTCTAAATTGTCTTGTTTTTAATCAGTTCCAAAATTATAGTTCAGTGTGGGGAACGGAAATGTTCAAATTGCACAAAGTAACTATTATTTGTAGAGTATTCTAAATTCTTTGCATGTGTTGATTTCATCCCTGTGCCAACCCTATAGAGGAGGTACTATCTTTATCTCCATTTTGCAAGTGAGGAAGTGGAGGCCCAGAGAGGTTAAGTAACTTGCCCAAGATGATACAGCTTGTAAGAGGTAGATCTGGGATTTAAATCCAGACAACCTGGCTTCAAATCCTTGCTTTCAATGGTGGATATAATTGCCTGTCCTTTGTAAGTGAAGTTGATGGTAACACTTCTACCTTTAGCAGGATGTGTGCCTTGAGGTGTTTCTTCCAGGAATGGAGATATTCTTAACGGATTCACCACTGCTCATTTGCCCAGCCTCATTGATAACCAGCAACTCATGTTTTTTAGGTGTTTGGGAAAGAATCTGTGTTTACCTGGGTAGAGAAGGAGGCTGAGGGTCCCTCCAGGGGCCAAAGTCTTTGGCTCAGACAACAAGCACTTATGAACAAGCTTCTGCCAGCTACAAACCAGAGTGGCTTCAGGAATATAACAGGGTCCCAAGACTCCTGGCGTCTGTCTGTCCGTCCAGATGTGAGGAATAACTGAGAAGGCCGAGACTTCACTAAAGTCACAGATTCCACCTTCTAAAAACCATCCAAACAGGGTTTGGAGTATAAACATGTATGACAGAAACATCTTCAACCCTGTGTCTGGGTTACAGCTCTCCTGTTAAATATCCATTTCCTTCTTGTCTTTCAAAATTCTCCATTGATAATAACATTTTCAAAACTATTCATATAAAATTATTCTGGCTCAAAAAAAAAATTATTCTGGCTCTAAACACACCTGGTGTTATATGCTAGGACAGAGTAATTTTTTCAGAGTAATTCTGGGAACATAAGACTTTCAGGAAGTGATAATTAGTAACAACTAATATTCGTTGCACTGACCTGCACACTTCGCCGATCATTTTGCATGAATCATCTCAATACATCATCACAAACACTCATTTTATGGATGAAGAAACTGAAGCTCAGCGAAGTTAACTGACTTGCTCAATGCCACACAGCTCTCAAGCAGCAAAGCTTATTTTAAACTCTTAAGGGTACAGTAGATTACAAAATGTGGCCACTAATTCCTCATCCAGTTATGTACACCCGGTTGCAATGTGACATTCCTACTCCACTCTTTAAGAGGTGGCGTCTCTCTTCCTGCCTCTTGAATCTGGTCTGGCCCTGTGACTTGCTTTGGCCCAGAGGATGTGGTGGGGATGGTGCTGTGAAGGAGCTCAAGAGGGCTTGCAGCTTTCTCCTGGATTGCTCCCCTGAGACCGACACATAGGAAGCCAGTTTCAGCCAACTGGAGGGTAAGGGTCTACGTGGAGGAGAACTGAGGTGGCCCAGCCAACAGCCAGCATCAACTGCCAGACCTGCTGGTGAAGCCATCTTGGACCTCCCAGCCCAGCCAACCCCCAGACTGACTCAAGTCCATGAGTGAGCACGAGTGGGCCAGGCAACTCCAGGAGAAGAACCACTGCCAGCCCACAGATTCGTGAGAAATAATCAGCTGCTGCTGTTTCAGGGCACTCTGTTTTGTTTTGTGGTGGTTTATTATACCGTTTCTCGACCTCAGCACTGCTGGCATTATAGAATGGATGGTTCTTTGTTGTGGGGTGCTGCCCTGGGCAATGTCAAACATTCAGCAGCATCCTTGGCCTCTACCCGCTGGATGCCAGTAGCACCCCTTCCCAGCTGTGACAATCAAAAATGTCTCCAGACATGGCCAGATGTTCCCTGGGGGCAAAAACATAAGTGACCCAGGAAATCTTCAGCTTGATTTTTTTCCTTCAAAATCTTGAGTAATCAATACCCAGTTATGGTAGAGTTGGAAAAACGTCCTTTGCCCTTTGACCCACAGATGCCTCCCAGGTGGCCTGGATGAACTCAGCTGGTATCTTCTTGGGAACCAGCTCTATGTCATCAGGTAAAGCTGGTCAGCCCTATGCCAAGGTTGGTAAATAGCAGCATTTTTTTAGAATGCTCAGACACACCACGTATTAGTTTCCTAGAGCCGGCATAACAAGCTACCACAAAGAGAATAGCATAAAACAAAAAGTTATTCCTTCACAGTTCTGGAGGCCAGAAGTCCAAAATCAAGGTCTCAGCAGGACCACGCTCCCTTTGAAGGCTCTCGGGAAGAATCTCTCCTTTTGCCCCTTCCCAGCCTCGGGTGGCCGCTGGCAATCCTGGGCTTTTCTCACCTCACAGCTGCATCGCTCCAATCTCTGCCTGTCTTCACATGGCTGTTTTCCTACTCCATCTGCGTCTTTATAAGGATACCAGTTTTCAGTTTTCTCTCTTTATAAGGATACCAGTCAGGGCCCATATTAATCGAAGTATGATCTCGTCTTCATTTAAACAATTACATCTGCAAAGACTCTATTTCCAAACAAGGTCACATTCTGAGGTTCCAGGTGAACACGAATTTGGGGCGCCCTGTGCAACCCATACTCACATGAGCAGACTGGCTTGTGATGACTGTGCAGTTCTCCCGGCCACTGTCCCCACCAGGCCTTCCGCAGGGTCCGCCTCCAGCCCAGCCAACGCCAGGGCTGAGCTGACGAGAGAGCAAAAGGGGCTGCTTCCCCATCCCTCTAACCCCGTCGGTGCTCCTGCCCTGGCCACCCCCCTCGCCTCCCTCCTTCCTGCCTCACTTGTAATCTGGGTTTACTCTCAGCACTGCTGGACGTGACCGTGACCATCCAAAGAGGCCTCCTTGCTGCGGAGAGGAGTTTCTCTCTCTAGGTGTGGGTTCCTGGACAGATTTTTATCTGTGCTTTGCTGCCTGTCTTTAAATTGTGTTCATAAGAGACCACAGTTCCCCATTTGTATACACGTCCTCGTGACTTGCTTTCACTATGAGGTAGAAAACATCTATCAATATTTGCATTTTCTTCCCCTCCTCCCAACCCCTATGTCTTTAGGGAAAAAAAAAAAAAAAATTTCATGCTACAGTGCAAACCATACTGTTATCATTGATGTTTCTCTCTCTTGGAATGCTTTCTTGGCTTTCCATGTCTTTTGTCTGCCAAGCACACTTGACCTGTGGTAATGGAAAGGTCATAACAGCACTGATCAATCTCTCCAAATAGTCTCATTTGCCCAAAGTACGAGATTAGGGTGGTATGAGGAGGAGAACGCAGGAAGGACGGGGGAAGAGGTGCTACCTGGCTGAGGAAAGCGGGAAGATGAGAATGTGGATAAATATGGAAGCAGGGCCCTTGGCCTCAAAGCAGAACTGCAGATTATGTTTATTAAACCAGAAAGGCTTCCCTGGTGGCGCAGTGGTTAGGAATCCGCCTGCCAATGCAGGGGACAAGGGTTCGTGCCCCGGTCCGGGAAGATCCCACATGCCGCGGAGCGGCTAGGCCCGTGAACCACAACTACTGAGCCTGTGCTCCGCAACGGGAAAGGCCGCGACAGTGAGAGGCCCGTGCACCGCGATGAAGAGTGGCCCCCGCTCGCCACAACTGGAGAAAGCCCTTGCACAGAAACGAAGACCCAACACAGCCAAAAATAAATAAATAAATAAATACATTTATTAAAAAAAAAAAAAAAAAAAAAACCCAGAAAAGCTGGGAAATACAGAAACAGGAGCTTTCAAATATCTAAGAACTCAGATTTAATGACTGAAAGACTAAACCCAGGTAGGTAAAGTACTTTTCTTTGGGAAACTATGAGCTAATCAGGTGATTTATGGTGCATTGATAATGGCAAGAAAATTCAAGATTAATATTGTAACTAACAACTCACTTTCAGTCTTTGAAAGGCATTTGCACGATATCCCATCCACTTTCTTAACCAGCACTTAATAAACCGGTAGAAGTCAAACTACCTTGCAGATGAATGTTTGCGGATGTAAAGTATTTTGCATCTTGGACAACACATTGGAATCACCTGGGCTGGGGATTGACTTTGTCAAGGGTGAAGGACAAGCGTTAGTGGGTTTTATTGCCCTGCTCATGGGCAGCTACAGCTCAGAACTACTAGTGTAGAAAGCCAGAACTTTTAAAGATTATTAGTATCCAACGTATTTACTACTAAGCAGAAAAAAATGCAGCCACATCTATTGTTATATTGCCCTACCATTGTCCTTGCCTTAGGACTGAATATTTTTTCCCAGTAGGGGTCTACTTTTCAAAAGGGTAGGCCAGGAACTTGGAAAGAGTGCATTCTGTCACATTTAACCTCTCATTTTTACGATAAACCACTGCCCTGCTGGACTTCAGAGCAGAGAATGAGGACCCCCTGCCCCTTTCACAGCACTAGCTCCCTTGCTAAGTTTCTCTTCCCTGTGTTGGTCTCTCCCATTTAACCTGCCCACCTGACCCTGGGGCTTCACCATGGCTACTCCTTAACTTCCTTAACACCCTACAAATGTTGGGTTTGCCTATATTCCTGGTCCTGTATAAAAAACAAATAACAATAGCAAGTCTCAATTCCTAGATGGTATCCCATCAGTAAAAGAATGCACATTAAGCTTCTCTTCTGGCTAAAAAGTGAGTATACTATTTTAGCTTAGTGTAAGACCCAAATTAATCAATCAAGAAATATGTATTGCATGCTCAGAGGGACAAAGGCAAGAGTAGAAAATATACAAAGTACTCTGTGTAGAACCTCAAGGATCTTGCCATCTACACCAGGGGTTGCAAACTATGGTCCACAAGCCAAATCTGGCCCCCATCTGCTTCTATAAATAAAGTTTTATTGGAACACAACCATGCTTTTATGTGTGTGTGTGTGTGTGTGTATATATGGCTGCTTTTACACCATGCTGGCAAAGCTGAGGAGTTGTGACAGAGACCATGTGGCCTTCAAAGCCTAAAATGTTTACCATCTGGCCCTTTATAGAAAAACTTGCCAATGCTGATCTAAGCAAACTAACAACCACAACTACAACAACAAATATATATTTGAGATGGATGGATGGATAGATAGAGATAGATAGATAGAGATAGATAGATAGATAGATAGATAGATAGATAATGTATTAATGTGAAACAGAGAGGGTTCCTGCCTTTAGGAGGCCCACAGTCTACTGAACAATCATCAATCCTGAGAAGTCAATAAGCACCCAAAGGGGGGACTGTGCAAAGGAGAAGAGGATGTTTGAGGCTGGACAGATCCATGGGTAACTAGAATTGCCTGTGAGCTGCACAGGTAGATTCTAAGCTGAATGGGGTAAAGAGGAGAGTGGGGAAGGCCTTGGCAACGTTGGAATGAAGAGGCAGGAAGTCCAATCCTTCGCTGAGGGGCAGCCATGGCAGTTGGGCTGCTTCCCGGTCTACTGGAGCATGAGGGCACGATTTGTTTACCACTTGTCTTCCTTGATGGACTTGAGGTTTTATGAGGGTGCAGACAGTGTTCACATTGTTCACTTCGACCCCGGCGTTAAGCAACATGCCTGCCGTATAGTAGCTGCTTGATGAATATAATTTAAAAAGTAAATAATGAATGAATAAATGGATGTCTGGAATTATCAGGTTGATATGCCACAAGCCAGTTGAGTCAGGCATTTCAACCAGGGTAAAATGACCTCTGACCTTACTCTGAAACAAAAGCATAGATGAGGAGATAAGAAAGATTTTATTGAGCTTCCCTGGTGGAGCACTGGTTGAGAATCTGCCTGCCAATGCAGGGGACACGGGTTCGAGCCCTGGTCGGGGAAGATCCCACATGCCACGGAGCAACTAGGCCCGTGAGCCACAATTATTGAGCCTGCGCTCCGCAACAAGAGAGGCCGCGATAATGAGAGGCCCGCGCACCGCGATGAAGAGTGGCCCCCACTTGCCACAACTAGAGAAAGCCCTCCCACAGAAACGAAGACCCAACACAGCCATAAATAAATAAAAAACAAATAAATAAAAATTTTTTTAAAAAAAGAAAGCTTTTATTGAGCAACTACTCTATAACAAGCCTTTTACAAGCAGTAAATCATTTAATTCTCTCAGCCACCATTTTAGGGATGAAGAGATTGAGTTTCAGAGAGGTTAAGTAACTGGCCAAGGTCACACAGCCAGAAAATGGCAGAACTAAAATGCAAACCCAAGTCTTCACTTTGTTATTTTCAGCTCCAAGGCTATATACACACCCCCCTGCCTACCAGTCATTTTCATACCATGCTCTGCAGACCTCAGTCTCCTCAGAGCCACCATAAGTGACATGAAGATCAATTCAGTAGCACTGGGGACCAAGAGCACAGACTCCCCACCCAGCTTCAACCAGAGGAGTTTTCATTTTCTCTACTTCACACATGGAGCTTCCTGAATTCATCCAAACACATAGTTCTTGGGGGAACGAAAAAGAATGAGAAACCACTATACTGGACCACGCTACTTCCTCAAACCAAGCCAGGAGGTACAGTTTCTAGCCTTAACTCCACCACCAACTTGCTATGGGGTCAGGGTCCATCACTTCTCCTTCCTTCCATTCTCACACAAGAAATGTTGGGTGACGGATGCTGAAATCCCATCAAGCTTCTTAACTTTCCAGAGAGAATAAGATTAAATGAAGAACCCATTTAATGAATGAAAATGGCTGGGCCACCTTGAGTAAATTCTAGATAAAGTTGTAATTCCATCAATGACAGCAAATTAGAGGAGTGTGATGAGTTACCAGGCAGAGCTCAGCAGAGTCACTGCTGGATGCCTTGGTTGACGACTGCTGATCGCATCCAACAGAACTCAAAAACCAAACAGGAGCCAATCTTTTGGCCTTACCTCATCATAACCAGCACGTGACAGAACATGGGGATCTTAGTGAACAGTCCCCACAGAGGCATATCCACTTACCAATAGAGATGTAATAGATGAATATATTGATTCTCAAAGAATTCACGACTGGAGACAATGCCACACTCATCTATGGTTTGACCATTCTTATACGAAGTTACCTCTGGCTTGGGCTGACCTGACGATAAAGAAATAAGAATATTCTTATTATGTGAAGCATCCTTAGAAAAAAAATCATAAAGCTATGAATAAGAATGGGTGATAAACAATAGGGATAAACATGCTGTATATGTCACTTGGGGAACTAGAAAAGCTTCCTCTCATTGATAAAAATGCATCCTTTGGACTTCCCTGGTGGCGCAGTGGTTAAGAATCCACCTCCAATGCAGGGAACACGGGTTCGAGCCCTGGTCCGGGAAGATCCCACATGACGAGGAGCAACTAAGCCCGTGTGCCACATCTACTGAGCCTGCGCTCTAGAGCCTGTGAGCCACAGCTACTGAGCCCATGCTCTGCAACAAGAGAAGCCACCGCAATAAGTCCACGCACTGCAACGAAGAGTAGCCCCTGCTCGCCGCAACTAGAGAAAGCCCGCATGCAGCAACGCAGACCCAACACAGTCAAAAACAAATAAATTAATTTTTTAAAAATGCATTCTTCAATAAACACTATTGGGCATGTTACATGCCTAAGATGATGCGGTGCTGGGGTGAAAGTGGGGCATACAAAATGAAAAACGCTGCTCCTAATCTTAAGACGCTATTAAGAAAAACTATCTAAAACTTAAAAAGAAGCCAAAAATGTGGATGGTATCTTGTTTCAGTGTCACATGGGGGCAAAGGTCCATCTAAGAGTTATGTAGGGGAATGTACTTTGTTTCATCAATGATTACTATTGATTAAAATTCCCAGATTTAGTGAAGTTACATATAAACTTGTAGATTTGCATTCAATGGAGATGCAAATAATCTCTGTCTAGCAGACAAGATAACCCCACAAATTATGGTTTATTGCCCTATAGGACATTAACCAGTGTTTTACCTAATGCAGCAATCTTATCCTAACATTTCTTCATTAAGTTGCCTATAAATACCCAATTCCTCAAATGTTCTTTGACCAGGCCTTAATATTTTCTGGTTCCCTCTTTATTCAAAGAATTGAATAAAATCTTTGAAGTTCACTCTGTATTTGCATGGGAGTGACTTTACCTTTTTGAAGATTATACTTTAACAGTGCTCAGAGTTGAGTGTATGTTATGGTACAAAAGAGGGAAGAACAAAGTAGATTAGCTAAAACCATGTCTTCCTAAGGATGAAGGAGTTTGGAATGTAGGTTTCCCAGGCTGGTACTGTGCACATGTGAGTGACATCATCACAACATTGACCTACGCTTTCTCCCTCAGAAGGGGTTCATCTTCCCCTGGTGATCATTAACCGGATGTAATGCTAAGGGGCTAATCTGGTAAACCCCCCAGGGATTCCATTCACCCCTTGGGATCTTTTTTCCCCTTGTGACAGACAGGGCAGGAAGGTTTCCAGCGTGTGCCAACAAGCTTTCTCACTAGCTTCCATGTCATTGAAAATGTATAAAATGTACCATCTATACCAGAGGAAAGCCCAGTACTGGGGAGCAATACACCATTCTGAATCCATCCCAGGAACATTCGTGTGTTTCTGTCTTATCACACGATTTTTGGCGAGCAACCCCAGAGATCATTAAGAGAAAAACTCCATGTTCTCCTAAGGCTTAGAAGGGGGAGAGCTAAAAATGTCAGGGGCGGGAGTAACAAGAAAGTCAGTGAGACCTGTACCGTGGACAGGACCTGAGGGGGGCTCAGGGACCCTCTCCCTTCCTCTCTATGTCTCTTATAATTTGGGGTCTCCCAGCTGCGCTACCTCTTTCCTTCTCCTCCAGGTAAGAACCTGCATAGTTGATCCCTGGCGCCAGGAGCAGACAGATCTGCGTGCAGGGACACATCTCCAGCAGCTGCTTACCTGAGTCTCTTTCAAACAAATGACTCGACCACCAAAAATGAGCTGCCCTGAAAAACTATCAAGGAAGTTGCTGATCATATTTCATTTCTGCCTGTTCTTATCAGACCTGTGTTCCCATTTCCATCAGTTTTATCAGATTCCTTCTTAGGAAGCATTTAATTGCTCCTTTTGTGTGTGTTCCTGACTTTTATTGAAGCCATTATATCAAGCATGCATGAGCTGAGCCTGGGGAACTCATTCTGATCTCTTGGGCTCCAATGTTTCATTTCAGCCAGAGCAGGGCTGATTGAGTCCCCTGGTTTCTTACTGGCTGACTGGTTTTTTCCCTTCGTGTGGTATAGAGCTGAATAATCAGCCCCAAATGAGACTTGCACAGGGAAGTGGTATCTTGTACCTTGTGGGTGGTTCTCTTTTCTCCCTCTACTTGCTGGAAATCTCACCCAAAAATTCTACCCTTGTTTTTTTTGTTTGTTTTTTTTTTCTTAAAGAGTCAATTTTATTTATTTATTTATGTTGGCTGTGTTGGGTCTTCCTTGCTGCGCGCGGGCTTTCTCTAGTTGCGGTGAGCGGGGGCTACTCTTCGTTGCGGTGCGCGGGCTTCTCATTGCGGTGGCTTCTCTTGTTGCGCAGCACGGGCTCTAGGTGTGCACAGGCTTCAGTAGTTGTGGCACGTGGGCTCAGTAGTTGTGGTTCGCGGGCTCTAGAGCACAGGCTCAGTAGCTGTGGCGCACGGGCTTAGTTGCTCCGCGGCATGTGGGATCTTCCTAGACCAGGGCTCAAACCCGTGTCCCCTGCATTGGCAGGCAGATTCTTAACCACTGCGCCACCAGGGAAGTCCCTACCCTTGTTTTTTAAGCCTACGTGCAGGTTGCATATTGAGAGCCACCTTCAGAACGTTTCACAAGTATCTGGCTAATGTGTGAGGGAGTCAGTAGCCAAGGTTAGGGTCCACCCAAACACCGGGGCTTCCTAGGGAGACAGGGGGCTACTCTGAAGGGTCAGTAGTGGACTTGAGCCCATTCCTCTATCTGGATGCCTATGGACAAACACCAAGAAAGAGGGGGGGCTGTGCTCTTGGCCTGGGGAGTCTGGGTACACAGTCCTACACCCAAACATCCACACTGAAAGTTGAGATTTTACTGTGACTTCTGCTAAGGAAGCGCAGCCATTTCAGAGGCTGGCTCTTCTCCTCTCTGGACTTAGAAAAAGGGATCGGGGGCAAAAAGTTTTCTGTCATCCCTCAGGAAAGTCCATCAGTGCCCTCCATGTTTTCAAGGGTAGACATAATCCAAGAAAGAAAAGAAAACAACTCACAAGGTACAAGATACCACTTCCCTACCCAATTATTTTACTTCTATTTTCTTTTAATAATAAATCCCTTTTCCCACGGTGGGCACCAGTTCTGGAGTTCTGGGTTATTTATTCTCCAGTCAGGGGGAATTCCAGCCCTCTGCTTTCCCTCTACTAGGCATGTCTGTCTTAGTTTTAACGTTTTCACTGCTGACCAGCATAGCTAAAGAAGGCAAGCAGTGGGGAGATGAATTTAGGCAGGCTGGGGATATCAGTAAAAGGTGCTAAAGAAGAGTTCAGTAAATTGTCTAAAGTGAAGTTATTCATGCCATTCCCATGCACCACAGGAAATTAAGAGTGGATTCCAAAAAAAAAAAAATAGTCCTGATGAACCTAGGGACAGGACAGGAATAAAGACACAGACGTAGAGAATGGACTTGAGGACACAGGGAGGGGGAAGGGGAAGCTGGGACGAAGTGAGAGAGTGTCATTGACATATATACACTACCAAATGTAAAATAGATAGCTAGTGGGAAGCAGCTGCATCCCACGGGGAGATCAGCTCGGTGCTTTGTGACCACCTAGAGGGGTGGGATAGGGAGGGTGGGAGGGAGGCTCAAAAAGGAGGAGATATGGGGATATATGTATATGTATAGCTGATTCACTTTGTTATACAGCAGAAACTAACACAACATTGTAAAGCAATTATACTCCAATAAAGATGTTTTAAAAAAAAAAAGAAGTTAGGGAACAAAACATACCTTTTACATACATTTATATTCTTATTAAGGATTAAGTACTTTGCACAAAAGGTGTGATTAATAAATATGTGTGTGTGCAAAAAAAGACAAAAACACAAAACAAAAAAGAGTGGATTATCTGAAAAAAGAACCAGTGTGGGAGTTGCCTAACCAAGAATCACAATGGGTAGTAAAGGAGATCACTAAAACGTGTCCAGAAAGGTATTCAAAGAAATCTTCTAGAAAAAATATCATAGAGGATTGAGTTGCTCAGTTACTCAGAACTAACTTCCCAGGTTATTTTCCCAGGTGATGCTTTAACAATGCCGTTGTGAACCAAAAAACCTGGTCTGCAGGTAGATTTCAGAGGGTGATGAGCTGGAGACGCCTACCCGATATGCAACAAAGCACAGCGTCTGACTTCTCAGGAACTTTCTGGGAAAGCAACGTAGATAAAAATCAAAGTGTGCGCCTCTGGGGCCCTCCTGAGTCTGTCGTCTTTTCATGCCACATGAACCTGAAAAATAAAAACCCCCGACATCATCATTTGTTCTGGGACGTCTGTGACTTTTCTCAGGAATTCGAGAAACCCCACCACCCCATGAGTGGTCCTTAGGGAGAGAAGGAGCGTGGTCCCTTGGCTGGGTGTTGCACTCAGTCTGGCGGGCGGGTTGGGAGTCCTCGCGCAGGCTTTCTCACCCACCCCTGCTGACATTCGGGCCAGAAACGTTGTTATGGGGGGCGGTCCTGGGCATCGTAGGACGTTCAGCAGCATCCCTGGCTTCGACCCACCAGAAGGGATAGCACCCCTTCCCCAAGTGGTCACAATCAAAATTGTCTGCAGATGTTGCCAATGCCCCAGGGAGGGCAGCCCTGGTTTTAACCTCAAGTCCTAGTGGATGGCAGGGCGGCCACAGCCCAGACGGAGAGGGAAAATTGCATGAGCCTACGGCCAGTGCCACCTCTTTCGACGTTTTGTTTCCTATTGGACTCAAAAAGCGTGTGCATATTTGCCTCCCAAAAGAGGAGTTGATTCAATACAAAGGAATCGCCAGGTGGGAGGTATTTCTCCAGGTGAAACTGGGAAACTACTGCTCCTTCCGAGAAGCAGGCCGGTGCCCCAGGGAGGGCAGCGAGCGGGCTGGCATTTTTGAGTAAGCACGGATTCATCAGTACAAGTCGGCATTAAACGCTTGGTTAGTCACCAGGTATGTTATTTCACTTAATCTCCTTTAAGTGACCTAAACGGTTATTAATACCACCTACATCTTACCGATGAGAAACCTGAGACTCAGAAAGGTTCGGCAGTGTGTTCAAGATCACCTAGCTCCAGGGGCCCCCTCATAGCCACAAGGGCTGACGTCTTCAGTGTGTGAGGCGACCCCGGAGCTGTGCAACGCACAGCTCACAGCAGTCCTAAGAACACCAGTCTGTCTGAACCCAGAGGACCCTCTCCACTCTGTCCTCTGGGTATAGTGCTAGCATCATGCCTCTCCTTTGTGGAGCCCCAGGCTTGGAAATAACATTTCGCTCTATCCAAACAGTGGAAATCTAGAGACAGAGTCTTAGATTTAGAATCATCTTCCAAGTAAATATATTTTGTGTATTTACTTCTGGTGTGGTAAATTTCCCAAAGATGAGAACTGTGCGACTTAACGTGTTTTGTATCTCCAACTAGTATATCGATTTGGACGTGGCATACGGTTAGGGTCATCCAAGAAAAGCAGCAGACTACGAGTCAGAAGTTTTAGTTCTAACATTTCCATTTGTCACTTTTGATGCCGTGCGGCTTGTGGGATCTTAGTTCCCCGACCAGAGATTGAACCTGGGCCCCCTGCAGTGGGGTCCTAACCACTGGACCACCAGGGAAGTCCCTCCATTTAACATTTTTGAGAAGCAACATAACACAGGTGGCTAAGAGTTCTAGAGCCAGATACTCTGGGTTCAGATTCTGGCTCCAGCCCTTCCTAACTCAATAAGCGTGTCACAACTATTTTGTGCCTCAATTTCCTCATCTGTAAAATGAAGGCATAATAGTTGTATATTCTTCAGAGGTGGTTGTGAAGATTAAATGAGCTATTGCCTGTAAAGCACTTAATCCTCTAATGTATGTAAATAGTCTAGGAAGAATCTGTTACATAATTGGTTTTCAAGATGGTAATCGGTAGGCTTTAAGGAAAGATTTCACTCATTTCATCAATTTCCTTTTCTGCTGTGGGTTACCACAATGATTTTTTTTTTTAAGTGATATACCAATTAATGTCTAAAAATTTCTCCTGGTATAATATTCACCTGTAATAGTAATTTACAAGACATGACTATTCCCATTCCCAGGGGCCACTGCTGTGGATGGAGAGAGAAGAAAGGACAAATGAAACCGTCAAGAGTTGGGGTGACGTCGAAGACCTTGTGTGCCATCCGTGACTCCTCCCCCCAGCTGACAGCTCCCTGATGGCAAAGTCCCACAGGTTACAACACTGACAAACACACTATTCGACTCACATAGTTGGTTCAGTCACCACATATCCTGGCCACAGGGCACTGACTATAAAGGAAAGGACAGTTAAGTCAGGCTGTGGTTCATGTTTCCTTGCTTCTCCAAAGGCAAGAACCCTTGAAGACAGGTTTATCATTCTCTGCTAGAGATGGATAACTAACAAAATACTGAAATTAGCAGAGGGGGCCAAGGTGGGGTTCATGGACAACCCTGGAGTGATAACATATCAACTGGAATGAACACAAGATTTGCACGTTTTTGTTTTTGTTTTTTTAGCTGTGTAGTCCAGAGCAAGTTGCTTTCTTTTTAAAAAATTTTGTTTACTTTTAATTAGACAGAGCCTAAATACATACATCTGTATTTTTTAAAATACACAAAAAGATGGTCTCCAACAAGCACTATCCCTCCATCTCAGTACTTTCTGAAGAGGAAGGGTTTGCCATAAAAGGGCTGCATTATTTTTTTTAAATGCTTGATGATATCAGTATTGCATAACATGGCAATATCATGCTTAATCTGTCTGTTCTTGTGTTGATGACGTGTAGCTTGGTTGGAGTTTTTCAGACTTACAAATGTGTTTCAAAATACTTCCTGGTACATGCCCCCTTGGGCACATAAGTGGTTCTCTAGACTAAATACCAAGAAATGGAATTGCTGGATAAGAATATTTACATAATACATTTCGATAGATACTCCACGATGGAGTATCTACTCCTTAAGAGAATAGGAGAAGGAAGTGATGACGAAGGGCCCGTATTCCTGGGTTCAAATCTTAGCTCTGCCACATACTAGCTTAACTTCTCTCTTCCTCAGTTTCTTCAACTGTAAAATGAAGAGAATAGCGGTATCTACTTCATTTGGTTGTTAGGAAAATTGAGTATGTACAAGCTCTTCTGAATAGCATGGCAAGTACTATATAAGTGTAAGCTGCTAACAAGAGCTTTGGGTTTAATATCAGCAAAATTACAAAAACAGGGGCTTCTCTGGTGGCGCAGTGGTTGAGAATCTGCCTGCCAATGCAGGGGACACGGGTTCGAGCCCTGGTCTGGGAAGATCCCACATGCCGCGGAGCAACTAGGCCCATGAGCCACAACTACTGAGCTTGTGCGTCTGGAGCCTGTGCTCCGCAACAAAAGAGGCCGCGACAGTGAGAGGCCCCCGCTCGCCGCAACTAGGGAAAGCCCTCGCACAGAAACGAAGACCCAACACAGCCATAAAAATAAATAAATAAATAAATAAATAAATAAAATTACAAAAACATCTCCCTCTCACATTGGTGGAGAACAGGTAAGAGGTAATAGGAGAATTCTCTGAACATTTCAAGCCCTTGACTGATGCCAAGTTTTGTTTTGGCTAATCTGCCCTCACACAGATAGCCAGTGGCATGGCTGCTGTCAGCGGGAAAGCTGTTGTCAACCGAAGGGGTCAGGGACGAGCTCTCAGCCCATATGCAGATAATGGGTAAGCAGCTCTTCTGGAGCTTGCAGGAAAGCTAGCTGTCCATGCTTTCTCACTGGGAATAGGAGGGATTAGTCCTGATGACTCAGCCTAATCCAAGGGCAATGGGGTTCCTGAATTTGCCATTGTCAGTTACTCCAGATTTGGATGCCACACCCACTGTCACTGAGTACCTAGGCCCATGTTAGTGAAAAGCACCCTTCACAAAGGTGGGTTCTGGAAATCTGGGGAGGAGGGAGGCAGACCAGGTGTGGAGAGACAATTAACATGTTTTGGATGCCTTCTATGTGTCAGCCCCCAGACTGGGCACTTCATAAACATGATCTCATTTAATCCTCACAGTGAAACTACCAGGAAGGTGTTCTATCTTGTTTCACAGATAATGACTTGGAAGCTTAAGGTGACTTTAAAGAGCTGATGTAACAAACCTAATTCCTCACTGCCTGCAAGTGGCAGGGCTGGGATATGAGTCCAGATTTGTTGGAGTGCAAGCGTCGTGCTCTTTCTTGGGTATGATTTTAGGGCTGTATGTGAGAAATAGAGGCAAAATAAATAAATAAATAAGCCCATGAAAAAACGCTCAACATCATTAGTCATTACGGAAATACAAATTAAAACCACAATGAGGTAGCATTTCACACCCACTAGGATGGCTATTACAAAACAGAGTCAAATGTGGGCGAGGCTATGGAAAAAAACAACCCTCAAACACGGCTAGTGGGAATGTAAAATGGTACAGATGTTTTGGAAAACAAACAACTTGGCAGTTTCTTAAAAAGTTAAACATAAATTTACCAAAAGACCCAGAAATTCCATTCCTAGGTATCCACCCAAGAGTAATGAAAACATACATCCACACAAAGACTTGTACATAAATATTCTTATGAGCACGATTACTCATAATAATCAAAAATTGGAAATAACCTAAATGTCCATTGGAAACAACCTAAATGTCCAACAAGTGAACTGACAGACAAAATGTGGTCTAGCCATACAACGGAATACTATGGATAATGAAAAGGAACAAAGTAGGATACATGGTACAACACAGATGAACCTAAAAAGAATTCTCATTATGCTCCGTGAAAGAAGCCAGAAACAAGACACCACATAGTATATGATTTCATTTCTATGAAATGTCCAAAAAAAGCTATTGAGGCCAAAAGTAGATTAGTGGTTGCTGAAGGTGCAGGCAGTGGGGAGAACACTAATTAACGATAAACATGCATGCGGAATCTTTTTTTTTAACTTTTTATTTTATATTGGAGTATAGTTGATTAACAATGTTGTGATAGTTTCAGGTGTATGGTAAAGTGATTCAGTTATACATATACATGTATCTATTCTTTTTCAAATTCTTTTCCCATTTAGGTTATTACAGAATATTGAGCAGAGTTCCCTGTGCTCTACAGTAGGTCCTTGTTGGTTATCTATTTTAAATATAGCAGTGTGTACATGTCAATCCCAAACCCCCAACTGTCCCTTCCCCCGACCCTTCCCCACTAACCATAAATTTGTTCTCTAAGTCTGTGAGTCTGTTTCTGTTTTGTAAATAAGTTCATTTCTTTTTAGATTCTGCATATAAGCGATATCATATGATATGTCTCTTTGTCTGACTACACTCAGTATGACAATCTCTAGGTCCATCCATGTTGCTGAAAATGGCATTATTTCATTCTTTTTAATGGCTGAGTAATATTCAATTGTAGGGATGTACCACATCTTCTTTATCCATTCCTCTGTCGGTGGACATTTAGGTTGCTTCCATGTCTTGGCTGTTGTAACAATGCTGCAATGAACATTGGGGCGTATGTATCCTTTCAGACCATGTTTTTCTCCAGATATATGCCCAGGCGTGGGATTGCAGGATCATATAATAGCTCTATTTTTAATTTTTTAAGGACCCTCCAAATGTTCTGCATGAGGAATCTTTGGCGGGTGAGAAAAATGTTTTAAAACTGATCTATAACGATGGTTGTTCAACTAGATAAATTTAACTAACAACATCATTGAATCGAACACTTAGAAAGGGTGAATTGTACAATATGCAAAACATGCCTCAATACAGTTAATTTTTAAAATACAGACAAGAAGGAGACAAACAAGTAAGCACCTAATATTCATTGCAGCATTGCTTGTGACCGCAGAAGATTGAAAGTAATCTAAATGTCCATCAACAGGTACCTGGTTACAGTATTAATTAATTATCCATTGTATACTTCCATCTATACAATGGAATTTTAAATTTCTAACAGCAATGAGCATTAAAAAAGAATAAGGCAGTTCTGTATGCACTGATATGGAATGATCTCCAAGATATATTGTTCAGTGAAATAAAGTATAGAAGAGAGCGTAGAGTATGCTATCACTTGCATAAGCAAATAAAGGAAGAGTAAGTATTATAATATGCTTATTTATACACATGATTCTAGAAATAGACAAGAAACTGGTAAGCTGGTTGCCCCTGGGAAGAAGCCTGAGTACCTGGGGAAAGGAGGGGTTGCTAGTTGGGAACATTGCTTGTCTTTGCATATCCTTTTGAATATCTTAAATTTATAGATGTTACCTAATAAACAAATATAATTTAATTTTTAAATATTAACAGTGAGTGACTCCATGTGCCCGAGACTGTGCCTGGCACATAGATACGTGAACACACTGAGCTATAGCTGCTACTTGGCTCTCTCTGGATTTGTTTTGAAGTTTTTTGTTTTTTTTTTTTGGTGGGCTAGAGAGTCTTCCCACTCCCCTCTCCTTAAAATCTGTGGCAGTTTGAAATTCTTTAAGGGAGAGTAAAAAAAAAAAGCTCAAGGTTAAAGGAAACCTGTGAGAGAGTTTAGTAACTCCCCTGATTTTACAATTGAAAAACACCCCTGAATCACAGGCAGGTCAAGTGACTTTTCCAAGGTCACACAGCTTGTTAATGGCAGAGTCCAGGTTTCTTGATTCTGATTTTCGGCTTATTGAAAGGATACATGTCTCTGCCTTTCTTATCCTTGTCTTCCTCCCTCAGGGTAAAGGGAAGAGAGGAAAGATCATGATGATATAAACACACAGCATGACCATGTTTTAATGAGACCAACTTCGGTGAATTAATTGGTTAAAATCACTTTGAAGTTGAATGAGGTGAACTGACCGTTGTGTCCAATCTAGGCAAGTGTCATCAAGGTCATCACTAAGAACACATGTGGTACAGAAACCCCCTCTCTGGTTGGTCCTCCACATTCTCCCAGACTCCCTGTGTCCTCACGCTTGCCTTCCCTACAACGAAAAACCCAGAGCAACTCCGAGTCATCCCTCTTTGGAGACTGTTTATTATTAATGGACCTAGAGGTGACATCCTGTGGAATTTCAGGCATCAGCCAGCGTAGGGGAGGACCTGGGAAATGCTAGTTTCTCTTCTGTCCCACTCCTTGCCCTGTAATGGGCAGGAATAACACTGCCCCTGGTGTAATGAACTGAGCCTGGATTAATTATGCTGAACAAACCACCTCTCAGTGAGCCAGCACAAAGAAAGCCGGGGGGACCGGGGATACGGTGCTGTGGAGAGTGTCGATATTACCTCAGCCTCCTCCTACCACCATCCTTCAACCCAGCCAGTCAGAGGGCCTTAGGAGAAAACCTTTTATTTTTGCCTCCACTTGTTTTGTTTTCAGAAGAATTTGTTTTAATCGTTCTTTACCTATTTTTTTTTCTTTTCTTTTCTTTTTTTTTTTTTTTTAGTAAGGTAAGAGATAAGGAGCTTCATTCCATTCCAAGGCAGGACTATTCTGTGGGAGAATACTTACTTGTCTGGGCTGAAGTATAAGGCAGGCCCATCCTAAATCTTTGAAGTAAGGATATTGCCCATTGCTAAACTTACGATTAAGGGGGGAGTTCGTGTGACTTTAGAGGCCTTTCTCCAAAATATCCAAAACCTCCCGAAGCGGCCATTTCGCTTGTCTTCCTAACTCCATTCCACGCCTCTCGCATCACTCAAACCTGGTGACGGGTGGGCTGGACTTCGTCCTTCCTGCTCTGTGGGTTCTGATTGGTCTAAACTGATCAAGCTCTCTTGCTCGGGGATGGGTTCACCAACTAAGGTCTATGCCAATCAGCACATGGCTTTCTGCAGACAGTAAATTCCGCGGTTATCCATCCAATCAGTGCAAAGCTTAAGTCTTTCACTCCGTCCTCTAACCAGGAAGAAGAAAGTGTGCTGACTCCAAGGGAGGCTGGTACCGGTTGAGACTGAAAAAGCCAGCCTGAGGTTGAAACCAAAGCACACAAAAGAGCAGAGTCTCCAGAAATGCAGAGACCGGACCTGGGATCCTGACCAAACTTCTTGGACTTTTTAGTTGCGGGAGCAAAGGAGAGTTGATTTTTTGATTGTTACTTCTAAAAAGCATACCGATGCATCCGTACTTCCCCATGGTACCTGAAATTCCTACCGTTAGCCCTCCGTTCCAGATTGCTATGTCGGACATGCCTTCACCAAGTTACAGACAGAAGTAAAGGATTTAAGATTAGACGGCTTAATCAAAGAATGCTTCTGCAAGAAAGTTCTAGGAACGACTAACCAAACCAACCTAACAAATTTCTGATTTCCACTGGCATCCTGTCTCTTTCTGCCCTCCATATTTTGTTTTGGTTTTTGTTATTGTTGTTTCCTTTACGGAAAAAGACCACCTTCCATCTCTATATGTTCAAATCCCACCAGTTTCAAACCCCAGCTCAAGTGCTGACTTGTCTTTGAAACCTCTCCCGCAGCCTCAGCTGGTAAAAACAGCGCCCTCCCAAATAATGGACCGCTCACCTCAGTGTGTCCTCTCCACACTCAGTATTCCCAGCGGACATGCTCCGCTGCAGGCTGTTTGCCTGCAAGACACCTGATGGGTTTATCTTTTGTGTTCTCCACAGCTGTTGCACGTTGTGGCTGGGCCTTCTGCGTCTCTGAGAAGTAGGCAACTTTAGTGTTGAAAAGAACAAGCGCAAATAGGTTTTCTTCAGGAATTACAGGCCAAAGAAATGGCTAAAGTGGTTCTCAGAGTGCTGGTCCCTGGACCACACCATCAGCATCACCTGGGAACTAGTCAGAAATGCAAATTCTTGGGACCTTCAGAATGAGAAGCTCTGGGTGTGGGACCCAGGAAAATGTGTTTTAACAAGCTCTCTAGATTCTGTTGCACTTTGAAGTTTGAAAACCACTGGACTAGAGGAAGGTCTTAAACTACTGACTGAGGAGCGAATGAACCTGGTTTTCTAAGAGCAGGACTGAAGGCCAAGTGACGATCAAGGTGAGCTGGGTGGCCCCAGATGTGCTGGTAGCAGCCATGGAGGAAATGGCCCTGGGAGGGGTAGGGTGCCGTGTATTCAGAAGTGAACTCTCCAGAACTGACATCTCTTCAACCTGATGTCCAGAGTCTCCTGGTGGACAGTAGGATGGGCCAGGTGGGTGTGCGTTGGCAGAAACCTCAGTGAAGGCTCCAACATTTTTAAATGCTCTTTTCTCTCATATAGGTTGGGCGTTTATTCTTTCATTTTTGCCTCCTAAGACGACATGATTACTTTCTTCCAAGTTTGTTTACATTTCTGAATTTCCAGATTTCCTTTTTGGCAGAATTAAGCACAGATGAGCAGGGTTCCTTGCAAACCTGTCAGTAACTCAAGCGAAGAATTCATCCAGATACCCCGAGGTGCCTGGACAAAAGCTGTGTGCTACCTCAGTCAAGACCACAAGGGCAATGATAAAGACGGTGGTACAGCTCTTCAGAGCTGCCCCACGAGCCCTGCTTGTGATTCGTGTCTGCTCCATCCCCCCGTGCCTGTCTCGCCCTCACCCCAGAACAAGGGGGCACCCTGTTCATTATGAACCTTCATCACTGACCTTGAAATTCCAGCCATGGCTCCTGAGATGGCCCACCCAGCTGCCATCTCCACTCAGCTCCCCCAATGGCGAGTCCATTTCCCGAGCATTCTCAACCCCCCCACTCCCAATCCCCCCGCTCTACAATGCTCATGTCTGAGCAAAAAAGGGAATCAATGCAAGGCTCAACTATAATCTTTGAGGAAAGACAGGTTTGTGCCTAAGTTTTCACAATAATCACAGACATCATCTTGTATGCATGGATTTACCTTTACCTTTCATTCCTATGGATTTGTGAAAACTCCTATTTAAATATCATACTGATCTGTATTAAAAAGTATCATCAGATGATGCTGATAAATCTCTGCTTTTTAGATAACAAGTACACCATCAACCATTTTCAGGCAAAAATAATTTTTCTTATTTATTGCAGATGCATTCTAAAATATAATGGTTTTTCTTTTGCTCTCAAATGTTTTCAAGTATAGAATTTTCTTCAAAATATCTAATTTTCTATGTTATTTTTGTTTAATCATTGCACAGGTGTCAAAATATGTAGTTTTTATTACTTTAATGATTTATGTTATGAAAGCATTCTGAAATTGTAGCAAAAAAAAAGAGAGAGAGAGAAGCTTTTTAATTAACTAAGGGGAGGAACTAGTCTTTGTGGAGAAACTACGATGTGACAAGACACTTTAGGTATATTTACTCATGTAATTCCCCCATCAATCCTGTCAAAGTGGATGTTCTCTTCGTTTTACAGGTGAGAACACTGGAGTTCAGACAGCCTGGAAACTGTGCTGAAGTCAGGATCTGGTTCCAAATCTGCCTCCAGAGCCTGGGCTTTATTCCTCAGCTATAGCCTGCTTCCCCAACCTCCATCTGGATTAGGATACTCGACTACGTCCTCTTTCCATAGGCTGATATCCACAGGTAAGTGTGTGTGTGGGGGTGATGAAAAATGAATTAAATTGGGGGGGGGGTGTCTTTGCAAGTGATGAAAATAGGAATTCCACCCTACCTAAAAAATCTTCCCCAAATTGTGATTACATGTTTTGCAAAAACTTCAAAGGACAGTGGAGTTTGGGAGCTAAAATACATTTAAATTTGTTTTAAATCTGGATTTCCAAAATCTGATCATGTTTCTTGACCATCAGTTGCCTTTTACTACAGGATTTGTCAATTTGTGCATTCAGAAGGCAGCTCACAACATCCGGGGTTTCAGTTAAGAAGGATTACAGCAAAGAAGCTCGTTCGATCTACCCTTACCTGGCATGCTGTTATAAAACATTTCTGACTGTTCCTGGTTAACTAATCTTCAAAAATGAGGGCTACCTAAAGAAAAGGTTGTGGAAGGGAAATAATTAGAGCAGAAGCAGCTCTAAATGCTGCTCTTGCTTTTATCTATTTTTAAATGATTGCCAGATGTCTGCAACTGACACCCTTAATCAGTGGTTTCAAAGGTTGGATGTGGTCGTCAAAATGTAACATGACAGTGCTGCTATTTTATCGATCTTCCTGGGGTTGACTTTTTGCCTTAAATTTTTTAAAAAATCTATTTAACAACTCAAGTATAATGCCTTGCCTATAGTTAACAATACTGTATTGTACACTTAAAAATTTATTAAGACGCTAGATCTCAGGTTAAGTGTTCTTAACCCAATTTTTAGAAAAGGAGAGAAAATATTTTAATGACTCAGTGGATGTTTCCATCAGCTATTTTGAAATGCCTGATAGCTTTTCAGCAGCTTTCATTCCCATTGTCAGACAAGACGCTGCTGTGTCCCCTCAAAAAGTGGAGATTTTCAATCATCCAGATAATCCAAATAAAAGGAATAACTTTTGACTAAAACACTAAAATATTTCAGGCAGAAGTACCTAGGGCCTGAGTTACCTGGGTCATGACCTCAGATTTTCATGACACTTTACTTTGCAAAGGCTTCACAGATCACTCCTTTGAGTCCTCCTAGATGTTTATTTTTTCTAATTATTGAGATAGCCCTGAGGTGAAAGAATTTTTTAAAATTATTGTCAAGCCAAAATAAATAAACAGACATTAAAAAATAATAATGCTTTCTCAAAAGGGTCAGAATGGACCAAAACTAAAAAAGGAGAATTTGGCCACTTTAAAACCCTGTAATGTACCCACATATGCTCGATAGACCCCACTTGTTTCATCTCGTTCTAGTTCATAAGGAAACAATCTGCTTTGTTCCCTATTGTAGAAAATGTGAACAACTACATATTTAAAGCACAGCCAGTCCTCAGGTAAAACCCAAAATCTAGATACTTACTTTTCAATACTTTTTGTCCAAGAGACGTGATAAGAGGGCCGGCTCAGCTGTGGGCTCCCCAGGCTGTGTGTGAGGCATTGATTGGGTGTCCCTGTTCCTGGGACTGGGGATTCAGAGGAGTTACAGGGTTCAGGGTCTTTTCCAGAGTTTTTCAAAGCGCAGTTGGGTCTGTTTCCAGAAAAGCTCCTATCTTCCTAAGAGGGAAAATTCCGTGCCCAGGGAAGTTCCGGAAGAAGAGCATTTTTTTCCCCTGCCCTTGAATGAACTAGGTCATTGCTGCAGCTGGAGAATATTTTTTAGCATCACTGTGATGAAACTCGAGGGCTGTTTCTGCAGTAGGTGCGACACTTGTTGACGCTGACGGGGAGGCCCTGGCAAAGCGGCCTGATGAAATGCAGCCCCGGGAGAGCGGATGAAACCCAGATGGGCTGTCACTGGTGGCTTGGAGACAGCAGCGTTTGGCAGGGCCCATGCAGGACCTCAGGTTCAGGTGCTTGCCTCTTAGAAAAGCAAAATCTCGCCCGCCTGATAAAGTGATTAAGGTCAGAGTAACACCAGAGTTCTCCTACCAAGGCTATCAGGCACTTGAAATACACATAGGAAACCTGAAGGAGGGGTGAGGGGCAGGGGTGGTGAAAATAAGAGTCATATGTTGTTCATTTAGAACTGGTATTACAGTCGTTCTCTGAAGTTCTCTGAGAAAAGCAGAAGCCACAGCAAGGCAGGATCCACCCTCCTCCCGCAGTGGTCCCCCCTCTCCCCGCCTCACACCCCTTTCTCTCTCTCTCAGACACACACACACACACACACACACACACTCACACACATTCTCTCTCTTCCTATTTCGACTGCAGTAGTAAGAAGAAAAGGGAGGAAGACCCGAAGAAATCCGGAGGAGAAATACCATGAGCCCTTTTTTTTCAAATCGTTCATGTTGGCAGAGTAGGTTTTGTAACGTGGACATTTCTTTTCTTGAATTTTGTCCAATTCCAAGAAAGAACGTAGAAAATCCGGAACTATCATTCTGTAACCACTTTGCCCCTTTGCAAAAGTATTTTAATGTACCATACCTGGAAACTGACAGCTGAGAAGGAAACCTCTTATGAGACTCACGGCTAAAATTAGCAGCTTCAAGTGGGTGACTTTGAAAGGGGCATAACTGTAAATATTCACTCCCTGCTGGGCACTGTAATCCTCAAAAGCAAATTGTTTTAACACAGAACAGGGCATGCATCACTATACCTTGATGGAATGAAACTTCTCACAAGATGAAAAATCATCATCTAGAATTATTAGGTATCAAGTGTACTGTGGATGTGTTCTGTTTATTTCAGTTTTACCTTCATTTGAGAAGAAAGATACTGGAAGCTGAGAGACTTTAAAATAATGACAGTCTCTTTTGGAACACGTTTCTATGAACTGCAGCAGAATGCAGAAATCACCAAACCTTTGTGATTGTGGATATCCATTGGATTTATTTAAAGCCCAATCCTCTTCACAGAAGAAGGTCCTTTCCAGATAAGAGGAGACAACTTTAAGGTGAGATTGAAGACAGAATGAGGTTGTGATGATAAAAAATAAACAAATGTTATCACACGCAGCAGAACAGGATAAAGCCAAAAGGGAACCAGTGTCCCAACACAGTAGGTAAATGTGATGTGATCGTGAAAGAAGAGTTGCCTGGGAGTTCTTAAATGGAAAAGTTGACACTCATTATGAAACTTAATTTTGTTCTTCACAAACAATTTGAAAGATGAACTCCCTCAAGTCCTATATAAATATATATATATATATATTTATATATATAATGGATTAGTCGTCTCATAGCCTGCAGCCATATAATTTTTGTTTTAACTCTTACATTTGGGGGAGCAGGAATGGAAGAAAAATCAGAAACAGAGACCTTGGGATTTAACTCAGGCCAGGTTCTGAATTTTTTATGATTATTCGAAGGAAGGAATAGAAGGAGGGATGTTGAAGAGAAAAAGGAGGGCATGTATTTATTTGTGTCCCTCTAATAGCATCAAAAAATATGTGAGTTTGTGATTAAAAATAAAGACCTGAAAATGTTTGGCATCATTCCAAGTGAAGTAATGTGGAACAGAGAAAATATGTTTAGGTAATCTCTTTTTCTGAAGCTACAGGAGAAGGAAACAAGTTTCATTTGAGAGGAGATTTTCCATCTAAGGAGCAGAGCTGGAAATGTATTTTTTATTTAATTGCTTCCCTGAAAGGCCTCTGGGGCTGTTAGTTCCTTGGCATCTGGAATGAGAATGGGTGTCGTGCAATTCACTAGCCACTCTGGGCTTGCTGGGGACTGGGATCTAGTCAGTTTCCAACGCATCTGAATATTTCAAGCAAATCCATTAGGTTCTTAAACTGCTCTCCGCTCCCGTATCTTGAACTGAGATTGGTACGTGAGGGGTTTATCGCTCACTTTATTCCTCCTGGCACAGAAGGTCTTCGAATGCTTGCGTCTAATGGTACGAGTGTTGAATGCCCTTCCCAGCACAGTGCGTTCTTAGCTGAGGTTTGGTACCAACCACATGTCAGGTCAGATCAGATTTTCTGCCAGGGTCCTTGGCCAAGCGGGAACTGGGCAGGTCAGTCCAGCTGCGGGGAGCGGTCAGTGTCTGGGGAGGGTCCCCCACCACGGAGAGCAACAGTTCATCCCCATCCAGGGTCCAGGGTTTCTCAGAGCTTCTGCAGTATGTGTGGTTCCTTGCTCAGTGGCCATGACCCAAATCAGGCCTTTGCAACCTTCATTCAGTTCCCTGTATATTAAACAGCTGCTAGTCACTCAGCTAGGTCGACTCCACAGGTACTCCTTTCCCTCAGGTACAATGGCAAAAGAATTAGTACTGTAAATAAGATTCTGTTCTCTTAGCGTTTTTCATCCCAGGGAACAGATTTCTATAAAATTCTTCATGAGACTATGAAGTTTTAAACTACTTGCAAAATAAAAATTAAAAATGCAATTTTTCAGAATTCATTTATTCAAGAGGAACTTTTCCAAACATACGAATGTTGTTTGGAATTTGGAATTCATTTCTCCCCAGGGTATCAAAATCATAAATGGTAGTTAGGTTCACAGAACACCTTACAGAAGTACTGTATTTAATCCATCGCGTTCCTAAAGTACCTATTTCAGCTACCTAAAACCCCAAGTATCGAAACCAGCTTAAAATTCAATTTAACTGCATATGACAGTCTAAGTACCTGAAAAAAAAATCCGAACTTCCATGATAGGATTCCGGCACAGTTATTCCCATGCTTCAGTTTCATTTTAAAACAGCCACCAAGAAAGCACTACAACTGTCAGAACAGGAGAAAATTCCAATTTTTACCAATTTGTAGGTTGAGCCCGAGGTCCAATTTCACAAATACTAAGTCAAATGAATTACTTGAATGGTGTATGAAAATTTAAATTTTTAAAAATATTTGTGTATGGTATGTATATTAAGTATTCTATAAAAGTTTCATTTTTAAGGCTTTCCTTCTGATTATAAGAGCAATACATACTAATTACTGAAAATTACATACCCATCACTAAAAATTTTTAATATTTTGATTTCAAAAATTTCAAATCTCCCACTACCTAAAGATAACCACTATTTTCGTGTATTCCTTCTACTGTTCTATTTTCCGTTTGTGCATGCTTACACATACAGTTTTCTTTTCTGGTTTTTTGTTTGTTTGTTTGTCTGTTTGTTTTTTACTTAACATGGGCCTCTCATTAAGAATTCTTTGGGAAAGCCTACATACTAATCTGTTAGATGAATGTATTATACTTTATGTAGCCAATGTTCCACTGCTAGGTATTTAGATTGCTTATATATTTTTGCTTTTATAAACAATGATGTGATACACATTCTTGTAAATAAATCTTTGGGCACATCACTCTTGTCTAAGGGTAGGATGTTAAAAGTGGTATTGGTGAGTCAAAAGTTACAAACATTTTAAGGTTTTAAAATATACTGCCAAACAAAACGCTATCAGTTGTATTGTGCTATGTTTCCGCCAGCAGGTGTAAGGCCGCCCATCTTACTGAGAGAGTAATTACTCTTGGCACTGAACACTATCACTGACAATGTTTTTGCCGTCTTAGAAGCACAATTTCTTTGACTGCTAATGAAGTTAAATAGTGTTTTATAAGTTCTTTGGACCTTCTTTCATGAATTGTCTTTTCAATTTCGGGGGTCAGCTTTGCTATTTGAGTGTTTTCCTTTTGCACATATAAAAGCCCTCCATATATAATTTGCTGCAGATAGGCTCTACCTTCTAATTTGTGGTTTTGATACATAGAAGTTATGAATTTGTGAAGTTTTGATATATAGAAGCTATGAATTTTTATTTAATAAAAACTATACAGGAAGAAGGAAAAGATTTGTTTTTTAAAGGGTACAGAGTTTCAGTTTTGCAAGATGAAAACATTCTGGAGATCTGTTTGACAACAGTGTGAATACACTTACCATTACTACATTGAACACTTAAAAATGATGAACATGACAAATTTTATGGGGTTTTTTTGACCACAAATTTTAAAAAGCTCTCTCTTTCTTGTGGTTTCTTCCTTTGCTTATTAAGCCCCATCCCTACATGTACTTATCCACTATCCCATACTGCCCCAAGGCAGAGTAGAGATTAGAGTTCAAATCGAGCCCTTCTCCCTCTGTGTCATGTTATTTGGTCTGTGCTAATGTACCGGATCAATTTGTGCCTTTTCCCTTAGATTCCCAGACATCTAGGATTCTCCATTTCCTTGCTGCTTTAGGGGCTTCCACCCTTTACAACTAAGAGAGTGATATACGTATAGGTATAATAGTTAGGATTTTGGTTTGAAAACTAGATTTTTTTCCCCCCCATTAAAAATAGAATGAAATGGGAGTTAGGACTTTCAGCCATGACTGAATGAAGAGGCTAGAAAATCTTCTCCCCAAAAAGCAAATATAAAGATAGACAATATAGGGCTTCCCTGGTGGCGCAGTGGTTAAGAATCTGCCTGCCAATGCAGGGAACACGGGTTCCAGCCCTGCTCAGGGAAGATCCCACATGCCGCAGAGCAACTAAGCCCATGCACCACAACTACTGAGCCTGCGCTCTAGAGCCCACGAGCCACAACTACTGAGCCCACGCGCCACATCTACTGAAGCCCAAGTGCTCTAAAGCCTGTGCTCCGCAGCAAGAGAAGCCCGCGCACCACAACAAAGAGTAGCCCCCGCTTGCCGCAACTAGAGAAAGCCTGCGTGCAGCAACGAAGACCCAACACAGCCAAAAATAATAAATTAAAAAAAAAAAAAAAAAAAGATAGACAATATAGACAGCCATTTTAATGCTCTGGAAATCAACCAAAGGCATACAACAATGTGAGAAGCGTTTATGGTTGAGAAACAGCTCAACCTTGGATACTAACAGTGGGTCTCTATGACATTCTTGGCTAGAGCTGCTCTCACTCCCCCACCCAGCTCCAGTGTCACAGAGGTCCTGCCAGGGCAGGCTGTGAGCACTGCCATGTTTATTGCCACAGTTGAAGGGGGCTCACTGTATCTGGCGCAGTGGACAACACCTGTGCCCAGCAGTGTTATCAATGGAAGTAACTCTTGGCAGCAGATGAGTGGAGGAGGCCAACAGCTCTAGCAGCATGAGGATGGGGTTGAGGTTGGGGTAGGCATCTGTCTGGCTGGGGCCGCGTTCATGTGCAGTGGAGACCAGGAGGGACCCAGCTCTCCATCCACACATTCCCAGCATGCACAGAGGAGACATGAAAGGGTCCAGCAGAAACTCAACATTAGGGCAGACTCAAACATGGCTGAAACTTGAATGCATTCCCCTACCCACAGATACACCGGCAGAGGATGGAAGTTTTACTGGCTCAAGGTATTTGAAACACAACCTCTGTCCAGTCATTCACTGGCTGCCCACTAGGCCATGCAAACACAGGAGTGACTCCCAGGAAACAAAGCTTTAAAAAAAATTTTTTAAGAAAACTGAGCAGAAATATCTGTGCCCACATACTTTGGGTGTGACAGATTTCACAGTTTTATCTCAGGTAAGTTTCTAAACTAAAAAATAAACCAAACAGCAATAACAACAACAACCTTGGGGATCGGGGGAGATAACCGGAACTCAGAGCTACCGCAATATATTGGGTTGGCCAAAAAGTTGGTTTGAGTTTTTCAGTAAGATAGTACAGAAAAACCCAAATGACACAGTTCAAAAATGGAATTAATAATTATATTCACAATAGTGTCAATAAGAATAAAATACTTAGAAATAAACTTAAAAGGCATATAATGAAAATTATAAAACATTGAAAAGAGAAATTAAAGAAGATTAAATAAATAGACATTCTATATTTATGGAATGGAAGACTCAGTATTGTCAAGATTGCAATTCTCCCCAAATTGATCTATGTATTCAACACAATGCCTATAAAAATTCCAGTGGTACTTTTGTAGAAATTGATAAGCTCATCCTAAAATTTATATGGAAAAGCAATGGAATTAGAATAGCTAAAACAGCTTTGAAAAAGAACAGCGAAGTTGGAGGACTTATACTACCTGATTGTAAAACGTGTTAAAAAGCCACCGTAATCAAGACAGTGCAATAGTGACACACTATTATATAGATGGACAGTCGCTATAGATGTATCAGAATCGAGAGTCCAGAAATAAGCCCAGAAATAATAAAAATCACATTTATGTCAACTGATTTTTGACAAAGGTACCAAGGTAATTCAACAAAAGAAAGGATTGTCTTTTTTTATTATTATTAATTATTTATTTACTTATTTTTATTTTTGGCCGCATTGGGTCTTTGTTGCTGTGCGCGGGCTTTCTCTAGTTGTGGCGAGCGGGAGATATTCTTCATTGCGTTGCACTGGCTTCTCATTGTTGTCGCTTCTCTTGTTGCAGAGCCCTGGCTCTAGGTGCACGGGCTCAGTAGTTGTGGCTCTCGGGCTCTAGAGCACAGTCTCAGTAGTCGTGGCACGTGGGCTTAGTTGCTCCGCGGCATGTAGGATCTTCCCCGGCCAGGGATAGAACCCATGTCTCCTGCATTGGCCGGCAGATTCTTAACCACTGAGCCACCAGGGAAGTCCAGGATTGTCTTTTCAATAAATGATGCTGGGACAATTGGATATCCATATGCAAAAAATCCGAACTTTGAAACTTACCTTATACCATACACAAAAATTAACTCAAAATGGATCATAGAACTAAATGTAAGTGCTACAATGATAAACTTCTAGAGAAACACATAGGAGAAAATTGTGACTTTGAGTTATGCAAAGAGTTCTTCTATATGACACCAAAATCATGATCCATAAAAATAAAAATTAGGAAATAGAGTTTTATCAAAATTAAAAATTCTTTTTCATCAAAAGACATCATTACACACCACAGACTGGGAGAAAATACTTGCAAATCATTTTTCATATATATTCTTGTAATAAATCAGTATACATATATATTCTTAAAATCTCTCAAAACTCAACAATAGAAAGACAACCCAACTAAAAAATGGACAAAAGACTTGAATAGACATTGAACTAAAGAAAATATACAGGGACTTCCCTGGTGGCGCAGTGGATAAGAGTCCACCTGCTGGGGCTTCCCTGGTGGCGCAGTGGTTGAGAATCTGCCTGCTGATGCAGGGGACACGGGTTCGAGCCCTGGTCTGGGAGGATCCCACATGCCGCGGAGCAACTGGGCCCGTGAGCCACAACTACTGAGCCTGCGCGTCTGGAGCCTGTGCTCCGCAACAAGAGAGGCCGCGATAGTGAGAGGCCTGCGCACTGCGATGAGGAGTGGCCCCCACCTGCCGCAACTAGAGAAAGCCCTCGCACAGAAACGAAGACCCAACACAGCCAAAAAATTAATTAATTAATTAATTAATTTAAAAAGCCAACGTTTAAAAAAAAAAAAAGAATCCGCCTGCCAATGCAGGGAACACAGGTTCGAGCCCTGGTCCTGGAAGATCCCACATGCCGCAGAGCAACTAAGCCCACGCACCACAACTACTGAGCCTGAGCTCTAGAGCCTGCAAGCCACAACTACTGAAGCCCGCGCGCCTAGAACCCGTGCTCCACAACAAGAGAAGCCATTGCAATGAGAAGCCTGCGCACTTCAACGAAGAGTAGCCCCCAAGGACTTCCCTGGTGGTCCAGTGGCTAAGACTCTGCACTCCCAACGCAGGGGGCGTGGGTTTGCTCCCTGGTCAGGGAACTAGATCCCACATGCTGCAACTAAAAGATCCCGCATGCCACAACAAAGATTCTGCATGCCGCAACTAAGACCCAGCGCAGCCAAATAAATAAAGAGTAGCCCCCGCTCACCGCAACTAGAGAAAGCCCACATGCAGCAACGAAGACCCAACGCAGTCAAAAATAATAAATAAGTAAAATTAAAACAAAAAAAGAAAATATACAAATGGCTAATAAGCACAGGAAAGGATGCTCAACATCATTAGTCGTTAAGGAAATACAAATTAAGACCACAATGAGATACCATTACATACCCAGTAGGATGGCTACAATAAAAAAGGCAGACAATACCAAATGTCCATGAGGATGTGAAGAAACTGGAACCCTCATACATTGCTGGCGGGAATATGAAATGGCCCAGCCACTTTGGAAAACAGTTTGGCAATTTCTTAAAACATGTAACATATCCTACCATATGACCCAGCAATTCCACCCCTAGGAATCTACCATAAGAAATGAAAACACATGTGTAAACAAAAACCTGTATGCCCAAAACTGGAAACAATCCAAGTGGCCATCAACCAGTGAATGGATAAAACCAATTATGCTACATCCGTCCATACAATCAAATACTATTCAACTATAAAAAAGAAAGGACATGGATACATGCTACAACTTGGAAGAAACTCAAAAACATTATGCTAAGTAAAAGAACTAGATGCAAAAGACTACATATTTCATTGTGCCATTTATATGAAATGTCCAAAAGAGGCAAATTTATAGAGACAGAAAAGATACCAGTGTTACCTAAGGCTGGGGGTGGGAGGGAGAATTAGCTGCAAACAGACATGATGGAACTTCTGGGGATGATGAAATGCTCTAAAACTGGATTGTGGTAATGGTTGCACAACTATAAATATATTCAACATTGTTGAATCATACACTAACATTTGGAGCATTTTATTTTATGTAAATTATATTTCAGTAAGGCTTTTTAAAATGTATAATAAAAACAGTTAACGGATCCCTCGCCTATCCTTTAAAATTTTTTAAATTTGTACTTTATGTTCTTCCCAGGTTTTTTGAGGTATAATGTGCATATGGTTTGCAAATATTTTCTCCCATCCTGCAGGTTGCCTTTTCACCCTGTTGATTGTTTCCTTTGCTATGCAAAAGCTTTTTAGTTTGACATAGTCTCACTTGTGTATTTTTGCTTTTGTTACCTGTGATTTTGGTGTCATATTCAAGAAATCATCGTCAAGATCAATGTCAAGAAGTTTTTCCCCCATGTTTTCTTCTAGGAGTTTTATGGTTTTAGATGTTACATTCAAATCTTTAGTCCATTTTGAGTTACTTTTTGTGTATGGTGAAAGATAAGTGTCCAGTTTCATTCTTTTGCATGTGGTTATCCAGTTTCCAGACACTATTTATTGAAAAGAATATCCTTTCCTCATTGTGTGTTCTTGGCACCTACTTGTCAAAAATTAGTTGACACTATATGCATGGGTTTATTTCTGGGCTCTCTATTCTGTTCCATTGGTCTCTTTTTATGCCAGTATGATACCATTTTGGTTACTATTGCTTTATAATATAGTTTGAAATCAGGAAGTATAATGCCTCCAGCTTTTTGGTTCTTTCTCAAGATCACTGTGGCCATTCAGGTCTTCTGTGGTTCCATATGAATTTTAGGATTATATTTTTCTGTTTATGTAAAGAAGTCTTTGGGATTTTTATAGAGATTGCATTGAAATTGTAGATTGCTTTAGGTTAAGTATGGGTATCTCAACAATATTAATTCTTCTAATCCATGAATACAGGATATCTTTCCATTTATTTGTGCCTCCTTTAATTTCTTTCATCAGTGTTTTATAGTTCTCATAGTACAAATCTTTCATCCCCTTGGTTAAATTTATTCCTAAGTATTTAATTCTCTTTGGTGCTATTGTAAATGGGATTGTTTCTTAATTTCCTTTTCAGATAGTTCATTGTTTGGTGTATAGAAACTCAACTGATCTTTGTATGTTGATTTTGTATGCTGCAACTTCACTGAATTCATTTATTCTACCAGTTGTTTTGTGGAGTCTTTAGGGTTTCCTACATCACGTCATCTGCAGACAGAGATAATTTTATATTCTCCTTTCCAATTTGGATGCCTTTTAGCTGACCTTCATAGTGACATCAAAAACCATAGGACCTATTTGGTAAACCTGTGACTTTGAATGATTACTTTGGATTTCAATTCCCATGAGCCCAAGAAGCAGATACCCAGTAGGTAAAAGCTCCTGAACATGATATTCCTCGTGACAGATATCCAGAGAGCCAGAAGTCTAAGACAAGAATTATCACCAGCCACCTCGTGTGATACTTGCTCATTTGACAGTGTCATTATGCTGCTCTCTTACGCAACAAAACAGCCCAAGAGCCTGTCCTCCAGCACATGTAAAGGTGGAAGGCAAATGTAAACCGTGTGTGCCCTAAGGAGCTCTGTAAAAGTCGGGGACAGAGTTCCTGAACTCTTGTACCATGTGTTACCCACTGGTCAGGTAGCCTTGCAGACATTGATGCCCAAAATTCTGCATTAATAACATGCATTTTTAAAGCATAGTAAAGCTGATCTTACATCAGGGTTTTGGGCAAAATATTGTTTCCTGTTCCTACCATTTACTTTTACATTTACACGGTCAATTAAGAGACCAGTTAATTCTACTTAACAGATAAATCAGCAGGAAAAGTGTACGTTCCTTACCTGGAGCAAAACTTCACAAAGGAGGTTCCCCCCAACTCACAGCTTTCTGAAGCACAGCTGACCCCCAGTTGCCTTTCTCCCTTTCTTGAACTTCAGAGTCGTGTCCAAGCTTCATGCAGTTAGATCCCTCTCTTGGTGTAAAAGATTCCCGTGGCTGAGTTCTGGGCTCAGTTTTGCCAGCCCAGCAAACTCCCGTCTTCGCTGCCCCCATGAGAGGGCTTGTGACTACACCCTTGAGAACATGGCCCTTCTTTCTCTTTACATTCATTTCACAGTCCTCTTTCTCATAAGTTGTCCAAACCTGTCTTCCTGAGGACAAAGAGAGAACCTTATTCCAGGGAGGAAAATATCATCCCAACCTGCAGATGTGGCTGCACGTGATAGTGACAGTAGAACAACCAGTTAGCATCTGCGTGTGTTACACAAGCACTTCCCCACGTGCATTTACTTTATGAGTGTTCACTGGAGTCCATTCGTTTCTCCCCAGCTCCCCACACCCCCTAGCGATGGGACCACAGCAACTGCCTACTCACCACCCCTTACCCGGTTGACCACCATCACCACCACTTCCCAGCACCACAGCGCCACCTGAGCCTGCCAGCAGAGAGCCACTAGACCACTCTTCTAGAAACACTGGTGTTTTCCAGATGTCTCCCTTGCTTACAAATCTCCTATGATTCCCCATCATTAACAGAATAAAGCGAAAACCTCTCAGCCTGACGTTCCTGAGTCCTCTCTTGTCCTGTGATGAAAGCCGACCCAGAAGCAAATTCTGAGGGAAATGTAGGTCTTGTTTCCGAATTATTCCTGCTCTTGTGTAGGGAGCGTGCCAGCCTTGTCTTCAAACACTCGTCCTGCCCAGGCTCCTCAACTTTCTTGTCAGTTTCAGCCGTACCTTCATCTCCGTCGACTGGTAACACGTGTGGATCAGAGCTTAATCAATGACACAGACTGTCGGTGGCACATGCCATCAGCACTTTAGAGACTTCTCAAGGAGAATATATTTTATACTGGTGTGAACCTGGACCATCTGAGAGCTCCTTCCCAGGACCAGAATATCTTGACCCATAGGTAGAAATGCTTCCCTGAACTCTGCTCCTCCCCTATTGGCCCATCTCTTCACTTTTCCTCAAACACACTCTATTATCATCTCTCCCATGTAGCTTTGCTGACATCTGTCCTTCCACCTCCTCCCGGCAGCTCCCATCCCAGCCTTCCTCAACCTCCCTCCTCTGAACTCGGGTATGTCATTCATTTGTTTTGACACTGTGAATTCCCCGAATTCTTAAAATTCGTGGGGATGGTGGGAGTTTTTCAGTGAATACTGGGCGGGAAGATATTCTCCTGAATTCTCTTATTGTACCATGTTTGTGGTTTCAATTTTTAAAAATATTATCTAAATCTCTGATACAGTTGGAACTTGTTTTGGTGTGATACATGAATTAAGAAAACAATTTTACCATTTGTCTCAACACCCAATTATTCAAAATCAAATCTCCCCAGTGATTGGAAATGCCATCTTCATTATAATTTAAGTTCTCATCTATTTGGGGTCTCTTTTTATGGTTCTACATTCTGTTCAACTGATCTGTCTAGCCATGCAATGATGTAAAACCATTTTAGTACTTATGGCTTTTTAAATCTATTTTGATATTTGCTAGAGCTGGTCTTTTTTTTTTTTTTTTTAATTTTTATTTTTTATTTTTTTAATGCTATTCTTGTCTGCTTACATTCTTTTTATTTATGTATGTATGTATGGCTGTGTTGGGTCTTCGTTTCTGTGCGAGAGCTTTCTCTAGTTGTGGCAAGCGGGGGCCACTCTTCATCGCAGTGCGCGGGCCTCTCACTGTCGCGGCCTCTCTTGTTGCGGAGCACAGGCTCCAGACGCGCAGGCTCAGTAATTGTGGCTCACGGGCCCAGTTGCTCCGCGGCATGTGGGATCTTCCCAGACCAGGGCTCGAACCCGCGTCCCCTGCATTGGCAGGCAGATTCTCAACCACTGCGCCACCAGGGAAGCCCTAGAGCTGGTCTTTTTATCATTATTCTTGTTTTTCAAAAACTTCCTGGTTATCACCTGTTTATTTTTCCATATGAACTTAATAATCCTCTTGTCTGGTCTCCCTCCACCAAACTCCTGTTGCTGACATTATCAGATCTGAATTTCAAAAATCATTCTGGCTACAGTGTGGAGAACAAGGGTACATGAGGAAAGACCAGTGAGAGATGCTATCGCACGAGTTCACAAGAGACGTGAGGGTAACCTGGACTAGGAGGGTGACAGTAGAGATGGAGAGAAAATAGGATCAAGTGATACGGAAAAATTAAAACTGGCAGGACTTGGTGATGAGTGTGATTTGGCAGTTTAGGAAGAGGTAGGTGGTTTTCAAGTCTTGCCCGGAGCAACCCTGGGATTTAGTCCAGTTCTATAAAGACCCCAATCTGGATCAATCCAAGGATGCACTGTTAGTTTGGGAGTTGCCCTGAAAAGCAGGGTGCTCTTGGAAAAAGACCTGGAGCTCTTCTGTAAAGAGATATCATTGGTTCAGACAAGATACCCCAAAGTGAATTGCTTCCCCCAACCCGTATCAGTTATCAGGAATACCAAACCAGTTTCTAGAGCATTTCACAGGCTGTGGGAGTGTACCCATGACCTCAAACCTCATGGCTCTAAATGGCAACAGTGTATTCTGAGACATTCTGTTACATCATATTTGCGGACTGCAGAGCCAACTTGTGGTTAGTGAAGAAAAAGTACAATACTTCAGAAGTTTTCCTTTCTTCAGTTCCTCAGAAAGTGAAATTACCATAAGATTCCACTCCTAGGTAGATTACACCCAAAAGAATTACAAATGGGAACACAAAGAGATCCTTATATACCAATGTTCATAGCAGCATTATTCACGATAGCCAAAAGGTGGAAACAGCCCAAATGTCCATCATCAGATGAGCAGATAAACAAAATGTTCTATAGCCATACAATGGATGCAGCCTTCTAAAGGAAGGAAATTCTGACACATGCTACAACATGGAGGGACCTAGAAAGCATTATGGTGAAATAAGCCAGAAACAAAAGGACAAATATTGTATGATTCCATTTATGTTAAGGTACCTAGAAAAGGCAAATTCATAGAAACAGAAAGTAGAATAGAGGTTACCAGGGACTGGAGGAAGGGGGAAATGGGAAGTTATTGTTAAATAGCGTCTGTTTGGGATGATGAAAAGGTTCTGGGAATATGTGGTGGTGATGGTTGCACAACGTTGAGAACTTAATGCCACTTAATTGTACAATTAAAATTGGTTAGGGCTTCCCTGGTGGCGCAGTGGTTAAGAATCTGCCTGCCAATGCAGGGGACACAGGTTCGAGCCCTGGTCCAGGAAGATCCCACATGCTGCAGAACAACTAAGCCCATGTGTCACAACTACTGAGCCCGTGTGCCACAACTACTGAACCTGCGCTCTGGAGCCCGCGAGCCACAACTACTGAGCCTGCATGCCACAACTACTGAACCCCGTGTGCCTAGAGCCCGTGCTCCACAACAAGAGAAGCCACCGCAATGAGAAGCCCACGCACCACAACGAAGAGTAGCCCCCGCTCGCCGCAACTAGAGAAAGCCTGCGCGCAGCAACGAAGACCCAACACAGCCAAAAATTAAAAAACAAATAAATAAATAAATAAAATTGGTTAAAAGGGTAAATTTTATGTGTATTTTACCAAATTTGGAATGTATAGAAAAAAATCACTATGTTGTCTAACAGAAATTAACATATTATTACAGGTCAGTTATACTTCGAAAACAAACAAACTCATAGAAAAAGACCTCAGATTTGTGGATGCCAGAGATGGGGAATAGGGGGAGGGGGAATTGGAGGAAAGCAGTCAAAAGGCACGAACTTCCAGTTATAAGACAAAGAAGTACTAGGGATGTAATGTACAACATGGTAAATATAATGAGCACTGCTGCGTGTTTTATATGAAAGTTGTTAGGAGAGGAAATCCTAAGAGTTCTCATCGCAAGGAAAACAATTTTTTTCTATTTCTTTAATTTCGCATCTCTATGATATGACAGATGTTCACTTAACTTATTGCGATCATCATTTCGTGGTGTATATAAGTCAAATAATTATGCTGTACACCTGAAACTCATACAGTGCCGTAGGTCAATTATATAAACTGGAAGAAACAATGGTAAATTTTATGTTATGTGTATTTTACCAAATTAAAAAAAGAATATATTTTTTAAAGTTTTCTTTTCTTACGAAAGAATGTGTCATAATAGAGGCACCTCCCCTCACCACCGAGACAAATTATGATCATGTTATTACAGCTATAAGTCGTATTAGCTCTCTGAGACCTAGGTTTTGCAGAGTAGGCAACATACTCTCTTACCCAAAACAATACAAAATATTTTGGGAAACAAACTATATAGCCTGCATCTCCGGAAATCCCCTCCCAAGTGGCTAACCACAAAGGGAGGAAACATAACAAGGTGAAACCAAAAGTTTACAGTCAAAACTTAGAGTCCATGTTATTTCGTTGTGTACTAGACCAATGCAGTGCAAACGTGCACTCGGGAATGACACGATTGCAGCAGTGAAGCTTTCTCTGCCTTGGTCTTTTCTTTATGCCATCATTTAGGGATAATCTTGTTCCCAAATGTCTTTTGAAGCAAATAGGTCTAAGGCATTCGATTAAACAGAAGCTATTTAAAACTCACTTGGCAAATCACCTGAATATTAAGTTAACAGAATTAGGCAGTATCCTTTGAAGAGCTCTGAAGACAGCTATGGATGAAACTGTGTTACTGTTGATAAAACTGATGTTACAAATAACCGCTGAGCTAGAGACTATCAAGCTGCCAATGCTACTTCCATGCAAAAAAAAATATATTTGTTCCAGAGGACACCCTAAGAGGAATCTATCATAAAATGTAGGAGCATCTAAATGCAAGAATGATCAATCCACTGAGTGAATAGTAACATGTTTTCCAGAAAAAAGAAAGGATAATTGATTAAAATTGTACAAATAAGTGGATGTAAATTATTTATAGTGATAAAATTCTTTGGCAAAATTCTACACAAGCAAATTTTTCTAACCACATGGTCATTACGATATTAAAGAGTGCGCAAAGGTTCAAGTGTTGGCTCAATGACAGTAAATGAAGGGTAGGAATAAAGGGAAATGCTTCTCAAGGGAGGAAGGTAATAGCCCTTTCAAGTCGTTGCTATGTATCATGAAGATATGTGAACTTTGAAATCTACAAGTTTATGGATATCAGTGAGCTTGGGAAGATACCAAGTTAAGGAAGATAAGTGTAACAGGATGGTAAAATGAAATTTTCAGCTGAGGCCCCTGAAATAGACACCACATTCTAAAGAGGTACAAGAATACTCAATGCAGGACTTATAAAGCAGATGGCATAATTTTAAAAATAACCACTACACACAGATTAGAAGGACCAAAATTTGGAACTTCGACAACACCGAGTGTTGGCCAGGCTGTGGGCAACAGGAGCTCTCATTCGTTGCTGGTGGGAATGCAGAAGGACACAGACACTGTGGGAAACAGTTTGGGGTTCTTACAAAACAAAACGTACTATACAATCCAGCAATCACACTCCTTGGTATTTACACAAAGGAGTTGAAAACTTATGTCCACACAAAAATCTGCACACGGATGTTTATAGCAGCTTTATTCACAATTGTCAAAACTTGGAAGCAACCCAGATGTCCTTCAGTAAGTGAATGGGTAAATAAACTGGTACATCCAGACAATGGAATACTATTTAGCACTAAAAAGAAATAAGCCAGCAAGCCATGAAAAGATGTGGAAGAACCTTAAATGCAGACTACTAAGTGAAAGAAGCCAGTCTGGAAAGGCTGTATGATTCCAACTATATGACATTCTGGAAAAGAAAAAACTATGAACACAGTAAAAATATCAGTGGTTTTCAGGGATGAGGGTGGAGGGTGTTAATAGGGGGAGCACAGAAGATTTTTTAGGGCAGTGAAAATACTGTGTATTATAATGATGGCTATATGTCATTGTACATTTGTCTAAATCCATAGAATGAATGTGTAACACCAAGAGTGAATTTTAAGGTAAACTGTGGACTTTTGGGTAATTATGATGTGACAGTGTAGGTTTGTCAATTGTAAGAAATGTATCATTTTGGTGAGTGATGTTGATAACGGGAAAGGCTATATATGTGTGGGTACCAGGGGTATATGAGAAATCTATGTATCTTCCTCTCAATTTTGTTGTAAACCTAACACTACTGTAAAAAAAAAAATTAAGTCTAAAATAATTAGTATGAATTGATTGCTTATCCACTTAGAAAATAAAATATTTTTTTAAAAAAACTTACTGGGTGTCTTGCTAGTTAAAGCATCTACAGAAAGATGTCGTGAAGCTAGGCACAGTACCTAAAGGGTACAAAATTGGCTTAGGCAATGAAGGGGTTCAGAATATACCTCTCCAAGATATACCAAAATATTTGGTATAGTGATCATTTTAGGCTGAAGACATTTGAGATTCAACAGATAAACACACACACACACACACACACACACACACACACACACACACACAAAGCCCTCTGGGAGCTTCCCTTATTTGACTAAAAGCAGTAACTTCTGGGAAATAAGGCTGCCATAAATTCCTCTGCAGGGTGGATCTACCCCCAGAAGAAAGAACACAAATAAAACCTAACCCAATTCCCTTCTCCAGGGGATTGTTATGACCCTGAAGAAGATGGAAAGACTACCCATACCTGTATAGACAAACGTTATCACGAACTTTCTCCTCTCCCATGTATTTTCCTAAAACCCATTTGCCTTTCTTAAAGAAACCTATTTGTTCTTCCCATAAGAAGCCTTTTCTCTCCCCTCCCCCTCTTCTACTAAATTAGGTATATAATTCTTTAACGCCAACCAGTTAAGGAGGCATCTACTTCCTTTGATGGTTCCCGTGTGCAAATGAAATAAACATTTTCTCCGGCTCATCTGTTGCTTACCAGTGTAATTCGCAGGACCCAGGTACTGAACATAAGAGGGTAGAGGAAAAGGTTTTTTTTCCCCTCCCCTACAGCAAAAAAGCAAATTTGTTGGCTCAGCCAACTGCAGTGAAGGAAAGGTGAAAAGTGAGCTGGGCCTCGGGGGCAACCACAGCCAGGGACGGAACACTACTTTCTCCACCTCTCATTTCTGCTTCTCTCAGGGTACCGGTCACTTTCTCCCCCTATGGGAAAAGTCCACACAGCCGGTGGGGACATGACCACCAGCCAGCTCAGGCTCATACCTCACAGGTTTGCCCCCTGAGATAGCCTGAGACCCTCTTCATCAAGATGAAGGTCAGAAATCCCCAGGACTGGCCAAGCTTGGGCAACGCGCCTACCTCCAGCCAATCACTGGGTTGAGGAAGCAGACTGGTAAGAAACTGGGGGCTCCCAATGAACCACGCATTGAAAAGCAATATTTCTGAGAAAAGAGTGCCACTCTAGGCAGACAGAACAGTCCTTCCAAACAGCATCGTGAAGACCTCAGAAACACAGTCAGGCCACCTACACGGCTCCCTCGGCATCCTGAACCCCCATCTCTTGGGTACCCTGAATCCCTGGATTTCTCCCCTAACACTGGCTTGGCAGGAGTGGGTGGCGAGGAGCAGAATCCTGCCCTGGATCCCAGCCAGTCATCTGGAGCCTTTCTTAGCTTGTCTGTGCTCAGCTCCCAGAGGGCTAGACCCTTCTCCATTCTACGTTGCTTTATTCAGACAACTTGTGGAACAATGTTGGCCAGCGTCAGAGACACCCATGTCTCTACCACATCGCTCCTAAGTTTTACCCCAACTCTGCACTCCCTCGGCTCCGTGTTGTTTGTCTTAAAAACCCAGACCCCAAATGAAACTGTGCCGTGCCCCTCTTTGGAATGGATCTCAGATTAGGAAATTATCGATCAATGGTAATAGGAAGGGGCAAAGACCAGCCCTTGTTTCCCCAGCCCCTGCCCACCGCCAGCCCTGTCTTCATCTCCCCCTTCTGCTGAGCCCCACTCTGCGCTGTTACCCGTCAAGGTGTCTCTGCACTTGTACAGACTGTGTGCCACGCCCTGCAAAGCTTTAGGGAGATAAATTTAGACATAAAACAGGAAGTAATTCTCTGTGTCGCTGGAGAAGTTATTGTCTCAAGATATTTTAAAGCTAGAGTTGGGGGGAGCAGTTCTCAAACTGCTGTGGATCGTAATCACCTCGAGGGCTGGTTCAGCCACATCTTCTTGGGCTCACGCCCCGAGTTTTTTTCAGTAGGTTTGGTGGGGGGCCTGAGAATCTGCATTTCCGAAAAGCTGATGCAGTTGGGCCAGGGCCCTCACTTTGAGAACTACTATGGTAGAGGCTTAAGAAGAGACAGAAAACCTCTCTACGCCACGGAGCTCTCATCTGAAATTGAAGGTGTTGGCCTAAGTCAACTGAGGTGCTCTTTAGGGCTGACTTTCCATGAATATCGTGTTAAACAGGTGACCACATACATACTTGTTCAAGCTATTCTCATTATCATGAAATTATTATTGATTATCTTTATTATGATACCACAAAAATTTCCAGTAGCTTCAGTGCTGTGATCTATGTACAGCAAAACCTCAGTAAATTAAATTCATTAGAGTCACTCACTGAAAAGCTTAAATTAGAGAATATTTTAAATAAATGCCTTTTACTCATAATTTCAACTAGCCTCCTACAAAAAATGCTTCAAAGAAAAGTTTTCATTGACGTAGCTTTACAGAACAAATGAATGATTAGCATGTAAGGATTAGCAAATAACTAATGCTTAAAGGCCTTAAGTATGATTTAAACTGTTGGTTGACTAAACATGCACCTTCTTCTCCCCTTTCCCTCAACCAATAAATATTATTTGCATTTTAATTTAATACGGTGTCCATTCTCCTGAAACAGCATTGTTTGTTCTCGATATCTAATTTGAGCATATAACTAATATGTTACAATTTAAACCTTCAGTCATTTAAATATTTCCCCTCTGCCCCCCACAAATAATCTTATTTATATGTTAATTTGCTTAACTGGAAGTAGTCCACGATACTGGGAGAGCTGTGATCACCATCCAGGGCTAGTCTTTTGTTTTTTTTTAAAAACATGTCCAGGGGCTTCCCTGGTGGCGCAGTGGTTGAGAATCTGCCTGCCAATGCAGGGGACACGGGTTCGAGCCCTGGTCTGGGAGGATCCCACATGCCGCGGAGCAACTGGGCCCGTGAGCCACAACTGCTGAGCCTGCGCGTCTGGAGCCTGTGCTCCGCAACAAGAGAGGCCGCGATAGTGAGAGGCCCGCACACCGTGATGAAGAGTGGCCCCCGCTTGCCGCAACTAGAGGAAGCCCTCGCACGAAATGAAGACCCAACACAGCTAAAATAAATAAATAAATAAATAAATAGAGTAGCTATTAATTAAAAAAAAAAAAAAACATGTCCAGTTAGTCTTATAGTTTCTTTCTTTTTTTAAAAAAATTAATTAAATTTTTTTTTTAATATTTATTTTTGGCTGTGTTGGGTCTTCGTTTCTGTGCGAGGGCTTTCTCTAGTTGCGGCAAGTGGGGGCCACTCTTCATCGCAGTGCGCGGGCCTCTCACTATCGCAGCCTCTCTTGTTGCGGAGCACAGGCTCCAGACGCGCAGGCTCAGTAGTTGTGGCTCACGGGCCCAGTTGCTCCGCGGCATGTGGGATCTTCCCAGACCAGGGCTCGAACCCGTGTCCCCTGCATCAGCAGGCAGATTCTCAACCACTGCGCCACCAGGGAAGCCCCAGGGCTAGTCTTTGATCACATGCTCTCCTCTGAGACCTCATGCCCTTCCACTCAGAACCTTAATGTTGAAGGGGGCTTAAAAAGCATCTAGTCCATACCCTCAATCGGAGCCACCAAATATGTCCTCAGGGTACCACACCTAGGAAGTCCCAGGCTCTGATGGAGAGCCCGAGCTGTCAGGAGTTTTGAATCAATTCTTGGCACATAACACCATGTTCACAGTCAGATCCCTCCATCAGTGACCCCCAAGAAACTGAGAACACGTCACCCTTGGAAGCACGGAGCAGAGCCAGCACTAGTGTATTTTCACCTTTCCACCTGAATGTGCTCACCTACAAAGGCTAATATTGTCATTCAACTGGGAATAGTCATAGGTGTCACATTTTTTAAAAAGTAAAATTATATCAGTATTATCCAGGAAATAATCATGCCTTCACTGGTCAGACTCCTTTCACTCTCTGAGTCTACCATCCTTAATCCTAGTTTACTTCTCTTCGTTCCTGGCCCACCTCTAGGGCTTTTGATAAAAGTCTCTGGAAAACTTCTAAACTGCATACACCAGTATAGAAATCCTAAGGTCCAAAATCTTGCTTTGCCACTTTTTCATGTTTATAAAATTTCTCTCCTCAGCTAGATCATAGGCTTCTAGAAAACATGGGTTCTATTTTATATTTTGTGTCCCTTGTCTGCTATGTCTGAACGGACAGCCAGGATCTGGAACCCCAAGTCTCCTTGCCAATGTCTGCTCATTTCCCAAGGGACATATATATGGAAGAAGGACGTGTTATACAGGGGGCATTGCCTGCAATGTGTCCTCATTATAATTGGGTAAGTCATCAGCCAAAACCCTTATGGTGGGACTCCACCCTGATGGAATGGCACAGACTAATGGGGAACCACTACTTTACCTCAAGGCTTAGAGTAGAGCTGGCCTCATGTGTTCTCTGCATGCTGTCTTCCAGGGGCCACCCTGATCTCACGTTGCTTTTCAGCTGCGTGTCTAAATCCACCCCACCCGGTCCAGTTGGCCTTGCTTCCAAGGACTGAGAGCTGGAGCAGGGCGATCACAAACAAGATGGCAGGATGCAACAGGACCTAATAAGCAGACTGAGCCAGTATTTATACAGAAGAACAGAAATACAAATACCAAGGAAGATAAAAGCGACGAAAGATTGGCTGAAGGTAAGTCAGGATCAATCAAGGCATGATGTATGTCCACCATCTAGATGACCCTTTAAAGGTAAACTAGCTAATTTTTCATGCACCAGCGCTATGGTTCCCCCCACCCACCTTTTTTTTTGGCTGCATCATGCAACATGTGGGATCTTAGTTCCCCCAACCAGGGATCGAACCCGCGTCCCTTGCGTTGGAAGCACAGAGTCTTAACCACTGGACCGCCAGGGAAGTCCCAGAGCTATGGTCCCTTGATCGAGATACTCTTAACAGCCCTGGCTCTTTGGAATCCTGGCTGGACAGGTCAGCTCTGAGCCCCTCTTGGGGAAGGAAAGGAATAAGTGGGGACTAGGGATGGTGAGGGAGCAGTGCCCATGTTAGAAGCTGGGAGGAGCTGGATGCCAGAAGAATAAAGAGCCTTTCTCCCTTAGGAATGAGCCTAATAGGTAGATCTTCACTCCTTTCTCCTGGACCCTCTACTGGTCTGCTTTGCTTCTCCCACTTTTAACATTCTGACTGTGAAGGGAAAGAGAAAGAATCAAGTGGCCTTGGAGAAGCTGAGCCTCTGACTCTCATCAGAAGTTCCTTTCCCACTATGCCCTTGGTTTCATCCTTGACAGACACGGAAGTGCTTGCTCTCCAAAGGTGGAGTGAAAGGCAGAGATCCTGGGCTCTCCCTGGATCAGTGGTTCTCACCTTGCTTACGTATTAGAATCAGATGGGAAACTAAGAAAAAATTCTCAGTAACCAGGCAGCATCCCCAAGCCAATTAAATAAGAATCTTGGGTGTGAGACTCAGACACCAATGTATTTTAAAACTCCCCAAATGAGTCTAATATATAGTCAAGGCTGAGCACCACCACCCTGGAGATTAAGCGTCCCTTCTGAAACCTGGCTGTACGTTAGAATCACTTCAGGGACTTTTAAAACGACTATTAAAAAAAAAAAAGAAAAAAGAAAAACTAAAGACACCCCAGACCGATTAAGATCAGATCTCTGGGGATTCTAAGCCAGGTATCAGTATGTTTTTAAGGTTTCTCGGGTTTTAAGGTTCCTTTGTGTGTATGTGGTAAACCATATACAACATAAAGTTTACCGTTTTAACCATTTTTAAGTATATAATTCAGTGGCATAAATACATTCACAATGTTGTGCAACCATCACCACTAGCCATTTCCAGAACTTTTTCATCATCCCGAACAGAAACTTTGTATCCATTAAACAATAACTCCTTATTTCCCCCAGTCCCCCAGCCCCACTCTATTCTACTTTCTGTCTCTATGAATTTGCCCATTCTAGGTACCCTATATAAACGGAATCATACAATATTTGTCCTTCTGTTTCTGGAGTATTTCACTAAGCATATGCTTTCCAGGTTGTAGCGTGCGTCAGAACTTCCTTCCTTTTTAAGGCTGCATGATATTCCATTGTATGTATGTAGCACATTTTGCCTTTCCATTCATCTGTTACTGGACATTTGGGCTGTTTCCACCTTTTGGTTACCGTGAATAATGCCGCTACAAATATTGATGTACAGGCACCTGTTTGAGTTGCTGCTTGCAACTCTTTTGGGTATATTCCAGAAGTGGGATTGCTGGATCATATGATAATTCTATGTTTAACTTTTTGAGGAACTGGGCTATCCTCATGTGATTCTTACGTGCAACCAAGGATGAGGAACACCGGCGAGGCCAGCATCCCTCTTACATCCTAAGAGAGTACAGATTGGTAGTTGGTAAATATTATTGGATTAATTTCTTCATAAATTGCATCGTAGCCCAATGCAGTTGTTAGTGTCACAAAGTCAAAAGACTGTTGGGTGGATTAACGTAGTTAGCACCCTTTGGAAAACCCCAACAAAGTGGCTCACGGCCACGAGAAATATCACGTCAACTGCGGTTCCTGCCTTCAGTTGAAATGTGTCCCCAGTGATTTGCTAGTGCTGATCATTTAAGTATCAGAGTTTCTGATTTGCTTTGTAGATAATAAATGATTGGCATTGTAGATAGTAAATTAGATCTGATTCAAGACTTTTCCTATCGTAATGTGGTATCTATCATGATACCTGGTATTATTCCTCAGATACGTTTCCTTGAATAGGAAGGAGAAAGTGGCAATGTATACAGGAGTGTGCTGTACACGGGAATGTCTTCCATCTCATAAAGCGCTGCTGAACTAGCCACTGACAGCCTCATGGGAATTCCCTTGTATGTGAGGAGTTTTTTTGTTTTTGTTTTTTCTCTTGCTGCCCCACATGGTACTTTCTCCTCCGTGTTTTCAGCCTTCCTTCTTGCTGCCAACAGAGTACTCACCACTCCCTTTCTTTGCCACAAGCAGAGATTGGATTTAGTCAACCCTGTATTCTAAGCACTGTAAGAAAGAATTAACAAAGATGTGGAACGTAATCGGTGTCCTAACTAGCTCATCTATCTGGGTTATCTATGCCTTTCTTTGCCTTTGACTAAGGCATCTTGCAACTCCGAGAGATAGAAGTTGTAGGAAACTGATAGTAATGCAAATAATTCTTGATTATAAATAGATAAATTCTGTTGGAGGAGGTTCAGTGGATTTCCCTCCTCCACTGTGGAAGAAGTTGGTTTGCATCTATTAAGCTAATTCATCTCAGCTCCCTGCTGGGCTTACATATTTATCTCGCCTTTGGATTCTCCTTTGAAGTGGTCACAACACCTTTCCGGTTCCCTCGTTCACTAACGTGTTAAATAAAATCTTTGACTTGTATTCACTGTACATTCGTTGAGAGTCATGATTTTAACTTTCTTTTTGAAAAACCAACTTATCCAAAATCTGAAACACCAAAAACACCAAGTGTTGGCCAGGCTGTGGGCAACAGGAACTCTCATTCATTGCTGGTGGGAATGCAGAAGGACACAGACACTGTGGGAAACAGTTTGGGGTTCTTACAAAACTAAACATACTCTTACCCTATGATCTAGCAATCACCCTCCTTGGTATTTACTCAGAGGAGCTGAAAACGTATGTCCACACAAAACCTACACACAGATCTTTACAGCAGCTTTATTCACAGTTGCCAAAACTTAGACACAACCAAGATGTCCTTCAGTAGGTGAATGGATAAACAAACTGTGGTACATCCAGACAATAGAATATTATTTAGCACTAAAAAGAAATGAGCTATCAAGCTATGAAAAGACATGGAGGAATATTAGATGCATATCATTAAGTGAAAGAAGCCAATCTGAAAAGGCTGTATGATTCCAACTATATCACTTTCTGAAAAGGGCCAAAATATGGAGACGGTAAAAAGACCAGTGATTGAAAAGGGTTGGGAGGGAGGAGAGATGAATAGGCAGAGTACAGAGGATTTTTAGGACAGTGAAAATACTCTGTATGATACCTTAATGGTGGATACATATCATTATACATTTGTCTAAACCCACAGAATGTACAACACCAGGATGAACCCTAATGTAAATTATGGACTTCAGGTGATTATCATGTATCCATGTAGGTTCATCAGTTGTGACAAATGTACCACTCTGGTGGCGGATATTGATAATGGGGGAGGCTGTAAGTAGGTGAGAGCAGAGGGTACATGAGATATCTCTGTACCTTCCCCTCAATTTTGCTGTGCACCTAAAACCACTCTAAAAAAAATACAGGCTTAATAAAAACAAAACTAAATGAAAATCATCCATTAACAGTATTTGGCACAGAGCCTGGCACAAGGTAGGAATCCAATTAATATTTGTGAATGAATGAGTGAATGTAGACAAGTAAATGTAATCTCTGCCATGGATGATTCATCATGAAGGAAGGGTATGGAATATTAACGCAATGCTTAGCTGCTATTCCAAAGCTGAAATTGAAATGGGAAAATCCCCCCAATCCCTTGGGAGATGGTAGCAAGAAGGGGCAGCAAGGGAAGTGGAGAACCTTGTGTCAGAAAGTGGCTTGCTTGCGTGTACTCAACACAGAGGCTGAGTCAGAGGTCACAAAGAGTGCTGGGCATGGAATAAGGTGGGAGACAAGGAATGTCATTTAAGTCACGAGACTCCTGTTTCCTTTCCCTCTGTTGTATACAGATCCCAGGACCTCTGGGTGTTCTCCTGCACTGGGCCTTTGAAAATCTGTCCAGATATAAAATAATGGCATTCTGGCATTTTCGGTTAGAGTACCAACTCTAGTCAAAACGCATAAAGGAAAAAAAGCTATGGGTCAGTTTCCAGATGTGTGAGTGTTTTAAAGATGACATCAATGGATTTCTATAGAATGAAACCACAGGCTTCCTGCAAATTGTCTGGATTCACAAAGCCCTATGTCACTTTCAACTAAGGAGGAAGAACTCCCAAGTATATTATCCGTAGACATGCATGAACTTTCAAGGGGCATTTAAAAGTCAGAGCTCCACTCTGTTTTTCTCCTATCTTTATAGAAATGTAATGGTTGATATAGAAAAGGTACCTGACTTACTGTTTATTTATTTTTTTAATATTTTAATTTTACTGGAGCATAGTTGAATTACTGTTTATTGTGTTTTTCCAAAATTAACCTGGCAACTTTGAGAGTACTAATAAACTCTGCATCTACTTCTCCCAGACACTTTCTATGTGTACATAGAGAAATTATCTCTCATTTAATTCTCGTAACAATCATTTGAAACAGGTACTATCATCTTCTACTCTTTACAGATGTGGAAATTGAAGGTGAGAGGTTAACTTGCCTAAAGTCATACCATTAATGACTGGCAGCATCAAAATTCAAATTCAGGGCTAACTCTAAAGGTCACATTCTTTCTACTGTATCATTAGGCCCCATAAGAGAACCACAGGAGTGAAATTACATTGGAAAATATTAACATTTGATTGAGCGGAGAAAAAGACCAGTCATAAAATGTAATGTTAGTCCAAGGTAGAGGCTGGAGGGTGACGGGTGAGGTGAATGCATAGGATATAAAATTGCTAAGTGAAAAACAGGGCCCTGACTCGAGTGAAATGAGGGAGGCACTTGTCTTGAGGCAGAGAGGAGAAGCAGGGGAGGGGGTGGGAGGGTTCTGACATCATCAGTACTCAGCTGAGCTGTACTGGATCAGATGCACCTGGTCAAATTGGGAAGGATACTCACAGGGTAATGAATGAGCAGGTGCACAAGCAAAAACTTGCATATAGTATACTTAGAAAAAAGTCCCTTGAATCTCAATTTTAAAAGACTAGAAGACTAGACTAATGAGGACCAGACCAATAAAGACCAGAAGACTTGATTTCCATACTTGGTACCTGGAGGTAATAGACTAATATTTGTTCACTGACTGAGGACAAAAGCGGAAGGCACTAGAAGTAATTGGAAAAGGTTTACCGAGGTCAAACCGAGTATGAAACAAGCATTTGCACTTCTAAGGATAATGCTGATAAGTTAGCATTTATTATCTACTACTTGCTAAGCAGAGCTAAGTGATTTACATACGTCAACTCCTTTAATTCTGATAACAACTCTATATACACTATATTTTCAGTCCCATTTTAATAGATGAGGCAGAGAATTAAGTAACTTATTCAAAGTCATAAAACTAGAACCCAGCAGATCTTCCGATCCAAAGTTTGTGCACTTAGCCATTATACCGCATTCTGAACTCTGAACTTACACTGGATTAAAGAAATCACTGGATAGTGACTAACTGTGCTAGAATGTGGTGGAAGCTGTGTGGAACTCCCACCCTGAAAAAAGGTAGTGAGAATTTGGGTGTCTAAATTATTGCTACAGAAAATCCTGCTGTCCCGTGTGATGAAAAAGTTAATGCCACCAGAAACTGGACCAGAAAACCTTCTGTCTGGGGGCTACCTGGCTAGTCACACTTTATAAGTTACTTGCTTGCTTTTGTCCCAAACTACTCTCTAGTTTTCAATGGGGCAATGGCCTCGAATATCGCAGAGTAGGAGAGTGAGCTCAGGTGCGTCTGCATTTGTTATTTCATCTATTCTGCATCCTTCCAGGGAAGGGCATCCTCTATAAAGCTGTCTGCTGTGATTTATGAAGATTCTGGATGGCAGCCTGACTCAGAGGAAACCAGGTGATTCCTGCGAAAAACAATCATTTCCAAGATCTAATTAGGTTTAAATACACTACAGCCCAGTTTTGTTGTTGTTGTTGAAGTCTAGGCACAGATTTCAGGCAATTTCCATTGAGTATCTGGATCTCTAGCACCACTTCCCTTAGCAATGCCATACACATCTAATCCTAAAACGAGGAATCCTCCGCTGAGGCTGCCCAACGCGGGTGCTGGTGGCGTCGCCGGGCACACGCAAGTCAGAGTCAGTAGAGCGCGCCTCTGGAGGAGCGGACCCGCCGGCGATGGAAAACCACGTGCTCCCCTCCTTGGCGTGAGGCAATCCTCCTCCTACAGCCTCGGGAAGCCCCGACGCCACAGGCTTCCTCGCCATAGTGGTGCCACCCGAGCGTAGTTCCTCCACCGCTTCCTCCTCCAGCTGCCACCACTCGACCCTTCCTGCTCAGCAACGACTCCACCTCCCAACCGTGTTTGAAGCGCGCGCCTCGCCGCGGCCCAGAAGAGGCGGCGCGGAGGGCGGGGGAGGTGCGCGCACGCGCGCAGTGGGCGGCCCCGCCCCCGCCCGAGGCCCCGCCCCCGGAGCCGCTAGCGCGGCCAGCCGGCCCGGCTCACCCAAGCAAACCTGTCTCTGCGGGGCGGGAAGCGGCGCTTCCTCCTCCGAGCGCGGTGCAGCGCCGTCCAAGTAGTCCTTCCGCCCCTGCCTCCGCGGCGCCGCGGCGAGCGAGGGGGCGAGCGGAAAGTGCGCGATGCGGCCGGCGGGAGCAGCGGCTGTCGCGGGGTCACCGGCGCGGGACATGTCGCTGTGCGGGGAGCTGCTGCAGGCCCCGCCGCCCCTGGCCTCGCAGCCGCCGGCGGCCGCGCCCTCGGGGCCGCCGCTCGCCGCAGCAGCCGGCGCGACCCTCAACCGCCTTCCGGAGCCGCTGTTGCGGAGGCTCAGCCAGAGCTTGGACCGAGCGCCCGAGGGCCGGGGATGGAGGAGGCTGGCCGAGGTGGCGGGGAGTCGGGGGCGCCTCCGGCTCAGGTGCGGCACCGGGGCCCGGGGTGGGGTGGGGTGTAAGGGCGGGGCGGGGTCACGTGGGGGCGAACTTGGGCGGGGGGCGCGCGGGGAGAGTGATGTGGGCACGGGAGAGGGAGGGCGGACGCGGCGATGGGTGAGGTTGGAAAACATCGGGGCCGATTGAGATGGTGCAGGGCCCGCTGGGGTAAGGAGCGCGGAGGGAAGGAGGTGGGAGAACTTCAGTAACCTTCCAGACAGAGAACCTGAACCCAGGAAAGTCCTGGGAGTGCAGAGATTCGAGGCTGGACTCCGGCAGTCCACACCCTTTTCCTACCCTCCTCCCCTTTAGCTGAAAGAGAGAAATAGAGGTTGACCAAGGAGAATATAAAGAAAGCTATCTGGAGACCATTGCGTTAGGGCGGTAATTCCAAAGGATTAAAATACACAGACCTAGAAGACTTAAGGGAGGTTAGGAAGGGGACGTGCAGGTAGAGAGATAATGAAGGTGAAGGGTTTGAGGTGCAGGAATTCATGAAGGTTTTAGTGTAGATGTAGAGAGAGAAGGATAGTGGGACAGAAAGAAACTAAACTCACCGTCTTCCTCCATCAAACCGACTTGCCAGGTTTTCTTCCTGAATCACCATGAACTTTAAACCATTTTCCTATTACCAGGCTTGGAACTGGGCTTAAGACTCTCAGGACTCCTTTACACTCTTAAGAATTATTGAGGACCCCAGAGGGTTTTGGGGTTTTTTTTTATTTATTTATTTATTTATTTATGGCTGTGTTGGGTCTTCGTTGCTGTGCACGGGCTTTCTCAAGTTGCGGCGAGCGGGGGCTACTCTTCGTTGTGGTGCGTGGGCTTCTCATTGCAGTGGCTTCTCATTGTGGAGCACGGGCTCTAGGCACGCAGGCTTCAGTAGTTGTGGCATGAGGGCTTCAGTAGTTGTGGCTCACGGGCTCTAGAGCGCAGGCTCAGTAGTTGTGGCGCACGGGCTCTAGAGCGCAGGCTCAGTAGTTGTGGCGCACGGGCTTAGTTGTTCCGCAGCATCTTCCTGGACCAGGGCTCGAACCCGTGTCCCCAGCATAGGCATGCGGATTCTTAACCACTGCACCACCAGGGAACCCCCCCCCCCACCGCCCGAGAGTTTTTAATGTGGGTTCTATATGTTACATACATACAACATATACTGATATTTACCATATTAGAAATTAAAATTAAGAATTATTTAATATTTAAAGAGAATAATTCATTACATGTTAACAGAAATGATGTGTTTTTGTGGAAAAACAAACTTTTCCAAAACAAAAAATTTAGTTAGAAAAGTGGCATTGTTTTGCATTTTGAAAATCTCTTTAATGTCTTGGCTGAATCCCAGAGAACCGGCATCTTTTATCTCCTTCTGCACTCAGTCTGTTGCACTGTCACAGGTCAGGTAACACTGGATATTCCAATGTCCATTCTTGAGAGAATGAATGAAAAAAATAAATAACATCTTAGCATTATTATGAAAAGTCATTTTGACCTTGGGGATCCTGTGAAAAGGGCCTCAGGAACTGCAGTAGGGCTTCCCAGACCACACTTAGAACCACTGCTCTAGATCATTGTTATAATTTGGGTCTGCCTTTGAACCCCTTGGCAGTTTTTTTAACTTCTCATATAACCAACCTTTGTCTTGTACTATAATTATTTGTACATGTCTTTATAAACTCCTTGAGAACAGGAAGATTTAAGATCCTATATGTTATGCATAGAACCTATCTTAGACACTCTATAAATAATTTTGAATTGAGAGGGGAACCATTCATTCAAAATTACATTTTTTGAGTGCCCGATTTTTGCAAATGTTTCAGAAGATAAGAAGATGTCAAATATTTGGCTCCTACTTATAAGGGCTTATGCAGTAATAGACTGTTATTCGGAGACAATCACAAATAATATGTTAGATGCTATGTTGGGTGTGAATAATAATAACAGTGGGTTTTTATCATTTATTAAACAATATATACACCAGACAATGTACTAAGTGTTTAACTCTCACCACAACCTTGAGTTTCAAAGAGTTTGAGGTTAAACCAGAATAATGATGATTTGGGATTATTTGGCTGTTCGGTGGAGTAATGATGTGAGGATGGAATCAAGAAGTGGTAAATTTGCAAAGTTGAGCAGATGGCATACTTTTTTCTTTCTTTTTCTTTTTTTTTTTTAATTTTTTGCCACTCTGCACAGCACGTGGGATCTTAGTTCCCCAACCAGGGATCGAACCCGTGTCCCCTGAATTGGAAGCACAGAGTCTTAACCACTGGACTGCCAGGGAAGTCGCCCCCCCCCTTTTTTTTTTTTCTGTTCTAGGAAGAATACATTGTGCTTTTGGCTGTGCAAAGAAAATCCAAGATACATACTATTATTCTAGGTCCATAGATTTCTGAATTTCTAGACTTAGAATAGCATAAACAGTTGTCTTCTTCATGGGCAGGGGGCGGGGTCAGATTACCAGACCTGTGATTGGTTGATTTGTGAAATTAACTACTACTCTAGTTAGGGAAGGCTCTGGCTTTTCCTGAAGAAGGTTCTCCTGAAGTGAGCACTCCTATTTGGCCATGAAGGAGGGAGAAGAACATCAGTAAGGCCCTGCCACTGAAGAGGCATGGCTGATGGAATCTAAAAGTAGTGGAGGGCTTCCTTGGTGGCGCAGTGGTTGAGAGTCTGCCTGCCAGTGCAGGGGACGCGGGTTCGGGTCCTGGTCTGGGAGGATCCCACATGCCGCGGAGCAACTGGGCCCGTGAGCCACAACTACTGAGCCTGCGCGTCTGGAGCCTGTGCTCCGCAACAAGAGAGGCCGCGACAGTGAGAGGGCCGCGCACCGCGATGAAGAGTGGCCCCCACTCGCCACAACTAGAGAAAGCCCTCACACAGAAACGAAGACCCAACACAGACAAATAAATAAATAAATAAATAAATAAATAAATAAATAAATAAAATTTAAAAGTAGTGGATACCTGACATCAGGTGTTCAGTTTTCCTCCCTAAGCCTTCAGTTAAGTTTTGTTAAAGGCTATAGAATGGTATTAGCTTTGTTTGAGGAACTAATGGAAAAGTTTGAGACCACTTCTCTGGTGAAGGTAGTATGAAGAGAGGGCAGTTGCCCAGCAAGAGGAGACAAACAACAAAGGGCACGAAGTTGTGGAAGCTGGGGATTTCAGGGTGGGAAGTTTACTGGAGACAGATGAGTTTGGCCAGCCTTCCAGGATGGTGAAGTTTAGCTCAGAGTAGGTTAGTCGTTCTGGGGAAAGTGGAGGCCACCCTGAAGGTTGGAGAACTGGAGAACATTAAGCTCACATACCTGTTGAGATCAGAAGAATTAAACTGACCTAACAGAAGGTTAGCCCTGGGAACTTGGAGGCTGGGGAGTGACAACTGAGGGGGCAGAGTAAGCTGGCGGTGCTTTTTCTATTTAAGACTAAAACAGTGATTTTAAAACGATTTCGTACCGATGGCAAAAGAGCATCTACAATAGTAAAAGATCCGAAAAGCATTTTTCTCTAGTGTCAAACGCAGGAATTATAGTGAATCTAGTGCAAGTGGATGACAGTTCCCACGAGGATGAGCAGTGCTTTCTGCAGAGTCACTGGGTTCACAGCCCTAAAATCCCAGAAGGTTGCCTATTCTGTTTCTTTTCACTTTTTTCCCTCCCTCTATACAACTTTCCTCAGACTAGGTAAGAATTTAATAAATAAGCCACAGGAGTTCCTTCTGAACTGTCCCGTCAGGGATAAGGAGTGTTTCCAGATGGTTATTGGTGATTCAGGATAAATCCTTGCATATAGTTTAGTTTCCCAAAACATGAACATGTGGGAGTGCCCTAAACAAACTCAGCCCTAGTTGCATTCCAAACTGCCTCAATATTGAACGCCCTTTGCTGTCAGTGTAGGTAAGCACGGGTTCTGAGTGTCTTGCCCAAGCAATGTGAATTCTGCGGAGGCATGGAACATTCGAGCCCCAAAGATGGCAGAGCTTTCAGGAGGCTCTAATAGTGTGTAAATTCCATGAAGGAGGGAGCTTAGAGATGGGACTTTGGGACATGGACCAGGGAGGACAGTCAGCCAGTGCATACTTGCTGTGTAGAAGAGGCTCTTTTAGCTACGGAATCCTGCCCTCGAGCACTTTATGATAGGAAGGTTTCCTCCTGTCCCTCTCTCTTCAGTCTCTACCTCTTCATCTTTGGATTTTGGAATGCCTTAGGGCTTAGGTGTATCTCTTTGTCTAGACTTCTACACCTAATCCCTGCCTTGGTGTTATCCTTAAGTCTTCCTGACTTTATACATATTTAGGTTGATTAGGCTCAGTTCACATCTTCAGCCCATGTCTTTGCTTTGAACTCCTGGATTCATTTGTGTAGATCTCCTCTTGAATGACTAATAGACATCTTAAATGCAACACGTCCAAAACTTAACACGTCTTCCGCCATAACCTCTTTCTCTTGCAGTCTTCTGCATCTCAGTGAAGGGCAACTACATCCGTCCAGGTGCTGAGGCCAGAAACTTCAGTCATTCCTGACTCCGCTTTTATATACCACATCCACTGCATCAGCAAATCCCTTCTGCCATACCTCCAGTATGTGTCTAGAATCCTACGTCCACTGCGACCACCCTGGTCCAGGCCACTGTTATCTCTCACCTGCATTGTTCCAATGGCCGCCTAACTTCTCCGCCTCCTGCTTTGCTCCCCATCCCAGTCTGTTCTCACTATAGCAGCAAGAATCGTTCTTTTAAAACATTAAATCAGGTCTTATCCTCCCTCTGTTCAAAACCCTCCCATTGCTTCTCTATCTCAGAGTAAAAACACCAGTTAGCTACCAGTGAGCTCTTGGACTTGATCTCCTGTTAGTGTCTCCCTCCCTCTCTCAGCTCTAGTCACACATGCTTTCTTGCCCTTCCTTGAAGACAGTAGGGCCTTTGGATTTGCTGTTTGCTCAGCCTGAGATGTTTTCCACGGATGAACCACAAGACTGGCTCCTTTACCTGAAGAGTCAGGTGTTTGCTTAAAAGTCACCTTCTCACAGAGAATGACAAATATCATATGATATTGCTTATATGTAGAATCTAAAAGAATGATACAAATGAAGTTATTTACAAAACAGAAATAGACTCACAGATGTAGAAAACAGATTTATGGTTACCAAAGGGGAAAGGAGGGAGCGATAAATTAGGAGTTTGGGATTAAAATATACACACCACTATATATAAAATAGGTAACCAACAAGGACCTACTATATAGCAGAGGGAACTATACTCAATATCTTGTAATAACCTATAATGGAGGAGAATGTAAAAAAGGAATATATTTGTATATTTATGTATAATTGAATCACTTTGCTGTACATTTGAAACTAGCACAGCATTGTAAATCAACTATATTTCAATAAAAATTTTTAAAATAAACAACATTGATTACATTTTTTTTAAAAAGGTCACCTTCTCAGTGAGGTCTTCTCTGATCACACTATTTAAAATCACCCCCTACATCTGCTCCAGCCTTACCTATCCCCCTGCTTTGCTTTGTTTTTCTCCAAAACACTTAGGACAGTTGGATCGATGGATGCACAGATCTCTGTGTGTGTACACATATCTGTCCCTCTCCTGTGGAAAAATCTAGGAGGATGGGGGATTTTGTTTGCAGCTAGAAAAATACCTAGAAAAAATGGTTGTCCTATTTTAGGTGATTAATAAGTAGTTGTTGAATTAATGAATAATGATTCTGAAGTGTAAATGTACCAAGAGAAACAAAAGAATCTAAAAGCAGTGCCATGGTTTGTACCCTAAAAGGTGTATAATATCAATATGTTCTATTTGATTATACATTTTTAAAAGTAAAGATAAATATAGGTTTTTTTAAGCAAAGTCTGTTTGTTTCAGTAAGAAAGCAGTCTTTTTAATTAAATCAGAAATTTCAAATTAGAGCTGGTAGAAACCACTTCAAAGCACAGCCTTACAGGAATGTAACTAAAAAAGGAAAGAAAGAAAAGTTGGGTATGTATAAACATCATTTTAGCTGAAAGCCGGTGCCCATGTGGAAAATCAGTAAAAGGAAAGAAGAGAGAGCACCTTGTTTTTCTCCAGTGCCTCTTGTATTGGAAGAGAAGTCGTTGTCTATTGCAATTTGATCTTTCTTCGTTTGGTGGGGGGAAAGTAAAATTGTTTTTAGTTTTCTCCATATTAATATAAAGATTAAAGCACCATTTGGTTGCATTTGACAAGATGGCATCTTAATTTCATGTATCAGATCTTGATAACCTTTCTGAATCATAAAAAAATTAGCATACAGCATCCTTGTTTTTATAAATTTCATATTATAATTATTTGAAAAATGGGTAATCCTTATATTGTGTCTAATACTGGTTCCTTGGGCATTCCAGGGACTAGTAAAAGAAAATTTTACAAAATATTGTAGCAGCACCTTCAGCTTTTGTTTTTGCTACCATCGCAATCACCATTATTTCATAAAAGAAAGGACACTTTAACACTTTTAAAAATAAGAAAGATAATCTTAGAGTAAAAGACAGTCTTATTGTCCTTACCTTTATCAATTTGCCATGGACTTCAGATTGTGCTGCCAGAGTGTACAGCCCAGAATTGGGAATGGTTGATCTGTAATATGATTATTGACATTTAACAAGGATAGAGTACTGAATATACAAATTTAGCTAGAATACCTAGAAAAGAATACCTAGTGACTGGAGGCTTTGGAGGACACTATCTGGTTACCAAAACAGTAATTACTCAAAAAAATTATTTTTTTAAAAAAATTTATTTATTTATTTTTGGCTGCATTGGGTCTTCGTTGCTGCACACGTGCTTTCTCTAGTTGCGGTGAGCGGGAGCTACTCTTCGTTGCGGTGCACGGGCTTCTCATTGCGGTGGCTTCTCTTGTTGCGGAGCACGGGCTCTAGGTGCGTGGGCTTCAGTAGTTGTGGCACGCGGGCTCTAGAGCACAGCCTCAGTAGTTGTGGCGCGCGGGCATAGTTGCTCCGTGGCATGTGGAATCTTCCCGGACCAGGGCTCGAACCCGTGTCCCCTGCATTGGCAGGCAGATTCTTAACCACTGCGCCACCAGGGAAGTCCCCTTAGTCTTCTTTTAATAGTCCCATACTTTTATTGCATAATAAGAGCTAGCTTTTACTGAGTGCTTATTTGCCACACACTGTGCTAAGTACTTTTTACATGGATTGTCTAATTTAATTCTAACAGTCCTGTGAGATAGAATATTAGTATTGACGTTATTTTGGTTGGATCCATTTTCTTCTTCATGAAATAACCAACTTTATCACAGAATTATAAATCTTGGGTGACCATTATACAAATGCTGTGGCAGCCTTTTACTAAAACTGATCAAAATGAATGTGAACTAAGAATATCTTAAGTCATATGAAAGCTTGCTAACTAACCTTGGCTCTGCCACAGCGGTGGTACCATTATGTTTGACCCCTTCCCTCCAGGCTTCCAGGCATTTCAGTATGAATAATTCATATGGGCAAGACGAAATTTTAGGTATTGAGGGATTTTAAAAAGATATATATATATATGATAGGGTGTCTGCTTGCAACGAGTACTGGTATCTAGTTGGGTAAAGAAGACATGCTTGTGAAAGAAAAGCTCATGATTTTAAGACAAAATTGTGTTGAAACATATAGAACAGGAGTCTGCAAACAACAGCCTATGGCCCATATTGAGACCACTGCCTGTTTTTGTATAGCTAAGAATGTTTTTTATTTTTTTTATTTTTTATTTTTTTTAATTTTTATTTATTTATTTATTTATTTATGGCTGTGTTGGGTCTTTGTTTCTGTGCGAGGGCTTTCTTCTAGTTGTGGCAAGCGGGGGCCACTCTTCATCGCGGTGCGCGGGCCTCTCACTGTCGCGGCCTCTCTTGTTGCGGAGCACAGGCTCCAGACGCGCAGGCTCAGTAATTGTGGCTCACGGGCCCAGTTGCTCCGCGGCATGTGGGATCTTCCCAGACCAGGGCTCGAACCCGTGTCCCCTGCATTGGCAGGCAGATTCTCAACCACTGCACCACCAGGGAAGCCCTGTTTTTTATATTTTAAAAATTGTAAAACAAAACAAAAATCAAGAAAAGAATATGCAGCAGAGACTCTGTGGCCCGTATAAAGCCTAAAACATTTACTCTCTGGCACTTTACAGGAAAAGTTTGCCAACTTCTGCTATTCAAGATGAGCACCATTAGGAGACTGCGTCTAAAGGGACAGTAGCATTCGTAATGTAAACCGTTTTCCCCACCACTCAACAACTTGCCGTTTATTCTCTACAACACCCATGACGGGGCCAAACATATAGCAGGCAGATCATATTGAAGAAAATCTGTTGACCTGAATTAAATTTGTTGTTTGCAGTTGTCTAGACTTGGAGCAGTGTTCTCTTAAGGTCCTGGAGCCTGAAGGCAGCCCAAGCCTGTGTTTACTGAAGCTGCTGGGTGAGAAAGGCTGTACGGTCGTGGAGCTGAGCGACTTCCTGCAGAGTATGGAGCACACTGAGGTCCTTCAGCTCCTCAGCCCCCCAGGTACGTGTTTCCCGTGGGCACGTTCTCCAGGAGTTCATGGAGACAGACTCAGAGGAAAATATCTCATTTGACCAAATGAATTGTGTTAAGTATTTTTGAAACATGTAAATATATGGAGCCTAATTTCCCCCCCAGGTTGAGACTAAAGAACACATAAAAAGCAAATACAGTGCATAAACATTTGTTGGATTGCTTTTCCAAAAAAACAGCTATAGAAGACATTTTGGGGACAGTTGGAATCACTTGAGTATAACCTGCATATTAGACATTAGGGAATTATCATGTGACGATGGTGCTGTACTTCTATAGAAGAATGTCTTTATTCCAAGGAGGTGCATGTGAAAGTGTTGAGGGGAAAGGTTTCTATAACTTGTGTTGAAATAGTGCAGCCAAGAAAGTAAATACACACATTTATTTATATGTATGTATATGAATGAGAGAAAGTGTAACAAATGTTTATTGTTGGAAGTTTTTTGCCAACATGGTGCTTTTGAAATGTTGAGTAACTCAACCACATGATTTTTTTTTTCTCCTGAATATACCTGTATTGAGTGAGGTTGCTCACTTCCAAGGTCATATTTGAGGAATAGGAAACAGTCCCTCCTTTCCACAACTGTGGATGGAGTTGGTCAGTTACCGTGACGTCAGCAGGAGGGACCATGTCATCCAAGTCACGTGATGGCAGCGGCGCTGCAGACCTTCTTTCTCGGGGGCTTGGGGAATTAGAGACGTGTTGTAGTGGTGTACTGACAAGTACACGTAGCAGAAACCCCAACTCAAGTTGGTGTAATAAAGGGAGCATGCTGGTTCCAACAGAAAAGTCTTGAAGCAGGTTGGGCTTCGAGAAAGGCAGGGGCCAGCCCTGTTTCCAAGGAGTTGGATTTTGTCTTTGCTCTTTCTTTCTTGTCATTGGCTTCCTCCCAGGGCTGACTTTCTACCTAGTCATAGGATGTCTACTGGCTGTTCCTTGCATTAACCTTTGTCCCAGCAAAAATCGTAGGATTCCCTAATAAGCTAACTAATTTTGGCCACGTGCCTGTCCCTGTACCTGTCACCAGCCAGGGAGTTGGAATGTGCCAGTTCCCCTGGCTTAGAGCCAGGAGCGGAGTGGGTTCAGTTAGCCTTCCAGAAACCTCATGGATCGCCAAACAAAGTTGGATGCTGGGGGTGTGAGGGGGAGCAACTGAAAAGTCTGCTACAAATGGAAGGGACCCTGGATTGTGAGCCAGGAAACTTGGACTCTCAGGTTATCCCTGGCTTTACCAGGCCTAGTGCAGATGATGAAATAGGTCCTCTATAAACGCCTCTCTTGTGTTACCCACCGTATCTGATGCTTGACAGATGCGTGCCTCTTCATACAAGAGGCCTGGGGTAATGCAGATCCCATCTAGATGCAATTGCTTTCTGTCACCAAACAGTACATTATTTCTTCAGGTGACATTTATTAATTTTTGTATCCCCAGTGTCTCAAAAGTACCCAGGAGTTGTGGCAATTGAAATCTGCCAGTCTAGGGCACTCAGCTGCTAACTTCTCAGACTTTGTACACTCACCGGGGCCTCTGAAAACTTAAGAAACCTCTTTGGGAATTAACTATAACTTTAATGTCTCATGATGTTTTTCAATAATTGCACTTAATTACTCCACCGTTGTTGCCAAGTCTATAACATGAGAGTCAGCGTTCTCTACCTCTCAGACTTGGAGGAGCTGCTGGGATGACGCTGTGTTGAGTTGCACGTAGGTGATCACGGAGGCTGCGCACACATCTCATGGTCTGTGGTGTGATCACTGGCCTGCGATCAAAGGTCTCCAAGTTTTCAAAGTTTCCCATGTATGAAACTGGGCTTGACTGAAATTGAGTCACATGTTCATTTGTGTGTAATGATGTGCCTGAAATTTTTAGCAGTATTTTCTATTCTGATGTGATAGGCCAGCAGCAAATACAGTGCCATCCTAATAAACATGAGTCATCTTCTTTGGAAAAATCTGTTTCTGCTCTTGGTGTTTCTCTCTAAATAGTAGGATCCGTGCTTTACCATCAGTGTTCCCCTGTGCAGATCGTTCTGATACTGGGCCAACAGGCTTTTTCAGTTATCCCCTGGGACTCTTTCATATTTGAGGGGAGAATAGGAAAAAGACAGCAGTTTCTACATGACCACTTATGCACTATTTCTGTGAAGTTTTATGTCATATTAGCCATATAGTATTCATTAGCTATATAGTATTCATTAGAAATCAGTTGTTACTTGAATGTTAATTATGGATTTAAGAGGAAATATTTGGGGATCTAAAAAAACTCGGTAATTTACAGTTAGCTTTCTACCTGAATCTTACTTGGATAATCTAAAACTTACTGTATTTACATACATTAGAATATAGAAATGTAAGAATTTGAGAATAATTTTTATATTTCAATAAAGACATTGAGAATAAAAACTGTTGTAGTTATATTAAGAATGCAAGCTCTGATAGAATCAACTTAATCTGGGATTTTGCTCATTCAGTCAACATTACTGTATTCTAATACTTCTGCTACTCCAGGCATTGTGCTTGGTACTATGAATTAAAACAATAGTTCCTGCATGTTCAAAATTCATCGTCTAGTAGGGGAGACAAACATGTAACTCATCACATCCAGTACAATCATAAAAACAAGTATATATTAAATCTCCAGTTTTTCCTTTTCAGTGTATTCCTGAATCTTGGTGAAAATACGAAGTAGGAATAATCTAACGTTTTCTCTCTTTTTTTTTTTTGGTAGTGCAGTTTCATAAGAAGACATTAGTTCTTATTCCACAAAGAGCCTGATGACTTTTATCTGATGGTCGTTATAGAGAGCCCTGGTTTTGGGTGACTAAGATGCTGTGAACCTCTGAACAAGTCTTTCAGCCCTAAATACAAGGAGAAGGGGGAACTTCAGATTTATTTTAGTCTGATTTTGTCATATTCCACCCCAGCTGTTTGTGGAATAACAGCCAGAGGTGGCCATAGAAGATGGCTGTGGTACCGAGTTTCTTGGATGTCTCTGCTCTGGTGGCTCAGAAGTAGCTGGGGAGGGTTCCCCCATCTCTACCTGGAACACCTGCCTTGATTAGGAGCCAACTTCAGTGGTCCCTCACTTAGCATGAGGTCTAAGCCAAGGGTAACTCACCCCCAAATTCTTGTGCTCCATGGGCTCTGACACCTAATATATTTTTCAAAAGGTTGTGGTTTACTCTCTTCTGCTTTCCCTCCGATTGGGCTTTTCCATATCACATGGGTTGGCCAGCTTGCCTCTCAGACTGGTCTTGCCTGCACTTTGTTAGAGAAGTGGCTTATAATTTTTATGTATGGATGGTGTCCATCTGCATTTTCCAGCTCTGACTCATTGTTTCCCTATTTTTATTCCTTTGGTCATTTCAGTGGGAGTTGAAGAGGGGCGGGGTGTTAAATGAATTTGCTGAAATTGTTTTGAACCAGAAGTCTGTAATGATTTTTTTAGACCTTTATTTTTTTATTTAAGGGTCAAAGACTCTGATCTCGAAGCAGCCAAAATTGGCATCTGTAACCTTGGCAAATACAGATAAACTTAGATGTGCCATTTGAGATGTTTTTGTTTTGAGTGAAACCATTTGAGTGCAGATGTATAAGCGCCATCAGTTAGAGTTTTGTTTAAGAGAAACCATTTGCACGCTGACTAGTAGCCTCTATCAACTAGAGTCCTGCACATCACGAGATTGGTTGCCAAGGAAGCCGTGCTCTGACCTGGAATCGGCTAAGCAGAGGCTAGACAGTGGGCGATGTTTAGAGAGAATTAACACGTTACACATGGGTTTCATTAGATGGATCCCAAGGTTCTTTCTGCTCCAGTTTTGTGATGCTGCCATTTTATTTCATTCTCGTATAAAAGGAGCTTTGCTGTGCAGACATTTCAGAAGTGCCGGCAGAGTCATGTGATTTCACTGACATCTTTTCCATTTTTCCCCACCCCTTTCTCATATCAATTCATTTTTCTTCTTTAATTCCTCGTCCTATACTCATTGTTATGTTTCTGATACCAATTTTTTATTACTTTCATTGTCTCTAAGACAAGAGCAAAGATAGCTGAATATTACTCTTTCGTTTCCAGGATACCTTTACTTCACATTTTATCTTCGCAATTCTGTGCAAGCCCAGAACAGTACTATTATGAACATTTAAATTTTATTTTATTTTATTTTTATCTTTTTAACATCTTTATTGGAGTATAATTGCTTTACAATGGTGTGTTAGTTTCTGCTGTATAACAAAGTGAATCAGCTATACATATACATATATCCCCATATCTCCTCCCTCTTGCGTCTCCCTCCCACCCTCCCTATCCCACCCCTCTAGGTGGTCACAAAACACCGAGCTGATCTCCCTGTGCTATGTGGCTGCTTCCCACTAGCTATCTGTTTTACATTTGGTAGTGTATATATGTCCATGCCACTCTCTCACTCGTCCCAGCTTACTCTTCCCCCTCCCTGTGTCCTCAAGTCCATTCTCTACGTCTGAGTCTTTATTCCTGTCCTGCCCCTAGGTTCTTCAGAAGCATTTTTTTGGGGTTTTTTTTTTTTTTTAGCTTCCATATATATGTGTTAACGTACGGTGTTTGTTTTTCTCTTTCTGACTTACTTCGCTGTGTATGACAGACTCTAGGTCCATCCACCTCACTACAAATAACTCAATTTCGTTTCTCTTTATGGCTGAGTAATATTCCATTATATATATGTGCCACATCTTCTTTATCCATTCATCTGTCAGTGGACACTCAGGTTGCTTCCATGTCCTGTACATTTAAATTTTAAATATGAGCACACATTTATGTGGAAAAAGAGATTACCAAAAGTTATCATTTGGCCAGAATCACAGTTGGTTATTTACAAAAGTGGGATTAGAACCCGGGTCTACTGACCCTGACCTGAACTCAATGTCACTTCCATAATACTAGGAAGTTTCTGGGTTGTTTGGGAGGCTTAGTTATGGATTATTACGTCAATTCTCTCTTTGACCCACAGACTTCAATTTTTTTCTTCTTGCCAAAGTAAAAAGTACTAAACTACTAGATCTTACTTATAAGGGACTCATCTTGTTCCATGAACAACAGAAATTCCTGAAAGCAAGATATTAAGAACTGAAAAGAGGCAAAGATGGTATAAATGGGAATAAGATTAAAGAAGAAGAAAAGAGCTAGAAAGGGAGTGGTGGAGAGGGCTGGAAGGATGGGTTTCCACCCCAAGGTGTTAAAGGAAGTTGTCAATGATGTAGAAGGATGAGGGGGGTGATGTAGGAGACCAGGTTTAGCCACAGTAGATGCAAATGTAAATTGACCTGTAAGAGGAAAGTACACAACCAGTACAACTTCCCCCCATTACACTGGTTGTGTAATGGGGGGAAGTTGTTAGAGGAAGAGGAATGGTATTTATTCTGGGACTCTCTGGGGTGCTTTTCAGTAGTAGTTTTGAAATGTTCAAAATAACGTTGAGGGAGAGTTTTAGCTGGAAGATGATAGAAAAAGTTTTTTGGTTCATGGCCTCTGAAAATAGATGCGCTGTAACGTACACAATAGATCTGTTCCTGGAAAAGCTGTGAATTACTTCGATAGTAACTGCATTGTAAGAGAGAACAACTCAAAGGGAACCTATGATGAATCCTTTTGTCAGGTCAAGAATCACCCTCGGGCTTCCCTGGTGGCGCAGTGGTTGAGAGTCCACCTGCCAATGCAGGGGACACGGGTTCGAGCCCTGGTCTGGGAGGATCCCACATGCCGTGGAGCAACTGGGCCCGTGAGCCACAACTACTGAGCCTGCGCGTCTGGAGCCTGTGCTCCACAACAAGAGAGGCCGCGACAGTGAGAGGCCCGCGCACCGCGATGAAAGGTGGCCCCCGCTTGCCACAACTAGAGAAAGCCCTTGCACAGAAACGAAGACCCAACACAGCCACAAATAAATAAATAAATAAACAACCCCCTCTTAAAAAAAAAAAAAAAAAGAATCACCCTCATTTATCTGTTTAGTGATTCCAGCAGGGGTTTTAGTTTTATTGTGTAATATCTTGAGCCGGTTGCTCACACAGGTGTGCACGTGTTGAAAGCACAATCCTGATGTTCCATCAGACCCAGTCAGATTCTCTCCGGCTTACAGGAAATCAAGTAACCTCTTTGACTTCTTTGCAGATGTTATCTGAAAATAGGCTTGTTTGCCAGGAAGCTGTGCATTCACCCTTTAAAATAGAACTTTCGTCTGCCTTGGTACACCGTCCAGAGCTCTGTGCCATCTTCCTTCCTCACTTTGTTCAGCACGTTCTGACTAGTGGGCGCTGCGCGAGGGTGGTTAGAGGTGACCGTGGTTCCCTGTCGCACACGAGACAGGGTGGAAAGAAATATGTGTGGTTAAAACATGGGAGGTGTTGTGACTTCTCTCTGTGCTACTCACCAGGGCAGGTTCCAAATCACAATGTGCCTTTCAATTCTCAGTCTTTGAAGCAGTAAATAATAAAGACATGTCTTTGCTTGCTTCTTGAAGACCTAGACTACTAAAATTGTTGGTACAGGACAGATATATCAACTGTGAGTTTGAATGTCTGTTAAAAATCATTTAGTCTTGTCTCCCACAAAGGAAGCTTTTAGAACATCCTGGTCACATGGGCGCCTTCCTCTGAAGTCATTCATTTCTTTGTAAGACCCTCTAGAGAGAAAGCCTTTCACTTTCCTTCATTCTCATCTCTTGTCTCTTTGTGTAATAGCAGAGAATCTTTGCCACAGTAAATTTTTAAGGACTGCCATGGCACAAGACACTGCACTGTGCCTGACACCCTCCTTCCAGTGAGAGAGGCTCACTGTGGCAGAAGATGGGATTAGCATGGGCGATGCATTAAGAACCATCAGAAAGTGATAACTATGTGACGTGATGGATGTGTTAATTAACTTGATTGTGACAAACATTTCACAAACGTATACCTATATTGAATCATCATGTTGTGCACCCGTAAATATATGCAGTTTTTATTTGTCACTTACACCTCAATAAAGGTGGAAGGAAAAAAAAAATCACTGGGGGGCTTCCCTGGTGGCGCAGTGGTTAAGAATGTGCCTGCCAATGCAGGGGACACGGGTTCGAGCCCTGGTCTGGGAGGATCCCACATGCCGCGGAGCAACTAGGCCCGTGAGCCACAACTACTGAGCCTACGCATCTGGAGCCTGTGCTCCGCAACAAGAGAGGCCGCGATAGTGAGAGGCCCGCGCACCGTGATGAAGAGTGGTCCCCGCTTGCTGCAGCTAGAGGAAGCCCTCGCACAGAAACGAAGACCCAACACAGCCAAAAATAAATAAATTAATTAATTAAATTTTAAAAAAAATCACTGGGATAACCCAAGGCTTAAAAGGGTTTATTTATTTATTTATTTATTTATTGGCTGTGTTGGGTCTTCGTTTCTGTGCAAGGGCTTTCTCCAGTTGTGGCAAGCGGGGGCCACTCTTCATCGTGGTGCGTAGGCCTCTCACTATTGTGGCCTCTCGTTGCGGAGCACAGGCTCCAGACGCGCAGGCTCAGTAGTTGTGGCTCATGGGCCTAGTTGCTCTGCGGCATGTGGTATCTTCCCACACCAGGGCTCGAACCCGTGTCCCCTGCATTGGCAGGCACATTCTCAACCACTGCGCCACCAGGGAAGCCCCCAAAAGGGTTTTAAAGCCCAAGAAAACTTAGCTTTGCATCCTGGTTCTGCCATTTTACAATGAGAAAAAAAGGAATCTCAGAGAAGTTAATAATTTACACAGGGTAATATGGATGACTTTCTGCAAATGACGTAAGTTCACTTTCCTCATTGTAACATAGATCTAGTTAATATCTAACTCACATGATTATTTTGAAAGTTAGAGATCAAAGTGCCAGGCATATGTAAAGCAGCCAGTAAATTGCCGTTATAGTAATTTTTGTTATTATTATACACATTCGTTCAACAAATATGTGTTGAACACCCACTGTCTCATATATGCCAGGCACTATTCTAGGCCTCTGGCAAACTGGTGGCTAAGACAAGAGCTTCTGTTTTAGTAGGGTGAGACAGATAATAAGAAACGGGACTTCGGGTGATCAGTGCAGTGAAACCCACAAAGTGGGACGAGTATAATGCTGGGGGGGAGAGGGGGAGGTAGCTCATGTTTCCTGGACCAGCTGGAGACCTGGATGATGAGAGACTGTCATGAAACAGTGGGGGTTAGGGGGGAATCCAGCAGAGGACCAGGAGGTGGAAAGGCAGGAAAGAGTTTGTGTTCCGAAGGAAAGAGGCCCTCCGCGGCTGGAGCCTGGTGGGCAAGGATACGGTGGGCACGAGGGCCTCATTGGCCATGTAAGGAGCTTGGGTTTTATTCTAAATCCAATGGGAGGTCAGTAAAGGGTTTTATCAGAGGAGTGATATGGATTAATTTATGTTTTAAAAAGACATTGGGCTGCTGGTTGGAAGTAAGGAAAGAAAGTTCGCAGGCTGTGACAGTAGTTCAGTTCAGGAGGGGATGGCGGCTTGGATTAAGCTCATGGCATTGAAGATGGTGAGATGCGGAAAAGCTTAAGCGACAGGCCTCGCAGCTAAATTACACGTGGGGAAGGAGGACGTGAGCAGGAGGGGTTTGGCATGGCTGCTAAGTTTCCGTCCTGAGTGACTGGATGCTTGGGGCTAGGCCGGGACCTGGTTTATCTTCCCTGAGATGGAGAAGACTGGGGGGGTCTCGCGGAGGAGGAGATTTTGTGTCAGGAGGGACTGGGGATGTTACATTTGAGATGGCTTTAAGACATCCACATTTTAAAGCCAATATACCACAATGCCTGTATTTTTCAGATTTATACTTGTTCCCTTCTGTTGTTGTTGCAACTTTTTTTCCTCTCTTATCACAATTAAACTTTGAAAATCAGAATCTTTGTATCTTAAAGTTGTGATGTAAGTCTCTCCTGGCAGATGAATGGTATATGAGGGCATTAAAATACAGTGCTGTGAATTTTCTGGCTTCATTAAGAGTGTCATCCCATTTTCTGACTTCAACACGTACTTTCTGACCAACGTGGATTACAGAATTCAGAAAAACTGTTACTTCAGCCATCCTTTGGTCACTTGGCATCCACATAAAGGATGAATGGATATGAAAGCTTTTCCTTGGCAAGAATTTTAAATTCTTTTTTGAGAGGCTCTACTATATTTACTAAAGATTTTCCAGGGTTTCTCTAGACCTTCAAATGTAATAAGTATGCAATGAATATTTACTCATTTTGGATTTTGGTTTTATTTGGTATCTTTCCTGCATGGATTTCACATGCCTATTTTACCTTACGTACTATTTTTTCCCTAGAAAGTTTAGTACCTTTCAGGTATTAAGGTGGTTGTTATTTAGACTATCTCCTCTTCAATGGTAATCTTGTGTTCCTTTGGATTGATGGGTTGTCGAAGAAAAAGATAGGAGGTCATGTTCAGGATACATGAGGAACAAAATAAAAATAGGCATGGGAAATTAAGTTTTATAAGTTTTAATGATTCTTTCTCCTTTCTGAAAGCCAACTAACCCAGGTTTATGTATTAAAACCTTGGCAAACGTAAAATTTCCTAGCTTTGTTTCCTTTTGTGTCAGTTATCTGTTGCTGCATAACAAATTATCCCAAAACCAAAAATTTAAAAAACAGCATCTGTTCATTATGTCAGAGTTTCCGAGGCGAGGCATCCAGGAGGGGTGGAGCTGGGTGGTTTTATCTCAGGGTCTCTCATGAGGTGACAGTCCAGCTGTCGGCCAGGGCTGCGGCCATCTGAAGGTCTGAGTGGGGCTGGGAAATCCTCTTCTCAGATGGTTCCTGCACGCGGCTGTTGGCAGGAGGCCCAGGTTGCTTTCCTTACCACTTGGACCTATCTGCAGAGCTGCCCAAGCGTCCCCATGACATGGCAGCAGGCTTCCCCAGAGGGAGTGATTGAGAGAGAGGGAGGAGGGAGGGGGCAGGGATTCTGTTATTGACTCCAGGATCTTTGACAGGAGGCTCCTGTCAAAAGTTTTCCAAGTTTTGATGCTGGTAGTCATTTCTCAGATGAGAACTGTTTGCATTACATGTATCAAATTTATATCCTGCTGTTCTGTTTCTGTACCTTTCTGCTTACAGAGTAGTTTTATTTTAATGCTAAATCACAGCATTGACATTCATATGCCCTTTCTTTTTTAATATTTATTTATTTATTTATTTAGACTGCGCCGGGTCTTTTTTTTTTTATTTGTTTATTTGTTTTGTTTTTATTTTTGGCTGTGTTGGGTCTTCACTGCTGCGCACGGGCTTTCTCTAGTTGCGGCGAGCGGGGGCTACTCTTTGTTGCGTTGCGCAGGCTTCTCATTGTCATGGCTTTTCTTGTTGTGGAGCATGGGCTCTAGGCGCACAGGCTTCAGCAGTTGTGGCACGTGGGCTCAGTAGTTGTGGCTCTCGGGCTCTAGAGCGCAGGCTCAGTAGTTGTGGCGCACAGGCTTAGTTGCTCCGCAGCATGTGGGATCTTCCCCGACCAGGGCTCGAACCCGTGTCCCCTGCATTGGCAGGCAGATTCTTAACCACTGCGCCACCAGGGAAGCCCCATGCACCAGGTCTTAATTACCACACGCAGGCTCTTATTTGTGGCAGGCAGGATCTAGTTCCCTGACCAGGGATCGAACCCGGGCCCCCTGCATTGGGAGCACAGAGTCTCACCCACTGGGTGAGAAGTCCCTCATATGTCTTTTGAAGACATTTAAGTGGTATTTAAACTCACACTTGTCTTACTAACAGCGCACCTAACTCAGTTGAAGTGCTGGCCGGATAAGCCTTTATGACTAAGTATTCCTAGAGCTGGCACAGAGAAAGCATCGTGACTACTGTATGCAGACAGCTATGATAAGGCTCATCCTGATTTCAGAGGTGTTAGAATGTGGAAAAAATGTTTCTCAGAATTGAAGAAATATGGCAAACAATTTTTTCCCCCAATCATGGGGAAGTACAGTAGATCAAAGTCTTCTGCAGGTGAGTTCCTTTCCTCCTGGTTTTACAGAGCCTGGAACTCACAAACTCATCATCTGATGGAGAAGGAGATGTGAATGGGTGATTTATTTATAACCAGGATGAATATGCAGGTTATTTCCAAAATATTTCTTCGTTTGGTTTCGGAAACATAAACAAGGAAAACTCCTCTTCTCTGACTTTATATAACTTTTTTTTTTTTTTAAGGAATAAAGATCACTGTAAACCCAGAATCCAAGGCAGTCTTGGCTGGACAGTTTGTGAAGCTGTGTTGCCGGGCAACTGGGCATCCTTTTGTACAATATCAATGGTTCAAAATGAATAAAGAGGTAATTTTTTAATGTCTTTTAATTCCTCTGTCATGAGAAGAGAGAAAGATAGAAAATTAATTAGCCTGTTGTCTTCAGTGTGTTTTTAGGAATTTTGTTAAAGGATATGATAGGTCCTTGTTAAAGGATCTGTGTTATTACTGAAGTGTTTATTCAGTAATCATTACTTTGGTAAGCAGTAATAAAATCAGTTCTCTATTCTGAAAATTGTGGAAAATCAGGAGTACTTGGGGCAACAATGTTAACAAACATGAAACATCACCAGTACATTCTAAAATATCTATACAAAATTCTTTACAACAGATTATGTTCCAGTCTAAATCTTTAAAAGATTTTCAAAGCAACATGGAAGGCAATATTATTTTAAGCATTCCCCATAACTGTATTATATCAAAAGATTTAGGTTTTTATGGTAGATTCTGAAGTAAAATTCAGGTAGGTGGAAAGGGGCATTTATTCCTTTTGTGGAAGGATGGTATCCCCGTGCCACCCAAGAAATAATTTAAAATTGCATATTGGAATCCTCTTGTCTTAAACATTCTTTGATCCCTCTGCTGCTGGGGATGTCTCAGCGGTCTGGCCACGTCGTGTCCCACTCTGGTGGGCTTCTCTCTTCTCCCTCATTCATCTCCCCTCGCTCCCTTCCCTCCTAGATGGTACCTTGAAACTCCATTATTCTTTTTAGCCTGTTAGTCACATAACTAAACTTTCTTCCCAACTCAACATTAAGACTCCATTTGCAAATCTGAAACTAAGTTCAAGAGCTGTTCCGAGATGACAATCTTCCCTTTGATGGGATCACCCTGTGCCTTAGAAGAAACGTGTGGATTTGTACACGTTTTAATTTCTGTCCCTCACACACAGGTGAGGTAAGGCAGATGTGAACTGCAGTAACAGGACTGCATTGGCACCAGACAGGCCGGTGTTGGATCCTTGACTGTTAGTAGCGACTCGAATTCCTATCGTCAGGGGTTGAGAGAACTTAATTGATGGCATAGTTTATGTGCCAAGGCTCTCAAGAGATGGTAACTAAAGTTATTTTTACCATATTTTCTCAATTGCAAAGTGGCTTTCATTTTAATAAACACCTTTTGAGGAAGAAATCATGGACAAAACTTACTCTGTTAAGTACATCATTTGTGAACTATGTCCTGACTTGAGAAGGGGAGGAATGTAGAGGGTGAGCGGTGCATCGTGGATTTGAAGAGTTGCGATGGATTTTAAAGCCCTTACCAGTCGACAATCTGTGACAATCTGTGTTTGTCAAACCACACTTAGGTTCGTAGTCTATTTCAGGAGATATTCATTTAACGGCTACTTGTTGGACACCTGTTTTGTGCCAGGCCGGGTTCTAAGTCCAGGATGGTCAAGCACCGACACACAGGGGCCCTGCCAGCTCCACTGGGGAAAGACTGAGCAAATAAGATAACTCTGTGAGTTAAGAGCTGTGAGAAAATAAACAGGGTGATACAAAGGGAGAAGCCACTAAAGGTCTTAAGTAAGAGAAGCAACGTGATAGAATTTTTGTTTTTAAAACACCAACTTGCTGCTTGAAGGGAAGCAAGAGCAAAGCAAGAAGACCAGTTATCTAATGCCTGCACTGGACTAGAGATAACGGTAGTGTGGATTAGGACATGGCAGTGGAGACGGATCAAAGTGGGTAAGCCACTTTATTTTAGAGATAGAGTTCATCAAACCTGACAGATTAAATGTGGAGCCTGAGGGAAAAGGAAGAGAGCTCAAGGATGACCCTTAAGGATCATTTTCTACTTAAGCATCTGGGGACCTGTTATTTACTGAGGTGTTAAGAGACTGGGAGAGGAGGAGATTAAGGGCAAAAAAATCAAGAGTTTGGTTTTAGACATGTTAAGTTTGAAGTGCCTATTGGATGTCTAAATGCATCTAAGTCAGCTTGGATACCTCAGGAGACAACATTGAAAGTTTGTTGGGACTTCCCTGGCGATCTAGTGGTTAGGACTCCACGCTTCCACTGCAGGGGGCACAGGTTTGATCCCTGGTCAGGGAACTAAGATCCCTCATGCCGTGCGGCATGGCCAAAATAAATAAATACATAGATAAATGTGTGTAAAAAAAAAAAGAAAAAGAAGAAAGTTTGTGTAGTGGAGGAGGAACCAGTAGAGAGACTAAGAAGAATTTGCAAGAGAGATAAGAGGAAAACCAGGAGAGAATGGTATGAAGCCCTTGGGAAAGTATTTCAAGAAGAAAGGGGTGGTCAGCATTTTCAGTGCTGCCGAGAGGTATGTGGGTCAAGGGGGGGTATACTTGGGATTTTTTTGTTTAAGATATAAAGGTACTAGAGTATGTTTTCGGGAGTGATACAATAAAAGAGAGAAATAAATGCTAAAGCAGAGAGAAAATTGCAGGAGCAAAGTCAGAGAGGATGAGGGGATTGTTGGAGAGGAAAAAACCTTTCTCCCACCCTCTCATGCTCAGTCCCTGGGGTCCTGTGAATTAACTGGCAAAATACAGATTAACAAGAGAAGTTTATTCATATGGGAAATTACAAAAGAAGTAGCCCTGTGATTGGTTACAATTAGAGGAAAAGGGAGGAAGGAGAAAAAGCCTCTCTGGGAAGAACAAATGGGTTTCTTTAGGAAATATATACAAAGGGGTTTCTAGGAGAATAAACAGGAGATGAGAAAGTTTGTGGTAATATTTATTCATGCAAGTGCAAGTGGTCTTTCCATCTTCTTCATGGCTATATAAAACTTCCCTGGAGAGGGGATTTATGGTAGGTTTCCTCTTGGTCTCCTTCCTAGGAATAAAAGCCACCCTGAAGAGGGAATTTATGGCAGCCTCATTTCCCAGAAGTTTCTGCTTTTAGTCAGATGAGGAAAGCTCTGATAAGGCTTCTTTCTGCATCTGTTGAATCCTAAACATCTTCAGCTTGAACTAATTTGCATACCAGCTTTGGGGTTCTGAGTGGTTAGGGTCGCCATGCAACCCAAGCCCAAGTAACCTTTGTTAGGAAAACACGCTTTCCATTTTAACAGGAGGGAAGAGAGTTACAAATAAGCACAGACTAAAGTCAATGGCTGAGAGAGGTGGGATTGCAGGAGGTTTGAGAGAGAAAGTACACACGAATAGCCTAGTAGGAAAGCAAACTTAGTAGGTTCACGTGGTAGGATGGTCAGGCAGTGCTAAGGCAGCCTCCATCCCAGTTGTCAGATCTTCAGCAAAATGCTCTCGCTCTGGTGCAGGTTCCGAGAGGAGAGAGAGCCGAATTCACTTGGTTGGTGTTTGGAGAGGGAGAGCTTGTTAAAGTACTTTGCAAGGGAGCCAATATATAACGAGGCACTTGACAAAGCCCTTTGACAATATGCCAGAGTTGGGTGGTGCTGATAAATTGATGGGAGCAGCTAAGGTGAAAGAAAACTTAACGTGCTGACCAGAGCCCAGGAGTAAAAGCTTGGGAAACCCTTGCATGGACCTTCCTTCCCATCACTGATAGGCTTCCCATAGCCCTTCTCCACCCAGACCTTGAAAGAAGCGTATTGGTCACAGCATCTATCCTCTGATAGAATTTTGCAGATGAGAAAACGGGATCTTGAGGTAAAATAACTTGCTCATATACTGACAACTAATTTGATCAGAACAGAAATTAACAGCCAGGCCTAACTTTCTGTGATCCCTTCACTCCATCATGGGTTGGTCATGTTGTATGACTTCTTAGCTCATAAATGTTACAATTCTAGATTCTTTAGATACTAATGATCAAACAATTTTAAATGACAGATTAGATACTTTTCTATTAGTGAGTTTTGGGAAGATGTAAGGGAGAGAACTTAACTCTCTTGTTAACAGATTTGTAGAAGACTGATTTTCTAAGACTTCAGGCCTAAGTTACTCAAAATGTTGTTGTTTTTTAAGTAACAGATATTTTAGAACTTGGGGGGAAAAAAGATATACTTTTCAAAGTTCCAAGAACATCATACATTTTGCACAGCACATTTTTATAAGGTGTGTTTTGATGAGTCCTTCATTTTTATCCTCTCATTGATTCTTTCACAGATTCCGAACGGAAATGCATCAGAACTTATTTTTAACACAGTGCATATAAAAGATGCAGGCTTTTATGTCTGTCGAGTTAATAATAATTTCACCTTCGAATTTAGCCAGTGGTCACAGCTGGATGTTTGTGATGTCACAGAAGTAACAGAAAGCTTCCAGAGTAAGTGATAAAGTAACTTGAATGCTGGGATGGGAATTGCCTTTTTTAAATTTTATTTTAAATGTTTACTTTTAAATAAATAATTTCAAAGTGTCAAAGATAGTACTCACATATGTACTTCACCCAATATAATGTCACCAGTCGATAATATTTTATCCCATGTGCTTTGATTCTTTTTCTGGATGGATGGATAGATAGACAGACAAGACAGACATGCAGATGTCTTGGGCTGACATGACCTTTCTCAGTCTGGCCCTGCTGCTGACCTCTTCAAACTTGCCACCTTTCATGGGTCTGAATGTTGTGGTCTCTGGTTTTGGAGGAGAAGAGAAATCTAATGCCGTCTTGCTCACTTTTCAGTTCCTTTCTATACTTTTTCTCCCAAACTATTGTATTACTTCTAAAAAATTGTGTCATGGAATAAAGACTATCTATAGAGTTGATGTAGGCATGACAGGGCATATAATGCATCATTTGCTGCAGTGAAGCATTTCATCCAACTGGTTTTCTACTCTTTTGCCATCCATCTTTTTAGTCCAATAACTAGTATTGATCAAGGAAGAAACCCAGTGTACTCTAAAGAGTAGCCATCAGGTATTATTTTTTCACACACACACAGTCAAGAACCATATTTGTCATCTTTGCCAGACAAAAAGAATGAGGGAAACAGACTTTTTGTTGCCAATTTGTCTGTCTTCCATTCTTCTCTCAATTTAGCTTTTCCTACACCCAAATAAAGTCTCTAGAAATAGTCATGATTAATTGAGTGATTTATGTTTTCCTAGAATATTTCTGTGCATGTAATTAACTTTAATATGTTTATAAACGGAATCTTATTCATTCAACAAATATTATTGATCACCTGCAATGTGCTAGACACTGAGTTTCATTGTTACTGGATCACATTGACAAGCCTTCTGTCCTCAAGGCCCTTAGAGAGTAACAGATGAGCGTTCAATAGATAACGCTTAACCCATCCATATTTATTCAGTGCTAATAACAAAACTCCTAATTTTAAGAAGGCAAGTTAAATGAAACAGCAGGACGTAAAGCTTTCCGTTTTGAACAGAAACATCACTCAAGATGTTTATGTCCTTTGCTCCCACCGAAAAGACTCTGTGGCCAAACACATTTAGAAACCACTTAAACTATTTTCCCCTCTTAAATACACAATGCATACTAACACTTTGAAAACTGAGAAGTCCTGCCATAAAGACATCTGTTTAACTTTGTTTAACCCAGAATGTTCTAAACTTATTTTGTCTATAGCATCCTTTTATCCACAGAACATCTCTTAATATTTCTAGATGGGCTACAGTTTTATGAAACATCATTTGGGAGATGCTATTGAAGATTGTAAAAAAAAAAAAAAAAAAAAAAAAAAAGATGGATGAACTTGAAAACATTTTTTTAATTAAAAAAATTTTTTTGAACCTCGAGATTTTATTTACGTTCAGTGATATTTTTCTTTTACTTTAAGGAAGTTTGGATGGCGTCTCTGACTCTAAGTTGCAAATCTGTATTGAACCGAAGTCCCAAAAGCTAATGCCTGGCAGCACGTTGATCCTACAGTGTGTTGCTGTTGGAAGCCCCATTCCTCACTACCAGTGGTTCAGAAATGAATCTCCATTAACACATGAGACAAAAAAGCTGTACATGGTAGGAAGTTGGCCTTGGGGATATTTGGGGGGGGGTTAATATGTAAAATAAATAGGATAATTGAAAATTGCAGTGAATATTAAAATTCATATTCTTTGGGGTGTTTTAATGTTTTCAGTATTTTTTCAAGTTCTTTATTATCTAATATTAATTGATTCTTATATTTGCAAGAGGGCTAGAACGCCAGCCCACACGTAAGTGCTTGTATGAAAAATGTCAAACAGTGTTGCATCAGACTCACCACTGTTAGATTCATTGTATTATTTGCTTGCTAATATATTGACCTAATGCATGGAAATCATCAAGGAATGTCTGAAATGTTAGGATTTGTAGGTTGTAAAAAAAAAAAAAAAAAAACGCAAAATAACTTTCTCCAAGCCACTTAAATTAAAATTGAGGAAATGTGTGCATGTTCTGATATTGACACAGGTGCCTTATGTGGATTTGGAGCATCAAGGAACCTATTGGTGTCGTGTGTATAATGATCGAGACAGTCAGAACAGCAAGAAAGTAGAAGTCATCGTAGGTAAGCAGTATCGCTCAGTATTCTGACAAATGGAGTCATATAAAATGAAGTGTTTGAACAGCGGAAATTCTGTTCACCCATTGAATTTAATGGTATGTTAAACAAAATAACTGCTGATGCTTAAGTAGAAATTTGAGAGCATACATACTAAACTAATCAGGATTCACATACAAAGAGCAGAAAGAACTGTAAAAAAGCCTATTTTATTGAGATCTTCTTCATAATTTTTTTAGTTTTATAGTTTATGTTAAACATTTATGGCAAAAATGTATTCCTTAAAGCTTTAGCTAAAAAAAAAAAAAACCTTGACTTAGGGGAAAAAGATTTTTAATAAACCATTTTTTCAAAAAAAATCACAGGCATGTAAAGAAAAGAAAGATTATTAATCAACAATCCCTCTATGAAGTGCATAATTTGGGGGTGTGTTCTAGTTAAGCTTAGTGCATTTAGTTATGTTGTCAGTAGGAGGAGATATTGATGCATATGTTGGTTTGTCAACATATTTCTATGCTATTTATCTCTGTTTGCTTGATGGCTGCCCTTCCTAAGATCATGAATTACAATATATTCACATTTGTTTTCTCTGAAACAAGGAAGAACAGATGAGGCAGTGGAGTGCACTGAAGGTAGTGTAATCCTTTGGTTTGAAACCAAATATCCTGCATGCTGGTTCCTCTTGGGATTGGTGGAGTGCCCTGGTTTACTGAGTGCAGTGATGGAAAAAATACTAGCTATAAGAAAAATATTTGATAGAAGGATACTGTATCTTAGTCTTTGAGGGTTAATAAATTGCCAGAGACACTATTAAACTGACATTAATTAAAACAACTAATTTTTAATTGATTTTCTATTGCATATAAAAATAAAGTTCCTGGGACTTCCCTGACGGTCCAGTGGTTAAGACTCTGCGCTTCCACTGCAGGGGGTGTAGGTTCAATCCCTGGTGGGGGAACTAAGATGCCATATGCCGCATGGTGCGGCCAAAAAATAAAGCTCCTGTACAGCACCTTATGAATAGTGAACAGTTGCAATTAATTCTTAATGTTAATTATCTTCATAAAATTCGTAAAAATACATGGCTATACTGTCATGGATAGTTGTTTAGATTATTTTATCTATCCTTTAGCCATGGTAAGATGCTTCTCAAATGCAAATGTAATTTCTATAACAGTTTCAGGACAGGAGATTTATTGTTTAACGCATGCTTTAGCAAATGTTAAATATCCTGTTTTTTTGTTTTTTTGGGTTTTTTTAATTAATTTATTTATTTATTTTTGGCTGTGTTGGGTCTTCGTTTCTGTGCGAGGGCTATCTCTAGTTGCGGCAAGCGGGGGCCACTCTTCATCGCGGTGCGCGGGCCTCTCACTATCACGGCCTCTCTTGTTGCAGAGCATAGGCTCCAGACGCGCAGGCTCAGTAGTTGTGGCTCACGGGCCCAGTTGCTCCGCGGCATGTGGGATCCTCCCAGACCAGGGCTCGAACCCGTGTCCCCTGCATTGGCAGGCGGATTCTCAACCACTGCACCACCAGGGAAGCCCTAAATATCCTGTTTTAATATAAAATTTATAAGATCCATTTTTTGAAGGTACAAGGCTGAAGATTATATATTATGGTAAAAGTGACATGGTAGATTAAAGAGAACTGAAAGTTATTTTAACATAAACTTTTATCTTGTTTTAATTAACCAAAGCCTTGCACATAAGTTGTAGTGAGTAAATTTTAAAACTTAAGTTACCTTCCCCTAGTGTGATGTCACATTGTTTTGCAAAATTAAGTTTGTGGATAGCAAAGTATTTTTTCAATTTCTGCCTCTTTATTATAAACCCTTAGGCTCTACTTGAGCAAAGTAAAAAAATAATGTTAAATCTTATGTTTCCTGGTTTTCCTGTCCTTCATACTGCTATGGTGTCACTTTGAAATACTACAATTACTGTTTTCATCCCAATCATAGTTGCGGACAGGAATTCTCTAGCATAAAGCAGTTCTAATCCTGTGGTCTATGGGCCCTACATGAGGGAATCTATGTAAAGAAATCCTAACCAACCTCTTCTTCCTTCTCCTTTTTCACCTAATTGCATGATTTTTAAAACCTCCTAACATTGGAGACCTCTAAGAATAAACATAAACTAGCATTGCTGTTCAGCTTCTGGGTAATGCATGTATATTACCACCTTGCTGCTTCTTTACCTGCAAGATTCTTCCTATAATTTTTGCAGTGGCAAACACACTATTAAATAATAACTTTCAGATAAATCTGTTTCAAACACAGATGAAAACCCAACTATGAAACTGCTCCAAAAATTTCAGATGGAAAAGTTAGATCCAACTCTTCTTTCTAAAAAAGTCTGCAAAGTTGAAGCATTTTATAGTTGGTGGAGTGGCACATGTTAACAATGTCCCAATATACCATATCTTTTTTTACCTGTAGAACATGATGTGATCTTTTTTATGTGCTTTGTTAAAGATACTTGATCAGGAGAAGGGGTAGGGGATTGAATAGGTGGAGCTCAGGGGAATTTTTTAGGGCAGTGAAAATATTCTATATGGCAGCTGTAGTGGTAAATACATATATGCAGGTTTTAAATCATTTAGGAGGTCAGAGGAGGGGGATCCCAGGATGGAACACAGAATATGACAAAAGAATCTAAACCTATTGCAAGTGTATGAAGCAACCTCGCTGACTATGGGATGGAAGAACAGGTGCTAACCTAAGTACCTGGGAATGAGTGAACACAGAAGGCAGAAGAAATTGTACATAACCCTGTACTCTAGCTGATACCACTCTGTAGTTGATTTTATATCATAGAAGTTACTGCATAATATTTTATGAATAGTATAGCATTTATAATTTATTGTGAATGTTAATTTTTATCTTCACACAATTTGTAAAGGAAAAATAGATGGCTATAATGTCATAGGTATTTGCTTAGATGATTTTCCTTCTGTTAGCCAGGCTCTACAGGCTAACAATTCTGAAACCACTATACCTGCAAAAACACATTCCACCAGTGTAACCAGGAGAAAAACATCAGATGTATCCCGATTCACAGACATTCTACAAAATACCTCACCAGTAATCCTCAAAACTGTCAGGGTTATCAAAAACAAGGAAAGTCTCAGAAACTGTCACAACAAAGAGGAACCCAAGGAGACACAAGTAAATGTGATGTGGTGTCCCGAATGGGGTCCTGGAACAAAAAAGAACATTAATGGTTCATTAATTGTGACAAATAGGCCTTACTAACAACAGATGTTAAAAATAGGGAAACTAAAAAAAAAAAAAAAAAAAAAAAAAAAAAAAATAGGGAAACTAGGTATGGGTGTATGTAGAAACTCTGTAGTATCTTCACGATAGTTCTGTAAATCTTGAACTATTCTAAAATTAAAAGTTTATTCTCAAAAATATCATTGGAGGTTTTTAATTAGTTTCATGAAGTGTATAGTCGAGGCCATAGACAAACCTGTCTCTTGATTGTTTTTGTCCAATAATTGGGCAGAATATCTAAAACTTTGATCAAATTAAGAATGAGTCTATTTAGCTTTTTGTCATTTAATGAAAGTAGTAATAGCTCGGGAGTCCTAACTGATGTCCACAACAACATTCTCCTCTTCACAATTTGCATGACTTCTCCTTTATGGCATTTTAAAAGTTCTAACCTGATAAGACATTATAACACGATTCAACAGTGCAAAAATCAGCTTCTTTTGTCAGTCTTACTATCTGTGCTAAATTGGCAGATTATTTAAAGGTTATTTAAATCTATTTAAATTATTTAAAGATTATTTAATCTATTTTCTCTTATTTTATTTTAGATGAATTAAATAATCTCGGGCATCCCGGTGAGTAATACAAACATTAAAATGTTAGCTTTAGATATTTAGTTATTGAATGCAGTAACTTAAAGATACTGTAGATATTCTCTATCATTGTGAATAACTCTGTATCATAAAAAGGCAGTCAAATGGGGAAATGCACGCTCTTTCATTTGAAAGACAAGAAGCAGCCTTTGAAAGAGTGACAGGCGTAACATCTCTGAACTCACCAGACCCCCGGGTCCTTGTTCAAAGCTGCTCAGTCATTGAACACATCTGAACTAGTTGGGTGGGTGTCTGTAACTGAAGTAAAATGATTGTTGGTGCTATACAGACAAGTAGTTAGTCATTGACCATTAAGAGACTGACAGTGGGCAGGAGTATTTATCACTCTTTGGCCAGTTTTAATCAGAACAGATTTATGAACAAGTTAAGCTAAAGGGAAACCTTACCTGAGATGAAAGGCGTAGTAATAGGACTCCATAAAGACCGAGGACATGAGTCCAGGCTGTGGGCATTCTGAAAGGCACTGATGGAACCTGTGACTATATCTGAAAATAAAACCTCACAGGAGTACGATAAGAAGGTAGTTATATGTATCAGTTAATACATGTAGAGATCCCTCTTATTTCTTGACATGTTATTTCTCATAGTTTTAGCACCATAACTAGTTTGCTTAGTTTTGTGCCCATATTTTGTTAATAAACATCTGTTCTTGTGAGTGATGATTGGGCTGTGCTGGTTACACACAAGCCAGTGAGACAAACCACAATGCCACTGTTACCCGCATGTCATTCCTGCTGTGCCAGCCTCGAGCTCCGGGAAGCCCCCGTGAGACTTGCTTCAAGCACCCGAAACTAAGTGCTGTTGGAGAACCATCCTCGTCATGTAGCTAGTTGCTTCTCTTGATCTGGTTAGAAACCCCTTTTCCTAAATTGGTCTATTATTTCATGCCCTTCAATGAACATTATGAAAAGCTATTTCAGGAAACCTTTTGCAAACCAGCACCACTAAGCTTCTAAAATTTTCCTGACCTCCTTTTTCATTATATCATTACTCCTCAAGAATTAGAAACACCAAAAAATTTAGTTAAAAAGAATTTAATATATTTTTAGTGGACTCTCGTAGCATATCTATTATTAAAAATGCAAACACCCTGTCTATAGTAAGAGACACATGACTGACTGAACTCCATCTTTCCCTGCATCTCCTTCCTGCATGGTCCTTGAGAGTGGGAGGTATATCATTTTATGTAGAGTTGATGGCAAAGAGTGTGACCATGGAGTGAGATTTCCTAGCTTGAAAACATTGGGCAAGTGGCTCAGTCTTTCTCTGCCTCAGATTCCTTATTTGTATAATGGAGGTAATAATAGTACATGCCTCATAAGGTGAGGTTATTTAAATCAGTTATATTTACAGCACGTACAGCAGTCCCACGCCATCGTTCAGTAGATGTTAACTTCCTGCCGCTGCTCATTGCCACCACCAACCATTTTCAGATTGTAACTTCTACCTAACATGTTACAGGGTATCACCTCCAGCCGTGGTAACCAGTTACCAGAGACATTCTCCTGCCCGATTCCAACTCTTGTCCGTCTAGGTACATGTTTTTAATCAAGAACCTGAAAACCTTAAAAATCATAAATTAGCTGTTAGAAACCACATTCTTCCCTTCAGTGCTGCTGATGTGATTGTTCATTGTTTCCGTATCTCTCTAACCCCAAAGATGTATCATGGATAACAGCTCCTTATCTTTTTGCATTTTTATCTTTCTATAGATAATAAAGAGCAAACAGTTGACCAACCTTTGGGTGAGTAGAGCTTTAAAATGCTTAGTCAAAATATAATTGTAGCATGTAACTCTTTTATGGGGATCATGAAGGGATTTGAGACTTTTTAAATTGACAACTTTTATAAATATTTGAATAACGTCAAAACCAAATGTGTTATTTTGGATATTTATAAAAGAAATTATAGAATAGGAGACTTTAAAAGATTGTGAATTCAGTTTCAGGGACCAGATCAGCTTCTGTGGAGTGATTTCTGTGTTTGGCAATGTGCAAACAAATATACATACAAACAATAAGAAACATGTATAGGTCACATAAAAGTGAGTAATACTATATCTTGGTGGAGTTAGAGGTTAGGAAAGCGCCAGAGAGGCTGCAATAGCAGCTCTACATGTTGAAGGATGAATAGGAGAGGGGCCTTCCAGACAGAGGGAATGTGAAATCCTAAGTAAACTTTGTAGAGAAAGAAAACAGGGTGCCTGTTGTATTTGGGGAGTTGCAGGTAACAAACGATTCTCTAGAACATGAAGAGAAGGAGCCTAGAGAAGCAGGATGAGGCCAGGTCTTTTTGTAGTTGCCCCATTTCTCAGACAAGCCATTGGAAGGAAACTTGATAGAGGGGTGAAATTTGTCCCTCTGAAAGGCCAGTCTAGTATCGGTGTAGAAAATAAACTGGAGGGAGACATTGTTTAGGTTAGGAGAACAATTGAGACTGTTGCAATGGTCTAGATAAGAAATAATGAGAATCTAAACCAGGGTAGTACCAAGACAATGCAGAAGAAGACAGAACAAATTCAGAAGACCTTGAGGTGATGGAATCAGTAAGCTGTTTTCATCACCTCACTATAAGGTATAAAAAGTACAGAGGAATCACCATGCCTGCTCAGATTCTTGCTGGACCACTAGGCAGGTGGTAATACAGCCCACTGAGTTAGAGAATACAGAATCAAAAGCAAGATTCAAAGGATAGATGACCCTTATTTTGGGACCTAACCGGTTTGAGGTATTTGTTTCACGTCTAGGCGGAGATAACACAGCAGGCAATTGTGCACGTGGATCTGGAACTCTAAGGAGAGGCCAGGCTCGGAGATACAGTCATGAGCGTCGTCAGCATAGAGGTGGAGGCTGACACCGTGAAGGGCAGCATAACATGGGATCGCTCAGCCCGTGGAGAAAAGGGCACTGACTGGAGAAGGGGGGTGGCCCACACAGTGTTTAACAATTAGAATCAGTTGTCAGTGATCAGATAGCATATATAAATTCAGGTTTCTAGATTCTCCTGAAAATGGTAGATTTTGAGTGAGAGCTGTCAGTTGTGGTTAAATAGTGGCTGTCCCTGTAAAAGGGCATGTGCCCCTGTTTTCCTGTCATGTAATATTCTCAGTCTACTTCACTCTCTCCCTCTCTCTCCTCCCCTCCTTCCCCACATGGTCTCACCAGGTAGTTAAGTTTCTTTACATGGTGGCTGAATCCCCAAACCGGAAACTCTCCGGACTTAAGGTTGAGACCCAGAACTGGCAGAGGGTCACACTACATTATGCTCAGAGAGAACCACAGGGCAGCCCAGATTTGGAGCTGGGGGCAGGGGCCAGGGTGAGGGTGACCACACTGCTTAAAGACAAGGAAGCCATGGTTCCACAGGGGCTGTCTCTTACCACAGCTGGAAAGGCAGCCTGGATTAGAATATGACTGGTTTTGTCTAAGGAACTTGGACTTTATTTTGTAGGACATAGAAATTAAAAGACCTGATGCATGAAACCAACAAGGACTGTATATCACCCAGTCAAAGTTGATGTTAATACTCAATCGCTGATAGATGGCCAAAGGTTTTTTTATTTAAACACTTATGTAGCACTTAATATGTACCAGGTCCCTTTCCAGTTGCTTATGAATATTAACTCATTTTGGATGAGATGAGTAACACTATTAGAATAATTAGACATGAAATTAATGATGTAACTTGTACCAGTTTTTAAAGAATACATTTCATTAAACTTTGGAAGACGTCTCGGATCATGTAGTTAAAATCTCTTTCTGAAGTTGTTTTATTCTGTTGCTTAATCAACTGGTGTTTGTGTTTCCTTTTTCCAGTGAATGGTTTGTGTTCAAGAAGTTGTGGGTGGCTCTTACAGTAAATGTTTTTCTACAGAAAATTTCTTCCATTTATTTTATCACTTGAAAACCATCATAAGTCGCTTATATAGTTGCTATTTTGAAGTTTTCTTTGATTCCTCACTCTTATCTCCTCAACTTCAAATTTTACTGTTTCTTTCTCTGTCATAGCTCTAAAGTCTGACTTTTCCTTTCCCTTTCTACAACCAATTCCTGGAATGAGACTTGTCATCTCTCATTTCGACCACTGCAGTCTGCTTCTCTATTCTAAATCCACCCCAGTTCACCTATCGTTCAGGAACTGTTTTGCAAGTAGAGTGGGCAAGGTAAGTTCCCTACCCATCATCTTTATTACCATCAAACTCAAAATGCTCCCAGACAATTTAGGAACTAGCTGTTAAAAATTATCCTTGGGGAGAAGTTTTTGAAGAGTTATGGTCAATTATTGATACACACATTTTAAGCCCCATAGTTCTCAAATTGCTGAACCCTTGCATTCTTTTTTTTTTCCTTTTAATTAATTATTTTATTTATTTATTTATTTTTGGCTGTGTTGGGTCTTCGTTGCTGTACGCGGGCTTTTCTCTAGTTGCGGTGAGCAGGGGCTACTCTTCGTCGCGGTGTGCGGGCTTCTTATTGTCATGGCTTCTCTTGTTGCGGAGCACAGGCTCTAGGTGCGCAGGCTTCAGTAGTTGTGGCACGTGGGCTCAGCAGTTGTGTGGCTTGTGGGCTCTTGAGCTCAGGCTCAGTAGTTGTGGCACACGGGCTTAGTTGCTCCGCGGCATGTGAGATCTTCCCGGGCCAGGGCTCGAACCCGTGTCCCTTGTATTGGCAGGCGGATTCTTAACCACTGCGCCACCAGAGAAGCCCTGAACCCTTGAAATTCTATAAATGATACCAAGTGTTCCTTCCAAACAGATAACAAAACTAGTGAATAAAGAATCGATCTTAGCAGAAACAGCCTGTATGGTTAGTTTGACAACTGTTCCCCCCACCAAAAACCCCGGTGATGTTTTTCTATTACATACCTTATAATTGTTTTCTGCCAACAGAAAATTTAAATCTAATATATACCCTAAACTATCATGATATCCCCCCACGAAACCCACGATGCTTTGCATACACTTTACTGCTTGAATCACATTGGGAACCCCATGATTTGGACTGTAATGATGTCAGCCAACGACCACACATTCTCCACCTCCTCTCACTTAGGAGCAGATTGAACTGAGTCCATCAGTGTATTGAGATTGGCTCTGAACTTTGATAGGGTTGATGAGCTCAGAAAAAAATGCACTGAAATTTTTCTGTGGATTAGCCAGCTAAAGTGTTCCTATATAGTGGGTAAATTGGTGTAAGAGTACATTTCTAGTTTATTTAAGAAGAAACTTTAAAAAAAAAGGAAATACAAGTAATCATGTTTTATACTGCCTCCTAATTGAAATCCATCCTGAGTATTCTCAACTTTTTTTTATTGAGTTTTAAAACTAAAGGCAGTTTAGTAGAGGCTTTATGTCTCAATTTACTTATTTATTAAGTAATCTTGAAAATTGGCCTTTTCTTTGGAATAGAAGAAGAGATTATCATTTGTACAGGACTTGAAGTGACTTTTATTGAGTTAGAAATGTGGCTTAAGTATCATTTCATTTTTTTCAAAAATGTGTGTACTCATAAGAATAGGCAATTAGCAAGAAATCTCTGAAAATGTGAATGTAGAACAAAGATACCATGACAAGGGGAATTCCCTGGCCGTCCAGCGGTTAGGACTCGACGCTTTCACTGCCGAGGGCCCGGGTTCAATCCCTGGTTGCACAAGCCATGCAGCGAGGCCAAAGAAAAAAAAAAAAAGATACCATGACAGAAGTATTGAGGATTTTCACAAAGTGGGGTATTCTGCCACTTTGAGAGAGTCACATTCTTTTAGTTGGTGCTAGTTTTTCTCCAGACCTTGTTTAACCCTAGACTTACGTGCTCTGTGGAAAGAAGAAATTCCACCAAAGAGATTTTTGGTGACATTTAATCATCTTAACGATTTGAAGCATCTGAAATTAGATTACATATTGTAGCCATCAAGTCAGCAATGTGATTATTTGTGCCTGTTTCAATTGCATAGGAGTGGTATCCATATTAATTTATAAATAAGCTACTTAGCAGCACTTTGTGACAAAGGCTGGTCGCCAAGTCCTGGCCAGCGTCAGGCTGGGACTGCCACGTGCTCCTGTTACACCTTCTCTGCTGCTCTCTGGTGTCTCCATCATGGATTTAGACTGTAACGTGTTGCACACACCCCACTGCCAACCCTCGAGAAAAACATCATGACAGGTTCCTGTGGTCATGGCACAGTCTCAAGTCTTTAACCTTTAACCCCACCCGCGACTAGCAGAAGTACAATTCTGAAGACCTCTTATGCACTAAGCTATGCTCAGCCTTCCACAACTCTTCTGGACAAGCTATATACCAGATAAAGCCAGCTGGTACTTTTAAAGGCACAGGTGTGGATCTTTTTGCCCCTTACAAACAGAACAACTTTTTGTATGAGACCACATCTTTGAGCAAAGCCTCAGTTCACTAAGGTCACAGATTAAACTGCTAAGATATTCATACAAAAAGTCTTCATGCAGCCCTGAGGTAGCCGCATCTCACCCAAACAGGAAATTTTTTTTCAAGAAGCTAATGGGAGACAGTACATCAACTGCAAATTTAAAAATACAGTGTTTGTTAAACTCCTGCTTTTCCCTCCTCTTTGGTATTTCCCCTTACCTGCTCTGATGGGAAATCTTCCTGTCCCTCTTTTTGGTATTTCTTTTGTTTCTAGCCTGTTCCATTGTCAGCAAAACAGAACCTAATTTGATGGGAACCCAATTCCAAACATTCTTTGTTTAAATTTGCTCTAAAAGTCTATATTGAATATTCTTTCCTTCTGTTGTCAATCAGTAAAAGTATTACTTTAATATTAGTTACTATTATGCTTCATATACAGCTAATATCCTTTGCCTGGTTCTCAAAAGCATCGATTAATTTCAGGTGTTTGATTCATCAGCCTCTGTATTCCTCAGTAGAGTTTATTGGTCTGCTATGTAAAGTGAAGTTAAATAATGAAATCTTATTTGTAAAGCATTTTATTAGGTTTTATTTTAACTTTTATATCCTCCTTTAAATTTCTCCCCCTCTCCCCCATTTTTTTTTTAAATAGCAAAGGACAAGGTTGCTCTTTTGATAGGAAATATGAATTACTGGGAGCACCCCAAGCTTAAAGCTCCTTTGGTGGATGTATATGAATTGACCAACTTGTTAAGACAGCTAGATTTCAAAGTCGTTTCACTGCTGGATCTTACTGAATATGAGATGCGTAACGCCGTGGACGAATTTTTACTGCTTTTAGACAAAGGAGTCTATGGTAAGATATTTATCATCTTTGCTTTTATAATTATCCACTGTTTTTCTTGTATAAGTTAGGTTAAGAGTTAAAAAACAGAGAAAGGCATGGTAAATGGATTGTTGAAAAGTTTTATTCTTGTAATAAAAGATGGATTTTGATCTTCATTCCATAGTTCCATATGACTAATTAGCTTGATGTCTTTACTTCCATGTGTCAAAACAATGTTGTTCTTATTAGAATTCTTACCTATCTTACGTGATTTTGTTTTATTGACTACGAGAGCTACAGTATAGTAAAGTTCAATGACCAAATAGCAAATTGTATATTCATATATGTAAAATATTACTGTGTGTGTGTGTGTGTGTGTGTGTGTGTGTGCGTGTGTGTTTAGAGTACAAAATGCTGTAACTGAATGAACATTTCACGTTTGTTTCCTTTTTCTAACTATTGCATAGTATTTTCAGGTCTTTTAGTGGGAACTACAATAGAATTTAACAAGAAAATGTTGGTGAGTGAGACATATGAAAACAATCAGTAAACTAAACTTTTATGCAGATACAGTTAAAGATGGACCTCCACAAAAATTCTAACAGTAAATTTTTAATGGTTTTTCTCATTCTTTTAAATATGTTAAGAACACTACATATATGTCAGTGATTCTTTAAAGAGAGAATATGCTGTCAGTAGTAAGCAATTTCTTTGGTAATTTTGTTCTTTTAGTGGGCATAACCACAAGCGTGGAACGGCCAAATGTTGTGCTGTGAGCCATGTTTCTCAGAGTTATTCTCACCACGATGTTGTGTAATAACATTCAACTGCCAGGAAAGTGACATTTCCAGGCCTGTTGTCAGGATGCCACCGATAAACAAAGCGTCGATTTGGCTTCTGTATCTTTCCAATTATTTTACTTCAATAATTTCTAAATTTAGCCTTTTTACTTCTAATTAGATTCATATGATGAGGCAAGCTTGGTACAATTGCTAAAGGTTCTCAAAGTAGAATTTTTAATGGAAGAAAAAATTTTTTTCAAGATTTAACACATTACTGTATATGGGATGAGGGAAAGTCTTAAAATCGTACTAAATAAGTTTTAAATGAGTTTCTTCTTAAGTAATAAGGATTACAGTTGTTAGGCAAGTGAATCAACAAATTAAATCTCTCAGATTTGGGAATTCAACTATTATGCTGACGTTTTAATAACATAATCTTGTTTATGAGCATATAAAGTGATGAATCTGGGTGAATCCCTTCATTTTTCTTATGAAAATATGGTAGAACATACAATACTAATGTGCCTTTGTGGTAGTTGGTTTATATTTTTAGTCTCTAATAAGGTGGTTGGTTGATTATTTTTATATTACATAATTTATCTCCATTTTTAAGTGCATAGATGGCTTAAACAGGAAAAGGCTTCTAAAACTTCCCCAAAAGTAAGGAGGTAGAAGGAAAAAATATTTACCGATTTAGGTTTTGGGATTGGTGAAGTATTTTAAGAGTGAGGGAATTATATGAAGAATTATGTACTTGATTATTTATTCTCATTTCTTATTGACATTATCACCTTGGCTTTAAGTCCTTTGTTTGGCTTTTTAAATCAAAACTTGTAATTGCCCCTGCAAGCTTGAGAACCAGAAATATTTAAAGTTGTGGCAAGAAGAGTTCAGCTTATGCTGAAGCTTTGCCCCAGTATGAAAACCTCAACTTGGAATATGGAATAAATAGGTATATTAAAGCAAAATGGCAGCTTAAGAAAGCCAGAAAAGATGTTTAAATACTACTGATTCATGTCTTAACAGGGTGGCTGCATTATATTTTGAAGTATTGTGAATATCCCAAACATCAGACACATCTACTTTCAATGTAAGTGTGGTAGAGGCCTGAGGGCGTAGGCATTCCCCTGGACTGTGCCCTGTGTCCAGCTGACAGCCCCGGGGGCCCAGGAGTACTTTGGGGGTAGGGGAGGCCGAGGCAGAGTCATAGGAATTTCACATTAGATGTGGGAAACACAGGCATTCAAGTTTATGCCCTTTTGTATTATAGTGCCCTTGGGTTCGTGAGAGAAATAAAAATTAACAGAAAATAAGTAACTCAATTTTTAAACATATATAAACATTAAAAACACAATCTAAGAACAGGAATAACTGACTTAAATACTACATGTCCTTCATGTCCTTGAAGATAAATAAGGATAAAGATTTCAGTTGTATAGATAAACTAGGATGGAGAGTAACTACATATTTGGCTTGATGTCCACCCTACCTAACACCTTTTTACATTCATCACTTGCTGAGGCTGAGATGTGCTTTGACAGAAAACAAGATTAAAGGAGTCCCCTAGAGTCTGTCATACAGAGTGAAGTAAGTCAGAAAGAGAAAAACAAATACCATATGCTAACACGTATATCGGGAATCTAAAAAAAAAAAAAAAAAAAAAGAGAATGGTTCTGACAAACCTAGGGGCAGGACAGGAATAAAGATGCAGACGTAGAGAATGGACTTGAGGATACGGGGAGGGGGAAGGGTAAGCTGGGACGAAGTGAGAGAGTGGCATGGACATACATACACTACCAAATGTAAAATAGCTAGCTAGTGGGAAGCAGCCACATAGCACAGGGAGATCAGCTAGGTGCTTTGTGACCACCTAGAGGGGTGGGATAGGGAAGGTGGGAGGGAGGGAGATGCAAGAGGGAGGGGATATGGGGATATATGTATATGTATAGCTGATTCACTTTGTTATAAAGCAGAAACTAACACACCATTGTAAAGCAATTATACTCCAATAAAGATGTTTTAAAAAATAAATAAATAAAATACAATGCTAATGTCAAACCTGAAAAAAAAAAAAAAAGATTAAAGGAGTCTGGTCAGAATAAGGCCAAAGCCTCTTCACTCCAGAGGAATCATTCACGTCAGTGTAGCTCAGTGGTTAAGCAACGGACCTGAGAGTAACCAACCCCAGGCTCAGCGCTCTGGCTTTTCTGCTTCCTAGCTGTGTGACTATGAGCAAGTTATTTCACTTTTCTAAGCCAAAAAGGACTTATAAAATGGATAGACTAAATTAATGAAGTTGTTACAGAATAAGTAAGATAAAATAATCATCCCTGTGTCTGGCACACTAAAAGCGCTCAAAATACTGTAGCTATTGTTGTCACAATTTCCTGAATTCAGATTTTCCTTCCCCGATAGATGGGGGATTTGGACAACATTCCACTTCAGGCCTCAATAGAGAAACCCAGCTTTCATCTGTTATTATGTATTACAGTTCAGTCTAAGGTTTCATTTGAAAAAAAAGAAGGGGTTTTTAAAGTGATAGTGTGGTAAAGTGATGAAAACCAGCACACTAACATTTTATATTTTCTGAGAGTAAAGTTAACTAGAAAGCCAGCAGTAGATTATAAAGAGACAGTATAACAGCGCAGCAGTTACACTGGCTGGCATCCCACTTCCGAGTCTATCACTTATTAGTCAGTGTGAATGTGGGTGAGCTATTAATTAAACCTCCCGGTGTCTCAGCTTTTACATCTGTAAGAGGGGGATGATAACATTGGCTACCTTATTATGGGATATGTGTTGTGAGGATTATGAGATAATAAAAGTAAAGGGCTTTCTTCCAACAGTGCCTGGCGTGTAGAAAGAGCTATGTAGGTCGATGGCGGCAGCGGTGGTGGTCATGGTGGTGCACGTTCTAATCAGAGCCCTGTGCCAGGTGCACTGCAGCTCAACTCAAGTGGGAAAATCTTCCATTTAAACAATTATTTTCTCTCTAGACAAAAATAAATATCTGTGACAGACTATATTCTTAGAAATCATATTCCCAAGAAATAAAATTCCCAAAAGATCTAATTTATAAGATTGTATTTTTAACCACATTGAATTCTTTGACATTTTAAAAGAGATCTGTTTTGTCCTTCTATCCTTGAGTAACGAGGGTGGTTAATTAAACGTACAAGTAGTACTAGAGATGGAATTTTTAAAATACAGTGATTTGGTCTAGTTATTTAACATAAAAATGCTTAATCTCCAGTATAACTTCTATGTAGACTTTGATACAAAATTCTTATTACACTTTTCATGAATTATTCTGCAGTGGAGAAAAGGTATTTTGTTGTCAGTGCCTTAATATCCATGATTGCGGAGCTGGGCATACAGCTCTGAAACATTGGACCACACACTTAGCTTTTCCTGGATGATGGAGGCTAAACCTTCCCTTGAAGTTGCTTCTTCTCCAAGTCAAGTCTTGCTTGAGCCAGAATGTTTTAAGTGATACAATAGGAGCAATACCCATGCTTTCTGGTTGGCTGTCTCTTAATGGTATCAGTTGTAGAAATGGTACCATTTCTACTGAAAGTCAGACTCTTTCTAGAAAGGTCTCCAGATCTACCTCTGCCCTGACCAGTTTGCATTGTTAATTTAATGCAGTCAAGAAGTAATTACTGAGTTCCTGTTATGTCCCTAGCCCAGATAAGGAGTATGCTGGGTGTTGAGGGAGATACAGAAAATAAAGAACATGATCTATACTCCAAGAAAATTACGGGACTTCCCTGGTGGTCCAGTGGTTAAGACTCCGAGCTTCCACTGCGGGGGGGGCGTGGGTTTGATCCCTGGTGGGAGAACTGAGATCCCACATGCCACGTGGCCCGACCAAAAAAAGGAAAGAAAATTATAAGTCCCTTAATATAATGGGAGAGGGAGAAGACTGTAAATGGAATCCAAACACCTATCAGCTACATGATTTTAAACAAATAGTTTAATCTTTTAAAATGGGATTTCCTCACCTATTAAATAGGTCATTTAAAGATTGTTATATGGGTTTAAATCAGATCATGTATATGAAGTTGCTTTGAAAACCATGAAAATGCTACGCAAATATAAAATTCCTGTTTTTATTACGATTACTTTTATCAGAGAAACTATATCTACGTAGAACCGTAAAATGTCAATAAAGCAAATACTGGATATGACTTTAAGTGTCAAGAGTGCTGCTGTAGGATTTCCCAGCAGGGTGAGGCTGAAGTGTGTTAGAAAACTAGAGACCAGGTGATAAGTTGCCGAGGGTTCTGAACCTGAGATAAGCCTGGAGCCTTGGTGAAGATTTGGGTAGATGGAAAGGAGATCGTGACCTGAGCAGGGTCATGGAGGTTACAAATAAGCATGTCTTGCTCTGGAAGCAGGAAAGAGAGAGCAGAGTCAGATTTTGAATACCTGACAGAGTATAAATTTTACTCTTTTAAAGTATACAATTCAGTGGTTTTTAGTATATGCACAAAGTTGTGCAGTCACCTAATTCCAGAACATTTTCATCACCCCCCAAAATAACCCCATATCCATTAGCGGTCACACCTCAATCCTCCATACCCCAAACTCCTGGCAACAACAAATCAACTTTCTGTCTCTGGATTTGTTTATTGAGGACATTTCATATAAATGGAATCGCTCCATGTGCGTCCTTTTGTGTCTGGCTTCTTTCACTTAGCACAGTGTAGTTAAGGTTCTTCTGTGGTAGTGTTACTTTTATGGCTAATGAGTCATCCATTGTGTGGATATAGAACATTTTATTTGTCCATTCATCAGCAGATTGGCATTTAGGTGTTTTCCAGTTTTTGGATATTATGAATAGCGCTGCTATGAACATTCGTGTGCATATTCTGGTGTGGACACTTGTTTTCAGTTCTCCTGGATATTTCCCTTGGTGTGGAATTGCTGGGTCATATAATTCTGAGTTTTGTTTTTTTGACGAACTGCCTAACTCCAAAGTGCCTGCACTATTGTATATTCCTGCCGGAAATAAACGAGGTTTCCCATTCCTCTACATCCTTGTCAGCATTTGTTACTGCCTTTTTGATTATAGCCATGCTACTAAGTGTGAGATGGTATCTCATTGTTTTGTTTTGCATGGTTAATGATGTTGGGCATCTTTTCATGTGCTTATTTGCCATTTGTATATTGTCTTTGGAGAAATGTTTATTCAAATCCTTTGCCCGTTTTAAAATTGGATTGTCTTTTTATTGTTGAATTGAAGAGGTCTTTATATATTCTGGATACAAAGTGTCCTTATAGATACAGGATTCGTCCTTACAAATATATATGTCCTTATAGAAAGATAAGTATTTTCTCCCATTCTGTGGGTTGTCTTTTCACTTACTTGATCTTCACGGCTTAGTGAATTAAACCCACTCCCTTTGTCGTGATTTTCAAAATGCTATCTGTGCACTCTTACTTTCATTTCCAGCGATCATTTAATTCCTTGCCAGGCTAGTCTCCTTTCCATTAGCTGTCATTCCAGGCCCAAGCTTTGTTTCGGTGCATCCTGCCTGTAACGCACCTTGCTTTCTCTCTGCCTTTCCAGATCGTACCCTTTCTCTCAAGACCGTCCGTTATTGCTTCACCTTACACTGATATTCCTCTCTGCACTTTATTCATTTCATACAGGGTTGCCCTCCTCACATGATATATGGTATTTAATTAGATGCCGACTTTTCTTTAACTAATAACATGAGCATGCCTGAATGAATTGCAAGCCCCTCAGGGCCAGGAACTGTCTTCATTTCTTTTTCATTGTCCTCACTGCCTACATGATAATAATCAGGGCTCACTTGAGGTAGAATAAACCCACACTGAATATATGGGTGTGCCCATTTTGTCCTTTTTTACCCAAAGTGATACATATGAAAGACCCATTTTTCTCATTTAAATAGGAGTTCAAGAAAAGTAGGCAACCTGGATCCTGCCCTCTAGGGCCAAAGGAAGCAAGTTTTCTTGGCCGTTTAAAGCCACATTCTTGCTAGGGGTTAGGGCTGCAACTACAAAGAGTTAGGGAACAAAAAAAAAAGCTATCTAAATGCTTTTTACTGTTCACTAAGGAAGCACATACTGATATTTTTGTTGTTGCTGTTTTTGGTTTGGTTTTGTTTTTACAACCAAAACAAACTTCTCTTCAAGAAGATGTTTAGAGTTGTTTGGTACAGTTTTTATCGTATCATTTCTCAGTAAAAAGAAAATGACTCATCTTTTTTTTGGGGGGGGTGGTGGTTGGGGGGTGCCTCACTGCACAGCTTGCGGGATCTTATTTCCCCGATCTGAAGCCGCGCCCCCTGCAGTGGAAGCGCAGTCTTAACCACTGGACCACCAGGGAAGTCCCATGACTCATCTATTGAACACTAAAACTAACCCAAATTTTAGATCATTTAATTCAACAGACCATAGGTGGAATATTAATGATATTTATATCTCATAATGAAAATAAATAACAATCCATAAAATGAGCTTTCTCTGCTTAGAAAAAGCTACATTTATATTTTTATAACTCTTACTAATATTGTAAGGAAATGCTATGGAATTGCATATACTTGACACTGTAGTGGCTGTTCATCTGAGTTGTGTTTATTCCTTCATCCATTAAATACTATACTCCTGCTGTGTGCCAGGAATGCACAGATAAATGTAAGACTGCCCTGCCCTGAAGAAGTTTCTGGTTTCACAGAGGAGACAGATGAGTCAGCAAAGAAGTCCTTAGCCTTTTTGTGTATTTTAACATCATGAGATAAAACTGCATTCCATATGATACCATTGGTTACAAATGTATTACCTTTATGAATTAAAATACACTTCTGGATAGCATCTTGATGTTGGTTGAAAATTCAGTACTTAAATGAAAACTGTTGTCAAAATAATTTAATACAAATTCAGTTAACACTGAGTTGTGTTTATAGTTGCACATCTCTTAAATAAGCATGCATTAACGTCTTTTTTTTCTTAAAGAGCGCTACATGTTCAGAGTGCGATTTCTCTTTTTTCTTGCTTTTCAGGACTATTATATTATGCAGGACACGGTTATGAAAACTTCGGGAACAGCTTTATGGTCCCTGTTGATGCACCAAATCCATATAGGTCTGAAAATTGCCTGTGTGTACAAAATATACTGAAATTGATGCAAGAAAAAGAAACCGGACTCAATGTTTTCCTGTTGGACATGTGCAGGAAAAGGTAAACTGTCCATTCTTTATATACTGAAGCTTGTTAGTCAGTTAAATATCAACCTTGACAAGTTAAATCTAAAGGCAAACCTGTGCATGGTAGGAATCACTTAAGTTTGTGACTTTTAGGTTATAGACTGAAACTGATGAAGAAGAAAACTAGAGGAAAATATATTTTCTGTGTGTGTTTTACTTTTTCCTGTCTGCTCTAGAACAAAAGTGAAGAACAAAAGGGCATGGGTATTTTCTCATAATAGAAAAGATACAGGGACTTCCCTGGTGGCGCAGTGGTTAAGAATCCGCCTGCCAGTGCAGGGGACACGGGTTCCAGCCCAGGTCCGGGAAGATCCCACATGCCACGGAGCAACTAAGCCCGTGCACCACAACTACTGAGCCTGCGCTCTAGAGCCCGTGAGCCACAACTACTGAGCCTGTGTGCCATAACTACTGAAGCTCGCGGGCCTAGAGCCCGTGCTGCGCAACAAGAGAAGCCACCGCAATGAGAAATCCGCGCACCACAACGAAGAGTAGCTCCCGCTCGCCACCAACTAGAGAAAGCCCGAGTGCAGCAACGAAGACCCAACGCAGCCAAAAATAAATAACATAAATAAAAATTAAAATTAAAAAAAAAAAGAAAGAAAACATACAGCTCTTCAGCCTCCCTTTAGAACGTTTCTAACAATCCCTGCAGCTGTTCCTCCAGGAATTAGCAGAGACACCATGCATGGAGTGAGGGCCTCTACCTCTAGTTAGTCGTGGTATTGCAGACAGAGAAAGTTTAACTGAAGCAGATGTTTGAAGATTTGGATCCCATTTGTCTGCCATTGTGTTACTAAGGAGTGGAGCCAATGATGATTCTACTCAGATTTAGTGTTTTGCTTGCTCAGCTTTTACCAATCAAAATCCAATGCCCGAATTCAAACGTAACTCCAGTTTTAAAGCTAACAAGAAAAAAGGTGTGAGGCTCTGCCGTCTCAGTAGTTTAGGAGCCCTGGATTACCTTTGGTAAATATGTAGCTAATAAGATAAAAGAATTTGAACCTATAATTTTAAGTTGTGGGTAATAGGATAGTATCATGTTTATTATTTATGTTCTTTTAAGAATGCTGTTTTAACTTTTCATATTTGTATCTGTCCTTCTCCTCTCCTGCCTTTTAAATAGAAATGACTACGATGATACCATCCCAATCTTGGATGCACTAAAAGTCACTGCCAATATTGTGTTTGGATATGCCACGTAAGAAACTTTTATGTTTATGTTGAGGATTCCTTCATTCTTTGATGACTTCTTTTTGATTGTAGACTAGAAGCCTAGAAATATCCACAGCCATCTAGGCATAAATTTGCCTCGATATTCTTGACAGAAATTTTTAAATAACTGACTTCAACACTTCATAGCTTGGCATCTTCTTTTTACTAAGCACCAAAGCATTTAGTTCTTGCTTAAAGATGAACTCTTTAACTGGGATGCCACGTGAGAGGCAGGGGAGTGCTTGAGGCTCATCAGTTTTTGCAGAAGCCTCATGCGGCAAGTGTTTGCTGCTTTAAAAATGTCTTTTTTCAGGTGTCAAGGAGCAGAAGCCTTTGAAATACAGCATTCTGGGTTGGCAAATGGAATCTTCATGAAATTTTTAAAAGATAGATTATTAGAAGAAAAGAAAATAACTGTGTTACTGGATGAAGTTGCAGAAGGTAAAATAAAAACTAAAGAGAAAGCTACCCAGGGTTCTCTGTTGGGTCATTATTTTATTCCTGTTGTTACTGTGCGGATTTGGAATTAGTATTTATCTCATAAGACAATTTTTTTTATACAATGTCCACAATATAATGTTTTTTATAGAATGTTCACAGCTACATGCATCTGTGCAGTATTACTTGAACTACAAGTCTGACCCCAGACATGGTTGTGAAATAAATGAAGTTTAATCCTCAGAGCTCTTTACCTTGTTTCTATGCTTAGTGCCTGATGCTGCCCAGGCTGCTTATTTGCAAAAAAAAAAAAAAAAAAAAAAAAAAATTGTCTAATGAGCATCCTCTTTCAGGATCAGACAGATAAACTTTACAGAAATGCTGAGACCCTATGGGGAAAAGCTGGGTTCTTTTTTTTTTTTTTTTTTTTTTTTCTTGATGAACTTAGTAGTTTTAAAATTCTGCTTTAAGGACAGGATCCTAGAGGTCTAACACCGTGTCTTCCATTCCCTTCTGTTGCTTCCTTCCCTGCCTGGCATAATGCTGTGCTCGTGTCAGGTGCTGAACAAGCACATGTGACAGCCGTAGATTGACATGTGTTTTTTGAAATGCCATTTTACAAGTCATATCAGAAAGAAGGCAGTTCTTTTGCAAACTGGCTCACTAGCAAATGGAGTTTCATGGATGTTCCAAAGATGGCAGCTTGAGTGTATGGTATCTGAGTGTTTCACGACCTGCTGTTAATCACATTCGTTTATTTTCATGTTTTTGTCGGTGTAGATCCCTTAGCTGGATCACTTAACTACTTTCCCCTTTAATGTAGACAGTCAGAGCTTTGGCCCTCCTTCTTCAACCAAAGAAGTTCTGCTTTTATCTGTTTTACATATTATGTGGGCTTCTATTTAAGTTCTCATTTGAAGACAAAGTTCTGGTGCTTAAAAAAAAAAAAGCCTTTGGAGTATGTCAGTTATTTTCAAAGTGAGATCTGTGAAGGTGCTTCAGAGACTCTAAAATGTTTTATTCTAATTTTAGTCTTTAAGATATATTAACTATCTTAAAACTTGGTAAAAAGCACCAGTTCACCCACATATGATATATACTTTGTTGTTATGGCAATGAATGGCATCCCAGTATGTGCTATGAGTTTATATTTGAACTTCTGGATTATATCTTTATTTTATTATATATTTGAACTTTGGATCTTCTGGATAACTTAAAAATATTCAGAAAAAAAGTAAGTATTCAAAGATCATAGACCAAATAGCTAAGGCAGAAAAACTACCTTTCCAGTTTCAATTGTGTACCAGTGCAACAAAATATGAAATAAGCTGATTGCTGTTACAAGGCTCTAGTTGTCAATCTGTGACGCCAGATTTTGATTTTTGTACTCCAGACATAATTATTGTTAAGTTGCTTGAAATTGCAAAATAAATTCTTTCCTATCTAGTTTTGGCAGTATGGCATTTAAGGGACCCAAAAACCATCTTACTATATAAAACTCCAAGACCTGCTAGAAAAAATTATTTAATTAGTATTTAATTTTTAATGATGTAAGTCCCTTAGAACATACTTCTGACAGTTTTTATTGTGAAATTAGTTGTTCAACATGAATCTCAGACCTTGACAGTAATCTACATCCAACTATATGTTCCCTCTCTCTCTTTCCTTGCCCCCCCTTACATGGTAACCATCATTCTAAATCTTGTTTATCATTCCCTTGATTTGCTTCTTACATAGTTTTAACTGAGTTTATATTATGTCTGCAAGAAGTATGTATATTTTAATTTTAGTTGTTTTTAACTTTATCAAAAGATATTATGCTGTGTATTTGGGACTTGAAGTTTTTCAATTAATGTTATATTGCTAAAGAGTAATCCATATTGTTGCATGATTGTGGTTCATTCATTTTGACTGTATTATAATAGTCTACTGTACAAACATACTAGTTTTTTCAGCTGCTCTCCTGTTGAGCATTTGAGTTACATCCCAGTTTTTGCTATCATGAACAGTACCGTTGTAACAATCTCTTATATGTCTCCTGGAGTATGTGTGCAAGAGTTTCTTTGGGGTATAAATCTAGTATTTGGAATTACTGGATCGTGGGGTATGTCAGTATTCAATTTTAAGAAATAATGCCAAACCGTTTTGCAAAGTGGTTGCACCAATATACACTTACCCTGTTCCCCATAATGTACAAGAGGTAGTATAAATCCGCACTCTCTTCATCACTTCATATGTCAGACTTTTATTTTTGCCAATCAGATGTGTTAAATACTATCTCATTGTGGTTTTGATTTGGGTTTCCCTGATTGTTAGTGATATTGAACATGTTTTCAATGGCAATATGTATGTCCTCTTATGTGAAAATCTGCTCGTGTCCTTGGTCCATTTTTCTATTGTGGTGTTTTTGCTTTTCTTACTGATTTAGAGGAATTCTGATATGTTCTTGATGTCGCACTAGCTAGGACCTCTGAGACATTCTTGAATAAAAGTAGTAGTGGTAGACATTCTTGCCTCATTTCTGATTTTAAAGGGAATGCTTCTAATATTTTCTCATTTAGAATCAATGAATTTAAATCCAACGTGATAATCTTTTTCCTTCAACTAGAAAATTTAGTTCAACTACATTTACCGTAGGCTTTTCGTATCTGTTTTAACCATTTAATTTTTTATTTGGCTCATTCTTCCTTTTTCATCTTTTAAAAAATTGATTTCTATATCTTCTCTCCTACAATATAATTTTATATATGCTCACGACCCTTAGGCTCCCCCCCAACCCCCAATATGTTGATATAACTTAGTTCTCAATTGTTTGATATATTCCTCCCTCCCATTCTGTGTGTGTGTGTGTGTTTATATAATAATCATATATATAAAATCACACTCTGTCTTTCTCTCTCTGACCTTACTATTGGTGAAAGACAAACATTTGGAATCTCTTTGTGAGCAAAAGGGATAAAGTCTTAGAGTTTTATGTCTGTTTTTCCCAGATAAGTAACTACTTTTCCAAGACAGATATTAATTTATTTTTATTAATATATACAGAAATGGGATAAATTTATTGTAATGTATTCATACAAAAGAATATCTGGTTTTATAAATTTAAATTGAGATTTGTTAATATTCATAAGTCTCTAAATCATATTGAATGAAAATAGTATTATAAAAATATGTGTATAACATTTTTGTTAAGTACAAAATCTAAAACGTGGGCACATACTATTTACCAGTATCTACATGAGTGAAAATTAAAATATGCATAAGAATATATACAGAGTACTTTGGTTACTTTGAGTTGGGGGAGGACCGTGATGGTGCTTTAACGTATTGGTAGTTTTAACACATTATTTCCTTTTTTGCTTGCTCATAACTGTGTCATCATTTGTTTATTATGAGAATGTATTTGTTTATCATGTTGAGAATGTATTTCTCAACAGAGTATAGACATAAAATTATGACTGCCCATACAGTAAAGAAATATACTTTTAGCTCTTTGTAAATTTCAAGGCTTAAAATATTGGGGATTCATTAATAGAATTATAGAAGATAAAAGCTAGAAAGGGGCCTTTAGAAGTGAGCTGGTCCAGTATTTTATTTTTTTAATTTATTTATTTTATTAATTTTTATTTTTGGCTGTGTTGGGTCTTCATTGCTGCACACAGGCTTTCTCTAGTTGCGGTGAGCGGGGGCCACTCTTTGGTGCAGTGCGCAGGCTTCTCATTGAGGTGGCTTCTCTTGTTGTGGAGCACGAGCTCTAGGCATGCGGGCTTCAGTAGTTGCAGCATGCGGGCTCAGTAGTTGTGGCTCACGGGCTCTAGAGCACAGGCTCAGTAGTTGTGGCGCACGGGCTTAGTTGCTCCGTGGCATGTGGGATCTTCCCAGACCAGGGCTCGAACCTGTGTCCCCTGCATTGGCAGGCGGATTCCTAACCACTGTGCCACCAGGGAAGCCCCCTGGTCCAGTATTTTTACCTGTTTGCTCACTGCTATATCCCTAGCACCTGGAACCATGCCTGGCACATAGTAGGTGCTTGGTAAATATCTGTTGAGTGAATAAGTGATATTGAGGCTATAGCGTGATTTGTAGGAGAGTTCTTGGTCTAAATGAAAGGATGTGGTCTTAAAACTAATATTCACTTCTTATCTTTTAGATATGGGTAAATGTCATCTTACCAAAGGCAAACAGGCGCTAGAGATTCGAAGTAGCTTATCTGAAAAGAGAGCACTTACTGACCCAATACAGGGAACAGCACATTCTGCAGAATCTCTGGTGCGGAATCTCCAGTGGGCCAAGGCACATGGTACAGTAAAGTCTATTTTCTATGAGCTATTTCTATAATATGTTTATATAAAATCATAAAGTGTTTTACCTTCTGAATATACAGCTTTCCTCCGAATTTTGTAGGGAAAATATTTTAGCCTAGTGAGTAAACCCAAGACTAAGCAAAGGTTTCAGTTATAGATATTACATTGATTTATTTGATGTTGGAAATATTAAATTAACCCATTATTTCACCTTTGGTAAAATTAAAATGATCATTCGTAAATTCTATCTTTAAAACTATTTTCAATTTGTCTACTATACAATCCCTTAGATTCTCCTATATTGTGAGATGTTGAAGTGTGCCACTTCAAAAATCAGACAGGTCCCTACTTGATAAATATGTTATCTGTAAAATGGGGACAAGAAGTAGTGCTTACTTGATAGGGTTGTTGATATTGAATGAAATCACATGTAAGGACACAAACATGATGGTCAACAAATACTGAATGCTTATATTACTGAGCATAACTGAGCATTGTCTCCTTGACATTTGAATCCGTGGGTTGGTGAGCAAGAGAAAGAAGGTGAGGCAGAAATCATCTGCAACTTAATCACCTCTGGTAATTCTATGTGATTTAGTGAAAAAATAAGTTTAAATTATTGGCCGAAATAATGGTTGGTTGAATCTTCTATGAATCCCAAATATCTATGCTGTGGATACATTATTAAGTGATAACTGAAAATTAATTGTATTTGTTGAACTCCTATATAATGTCTTTCTTTTTGTAACAGTTTGTTCTCTAAGATATATTTTTGGTAAATTAACACATTGAAGCACATTAAAATGCAAAATGCCATAAATATATTGTCTTGGCATTCCAGATAATTGGATAAGTAGTTAAAATTCTTTTTCTTTAAAAAAGCTCTAAAACAACAACAAAAATCACAGTTAAGAACAACCGTAAACAAAACCTAACATAAAATGAAATTAAAAGGTCAGATAGGGACTTCCTTGGTGGCGCAGTGGTTAAGAATCCGCCTGCCAATGCAGGGGACACGGGTTCGAGCCCTGGTCCGGGAAGATCCCACATGCCGCGGAGCAACTAAGCCCATGCGCCACAACTACTGAGGCCCGCACGCCTAGAGCCCGTGCTCCGCAACAAGAGAAGCCACCACAATGAGAAGCCCGCGCACCGCAATGAAGAGTAGCCCCCACTTGCTGCAACTAGAGAAAGCCCGTGCGCAGCAACGAAGACCCAACACAGCCAAAAATAAATAAGTAAATTCATAAAAAAAATGTAGAATTGTTAAAGATAAAGCATAATGTCACTGAGTAGTTTATTTAAAACTATTTTCATGAAGAATAAGGAAACAGTGAAAATATATCTACAATTGTATGTATACTTTTGATTACCACTATAAAAATTATGTATGCAGAGGGACAAGAGCTGTAAGAAAATAGAAAACAAAAGATACTTGCTTGACCAGTAGAATATTGCACTCTTTTTTTTTTAAGTGTGTGTGTGTGTGTGTGTGTGTGTGTGTGTGTGTGTCTTTAAACCATGTTAGTTATATAACATTTTTAAGCAGCAGAAATAGCTCTAATTGTATTTTGCCTCAAAGAATATTTGTTTGCCACTTAACATCAGAAAACTTACGAAGCATTCTTTAAATATTTATAAATTGTTTTTTCAGAACTTCCAGAAAGTATGTGTCTTAAATTTCAATGTGGTGTTCAGATTCAATTAGGATTTGCAGCTGAGTTTTCCAACGTCATGATAATCTATACAAGTATAGTCCACAAACCACCTGATATATTAATGTGCGATGCCTATGTTACCGATTTTCCACTTGTAAGTCTTTTTCTTCTATTTAAAATATAATGATATATCCTCACTTACTAATAACTAAGTTTTTGAAAACTTAAAAGTTGATAAATGTAAAGGAAATGTATACATATTTATTACACTTATAATAATATCTGCATTTCAGTAATGATAGTCATAATATTTAAAAACTGATTGCCAAAATACCTTAAATATGTTAAGTTTGGAAATGTCTGAAGTTCACCCAGGAAAGAAGGCTTTAATTTCCCTTACCCTAAATAGGATATCAAATATGAAGGAATAAAATGTGCTATACATATGTCCAGAATAACTTCCTTTTAAAAACGTTTCCAAAAACGTTTCCAAAAAAGTTACTACAACAGTGTAAGTCGTATTTGTCAAGCTATAGTAGTATATTGGAAGAATAGAAACCTAGTTCTTTCCAAAACATTTATTTCGTATTGGCCTAAGGAAGCCACTAAACAATATCCCTCTTTCCTACATAGTTGTAGTAAATTGAGACATAAGCACGGAGTAAGGCAAACAATCCAAAACATCTCCTTTGCTTCTGATAAAGCCTTCATGGAGGACATTTGCTCAGTGTGACCCCCAGAATTAGACAGGTCTGTGCACCAGTCCCGGCAGCTCTGGACCAGGATTGGCCCCCAGGCACTGGGCAGGCGGAGCCTGAGGGCTGCTCTCTATAGAGTCACAGAGTAGATCTGCTCTCAACAGCCGTTGCCTCTAAAAGAAAAAAGGGAAAAACTGCCTTTGGCATGTCTACTTATTCCTGTTAAACATACAAATCACATAAATTCCCCTGCACCTTCCCAAAAGTGATGAATAATGAAGGAAAGAATCCAGGAATCAAACACTAATGGGGCTCAAACTTAAAAGGAAACTTGAGGACACTTAGAAGTGTTTGTAGGAATAGTTTGAAAGTAACTGTCCTTTCAGAGCTAACTTCTTAAGTGTATGAGTGAGGAATTTAGAATTGACTCTAGAATGTTATTTTCATTGTATCTCTAGCCCTGGGTAAGGGATTACCTACTCTGACCACAGTTCATCAGAGAGCAGTACCTGTTAAGATGTTTTATGGTCAAATGATGTTGTGACTTCCATTGATTTCATTAATAACGTTTGCTGATTTTCACAGGACCTAGATATTGATCCAAAAGATGCAAATAAAGGGACGCCCGAAGAAACTGGCAGCTATTTAGTATCAAAGGATCTTCCCAAGCATTGCCTCTATACTAGACTCAGCTCACTGCAAAAATTAAAGGTTATTACTTTTCCTGTCTATAACTACTAAGGGAAAACTTTATGAAAGTGAAAATGCATTTTTGCCTGTGAACCTTGAATTGGTCCATAAATGTGCTGCTGCTTTGCGTATTAAGTTGAAGTAGAGCGAACGGCTGGCCGTGCAGCAAGTCTCAGTGACCTTTTGCATGTTGTATTCTGTCCCTGATAATGGCCTGAGGATTTGTGTGTGAGAATGCAAATAATTACCCTCCATGGTGTTAAAAAGTTAGAGACAAAAAGCATAGTCTACTTGTAAATATCTTAGCATTTTCAGTTAAGCATTTCCTATTTCTGACTTTCTACAAAACGTAACAAATTAGAATTGGAATTTATTTTGATCTTTTTTCATTTTTCGTTGACCTTAAATCAGAAACTACATGGTACATGGTCTATAGGGTTGAGCTTTCTAATAGAACCAAATTCTTGCCAAACTGAGTTTTTATTTATAGCCAAAACTTGGAGAATGAAGTGAGCACTGTTGACAGTCATGCGAGGACAGTCATAAACCTGCTGTCGCCCCGTTCATGGCTAATCTACTTACACTCTCCTTGTATCTTTGAACTTCTGTCCGTTATCTGATTCAATTATGCTTCTCCACCTATGATTGTGATTATTCCGTAGTATTTTTTTTTTTATTCCGTAGTATTTTTAAAACAGCTAAACAAAATTTTGACCTAGATGTAAAGCCAGTTATTGTTTCATTAAAAGATCATTCCCCATCTCCAGTAATAGGGAAAGATAGTTTCCCAAGCCCCACTGCTTGGAAAATACCTTTTCCCTGTTCGTCAGGAATACAATACCAGATCTCTATGATTTTGACTATACTAATTCAAAATACTGAATGAGGGAAAAGGAAGCTAATTCTAGCCGGCCTTTCTTAGTATAGGGAAGGTGTGAAGGATACCTTGAGGGTCTGGAACCTGGGAAACAGGAGTGAGACTCGGTTTTTGTTGTTGTTGTTTGGTTTTGTCTGTATGTGTGTGTGTGTGAATGATAGTCTAAGATTGATATACTTTCAGGGTTGATGAAGATGACAAACCTTTTCTTTTCCTTTTCAGGAACATCTAGTCTTCACAGTGTGTTTATCATATCAGTACTCAGGATTGGAAGATACCGTAGAGGAAAAGCAGGAAGTGAATGTCGGAAAACCTCTCATTGCTAAACTAGACATTCACCGAGGCTCCGGACGGAAGACTTGCTTCCAAACTTGTGTTATGTGTAACAGCCCTTACCAGAGCTCAACAGCCGTGTCCGTGGGAGCTGGCCATTATCGTTCATCTCAGGACTCATTCTGTGGTGTTTACCATTCACATCTTAGTAACTCAAGTAATGTGATGCCGTCAGATAGTTGTCGTTGCAGCCGGACTGCAGATGCATTTATTTCAAGTCATCATACCCACCATTATTCATGTCAGTTTGGCAGAAGCAATGTACCAGTAGAGACAACCGATGAAATACCATTCAGTTTCTCTGATGGGCTCAGAATTTCTGAAAAGTGACCTTTTTGTTTTTGAAAGTTATCATAATTAATAGATGTCTCATCCAACAGTACTTAACATAAAGTGAGGTATTGGGGAAAAGGAAATATATATACATGTGGAAAGAAAAAATTAGTAACAGCTGTTTCACAGCAAACTCAGGACTTTGAGATGTTGGAATTATATTATTTAACTACGGACTTCCTCTTTTAAGATTCTGTGAATTGGTTGATTTGTTCTGTAAGTATGAAGTACGGATGTGTATATGTTTATGTGTATATAACAAAAATGTTTTCATTTTGACCACTCTGAAGTAAGAACAGTGGGAATGGCATTACTGTAGAATAAGTCATTGTATTTTTAGAGCCAGAAAATGTACCTTGATGATCATCAGGCTTAACTTAATTTTATCAGTGGGAGAAACAGATTGAGGCATCTTGTTTAAGTTAGAGCTGAGACCTCCAGGCTTCTATTCCAGTGTTTATTCCACTACACACTGCCTTCCTGACAGGTTCTGAGACAAGTAGTATTTTTGTAGATAGATTTAAGGATATATAAATATGGATATCTGTATATAATCTAGAAATATATGAACTTCAGTTTGTGATTATAGGACTTTGCTGCAAATGCCAGTTAAGAGGTTTGTATATAACTCTTATGTATAACAGGCTGAAATTTCTTAAGGTCATGAAAGTACATGAGAAGTGACAAGATGTTTGTCTATGTTAAAGCCCTAGACAGCAGGATAATTTTGCTACTGGATGACCTTCGTAGCTGTTTACCTGAATCTTAAAAATATTGGACATGTCTTCCTTAATAAGGTGTATTTTCTCATTTTACTGGCCTTAGGAGACAGTCACCTTTGGTTCTACCTAAAAGCAAGTTTAAAAAGCAGCTGGCAATAAAAAGGTTGAATTAGTAATTTTAAAACATCCCACAAAGAAAATCCCAGGCCCAGATGTTTTCACCGCTGTATTCTACCAGACATTTTTTAAAGAAGTAGCACCAATCCTTTGCAAACTTTTTCCAAAAATAGGAGAACACTTCCCAACTCAATCTTTTGAGGCCAGTATTACCCTAATACAAAACCAAAGACATTAAAAGAAAACTACAGAGCAACATCTATTATGACTATAGACACAAAAAATCATCAACAAAATACTAGCAAAATATAAAAAGGGTCATACACCATTACCAAGTGAAATTTATCCCAGGAATGCAAGGTTGGTTTAACATCCAAAATTAAACATAATGTGTAAATTATCTCATTATTCACAATAGTTATATTCTATAATGTCACTATGAATACTGAATTAGCAAATACAGAGCCATTGCTCCTAGGGGAAATGTGTGTGTTTTACACATATACATATCTCAAATAGACTGTAACCTTAAATCCTAAAAACAGTTTATCCTGGTAGAGTCTATTTATTTTATAAGAGACAAAATGAGGTTCAGAAGTATTAAGTGACTTGCCTGAGGCCACCCAACTAATGGGCCAGACTTGGGATTCAGACCCATCCAACTGGCCCCAGAGCCAGAGCTTCTTGCACTATACTGCCTTTCCCCATGCCTTCTCCATCCTCTGGTCATCTCTGCAAGAGAGCTGAAACAAGAAGGCAGAGCATTGCCTTGTTTGACCTCAGCTGAGAAAATGCACCTCAAGGAACTCAGTTTTTTTCACCAGTCTGCACATGTCCATGAATGGTCATAAAAGTGCTGCAAGTATTGACTTTAGGGTTATAAATAAATTTTAAATAAGTAAATTGGCAAATTTACAAACACAGAATCATGAATGAGGATCATGTTCCTAAAGATCAAAATTACGACATTGTCTTGTCTTAATGTATACAGAAAAAGCATTTGATAAAATTCAGCACCCTTTCATGATAAAAATACTCAAGAAACTAGAAGTAAAAGGGCAACGTCCTCAGGATGATAAAGGGCATCTACCAAAAAACCACACCTACTTAAACATCATACTTAATGGCGACAGACTGAATAGTGACTGCTTTCCCCCTAAGATCAGAAATAAGACAAGGATTTTCATTCTCACCACTTCTATTCAACACTATACTTGAGGCACTAGCCAGGGCAATTAGGCAAGAAAAAGAAAGGGCAACCATATTGGAAAAGAAGTAAGACTATATGTATTCAGAGATGACATGATCTTGTTGTATCTAGAAAATTGTAAGGAATTCATTTCAAAACTAATGAGTTCAACAGGTTGCAGGATAGATACAAAGATCACATACAAAAATCAGTTTTATTTCTATACTAGCAATGGACGTTCTAAAATTGAGGGTTTTTTTTTACTCCTGTTTATAATAGCATTAGATGAATAAAACAAAACTACAGAACATTGTTGAAAGAAATTAAAGAAGATGTAAATAAATGGAAAGACATCTTTGTTGATGGATTGGAAGGCTTAACACTGTTTAGATGGCAATGCTCCCCAAATTGGTCTACAGATTCAATGCAATTCCCATCAAAATTCCAGCTGGCTTTTTTGCAGAAATTGATAAGCTGATAAAATTCACATGGAAATGCAAGAAACCCACAATACCCAAAACAATCTTGAAAGAGAACAAAGTGGGAAGATTCACACTTAACTGATTTTAAAATTATTGCAAGTCTATAGTAATCAAAACAGGATAGACATTATAAAGGAATATAAAATATAACAGTCCAGAAATAAACCCATACATTTTATGATCAATTGATATTTGGTAAGGGTGCCAATACCATTCAATGAGGAAGAGTAGTCTTTTCAACAAATGATCCAAGGACAACTGGATAGCCACATGCTATCCAGTGGCTATCCCTGGATAGCCACTTATGGTATAAGAAAGGCTATCCCTTCCTTATACCATACACAAATTTTAACTCAAAATGGATCATACACCTAAATAAGAGCTAAAACTATAAAACTCTTACAGGAAAACAGAGAAGTAAATCTTTGTGACCTTGGGCTAACCAACAGCTTCTTAGTTAGATACAGCACCAAGAGTATAAATAAGGGAAAAAAATAAATTGGACTAAATCAAAATGAACTTTTGTGCTTTAAAGGACACCATCAAGAAAGTAAAAAGACAACCCACAGATGAGAGAAAAATTTTGAAAATCACATCTCATAAGGGGTTTGTATCTGGAATATATAAAGAACTCATAACTCATAATAATGAGCCTTTTATATGCTAGTGCTTAATTATGGTTTCTGTAGAGCAGTAACCAATGGATTTTCTGTGATGATGGAAATCTTGTATATCTTCACTCTCCAATATGATAGCTTCTAGTCCCATGTGGTCATTGAGGAGTTGCAACATAGCTGGTGTGAGGAACTTTTTTTTTAATTTTGGTTTTAATTTAAATAGCTACATATAGCTAGGGGCTTCCATCTTCAACTGCACAGCTGTAGAGAATGGGGCTAGAAGGTAGGTAGGGTAAAGGGACTTTTTGCCTTTCACTTTATATTTTTCTGTATATTTGAATTTTTAAACCAAGCATGTATTTATAATTTTAAAACATTTAAAAAAGAAGAATGGTGCATTTTTTTCATCTTTTCCATCAGCCATGCTTTTATTTTACTTGAATTTCTCACACCAGTTGCTTTGTAATATTAGCATAGGATTTTTTTATGTACATCAGTGGAATTTAGGAAAGGTAACCTATCCATACCAATGACAATGTGAGGAAGAAATTAGGATAGTAAAGGCTCACTAAATCCAAAGCTAATACTTGATTCTGGAGAAGGTATTTTCTGGAAAGTAACTTTAAAAATTATAAAAATTATAAGTTACATGTTTTCTAATAAAAGAAATATCAAACCTAAATACATGGGATCATTTGAATGTAAAACATTAAAGTGTTGTTCATCCAGAGATGAACAGGTAAATAGAGGTATGTAGCCTTAGGAAAGAAAGTCTTTAAAGAATACTGAAAAGGGGCATTTAGACCATTTGTTTTTCCTTGCTCTCCAAATCTAACTTGCACATGAAGCAACAATGAAGTGGTCTCAGTAATCACAATTTTTTTCAACTCGTCAAACTCAAGAAATTCAATTATGTATCCATAGCTCAGATAACTGATATATTGACACATAGATCTGCACAAGTTCAGTGTCAGGATGAGATCTGATTTTTTTATTTTTTAAGAGCCAATAAATTTTAAGTTGTTTTCTGTTGTTTAAACGTTCCCCTGGTATTTGTATGCTGTTGCTTTCAACTACCAACTGTTGCCCAAAACTCAGGATTTACACATTACTTTCATGTATTTCAACCTGTTTTTCTAGCTTAACATTGTGAATTTTATCCAGGCCCAACCAAAATAAGTTTTCAATACTTGCCCTTGAATTACATATTTCTCATATTGATAAACTGTTAGTAAAGAAAAATATACCCAGAAATAATGTTTGTATAAACGTAATTTTTTTTTTCTGTTTTGACAGCATTAAAAATATTTCAGCAGACACAAAGTTTGGCTTTACTAAAGTCTGAGTCCACTCCAAGTGGTGTGACTTAAAATGTGTTATTTATCTTGTGTATGCTTTTTCTATTTCTTTATCTGTAAAACAGGGATGATGATCTCATAGGGCTTATAATACTTTACAGGGTTGGCAATACTCAAATTCCTGTAAAGTGCCAGCTTTTTGAAAAGGATCATCATTCTCCAAATCTGGCATTCTCAAAATCATACCAGTCCCTACACAGGGCGCACTATTTGTTATTAAGGTACTTCCTACGATGCACTTTTCATAATATTGGCAATGCATATTGGCTTCTAAAGTAAGTTGCAGTTGAATTTTGTTCACTCCAAATTCACTTTTCAAAAAGTATGGAAATTGAACGTCCCCAGCCGTTAATGTTACATAAAGTACTTTACACACAAAAACAATTTGATTAGCAATGTTTCTAATTGGTGGGATTGTCTTTGCTTACCTGTATTTTCCAGTTTTTATACAGAGAACAGCTATAGTTTTAAAGTATATAGTTTAAAATTCTGAGCATCAATAAATTTGTTTTTGGGGCTTCCCTGGTGGCGCAGCGCTTGAGAATCTGCCTGCCAATGCAGGGGACACGGGTTCGAGCCCTGGTCTGGGAAGATCCCACATGCCGCGGAGCAACTGGGCCCGTGAGCCACAACTACTGAGCCTGCGCGTCTGGAGCCTGTGCTCCGCAACAAGAGAGGCCGCGACAGTGAGAGGCCCGCGCACCGCGATGAAGAGTGGCCCCCGCTTGCCGCAACTAGAGAAAGCCCTCGCACAGAAACGAAGACCCAACACAGCCAAAAATAAATAAATTAAAAAAAAAAAATGCAAACCTTTAAATAAATAAATAAATAAATAAATTTGTTTTTGAACACAATTTTTCATAAATGCAATCAAGTTTAAAAATGCAAAGTGTCTCATGTAGGGGTTTTTTTTTGCATATTTATTTATTTAGTTTTGGCTGCATTGGGTCTTCGTTGCTGCACACGGGCTTTCTCTAGTTGCGGCGAGCAGGGGCTACTCTTTGTTGTGGTGCGCGCACGGGCTTCTCATTGTGGTGACTTCTCCTGTTGCAGAGCACGGGCTCTAAGTGCTCGGGCTTCAGTAGTTGTGGCATACGGGCTCAGTAGTTGTGGCTCGCGGGCTCTAGAGCACAGTCTCAGTAGTTGTGGCACATGGGCTTAGTTGCTGTGCAGCATGTGGGATCTTCCCGGACCAGGGCTCGAACCCGTGTCCCCTGCATTGGCAGGCAGATTCTCAACCACTGCGCCACCAGGGAAGTTCTCTCATGTGGTTTTTGATGTCATGAGTAATTCATACATAGGTGCTTTTTTAAATTTTAAAATTGAGATGTTTCCAAACTCAAGAGAAAAGTTGCAAAACTAATACAAAGAATTCCCATATTCCCGTCACCCTGATTCTCTAAATACTAACATTTTCCCATATTGTATCATTTTGTCTCAAACGTATATATGTTTGTATGTATATCTATATACATGTATGTATGACATTTTTTCCTGAGCTGTTCGGAAGTAACCCTTTAGCCCCTAAGTAAATACTTAGGTGTGTATTGCCTAAAAACAAGAACATTCTTGGTAACCACACTGTCAAGATGACACTTAGGATTTCAGAACCTCCCTCTTCTGTGGCCTGACCACCAGGACCGCCAGGGCTTATCTTGTTTGTCTCCCTTCCCTCAGGGATCACCGTCCTGTGCTCCTTGTCCAATATCTAAAAACTATTGTTTCTTGTATTTTGTCTGGTATTCTGGTTGTTTAAGTTGGGACAGTACCTCCAGGCCTTATCATTCCATCATGGCTAAGTGAACATTTGCAAGTAATTTTTAAAACTAATCACATATTCAAAAATACTTTTGGATGAGTTTGCATATATTACAAGAAACTATTACCAAACCAGGGTTCGTTGCTCAAAGCACAGCAAGTCAACCCTGAAACACCAAGGTCCGCAGCAGAGAAAGGGTTTATTCGCAAGGCAGCCAAGCAAGGAGACGGGAGAACTAGTCTCAAATCTGCCTCCTGGAAGGCAAGAGGCTTTTATGGGATAAAACTGAGGGAGAGTAGGGAAAGGTGATCTGAGTCGAGAAAAAGGTGAGGTAGTTGTCATTCTGTGCAAGTTCAACTAGGCTTCTTCACAGGAAGAGTGTTGAGAAAATGGTAGCACCAGCACGATCAGAGGGTAGAGTTCTCGGCTCTCTGATGTCAAAAGGTCACCAAGAGGACATTCACACACGCCCAGCTGGAGGGTCAGTGGCCCTAACCAGTCTTAAGCGGCTCGAGAGAGTACAGTTCCAGGAGGGCACAGTTACCCAGCCGGCAGTAACAGCTACCCGATTAGATTCAGAGACAGCTTCTTCAGCAGGAGAAGCAAAGTTCCCTGGACAGTGAGATCCATGAGGGGAGGACAGGGTTAGTCCTACTCATCGTGGTGCAAGGCACATAGTAGGTGCTCAAAAATAGGTCAAAGGAGTGGACATCCAACCAGTCTGTTCTTGGTTCCGTGTCCCTTTGCCGACAGAGGCAGGGAGGGTTTGTCCATCCCTTCAGAGTCTGGTTCTCGTCTAATTCTATCGAGACATTGATCTTCTACCCGCTAACCTGCCCGAGGGTCCTGTGCTTTGGTTAATACGTACTTGCCACTAAACTAACTCTTCTTCACAGCTAATGACTTGCTGCTGTGTTGGCCTCAATCTTTAGATTGAAATGGAAGCCACCTGTTCTCTTTTGAGAAGTGTCTCTTGTTTTATCTACGAGCAAATAAGGTTCCCAATACAAACCCCAAAGAAGACATCAGCATGTTTGTACCATGGGCACCAGGCACTGGAGGTGGGGGAAACGGTTGTGAATTTACAACATGCAACCAAAGGGTTAAGTTTGCACGCCTGTACTTTAAAGATGAAGGCAGTCAGAGGCAAGGTGGGCATGGGGAGGGCCAGGTGCAGATTAGAAATTCAGGAACCTCCTTTGATGGAGCCGTCAGAAATCAACTTTCCCCTTGTAGATAGAAAAAGAATGATTCACAAACAAGCTTCTGGAAAGCTGAAATTATTGGGGGAAAGACTTTAAAAACAAGAAAGAAAATATCTAGGACTCAATAGCTAGAAGGCAAAATTATACTGAGCTGGTATTTGTACTTATGGTGAAGATTCACACAGAGGGCTTCTTGTATGCGTGAGCAAATGCATTCCCTTTATGCTTTTTCTCTGGCACTGATCATGTCTTCCTCATAAGCTCCCAGTCATGTAGGGGTTTGGGGGATGAGTGGAGAACAGTTCTCTCACTAAGCAGCCTCTGGCAGGTGGGTGGGCACTGGCTAGGCCCCGAGTCCCGGAAGGGAAGCAGGAAAACAGCTCCCGTCCTCACGGTTTCCCTCCGTTTGTTCTAACCCAGCCCGGAGGTTAGAACTCGAGTTGGGATTACGTGCCCCCATGAGCCCCGACTCCCTCAGCCCTCTTGTCCCAGCATCTGAGGGCCGGGTGGGTCCCCTCCTCCACACCCTCACACACTCCCAATATCTGATTGTGCAGATAAGACTCTGATCTAAGAAGGAACTTAGAAAACTCAATAAAGCCTGACTTTAAAGATTATTTTCATTTAAGCAGGGCAATGAAACCCCACACCTGTTTTTTATCTGTTTGCTTTCCTCCATACAACCCTAATCACCATCCCCATCTCATCCCCAAGGCACCTCCTCCCCCCAGTCCCAAGATACTTTGGAAGAAAATTGAGGCAGAAATAGACAATTTTTTCTGGTAATTCCCTGTACACACTGTTGGCAACTAGGGCTTTTTCCTAGGACTTCGGAAATAAGTTACTAGAAACTGGTTAACAGAACACACACTCCCTTAGTTCTGGAGGCCAGAGTCTGGAATCAGGGTGTCCCCAGAGAAGAATCTTTGTCTTTGGACCTCAACTAATGACACCTGCAAGGAACCTAGTTCCTCTCACGTTCTGAGGTTCCAGGTGCATATGAACTTGGGGGACGCTTTTCAATCCACTACAACAACCCCCTTTTCCCCAGGCCTCCCCACTGGCCCTCCTTCCCCGCAGCCTGCTACCAATACCCAATAGCAAAGCTCCGTCACCTGACGGGGTGATGTGGTTGAGAGCGAGGTTTAGAGTGAGGAACAGAGACGCTTAGAGGGAGGTTCTAGCCACAGGATAGTTACAGAGAGGCTGGCTTTCTTCTAGAAGCTACGCTTGTTTCTGGGGTGAAAGTAAAGTCTGTCGGGAGGACAAAACTCAGTACAACGGAGAGTCTATCCCTTGTCACTGCTCTGTTTTTGCTGTTGAACCAAATTCCCTCGCCCAAAACCCAAGCAGCCAAAACGCCCAGACCCTGAAGTTTGTGGAAAAGGATTCCTCCGTGAGTCAGCCTAGCGAGGAGACCGCAGAACAAGCCTCAGAGCTGCCTCGCCGGAGGCCAGGGGCTCAGGGTATTTATGAGATTGAAGCAGGGCGGTCTGAGGCATGGGGAGGGTGGGGAAAGGTGATTGGAAATAAGGAAAAGGTGAGGCAGCTGTTCTCTCCACCTTCAAAAATGGAGGCTCTTAGCACGATCTGAGGGTGGCGTTTTTGGCCCTCTGACGTCAAAAGGTCACTGAGCGGACACTCGCGCATGCCCAGTTGGAGGGTCGGTGGTCCTAACCAGTCTCAACCAGCTCGGCTCCAACCAGACACAGCTGACTCCAAGTTCCTGGAAAACATTGTTTATGCTACGTGCTGTTTGGAGGACATACAAGTTTTTGTAGCAAGCACTAAAGCAAGCTTGATTAGTGAAGGCAGGTTACAAGTGTAATGGATCTAACTAATGATTACCCTCAGTTTCAAAATTCACATTTTTCTGAGCAAACTATTTCCCTTCCTATTCACTATCCTACCCCAAAACTGACTTTTTAAAAGGCAATTTGCATCTACTATTTTAGTAGAATAAGTGGTTCATCAATATTATTGAATGAAGACATGGGACCATAAATATTTATGCAAAGGAAGGAAAGCAAATAAGTCTTTGGGGTGGGACGTGCCACTTTCTGTGTGCTGTTTACAAATGTTTTACACACAGCATCTCATTTAACTCTCAACAGCTCTGCAATTTATAGATGAGGAAACAAATTGTTAGGCTGACCCAAGATCTCTCAATTCGCCTGGAGAGCCCAACTGGCGGGTGGCAAGGGCAGGATGACTCAGACCCAGAACACAGCCCATTATTTTCTCCACTATGCCGCTGCTTATTACCCAATAATGAAGAGATACACAAATCCTTGTTGAATAATAAATGCGGAATCAATGCAAAAGTGGGCTAACGTTAAATGACATTAAATGTTCATATTTGATGGAGTATTAAATATTGTGTCTAAAAGATACAAATCTTTGTTTTGAATGAAGCTTGCAAGAAACCATCCTACGTGGAAAACAGAAGGAATGGCATCTTGAATCTTATAACTTGATCTTGGTGTTTTTCTAACACAGTTGAGAAAGAGCCAGGTATGATTTCTGATGACATGTGTGTTAACAGAGTGGCTTAATATTTCACTCTTCTAAGAACATGAAAAGTAATTTTTAAATATTGACACATTATTCTTAAAAGAGAAAGTAATTTACCATCTCTCAGTGTGAAAGTCACAGGTCACATTTCAAAACTTTCCTAAGGAGTTGACCTAAATTCAGAAATGTTGCTGTATTATGCTCAAGAAAGTCTGACAGGGAAAGGTGTTAAAAAGAATATTTGTTTAAAGTATTTTCATTAGCTTTAGTTTTACCACATTCGACTTTGTGTAGAATGGACATTTTTCTATTATGAAGACTTACTGTCTTCCCCAAAGACCGATCATTTTTATAATATACATCTTCTACGTACATCTATCCCCTTTTGCTGCCACACTTGGGTTCCAACATCACTCTCTGACCTCGGGATCCTCTGTCCTGTGCTCAGCTTGGGTAAATGGCTTTGTCTCCCTTCCCAATGACCTGCCTTAATAGTGGACGTCACATCTGAGTCCATTGCCTTTCAAACTATTCAGAGTAGCTTCTCTCTGGAAGGGTGGGATTGGGGCTCCCCACCTCTGTTTCATCTGGAGCAGCTCTGCTTTTATGTTTTACATGCTGTCTTTCCAAAGCTTTGGTTTGCATAAAAAGTTTCTCAGCCAAAAACAATGGATCTAGTCTCTGCTCACTAGATCCCACCATTGCTGGGGGATCCTCCCCTCACACACAGCTAGGTGACCCCCCCATAAGCTAGGTGACCTGAGGCAGACTACCAAGCTGAGAAAGAAGGGGAAGAAAAAAATCCCACTGAGCTGCAAGGGCTTCCAGCCTCCCCCCGTTAAGGGGAGGAGCTCAGTGGGCAGTCAGTTTGAGCTGCTGATGACAAGTAAAGGCCAGAGGAGCAGGTATTGACTGGCAGTTTTGGCAAACAGCACACAACTTGGCCCTGAAATCAACTTTGTCATTCAAGATGTGGCTTCCTGGTGGGTGTTATTAACAAGGCAAGACACCATCTGATAACCTTCCCACTGGAATCAGTTATTGCTAACTAGGTATTAAGTTTCTTAATACCGGATTTTATACTCTGGAGTCACCTGACCTTGTTGTGATCCCAGGAACTACACAGTTTCGGAGCATGCAGTGGCATTCCCACCAGCAGGGCAAAGCGTGCTTGTTGGGGGAGGCCAGGTGGGCGACACGCCAGTGTCAGCACGCCCGTACGCGCCCTCCCTGGAAGCACACCTGTGTAGAAAGGGCAAAGCATTTTGGAAGCATGATAGGAACCAGGGGAGGCACTGTGAAGAATCCAGCGGTTAAGGACGCCAGGCTGAGCTGACCCGAACACCCATCTCATCAGCCAACCTTGCCAATGAGCCTGGATGCTTCAAGAGTCCCTCTCCCAGCAGTACCTGCGTCTGCTACCAGCGCCCCTTCTGACAGAGGATCTTTAGCAGCAGGAATACCCAGTCAGCTTGAGGCTCGCCTTGATGGTCTGGAAGCCACTCTAGCCACATCCACGGACTTCACACATCTCAGGTCTGACCCATGAAGTGTCGATGTCTTGGTGTGACTCTCAGGACTACCTTTTCCCTCATTTTCATGCCCTGGACCCTTGTTGGCAGATGTGACCAACATGGGTGGCCAAGGCCCACGTCGGGGCTGGCCAGCAGAGAGGGCCGGTGGCTGCAGAAACTGTAGTAAGATGGCACTGATTTGTCCACAGACTGAAAAGAATGTCACCAAATAATGCAGCAAGGAAGGGGAAGGAGGCTGACCAGTCCCCACTGGTGAGCAATGGGGGAAGGGAGGTCTGTTTCTGGCAGGGCCGCAGGGGCAGCTGGCTTCCAAAATGCTTCTTTAAAGGGACACGATTAGGGTCGGCCCACACTGCATGGGAGCTCTCTGACCAGATGCCTTAGGCCTGGGGTCACCAGCCAGCCCAGAGCCCCACTCCCTAGATCTATCCCCAGAAATGCAATCTGAGTGAGGACAGCAGGGCTGTGAGGGGACTGAAGGGACATTGCAGGACCTACTCCTCCAGGTTTCACATCTGGTCCAAAGAGTATGCAAACGTGCCCGAGGTCAATGATGCTGCCTGAGTCTGCGGAAGCTATGATGCCCGGGGCACTTAAGTGGGGAGACTGGGGGTCTCCAGAATCCCCTTTAGGAATTGGTTACACAGCCCCCCCCAAAGGGAGGACATCAGAGAGACCCTGTGCTTGAAGCACAGCCACCAGCAGCCTCGGCTTACTCCCCTGATGGGTCCTCCACGTCCTCAGCATTGCGTCCAGGGCCACCTCAGGCTACTCCCTGCCCTCGTGGATGACCAGCCGGAGTAGAAGCGGGAGAACCCCTGCCGCTCCAACACCGCCTGAGCTCGGCCAGCTTCCTAAGCAAAGGGCCCCCGGGCACACAGCACAGGTGCCGCCTGCTGTGGAAGAACCAGAAAGGCACCTCCTTGTAGCTCTGCACCCACAGCTTCTGCCTGCGGTGCTTGTTCATGTACATGAGCTGCCCATGGCCCGCCGGGTACACTTGCACAGCACCCTGATGCAAGCCGATGAGCGCAGGTGTGCTTTGCTGGCAACCGCAGATCTGGTTGGCTGCCTTCTGCCCTGAAGTATCATCTCCACGCTGGCACAGCTGCATCTTGAAACCCAGGATACCAGGCACCTTGTAGGGGGAAGGCAGTTCCGCAGGAGGATAAATGAGTACTGGTTCCCACGTTTTGCATTCTCTGTCACTCTCTGTAACTGATGCTGGTGACATGTCATGCTCCAGGGTTACAGTGTTTAAGCTGGGAAGCTACAGTCCCACCTTTCTCTACTCTGTAGTACAAAACTTCAGATTTCCTTAGCCTCTCAGATTCTTCTAACTGCAGGAATCTTCCTGGTAGAAACGTGATCCTACCAAGAAGAGGCAGCATAAGATTAAGAGGCCTGGGGTTAAAAGGGCAGCTCCCCTGGGTCTGAAGCCCAGCTCTGCAGCCGACTCACCTCTTTTTTTTTTTTTTTTTAAGATTTTTTTGATGTGGACCATTTTTAAAGTCTTTATTGAATTTGTTACAATATTGCTTCTGTTTTATGTTTTGGGTTTTTGGCCACAAGGCATGTGGGGTCTTAGTTCCCTGACCAGGGATCGAACCCACACCCCCTGCATTGGAAGGAGAAGTCTTAACCACTGGACCACCAGGGAAGTCCCAGCCTACTCACCTCTTTTTTTTTTTTTAATAATTGAAAACAGGGCACACTTTTTTTTTTAATTAATTTTTTTTTTTTTGGATGCTTTGGGTCTTCATTGCTGTGCACGGGCTTTCTCTAGTTGCGGTGAGCAGGGGCTACTCTTCGTTGCGGTGCTCAGGCTTCTCATTGCGGTGGCTTCTCGTGTTGCGGAGCATGGGCTCTAGGCGCACGGGCTTCAGTAGTTGTGGCACGTGGGCTCAGTAGTTGTGGCTTGCAGGCTTAGTTGCTCTGCGGCATGTGGGATCTTCCCAGACCAAGGATCGAACCCGTGTCCCCCTGAATTGGCAGGCAGATTCTTAACCACTATGCCACCAGGGAAGTCCCCTCTTAAGCCTCAATTTTCTCATATGTAAACAGTACTATCTGCCAAGGTGTACTTGTAAGCATTAAATAAGGTCACCCACCCTTTAGTGTGGGCAGGCATACAGTAAAAAACTCAGTAACTCTTACTAGCAGTTTCACCGAAATAAAATATGGGTCACCCACTGGGTTATTAAACTATAGAGAAAAGAAAGGTGTAGTGGGTTGAACAGTGGCCCCCCCAAAAAAAGATATCTCTACTTCCTAACCCCTGAGAACCTGTGACTGTGACCTTATTTGGAAATAGGGTCTTAGCAGATGTAATTAAGTTAAGGATCTAGACACGAGAGCAACCTGGATGAGGGTGGTCCCTACTCCAATGGCAAATGTCTATAAGAGACAGAAGAGAAGACAGGGGCGCAGAGAAGACCATGTGAGGATGGAGGTGGGGACAGCCCTGACACAGCCACAAGCCGAGGGTGAATACCTGGAGCCTCCACGAGCTGAAGAGACAAAGAAGGAGTCTCCCCTAGAATCTTCCAAGGGAGAATGGCCCTGCCAAGACCTTAATTTCTGCCCAGTAATACTAATTTTGGATTTCTGGCCTCCAGAACTGTGAGACAATACATTTCTGTTGTTTTAAGTTGCCAAGCCAGTGAAAATTGGTTATGACGGCCCTAGGAAACTAGTACAGAACGGCAGCTCATAGCTGAACCAACCCTCAGACAGACTCAGGCCCCAGCCTGCCTTGGGAAGGACACTGATGGGAGAGAGGGCCGAGCCTGTCCTGAGCGCAATCACTTCTCTGTTTGCCCTTACACTCGACACTTCTACTGCAGCCTCTTGTGCCCCCTCCTGGCCCAAAGACAGAAGTGTGCCCCCTCCAGTCCCAACTATTCGCATCTCAGATGAAAGGGGAGGACAGAGGGAATCCCAAAATGTAAAACAGAAATATGTTTCTAGGGAGTTCCCTGGTGGTCTAGTGGTTAGGATTCAGTGTTTTCACTGCCATGGCCCGGGTTCAATCCCTGGTCAGGAACTGAGATCCCACAAGCTGTGTGGTGCAGCCAAAAAAAAAAAAAAGAGAGGAAAGAAACATGTTTCTAAAAAAGAATTTTTTATAATACATTCTTGGGGACTTCCCTGGCAGTCCAGTGGTTAGGACTCCACGCTTCCAATGCAGGGGGCGCGGGTTCGATGCCTGGTTGGGGAACTGAGATCCCACATGCCGCATGGCGTGGCCAAAAAAAAAAAAAGTTAAAAAAAATGCATTATTTCCCCCCCATCCCAAAAAACATAGTGAAGTCTTTATCACCTGTCCTGAAGTCTCATGCTCTACCTTTCTTGATAAATTCAACTCTGTGGTGATGACCCACCAAACATCTTTCCTCTCATTTCCTTAACCTCCTCATCACCAGGAACCATTCCTTGTAACCCAACCACACACCTCCCTGGGGTTCCCCTGGACCTTGTCACCACAGAAATGAATTCAAACCTTCCCCTGCTGATCACAAATTTCTATCAGCTCACTTCAACCTAATCAGAACTGCTAACCCATCCAAAATATACAAACAGCTCATGCAGCTCATGTCAAAAAAAAAAAAAAAAACAACCCATCAAAAAATGGGCAGAAGATCTAAATAGACATTTCTCCAAGAAAGACATACAGATGGCCAAAAAGCATCAACGTTACTAATTATCAGAGAAATGCAAATCAAAACTACAATGAGGTACCACATCACACTGGTCAGAATGGCCATCATCAAAAAGTCTACAAATAATAAATGCTGGAGAGGGTGTGGAGAAAAGGGAACCCTCCTACACTGTTGGTGGGACTGTAAGTTGGTGCAGCCACTATGGCGAACATTATGGAGGTTCCTTAAAAAACTAAAAATAGAGTTACCATATAATCCTGTAATCACACTCCTGGGCATATATCTGGAGAAAACCATAATCCAAAAGGATACATGCACCCCAATGTTCACTGCAGCATTATTTACAATAGCCAGGACATGGAAGCAACGTAAATGTCCATCATCAGAGGAATGGATAAAGAAAATGTGGTACATATATACAATGGAACACTACTCAGCCAGAGAAAAGAATGAAATAATGCCATTTGCAGCAATATGGATGGACCTAGAGATTATCATACTAAGTGAAATCAGACAGAGAAAGACAAATATCATATGTATCACTCATATGTGGAATCTAATTTTTTTAAAAAAGATACAAATGAACTTACTTACAAAACAGAAACAGACTTAGAGATATCAAGAACAAACTTATGGTTACCAGAGGGGAAACGTGGGAGGAGGGATAAATCTGAAGCTTGGGATGAACACATGCACCCTACTACATATAAGATAGATAACCATCAAGGACCTACTGTATAGCACAGGGAGCTCTACTCAATATTCTGTGATAACCTATATGAGAAAAGAATCTAAAAAAGAATGGATATACGTATATGTATAACTGACTCCCTTTGCTGTACATCTGAAACTAACACAACATTGTAAATCAGCTATACTCCAATAAAATTAAAAAACAAAAACAAAAAACTGTGAACCCAGCTTCCTTCACAGCCCCTCTTGATGAATTTGTTTTCTTGCCTAACCTGGATTCTATGGCTCGTCTCACTATCACTCTCACAAACACCAGCAACTCCCTAGATCCACTCTCCCTCCATCGTGTTTTAACTGGCAAAACCCCAATCCCAACCATCTTCCACACACGTTTTCTTTCCACTCACACCCCTCACCCCTCCTCCTCACACCGTCTCACTCTTGACCGGGAGCCCTGCCGCCACCATCACCGGGAAGAGGGAGCCTTATCCCTAGTCCACCTGCATCCACACCTGCGTTTTACTTTCTTCCTGTTACGATGGAGGACATAACCTCCTCCCATCTAATCCCTCCACATATACTCTGTGTCCTATCTCCTTCTTTTCTTCCCCAAATTTCATTTCTTTGGTTATCTCCCTCTTTCCTTACGTTATCAATCTCGCTCTTTTTAACCAATCATTCTCACTGGCATGCAGACCTGCTGTCAGAGCCAGCCTCATGGGCATGTGACATCTTGTTGCACAGATCCAGTACTTGGTTTAATGCTTTGCTGTCACCATCTTGAAATTCTTTTTTTTTTTTAACTTTTTATTTTATACTGGAGTATAGCTAACTAACAATGTTATGATAGGGGACTTCCCTGGTGGTGCAGTGGTTAAGAATCCGCCTGCCAATGCAGGGGACACAGGTTCGAGCCCTGCTCTGGGAAGATCCCACATGCCGCGGAGCAACTAAGCCCGTGCGCCACAACTACTGAGCCTGCGCTGTAGAGCCCGTGAGCCACAACTACTGAGCCCATGTGCCACAATTACTGAAGCCTGTGAGCCTAGAGCCCATGCTCTGCAACAAGAGAAGCCACTGCAATGAGAAGCCCACACACTGCAACGAAGAGTAGCCCCTGCTCGCCGCAACTAGAGAAAGCCCGTGCGCAGCAATGAAGACCCAAAGCAGCCAAAAAAATAAATTAAAAAAAAAAAATGTTGTGATAGTTTCAGGTGCACAGCAAAGCAACTCAGCCATACATATACGTGTATCGTTCTCCCCCAAACTCCCCTCCCATCCAGGCTGCCACATAACACTGAGCAGAGTTCCCTGTGTTGTACAGTAGGTCCTTCTTGATTATCCGTTTTAAATATAGCGGTATGTACATTTCGATCCGGTACTCCCTAACTATCGCTTCCCACATCCTTCCCACTGCACCCCGCCCCCCGTAACCATAAGTTCATTCTCTAAGTGTGTGAGTCTGTTTCTGTTTTGTAAGTAAGTTCATTTGTATCATCTCTTTTTGGATTCCGCATATAAAGGATACCATACGAGATTGGCTGCACCGCAAGGCATGTGGGATCTTAGTTCCCCGACCAGGGATCAAACCCGTGCCCCCTGCAGTGGAAGCGCGGAGTCTTAACCACTGGACCGCCAGGGAAGTCCCTGAAATTCTTAATAATTTTTTTTTTAATTTATTTATTTATGGCTGTGTTGGGTCTTTGTTTCTGTGCGAGGGCTTTCTCTAGTTGCGGCGAGCGGGGGCCACTCTTCATCGCGGTGCGCGGGCCTCTCACTATCGCGGCCTCTCTTGTTGCGGAGCACAGGCTCTAGAGCGCAGGCTCAGTAGTTGTGGCTCACGGGCCCAGTTGCTCCGCGGCATGTGGGATCTTCCCAGACCAGGGCTCGAACCCGTGTCCCCTGCATTGGCAGGCAGATTCTCAACCACTGCGCCACCAGGGAAGCCCCCTTAATAATTTTTGAAGGCAGTGCCAATCCTGCCCGCTATGGTAGCTCAGATTTTTCTCTGCTTCTCCTCTCTAAATTGCCAAAAGACTAGCCTGTGTGAACCATCTCTACATCTTCGCTTTCCTTAACTCTTAAGTGCTCAAATCCCAACTCTTTATACCTGAAACTGTCCTTGTCAAAGTTACCAGTGGTTTCTATTTGGTCAAATTCAATGAATACTTTCCTGTTGTCAGCCCTGAAGACGCCCTCTAAGTAAGTCCTCTTCATTCTCCATCCTACCACCCCCTTGATTATGTTCCTAGCACTTTCTTCAGTTTGTAAATGTAGAATTGTCAACCTACTTTTTGTCTTTTTCTTCTAGACCCTAAGCTTTGAGGGCAGGGACTGTGTGTGCCCGATGCCTGACACAGTGCCTGGCACATAGAGGGCGCTTAGTGGATGTGTACTGAGTGAATACGTGAATGAGTATGCAAGAGAATGCAAAATCTTTATTTTTAAATAAAGCTGGTGAAAACAGAGTTCCTGAACCAGAGAAACACTCTACTTCAAATACTTCTTCCAAATGGCACAATTTCAAAATACCAAGTTGCAGGTGGAATCTCTGATGTCCACTATCTCTGTTAAGAAACCTGTTGCCAGGACTTCCCTAGTGATCCAGTGGCTAAGACTCCGTGCTCCCAATGCAGGGGGCCCGGGTTCAATCCCTGGTCAGGGAACTAGATCCCACATACTGCAACTAAGACTTCGCATGCCGCAACTAAAGATCCCGCATGCCGCAACGAAGATCCCGCATGCCACAACCAAGACCCAACGCAGCCAAATAAATAAATAAATATTATTTAAAATATATATATTTTTTTTTAAAAAAGAAAGAAATATGTTGCCACGTTTTAGCATTCTATTGGGGGCAGGATAGGAGGATGGGGAAGTGTTCCAAACTTCTAAACAGGAGCGAAGGATGGATACAATTCTAGTCTCAGTACTTTGTTTTAGCTCCAGACAATGTTAAAATGGTCTGGAAATGATCATATGGATCCAACCACCTTTCACACAATTTGTGCCAATGTCAAGGGTGTTAAGAGTTGCCTAGGTCATAGGGACAGAATTCTTAGGCAGGGTTCTTCCATATCAGAGCTGAAATGCGATGATTTCATGACAGGAGAATTCAAGATCTTGATACGAGTTCAAATGATCAGTAATGTATAAATTCAATAGAGAAATGTTAAAAAAAAAAAAAAAAAAAGCTAGAAAGAGCTGATGGACTGAGAGAAAAAGAAGGACCAAAGAGCTGGGTGACCTGGAGATAAGCAAATGTAAGAGCAGAGCAGAGTGAGAGCGCTGGAAGGACAGCTGGATGCTGTCAGAAAGTGAAATGCTAAAGCTGAAGATTTCAGAGGCAGCTCCGAATAGTTCTAGGTGCTGACAACTTCCAGGGGTAGTCATGAGCGTGGGTGGCTTAGGTAAGTTGGAAGTGATGGTCACTGGAGTTGGGGAATCAAGGAACTGGTCTAAGGTTGCTGGATAATTTGCTCAGATGAATACTCAGGCAATCAGATAGATAATAGGAGATGGAGTCAAAGGGACAACTTTGCCAAGTTTTTCAGCGAAAAATAATAACCAACACTAGAACTTCCCTGGCAGTCCAATGGTTAAGAAAGACTTCGCCTTCCAATACAGGAGGTGCGGGTTCAATCCCTGGTCAGGGAGCTAAGATCCCACATGCCTCGCAGCCAAAAAAAAAAAACCGGGGGCTTCACTGGTGGTGCAGTGGTTAAGAATCCGCCTGCCAATGCAGTGGTCACCGGTTCGAGCCCTGGTCCGGGAAGATCCCACATGCCACGGAGCAACTAAACCCGTGTGCCACAGCTACTGAGCCTGTGCTCTAGAGCCCGTAAGTAACAACTACTGAGCCCGCGAGCCACAACTACTGAAGCCCATGCGCCTAGAGCCCTGTGCTCTGCAACAAGAGAAGCCACTGCAATGAGAAGACCGTGCACCGCAATGAAGAGTAGCCCCCACTCGCCGCAACTAGAGAAAGCCCACGCACAGCAACAGAGACCCAACGCAGCCAAAAATACATAAATAAAATAAATACATTTATAATTAAAAAAACCAAAACATAAAACAGAAGCAATATTGTAACAAATTCAATAAAGACTTTAAAAATGGTCCACATCAAAAAAAAATCTTTAAAAAAATAATAATAAGCAACACTTATAAGGTGCCTACTATGTGCTTTACATGGATTCTATCATTCACATTAACAACAACCCTACGAAGCGCATACTATTACTATAATCATCCCCATTTTATAGAGGAGGAAGTTGAGGCAGAGAGGTAAGGCGTCCAAGGTCAGCTAGCAAATAGTGCAGCTGGTCTAGGAATCCAGGCTGTTTGGCAGCAGAGACTATGTTGCCTCTTGTTTGAATGAAAAGAAGATGCCAGCTACCAGAGGAGGTAATGTTGGTGTGAAACCTGGAAAGGAAGGGCAGGAACCAGATCACGATGGGTGTTGTATTTCGTGCTGTTTTGTAATCACCCTCTTGGCAATTAGCAGACTTTGAAAGAGGTCAGACAAGGGCATGACAGCATCACCTTAACAACATTCTGGAAATTCAGTCTGGCTGCAGGGTCAGGCGGGAATGGCCCAGGGCAGGCAAGCTTTTCAGAGACTCCTGCCACAAGGGGGGGCCTGAGACTGGGCAGTGCATCTAGAACTCTGTTTTGGAAAGGAAATGGGGGCACAGCAATGACAAAGCCTAGCCGAGGACAGGGCACACCCTAGAGGAGCAAGCAGGGCGAGGCCCACCCCTCAGGGGCTTAGGAGCCAGAGCCCGCCCCCGGGGGGCTGGGGGCAGAGCTGAAGCTCACCTGGCCCGGAGGGCAGAACGCCCAGACCTGCTCACCTGGAGCTGGCTTGCTGGTGGTGATGCACCCTCACAGCGGGCTCGGTGAGAGACTGGGGCCCTGGGGAAATTCGAGGCCCGCATTTCAGGACTGCAGGTCCGCACAGGCCTCCTGGGCCTGCCCGGCTCTCTGGGCCAGGCCTTGCCTTGTGTTTCCTTTTCTCGAGTGCTGGTGGCCATGAGCTGGGATTCCCAGCAGAGGGCAGTGGAGGCTCACTTGTCCTTGGCTCTGGGTCTGGGCTTTTTTTTTTACAGCCCGGGAGCTTGCACACCCTGCGGGCCTCCCCCTCCAGCCCGGGGCACAGAGAAGGCCAGGAGCCTCGGGAAAGGCTGCCTGAGCAGCGGTGGTCAGCAGCCACTCAGCCAAGCCACGATGAGGCCTTGTAAGTAGTCACTGCCCCCTCCTGACCTCTCACCCCATGACCCTGGTGCCCAAAAGCCCAGAGAAACGTAAGAAGCACCGCTCCTGGGTAGGGCCTCGGACGCTGGGCCTCCTCTGAGGGAGGCACCTGCTTTGAGGAACAGTCAACAAGGGCCCCTCTGGGGACAGGTCAGGGCACAGGAGCCACAGGACTTAAGAGTCCCAGCTGCCCTCTGAGTCCTACCCACACAGCGAGGGAAAACGACAGGATTGCAGAAGACGCCCCAGAAGCTGCCACCCTGGACTTGAGCCTCACGGAACTGGGTGTCAGATCATGAACGAAGCCCCTCAGATCCCTCCCAGTCCAGTTTGTTCTTCTTTTTAAATCATTTGTAACTGTGGCCAAATATACCTAAGCCTAAAATTTACCATCTTAACCATTTTAAGTGTACAGTTCAGTACTGTTAAGGGCATGCATATTGTTCCCACTCTAGATTTCAATTGTGATTTTTCATATATAGAACCCGAGGCACAAATACAGTGAAACTCAAAGAAAAGGCAGAGACCTGGAGAATGATTTTGCTGAGAAAAGTACAGAAGGAATTCCAAGGTGGGCCTGAGAGGTTTCTCAGGCTATTGTGCACCCACAAAGTTTCCAGACCCCTCTGCCCCGAGGGGCTGGGTGCAGGTATCCTGTCCATCTCATCACATCTGCCCCCAGGCCTTCCCCAGACATTGGCCGGACAGAATCTGCAGCCCATCTGGAAGTGGTAGAGAGCACCCCCAAAGGGATCCCTGCCCACATTCAGAAACAGGACCAAAGGTTATTCAAAATTTTCTCAAACATTGCTTTGAAAATAATCTGTACAGCATGTAAATGGAATGTCAATGGGAAGGGATGAGTAATTGTGACCCAAAACATTTTAAGCAATAAAATGCATTCAGATATTTGGCCTTTGATAAGCTACAAAGCTGAGCAAAACTGAACTTGAACCCCTAATAATAATAACAGCTAGTATTTAAACAGCGCCTATGAGCCTGGCACGATGCCAACTACTTTTCTCATTCAGGCTTTTGTGATGGAGGTGCTGTTTGTTGTGCCCATTTTACAGAGGAGGAAACTGAAACCCCCAGGGCTAGCTGACTTGCTCAAGGTCACAGAGGAAGGAAATGGTGGAGCCTGGATTTGGACCCTGCAGACTAGCTCCAGGTCGTGGCCTAATGACCATGTCTTTGCCTGACATGCTGCCGCCGGGGTGCAGTGACAGACTCTGGGAGTTCCCAGCCCCAGGGAACCCAGGAGTGGGTGGAAGGGTGAGTTCCCCATCTTTGAACAATGTCAGAGTCACCAGTCCTGATGAGCTAGAACTGCCCTAAATCTTTCCATTTTAATTGGTGAATTTTCACATAAAAACTTTAACGGGAGTATTCACACACATGATTACCAGCCACACCCCCTCTTTCCACCACATGCGCTCTGTTTTGGTCTTAGTGCAAAAGAAAAAACAAATGTCGCCAAAGGACCTGAGAACATCCAGAATGTTTTAACACTTCAACAGGAAAACCTTCCTCGGCCTGTCCCTTCTTCTCCTTCATCCTTGGCTTTGCTGCCGGCTCTTTAAGAGATTTGAACCTGAGAGCACCTGGCCAGGAAGTTGCGTTATCCCTTGATCTGAAAGAGCGAAAGAAAAAGTAGAACAAGAAACATCGAATGGTTTTCTATTTGCCTGTACTTGGTTTTTTTGAATGTATTTTGGCTCTTATATTTCAAGCTAGCGGTAGGTGGGGAAAAAAAGGTTTGAAAATAATATTCACGTGCTCCAGGCAGCTGAGCACACCGTGAGTTTAATTAACCTCTCCTTCCTTTGGCTCCGCATCTGACCTTCCCCCTCAACCTGTACCCACTTCATTGTCATGGGGAGAGGGTGTGGGGAGGGACCCAGCGGCTACTCTAATTGGTGACAACCTACGTCTATTTATTATCACCTAGCTACACTCACGGAACAAAAAAATACAGCCTTCAGTGCCCAGGCGTGGACTGATTTGTAGCCAAGGCATTTATGAACACACTCTTTCCATTTCCCCTTTGTTATCTTTTCATTATCTTTTGTAACGGAGGCCTGCTTTCATGTGTAGGTACAAGTAGGTGATATTTGAATGCACTTTGAGATGTAAGTATTTCAACAGATATTGGGTACCAAAAAAAAATAATCCTAAACGATAAGAGCCCTGCCTGCTGTCTTCTGTGGGCTGTGTCTGCAACTGATCCTTTCAGTATTTGTCGTTTCGTTCTTCCACGTGTCGTCAGTGCTCCTACTGCCAAATACAGCTGCGTCCGGTGGCTTTTAGAATTTTTGCAGTCCCTTTTCCCAATCAGTGGTGCATGCGTCTATTAACCCTCTCCCACGCTTCTTCAGCCATCCTTAAAATGAAATGAGGACCCTCTCTCCTGCTCCAGGCCCCCCACCCCGAGTCTCTTGCCAGGAAGTGCCTCCAGTGAGGTATTTCATCCCAGGAATTATCAGCTAAAACGAACTATTTCTGGCTTTATCAGCAGAGAGAATAGGATAAGAATCCTACTGGGGGAGGGGAGATTTCTCTTGGGATTTTCTCTCCCCATCCTGTTGGACCAACTTAAACATCCATTTCTGTTTCTTTAAACCGGGGTTTCTCAGTCATGGCACTACTGAAACTCGGGGCTAGATAATTCTTTGTGGTCGGGAGCTGTGAACCGTGGAATATTTAGTAGCATCCCTGACCGCAACCCCCTAGATGCCAGTAGACGACCCTCCAGTTACCTCCACAGTGGTGACAACCAAAAATGTCTCCAGACATTGCCAAACGTCCTCTGGGGGCGAAATTGCCCCCTCCCTAATTGAGAATCGCTGATCTAGTGGTTAGAAGCTAAAGATACCATAAAACATCCTACGACACACAGGACAGCCCTCCAACAAAGAATTATCTGGCTCCAAATGTCAATAGCACTGAGGCTGAGAAACCCTCAAACTGCCCTGATCGTCTGATCCAGCATTAGTCAAGTCTGCCATGTTTTGCAACTTAACCAATTCCTATCTGATACATCCCTCATTAAGATTGTTCTCCCTGATACAATCAAAGGATTGAAAGAGCTCTGTAAACAGTAAGAGATTGGAAGAGGGAAAGTGTGCTTATCCTAAACTTGGGGCTATCCAAAACTTCGCAGATGGGGCTAACCCCTTGGAAGGGAAAGGACAGCAGGAATCGAGGCTCGGGAGGACTGGCCCCAGGGCTGGGGGAGTGATGGTCATCGTAACCTCAGCACTGACGCAAGAGACTGTGGTTTGTGGCGCGCCTCCCACTGGGGACTACAAAGCCTCAATACTGAGAGAGAAACGCAGCAGTCAGTCCGCTGTGCTCAGCGCTGTGTGTTCAGCTGTGGTGCAGGGAAGGTCAGAGGCGCCTGCGTGCTCCGGGGCCAGATCAAGTCCTAGAAGCTACCACAAGATCTGACAACAGGACAGAAGACTTGAGCCCATCTGGGAGGTTCTGGGCTTCATGGATGCCAACTCATCGTCTTACTCTCTGGGCAAGGTGTGGCGCCACTCCTTTTGAATGGCGCTGACTGGGGGATTTCTTGAAGGCGTTCTGAAACCAGCTTTCTCCACTGAGAATTCTTACCTTGAACCTGGTTCCCTTGCAAAGCAGAAGGAAATTTGATATGTGGCTCCCATCAGGACTCCTCCTACTAACCCAATGCCAGGAACAGTCTCGCCAGAGACAGTCCAAAAGGACTCAGTGTGCTTCGGTTATAAAATCTCTTCTCCATTCTCCACGACTGTTGTGGCCAAGGGCATCTCCCTATCAACCTGTGGGGCCTGCCTGGTGGGTGGCTAGACTTTAAAGGACTTTCTCTGCTTTCCGGAGGAAGAAATTTGTACAGCTCTAGGGTCTCACCACCCCTAGCTCAGGACAGTCCCAGGTATGACCTCCCTTGCCCCCAAGGTGGGGAACATGTGGAGAAGCACTCTTCGCATCTGCACATTTCAGAACCCCAATGGGCAACTCGAGGGTGAAATAGTCCACAGTCCTTGGAAATTGATGTTATGGGAAGATTTCCATATTATAGAAGTTCCTCTTCAAAATATCATTCAGTCTCTCTGCCCTGATTTCCCAGCATGGGAGGCAGAATAACGGCCCCCAAAGATACCCACATCCTAATTCCCAGGACTTGGGAATGCTACCTTACATGGCAAGAGGGATTTTGCAGATGTGATTAACAATCTTGAGATGGAGAGATTATCCTGCGTTACGTGGGTGAGCCAACGTCATCACAAGGATTCTTATAACAGGAATGTAGGGAGAGCTAGAGACAAAAGGAAAAGGCCATGTGATGACGGAGCAGACATTGGACAGATGCTCTTTGAAGGTGGAGGAAGAGGCAACAAGCCAAGGAACCCAGGCGGCCAGTAGAAGCTGAAAAAGGCAAGGAAATGGATTCTCCCCCAAAGCCTCCTGCAAGCCCACCTGATGCCCCTTTCAGCACTCCTCTCTGCGTCCTCCCCTTGGAGGCTCTCTTGATACTCATTTTCACCTGATTTCACCCGTATTCAAATGTTGGGGAGGAGGAGAAGGGACAACGTGAGCCCTCCACTCTCCTCCCTGTTATCCTGCTCCCGGCTCACCCAGAACTATTTTTCAGAGCTTTATTCCTTCCCCGCCTTGGGGTAAAGAAGGAGTCTCCCTTACCTAGAACTTACAGTGCAAAACCAGGTTTTTTACAGGGGAGTTTTACTGCTCCAGACTTGCGGGCGGGGGACGCACATCGAAGAACTGCTTGTTCCCTGTCCTGACTCTACTGCCATATTACTCAGATTAATGGTTCGTCCGTGTCCCCTTTTCTGGCCAGCCGTTTCCAGGGGATTGTGCGAAGATTCATGAGTTAGCATTTGGAAAGAACTCTTTGAACTCCTACATAAACAAAAAATCTCACAGCTGGAAATCCTGATGCCTTTTAATGAGTCCTTATAAAATCCCAAAGCACTTAAAAATTCATGTTGCTCCCTAGAAATAGCTTTTAGTTCTATACATACATGTAGTTCCATACGTATCAGGTACATTCAGAGCCGCTGTTACAGAACACTTACGAGGTACCAGGCAGTGAGTTAAGCTCACTGTACACACGATCTCGTTGATTTAGGGAGATCAAGATCACCTGTGACCTGGGCTGTCTGAGTTCCTGGGAGGAAAACAAAGCCCCACAGGTATGTTTGCATCCACCCGGATGTCACCGGCTCCTGTGCACAGCGCCTGGTACAGGGGAGGAACTCGGTGAGGCAAATGGATGGCTTTTTTTTTTAATTATAGCAGAGTGAAATGAGCCATTACCGGAGAGACCAAGCTTAGGTCAGAGAAGCAGAAATTGATGATATTGATAATGCAGGGTTCTCTGCTCTTCTGGTAATTTACAGATTAAAAAAAATGCACAGTGGCTGGAATCAATTCCTGAAATCAAGACTTTCTTCACTGATCCCTGCTCCTCTAGCCTGCTGCTTCTTTCCCAAACAAGCACAAGGCCAGGGTCTTAAGACACTAAGGACATGGCCTTCTGTTTGGGAGCTGTTTTCTGGGTACTGTCTCTCTCATGCCGAGTACCACCGGGAATGCTGCAAAGCACTTCTCAGAAGTACCTTTATGTCTTGGCTCATTTTCCAAGAAAAGGACAAGAGGGACAAGGGGGACTTTCGACTGTGGGAAACCAGAGTAAATAAGTACAGAATAACACAACTTGTGTTAGTCTTCAGTGAAAGTTTAGAGGAGTCTTGCATGTAAATGGCCACCAGGGGGCACTGTTATTCTCTAAAAATGCTGCTGGGGGGGTTGTGTGTGTGTGTGTGTGGCATATATGCACACACGTGTGTTGGGGTGAGAGACAACTTCCCTCTCATCCACTCACCTCCACTCAGCCAGGTAGCCAACCCCTCCCTTGACTTCCACCATCTACCCACACCCTCTCCTCCATCATCCCTCTTTCCTATTCTTGGTCAGAAAGGAGCAGAGAGGAGCGAGAAAACCCAGCAAGATCATGAAACCAATATCGAATCAAAAGATATTCCCCAGGACGCCTCGGGAAGAACACCGAGGTGCCGTGCCTCTCGCCTTTGTTACCCCATCCCCTTTCCGTGCCCCCGCCCCCATGCCTCCCCAGCTCCTGATGGCGATGCTTCACTGCTTTGCAAGAAGATGGTCCCATCATCCTGGTGACTTCCTGCTTGTAGGCATCTTCCTTTGAAAAGAGAACTCTGAACAGAGTAAAGACCTCAGGAGAATAATTCTTAATGATGGCTCTTCGGATACATTTCACGTCAGACCATCTGGATCTAGAGGATACGCTGCAGGGAATCTTCCTTTTCCCCTAAAATTACAGGAGCACGGGAAGAGCCATCTCCTCTGTCTTTGTTTCAAGTAGTTCTCCTTGGAGGCTTTAAAACTCCAGCCTTGCCAGAGAACCTGGGCAGTATAGTCAGGACGGTGAGCCCTAGTGGAGCTGCAAATACACCCCTGTTCATTGATGTTCTTTCTCCACCCGCTTAATAGGCATTAAAAGCCGTGCACTGAAGGACTGCCTCCAGCTGATTTCAAATGCATTGACATAATGGACTTGTCTCCAGAGAACAAACCTCTGGGGACTCAGGCTAGGCAAACCATTTATAATACTGTCATGATGCAGGGGAGAAGGCGGATGCTTTGGAGAGAGCCCGTATGTTGCTGAGCGTTTTGAGTTCGAATCCAGACGGCACCGTCTAACTGGCTGGGTGACCCCGGGCACATCACTGAACCGCCCGAGGTTCCATCTCTGTCTGTGAATCGAGGTTAGTAATCCTGGTGCACTAGCTTACGGTGAGCCATGGAGATAACAGAGGCGCATTCCCAAGGCCAGAAGGTCAGAGACAGTATTACTAATTCTTACTGAGCACCGGGCCCTATGCGCCATGTTCAACACACATGAATTATCTTAATCCTCATAACAACCCTACCTGTAGGAGTTGGAAGTGAAGGGTTTTGTGGGCTACTGAACTGTCTGAGGACCGTGGTGCTGGCAGGTGTAAGAAAGATGCCGGTCTAAGGGTCCCATTCCTCCCTGTGAAAAGTGAACCGGGATCTTTTCATTCGTGGGCAGGTTGGGGGAGTAGGTTCAATGTGGGCTCACATGCTCTGTGCTCCTGGGCCCTGGGTATTGTTCGTGATGCTCCAACAGTAAACAGGCACCTCATGAATGGGTGACAAGTCTCCTCAACGTGACACTTAATACCATGACATTTTCCAGGCTGAAACAACAGTCCGTAAGGAAACGGCATTGTGGGAATTATTAAAAACAGCAGGTTGTGTCTCCAGAAGACATTTATTTTATTTCTAAGGGACGTAAATCGCGTTTGTAAAATACACGAGCTTCTTCCTCCTCGGGTGTGGTCAGGAAAAGTGGTCACTTCTGTAGCAGCTATGTTTCTAGATCTGGAAGCTCACATCCTTAAGTACCAAGAGTCCAAACATTACTAGTGACGGAAGCGCTCTAAAGCGGAGGACCTATCTGGTTCGCAAAGTGTGCTAATGTCTTTAGCCCGGGATGGTTTTACGGATCCCCCTCAAGGCCATCTGAACTTGTACTATCCTGAGAGAAAACTGAGACTAGAAAGAGGATGGGAGGTTTTCCTTTGTTTTAGCAATGGGTGTGTGTGTGTATGCGTGCGTGCGTGAAGGAAATAAAAGATAAATGGGAAGAAGGAATGCGGGGAGAGATGAATGAGGCGCAGGAGGGAGGGGGAGAAAGGACCACAGTAAAACGCGATGGAAGATGGCGCAGTCGGAGGGCGGAGGACTGCGAATCCCGGCGGTAGAAGGGGCCGTAGTGGGAGAAGCCATTAAGAAGCTCCGAAAATAGAAATGCTAAGAAGAATACTCGGTCGTTCTGACAGGCTGGGCAGAAAATGCCAAGTGTGGGCTCTCGGGGCTGAAGGCCAGGACCGGCCGCCAAGCAGGGCCGTCGGGGAGCGGCCGCCTCCTCCGCATCCGAGGGAAAGCTCGCCCGCCCGCGAACGCTCTCGAACGCCTCCTCCCGCTGCGCGCTGCCAAGTCGGCCTGCAGCCTCGTGTCGGCGCGTAAACAGTGAGCCCCGCTCTGCCCGCAGGCCCCTCCGCGGCCGTCCCCGCCCAGGGCGGGTCCGAGGACCCCGAGGGCGTCCCACCGCCTTGTGGCGGCACGCGCCCGGGGGTCCACGGCTCCCCCGCGGCTGCGAAGGGAAGGCGCGGGCAGGGCCGCCCCCCGCTTCCTCCCCCACGGCCCTTCCCAGCGGGGGCCCTCCGCACAATGGAAGCGGGCCAGGCCCCGTTGCTGAGGGAACCGGCAGCCGGCCCAGCCCCCTTCCCCGCCGACGGAGCCCGAGGAGGAGAGCAAGGGATTACAGCGCCCTAACCGGCCGGCTTCAGAGGAGGCCGCGGGCCCGGCCCGCGTGAGGTGGCGGCTCCCCATTGGCGCGGAGGCAGCGGGAGGCCGCACGCAGCCTCGTCCCGCGCTCCCTCCCGCCCCACCTCCGCGGCCCCTCCTGGACCGCAAACCCCCCGCAGGCGAGAGCGTCGGTTCTGCCCCTCGCGCGGGGTGGGTCGGGGGCTGCCCGGCCTCACCCCTCTGGCCTCTCGGGCGCCTGGCGTGAAGGAGGAACGCGCTGCCTCAGTGAGAGACGCGCTTTTGTTTGGTCCTGACTCACTGTCTGTAAACGCGGTTGCATGTGAGTCAGGGCACCTTCTACCCGCAGCTGAGGCGCGGCAAATACACATACACGGTGGGCCTCCGTCAGGGCAACCGCCCCTTCCCCTCTGCGGCCCTGCTCCCCAGCTGCGGGCGCAGCTCTGCGGGCAGGAATGGCGGACCGGCCTGCGGGGCCTTCCTTAGAGCCTTTGCCGGGGGCTGCTCGCCCCTCAGCTGCTCATGTTGGGGACGTGAGTCACCTTTTAAAAATATCCATGCCCGCCCCCGCTCTCCCCCCACCCCGCAAATTCAGATTCAGTGAGTCGGGGGTGGGACTCAGGGAAGGTTTCTTTGGGGGTTTTTTTTGGGCTGCCCTGTGAGGCACGCGGAATCTTGGTTCCCCGACCAGGACCAGGGATGGGACCCGTGCCCCGTGCGGTTGGAAGCGCGGAGCCTTAACCACTGGACCGCCAGGGAAGGTATTTTTTAAGTGTCCAGGTGATCTTCATGATTCTCTGGGCTGAGGACCACCGGCGGCTGTTTGCGATGAGCCAGCGGAAATTCAGCAGGGCCGCCTGGCTTGTCCGAGCGGACACTGCCAGCTGGAGACCTTGGACAACACAGGTCCTTTGACTTGAGCAGTGTTCTGTCATATTCCTTTTTCTGCTTAAAAAAAAATGTTTTTTGAAAGTAATACACATACTATTTAGGAAATTTATATAGAAAGGGATAAAGAAGAACATTAGATCACCCATAAACCCTCATTATCCAGAGTTACACACTGTTAACATTTGGGGTTATCTTTTCATCTATTTTCGCATATTTAATTTACAAAAAGGTCAGACAGAGTATACAGTTTTATGCCTTCTTTTTTATTCCTTCCTAACCTGAAAGGTGGCATGGGCTTCTTAGACACGGCTGGACAAAGTGCGAGTGGGCAATTTTTTTAGCTGGCTGCTTGGCAATGAGTATCAAGAATATTTTTAAATGTTCACCTTTCAGCCCACTATTCCATTTCTGGGAATCGCTCTTCAAAGAATGATCAGAGGCATGCAAAAATTTTTTTACAGAGACTTTCACGTTAGTGTTACTTAAAATCACCAAAACTGGGAACTTCCCTGGTGGCGCAGTGGTTAAGAATCCGCCTGCCAATGCAGGGGACACGGGTTCGAGCCCTGGTCCGGGAAGATCCCACATGCCGCGGAGCAACTAAGCCTGTGCCACAACTACTGAGCCTGCGCTCTAGAGCCCGTGAGCCACAACTACTGAGCCCACGTGCCACAACTACTGAAGCCCGCGCACTTAGAGCCCATGCTCCGCAACACGGGAAGCCACCGCAGTGAGAAGCCCATGCACTGCAACAAACAGTAGCCTCCAGTCGCCGCAGCTAGAGAAAGCCCGCACGCAGCAACGAAGACCCAACGCTGCCAAAAATTAATTTTTTTTAATGTTTTTTAAAAAAATCGCCAAGATTATCAACCTCATCAATGTACAGTATTACAGCGATAGTTTAATAAATTGTGGTTACTCATGAGATGGAATACTTTGTGGTCATTAAAAATCACGTTTCAAAGAATGTGTACTGGCTGTGATAATCTTTCTTTCCCATAGTCCCTCTACACCCTGGGATGTTGGTCTTTGAGTGAGTCTCACAGGAAGATCCCACCTCTGGTTCTACTGGTAACCCCTTTGGATGCTGCAGGGCCATCGATCTCCCCTTTCCTGATCACTCATAGCATTTATTCTCAGTACCCAACGTTTTGGCAGTTCATTCTTTTTATTATTATTTATTATGCACTACTTCTACTTGCCATCTGGTATATGTGTATGAATGTGTATCATGTATGAATGTGTGGTTGTGTATATATATGTAAGAGAGAGAGAGAACTCAGGATTATAAATTGTTTGAGGGCAGAGGCCATGATTTCCACATCTTCATTCTTTGCCAGCTCTTCGGTTTCAGCAAAGCTAAAACTCAATTCGTCATCCTCAATTCTGATCCAGTTCTACTAACAACTTTCTGAGTGCATAAGACATACTTCTCTCCTTCTGCATTACCAATTCTTTAGTGGTACCACCTAAACCATTCTCCTTTGGGACACTCAGATACAAATTTTTGGAACCATTGGTCATTGGATCCTAACACTGGTTTTCTTTTCAAGTCTTGGCATGTGTCTTTCCATTCCCACTGCTGCCACCCTAGGCGGCATCCCCACCACTTCCCTCCTGAACAACTCTATCCCTCTGCTGACCCATCTGCTTATGGCCCCTTGTCCCTTCAAACTACCCAATGTCAATCACTTGTGTAAGTTCTTTTTATCCTGTCACTTCTACTCAAAAGCCTTCAATGACCACTTTTAAAGGGCCATTATTAAATGAAGTGCTAACTTTTTATCTTGGCGTGTGGGTTCCTCATTTACTCAGTCCCAACCCATCCATCTTCCTGTTTTATATCACACAACTTCCTAATTAATATACCTGACTCCTGCCAAATTGGTATATGCACCAACCCCAGGACACAGTCTGTGTTCTCATGCCTTCTCCACTTACTAGCTGTGTAATCTTGGATAATTTGCCTACCTCTTTCATCTCTGCCCCTCATCCACAAGGTGGGGGTAATACTAATAATATCTGCTTTATAGGATTTTTTTTAAAAAAAATGCTGTCAGGCACTACTGACTTTTATTTTTATTTATTTATTTATTTTAAAATTAATTAATTAAATTTTGGCTGTGTTGGGTCTTCGTTTCTGTGCAAGGGCTTTCTCTAGTTGCGGCAAGCGGGGGCCACTCTTCATCGCGGTGCGCGGGCCTCTCACTATCGCGGCCTCTCTTGTTGCGGAGCACAGGCTCCAGACGCGCAGGCTCAGTAGCTGTGGCTCAGGGGCCTAGTTGCTCCGCGGCATGTGGGATCTTCCCAGACCAGGGCTCGAACCCGTGTCCCCTGCATTGGCAGGCAGATTCTCAACCACTGCGCCACCAGGGAAGCCTTATAGGATTGTTTTGAGAGCAAAGCTGAGGCCTGAATGCCACGACTGTCATTGATCTGCTCACAGCATTGCACCTGGACACAACTCTGCAAAGCAGCGCCTATCGGCTCAAAGTACTGTCAGCTGAGGTGGACCAATCGGGCTGAAGGGTCTACTGCCAAGATGGCTCACCACATACCTAGCAAGTGGGTGCCGCTGGCAGAAACTCAGCTGGGACGATGGTCCTGGAGCCTGAATTGTCCTCCATTTGCACTTTCCATGTGGCTTCTTGGATTTCCTCACAGCATGTCTGCTGGGTTCTAAGAGAAAAGACGCAGAAATTGCCAGTCTTCTTAAAGGTCAGGCCTGGAATTAACTAGCACAGCATAACTTCCATGATCTTCTTCTTGTCAAAGCAGTGATAGGCCAGCCCGGATTCAAGGAAGTGAAGAAATAGACTCCACCTCTCCAAGAGGGAGTGGCCTGTGCACAGAAGGAGAAAATGGATGGGAACCACCTTTTGAGACAAGTTACCACTGAAGGGTCTTTGCGACCCCTTATCTTATCCAGTAGAGGAGATGCTCAACAAATATTTCACATTTCCTGAACTCTTAAGGCCTGGAACATTCATCTATCAAAGGATCGCTTGGATTGCCGTCTTGAATTGTGAGTTGACTTTCCCCTGTACTCTGATTAGTTTTGATATTCCAACTAAACGGTAAGCTCTTTGAGGGCAAGGCTCCTAGCTACAAGATACGTTTTTGTATTCCCCCCCGCAGAGATTTATACATAGTAAACCTCATAAATGTGCAGCACTTGATCTCCTTTCCTCTGACAGCCCTACCACTGGGAAGGGAACATAAGAGCTGCTTTCACTGAATTTTTGTACCACGCGAGGCTCGCTGGGCTCCAAGGAAAACTCAGAAACAGTCCCTTTGTTTCCCAGAGTGGGGCTCAGAGCCATCCAGAGGGGGGAGCGCCGTGAAGAGGCTGCGGCCTGGAGGGCGTGTGGAGGAAATTCCATTCTAGACCCTCATTTCCGAAACTGCTCTGGGATTAGCCCGGCTTTGTGCCGGCCCCAGTCCAGAGGGGAGAGAGGCCAGGCCCTAGGTCATAAAAGCACCAGGAAAGTACAAATGCAGGCCCCTTTACAGCCCTGAACAGCAGGTTAAAGGCTTTGCTGTGTTGTTTGTTTATCTCTCAGACTGAAGCCAGTTATACCAATTACCTTTTTTAAAAAAAGCTTACTAGTGATTGTATTCTAAGTTCATTTCTTCTCAAAAATGGGACTCTACAGCACATTTTTTTCTTTGGTTCCAAGGACTCAAGCCCAGTCTCTGAGGCAGGGAGGGCAGCCCTGAGGTCACATGTCAGAGGTCAGGGGCCCCCTGATTGTTCCCAAATGCGCTTCCATGTAGCCACAGATTTGAACTTTGCATTGTTGCTGGGGCCCCCGGTAGGGGGCTGCACGGGGAGGGGAGAGCCTGGGGGAGGCCGTCTCTGCAGTTCAAAGGCAGCCGCTCAGGCAACGCTTCGCTCGGTTTATGGTTTCAATCCTTGAGTCGGTCTTGAACTCCATCCCTGAGGGGCTCCCGTGGGTGGGAGGTAAGGGGTGGGGTTGGGACGGACACTCCTTTAGCCCAAAGCTGCCAGCCTTGTGGACCGACCGTGGCTTCAGAGCCGGAAAACCCTCAGAGGCTGAAAAATCCCCGGATTGCTTGCAGGAACCCAGGAGCGTTTGCCCACAATGCCAGTAAAGGATGCCCCTTGCCCAGAACCAACCAAGAGCTCCTCCCCGCCCAGCCCAGGCAGGACTCTATAACGTGTAGCTGAATGAAGGGCAGTGGGGTTCAGAGATGAACCCCAAGCTCTGGCCTTACCCAAGGGTAGTGTTTGCTCGATAGTGCAAGTTGAAGAGGAGGTGAAAGGTCCCAGACCAGCCCTCCAAAACAAGCATCTCCACTGATACCTGAAAATCTACCATAAATATGATGTACATGTATATTTATTGACTTCAAGGGTGTGTTAACATATATGGTTAAAGGCAAGAAACCAAGCTACAGAGTAATATATAGTGTATGGCCCCATCTATCTATGCACACACACAGGGAAAATGTGGGAGAATACACATCAAAATGTTGGTAGTAGTATCTTTTACTGGTAGAATTTCAAATGATTTTTTTCCTTTCATTTTTCTGCATTTTATAATTTACTTACACTATTCATGTTCCTTAGTTTTTTTCAAAGCGGAAAATCTAATGTTTGTGAATCATTTCTTTAGTTCAGTGTTTTTCAAAATGTGATCTAAAAACACCAACATCAGACTCAGAAATCCTGCTGAAAAGGAAGATCCCTGGGTGTAATTCAGACCTATCAGGTCAGAATGGGGCCGGGGGAGGGGTGTAGCCTGAAAACCAGCATTTTAAACACCCTCTCCAGGCAATTCTAAGGGAATGGAATCCACCTGTGTGGATGTCTGCTCTATTTAAAGGTTCTGGCTCCACTGTGAGCCATCTCAGGTGGGACCACTCAACCCCTCGGCCCTGGCAGACGCTTCTCCCCTCCCTCCCTCCTTTCTCTAGGTCCTCAGAACCAGAAACAGCCCATCAACCCTGACCGAGTAGCTCTGGCCCTGCCCCTTCCCTTGACAAACAGTCCACAGGCAGAGCTTCCCAGCACCATTATCCCCCTCTTCCCCTTGCTCTAGTCTTCTCTTTTGTTTCACTACACTCTTCTTTGGCTAGAAGAACTGACAGCACAGGGTGATTTGCATAATTATATATGTCAAGTAAGACTAAAGCTGGAAACCAAATTAAGTTATGCCAGTGGACAGCAGGTGTGGTAGAAGAATCACAGGGTAAGTCTGACCCTGCTCCTTGATAGACATGTGATGTTAGGTTGGTTATTTAACCTCTCCAAGCCTCAGTTTCCTCAGCTGTAAAATGGGGATAATCATACCTACCTCTTAGAGTTGTTGCAAGATTTAAAACTAAGATCACGCATATATGCAAAGCATCTGGTGCATGGTCGGTACCCAGTGAAAGCAGTTATTACCAATATGAACCAAAGAACTCATGAAGTCTGAGACAGCAGTTCTCAAACTCCCCAGGGAGGTTAGTAATAATGCATGTTATTAAGTTTTCCCCCCAGATATTCCAAATTAGTCCCTCCAAGGAGAGGCCCCAGGAAACTGATACTTACAAGTATCCCAGGTGTTCTGATCACACTTTGCAGGTGGTCCCTGATCACACTTTCAGGAACACTAGTCTAAGATTCTCATCAGCAAAACAGAAATAACTACAACTACCAAATTCCCCAACTTGTTCACACTTAAATAGTCAGTCATCCACACTGCCCATCACAGGTTGGCTGAGGTTTGGCTAATCTAAGCTGGCATGGTTCCAAGCTGGGATCTGGGTCCAGGTCTGCTCCACATGTCTTTCATCTCTCTTAGACCAGCAGGTACTCAAGGTATGTTCTCCTCAGGCCACATTTTGCTAACATTCCATTGGCCAGGCCAGCACGTGGCCACACCCACACCCCTCCCCGTGGGGGGGGAGGGACAGATATATTCTGCCTCAGAGACATGAGTGAAAAATAAACACTTGTTTCTCAAAAGCAAATCCAGCCTGCAGCTTCTTTTTGTACTGTCTGCAAGCTAAGAATGGCTTTTACATTTTTTAGGAGTTGTAAAGAAAAACAAAGTGAATAGGAACAGAAAACTACATGTGGTCCACAAAGCTTAAAATATTTACTACCTGACCCTTTAAGGAAAAAGTTTGTTGATCTCTGCTGTAAGCCATCAAAATGTCAAGGGTCTTTTTGTTGTTGTTGTTTTTACATAGCATAACTGCACAAACAGAGGGGCAGTTGTTTTGTTTTGTGTTTGTTTTTAAGTTAAGAGGGATTTAAAGCTGTTTCTAAGCCACGGAGCAGGAACCAAGAAGGAGGAGGAGGGGAACCACTGAAAAAACAAGAGAGGGTAGTTAATTAAGGGAGAATGGTCTTGGAGGAGAGGAGCCAGCCTTTTCTCTAAAGATCTGGTCCAGTGGAGAAGAGGGTGGGGTGAGAGGCGTGGGATCAGGTGTGATGTTGTCAAGGAGAAAGAAAGGACTAGACAGGATTATCCAGGGGCAGGAATACCCAGCTACTGGGTGTCAGGAAAAATTGCTAGACTTAGGAATGGGCAAAAGAGAATCCTGGTGTCCTTGCAGTAGAGTGCTGGGGGGTTTCTAGCAGACTTTCCAGGGATTATCTGACTCCATTTAGTGTACACCTTGGTTTTTGATGGACTAAGCTACTTAACAACTCTATAGGGATAGACGTTAAGTTGCAGAAAACTGACAACACAATTTTTTTTTCTGTTCACGGCAGTGCAAAGGAATTATGTCCTGAGGAGAATAAAAATCTCTGTAAGTCAAATTCTCATTTGAGCCAGTTTGAACATTTTACTAGTGTACACATTAACCAATGAGTTAAATAAAATCTTTGACCCTTGTCTATTTCATAGTTGTATGAAAGTCATAATTTTACCACTTAAAAAAAGGATCTTTTAGCAAAGTCTAAGGCACCTCATTTGACAGTCACTATAGCCCTGTAGGCCCATTACTACTGTCATTGTTATACCCCATTTTGAGGATGACATCATTGAGGAACTAAGAGCTTAAGATTGGGAGTTCCCTGGTGGTCTAGTGGTTAGGATTTTCCACTTTCACTGCAGAGGCCTGGTCTGGGCACGGCCAAAAAATTAAATAAAAAGAGCTTAAGATCACACAAGCTCACACAAGCAAAGAGTGACAGAGTCAAGGCTGGGACTTTGGGAGTCTTCTGGCTCCAAATCTCCCATTCTTTCTGTTAAGTTAAAAAAAAAAAAGACACCCTATCACACTATTTATTTGCTCATCATTGATGAGGATAGGACCTGTGATTTAGTAAGCAAACGGACCTAACATTCTTGGGTGCATGAAGGCTCATGTGCAGATGCTGGGAAAGGAGCTACAGATGTAACTGCTTGGCAGCATTTGAAATCAATAAGACTGCAGCTGAGTACCAGAGCCAACAGGAAACTGGTATCTGATTTTTTCTTCCCTAATGGATCATCAACTGAAAATTCTCAAAAGTTGAATATCTCACAAGTACTTTCCAAAGTCTTATTGTTTTCCTTCCACCTCAAATAAACCCTCCCCCCCCCCCCAGGTATGTTGGCATTTCAGGAGGTTTTACTCTAAAGCATTCTGCATTTTTCCCAGTATGACCACTCCTTTCCCACAAGATGCCCGACACTGAAAGAACACCTGTGGTGGGTGAGCTCGCTATTCCACAGGGCGCTTTACAAATGTCACCTACACAACACTCCGTAAGCTCTATAGTCATTCAGTCAGCGAATATTTATTATGCAAGTAAGATAATGTTAGTGATACAAATATGAAAATATGCAAAACAAAACAGAATCTCTACCTCAAGTAGTTGAGTCCAGTGGAGAGCCTTTCGGGCAAACAGACAATTACAGTACCACATGCCCGTCAAGGCTTGGTGGGAGCATGGAGAAACCAGTTCCTGAGTGTTTGAGAGCATCACGGAAAGTGTAATAGAGCTGGAGTTTGCACTGAGACTTGAAGAATAAGGAGGTTGCCTAGAAGAGAGAGGAGGAGGTGTCCAGAAGCTTCTAGATGGAGAGAATGCTCTAACAAAGGAGGAGAGAGAGCCCAGGGTATCTAGGAAGCAGAAAACAGCCCAGAGTGGCTGCAGCTATCAGTATGCAGGGAAGAATTCCAAATATGAAACCAGACATGTGGTCAGGAGCAAGTCATGGCAGGCCACGATGTAGAAACTTCCCTGCAGGTAGCAAATGAGCAAGCCATTGCAGGTAGCAAATGAGCAAGCCATTGCAGCAAGGCTGAGCACACATCCTGCACAAAAGTACTCACAGGATGCCTTCAAGGGAAGGCAAGGGCGCCTTCAAGGAGATAATCATACCGCAGTGATTGAATCAGCACCAGGTCCGTCCTCAATTTCCCACCCATGTGCAAACCCCAAGATAGGTTCCATGGTACTTGTCTTAGTGTGTTCAGGCTGCTATAGCAAAATACCACAGACTAGGTGGCTTATAAACAACAGATATTTATTTTTCACAGTTCTGGAGGCTGGAAAGTCAAAGAACAAGGCCCCAGAAGATTCAGTGTCACAGATAGTCATCTTTTCGCTGTGTCCTCGCATGGCAGAAGGGACAAGGAAGCTATTTCAGGTCTCCTCTAGAAGGGTACCAATCCTACTTGCGAGGGCTCCACCTTCATGACCTAATCATCCCAAAGCCCCACCTCCTGACACCATCATCTTGGGGGGTTAGGATTTCAACATATGAATTTGGGGTGGGGGGACACAAACATTCAGCCCATAGCAATACTCAAGTGAATGAAAGCCAAGAAATGGATTTGTGCAGTTGTAAATATTTTCTGTCACTGGATTATTTCTCCGTGGTCTGAGTCTCCAATCCTTCACCTCTTAGGCTGGGAAGGAAGAGGGCAAAGGTTCAATGAATCTGAAGGAGATACATAGTCATGGCAAAGGAAACTGTTAAGTGGTTAGGACTCCGTGCGCTCACCACCGAGGGGTAGGGTTCAATCCGTGGTCAGGGAACTAAAATCCCATAAGCCGCATGGCATGGCCAAAAAAAAAAAAAAAAAGGCAGGCTGTCAATGTGGCAACATTACATGGCAAAAGCCAATGAATGTTTTTCCATTCATTTATCAAGGTCTTTGGAGACACTAATTGGAAAGATGCAAATGACTCCCTCGGAGAGTGTTGTTTCTGGGGACCTCTCAGGCCACGCGTTAATAAGCATTGTTTCCCTTCCCCCTCCCATCTGCCACTGCCCACACCACCCCCTACCTCCCACCCTTCAGAGAGGGAGAAATCTGCAGGAGGTGCATTTTCCTCACTGACATCCTCATCCAGTGGGGTCCTGGGGAAGAGTCTGCAGAGATTAAAAGAGGAGGAATTAATCTCTCCCCAAGAGAGGACCTGCCTCAGCTGGCTGACAGCTTAATCTCCCCTGGGTTCCTGAACATTCCTTTTATTTTAATGTACTACCTTTTTATAAACTACTGTTGAAAAGAAACAGAATTTTGGATAATTGGACAGTAGCATCATCTTTTACAGCAAAACAGAGACAGTCTATTAATAGTATCTGTGATAAACACCGTAGGGGATAACCCATTCATTTTTAGCAACAAGTGGCATTTTCTTCCCCATATCCTTTCCTTAACTAAAGTCTCACTTCTTGATTGTTATCCCATTGATTTTGACAGCAAAAAGAGAGGGGGAAATTGCTCCCATATGCATAGCCATCCATTCCCAGAGCACCTTTGGGGCCCCAGGACCACCTAAATGTTGGGGTTTATGTTATAGCTGGAACCACCCACCTCCTCCCTGATCCCATGCCTCATCATCACAGCCCGTAGCCCCCTCTCTTCTCAGAACATCTCAGTAGTGATTTTTCAGTGATTTTTCCATGCCCCAGTTTAATCCTGCATTTCTCTGCACCGGCCTGCATTTGTTGTCCCCACAAGATGAAAGATTTTGAAGGCAGCGACAGTGTCTCTATATCATGCAGCCCTACGTCCACCACTGACAAGGTTGTACTAGTTTCCATTGCTGTGTAACAAATGCCACACACTTAGCCACTTAGAACAGCGCCTATATATTAACTCACAGTTCTGTAGGATAGGCTCAACCGAGTTCTCTGCTCTGGGTATCACAAGGCTGATAACAAGATGTCAGCTCTCCTGGACTCTGGGGAAGAAGTCACTTCCAAGTTCATTCAGATTGTTGGCAAAACTCAGCTCCTTGCAGCTGTAAGACTAAAGTGCCTGTTACCTTGTTGGCTGTCAGTTAGGGGTCACTAATTGCTCCTAGAGGCTGCTCTTTGGTCCATCTTCAAGCTAGCAAAGTGCATCAACTCCTTCTTACACTGTCAGTCTCTCTGACTTCCCCTCTTGCTCTCAGCCAGACAAAACTCTCTGCTTTCAGTGGGCTAATGTGACTCAATTAGGCCCACCCAGATAGTCTCCCTGTTAACTCTAAGTCAACTGATTATTAACCTTAATGACATTTGCAAACTCCCTTTTTGCCATGTAATGTAACACAATTAGGGCATGGTGTTGCATCATATTCCCAGACCCTGGGATTAGGACAGGAAATCTTGGTGGGGGGTAGGGGGAAGGGGGCATTTTACGATTCCTCCTACCACAAGGGTCTCAGAATACACAAAAGAGCAAGAACTGTTGGAGCTAGGATCTCCACCCATGCAGTTTCTGCCCCCATCCTAAGCATGACAAATGCTGACCTGTCCTCCTGACCTGATGACAACTATGTAGACCTAACTGGGCAGCATGATCCCAATTTGGGCACCTCACATACATGGCAGACGGACCTGAATGTCCCCAACACCCACAGCTGATCACTTCTAGCAAGTCCAGGGCTTATATAACTGACAAGCTCATCAGCCACACTCAGAGACTTTGCTCTCCTAAACTGAGACCAAGACGGTTCATGATCTTTCAGCTTTAAAAGATGCTCATTTCTCCTCCCCCAACCTCATCCCCTAGAGCTTAGACCTGGGCTGGATTGGGGTCCTTGCTTGACAGTAAAGCTTTTCCATTCACTTCTCAACCCTTTGTTTGTTTGTTTTATTTTGGCCATGCTGCACGGCTTGCAGGATTTTAGTTCCCCAACTAGGGATCGAACCCACGCCCTTGGCAGTGAAAGCGCAGAGTCCTAACCACTGGACCACCAGGGAATGCCCCTCAACCCTTAGTTTCTCAGTCTTTTCTTTTCTTTTTGTGACCAGAGATCTCACTGCCCCCTGATCTGATATCCTTTTACCCATTGTGTGCTTTAATCTGTGTCCATGGCTCCATCCCTCCCTTCTCATCTCTTCTGCAGCTCCTGAAAGTCTTTTTTCTCCTCCACCTGCAGGTTTGAGAGTCTCCCACTCTCCACCCCAGATGCCACTATTTCTATTGCTCACCATAGGTCTAATTCTGTACCTCAGGCGCCTGGCACACGGTAGCATTCAGCATATACCTGTTACTTGAATGCAAGAGTGAGTGAATGAATACACTGGTGAATTTGAGTCACCTATGCTTTTCTAATCTCCTATTATTCCTTAGTATCAGTACCACAAGTCTGCCTTCTGGTTATAGGATCCTTCATTTGTTCACGTATCCTTAGAAATACAAAGATAAATATGAACAGGATAAACATTTTCCCCTAGGTCGTTGAAGAACCTGTGCTCAGTAGAGGATCTAGGGCATTTCCCCCTTGGGGTAAGTTTTGCCAGCCCAAAGGTGGCTTTAAAATTCAACATCTAGGAATACAAGCTACTGTCAAATTTAATTGTTAGGAGTCCAGATCTGCCAATCCAAGAGTGATAGGATTCCTTTCTTTTGTGAAATACAGCATTCTCATTGTTTTTCATTAAAAGAGACACTTAAATTTGCTTCCCACCAGGTTTGAAGCTGGTGCCTAATGTGGCTGAAAATGTTATGGAGCCCAGGGAGGAAATCCAATGCCCGGGGGCTGCCGGGCTGAATGGCGGCCTTGTTTCCAAGGCCATTCTCCTTTGTCTGCCTGGGCTCTCAAATGACATGTTTGGACACAAAGCCTCTTAGGTAGAAATTACTACATTTGCAGGCGTTCCTAATTTGGAGCGAGGTTTATTATTTCAAAGTCTTTTTTCAAGATTAGACTTCAGTGAAGTCTTACAGCTGAGTCGCAACCCTCATTTGAAAATAGTATGATGTTTATGAGTATTCTTGTTAATTTTTTTTTTCGGGTTTCCTCTTTGGAAAAGAGCCATCCTGCTCCCGCCGTGAAATTTTCCAGGGAGGATTTCACTTCTTCCCATTGAGGTCATTTTCTTAACCGCTCAGAGATATTTATCTTTAAGACTTTAAAACCTTTCTGTGTAAAGGGAGCTTAGAGAAGACAGCTGATAGGGCCTAGGAAAGTCAGAATCCTTGGGGATTTGGGGGAAAGAAAGGCTATTTTTCTAATGACTATTATTCACAGGCCAGTAGATTGAGTGGTTCCTTAGCCATAGGGGCAGGTTTGGGCCAAGGGTCCTGGGAGCATAGGAATCATGACCTCTGTATTTGAGAGCCAGTCTGCATTCCTCACACACCAAATGTAGTATATTTTCTAATTTTCTGTATTCTTTTTTTTTTTTTTAATTTTTGGCTGCATTGTGTCTTCATTGCTGTGCGCGGGCTTTCTCTAGTTGGGGAGAGCAGGGGCTACTCTTCATTGTGGTGTGCAGGCTTCTCATTGCAGTGGCTTCTCTTGTTGCGGAGCTCGGACTCTAGGCGCATGGGATTCAGTAGTTGCAGCACGCGGGCTCAGTAGTTGTGGTGCACAAGCTCTAGAGCACAGGTTCAGTAGTTGTGGCACACGGGCTTAGTTGCTCTGCGGCATGTGGGATCTTCCCAGACCAGGGCTCGAACTCGTGTCCCCTGCATTGGCAGGAGGATTGTTAACCACTGCGCCACCAGGGAAGCCCTAATTTTCTGTATTCTTGATGCTCTAGCATCTGAGGCTTTGCTGACAGGGCAAAGACGGCCCCTCCCAGGGCTAGCCACTACTTAGAGATAGCAAACTACTCATCTGGGAGGGGTCCTTTCGTATGCAAACTAACCAACCCAAAGCCTATATATCAAAGCACCTCCTCCAAGTGGCTCTTACCCTCCAGGAGGCGATATTTCTCTGCCCTAATCATCCCAGGGTCAGGTACCAAACGACCAGAGACAGCCCCTCTATTACAGAGCCATTTCATTTCCATTACAATGGAAGTTGTTCAGATTAGCTGGGCCAAAAGCTGTCTGTCCTGCTTACTCTGCATCCACCGTTCCTTCCCAGGAAAACCACAGTAAAGGCTCTCCTCCATGCTTTCCCCTCACTCTTTCTCCCTCCTGACCCACCCTGGTGCTTCCCTGTGTGGTCTTGCATGGCATCATGTGCCTCCTGTTTTGAGGGAATTGGAGTAATGAACTATCACTTCAATGGCAGTCGTCTCCCCATCTTTTGGTCTCCTCATCCCTGAATAATAACAAAGTCTACACTTTTTAAAACACCAACACTGCTCTCAGACACACTCCCAGGAAGCAAGCGAGAAAGAGAAGAAACACTAAAACCCATGACTACCACTTCAACCCAGAAGACAGAGAGAGAGAAAGGGGAATCTGTGAAAAAGGGCAGGCAACCAACATTTTCCCACTTTGGACATGCTCCAGACCAGCTTCATCAAGGTTTATAAAGTAATACTATGTCAACCTCATTTTGCTGATGGGCAACTAAGACTCAGAGAAGTTAATAATTTGTCCAAGGCCACAAAGCCACACTGCTAGGCAATAAGCTTTGTTTCATTAATACCCAATGCCAATGTCAACCCAACCCCAATCTGTTTGTCTCAGCCCCTGCCATTTACACCTCCCAGTTCGTGTGGGAGCTTCTCCTGGGTTCTCTTCCAAAACAGCTTTGCTGTCCAGCAAATCCCCTAAAATATGAGAGATGAAGATTTATGGTATTGTGCTTCCTTCTAAAGGTACTTCAAACAATCAATCAGTGGTTTTTCCTGAGTACTTACCATATCTTCTTCTCTGGGCTACATGCAATGGGGAAGGAGGACAGTCCTGAACACGACATGATTGAAAATGGGGACTTTACTATCTAAACTGGGATATACAACTAACACAGAGGGAGCAAGACCAGATAACACAGGGGAGTATTTAGTCAGATGCCAAATTGTGTGGCACAAAATATACAAGTAGGAGGAGTGGAGGAGACCATTGAGGACCTCCTGGAATAGACAGAACTCAATGAGGACCTTGAAGGATGGGGATCAGTTCAGTACAGAAAAAGATCAAAGGAATTATTTTAGACAGTATGGCAATTCTGCAAAAACTTAAAAATAGAATTATCATATATCCAGCGATCTCACTTCTGGTTACATATCCAAAAGAACTGAAAGCAGAGACTCAGATATTTGTACACCAATGTTCATAGCAGCATTATTCACAATAGCCAAAAAAGTGGAAGCAACCCAAGTGTCCATCGATGGATGAATGTGATATATATATTTATATAGGATTATTATGTATATTATATATCCTATATATATAGAGAGAGAGAGAGAGAGAAAGAGAGTTATTATTCAGGAAGGAAATTCTGACACATTCTCTGACATGGATGAAGCTTGAGGACATTATGCTAAGTGAATAAGCCAATCACAAAAAAGACAAATATTGTATGATTCCATGTATATGAGCTATCTAGAGGAGTCTAGTTCATAGAGACAGAAAATGAAATGGGGATTGGGAGAGAGGAAATGGAAAGTAATTGTTGAATAGGTACAAAGTTTTTCTTTGGGATGATGAAAAAGTTCTGGAAACAGTGGTGATGGTTATTCAACACTGTGAATGTACCTAATGCCACTGAATTGTACACTTAAAACGGTAAAAATGGTAAATGTTATGTTTTACTTACTGCAATAGAATAATTAATTTAAAAATTTTTTGCTCCATCCCTTTAAGTGCCAAACCTTGAACATATTTGTTTTTAATGGAAACTTTCTCCAACATATTGACACACACCCCTGTTTTCTTATACAGAGCATACCAGTCATAACCTAAACATCTCCTAAGGGTCAACATCATCAGCTAGAATGAAATGCAGCCAGACCTCTAAAGTTACCAGCCCCAAATTGGTTCAATAAGTTACTAAATGTAGTCAGCTACTTGGCTGTCTATTGCTTTTGTCTGTTTTTCCAGTTTTCCTCTGTCTCCTCCCTAGTTTCCTGCTTCCATCAGATCAGCATTTCCTTTCAAATTTGTTGTTTTATTTTTGAAATCTACTGTGAGCGGAGAAAGCAGAGAAGCCAGTGCGTTCCAATTAGGTGCAATGTAAGACTTAACAGGCTCCTTAGAAAGAGGGGGTCTTCCATGCCACTCTGTACACTCATATACTTAACAGCCCTCTCCTGGGTGTTTCACAAACATTTCAGACTCAACACGATCAAAATCAAAATAATGACTTTCCCCCTCAAGCTTACTTCTGCAGTGCTCCCCAGCTCCGTCGTCTTTGTGGTCGGTCATCACCACGCCACAAAAGTAAACACTGGTCCCTCACAGTTCTCCCAGATCCCATTGATTACCTTGATCTCTTCCCATTTATGAAACTCCAGGCCAGGCCCTCAAAACTACTACAATAGTTCATCTGGTTGTCCAGCCTTTAATCTTGCCTCCTTGTACCTCATAGCTACAAACTACATTCATTCCTTCTTACTGACACTAGACTTTTCTTTCAAAAACATACAGTCGGCACTCGGTAGCCGCGGGTTCGATGTCCGCAGATTCAACCAACCTGGGACCGTAAACCTAGTAGCACAGGATCTGCGGTTGGTTGAATCTGCGGATTGGAGCCGCGAATACGGAACTGAGGATACGTAAGGAAGGCCGAAGGCAGGACTTGAGCATCAGCGGATTTGAGTATCTGCAACCGGTCTTGGTACCTACCCACCCCCATACCGAGGGAAGAGTGTATCTATAATGTCATCTGAAGCCTATGAAGCATTGATGACTCCTCACTGCAATAGAATACGTCCAAATTTACCTCACAATCTGGTCCCAACCTATTTTTCCAGCTTACCTCATCCCCAACTCTCTGTCCCCCAAACCCTTACGTGATATTCAATAGTCATTTATCATGACTCCAATACTCCCTGTACAGGCATACTTTCGAGTTCTCACAAATATTTTTCACTCTTTGTAGCATGTCTTTATGAAATTGCACACTCCTCAATCCAAATTCAAATACCACCTTGGTTGATCCCACACTAACCTCTACCCCAAACTCTCTCTCTACCCTAAAGTAATCACTCCCTCCTCAGGACATCTGACATGTTTGTTGGTACCTTGGATGACCTCTGCATTAAGAACTGCCTGTTGGCTCTGAAGGAGGATGTGGGCAGAATGAACAATTAGAGTGTCGTATTCAGCACATTGAATTGTGCTTAACTGCCCGTCTCTCCTGCTACAAGACAATGTCCTATTTAGTTTCCTTTCCCAGTGTCCAGCACAGTGCCTCAAATAAAAAGACACTCAGTAACTAGTAGCTAAATAGAAATGAATTGTTGAGAATGCATTACAGAGTAATCATCTGAATTTGGAATTACCAGAAAAAAGGAGAGAAGAGGAAATTGTGTTGGAGTCAGTGATAAACTTAATCTAATTCATACTTATGAACATGCAGATCCTGTCAGCATTGAGAGGACAGTTGATGAATTGGGGAGATATTCTGAGGCAGAAATAACACCCATGCTCCTTGCCTATTATGGGCATGCCCCCTCCCATACATACCAACCCCCTTGGTACTTGTCCCGAGTAGGAAAACACGTGGTGTCAGTAAACTTGAAAATCCCTATCCATGAGTTTTCCTACTTTTACGTCTTCATCAGGTGCAGGAGAATTGCAAATATTTAACAAAGCAAAATATGCTGTGCATATCTGTGTTGGAGCCCTCATCACTTTGAATTATGGTTATGATTGGTTAAAATTTCTTTCTCCCCAGCCTGACTTAGCTCCTTAGGAGGAGCACTGTGGGCTTCCCTGGTGGTGCAGTGGTTAAGGATCCGCCTGCCAATGCAGGGGACACGGGTTCGAGCCCTGGTCCGGGAAGATCCCACATGTCGCGGAGCAACTAAGCCCGCGAGCCACAACTACTGAGCCTGCGCTCTAGAGCCCGAGAGCCACAACTACTGAGCCCGCGTGTACAACTACTGAAGCCCTCGCGCCTAGAGCCCGTGCTCCGCAACAAGAGAAGCCACCGCAATGAGAAGCCCGTGCACCGCAACGAAGAGTAGCCCCCGCTTGCTGCAACAAGAGAAAGCCCGTGAGCAGCAACGAAGACCCAACGCAGCAAAAAATAAATAAATAAATAAAGTTATTTAAAAAAAAAAATCCAAATTGTTGAAAAGTATACAAATGAAAAGCTATACCCAGTTCCCACCCTTGGTGTAGCCATGAACACTACTTTCTTGGGTATCCTTCTAGAGATAGTTTTAGCTTATAAAAGCAAATCCATATTTTTTTTCTTTTTCTTTAAGCAAATGGAAGCATATTATAGATCAGCTTCTCTTCACCTTGGCTATACAGTGGAATTATTCGGGGGAACCTTCCAGAACACGTAAATCAGACTCTCTGAGGGGGGAGACCCAGCCATCAGCATTTAAAACATTCCTCAGGTGATTCCATTGTGCATCCAGAGTCAAGAACCATTGCATATGCTTTGCTCTGCAGCCTGCTTTCTTTTTTCCTAACAATATGTCTTCAAAGGTCCTTCCATACCAGTGTATGAGAATGCCCTTTTTAAAAAACAGCTGCATAGTTTTCCACCGGATAGATGGAACATGAAGGCCATATTTGAGCCTCAGGTAGGTTCCAATATTTTATTCTTAAAACAGTGCTACCCAAGAAATGCTGTCATGTTAAATACAAAAAAAAAAAAAAATAGTGCTGCAACAAATGACCTTTTATATCTGTCATTTTGCACATATGCGTACACATAAACTATATATTATATACAGACATATGTAGTATAAAGTCCTACAAGTGACATTTCTGAATCAAAGAACAAGAATGTTTGTGATTTTGCTAAATATTTCATGCTGAATACTTGATAGGTGTTACTAAACTGCCCTGTGAGGATTAATTATTAATTCAGGTTCACAAAGAGTGTTTAAAATGGAAAAGTGTGATTGCATTTTAAAGACATATATGCCAGGACATTATTACTGTACTTGGGCTTACATTTCAAAAAGTGACTAGGGATTGGAGAAGAGGATCCTTTGTCACAGTTAGCGTAACCGGTATCTTTTCTGATAGGGATGGTTGGCCGCTCCGTCTCTTGTTCTTTCTTGCCATTAAAGAGTTCTGTTCTCAGAAAGGAAACAATATGTGCTCTTTGATGTGGTTCAGAAAAAAAGAGACCAACACCACATTTTAAAATGCTTTGTAGAAGAGCATCCAGAAGCGGTTCTTTAGAAGAAAGAGCCCACAGACAGAGCTATAGCTCAAATGAGAGAAGTCTTTCGAGCACTTGGAGAATTTCTAACTCAGGAGGAGTTCTCTCATATAAGAAAACACAAAAGCAAATAATGGAAAATGCAGACACAATTGTTCTCACCCTGATGGGAATAACTTTCCAACCGAAGGGAATCTTTACTTTGAGGATATGCCAGAAGCTGGAGACAGTAAATGAAGCACTGAATTAGAAACAGTCTCTTCTCGTACAAAGGTGTGCATTCCAGGAGCAAGAAACAGACACCATTCTGGAAGTTTCCACATTTTTATACAATTGAAGTTTCTTCTCTGTAATGTTCATCTCTTCTGCTTCCTTCTTTACTCCTCCTTTCTCCTCCTCCTCCTCTGAGAGAGAAAGACAGACAGACAAACACAGAGAGAGTCAGAGACAAAGACAGAGACATGGAGATACAGAGGGAAACAGACAGATTTTCTTTTTTTTTTTAATAAATTTTTTTTAAAAATAAATTTATTTATTTATTTTTGGCTGTGCTGGGTCTTCGTTGCTGCGTGCGGGCTTTCTCTAGTTGCGCGGGCAGGGGCTACTCTTCCTTGTGGTGCGTGGGCTTTTCATTGCGGTGGCTTCTCTTTTCACAGAGCAGGGGCTCTAGGCGCACGGGTTTCAGTAGTTGTGGCACGTGGGCCAGTAGTTGTGGCTCACGGGCTCTAGAACACAGGCTCAGTAGTTGTGGCCCATGGGCTCTAGAGCACAGGCTCAGTAGTTGTGGTGCACGGTCTTCTCATTGCGGTGGCTTCTCTTTTCACAGAGCAGGGGCTCTAGGCGCACGGGTTTCAGTAGTTGTGGCACGTGGGCCAGTAGTTGTGGCTCGCGGGCTCTGGAGCACAGGCTCAGTAGTTGTGGCGCACGGGCTTGGTTGCTCGGCGGCATGTGGGATCTTCCCAGACCAGGGCTCGAACCCGTGTCCCCTGCATTGGCAGGCAGATTCTTAACTACTGTGCCACCAGGGAAGTCCTGGAGACGGATTTTCTTTCTGTTATGATATGTTTTAAAAGTAGCTCTCAGGACCTGCTGAGAGAAATGGACCATAATAAAAGAGGTCATTTTCCTGTCAAATGAGTTTTATGGTATTCCTGTATTTCTCGAAGAAATTCAAGCATCAGTCTTGGAATAGTTTATCAGTTGAGGTTCTCTGATAGAAAGCAATAGAAATTGGCCCAGGAACTCATAAGGCAAAAAGGAGGGGGTTATTTCAATGATGCTGGGCAGCTCACAGCAATGAAAGCAGGAACCAGGACAGATCTGGAAGCATAGTGGCAGAGGCTCATAATGAGCTTCTGTTGGAGATCTTATCGTCAGATAGTTTTTTCAAATTCCCAGGAAAAATAACCTGATTGGTTTGGCTTCATCACCTGCCCCCCTCCTGTGGTCAGGCACAGCTGGGTCTGATCCCAGAAAAGGGTGTGGGTAGTTAGGAAATATGCCAGAAGGACTTCAGTAGCTCCCCCCAAAAACCCAGTAATTGATGCCCATGAATATTTGATCTGGGGTAAACAGAAAGGCTACATTGAGATGCTATCACAGTTTATGACTTTGCTCTTCATGAAAATAGGTAGAAGGCTGATTACAATTAGGACCGGACAAAAGGTTTTCAGAAAAGCCCCTCATGAGACTGAGGGGGTGTTGGACCGTGTTTCAGTCTCCTGGACAATGCCTATAATTTTTAAAAAAGTGGGCGTTTAAAGAGCTGTGTGCCATATCGGTGCACCAATATTCACAGCAGCAGTATTCACAATCGCTAAAAAGCTGGAAGCAACTCAAAGCATCCATCGATGGATGGATGGATAAACCCAGTGTGCTATATGCATACAATAGAAAAGCCTTTAAAAGGAAGGAAATCCTGACACATGCCAGAACCTGGATGAACCTTGAGGAAATTATACTAGATGAAATAAGTCAGTCACAAAAGGACAAATATTGTACAATTCCACTTACATGAAGTACCTAAAGTAGTCAGATTCATAGAGACAGAAAGTAGAATGATGGTTGCCAGGCTCTAGGAGGAGGGGGAATGGGGAGTTGTTTAATGGGTACAGAGTTTCAGTTTTGCAAGGTGAAAAGAGTTCTGGAGATAGAGGGCGGTGATAGTTATACAGCGGTGTGAATGTACTTACTGTCACTGTGTACAGCTTCAAAATGGTTAAAATAGTCAATGTTATGTTATGTATAGCTTACTACAATTTGAAGAAAGAAAAAAGCAGTGTCTGAGAGTAGAGATGCCAACAGCACAAGTAACAAGGGTAAAAAAGGAGGTGATATTAAAGACTATTTCTAAACATGCTCCCTTTTCCATGGCTTTCTGCGATGGATTAGTTTGGCTGGTTCCAACTGTTGCACTTAATCATTCTTTAATTTACAGAATAAAAAAATTCATGAGTTCTAAAGACAAATTTCAAAGCCAGCAAATAACTTCTTTTTTTACATATGTTGCAAATCTAGCTGGTAAGCCGAACCCCCTGCTTTGACAAGGGCTTTAGTTACTGGATTGCTCTGCAGAGCCCAGGGAAAAAAATTAAAACTTTATGACCAAGAGCACTATTTCATTTCCTTTCTAAACTAACCCCATGAAAGGCCACCCAGGCAGGCTTGTGCAGATAGAGCAAGACAACGTACACTGAAGCAACCATATTTCTACGTCCTCCACACTGAAAAAGCAAAACAAAAAGAAAAGCCAAACAAAAACGAATACAATTTAAACCCGTAACAACAGCTGGTTTCCATCTTCATAATTTACAATGGGTGAAGTACTGAGTTATCAATAGCCTTTCATGTGGTTAGCTTCAAAATTTTATTTTATTACCCTCTCCAGACCGTGGCTTTCTGGTTTGTTCAGTTGACTTCCCCACTTATTTGGCCCTTCTTCTGCACAGAGGCCCTCCCTCTGTTCTATAACTATCCACATCTATCAAGATCTTTTCTTGAAAGTCTTCCTATAAAAAGCATTTTCTAGAAAGTCTTCCTGAACCTCTTCAGATCTCTTTCTCTAGTGACCTGCGATGACACTATTACTTTTTTTTCCATGGTGCCTAGAACTTTGGGCTATCAAAGAATAATTTTCAAAGAGTTAAAAACCTGACTCTCAGACAAATATAGAATGACTACTTGTCAATTATTTATGTAACAAATGAGGGTGCTAGGAGGATGGTAAAGCTGATTCAAAAGAATTAAATGAACAGAGGTCTGTGTAGTGATAGGACAGGTATCCTAAAATAAGTTTAATAAGTTTTATAAGTTGCAGACAAAACTGGTTAATGTCCTATAAGGCCATAAAACTATAACCTTTGGAGTTATATTCACTAGTCTTGGAAATCTACAAGGTAACGTGTAAATTCAGGGAATCTGGGTCTTAGTCATGAATAAATAGAAAGAAAAACAAAAGTACATCTCCTAGGGAATTAAACAAACTTTGGGTGGGCCTTGGGCTAGTCAATGCTCCCATATGATTTTGAAAGGACATGCAGTCATCCTTTTACTTTATTTCAAAGTTTTTGGATAATTTTTCTTGACCAGGTCAATCACCCCATTTTATGAAGAAACATGAGTTTGGTGAGATTAGCTAACTTGTCCAAGATCACACAAGTAGTGAGAAATCGAGCTGGGGCTTAAAACTAAGCCTACTTGCCCAAGCACAGTATCCAGGGGATACAAATGCTTATTATGTGTCAAAAAAGTCCCATGACCTATCTAGACTACCTCTGGATACCACTGGTGATATACAAACAACAGCTAAGAATCGTATAACCAGCTGATCTTAGGTGCAATTTAGCAAAAGTGTTCTATGATTCTGTTTTATTTCATCAGATTGCAACTTCTTTGAGAGAAGGTATTTACTCAATAAGTATTTTTGTTTGTTTGTTTGTTTTGGCTGTGCCATGAGGCTTACAGGATCTTAGTTCCCCGACCAGGAATTGAACCCAGGCCATGGCAGTGAAAGTGCCGAGTCCTAACCACTGGACCGCCAGGGAATTCCCAATTAGCATTTGTCGAGTTCCATCTGTGGCAGATTATATTTTCCAAAGACCTACATATTTATCCCATGTCACATGCTCTTTCTACGATGGACGGACACTCCTTCCACTGAGAGGAAACAGGTTCCCCCACCCGTTGTATCTGGTGGTAACTGTCCTATCAAGGGAGCACAGCAGAAGTGTTGCTATGTGACTTTGGAGCCCCGGTAGTAGAAAGTTACAGCATCCACCATGGCGCTCTCTCCCTCCCTCCCTCTCTCTCTCTCTCTCTCTCTCTCTCTCTCTCTCTCTCTCTCTCTCTCACACACACACACACACACACACAATGCTTGCCCTTAGAACCCAACCACCATTTTGTGAGGAAGCCCAGGCTACAGGGAGAGACCATGTGTGGATGTTCTGACCAACAACCCTCGGCCCTCAGCCAACAGCCAGCATCATGGTGAACTCCCAGACATGGGAGCAAACAAGCCAAAAGATGATTTAAGCCCACAGACTTTCAAGTCTTCCAGCTGAGACCCAGACATTGTGGAACAGAGATTATCCCTGCTGTGCCCTGTGTGAGCTCCTAACCCACAGAAACCAAGAGAGATAATAAATGACTTTGGTTTTGTTTTAAGCTACCACATTTTGAGTCATTTACTATGCAGCGAAAGATGATTAACTTATTGTGTCCTCAGCACTGTGGCATTAATAGTGTCAACTTTTCATTGGTGGCTCAAATGTAAACGTCATGTAGTTCTCCCTAACTTTGCTGGGTCACAGATTTGAACCTTGCTGAGTGAGGGTGGGTGTGTGCATCTGTGGCTGGTAAAGGAGCCTGCCAGCATCCAGGGCTCAGTCAGTCTTGGTAGCTCCCACTTGTAATTGGATGTGCCATCTCTCATGTACAGAGATTAAACGCTCCTAGCCCTGAAAAAAAAAAAAAAAAGCCAAGTGCTTGTCCTGGAAGTGAAGAGAAATTGGGGATGTTTAAGAAAGTAATGATTCTTAGTGAAAAATAAAAGGTAGGGGGGAATTTGGGTTAAGCAATAAAGTAAAATTCAGTGAAGGATCAGATTACACGTGGCATGGCCTCGTCCACCATGTTGTTAAATGGCACACCATCCAATGCGTAATTACATTTTATGGGGAAATGTTTTGCCGGAGTGGAGGTATGCACATTTGTAGCATTATGAAAGTCTCTGGATGTATTCTCCTAAACTCTCAGTGGTTAGTTATTCTTTATATTTGCCAGCTCCTAGCTTAGAAGTTCCCATCCCGTGAGGTATGAGATTTCCCAAGTCCTCTGCCAAAGAACCTCAGCTCAGGAGAAATATAAGCTAAACAGACCTCTGATTAAACCAGTCATTAGCGTAGGCTGACTCGGCGCTTTTCACTTCATGGACACAGAAGCTGATGAAGTAGTTTTCCCAGAATAGGCTTAATTTAGATACAGTGTACTTTCAGGAATATTCTTTGTTTAAGAGAGTGAGCACACTAAATTACTACAAAGAGCTGCGTTTTAAAGATTCCTTGATTTATACGATTTTACTCCTATCAGCTGGAGGCTGTATTTTAAAATGACAGCAAAAACAAACAAACAGAAAAACCCACAAAAACAAACAAACAAAAAACAAAAAAACACAACAGAAAAAAAGGCAGGCAGGGACTTCCCTGGTGGCACAGTGGTTAAGTCTCTGCATGCCCAATGCAGGGGGTCTGGATTCAACCCCTGGTCAGGGAACTAGATCCCACACACGTGCCGCAGCTAAGAGTTCGCATGCCACAACTAAGGAGCCCGCGTGCCACTACTAAGACCCAGCTCAACCAAATAAATAAATAAAATAAATAAATATCTTTTTTAAAAAAAGGCAGGCAGCACAACATACCCACGAAGAAGTTAGAGTCTTGTTTCTGCCTTTACTGGCACCATAATTTCTCTGAGTGTTTCCTCATCTATAAAATGGGGATATAATAACATGCCTCATAGGGTTGTTCTGGGGGTTAAACAGGATAATGAATGGAAAGACTTTAGCACAGTGCCTGTCACACAGCGAGAAAATAAGAGTTTTTCCCATGACCATCCTCCTATATCCTGCTTGCATTTTACTCATCCATGTGTTTATTGTCTGTCCCCCACTAGAATGTGAACTCCAGGCCAGCAGGAACCTGCTTGGTCACTTAGATATTTCAGGGGCCTAGAATAATGGCTACCACAGAGTACGTGCTGAATAAATAAACAACTTATTTTTTCATGTACTTCTAGATTATTGTGTAAACAAACTGTTGCTAATAATAATGTCAACAATAACAACTGTTTACTTTAACAAAAAGCCCATTAGACTGAGGTGGCTCTAAGGCCACGGCAACCTGTCAGCAAACCAAAACCTAAGCCTGTAAATGCCTCAAGGTTACGAAACTGAAATCTAAGGACGACAAGTTACAAACAGCCAACTTGGCTTTAAGCTGTAGCCAATCAATCATTTCCTTGCTTTGCTTCCACCTTTTCTCTATAAAAGTCTCCCCAAGCTCCTGTCAGTAGAGTCCTCCGAACAACTTCCAATTTGGCATTGCCCTATTTGAAGCAATTTTTGCTCACATAAACTCTTAAAATTTTTAATATGCCTCAGTTTCTCTTTTAACACAACTAAGGAACATTGGCCACTTAATTATCAACCAGATACTGAGCTAAGACTTCATACACATGATCTCACTTAATTCTAACTACAGCTCTGTATAGATATTATTCTACTCATTCTGTACATAAAGTGATTGAGCTTTAGAGACCGTATTTCAAATTCTCCAAGTCACATGGCTACAGGCAGAACTAAACTTGGGCCTGATTCCAACACCTGCTCCCTTAAAGTCATATGACGCTGTCTCCTGACTGGAAGAAATCTTGCAAATCACTGTTGCAGACAGAGCAGCCCCTAATCTTTGTTGCTTGATGGCGAAGCACTATTCCTGGTGATGGAAATTCTATCTGTTCTAGCTCTGTGTTAATCATGTTTTTAATTTTTTTGTGTCTTATGATGTTTTGACATCTTGGAGGGGCCTTAGAGATTCAGGGAGAGACTGCCCTTACCAGGGCAAGCTAAGTCCTAAAGATAGTAACAACCTACTTAGGAGACCACTTTTCATGTGCAAACCAAACAATCTCAAGTCCATAACCCCAGTGACCTCTTTATCTAACTCTCACACATCAAGTCAATATATCCCCTAAAGCATCCCAGGGCCAGGTACCAGGCAACTAAAAACCTCCTTTATAGCCCAAAGCCCATTGGAATTATTCAGAATAGCCATTCCTAAGCTGTATACTCTGCCCTGCCATGCCTTTTCCACAGAAAACACCATGAAGACACTGGCCTCAGCTTTCCCCCTTCTTCTGACCAAAATCTGGTGCTTCCCCTGTGGCCTTACATGGCATGCCCTCTTCTCTTAGGAAATGTAATAAAAATCTTCTTTCAATGGCATTGGCCTCTCCCTGTGATCACTCAGTTACCTCCATAAATTAAAGTTCTGCAGGCACAAATTTTAGTTTTTATTTTATTTATTTAAAAAAATTTTTTAACATCTTTATTGGAGTATAATTGCTTTACAATGGTGTATTAGTTTCTGCTTTATAACAAAGTGAATCAGTTATACATATACATATATCCCCATATCCCCTCCCTCTTGTGTCTCCCTCCCACCCTCCCTATCCCACCCCTCTAGGTGGTCACAAAGCACTGAGCTGATCTCCCTGTGCTATGCAGCTGCTTCCCATTAGCTATCTATTTTACATTTGGTAGTGTATATATGTCAATGCTACTCTCTCACTTTGTCCCAGCTTACCCTTCCCCCTTCCCGTGTCCTCAAGTCCATTCTCTACATCTGCGTCTTTATTCCTGTCCTGCCCCTAGGTTCTTCAGAACCTTTTTTTTGTTTTTTTAGATTCCATATATATATGTTGGCATACGGTATTTGTTTTTCTCTTTCTGACTTACTTCACTCTGTATGACAGACTCTAGGTCCATCCACCTCACTACAAATAACTCAATTTCGTTTCTTTTTTATGGCGAGTAATATTCCATTGTATATATGTGCCACATCTTCTTTATCCATTCATCTGTTGATGGACACTTAGGTTGCTTCCATGTCCTGGCTATTGTAAATAGTGCTGCAGTGAACATTGTGGTACATGACTCTTTTTGAATTATGGTTTGCTCAGGGTATATGCCCAGTAGTGGGATTGCTGGGTCGAATGGTGGTTCTATGTTTAGTTTTTTAAGGAACCTCCATACTGTTCTCCATAGTGGCTGTATCAATTTACATTCCCACCAACAGTGCAAGAGGGTTCCCTTTTCTCCACACCCTCTCCAGCATTTATTGTTTGTAGATTTTTTTGATGATGGCCATTCTGACCTGTGTGAGGTGATATTGTGGTTTTGATTTGCATTTCTCTAATGATTAGTGATGTTGAGCATCTTTTCATGTGTTTGTTGGCAATCTGTATATCTTTTTTGGAGAAACAGGCACAAATTTTAAAACACTGGCACCCTGACTTGATTCAGGGAGGAACTGATTTAGGAGGCTTCCTGCAGAACTGAATCAATGCCTTCCAAAACTCCTTTTTTTTTATGGTGTCATAGTACTATTGTCATAGTTTATCTGTTTCAGCTCAGCTCAGAGCCTGTGGACTCTGAAGCAAGGTATTAAAATCAGTGTTTTAATATGAAACCACACCCACCAAAGTATTACCTACTACATGTCTTGGCTTATTTAACAGCTTCTTTTTGATTGATTTATATAACTGCTGAAGTCCAGAGAACTGGAGGAACTCATTATAAGACAGAGACTCCTAGTTTTCTGCAATAGTTGCTTTTCTCATCTTTCCTAGTAATAAAAATTTTATCAAAGGACATGACCACCCACAAAAAAAGAAAGTAAAGATTACATTTGCTGACCTCCCTTGCTGCCCAGTGTGGCCATGTGACGAAGTTCTGGCCAATGGGATGGACGGATGCAGAGGTTGTGTGACTCACAATCCTTTTCTTCTTTCTTCTTTATCATCCCTTCTTGCATCCTGGTGTTTGGAATGCTAGTGCCACCGTGTTGGACATAACGGCTGGTCCCTGAAGACTTCTTGGAGCAGATTGCTTACTTCTTCAGTTGGTGTATCTTGTTAAGCAACTGTTATTGGGGTTTTCTGTCACAACACAGCTAGGCCAAATCATTACTAATTCAGTGGCAAATGCCCTAAGTGAAGCGCTCAAGGAGGTGGTGTTTAGTGATAAAATTGATAACTACATAGCTTAGCTGAGATAACATCCTATGAACAAGAAAGAGAGTAATAATAATGGCTTGCTTCTTCTAGTGCTTTATAATTGAAACCATTTTCAAATGTATTTTCTTATTTGTTTATTTATTTATTTTTATTTATTTATTTTGGCTGTGCCAAAATAAATTTTTTTTCTTTTTAGTTTCAGCATGCAGACTCTTATTTGTGGCATGCATATGGGATCTAGTTCCTCAACCAGGAATCAAACCTTGCCCCCCTGCATTGGGAGTGCTGAGTCTTACCCACTGGACCACCAGGGAAGTCCCCTGTATTTTCTTTTTTGATCCTCATAATAAACTCCCGGGCCAGTGAAATAAAAGGACTTTGGTGGTAAACTCTAAGCGGAAAGTCATCCTCTCCTGGCCCTGAGGGCACAACTTGTTTGTCATATCTCACCATCTGGTTTTACTCACGGATCCAATTAATGGCATGGTAGAGGGCTGAGATGTTACTTTTTAATTTCCTATAGACTTCTCAAGTTGATTTCAATTCTCTTTGCAATAATGATAAGATCAAAGTTCAGAGGGTCTGAATTGTGTCCCCCATAAATTCATATGTTGAAGCGCTAACTCTCAATGTGACTGTATTTAGAGACAGGAACTTCAAAGAGATAATTAAGGCTAACTAAGGTCATATGGGTGGGACACAACCATTATGACTGGTGTCCTTACAAGAAGAGTAGGAGGTACCAGGAATGCATGCACACAGAGGACAGGCCATGTGAAGGCACAGAGAGAAGGTGACCACGTGCAAGCTAAGGAGAGAGGCCTCAGGAGAAATCAAACCTGCCAACACCTTGATCTTAGACTTCCAGCCTCCAGAACTGAGAGAAAATTCATTTCTGTTGTTTAAGCCACCCAGTCAGTGGTATTTTGGCAACCTTAGCAAACAGGGACTAAATAATTCTCTCAGTGTCAGAGAGAAGATGGAGGCCCAAGCATGTCCACTTCCAGTTCAGGATCTTTCCAGCAGTCCAGTCCACATCCTCAAAGTGTCCGCAATTCCCAGCTCCTAGTTTACCCCTGAGAAGACAGACCTTCCATCAGCCCAAGTTCATATCCTATCATTTAGATGTTTGGGGGCTGATAGCACTGCTCTGAGTAGACATGGACCCAAGTAAATGCTTTGTTATTATTTTTTTTAATTAATTTTTTTAAAATTTATTTTTGGCTGCATTGGGTCTTTGTTGCTGCGTGCGGGCTTTCTCTAGTTGCGGAGAGCAGGGGCTACTCTTCGCTGCGGTGCGTGGGCTTCTCATTGCAGTGGCTTCTCTTGTTGCATAGCACAGGCTCTAGAGCACAGGCTCAGTAGTTGTGGCACACGGGCTTAGTTGCTCCGTGGCATGTGGGATCTTCCCGGACCTGGCCTCGAACCCGTGTCCCCTGCATTGGCAGGCGGATTCTTAACCACTGCGCCACCAGGGAAGCCCAAATTCTTTGTTACTGACTCTTATTCATCAGGAAAAAAAAAGGTTTTTACATAAATGATTGTATTCGAGATGTTATTGAAAGTCAGAAAAATGTCAAACTGAATGGAAAGCAAAAAAAAGCATGAGGGAAACCACAGTGAGACATCACTTTATACCCACTAGGATAACTATAATTTTTTTTTAATGGAAAATAAATGTGTTGGTGAGGATATGAAGAAATTGTAGCCCTCACACTTTTCTGTTGGGAATATAAAATAGTGTAGCCATTGTGGAAAACACCGTGGCAGTTCCTTAAAAAAGTTAAACATAGAATTATCATATGACTCAGCAATGCCACTCCTCATAAATACCCAAAAGAATCGAAAAAAGGGACTCAAACAAATACTGGCGCATGAATGTTCATAGAGGCATTATTCACAGTAGCCAAAAGGAAGGTCCAAATGCCCCAAATGTCCATCCACTGTTGACTGGATAAACAAATTGTGGTATATCCATACAACGGAATATAATTTGCCCATAAAAAGGAATGAAGTACTGACACATGTTACGGTATGGATGAAACTTGAAAAGGTATACTAAGTGAAAGAAGCCAGGCGTGAAAGGTTATGTATTACGTGATTCCATTTATGTTTAGTGTCCAGAATATGTTAATCCACAGAGACAGAAAGCAGAATGGTGGTTGCCAGGGACCAGAGGGAGTGAGAGACGGGGAGCCACTGCTTAGTGGGTACAGGGTTTTCCTCTGGCGTGATAAAAATAATTTGGAACTTGATAAACCTGGTGGTTGCACAACATCGCAAATGCACTAAATGCCACTGAATTGTATGCTTTAAAATGGTTAATTTTATGTCATGTAAATTTGACCTCAATTTTTTTAAATACTAAAAAAAAAAAAAAAAAGCATGGGAAAGAAGAGAGGATTTACTATGAAGGTGTTGAAGCTCAAGCTTCAGTGCCTTTGATTGTCTGGACCCTTCCAGAACCTGAGAGGGACCCTAGTGACGTGTTCCCATGGCTCTATCTATTCTTTTCTTAGAGAAGGTCTGCAAACGGTTTAAGCTCCAGGCCCCACAAAACCTGGCTCTGCCCCAGGGAAGGACCTCATGGCTGTGAACCCTGGAAACAGCTGGAGGAGACAAGTTAGTTTCACCTACTGCCCCCTCAGATCTCTTTGGAGCCTCAGGGAGGAGGGGAACTCAGTTCTGAGCAAAGACTTACTTACCCTTGTGGCCATAAGGCTCTAAAAATAAACTCAAGAACCGAAGAAACATTTTTCCTTGGGAAGCATCCATTGAGCTCGGCAGGAAGCCTCCTAGTTCCATTTTGTCCCTGGATCTCTGAATCGAGCTGTCATTGGTGTAGGCAGCTCTCTAGGGGAGGGTGCCCAACTGTCCCCGTTTGCCTGGGACTGAGGGGTTACCCAGGATGTGGAATTTTCAGTGCTAAATCAGGGAACATCCCAGGTAAACCATCACCAAACCATGTTATGTTCATCTTTATTAAGGTGAGAGAAGTCTGAACGCCTTGAGAGTAGAGAGGATTGTAGCCACTGTTCATTCCCTCCAGTGGATTTGAATCCCTCCAGGATTTTCTATTAGTTTTGGAGGACCAGTGCTTAGTAGAGCACCTGGCCCCTTAGAAAACCCTCAATAAATCTCCGCTGGCACTGCGCTCAGGGGCTGGCTTTGATGTCTCTGTAGCGCCCCTCTCTCTGGCCCAGCATGGGTGAGGACCCTGTAAAGAGAGCCCTTCCTGGCGTGAACCAGTCAACAGTGTTGGATGGCTCCCCAGGAAAAAGACGTCCCCAGTAGCAATTCCCGCCAGCAAGAGACAGAGAGAGAAAGGAGTTCAGGGACAGTACGTTAAACAAAGATATTAACTTTGCACTTAAACAGTGTGCTGATGAAGGCTGCAGGCTGGACTCCAGTTTCTTCACTTTAGAGGACCCTTGTTCTGAGCACTTAAGTGGGGGTGTCTATGGGCTATTCATGTAAACTGGTTCAGAGCTGAATGTCTACATATTGGGAGAAGCAGAGGCCTCAGCTGTGGGCACCAGAGCTCTGGGTCTCCCATTTCACAGCTAATCACTGCCCCACCCCAACTAACCATCCCCCCCCCCCACAGACTGAAAGGGACTCTCTCCCCTTAGCAGTTACTGGAGAAATTCAGGCAGACCAGGCATCCAAGGTACCTTGAGAAGCAGTCCCCATTAGAACCACAAGGGGAAGGGGAGAGAGTCCCCAACAAAATGAGGCGCTACAATCTTCCTCCAGGCTCATTCCCCACCCCCCTGATCCTTATAGAGACCCTACACACCAGCCTCACTAACCGTAGTAAGCCTTCTCTTATCCAAGAGTCTAAACACAGAAGCCTCCAAACAATAGACTTGTTCTTCAAAGTCAATTAAAATGATCATTGTCTTAACCTGGGTTGCTGTAACAAACACAGTAGAACAGGTGGCTTAAACAGCAAACATTTACTTCTCACAGATCTGGAGTCTAGAAGCCCAAGATCAAGGTGCCAGCAGACTCGGTGTCTGGTGAGAGCCCTCTACCTGGCTTGAAGACAGCGGCCTTCTCCTTGCGTCCTCACATGGCAGAGAGAGAATGATAATCTCTCTGGGGTCTCTTCTTCTAAAGTCACTAATCCCATTCTGGAGGGCTCCACTCGCATGACCTCATCAGCTCCCGAAGGCCCCACCTCCGAACACTATCACAGTGGGAGTTAGGCTTCAACAGATGAATTTTGGAGGGACACAAACATTCAGTCTGTAGTAATCATTGAGGAAAAAAGCAAACCAGACATGGTGAAAATTTGCCACCATGCATCCATCATGGATCTTTCTGGAATGACCTTCTGGGCTGCAATGGCAGGTCAGCGACGTCAGGACAGCCCCACGTGAGCCGGGGTGACTTCCCCACAGTCTCACCGGTCAGGTGTGGAGTACGGGAGGCCTCTCAGTAATTTTAGGCCTGGGCAGGCAACTAGTGTTTTATAACGTCAATGTCGTTATCCAAACATGTAGACTAAACACAGCTACAAGACCTCTGCAGGCCACCCTATTTGTGTGACTTCTGAGCCTGGCAGCTCTGGCTCTTGCCCTCTTAGAACCCTGAGTCTCCCCACCCCCCGCCCCCAGTGCCGTGAAGAAACCTGAGATGAAAGATCACATGGAGAGAGGGGCCTAGTCCCCCCTCAGCCATTCCAGCCGGGCCAGCCCAGGGGCCATCGCAGATGGTCCAGCCCCCGCTGGCCCAACAGCTGTGTGAGGGAGCCAGACACGACCGGCAGAGCTCTCCAGGTGACCCACAGAATCAGAAGGCGTCATAAATTGTTATTTTAAGCCACTGAGTTTGGGGGTTGTTTCACACCAGAGAGAACAGAAATGAAATGTCTCTTTTAGAAATTCATTCTAGATCTCACTCATCTGTGGGGAAAAAAAGCTGAAGTCACAGAAACAGAGTGGCCTGTGGTTTTACGAGGGATGGTATGAGGGCGGTATGTGGGGAGAGGTTGGTCAAAGGGGACCAACCTCCAATGATTAGATGAATGAGTTCTGAGGACCTAATGTACAGCATTGTGACTATGGTTAACAATATCGTGCTGTATACTCAAAAGCTGCTCAGAAAGTTCAATCTTTTTTTTTTTTTAATATTTTATTTATTTATTTATTTTGGCTGCACTGGGTCTCAGTTGTGGCAAGCAGGATCTTTTAGTTGCGGCAGGCATGTGGGATCCAGTTCCCCGACCAGGGATCGAACCCGGGCCCCCGGCATTGGGAGCGTGGAGTCCTATCCACTGGACCACCAGGGAAGTCCCAGAAAGTTAAATCTTAAATGTTCTCACCACCACCCCACCACAGCAAAACGGTAGTAACTATGAGAGGTGACGGAGGTATTATCTAAACTTTTTGTGGTAATCACTGCAAAGTATACAGGTATCAAATCATCACACTATACAACCTTCAGCTTATGCAATAGTATATGTTAATTATATCCCAAAAGAGCTGGAGAAAAAGCTCGTTCTGCTCTTTCTTGAGACTGTACATATAAACATACAAGTTCCAAATTGGAATATATAAATTCCAAAAATACTTTTGATCTGGAACAAGGCTGAACCGGATATGGCATGTAAATAATCTCCAAATTCCAGCTTCTATAACAGCATTTTTCATATGGTATTGTTACTACTTGTTTTTTCTTAAAAAATGTTTTTAATTATAGAAAATATTAGACATGTACCAAACTACAAAGAATATTATATTGAACCCCAAGTAGCCATCATCAGCCTCAACAATTATTAACTCATAGCAATTGTGCTTTGAATATACCCTCCACCCACTTCCCCCTTCCTCCAGGATCATTTTAAAGCAAAGCCCAGATATCACATCATTCCCTCTACAAATATTTGAGCATGGAGCTCTTAAAGATAAGGATAATTTTTATAACCACCCGTTTACATCTCTCTGACCACCACAGCTTATAAGCTTTGTGAGAACCAGACTTTATCCCCTTCCTTGTTGTCTGCCCAGAGCCCTAGCTCCACTAGTGTGTGACCTGGGCAGTTAATTGCATAGGGTCCCAGCACTCAGAGGGGCCCATGCTTGGTTTAATGCTCTACAGTTGCTGTCTTGAAATTCTTAATCCCTTCTGAACAAGGTCCTGCATTTTCATCTTGCTCTGGGCCCCCCAAATCATATAGCCAGTCCTGGCTATAGCTTAACCAAGCAGCAAACATTCGGTGATGGAAGAAGGGCACGGTGTTAAGCTCTGCAAGCACTATAGCACACTCATGATCTTGACCCTGGACTGAGCCTTCCATGCTCAGTGGAAGACACCACTATCCTTCCAACTTGCAAATCCAAAACCTAGATATCATCTTTGCCTCCTCCTTCCCCCTCAACCTCTCATCGCCTCACTTTGCAAGCTTTTACCAGATCCTAACATTGGCAACTCCAGAATCTCTGTATAGGATGAGAGGGTAAGGGAAAGCTCATTTGAGCTCTCTTTGCATGGCAAGTATTAAAGTTGTTCAGGTTTATATTTATTTGGGTGGCTTATTGGGAAGTGTCTTAGTTACAGGTTCTCCCAGGTGCTAGTGGTCTCTTTGGAAGGTGATTCCAAGAAGTCCTGTGAGCCAACAGGGAAGCGAGACAGGGAAAGCGATGAAGCACACAGCGCGTGTTAATGAATGGGTTATCCCTCTAGGCAACTGGAGTGTGATTCTGTTGGGTACCCTCTGCGAGACGGTAGCGGACACTCAGAATTGTCCCACTGAAAGGAAAGGAAGCCGGGGTATTTATCCACCAGCTCCAGCAGGTGTTGACTCAAGGTTGCTCCTGGGGGCTTTAACTCCCCAGCATTTCCAACTGTGTGCATGCTGGCCGAGCACACGTCTACTGCCCAGGAAGGCCCTCGGGCAGGAAGACACAGGTGCTTGAGGTAAGAAGCCCTCTGTGTGTAGAGGGAACTCTCTCTCAAACCTGCAGGTGACCTCTGAGGTGCTGAGGCTTATGGGTGAGACATCAACAGCACCTCCTCTAGGAAGATGGATGGAAACGTGGGACAGCTAAATTTTTTCCCTTCCCAAGACCTGTTTGAAGTTGTTACTGGAATCAGTCCATTTCTTCTTTTTTTTAAAAATTATTTATTTATTTATTTATGGCTGTGTTGGGTCTTCGCTTCTGTGCGAGGGCTTTCTCTAGTTGCGGCGAGCGGGGGCCACTCTTCATCGCGGTGCGCGGGCCTCTCACTATCGCGGCCTCTCTTGTTGCGGGGCACAGGCTCCAGACGCGCAGGCTCAGTAGTTGTGGCTCACGGGCCTAGCTGCTCCGCGGCATGTGGGATCTTCCCAAACCAGGGCTCGAACCCGTGTCCCCTGCATTGGCAGGCAGATTCTCAACCACTGTGCCACCAGGGAAGCCCCAGTCCATTTCTTTTTGCTGCTCCCATCCTAGACCAAACCTTCATCTCTCTTCTCCTTTGGTTAGGCCCCCATCATCCACATTTCCTTCTTGCCAATCTCTTCTTTGTCCCGCAAACAAAGAGATCATTAATACTCATTGGGTGTTCTCATTGCTCCTAGGATAAAGACCAAAATCCTTAAGGTTACCGGGAAGACCCTACAAGGTTTGGCCCTGACCTACCCTCCAGGCTTTATCAAGCACAAGGAAAATGGCTTCCTATACTCAGCCATGTTGCTTTCTGTTCCTTTAATAGCTTGTATTTCCTCCTGCCACAGGGCCTTTGCACAAACAGTTCCCTCTTCCTGGAAAGCTTTTCCTAACCCCCCAGCTTTCTCGCTGATTTAACTCACAACATGTCTCAACTCAGTCAGAACTTCTTCAGAGAAGTTTTCCCTCAACTCTCTGGCTCGGTCAGCTCTGTTAACACTTATCACAATCATAACATCACATTTATTTTGCAATTAATTATTTGTTTTGCCCATGATGTCATAGTGCCCTTTTATTTCTATTTTCTTACTGTTGTTCCCCGACACCGAGCTCAGGGCCTACCTAGAATGCAGTAGGTACTCAGCAATACTTGTGGAATGAATTTGAAGACATACCCAGTCTAAAGGATGTTTAAAAGGAATGTACTGGGAGACAAAGTTTAACAAAATACTTATGATAACCACAGACATATATTAGCACAAGTAAACAAACATATCTTTAAGGGTACGTATTGTCTGTAGTTGAAAAAGCTAAAGATAACCTAAAATTCTAGAAACATGTGAATGGCTAAATAAACTATGCTATATTCGTGTTATGGATACTCCACACTCTTGGTAGAATAACACAGAAAGATGTTATGATAGAGTTAAAATTGAAAAGCAAATTGTAGAACACTATGTGTACTATGGTTCCGTGAGAGTGTGTGCGTGTGTGTGTGTGTGTTCCTGTGCAGGCACTTGATTTGCATAGAAGCTATCTGAAAGGTGACCCAAGAAACAGTGGTTATCTCTGGGGAATTGAGTTGGTGTGGTAGGAAGGATATCTGTACCCTTCTATAATATTTGCACACTTACTTTTATAATGCTTTGCTTAATGTTAGTGAGGGGAATTTTAGACATCCACAGTGGAGATTTTCTTTTTCTTTTTTTGGGGGGCGGGGAGGCGAGCCCCGAGGTATGTGGGATCTTCTTTCCCCGACCAGGGATCGAACCTGTGTCCCCTGCAGTGGAAGCGTGGAGTCTTAACCACTGGACCACCAGGGACGTCCTGATTTTCTTTTTGAATGGAGACTATTTCTCTGCCTAGGAAAAAGGCCTCTTGTGTTTAACCCAAGGAAACATCTTCATTTGTCAAAAACTTCCACAGGATCCAGTTATGAGGCTATTAGCTGTGTATCCAATAATATGGAGGAAACACCAATGTTTCAAAATCCTTTGCCTTGTTGAAGACTTCTGGGACGTTCCAATATTCCATTTACTTTCATTAAAAAGCAAATTGGCAGTAAATTTTCCTAGATTTATTCACTCTCAAAGTAAGCACAGCCTTTGGCTCAAATACTCTACATTTAGCAGAAGCAAGAATGACACAGTGAACCTGCTTTGGGTTATAAAATATTCTAATGGATTGAGTTAAGGCATTACTTTTCTGAACCCCAGTCAAATTGCTATATTCAACATTTAATTTAATTCATGTTTATTGAAAGTCAAAGTACTATTACTTTACAAAGCACATAAGGAATCAGAATAGTAGCGCTGGAATTAGACCAACACAACTTGAATTAAAGCAGACATCCCCCACTTAAGGGTAGTGAGACCCCTGTAAATCTATATTTCTTTGTCTGTAAAATGGGAATAGCAGCTCATAGAATTATTTTAAGGAGTAATCTATATATTTCTACATCAGGGAAATGCAAATCAAAACCACAGTGAGATACCACTTCACACCTATAAGGATGAATATTATCAAAAAAACAGAAAACAGGGTTTCCCTGGTGGCGCAGTGGTTGAGAATCTGCCTGCCAATGCAGGGGACACAGGTTCGAGCCCTGGTCTGGGAAGATCCCACATGCCGCGGAGCAACTGGGCCTGTGAGCCACAATTACTGAGCCTGCGCATCTGGAGCCTGTGCTCCGCAACAAGAGAGGCCGCGATAATGAGAGGCCTGCTCACCGCAATGAAGAGTGGCCCCTGCTTGCCGCAACTAGAGAAAGCCCTTGCACAGAAACAAAGACCCAACACAGCCATAAATAAATAAATAAATTTTTTTTAAAAAAACAAAAAACAGAAAACAACAAGTGTCGATGAGGATGTGGAGAAATGGAATCCTTGTGCACTGCTGGTGGAAATATAAAAAGGAAACTGTGGAAAACGGTATGGCAGTTCCTTAAAGAGTTAAACATAAGACTACCATATGACCCAGCAATTTCACTGCTAGGTATATACCCACAATAATTGAAATCAGGAACTCAAACTGATATGGTATACCCATATTCATAGCAGCATTATTCACATTAGCCAAAATGTGGAAACAACGAAACTGTCCATTAATAGGTGAACGGATACATATTGGATTGGCCAAAAAGTTCGTTCAGGTTTCCCGTAAGAGCGTAGGGAAAAACCCGAACGAACTTTTTGGCCAGCCCAATAAAATGTGGTATAAACGTACTCTGGAATATTATTCAGCCTTTAAAAGAAATGACATTTTGACCAAAGCTACAGTATGGAGGGACCTAGAAAGCATTATGCTAAGTGAAATAAGCCAGAAACAAAAGGACAAATATTGTATGATTCCATTTATAGAAGGTACCTAGAATAGGCAAATTCACAGAGGCAGAAAGTAGAATACAGGCTCTTAGGGGCTGGGGTTGGGGGAACAGCAGGGATGGGCAGTTATGATGTAATAGGTACAGACTTTTTGTTTGGGTTGATGAAGAGGTTTTGGAAATGGATAGTGGTAAAGGGTGAACAACATTGTGAAGGTACTTAACGCCATTGTACTGTACACGTAAAAATCATTAAAATGGTCAATTTTATGCTATGTATATTTTAACCATAACAACTAAACTATATATATTTCAAGCACCTAGCATGGTACCCAGTGGCCACTCAAATTTACTTTGAACCATTCATGGGGTAACACCTTTGGCCTGGACAAAAACCTTTCCATAATTAAGGAAATAGGGTACAGAATGTCTATTGAAAAGACCAATAGCAGGGTACTAAAAAAAAGGCAAAGATACTCTTTATTTCAGCCTTTGATTAGCCCTGGTTCCTCTGGTGGAACACAAAATGCATGAGGCAAAACCTGCCTACATCTGCCCCTGGTGCCAACATCATCACATTTTATGAAAGAGATGCTACGGCAGGAAAGGGCAGGAAACCTGAACTGACAAACATGAATTCGCAGGCCACGACTTCTACCAAACCCTGCGAGCACAAGTGACTTCTGTAGTGGCTCACCCCCTCCAGTGATTCTCACCCCATAGGGTCACTTTAAATCCACATTCTGCAGGAAGGGGCCTCAGACTCAAAAGCTTCCAGGAGCCAGGCACATTAAGGAGTGAAGCAAGCTGAGGCAGTAGGGAGTGGTGAGGATTGTGGCAATTTGGAGCTTTCAGGCCCCACCTGAGCAGGCAGCAGCTCAGCTGACACTCGCTGTGGCCACACCCAGACACAGGTCCAGCTTTACAAGATCCTCCTGTTTCATACAGAGAAGTCACAAACCCAAATTCTTATGCGAAATATCTCAATTTCTAGGGGGTTCTCTGGTGGCGCAATGGTTAAGAATCTGCCTGCCAATGCAGGGGACACGGGTTTGAGCCCTGGTCGGGGAAGATCCCACATGCTGCGGAGCAACTAAGCCCGTGCGCCACAACTACTGAGCCTGCGCTCTAGAGCCCGAGAGCCACAACTACTGAGCCCGCGTGTACAACTACTGAAGCCCTCGCGCCTAGAGCCCGTGCTCCGCAACAAGAGAAGCCACCACAGTGAGAAGCCCGCGCACCGCAATGAAGAGTAGCCCCTGCTCGCCATAACTAGAGAAAGCCCGCGCACAGCAACGAAGACCCAACGCAGCCAAAAATCAATAAATAAAAATAAATAAATTTATAAAATACAAAATCTCAATTCTAAACTCGGGTGTATTAATCACGCCTTTTATTTTCTGTACTTTGATGCTTTGACATGTGGGTGCTTGCTGACCCCGGAGGGACTGTCCGTCCTATAGGTTTAGCCAGTTTCTAGAGCAGACACAACTCATCTGTGAGTGTACTTTTCCAATATAAACCAACCATTCCAGAGCCCACACACCAACTACCTCCTTTATCAGGCTCTCATGCTCTGGCTCACTATCTCCCTGCCCTAACCACCCCAGGGCAGGTGCCAGACAACCAAGGACACACTCTATGCTCCAACCCTCCAACATTATTCAAACCAGCCAGTCATAAGCCTGTTGACCCTACCTTGCTCATTCTTCCCCAGAGAAACCACTGTGAAGTCTCCAGCCCCCAGCCCCGCCCCCTCCCTCTGCCTTCTGACCTACAGCAGACTCCCCATGTGTCCTCACAACCATGGCGTCGCATTCCTCCACCTCTGGGGAACTGTAATAAACTATCTTTTCAATGCGAGTTGTTTCCTGATCTGTTGGCCTTACTAAACCTCACATTTTCATTTAATATACTATATTTTAAAACAATGGGAAACACTGATTTAAAAAAAAAAAAATTAAGTGGCAAGAACAGCGATGCCTGTTGTAATATCTATGAAGCAGGACTGAGCCTTGCTACTCCCCAAGACTTCGTTTCGTTGACTTTTTACATCCATCCTGTATGGACATCATTTGTTTCTTTCTTCTATGATGAGGAACCTGAGGCCCAGAGAAGTCAAATAGTTGCCCAAGGTCACCAATAAGTGGCTTAGATGGCAAGTGAATTTGAGTTTTGAACTTGGAGAAGGCAAGATTAGGGGAGGAGGAGAAACAGAAACTCCTACGATAGAGAAGATTAAGACTGTGATGTCACAGAGGTTAAGGAGAGAGATTGTTTAAGTGGGATGGCCAAGTAGTAATTTCCATTTCTTAGGACTTAAAGAAAAAGTTTTTGTTAGTGCCTATTGGTGATGGTTAAAAATTGAATAAAGATTTTTGTCTTGCTATAATGTATGTGTTTTACTTGGGATCTAAAAATAGAAGGATTTTGTCCAGTCACAAATCAGCTTGGTAGAGGAGGAGGAGGGTCAAGCCTCATTGTGGATATTATTCCAAGATAATAAAACACCTGCTAGTACTGAGCTAACAGACCTGTAAGTAGCTGCTGTATCTCAGGCCCAAGGTCATTCCCATCAGTTTGTACAAGGTGACACACATACTGAGTGGTACCTTTGGAATTTTCAGATTGATTATTTACATATACAAAGAATGCATATTTAGATCCGATTGTTAATGTGCTTCATAAATGTCAGCTCAAAATAGGGGAAATCCAAGGCATCTCATTTCTGGGATATTACTAAATTTCTTGACTGATTAAATTCTATTTTCAGCTATGTGACTCATGACACCACTAGGATCTTCAAGTTGTATGACACACTGGGTAGAATAGCTGTGTAAGGTCCTCAGCCATGGAACCACATATGTTTTGGGGTATCTTTTTACTGCCCAGCTAATACGGAAGTTCAGAGGAAGCAACTAATGCCAGAATCACAGAAATGGGCATATACCTGACAATACTAGCAACATCTCACACCAGGCAGTGTGACCAATAATAGGCGTGACACACACCCTTAATGTACCTCTCAGTATCCATCCCATCTCTTTGCTAACGAGCCAAATGATGGGCGGCAGGGAACTTGACAATGTACCCAGCTAAGTAATCACTTTCCCAACTCTCTTGTAGGTATGGTTGGCCTTGTTAACAAAGTTCAGGACGGTGACAGGTAAGGAGAAATCTGCTGGGAGGTTTTTGGGAAAGACTTTCCTTTTCTGATGAAAGGGGACAGAGGCAGCAAATCCAAGGCTTCTCCCTCTAATGGTGATCCGATATCCATTCTCCTGGTGATAGACATTTGGGCTGTGTCTAGGTTTTGACTGTTATAAATGAAGCTGTTTTAAACATTATTGTGCAAATCTTTGTAGAAATATGTTTTCCTTTCCCTTGGGTAGATAATTAGGAGCAGAATTGCTGGGTCGTAGATTAGGTGTATGATTCATTTTCTCAATAATGTAAGAGCATTCCAGTTGCTCCGCATCCTCACCCATATTTGATGTTCTAAGCCTTTTAAGGTTTAGCGATCTGGAAGGCAATGGTATCTTATTGTGATTTTAATTTGCATTTCCCTGATGACTCATAGTGGTGAGGACTTTTTCATGTGCTTATTCACCATTTGGGTATCTTTTTTTGTCAAGATGGCAGAACCGCAAGCTGGGAACAGCCAGAATCCCACAGTCAGTGCTTGGAGAACCATCTGACCAGCACAGACTGCAATGAGAGTGAGAAATAAACTTCTATTTTGCTAATCCACTGAAATTCTATTCCATATGTTTCAAGAGTTAAACTGTATATAAATTATACCTCAATAAACCTAATTAAAAAAATAAAAAGAATGGCAGAGGAGGGGTGGATCCTGAGAAGACAGGAACCCAAGGGGATGTTGAGCTGACCTGGACCTCCAAGCATGACTCACACGTGGAGAGGGCTTCTGGGCCCTAACCTTTTGTGTTGGGATTTAATCCTATGCCGCGCATTTATTAACTAAATGGTGATTCTTGCTGGAATAGTTCCACTTGCTAGAATGAATTCAGGCTTGAGATGAGAAACTGAACTAGACAAATGCAGATGGGCTGGAATGACCTAACACTGTCAAAATTCCCAGCTCCCCTCCGTTAAACTGGAAGGCCCAGTCTCAGGCTTCAGAGCCCCTCAGGTCACATTGCCCGAGAGCTGCTGATTCTGGACCCGGCTGCCCCCAGAATTAAGTTGAGACCTCTGGGAAGTCTGCTATGCAGAAGTATCTGAAACCTTCTGAACTGTCTTAAACTGAACTTTCCTCCACTCCACAAGGCCTGCTAAGCTCTATCTGAAGAGCTTGCAATTTAAAGAAGTGAAAAGGCTGGGAGGAATAAATTAGGAGTATGGGATTAACAGATACACACTACCACATACAAAATAGATCATCAACAAGGATTTACTGTATAGCACAGGGAACTATATTCAATATCTTGTAATAACCTATAATGGAAAAGAATGAAAAAAAAAAAGAGAAAAAAATATATGGAACTTTGCTGTACACCTGAAACTAACACAATATTGTAAATCAACTATACTTCAATAATAAAAAAAAATAGTGTAAAGAAGTGAAACAAACACATGGGGTTGAAAATGAAAACTATTTTCTCCAAGGTTAAGTCAGGTCCTGGGGTTAAGACTTGTTAGTGGAACCCACCTGCTATCCTTTTAAATAGATAAAAGACTTCAGTCTGCCACCGTGAAAAACTACATCCATTTCTCCCCCCGCCCCCTCCCATTCTCCCACACCCTGCTCCCCTCACCCCCAAAACCCTATAATTAAAAAGGCTCTTTTCATTCTGGAATACAATTCAAGCACAATCACTAGGAAAACCCTGCCCTGTTTCTGTGGTTACTGACAACTCCCTTTGTGTAAATCTCATTAAATCAAACTGGGGACTCCCAGTCTTTACGACAAATCCTAGGAAGAGAAAGCTATGTTGAATTTAGAAATGCTGTTGCAAATCTCAGGTGTGAGACCTCTTTGGATTAGAAAGTAATATTATTTATCTCCCTGAAACCACTAATAAATCAACCATGAAAAATTGATAATGGTTTTTGTCACCAAGCGTCCTTTTTCTACTGTGGTAGTGTTCTTTGTGTTTCCCTTTCCAGAAACAGAAGGCTTTCTTTGACAAGCTATCTTATTTTCATGTCTTTAAGAAGACAAATGAAATTACTGAAAGTATTGCTTTGGAAACTATTTTCAATTCATTTTCATCCTGTACATTTTTTGTATTTAGGAGCAATTTGCTTCTCATTTGAAAAGAAAAATGTTTCTTATTTAAAGCATAAGCAACAGTGGGTGTTCCCTATAGCCTAAGAGGCTTGAAATGTAAAATGGTTCTCATGTAAAACTAGAGACAACAGAGAGATTTCCCTATAACAGAGTAGCATACAATATAGAATACTTACACATTTAACAACCTCCGGGCCTAGAGGTTGTGCTACCTGCTCTTATCCTTTATTTTTTCTCCCCTTTAATTTTGTTATTTCTATTTCCATTCTAGAATTTCCAATGTCCTTAACTATAAAGAGTCCTCTTCTCTTGTGTCTTTTTCCATCAAAGTATATAAATAACTTAGACATTTCCTTACCATCAAATGCACAAATAGACTATACTGGGCCCTATTCTGGGTACTACCCAAAAAGGGCTGTGATGGGACCCACCCTGTGGGCTTATGTACGGATATGCCTTTCTTTGTGTGAATTCTCTTCCCTGCCACTGTGCCAAGTCCTAGTGACTGGAAACAAGCTCCTTGGGGGCTTCATTTAAAGGATTAACTTCCACGACTCCTCAGTCTTAAAGGGATCTTTCACATGCTCCACCTTGCTTAATTTATACTGATTTCCTAACTTTGCCCATGTATCTATGCCTGAGAATCTAGAGCTGTTGGGACTTGGTCAGACATACTTTATAGAAAAAGGATAACCTGGTAGAATAATCTTCAGATAGAGATAAATAAAGATAGCTTTAAATCAGAACTAGAAATATCTTTACCTTGAATGAGATAGTGAAGACCTAGGAAGACCTTAGGAGGTTTAGGAGTAGAGAAAAGACTGTCAGACAAAAGGAGGGTGGAGAAGAGGGCAAAAGGGAAGAGGATTACGGAGGCACACCCTCTTGTGAGATGACATCGTGATTAGCACAGAGAAATGAATATTTATGAAGGTGGCGCTGATTATATTACGAGGGAATCATTTGAATAATCATGAATATGTTTCCATGCATTTGGACCTAATGGGACGGTGTTCAGCCTTTAATGAGGCATTGGCGCGTGTTTGCAGAGCCCGGGAGAGGGGAGCGGGAACACAGAGAAGGGGATGAACAATACAGGTCACAAGGTTTCCGCATGTATTTTTCTCACTGTGCTACTCTTTTCTCCCTGCAGTCCTGTCTATATAGATCTAGGGGAAAAACTATAAAATCATGCACTGGGTGCCTTCGGTGCAGAGGCCAAAATTGTTTGCTGTTTTTCCTAAACCTACTTTGCGAATGAATGGGGCAGAGTGAGGCTCTAAGTGTTATGCAGATTGTGAAACTGAGGTTTTGGATGGTTAAGTGACTTTTCCAAGGTCACAAAGCTATAGAATGGCCGAGCCAAGGCTTCAGATGCACCCCCTGGGTCACTCCCAAGTGCATATAGGGTGAATATGCCACCCCTTTGCCGGGTAGGTGCTGGGTTATTGGTATTGTCCTGCCACAATTGCTAATGGATTGTCCCTTTTTAAAAAAAAAAAAATTATTTATTTATTTTGGCTGCACTGGGTCTTAGTTGCCGCATGCTGGATCTTTAGTTGTGGCATGCGTAATTCTTAGTTGCGGCATGCACGCGAGATCTAGTTCCCCGACCAGGGATGGAACCTGGGCCCCCTCCCCTGAAACCACCCGGCCACGTGGGTTCAAGTCCCAATCTGGGTTTTGGCCAGGACTCGAACCTGGACAAAACCCACAGTCTTCCAACTGAGATCACACACCTGGTTGCAGGACTTAATGAAGCCCAGGTTCTTGATGTCGCATCGCAGAAAGAATTCAGTGAGAGACAAAGTGATGGGTAAGAAGTGGGTTTATTTAGAGAGAAACAACACTCCACAGACAGAGAGTGGGCCATCTCAGAAGGTGAGAAAGGCACCAGGGTATGGGGTTGTCAGTTTTTATAGGGGTGGGTAATTTCATAGGCTAATGAGTGGGAGGAGTATTCCAGCTATTTCGGGAAGGGGCGGGGATTTCCAGGAATTGGGCCACCGCCCACTTTTTGATCCTTATGGTCGCCTTAGAACTGTCATGGCGCCTGTGGGTGTCATTTAGCTTGCTGATGTGTTACAATGAGGGTCTCCTGAGGGTCAAGGTCTAGTGGAAGTCAAGTTGTCCACCATCTTGGACCCATTTGGTTCTAATCCGTTTACGTCATGTCCTCAGGCTATGTCATTCTTTCAAGGGTTGTGCCCTGCCCCCTTCCCTCCTGTGTCAGCAGGAGGCAGGAAAAGCATAGAGGAATGGGTGCGTGATGCTGAGTTGTTCAATGGGCAGGGAGGAGCTGTGGGCGGAGGAGCAGGGCTTCGAAAGGGTAGAAGGTTCCACCTCAACAAACTGAGATGGACTGGTTTCTCAGGAAAGACACACGGAACCAGCCCCGCATAAGGCATAAACCAGCATGCCAACTCAGTTCTTTTCTACCAAGAGAAATAGAGCTCTCCTTGGTCCAGGCATGCTCATGTGGGCGGTACGTGCAAGGGAGAGGCAGGTGATCTTGTGCCCTGGAGCTGAGCGAGCCTGGCTCCAAATCTCAGCTCTTTCTTTTTCCATAGCAGCAGTTTGACCCGGGGGCAAGCCCTCTAGCTTGGGCTCCTCGGCTGGAAGATAGGCTGTGTGAGGCCGAAATGCAACAAGGAGTGTAGCAAGGCGCCTAGCACAGGATGCAGACCCACATATGGGAGCTATTATTAGCTTCTCCCTGCAGGCGGAAGCGAAATTGCACGCGGAGTGCCGGCTCGCTGGGAACCAGAGCGGGGGAGGTAAGCGGGTGATTCAGCTGCCCGGTGCATCCTTTACGCGCGGGCTACACCTACCACATTCGCTGGCACCTACCGCCGGGGGAGGTTCTGGGTCCGGCGCTGTCAAAGCTGGAATCCGACTGGAGTCTATTCCCCCCAGGTTCTAAGCTAACCAACCCCCTCCTGTGATTGACACATTCTTTCTTTAGATATGCTAATACAGTCAATTAGATTACAGGCTAGTCTGGTCTTGGCAGGCTTTGTCTCTTAAGCGACTTTACCTATCTCAGGCCTTTCATATTAGATTTTTTTAATAGTGCATCTCAAAGGAGGACTTTTAACCCTATTTCCGAGTTCTTTCAGGGGTACCCCAGTCTGGTGACCTCCAACCCTGACTGGGGCCCATCCATTCCTCCATCCTGGTATCTACTGGGACCTTGGGCAATTTTTTTGTTTTTTAATAAGCATTAGAAACTACATCTCACTTTCCTAATCTATGAACTAGGTTGTTCGGTGAGTTAAGAAGAATAAGTGAAGTCATCCTTGAAGGATTAAATGAGAAAATCTTGAGTACCATAGTGTATGGTGGATAGTAAGCACTTAATAAATCTGTTGAATGAGTGAATGAATAAATATTACCTTTGATTACTGGGACCTCCTGCCATGTGCCAGGCACTTTGCTACTCTTTGGGGATATAATGCAGGACCAGATGGTGGTCCTGCCCCCTTGGAGCCTACAGTCCTTGAGGGATAGAGACAAACAAGGAACCCCCATGCCGGGGAATAAACACAACCACTGGAGAAATACAGGGTGTTCCTGGAGCGCCTAGCTAGAGGACCAACATCAGTGACAAGGTCTCCGAGGCTCCCCAGAGGAAGTGGGCTCCTGATGCCAAAAGCTCAGCCTCTCTGCACCGGTGCAGAATCGAATCTCGGAGACAGTTTTGGGTGAAGTAGAAAAGGATAGCTTCATTACTTTTCCAGGCAAAGGGGGACAGAACGGGCTCCTGCCTTGAAAGGGAAAACTATGTGTCCCAACCCCAGAGGATTTGATGAGGGGTTTATAACAGTGGTTCAAGGGTGGGATCTCTGACAAGATTAGGGTGTGAGCAGGGCCTGCCCTCCTTTAATCTCGTCTCAGGTGGTCGCTCTCCTAATCTCCATGAGCTTCTCTGCTCCCTTTCATCTCACCTCAGATGGTTTCGTGGCTGCTCTTCCCTTGATTAGCAACTGTTCAAATCTGCCCTTTGGAACTCAGGGAAGGTCATGGAGGCCGGAGTCTTCCCTACAAGAAACGGGGGAGCAAAAAAAGGTCTCCGTGCCTGGGAGCCCCACAGGGCCCCGCTCGATTTCACTCCAAGATATGACATGAGTGGTAAGCGTTTAGCCAGCCAGAGGTGGAGAACCTCAGTGCCCTGGTGCAAAAGTCTTCAATGCAAGAAAGACTTACTTCCTACAGTGAGACCCTGAGGAACTATGGGAGTGTACCTTGCGATGGGAGGGATTTGGGTCTGAGAAGAGGCATGGGAGGTAAGCAAGGGTTAGATTTTGGAGAGCTGTGTAAACTACATAAGGGAGTTGGATTTTATCCTAGGTATCATGGGTGTTTAGGAGACAGGGTCCACAAGCTTGATAAAAATGACTCAGGGCTTTCAAGCTTGGACTCTATGTGGAGTAGTGGTCAATATGAGACAGGAAGGAAGGGGGCAGGGCACAACACTTAAAGAAGGACACAGCCGTTGAGAAAAACTGGATATGTCAAAAAATGGTTAGAACTGATTAGGCCCAAGATGGTGGAAGCTTAGACTTCCAGTAGACC